>NC_139728.1:22886211-24214961 GCF_964211835.1 Anser anser | reverse complement strand
ATAGCATGGCATGAAAAAATCTTTAAAAGTGCTTTTGACAAAGAAATGTATTGAAATAAAAGTCAGACCTTAATTGTTGTACGAAAGCAATATAATCATCTGTAATTGAATTGTCAGAAATGCAAATGTTAGCATCTTGACATTTACCATTGCTGTTCTGTCTTTTCTAATTATCTTTATTAAAGGCTGAAATTAACAAAGGAAATGGCTGAAAATTAGGAATGGTTTGTTACATTAGGTGACATTTACTACTTTGATACCCTTTATCTTGAGTTGGAGCTTGATGTTCAATTATTGTCTCTCTTCTAGGGAATTGCACCAAAATTGAGATTTTCTACGAGCTCCCTTATTACAGAAAGTCTGTTAAGCTCAGGAAGGAGTCACATACAGGTTAGCATAATTTAATTGTTTGCAATTTAATTTTTAGATTTAATATTGATAGCCTTAGTTCCAATTTTTGCATGTGCTGTTCACTTTGAACTTTTCTCATTCTTTTGTTGTGGTTAAAGCAGTTGTCATGGGTGCTTGACAACTTGATTAAATTTTTAATCAAGTATGAGTAAAGAGTGGGTTTGGTGCATGACAGTAAATTTTGAGAGTTCCCTGAATCTGAAACAATTATCAGCTGCTATGTTCTGTGATCAGCTGAAGTGTCAATCCCTAGTGCATTTGTAGGTGGGAAGATGCCTCCTTACCATTTCTTACTGACACTTAAAATTAAGATGGGACAATGAAAGCTAGGTGAAGTCAGAGAAGGTACATTATCAAAAACAAACCAATTAATTTAATTGTTTTTCATAACAATATCAATAACAGCAATGGAAGTGAAGATTTCTATTGAAAAGGCTTCACCAGTATTAATCAGGAAATGCTTCTTTTGCTACGAGTGAAGTTAAAGGCAAAGTAGCTGAAGAGACTGGGGAAAAGAAAACACTCTGTGTTTGTTCATTTGGTAGCACTCGTCTGGTCTCACTGGTTTATGTTTTTGTTGGGTTTCCTGGGACAGGCTGTCACACAAAGTCACTGTCACTAGATTATTGAGAAATTGTGCAGCATCATTAAAGTGGAATGGTTGTTACAAAGGTATGTGTGCAAAAAGCACTAGGTGACTTTCACCCATTTGTGGCATTGCTAATTACTGAGAAGTTAATTCCAATTTTATCAAAAGAAATATATTGAGACACTTAAAGGATTAAAAAAATCAGTGAAAATTGGCACTGACAGAAAACTAACCTTGTTGAAGGTAAAGGGCAGCTTGATTTAAAACTAAAAAGTGTCCTTAAAAGTATTTAATGTTACAAGGGGCACATCAAATTTGCATGTGTTGCAGTGAGGTTATAGAGAATAAGCCAGAAAAAGCACACTTGACTTCTGTTGAAATTAATCTCGGAGAACTAGGTCCGTTTTTGTTTGGGCTGGTTTCATACTCTGGCTTACTACTAGCTGCAGAAGTGCTGGTACAGGCATGAGAAAGACAGTGGAGTGAACTGCCACTGTGATGCCAGATTCAAACTATGCTGATACAAAACAAACACACAACTTCATCTTCATCATTAGATGAGAAGGAAAGACACAAAGGCAACATTTGGAAGTGGACGTTTTGCTCCTGGGTTATTCTGAACTGAGTCAGTACATGCAACATTCAGATTTAAGAGTAGTGTCAATTTCCTCAAACTCGAAAAGGAATTTCTAACCAAAAACAAAACAAAAACTCTTGCTGTTCTCTTATTTTAGAGCTTTAATAACGTGGGATTTGGGGCAAAATTACACCAAAAAGCCTAATGTTAAAACATGCTGCTACGAAGTAGTCTACTAAGAGTTGCATAGTCTAGAGTTTCTTGACCTATAAAGCTTCTAGAGTAATTGGAAGTTCATTTAATGCCAAGAATTACGAAGGAATGATGATGTATTTCAAGCAAAACTTCAATATTTGACTCAGTCTCCCAGAATTTGTTCTCCAGCTTTCCCTTATTCTGCTGTATGTGAGTATTTTAAAAGCAGTATCAACTCAGAGATAAACTTTTAAGGCAACATTTGATAATGGTGTGATTTTATAAATCTTGGTTTAAAAAAAAAATGCATATTTTGGATGTAAACTGCCAGCTGGACAAATGAATAGCTGTTTTGGCACCCCTTTTGCAGAAGTATTCACATCATTTAAGACAATCTTTGGAAGATGGTCTTTAAAGGTTTTTGTTTTACTAAACACATCTTCTTGATTATAACTCTTTAAAGAACTAATAAATTCACTGTGATCCATGAAAATATAAATTGCAACATGTAATTACACTTGTTGATTTTTAGGCAACTCTAAATGAATATAATTTAAGCTATTAAGTGGTTGTATTTTAATGTATATATTTTAAAGGACAAGAATTTTAAAAGATATTTTAAAAGTTTTAAACAGATGAAAAAATGCTTTGAAACTGTATGTCCAATGCAGGTAAAGTTTGTGTTAAATGAACTTGCTACCAAATTCAATTTGATTTTTTTACAGTCTCTATATACTAACCCTGTGAGCAAGTTGATTAAGTATTAGACACTTAAACATCGCTACATGTTGGAAGTTAAGGTGGTTTTAACCTTTTTTTGATTTTAGACAAAACGGTAAATACACTGTTGCTTTTTATATTGCTGTTTGATTATAGTTTTCTGAGAGGAACTTCAGCTGACATAGCATCTATTTCTGTTAAAATTATTAGTTCCCTGTTTCTGTTATTGTCAGAGGTTTTTGTTCTGCATGCTGTCAAACCAGGTAATTTCTCTCCCTTTAGGATGATTTGAATTGGGTACATCACTCAACCCCAAATGGAAAATTGCAAACAAAGTTACCAAAGAAAATCACACTTTCACCTGAGAAAAGCAGGCACAGCATAGTGACAAAGAACTACGAGCAGCCTACAATAGCGTCTAAGTCACGTTCGCCATCTCCATACACAAAAAGACGAATGTGTGAGCTATCAGAAGAAGCCAGGCAACGACTGGCCCATTTAAACCTTGGTCCTTATGAATTCAGAAGAGAAACTGATAAACCTCCATTTGTAGTTAGACGGGTTTGTATTCTCTACAAAGTGCTTCTAGCTTAAGCTGTGATCAAATATTGTTCTTTCACTAAATACTGCTCCAAAAATTCATTCATCTCTTAGTTTAGAAGAATAGTTTTTCCTCTCTTTACCAGTCTGTCACATGATGATTTAAATATAAAATTAACTAAAATAAAATTTCTTTTATCTGTGTTAGTAACAGACAAAGATCAAATTCTTTCATGAATATCTTGGTTAAATTCTCTGAGGCCCCATTTCTTTTCTTCCAGCGCACTAGACAGGATAATAGCTGTATAAATTCAACTTGGAAGTAATTGATATTAGTATTAAAAATTCCTGAATAAGATTTTAAAGAAAGATTGTCTAGTCACATTATGAACATTTACACTGCCTCTCTTTCAACATTGTTGGCATCCTATGATCTTTGAAACACTTCCTTTGCTCAAAGCTACATCTCTAGTACTTTACTTACAGTTGATAACCACCTGCATTTAGCACCTGCATGAGAAATTTTTACTAAATGTACATGGAAAAAACATTCTGAAATTAAGTAGTTATTTAAAGAAACTGTGTTAAAGTGCTTTACTACTAGGGGTCCAGATTGCTCAGCCTCTTGGATGATCGTATTCTCCTATAAATTGGTTCTTATCTTATTTTTTGTTACAATTGCAACAATCCTCTATTTTTAGAATACCACCTAGAATATGTAGGGACAGAGACGGAGTTGTTCTGACTCTGTGCTGTGACATTATGATTTGTCTACAATTTTGGACACTTGTCACAGCCATTGAGTATTTAATTCAATTTGGTCCTCAAGTTATTTAATTTTTCTGGTTTATGTACAGATAGTAACAGCTTGTCAAATTCTAGAATTCTTCCCCAAGTTTTCTTCTACTTGTAGGTACCTTTTAGAAATTCAGATTAACCTTAATAAGCCATTAATCATTCATCAACCTACTGTTTCTCTCTCTCAGATATTTTTCTTTTAACTCCTGTTAATCAATTCTTCTGGTTTTTGATCTATAGATGAAGTTCACAGTTTAATTACAGCACCTGTAAACACTGATTATTGATTTTGGTTGCTGTTATGCTTGTACAAAAAGGAAAAATCTTGTCTCTTAATGTACCATATCCTGACTGTTGTGACCTTTCTAGATTTAGAATGCTACTTTTAGGGCATCTTTACTGCTGAGATCTCTTTTGACTTGGAGATTTTGCGTTGCATGTAGATTAAAATTAAATTATGTTAAAGTGTAACTTTTTTAATTAGGAAGAGTAGCAGTTTGAGATCTGAACTGTTTGGAATAAATATGTGATATCAAGTATTATTTAAAAACATTATAGACGTTACAGATGAAGGAAAAACTATCTGCATTTTTTTCCTTTTGAACAATGTGACGTTCAGAGTGTTCTGGACCTTTCTAGCACTGTTTTTGTTTATGTGCAATAATGCTTATCATATAACATGAACAAAATGTTATGAAAATATTTTAAAATAGTATTTGATTAAGAATAAATGGCTTGAGAAAGGACTACATATGCTCTTGAATATAAATAATACAAAATATCTATATAGATCGAAACGTCTGATACTGTGCATTTTAACAGTAGTTTTGCTCCAGGTAGAACAACCGAGTCCTGGTATTGAACTTCATGCCTGGTGTACCCTGCGAGAGAGCACAATGGGAGCCTGGTCCAAGGTAACGCATGGTCAGTATTTAGTACTATATCTCTCATTAAAGCTTTTACTTTCTCCAGTAGATTAGTAGGTTTTTGGTTTTGTTTTTTTAGTCTTTTACAGTCTGTAATGGAGAAAAAAATGTTCCTACTTCCTAGGAATAGTAAGAATAGTGAATAATCCTACTGCTGCAAAAGCAGGTGTTGCATATTTCTTTACTTTGTGAAACTTGGAACGTAGTTCTACATGATGAAAAAGCAGGAGCAGAAAATACCGAAGTCAGGCAGATGCTCTGTTCCACTTCACCTGTTTTGATTAGTTGCACAGAGAGGAGCAAATGTGCACCTCAGTCAGTAGGTGTGTTGGTCAGGCTTGGAGTATTGATTGTTTTGAAGTTCATGGGCTACGTTACTCCAAAAATGAATAATGTTTCTATTGGCAATATTTGTGAGTAGTGGGTCAGTGACATGCAATTATTAATGAGCATCCAGGATACACTTCTGTATAGGCTTCGATACTCATTGATAGCAGTTACCTGAGGGTTTTATAAAGGGTACAGGACAAGAAAATTAAGGAAGTATGCTAACGTTTGATTTTATTGCACGTGTCTGGCAATATGGAGTTTTTAATGAGTCTCATCAGTATTTGTTTGCTTCGTCTCATGTTTATTGTGCCTCCTTAATAATTATGAATAGTTGTATAGCAAATCATTTTGAACTTATTTTACATTTGTTCTCTGCAGTGGCACCTGGTGCAGCATTTTAAAGGCTTCACATTCCCTTTGGGGTTATACCTATCAACCTGTAGCGGCTAGATAATGTAACAGACCTATTACCATCTGGTACCATTATGTACTTACAAAGTGAGTTGGTGGTCTTTGGCTAGTGGTTAGGAGAATGAAGTCTACCTCACTGCTAGTATCTGGATGGTTGACTGATTATCTTCTGGGATACATCTTTTTTTCTTTCTCCAGATCCTTCTCTTCTCGGCAGCTACAAACCCAAGAGAGCCAAAGTGAGTACTCTGAGATGCTATTGTTTACAAACTGTTTTTCTGGGGAAGCCCTGAGTGAGGAGGATTGTCCTACGTGTAGGTATTTTTGAAACTTTATTTACTGTACTATCAAACACAAGACAAAGGACATTTAAAATCTGGTATAACTCAGTTTAGCTCTGCTGATGAATTATTTACAAATAGAAATGTGAAACTTTAATGCTCTGTAAGATATCCATGCCTATAGGTATCAGACTTAAGTTTTCCTTGCTATTAAGGCTTGTGACAAGACTGTAGAAGAGACTTTAAAGGCAGCATACAGTTCCCTACATGGTCATTCTGAGAGGAAACTTTTTCAGAAGAGTATGCAAAAGTAACACTAGTACAAACGGCAAGCCACTGTTCTGTCATTTCACGTTTGTTTTTTTAAGATACTAGTTGCTTTGTGTATTAAGTGGATCTGAAGATAATGTCAGAGTACCTTTGTTGTAAAATAAGGTAACCTATGGAGACTTTTCAGGTTAAGAGGAGCTATGAAAAGAGTACCTAGTATAGTGAGGAGTGAGTAGAAGATTAATAGGTAGGCCTGAGTTTTCCCTGGAGGAAGAAGCAATCGTGAGAAAAATAATATTCCTAAGAACAAGGGGTCACAGACTGAGGAGAGGTCTGAGGTTTGCGTGGTTTAAACTCCCAGGCATCACTGACTCTGGTCCTGGGAGAGGTGAGCCTTCAAACTGTGCAGTCAGAAAAAGGTGATAAAAGGCCTGTTACACTGGACTTTGCCATAATATGGTGTGTGAAATGGGGATCCATGCTATTCCCCAGCAGGTAGATATTCCTGCGTATATGGGAAGTGTGTAACACTTTGGTTTTAAAAACAAAATTGTACATCTTGATACTCATAATAAATTTTAGCACGGTTTGGTGGTTTTTTTTTCATTTTTTTTCCCCGTTGTTTTAACAGGCAAAATCTACTCATGGAAAAGACTGTGACAGCTCGTCTGATGTTTGTATTGAGAATGTGATCTCGGGTCCACCTAACGGACAGTCCCATTCTGCTGGTTCATTAGTGCATTCAGCACCTTCAGCATTTCAGAAGCATTCTCCAAGTTCAGTGCTAAATCGATCTTCTCTAAGGGAAAGGTAATGACTTGTTTTTGTTTGTAAAATTCTGGAATCATTAACAAGAGCAGATGATAACAGTACTTGCATGACTGTAGGTTTTATGTTTGGAGGATACAGGCTAAAGAGACAGGAAATCTTTCCCCATCAACTGTCTTGTTTGACTTTTCCTCAGGAGCTGTGTTTGCCATCACTTCTCTACTTAATGAATACAATACGAATAATATGGCAATGAAAAGGATCTTTGACATCTCTGTTGCTAACCTCTGAAACAATGAAGCCCCAGGTTTCATGCCCCCTATGCCCATCACATCTAAAACAGAGAATATTTAAATAATTAAATAATTACTGTTTAAGGGGGGTTAGACTATCAGGAATATAAATATAGATGCATGTCAGGCAGGATGTTTTGGAGGTATTTGGAAACCTTTTTGCCTTCTGTCTTGCTTACCCTGCTGTTTGTAAGTATATATTTGTGGCTGTTCTGTAGTCAGATGCGTGACCAGTTTTAGTAACATGCTTGGACTAGCTTTAATTTAGTCAGTGTATTATTTTCTAATCTTGGTGTTTTATTGACATCCCAATATTTTTTGTTCTGTTTTCTTTTAAGCTGAAGTATAGGCCTCTGTAGCAATTCCATGTATATTAATTTGTATATATTTATTTTCCCCTTTTTAGTCCTCCACTGACAGCTTCTAATATCCCATAGTTTGCTTGATTCCAATCCCGAGGCTAATAGTTTGGGCAAGTATAGCTGTTCCAGTGTTTCATGAGGGTGGGATAGAAGAAATGTGAACAAGCAACAGCTTTTTCATGCTTAAATCATCTAATCCTTCAAGGAGAGTAGTCCCTACTTCCCACTGAGTAGAATGTGACCTTGGTGCATGATGTTCTACTGTACATTCAGCTTAATAAGTTACTGGGTGGCTTTCTGGTAGCAGTCAAGTTGTATACAAAGCTGGGCCTGAATAACGAAGTACATAAAATAACTTGAAGAATCTGAGGATCAAACTGATGTGCTGTCCTAAATTCTGAAGTGTTTCTCTGAGGAGAAACTACTTGGAGATGTACTTTGGCAGCTAGTTCACACTTGTTCCAGGCTCTTTCCTCCTTGTTGCTATTGGTACCTCACTTAGTGAATGTTCAAAGGGTACATTTTGTAGCCTACACACAACCTAATGCTTTTTTTTCCAAAATGGAAAAATTGTCTGTTCTCTCTTTAAAAAAGAAAAATGACAGATGGCAGGGGACATTGAATTTTTAATACTCATAAAGATTAAGTTGGTGTTTTAACATCATCTTCTGCTTGAAAACTGGCTTGTTTGTTGTTCTGTGTAATAGCGTTTCTAGTGAACTGTTATGCAGAGATTAGGATGTGTCTGGGATTTTGAGGAGGGTTTTTCTTCTGTCGTGTTGTCTACCTCCCCTCTGTCATTGTGCATTAGTTGCCCATGTCTGGGAAAGAGATTGTAATGGTGATTTTTTTCTTTAATGTGGTATGTATCCTTTTTTTAAAAAAAAATTTAAATGGACTATATTTAAAGCTGACAGAGGCCTTTCTATTGATAGCAAAAAAAGTATTGTGTGTTGTGAGCTGCTGTTACATGCATAGTAACTTAGTCATCTGCCAAATAATCTTAAAAATGTCTGAACATTCTTGCTTTTTCTCATTACCAGCCCCTCTCCAGAAGAGATTTGTGCTCTTGTGAAGCTGTTTTTTCTTATTATTAGAACAAATGCTCTCAGCTCTTCAAGGATGTAACATCTTTTTATGTGAGCATTTACTTTTGTCATCAAAAAAATTTCAAAATAAGAAAGTAAAGGGCATAGTCTAAAAAATTTGATCTTTGTGTCCATGCTGCTGAGATAACGATGGATTTAGTTGACTGTATACAGAGACTTGTAGCTGGAATGACAAGCAAGGATCAGAGGTCAGTGTTTGGAAATGCATGCAAATGTTGCTGTTCAGATCATAGAAATGCAGAGAAAATCAGTACTACTGAAACTATAGCAGTGTTAGTGTATTTGTGAGAATAGTCTTATCTCACAGTGATTTGGGGTTTATTTCCTCAATTTTGTTTTGAATTGCAAAGACAAATAGCTTAGCATATAAAAGCTATTTTTTAATGCTGATGAACCCATAGTATAAAACTTGACTCCACACCCCGACCCTTTTTCCTTTTTTTCTTCTCCGTTTTTAAAAGGAAGTGGTATGAAGTGAGTGTCTGGCATCTTGGGAGTGCTTCCCCAGAACACTGCTAAGTCCCCAGAACAGTCACTAAGTCACTGCGATACCTTTCAGTGATATAGAAATTGGGATCTTGCATAAGGTCTTGTGAACACTTATGAATCCTCTGTAGCAGTTTCCGTTCCCTTTCTGTGAGCCTGCTAGAGAGACCACAAACCACTCTTGCCTCTTCCACTGGATTTGAGCCAGAAGTAGAACTATAAACAGTTCTATTGTTGGACAAGGCAGCAAAGTTTTGAATATTTATTTTTCATATTTTATTTTTCCTTTTTTTGTTATTTATGTCACCTAAGGAAATCACTTACTGTGTGCAAACTGACTCTAAACAGAATGATGCAGCTGTGCGACTACAGTTTCTATTTTGATTCTACCTCCTCTGCAGAGCAGTGATGCATGTGTGCTCTTTCGTTCCTGTCCATGACGTCTGGCTGGCTTCAGTCAAGGCAGTTAATGTTGCTTGCCCCCAAAGACTGGTTGGTTTTGCATAAATAAGTATCCTATATGCTTTGTGAAAGAGCATTAGGGCTGTGTTCTCTCAATGCTGTTGCAGGAAAGGAAAATTCAACTTCAGTCCTTGTTTTCATAGTGCATGTATATTCTTACATACTCCTAGAAGAGATGATGTTTTTCTTTGGGACTTGCAAGCTAAGCCTTCCTTGCAGCACTGAAATCTGCAGCAGAATACAAAGCTGAAGTCATCTTTCTGTAAAGAAAAGAAACAGTGAAGTGGATTCTGTAAGCTAATGACAGAAGTCCTCTAATGGAGCTATCTCTGCTGGCACAAGAGAAATCCTATTCACAAGAGACTATGCCAATCAGAGCAGTATTTGACCATTTCTGTTATGTTGAGAGGCAAAGCTACTTATGTGTTTGGGAGCAATGGGTTCTTTTTCCTACTCTGGACATGGCAGGCTTTTGATTTTAGTTTTTATTATTGATTTGAAGAGTAATCGCTTCTAGAGTTAAGTCTATCTCAATGTCTTTTTAATGTTCTCCTGGTTGTACTGCTGAAATGTGATCTTACCTCCTATAAAATTTAACAAAAGTCTAAGTTCTGTTTGAAGTAAGACAGGTTAACTGTGAATCAGATACCCTTCTGTAACATCCCTGCGTTGTTTTACTACCATCTTTTTGTATTATCTTTTTCCAAGTAGTAGGGAAATATCAGCATGAAGTTAGATATTACTAATGAAAGACTAAATTCTACATAAAGTCCTTGAAAATTCCAGTTATCAGAAGCTTTGGCTTCAAAGATCTTGAAATGTCACTCGAGGATCTTGGTTACTAGTTTCGTTGCATAGCAAAATCCAGACCACAGGTAGTTCACCCAATATTTTAGAAGGTGGAATGCATCCAAAGACAGGGTTAACTTCTGTGAGAATACACGTTTAAGTTCTGAGAACTTTCTACTATAAAGTGGAACAAAAAAAAATCAGCAGACTTTTCAGAAAAAGGCTTGCTCTAAGGAGAAACTGCAACCAGGTTTCCTATCTTGTTTTAGCTATTTAAATCTCATTATTTTGGAACTTTTGGAATTTCATTTGGTAGTAAGGTGGTTCTTGAATCTTCTGTGTTTATCATTCTTACCTCTTGAGGAAGCTTACTTATTTTGCCTTCTCTAAGTTGATCTCTGGAAGCAGAACTTGAAGATCAGTTACTTCATGGCATATTTTGCAGACTGAGTAGTACATAAGCCTCGTTTTGTATTTTTGACCAGCTTCTCTACTATTTGTCATCTTCATTGGTTGATTTTGCAGCAGCAGTAGGTAAATTTGAAACTGATTGCTGTCAAAGCTTTTTTGTGTATAAATGAATAAATTCAGAGAAGATAGCGTAATCTGAAAGCTTCCAAAGAGTACAAGAAAGTGCCAACCAGTTCTGACGTGCTAAACATTTAGTACAAGAATGACTTGAACTTTTGTTGGGGAACTACTCAGTTAGATATTGGGCCTTCCTTGAAATCTCAGAAGCTTTCTACCCCTTGGGATTCATGTTATACATGAGGATGATTTATTCTGCCTTAGTTTTAAGGGCTAGATGTAAAATTTAGGGGGAGAAAAGAAAGCATTTGTGCATTTTGAAACTCTTCACTGCAAATGTCTGTGGTGCTTCAAGGCCTACCAGTAAACAGGGCTTTTGAATATAAGAGAAATTATTTAGAAAGGATTAGGTATTTTTACCTTTTTTTTTAATTTCTTACTGAAAATGAAGAGTGATTGAGCACAGACAGACTGTCAACTACTGCTTCCAAATGTTTAAGCTGTTGTTCTTTGATTTGAGGCCT
This sequence comes from Anser anser, assembly GCF_964211835.1. Taxonomy (NCBI): domain Eukaryota; kingdom Metazoa; phylum Chordata; class Aves; order Anseriformes; family Anatidae; genus Anser; species Anser anser. Next base: position 24,203,592 of record NC_139728.1, on the reverse strand, counting down.
TGGCTCTATGTAACTGTTTCTGCTTCATAGTAAGTACCCTGGCATTGTGGAAGCAGCATATTTCCTCCTCTTCAAATATTGTGAGCATGTAAGGATTTTCATGTTGTTACATTTTCATTACAATTCACAGAACAGTATGTACCAATATAGTCTATAAAGCACTTCTGTGCCAGTATAGTTGTGTTTACACTAAGGTTTATAGCCATCAGATATTTTCAGAGAAGGCAAAACAAAAGTGCAACCTCTATCAAGTAGACCAGTAAAACACATTAAGTGTAGCTCAGCCTTTGTATTGTGCCTCTGTTCCAGACCACTGTATACTAAGAACCATGTGTATCTTACAGATTACTACTTCATGTCCTTTTAAGTGAAATAAATTCTTCACTTACTTTGCAAGCTGTATAAACACCTACTTGGATATAAAATCTATGACTTTTTTTGCATTTCAGAGTTAATTATATTTGAGTTTCCTGAAAATTTCTCTAAGTTCTTGTAGGTTGTTTTATTTTGTAGTTGTTGGCTTTTTTTTGTACTTAGCTTGAGTTATTTCTTTCTCTCCCTTCCCCTTGCCCCCAATTACAGTGGCGTCCTCTCCAATTGTGAAGCTGGTACTACAGTACTTCATTGATTTCTGTCCTCTGGTAGTTTGTCCTTGTATGTGGTTTTGCTCAGCGTGAAGTCTGTGTCTTTGAAGCTGATGAATTCTTCATGGAGGCCACATGCACAGAGCTGTTCACAAGGCTAGGAGGTGTGATGGTGGGGGAAGGGGTCACGATAGGCATTGCAAATATTCTGCAGCAGGCTTTTGCATTAATTCTACTGATATGAAATGTATTAGTATCTCCTGCTGAAATGTGATATTAACATTTTCACTACGTGCAAGTGAATGATTGGATTGTCTGACATTTGAAAATTCCTATTTATTACTGCTCTCAAGTATGCAAGCTGCTGTTTAACTAGAGTATATGGCTGGATGTATCCTGTTTGTATTTCTAATGGAGTATTTCATCCTAATGGATAAAATTATATGCAAAAATAGCTTTGATCTTTAGCACAAGATCTAGACTGTGCTTGGCTGCTTTTTTTCTATCAAGGTAGATGTTGTCTGCATGACCTTAAAAAAAAAAAAAAAATCCTTATCTCATAAAGAAAATAAATGCTTTTAGTCACATTACAAGGGAAAATGGTTCTGTTTCCTTGATCGTACTCGACACAACATCTTTGAAATTAATCTTGAGAAGTTCTCTGATTGATCTGGCTTTTTCTAGGTCACTGAGCTATATTTCCAAAGTGTTTATACAATCTATTGGAATCAATAAACAATTTAAACTGATGTAACTGCAGAATGTTTGCAAGTCCCAGGGAAAATTGGAAGTATGACAAAGAATACAGCTGTAGAAGTTTATTTCGTTTATCAGGACAAACAGTCATTGAAATGAAATGACTTTCCTTTCAACATTGCAATACAATACTGACACCTTAATCACATAAATAAATGGCTAGTCATTTTAAAAACACATTATTGGTCATTTTAGGCAAATAGAATCCCTTTATTTATAGTTTAGGAAGCTGTGCTTTAAAGCTTCTTTTATAAAACATTTCCAATGGGGGAGTTAGCATATCATAAAAAGGTTTCACTTCAGATTATGGGTGTTGCATTTCAAGGCAGGATTTTATGTTAGTGTGCATTTTGGTGGATGTAAATATTAACGTTATGACTTTAAATGTGACTAAAACTTAATAGTTATTACTAAAATTAGACAATGACAATACTAGCAAAACTAATTAAAAATAAGCTGATGCTGTTTTTAATCATACTTAAGGTTTGGGTTTTTTTTGTAAATTAAGTTTGGGATATGTGTGTGAGTGGCTAACATTTGTTATACCACAGCGCACACTAGTGGATTGATCAATAAAATCACCTGGAGAAATAAATCTAATAGTTCTTGATTTAAGTACTTAAATTTTCTTCTTGCAGACATGGTCAGATATTTTCTAAATTAATACAATAGCAAGCTTGGGTTTTCGTTTTTTCGAAAGTAAATACATGTGTCTCCAAGGATATTTGTAAATTTAAGATTAATATCAATGATCTGAAATCTTACATAGGAATTTCATAAAATTTATTTCCCCAAGGCAATCTATTCCAAATTCTCAGCTCCAGCAACCTGAATGTTGGAAGAACAGCAGCTGCTGTATAAATAAGAGGAAAATGCCATAAATTCTAGAGTTACAGAGTCTAGCTTTTGTTTGTTAAATGGGAAGTGACTCCCTATTACTGCACCTAGAATGCAGATTTTTAAACACGCATTTCAGAATTTCCTTAGTGTTATTGTTTGTAAGGGCCAATAGGACATCTTAAGATGTTTTTTGGAGTTTTTTGATGCCTGCCTGATATGATTTATTCTAAGTAGTGTGTTTTAGCAGGTGTGCAGGGTTTGGTGGTTTCTTTTTTTTGTTTGTTTGTTTTTCAAAAACTGCCAGTGATACAGCACTTGCCTTGTAATGCTGTACATCAAACTGTGTTTGACTGTGTTAAGGAAATAAATGTTCCTGCCTGCTTAAGTGGTTTAGACCTCTCTCTTTAAAGACAGTGCTTTTCTCCCTTAACAGAAATTCACAAACCACTTTCTTTTAGGAAAAATTATGTGAGATCTTTTAATGCAACAGATCGTTAGATTCTAGTATGCGAAAGAATTGAACAATATGGATTTGCCATACGTGCTGTTGGGTTTTAAATTAATTGTAAATGTTCAGGATTCTAATATGAATGTTTATCTGTGGATCATTACAGGCAAGGATTTTCACAAAGCTGGCTATAACAGCAATGTTAAATGTCATTAGAAGTATGGAAAATACATCCTCCTATAGATTATATGATTCATTCTTCCAATATTGTGCCATTTATTGGCATCCTTTCTTGGAAAAAAAAAAAAAAAAACAGAAGCATTCAGAAATGGATGATTTGATTTAAGGAAACTCATAAATGGGCTGAAAATATTGGGGTTGTTTAGAATAGAGAGAGAGATTTTGGAAAGGTAAGCAATAATAAATGAGTCTGTGTAAGTTAATTATGTACAGGAAAATAGAAGAAGCTTGTGTGAAAGCAGAGAACTACTCACTTTCTGGTCGCATTTTTATCCCTCTGATAACAGAAGGAATAATCTGAAAGATTTTGAGGTGCTCCCAGCCCTGCCTGTATTATTCAAGTCAGCCTGGCACTTCACATTTTCTAGATCATGTTTCCATTACTTTTCACGTTGCCAAGTAACACATTTTGGACTGAGACTTTCAATGTGTATTTGGGTTTTCCTTTTTGGAAAGAACTGCACTGTTTCTTAGTTGTATTGAGATTTCTGGAAGTTAGATGAAGGTAAACTAAGCTTTATCTGATCAGGCTGGGATTTTCAGAGAGAGGAGAGGGTCAGGGAATGTGATAAACTGGAGAGAAAAGGTCAGAAGGCAGTTTCAGTCCCACAAACCCCTCCAGAGCCCCGTGTAGATTCAAGGTTCAGAGTCGTGATGTTTCTCTGCTGCACTGAATTTGTGAAGCCAACTATTAAAGAATGTCCCTGTTTCTTGTGCTCATAATCCACCCAGAGTACGGCCACCAGTCTTGCCGCTGGGTGTTTTTCCATTAGATCAAATTACAGAATCTGGGGCTGATCTACAGCTGGCTGCTTGGCTAGTGACCCATATATATCTTAGCATGAGTTTTAATAAAAAACATGTCACGACTTTTTATTTTCTTCGTGCAAATCAGCTTCTTGGATGTTAGGAAACATTGAAATGAAGATGCACATTCTTGATTTAGTGCCCTGTTTCTGTTCACTCTGATGAAAAGTTTACTTACACAGTCTCACGCTCCCTTTTCACAAAGATTGTGACTTGCTGTTTTTGAACTCCATAGGCTTTCCTATTTGCACACATTGGGGTTATCTTCCTGTTGATTTATTTCAGTGAAAAGAATTTCATGTGTGTAATACTTCCTTTAAAAAGAGAAAAATGAAGCCTGATCACTGGGAATAGAATAACTGTATAGCTTTTCTGTTCTGTAGGGACAATACAGACATTACAGAAATATTACTCAAGTTACAAAATCATCAACATTTTCTGTGCTTTGTATCTTATGCTGGAATTGTGGATGCATGTTGTTTATGCAGTGCTTCGAAATGTTTCTTTACGTGTACCCCAGAGGAGAAAAAGAATCAAATCCAGACATTGTATATGTTCCAAATAGACGGAAGTAATGCATGCTTCATAATTTAAAAAAAAAAAAAAAAAATCAGTGAAAAGCAAGTTGGAGCTTTTCAACAAGGAAATATTTCTTCTTTTTGTTTGTTTTTCCTCTTCCTCTTGCAGATTTAATTCTGGATGTCCTCCACCAGCAAATGGAGATGAGATCCATAAAAGAGTGAAAAATATTTTAAGGACACACAGTGCTAGACAGCGCCTAGTATTTGTAAGTTTGACTCAAACTAAATATTTTCTTTCTCCAAGATGGTTGAAGAAGACAGTTGTGCTTACAGTCTTGGATCTGTTCTGATGTCTTTTGAGGCAAACTTCATTGTAGAAATGCGGATTCAGTACATAAGCTGAACTTTTTCATGCTGGTTTCAGTAGCCTCCTTATGCGGAGCCTTTGGAGACAGGTGGCCTCCTCATAGGGTATAGAGGACAATTATATTTTCTTTTTATCTGGTTCCCCTGCTTTCAGTTTAACCAAAAAATATGTTGGAGATCTATTAAAGAACATGAAGGGCTTAACATGTGCAGCTGCACATCAACAGCTGCTTGTGTCCAGCTGTTGGAGAGCTAATATTATGCTTCAGATGCGTGCTTTTTTTTCCCTCCTAATTATGTGGCTTTCGATGAAATCTAATGAGGCCATGCCTGGGACCAGAATATTTTGTCCTTGAGGAATTTTGAAGTGTAATTTTAGTCAGATAGCAGTTTTTGCTACTGTGATTTTGAGAAACTCAGTTGTGGCACGGTATCTCCCTGAGCAAAGCATTGTACAAATTGAATGACAGGATTGTCTGTCTGCAGAGAACTTAGGGTCTTAAGTGTGAGAGGAGGTAAAGGAAAGGTAAGGTAAAAGGATATAAGGATGAGAGTAGGTAAGATTAAGATAAGGAGCTCTGATGAAATTATTATTTTTGTCTGACAATCTACCACACTGATGTTATTGATCGGTTCAAAGAGAGATGAGTTACTCAAAGTGGGGAAAGATCTTTTTTGCTTCAGTTTCTCCTTGTAGAAAAAGGAGTGTTGACAGAAATCTGCCTTCAAAAGTTGCTGCAGTTTTAAGTCGATATCGTCCCCAACTGTCCACCTTACCCCTCTGCCAGAGTTTACTACGTCTGTGGGAAGTGTGATGAAGAGTGTGAGAGCCTTGCCCGCCCCACCTCAAGGTCCAATGCAGAAAAAGTAGGTGTAACACTAATTTGCTGATGTTTGAACTGTACTAGCTGGGATGCAATGACTTCAGTGACTACAGTAAACTCTTGGCAGAGGGCTGGGGCAGTAAAAGAAGGTTATCTTAGTCCGCTGCTGCGTGATATACTGAAGAACCTTGGCTCTGAATTCCCAATTTAGTTAGTTAGTTAAAATCAGGTCTACTTCCACTGAGTACTGTAAAATACGCCAAGATTGTGTTGGGCTTCCCCAGAAGGCCCAAAATCCAGGCTGCGTTGTTACACAGTGGATGAATGAGGTAAATGGGTCATCTTGAAAGTGAGGGAGTAGCAAAGGAAGTGCACACAATGGGGTGAGTGGATTTTTGGCTCCACTTTGGATCCTCTTCCAAACTTTGAGAGTTTACAAAGCATCTCTTACTCTTTTCTATTCCAAAGAACATAATGCTAAACAACCATTCCCAGAAGCATCCATCTGTGTTTTCCAAAATTCAGTTTCCATAGTGCTCTGTAAAAACAGCGTGACTGGAGCTCTGCTGCAGATTCCTTAGGGTGTCCACTGTAGCTTTCCAATGTGACATTCTGACAGTATCATAATGTTTCCATCGTTCTTTGCTTTCCAGAACATAATTTGCCTCAGGCAAATTCTGCAGAGTTTTATTTACCACTGTACCCCATTTCCTCTACTCGGTGCTTTATAGTCTGTGACTGTTGAAGGAAGAGAGTTTTCCTGTTTACAAACACATATTACCTTTGTATTTCACCACAATAAATTGTTAGGTTTTTCCACATCCATGCTCCTGCTATGCACCTTGTTCTGCATCTTATTGCCATCTACCACTGACTTTACTGTCTTTTCTTCAAGTTTTGTGTTACCAACAAGTTTCATTATTTTAACTTACTTTTTTCCAGTTATTTGTGATGTAGTATGAAAGACGATTTTGTTTACTAATCTTTGCAGCTATTAGCTTCTGCTAAAAGCATCACTTAATACCATCTCTTACGTAGTGTCTTTGCCCTCCGCAGTAGTGTGAGTGTGGTTGAGTGTGGATGGAATTTCTACCATCCTGTCTCAGGTGGGCAACTGGCTTGCTTCAAATGAAGTGTTTCGTTCCATGTTTACCTAAGAGGCCAAATGTGGGTTTATTAATATCTAGATAGTATTTTGAAGGTCAGATTGCTTCTTAGCAACCGTTAAGAATACCACTGAAAGATCCTTAGATATATTTTTAAAACTTATTTTTAATGTTGGGTAAGCATGTTCTTAGCCCTGTGTATGGAATGGATGTATTTGGATGGATAGAAACGTTTCTACTTGGTAAAATCCAGGACGTAGGTAACAGTAGCTCATTACAAAAGTAGTTAATTCATTAGGGTTCTTCTTTGGTTCTTTTTTTCCCCATCTTCTACAAGAAACAAAGTAAAGCAGTGAGCAACAGGTTTCATAGTATTTAACCAACATGTTTTGGGGGATTATTGAAGCTTATGCTGTCTGCATGGTTCTTTAGATCTACAATGTCTAGAAATTCTTTCCAGTTTATTACCTGAAAAATATTAGCTGAGTTGTGCTGAACTTAATTAAAAGTGTTCATAAATGGCATTTGGCTCATTACACTTTGTCCCTTTCTCCCCCAAGAAATGTAAGCACTTTAATAGTTTTCTAAGTGGAAAGAATGTATTTTTGAAATGAGATCATTGTAATCAGAAACCAAGGTAATGAGAATTTGATTTTCTGGTGTGCTTTTTTTTTTAGAATGAAAGTAACTCATCACAAGGAGACTTGACTAAGACAAGAGACTCTTCTCATAAAGCGCATTTATCCATGAGTGAACTGCAGAGCAGGTATGGAGTTTCTCTCTGACCAAGAGAGAACAGTCATACTCACGATATTGCCCTTTAAATTTAGCTAAAAATTTCTTTTCCTATTTTGAGCTATGTGTTATATTGCACTGGGAAAAGGCTTCCGTAGGAGTTAGTCCTAGCAAGCTTTTTCACCTAAAAGCAAAATACAGTTAATTATCATCATACCTTTCATGGTGTTTGGAACTGTGTCAGTATAGTCTTCATAAAATTCTGATTTTAGAGCTGGGCTTGGTCATAAAAATGATCCGTGGGCAGTAGTTGTTGGATTTTATAAGCCAGAGAGTAAATGTAACTTTAAAAATATCTATTTGATGATCTTTCCTTAAAATTATGGGAATGCAAAAATAAATTGAAACTTATTTCATAATAAGGCTTTTGGGTGAGTTTTTTTTTTCCAAAAAACATGCTGGAAAAGAGAAGCATCTTAAAAAAAAAAAAAAGGCACTGCAAATGCATAGAATGGTCTAGTGATTCGGTGTGTCATACTTCAGAAGACATTTTGAAAACCTTGTTTATATAAATTAATTATTGTGTGTGCTCCTCACATATATATCTAGGTTTTCATTTGAATATTTTACTTAAGACACTGATTGTTTTGGTATTTGAGAACTTCTGCAATAGAAGTTATCAGTCCTGATGTTCTCTATGTACATGCACAGTATTTTGTAGAACATTCTGGATACTTCTTGGAAGAAAGATACGAAGCAATGCAAAGCATTTAGGGTTGTATGGATTTTCTGTTTTTCTTTATATTAAGACAAAGTCCTAGAAATGTGGTGCTAAATTAGAGATTGCTTGACATTAAAAAAAAAAAAGCTTATTTAAATAATTAGTGATGCAATATTTTGTAACATAGGCTTCCCAAATCACCACTGTATACCACCAAAAAGAGGGTTAGTTCAGTATGCATAGCATAGTGAACTTCTACTTGAGATTAGTAAACTCCAAAGAGTTCATCTATTTGTTGGCTCTTTTTTTTAATTCCTGTAATTTGTGGTCACTGCTGTTCAAGGGATCTAGTAAGTCTTAGATTCTTGCATGAACGTGGAGTTGCTCCTGAAGTTGTTAGTGTTTCTGTACCTGTGCTCACTCCTGTACTCTGCATGTAGCCTTTTTGCTACCTTATCCTTTGTCCTGACAGCTGCTTCAATTAAATTGTGTAGGAGATGTTTCTGAGAGAGAAAGTGCAAGTTTGTGTTTTGAGGCAGCTTTGGGAGTTTGAGATTGATGCTGAGACTGCAGACTATGAAAAAAGAAGAAACAAATCCTAATACTAGAGAATCAAGAAGTGATGGGGATATAAAATGTGGCACTCAGCTTGGGAAAGGACCGGTCCTTGGGTTTAGAGGCCGGCAGTACTAATCCCATTCACTGAAGGGTGAGAAATAAAAAGACTCAAGGACAGTCTGATTGCCAAGTGTTTGCCACAGTGCTCATAAACAGGATACAAGGACAGAGAAAGAGTTCATAGAAGGACATGGTACTGTCAACCAAATGTTGGCAGTAAAGCAGATGATTGAAAACCACTGGGAGCAAGGAAAAGGTCCGTGTTTTGTGAAATATTTAGTATATGATTCACTCAGAAAAGAACTTCTGGGACTCTTAAAGGAGATGTATGATGGAACAAAAGCATATGACAGGTATTTCAGAGCAGGGAGTTGCGTGCAGAAATCCTGCTGTTAATATGATTTGTGAGTGTAATTCCCGGATTGCTTAGCTCAGGTTGTCGGTTGGTTTCCAGTTGAGATAGGAGAGGGACTCTTCTCTAGGTTGGTTGTATCTGTGTCCACACCAGTGCTAAGCATCTCACGTGCAAGGTCTGGCTAATGGGAAGTGCATGCACACACACGCACTTAATTCTTTTTCGGAAACAGAATAAGGAATTTGTGAAAGTTGCTATTGTTCTTTGAAGCTTTCTTTTACTGCAGTCCTAAGTGGTTGGGTTTTGAGTGTCTCTATGTAGATTCTGCTTTTAGTAGAGGAAAATGAAAGTACAAAGCTCAATACAGGAAATGGATTCTAAGAAAAATGATGTAAAGCTGCTTATTGTATAGTTGCAAGTGCTGTTCCCAGTGCCATGCTTATTTGTTGGACTGAGAATTCTCAGTCAGAACTGAGGTAACGCAGACCGCCAAAAGGAGGTGGTAAAAGTTCAACTGTTGATGGGTCTCCAGAGTTTTGACTTGTCTACACTTAACACAGACCTACATAACTTTTCTATTGATTTTGCTGTTTGGTAGGTTGGTTTCATTGTGTCCAAACTGTAGAGCACAGATCACCCTCTCCAGGATGATAAGCAGGTTTAAATTTTCCTCATGCTGTTGACTGACTTAAAATGTTGGGACTTTATTTTTATTTTTTGAAAAAAAGCATGAAGGTGACCTTTCTTCCTCTTCGATATTGGAGTCACTTAGAGATTTTTGTTGTTTTATGTGGTATAGATTGATATGACCATAATACTACTTTTGTTTTCTATGGGAGAGAGAATCTTGGAAATGTGAGTTTAAAAAAATGATAATGCTGATTTTCCTTTTCTTACCTCACCATTTTCCCTTCTTAAAATGAAAACCTTATGCTTTAATGCAGCTAGCTGCAAGTATATTTGTGCGTCCTCTGACACAAGCATTCCTTCTTGTCATGCATGTTTATTGATATGAACTTGAGGACAAAGTTTTGAGGATTGGTTTGACCATAGTAGATTAATAAATGATATGTATATAACAAAATGTAAAACTTCTCTGTGAAATGTATTTCATTTCGTAAGGGAAGATGGTCACCATAAGCTTCACATTTCCAGTTTCTTTTTGCAGACTTGCAAGCCTTTATGAAAGGCTGAAGATAACTCTGAAGATAACTCAGTTCTAATCTTTAAGTGTCATAGGTGCCTAAGTCTCCAAGGAAATGTGAAAAATGTCACTTTAGTAGTCATTTTCTGCTGATGATTTTTCATCTGTTTGTTTCATGCTTTATTACAGTAAAATAACTCCTTTTGTTATATAACACAATCTTTTTCTTTGAAAGTCTCAAGAGAAGCAAACAATCATGAAGTTTAGCTATACATACTTCAGATTTGGCAGTGTTTTGCAATGATTTTCAGAGAATAAATTTCACTTCATAGATAAAGGAAATAATATCTCAAAGCAACTAAACTATGAGACTGTGTTTGGTATTAAAACAGTGACACATAAGATGGGGTGGGGAAGGAACACTCGATTGCCATTATATCATAATGTATCTCATAGAATACTTAATCCAAGATGCTTCCGATAGAACACTTTACAGCTGCAACCACAGTAATTTAATATACCTCTGATAGATTGTCTTCGTATTGAAATAGCTGCTTGTGGTTACGTTTTGACCTTCAAAGGACACAGAAATCCTACTGTGTTGCTCTTGCATAGGCTCAGTGCCTAGTCACGCTGCCTGTCAAAAAACAGCAAAATGACTGCATGCTCTTTTAGAATTAATTCTCTTTCTATTTGGGAGGTATTGCCAAGTCCACAAGGATAGGTGGGGGAGAATGTGTGAATGAATAACGTAGGGTGGGCTTCCCATTTCTTAGATGTAGTTGCAGTGCAGTTTTTGTTTCTGCCTGTGAAAGGTAACCTGTGGTTAGCAGCTTCACATTTGGATTTTTGCTTCTGCATTTGGATTTGTACTTCTGTTTCCTCTTATTTATCTTGATTTGATCATTATTTCATATCTTCTTTGTGTTGACAGTTCACCAGTGCAGCGGAACACCACTGTTCACTTGGATAACGGTGAATACTGGTCCAGTCGTGCAGCTGTATACAAAGGGAAGTCTCACAGAGCAATCTTTGAAGACAGTCTCGAGAAAATTTATAGAAACATGTACCAAAAAGCTTCTGGCACTGTTTCAGACCAAAAACCACACTCCTGATAGCAATCTAGCTGGAAATGCACAGTACACAATGTTGATATTTCTTACGAAAACAATTTTTATGTGACAAATATTTGTACTCTATTTTTAAGGTATAATTATGGCTGGGCAGGGTTTTGGAGAAATGGGGTTTTGGCCTGGGTTGCCAAATGAATGCTATTAGCAGAACCACACACGCCCCACTCCACCCCATGCACCACTATCAGGAGCAACACCTCCCCCCTAAAAAAAAAAAAAGTACTAAGCCCCTCCACAGTTAATTAAGATGGTGTTGCTCCTTTGAGACTATCAGAAAATAGTCATTTGAAGACAAATAGGTCTGCTGGATATTCCTGTCTGACATAAGTCAGGTTTCAGCTGCAGTCAATTATTATTTAAATAATTAAATCTATTTAGTAACATAAATAGAATTGGTTGAAGAAGCAATATGTCCTAGTGTTCAGAGAGGGTGTCTGAGGGGGAGGCAAATGCAAGTGTTGATATAAAAGCGTCTGCTCTGGGAAAGAGGGAATTGGAATGGTTTTCTAGAAAATTGGGTTTGGATTGTTTATTTTTGAGAAAAGCAGAAAGAAAACGGATACTGACCTACAGACATGCTTTCAAAGTAGTTTCAAGCACCTTTAATCACAAATTTTCAAATAATGTCAAATTTTAAAAGAAACCCACCTAGATCTTTGTATCAGAAGAAAAGTTGTCTTCACATACCCTACGTGTTTGAAAGTTTCCAGGTTTTCTTGAGTGCAGTCATGACATTTACCATTATACTTGTAATTTTTAAAAATACAAATAGGAAATGAGTGGGGAGGGGGAAAGACTGGAGCTAGTCAGCAAGCTTGTATATCCAGTACAGGCTTTCTGAAGTTCCTGCATCACAATCCCACCTAATTTGGAGCCTGTCCTTCCCAGCCTGCTGGGATCCTGTTGGCAAAAATCGCATCCTTTTTGCTAAAGGCCACCAAATGTTCATCAGCGGTTCAATGCTTTCCCCAGGGATGGAACCTTTTCAGCCTTGCATTGAACAGATCCCACATTAGCAGACCAGGGCAAATTGCCCATCTATTGAAAAGCAGAATGTTTTAAAAGGGCAAGTGTGTCCATCTCCTGCTTCTTTTTAGAATCGGGGGGAAAAAACAAATGCATATTCTGGCTCCTTCGCTGACTGAGCGAACAGATTCAGTTACACCAATGCCATATTACCTGTTAGGATTGGATAAAGCTTGCAGTACAGATGGCAGAACATCTGACTGTAACCTGCCAGCATGCAAAGATAAACAAAAAGTTGGTCTACTCTGCCTTCCATCCTTTAATGCTGCGACAACATAATTGATTTGAGAAAGCAGTTGGTGAGCAATTATGCTAGTGGGAAAGCACGCTGAAAGGCTGTGTGCTTCTGTTTCAGGAAAGGGGACTCTCAGAGGAAGTGTCTTCCATATAGACATTTCTATTCCTTGTAGCAGTTAAAGCAGTTGAAGTGGATTAACACTGATAACTTCCTGTCCCTGATGCCATTTAGCACATTACTGCTTTCAAAGGGCATTAGCTGCACAGTCTTATGGATAAGTGTTGAGGCACTCTATGAAGTGGTATACCTTTTTTGCAGATTTGCAAAATAAAACTTACCCAAGCCATGCCGCTGAAGGCATGATGGCTGTAGAGCATTGTGCTAGCAGTACCTGGTATGCATTCATTAGTATGTTCCTGCTCTTTAGTAGTCCATAAAGGAATAGTTTTTCTTGCTGCTCATGAAAATAAATATATCCAAATGGATCCTAAATAGGCACAGAATATTCTAAGAGATAGAACTTTCCAACCTTTTAGCTTAAAATGAAAATCTGAAATCTGAAAGTTGCTGCAGTTCCCTGTATGTGTCTGAGCCTTAAAGATTTGCTGTTCTTCTCATGGTGACCCAGTTTTCATTCAATATTATCTGTGTTTGCCCTTGCTGGTGTCACAGCTTAATGAAAGTTACTGTCTTCTGCAGGATGGCTCTCCCCTTTGGCCTCATCTCATTGTATGATACAGAAGTACTGTTTGTTTTTTCCCTCCCCAGCAATCCAGCATTGCAAACGTTAGTCCCATTAGCTCAATGTGTAGGAGGCTGAATGCTGAAGCTTTGGGATTTTTTGCATGTGGATAAGTAAGGACATAAGTTGCCATGAATTCAAGACATGAGGAAGGGATGAGGGAGGTTGGAGGCAAATGTAGAAGACCAAGGTAAGATTTCAGAGGGGTCCAGAATCTGGGGAGTGTGTTTAATTCCCCTAACTAAAGAAGCAAAGCATACAGTAATATGGCAACCTTTCTTCTTCCATCAAAAGCTAGAACTAGATAGGAGAAAAAGAAGAAAGTGTCATATATTGAATTCTGACCAGTATGAATATTCTCACTGAAGCCTTTGAAGGCAGCATAGCAACAAATGAAGCAGATAGATTATCAGTGTCGTTGGCCCTGCTCCAGCTGCGGAGGGAGATGGTGTGTACATCTTTCTGAGTCAGCTGCTGCAGGATGTGTGTTTCTCTCTTGGGTCAGAGTCATTCCACAGCTTATATGCTGTGATACGGCACAGTGCTTTTCCAAGCACTGTGCTGGAAATCCAGTTAGTTAATGGAAAACTTTTCTATGAAATGTGACTTAAGTTCTGAAGTACACTATCTGTCCGTAAAATCTTCAGGCCACTTGGTTTTTTAAAGCTTTTGGCCCCTACCCTGTTTCCTCAGCTACCTCTTCTATTAATACGCATATAGCTCAAGTGCACTGAGCACTGCTGCTCCTTTGCTGCTGCAGTGTGTGGTTAAGTATAGGTTCAGGCAGCAAAGCAGTGTAGTAATAAACTGTAATTGTTTAGTGCACCTTGCTTTCTAATACAATTTAAATCACTTCTATCAAATGCACATTTCTAGGTTCCTGAGTGGAGTTTTAAATAGCATTTTTTTATGCTCATTCCTGTCTTTTTCCATCCACAAAGTGGTCTGTTAGTGACAGTGAGATGGCATAACTCCACACCCATCGTTTTACCTACTGAAGGAAAGCTACCTACTTGAGTCTAGCAATAATGGGCTAGATTAAGAGAGAATTAGTGTGCTTTCTATCAAGTCTCTCTTTCTATTGTCTTCCCCAAGCTATTACAACCCATGAGTATTTTCACCAAATGTTTTGCAGAATCCAGTGTTGCTTGCAGTATGCGATCTAATCAGTGTAATATTTTAATGACTTTCATTTTAATAAATCAGAGTCTGCTTCCAACTTGCTCCCTCTCCTCTCTCCTACAAATAACTTAATATAGCTTAGGACCTTGGGGTGGCTCAGTAGGCAGGTAGTTTGTCTACTCATTCGGTAGGATGCCAAATCCTTTGCTGAGTAGTAGTTGCTTTGGAAATCACTCAGTCATTGACCTGTTGTGGATTAAAGGCAAAAATGTCAAACTCTTTAACGATTTGCCTTATCGAAGTTTTCAACAAGAAGAAAGGAAGTTTAAATTGGTCCACTGGGGACAAGAGGCGTAGGGATGGATAGAGTAAGGAACAGCTTCGTGAGATAGATGGGCAGGAGTGTTCATACCCCAAATCTGAGAGGCTTAGACGATGAGGACTGCTCTTTAGACTGTGCATCGTGTTTGAATTTTACTATTGCTTAGGGGGTTGCCAAAATGGTGAGTGGAGAAAGAAATTACCTACAGAAAGAAATTACCTACAGAGGTTGGGAACCTGTTTTGGGGGTAAAATAACAGAACTACTACCTCTGATCAGTGTTAAATTAATAGTCTATGCTAAAATCCCTCTTATTGTTACCTCAGCTGTAAAATGGGGAGTTTGTGCTCTGCTGAAGCTTAACTAAATGCCTGTAAAGTGCTTTGGGATCCTGAAGTGAATGTTACAGAAATTATTTTGTGGAAGCCTGGCTGAAAAGTCCCATCTCATCTCCAGGTTACTAAAAGGACCTTATTTTAATTTTCCCAGTTTTATTATTTTTTAATTAGACAATTATTAAGCAAGTCTTAATCTTATCAAAATAGAAACCTGATAAATTTAGGAGACTATTGAAAAAGACAATGAACTGCTTTACTACATGTGCTTTCAGGAGTTTGTCTTCGCTGTGGATATCCTAACCAGCTTATGTCTCTTGGATGATCTTTGTTCATTATACTCATACTAACTGATCTTTGTTTGTTTGTAATCTTAATGCTTTAGCGCTTTCTTCTAAGTATGCTAACCAGCACTATTAACATCTATCGTGTTTTGTTCTCATCCTCTTCATAGGAAGTAAGGGGTGCAAAGGTGTGTACAACTTGACAACAGTGGAAGCGTTTCTGTGGTGTGTTGTAGGTTTGTCAGAGAAAGTAAGTTGGAAGGAGTCTCTGCCTTTTCAGTCTGTTTGCAAGGTATTATATAGTTCTGATCTTCCTGATTTTTAGAATTGAAAGTGTTTTCTGGAACACTGAACTATGCAACAAAATTCTTAGCTTCTTAACAGTGGCTGCTTGTATAAATCTTGTAATATGTAATGCCTTGGTCATAGGAAAGCCAACCATGATGTTAATTACTTCACTGTTACAGAGTGATCATTAACAGGATGCTGACAACATCTCAAGAGACTTAAGAGGAAAGAAATTTGGGGAAACTTTTAAATCAGTGAAAATTAGCTTCTTCACTGCTTAGTTGTAGTGAAAACAATTGAATCTAAGAGAGAACAGCATTTCTGTGGATTATCTTAAAGAGCTACCTCAGTGACAAAAATGATATCTGGTGTAGGTGATGGTCTCTGGTAGCAGCAGAGAACCAGTCTTTGCCCAGTTCCTTTGAGTTTCAACAAATAAACTAGTGTTGTGGGAAGTGACAAAGAGCATCTAATATCCTTGTTTCTGTTACATAGTGAATGATTAAACACAAACCCCAATGCTTTTTTGGTTTCTACTGCTTTGCCCATGGAATTCAAAACATTGTCAACCAAAACCCTTAGAAATTGAGGCTGTAGCTCTGTTTGTTAGCAGTGTTGGCTTGCCAAAGACACGCAGTTTGTTCCTTATGTTTGTCTTCAGTGAGAAATTCTCTGAAGTACAGTGATAATTTGTCTGGATGACAACATGGAGGAACAGTAATCTTTCTCTTCGCTTTATCAGTGTGGAGATTTTTTTCATATTTCTGTTCAGTTCTGGGTAATTGTTTCTGACAGAGAGCTCTGCAGTCTGAGATGCGGAGATCTGGGCCATCTTCTCACCTCTTCAGGGGAGGGAGTTTGCTGTTGCCAAACAAGGTCTCGTTTGGTTCACAAGGATTTACGGAACCTGAGGATACAGCACAAAAGCTTTGTTCTACTATCAAACACTTGTGTAACCATGTAGCACTGATGCCAGGGAATGGACAGGACCACACGGGGTGGGGGTGGGAGGTTGAAAGTCGGGGTGGATTTGGGGAGCTGTTTGGTGAATGGCTTTCCATGGGTTATGGATTTGTTTACCATGAATTATCAGTGTACCCCACAACCTGTGAAACTTATAAATGTGTGTTGAAGTAACCAAAGCACCACCTATGTTGCTGAATGGTGGTAAATTCTAATGCTTATATTTGTATTGTTACACTGATTTCAATTTTGGGATGTTGAGTTAATTGTGTTGCTACTAAGACTATATGCATGAACTGCTTCATTCAGTACTCCAGTAGTAAACATTTGCTAAGAGGTTGCTTTCCCTGCTTGCCTTGTTTTCACCACAGTCATCTAGTGTTTACATACATTTTAGCCTCTGTGCCATTTTTGAAGGCTTTATTTGTCTCATTTACGTTTTTGGTTTGGATAATACTTAAATATGAAATCCATCTGTGAAACATATTGTATATTCACGTTGAGGGGTAAAACCAGTTTTTAATTAAAATTTTATACAGCGCTTGTATTTCACTTTGTCCTGTTTTATTATGAAACACTTCAATCTTCCTCCTAAAACACATATGTCTTGTGCGTTTCAAGATGTTCCTTGTTGCTCATGCAGAACCAGTTTCTGAGCTCTGTCAGCAGAGTGCCATATGTTCTGGGGTTCATTTAGCTTCTCTGGCGTTTGTGTAGGCAGCATATTGGATGTAATGCAGCTAAGCTCTGCTCCATTCTTTTCTTTGTAAACTTGTCAAGAGATGAAAAAAGCAGGGAGAAGAAAACACTGAATAATACTTGAGTGATTTGAATTATCAATAAGTTATGGTAACTTGGCCAATCAAAACTGAGGTTTCTTGTGTACCTGAGGATTTTCCTTAAGTGTGGCTTATGCATAGCCTACAAAGTGATGCATCCCTCAGTGCTACCTGGTATTACACCCAAAATGAGTGCTGGAGATTGAGATATAACCCAAGCCATTTTGGAAATGACAGGCATTATAAGCTCTCTTAATTGTGCGTTGATCTCTTAGTTCTAAATAAAAAAGTGAGTAATAGCAGATGGGCATCTGAAGAGATTGTGCTTCTCTTTTTGTCTTCTGGCTTTGTGGAAAATAACTCTGCCCTGTTTAAATGCCTGGTACTGAAAAGACAAATCCTGAGACTGACGGTGCTCTCGTGGTGGTGATTTTTTTTAATCATTTTTCTTCCCTGTCCCCCATAAACCAGTAGGTACCATCAGTCTTTAATATACCGCTGGTATGTAGAAACACAGCCCTGACTGTTTATTGATAGTAGTCATACATTGTCAGATACTGATCTTATCTGCCAAATGCTTTTCAGAACTGCCGTGGTGACTGTGACAGAGGACCGAAGTATTCCTGTGATACTGTAACTGGAGCTTAAAAAATAAAAAAATAAATAAAAAGAAGAATAAACTTGCTAGCAGAAGTAATGCATATTAAACTGTTTCCCCTTTAGTGAGGTGTGAGGCCAAAGGGGAAGGGCTTGAGTGGCTGCTTGATATGAGTGCTCGGAGGAGTGGGGAGGGAAACTTCTGTGGTCCTGCCCTAAGGTTGGTCAGAAACAACCAGCTGGAGTGACATGAGTGTAAACCTGGTTGAAGTGACAGGCAGCTCAGCTCCTGGGACTCTATTTACATATGTTTAAAACAAACAGAAAAGCTGCCTTTGTTCCCCAGGAAAATTATTTACTTGGCATTCAGCTCATGTATAAACTGGAACTTCGTTCATGGAAGATGTAGAAACAAAGCAACTGACATTTCTGCTTTGATGTGAGGCTGAAGCTAAGATTTGATTTTGAAATATGGAAGTAAATTGAAACTACCTCCAATTTAAAGGTGTTTTTTTTAATGACCTTAAAAGTTTTGTGAAGTTTTTTTTTTCCCTTCCCTTAGGGACAAGAAGAAATTATAACAGTAATCTTACTTATAGCTGTAGGTCTACAGAGACAGTGGCTGTAGGTTAATGAAAAATTGACACTGCTACTTGCCTGTGCTTCCAGCAGAATTTTTTTCTTCAAACTGATGTGAACTATTGCACTGCGTGAGTTGGTTATGAGTCTCACATATTAAATTGAATGCTGCTTTTGTGGAAGCTACGGGAGCAAGTCACAGCTGAATGTTTCGAACAACATGCCTGTTCTTGAACGAATGCAACAAAAATTAAGGATTTCTTAAAATGGTTGCCCTGGTCCCTCCCTCCACACCCAAAACTAAAGCCTGCCTGCTTAGGCTAAACCAGAAAGTGGCCGGAGGAATCAACCCCTGATGATCTGCAGCTCCGTAATGCATCCTGAGTGCTGTTAACCCAGCCCGACAGCAGTCTAGTGGCGGGACCACACTGCAGAGCAGGAACTGAGTGCTGCGTGTGCAGGTGCTCTTAGGTTTTGCGTCCACACACGTACTGTGAGGTACTCGAGCGCACGCCCTCCTGCGTGGCAGTGGGACTCCCTGGAGGACATCTTGTGGCTCACAGAGCGTTGTTCAAGTGCCCTCTCCAGGAGCATTTCTGCAGTGTATTTGAGGACAGCTTGCTTCATTCACAGGAATAGTGTGCATAAATGGCACGAACTTAGCAGCTCAGGCTGACTTGGTTCGTACTCTGACATCTTAATATGCTTGTTGTCCTTGGCACGGTGGTGCCATCTGGTCTTGCTTGGACAGCTTATCTGTAATACTGCGCAGCATCATATGTTAGCTTTTGCTTATGAAATCTTGGGCTGTGCTTGAATGGCACACCGAGACTTTGGTGCCAGCCTTTGACCAGATGGCAGCTGCTGATACAACATCACCCCGTCTACGGTGATGGAGGTGGATACGCGGAGGTGCTGGAAACTTCATTTGAGACACGGGGCGGGGGGGGAAGCATGAAGACTCCTTCAGGCATTATGGGGCATTTTTGGTCAGGAATTGGATGCCCATAGACTTCCTTGTTCCACTTGAAGGACTTCAAACCTATAACTGACTCTGGAAGTGCCCAGTACTTGGGTCGTGGGGCTGTTGCAGGGCAAAAGCATTTTCCAGCTTTCCTATATGAGTTTCAAGATTCACTGGGTCAGGGAAAGGTGGAGAAAATACATGACTTTGAGGGTTAGGGTACACTTGGGGAAAGGCAGAGAAAAGGCTTTTCTTATTTGCTAAAAATTTGTTACAGACCTATACAATATTGAAGACTTTTTAAATTAAAAAGAATCAAGAAGACTTTGTTAAGTAGTGATAAAATGTTTGGTTAAACGCCAACCACTTTAACAAGTGTGGTTTTTGTGGCTCCCCAGAGATACACAAATGAACACTTGGAAATCCTCTTGCCAATATGTCAGCATTTTGAAACTGTTAAAGCTTGAGGTTTTAGCAGGGTTATTCTCTTTTGTCTGGGGTTTAAACCATTACTCCTACCCTAGTATCTGGGTACGATAAGATGAATCCACTGAAGGTAAGAAGTTGGCTTTATTGGAGTGTTGGAGAAGCACTTCTTGACTACATAATTCAAAATTGTTTTAAGCAATCTTCTCCTTTCCCCTCCCAGCAAAGAAGAGGAGTAACATGCCGGTGTTGGAAGCACTGGGCAGTGAGAAATGGATACGTGAGCTGCAGTACTGGGGGGAAAAAGCACAACGCTTCCAGGCAGAGGGCTGCGGAGGGGAGTGTCAGGATTCCCATTGCCTGGGATGGCCAGAGCTGGGAACGTGGGGAATGTCCTGCGGAGGCACAGCAGTGGTGGGAAGTTGAAATTCATGGGTATGATCAAAGTGATTCAAAAGCTATTTTTATTTTTATTATTAGTAGTAGTGGTGGTGGTGGTGGTGGTGGTGGTAAAAGTAGGAGGGAAAATCTGATGTGTTCTTTAGTGTGTATTTATTTTGTTAGTATTTTACTTAAGGGAAGAGAATAACCCAACACAAAGGAATAAAAGAAACCAACCCCTGTAAGCTCACTAGGTGCATTTCTTTTCCTAACAGTGACCAGAAGTGCAGAAGGGTGCTGGGACACCGTCAGCCAGGCCTCCCCAATAAGCCCACACGTCCCTTCCTCTCCCTCAGATCTCCCTGAGTTTTACCCTGATGTTTACTTCCCTGGGAATACAGGGAAGGCAATGGTCCCTGCAAGGCTGAGAGCTTGTGTTCCTGGATAGGATCCCCTTTAACCCAGCAAGCAGTGACTTCCAGCTGCGCTTCCCCTGAGCAGGTGAGGTCTGCGCACGCTGCTCCCTCTCTGTCCCAGAAAATGAGTGCAAGGAACCAGAGAAAGCACGGCGCCCTGGTTGCTAAGTTGCTCTCCATCCTGCTAAAATGTATGGAGTTTCATTTCTTTCCTTTATAATAAACTGTGCCTACCACAGCGTATATTCTTTTAAATAACATTTTAAAATATTTTCCGGTAAATTAAAGTGATGACATGTTTGTAGGGTTCATTGTTAATTTCATTTCCTTTGGCTCAGCCAGCCAGATAAAATGCAATGTTATTAATCTTTGTATAAAAGAAGATCCTTTGCCGAACAGTAATAAATGATCTTGATAGATTTGTCAGGAAAATGAATGATAATCATTTGCAGATAGACACAAGCCTGGTATGGAAGATTAATAAGAAAATATGTATTGGCATCATTAATAACATCTGCTGCCAATGGACTTGTATATTGGTTACAGCTCCGAAAGCGATGCATTCTTGTTAGGATATTGCCATCCATCACGGGCCGTGAGGAGCGAGGCCGTGCCGCGTCCCTGCGGCGCTGACAGGCGGCTCCCCGGGAAGGGCTCTGAGGAGCGCGGCCGCAGCCGCCTTCCCGTGGGGCTGTCGTCGCTGCAGCCCTGCGCTGCCGGCCTCTGCCTCTCCTGGTGCCAGTGCTAAAGCCTCTTCCAGACCCTGTGAACGTGCTCCTCCTTTGCTCTGGGGGCTGTAGCTGGTTGGATTCGTGGATGATCCTGATTCCCTCAGGGGCTGTGCCCAGAAGGTGCTCCAGCACGGAGTGGCTCGGCGTGCAGCAGCCGCAGCACCTGGTGTTGGACATACTCCTTCCCTCAGAGGCTGCGCTTGTCCCACCTCATGTATCTCTAAAAATGTTCCTCTGAACCTGCCACAGGTGCTTAAGCACTTGTGTGGCTTCAACTGACGTGGCTTTGAGACTGACCCTCTGCTTTAGTGGATGCACAACACGTTAGGAGGTGAAGCTCTTTGCAGTTACTGTGTTGGACTGTCACGGGCCTTGTGTTTTGGCCTTGCTCATCCCTGTTAGGAAAAGAACATTTTATTTTGGGCATGTAATCACTGCACCTGCAGAGCCTCAGGTGGGGTCTCGCTCCTTTACAAACCCCAATGTGCGCCTGAGACGCTGCCCGGAGCTGCAGTGCTCCCCGACACAGCGCTGCCTGCAGTGCTGGGGGCCAGGAGCCGTCCTGCCCTGCCATGCCCCGTCCTCATCCCTGCCCTCATCCCTGTGCCTCGCTGACATACAGGGTGAGTCTGAGGGAGAGCAGAGGGGCCAGCGAGGCCCCACTTGATGCAAAGAGGAGAGCAGGAGCTGGAGGCACCGTGTGTGTTCCAGTGCAACCCACGGGGAGACATCCATTGACCAGAAATTACCAGGGCTGGGAGATGCAGAGGGGAGCTAGGATGTCGGCAGACAAAAAGGAAGGAACAGAGGGACTAAAAACATGGAAAGGAAACCCTCCTCACCTCCAACCTTATAGGGAGGGAGAAACTCTTTTTTGTTTGTTTTTGATGTTTTTTGGATAAATATTGTCTTTTCCTGGAAAACACACATCAGGATGTTCTGAGACAACTGGTTTATTTTCAATAAAACATTTCAGTCTCCCCTCTCCCTGATGTTTCTTTTTCTTTTGTTTTGCTTTAATGGTTCAAAGTACAGTAGTACGTCACATAAATTTACCAATGAAATGAATTTCTGCTGCGGGGTGCAGAGCTGGCTGCATCTGGCAGTGTGGATGTCACAACTCCTTCTGTGGCCACGCTCAGGGATACTGCCACATCTCTCAAAGTGTATTAGTTCATTTAACTGACTTAGGCATCGACATTTTAGAGGAAATGTTATTCGGGATCCACGGGGTGAGATGAGGAGCAGGAGAGTCAGGGCCTTTTGTCGATAGATAAAACTGTGTGTCATTAAAAAAAAAAAAATTAAACTCCACTTCTATTTCCTGCAAAACTAAATTTTGAGGGGAGAAAAGCGTAATCTCAAATGTTAAAAAAAAAAAAAAAAAAACCTGCTGTGGTATTCCTCATCCCGCTCTGTGCTGCTTTTCCCATGGCTTTAGAGGATGTGTGGTCCAAAAAGCCAATAAAGCCATTGAGCTAAGTGCTGCTGAGGGGCTCTGTGGCTCAGGAGCACTCAGCGCCTCGCTGCTCCAGGCGAGGCGGCGCGAGCCTTGGTATTTCTAAATGCATTAGAAATGTGTCCATTATTATTAGGCATTTACCAGCTATTAATCACAGCTGGTAACTTGATTTCCTCTAAATGTTTTGAGGCACCCTCTGATCTGGGCACCACCTGCTCGAAACTGAATACTGGAAAGGCAAGGCAAGCTCTGCGGCATGTACCTCCTCCCATGGGTATGGATGGGCCACTGACGGGGCTGAGATCTCCCTTATTTAAAGAAAATGTACTTTTTCATCTTTAAAAAGTGCTTGTATTGATCTGCACAAGCACACACACACACACAGACCCTGTCTTGCACTGCTGATTCATTCTCTCCTATCCAAACTGAGGACAAGTGGGGAAACCACAAGCCAAGCTCCCTGTGTCAGGTGGGCACAGGGTCTCACGTCTCCTCTCTTTGCAGGATCAGCATTCCCCATCTTCATCTTCATGACATTGTGCTTCACCTGATGCCCTCACCTCCCTGCACAGCCCATGCCCAGTAGCTCAGCTGTGCCCCTCAGATGCTGGAGCACAGAGAGTCACATCCCCATGGGCGTTTTTAACCTTCTTCAGGTGCATGTCCTAACCACCACGTCGTGATATTAGTGTGGGCACTGCCGCCTCTTCCTATGGAGGTGATTTAAAATGTGACAGCAATGCCACATGTCAGGATGGTACCGAGGGGGGATCAGAGGGGCCCGGATCAGAGTGACCCAGCACAAGAAGGTGTATTCATTTTCCCCACCACAGCCCAGACACCGTGGTCCCAAGGAGACCTTTGGGCATCAGTGCAAGGATATATAACCACAATAACCCAGAGTCGAAATTGGCTTTGTTACTAAGGCACTTTTATTGCTGTAATGCTGTTAAAGGGCAGGATTGGTGCAGTGAGTAAACAGGCTCGTGCTGCAAGCGGGAAGGCCGGGGGGCTGGCGGGGGGCCCCGTCCCTGCTGTCAGTGCCAGCTGGGGGGGTCCAGCACAGGTCCTGGGGGGCTGCAGGAGCCTGGGTTGTTGCTGCTGAGCTAGCCCAGCGCTCCACGCTAACCCTGTCTCAATTCGGCCATACAGAAACCTGCGGTAGTGCTTCACTCTCCATCCCCACACCAGTGTAAACCAGGAGTCCTTCCCCTGCGAGCAGCGGGGCGAAGTCAGGTCACAGGAGGGCAGCGAGCACCACAGCCAGGTTTTCCGGAGCCCTTGCCCTCTGCTGGACTCTGCTCTGCACCTTTTAAAGCTGACCCCAGGCCTCCCGGCTTGACCCACACATCCTGGATGCGACTGGTTGTGAGTCTCGGTCGCACCTTGTCTTAGTCGTGGACCAACCGAGCCCTGCAGGCATTTCCAGCAAGCAGGGCCTGCGGGGACAGGCCGCCCCGGGCACACCAGCACCACGAGGACCATTACCAGAACCTCTTCCACCTGACGCCTCCAGCTTGGACATGAAGTTGAAAAGCCCTGAGAGAAACCAAAGCCATGTGCTGCTGCCTGACCCCACCTCAGCCGAAATATCCCCACAGAAAGACATTAATGGTCAGCAGGAGAACAGCGTTAACGTTGCAAACAGTCCTCCACAGGGGCTTTTCCTCAATGCTGGTGAGTCTCCGCTCCAGGGCGGCCCTCTCCTCCTGGGACAGGGTGCGCGCAGGGCCGGGGGACAGGCCACAGAACCACAGGTACAGCATTTTCCAGCAGGGAGGCCTGGGTGCTGCAAGAGATGGACAAAAGGTTACCGCCGAGCTGGGACACGGCCCTCCCTCATCTGCCTGATCGGAGGTGTGCCGGCCAGCCTGCGGGGGGGTTGGGGGGCACCTCGGGTGGGACAGAAGATGGCGATCGGGAGGAGAGGGAAGGGGAAGGAGCAAGCTCTACCATGTACAGCACAGCCTGATTTCCGCAGGTTGATTGCAACACCAGTTGTTCATTAGTTAATTAACAGAGCTTTTCCCCTTCCTCCCCAACCCAGCTTCCTTCCACTTTCACATATTCCTGACAGCATGATGGTCCATTTAGAGATCTCCTGGCTTGTTTATTACACGTGACAGGCCAGGTGAAGTATGTGTTTTAATTGCCAGTCCTGTGCTGCGTATATTGCTCTGGTTGTTCTTTCCAAATATAACCTTTTTCTTTTTTTTTTTTTTTTCTTTCTGAAAGGTAGAATGCTATAAGGCCTTGAAAAAAAAAAGGTGTTACCTAAGGAAAAAAAAATCATTAAACTGTCAGATCCTTTGTTCTGTATTTCCTTTCCCATCATTACTAATCACCAAATTACAAAGACATTTGTTTATAAAAATATGAGCTAGTTAAGTGAACTAGGAATTGATAAAAAGTAATAAATAATGATGAACCTCTGCATTTGACTGAAACCCAAACTTACTCTAATGGGGAAAAAAATGAGGAGATTTCTTTTATTTGTTCACTTTTGTTTAGCTTGGCTATAATTGGTACCAGTGTCCTTTGGCCTGACCAACAAACGGAGGGAGTAGCAAAATCTTGTGTATGTGCCTTTCTTCTAAGTTCTTCTGCTCTGTAACTGTGGAAGGTTAAGTTCAAAACCAGAAAGCTGGATTATTTTTTTTAATGGATTTGCAGGATAAACCTCTATCCAATCTGAACAGAACTTGCATATGTAGCATTTCCTGCTACTCTTTGGACCATAATGCCATTTTGATGCAGTATGTTACAGCATTGCTGAGTGAGTTTGGCCAGCACAGACCACACAGGGGCAAGGAGAAGGCATCTCTAGCACATGCACAAGGGCTTTATCTCCTGGCAGTGATGGGGACAGGAAGGGACACCATCTGTATGTGCTGATGCTGAGATTACAGAGCCTGCCATGGGAGTGCTACCACTAGCTACTGCTTTGGTTATGCTTGCAGGATCAATACAGAGCTCCTCAAATGCATCGTGGTGAGATAGAGAAATAGCTGCAGTGTCATGGCACAGAGCCCCAGCGCCAATGGGCCAGGGAGCAGGGTCCCAGCAGCACAGACCTCCACCCCCACGGGGCTGTTGTAGGTGGCTGTTGACCCCCATCTGAGGAGTCCATCCTGCCATTAGGTGTCCAGGCCTGAAGTGCCAA
The DNA here is from genome assembly GCF_964211835.1 of Anser anser. Taxonomy (NCBI): domain Eukaryota; kingdom Metazoa; phylum Chordata; class Aves; order Anseriformes; family Anatidae; genus Anser; species Anser anser. Next base: position 24,177,577 of record NC_139728.1, on the reverse strand, counting down.
AATAACACTGCAGCCTGGGCGGGACTGCAGCTGGGTAGTTCATACGGATAAATGACTTGATAGGGAGGAGGAGGAAAAACATTGTACTGAATGGTGGGTTTTCTTGCTTTTCAAGAACAGTAGCTCTTCTGAGTCATTCAGAGGATTGTGACATGAAAGTAAATGCTAGCAGGTATGTTGGGAAGACCAAGAGCCATACTCTCATTCGTCACATCTCTATAACCGGTATCCCCGTAAGTACAAGTCACTGACTCCAGTGACTACAACAGGAGACCTCTCATGAGTTTTGGAGGGCCCATGTGGGAGAGCCTGGCTATGCACTCACATGCACATGAATGTGCTTGTCCGCAGTCAGGCACCTTACCTGCCTCCTCCTTGTTGCCCAAATCTGCGCTTTCGAGCAGGTTACCCTCTCCGTTGGCTGAGTTCATCTGTGCTGATTCGCTGTTGTAATTTCTCAAGTCAATGTCAGGAGATTTTTTGTGCCTCGTCCACCACGTCAGGCAAGCGAGCTGCAAAGAGGGATGTAGAACACGCAGGTTATGGCCTGCCCGTCCCAAACTGGCATGTAAGTCATGGCCCTCTTTGGGGACACAGGTCCAAGATGGTGCTGGGAGAGCAGTTCTAGAGTGATGTTTTTTCCCCTGCATTTCCCTCATCTCCCTTTTGTGCAGATGCCCACACACTGGAGAAAATGAAAAATAAATAAATAGATGAATAAATAAGTAAAAATTAAAAAGCTTGTATCATGCAGTTGGAGCTGAAAAGCTGAAAAAAAAAAATGAGTTAATCTAGATTCGATCCATCTGGTTTTTGTTGTTGTTTTGTTTTGTTTTGTTGTCATTCTGCTTAATCAGTTCCATCCCTGTCTCTACCAGAAACCTTTTAGTAGACACTGCAGAAGCAGAATCCTTTTTGCTCAGCTTACTGACATGAAATAATGATGAAGATCTGTGTCCAGAACAGCAGCCTTCCAACAGGGAAGGGGCAACAAAGTCAATTTAAAGGGGGAAAAGAAAGAGAGAGAAGGAAGAAAAATGAGGCTAAGATAGCCCTCTCTGGATATGGCCAACTACAGACAGCAATTGTACCCTCCGCTTACCCTCATCACAGGAAGATCAGCTGGGTGTTAGCATGCAGCTATATAGCCCTGGGGACACTGATATTTAAGTGGCTCTGTGGGACATGGGGAGAGACTGGAGAAAATCCAACATGAACATTAAACCCCATGGTTGAGAAAAGCTCACATCAAAGCAGAAACCTGCCCTTCCGTAGGAGCTTACCTCAGGGCTCTTGGTGGGACGAGCGGCAGTATTGTGTCTCTGCCCTGTGACTGCAGCAGCCCAGAGGGACAGAGCCACGGTGGTGATAAACAGGTCACAGTTTGCAGGGAGGGCAACACCATGCATCAGACCAACAGGTGTAGTTACAAGAAGAAAGGAATGGGCACACGCTGTAAGACTTGTCTGTACAAACGTCTCTTCCCTCTCTCTTTTTTTATTTTTTTCATTTGTTGTGTTGGTGTTTTTATTTATGTTTAACTCCAGTTTTCTTTATTCGCCTAATACAAGACATTACTGTGCCCTGCATTGTCCTTTCAACGACAAGCCATGAAGGATGATCCGTTCTGGAAAGGCTTTTGTGGCTGCAATCTCCTCTGCTTTACAAAACTAGGATGTCCGAAGCTCGTGTCCTGGGGCAGGTCTGAACATCTTCTCCTCACTTGGCCACAAGAAGCACCCAAGGAGGGGTTCATCCTGCAAACCCCACAGCGGTCCTTTTGCCAGCTGTGGGTTAACCATCCCAGGGGCGCAGGGCTTTAAATTCAAGCTGCGGCTGCTGCTTGTTCGGCTGACCGTGGCACGCTGAGCAGCTTGGTGGCACTTCCTAACTTCTGCATGCTGTGACCAGGGCAAACAGCAAGGACTGCACTTGTCAAACCCACACAAGGTTCACAGCCTGCCCTCCCACAGGACGGGACCAGGGCAGCGGAGCTGTGCTGCTGATGACAGGCCAGGCAAAGTCGTGCGTTTGCCCGATGAGCGACTGCCTCTCTGCTCTGCCTATATGGAGATGAATGTCTCGAACGGGTCACTTACAAAATAACGTGAGTTTAATTTTTGAATTTTACACACAGAAATGTAGGCAGCAGTTTCCAGTTGACATAAAATGTTGCATAATTTCCAGAAGATTTATAGCTTTATTTAAATCATTTTCAACCAAGATGAGCATTGGGCAGGGCTAATCTTTCTTGTCACGATGTGCTAAATTGCTTTGATTTGATGATCCTCATCTTTCTCAAGGATTCTTTTCTTTTTTCTTTCTTTTTTAATCACTTAGGAAATGTCACTGGAACGCAGCAAAGTTTCAGGGTACTAAAGCATTTGAGAAACTTTTTTCTTTTCGCTTCTCTTCCCATGGGTCACTGAATGACCGTCCCTTCACACCGCAGTGTGTGAAGCACACAGTGCAGGGGCTGGAGTTTCCCTGGGGCTCAGATTCTGCCAGGTGGGAGCAATTCTGAGTTGAAAGCAGCATGGACACACAGGTAACCTCCTCACAATTCACCACTGAGCCACACAGAGCTGCTGCTTTGCCTGTGGCCAATCTGTTCAACAAGGCAAGCCACCACCCTAGTGGTGAAGCCTCACAGCCATGCTCCAGCTTCAGCCTCCCCTGGGGCAGCTTTCGGCTAGCTGAATTCCTCAAGGTCACCCTTTCTCCTCTTTGCCATCACCTGAAGGACACACAACAGAGAAGACCAGAAGCACAGCATGGCCGTGGAGGCCACAACAGGGCTGTCTCCAGCTCCTCAGCAGGGATTTACAAAATGTTTTGCTCGCAGTGGCACCACGGGGTGCAGGGGGAGCGCCAGCCTGCCCAGCTGCAGCACCTCAGCAGTGCACGGTGTGGGGCCGGGCCAGCCACGGCTGGCTCAGTGCTCCTCCTGGGCTCTGCTCCTGAAGGAGATGCTGAATCCAGACCTCAGCACACTGGGAAAACATCCCCGCCTCCAGAGCACATCAGCTGGAATTGCCAATCCATCAGCCTGTCAGCACGAACCCTGACCCCTGGGGACGTTACCTGCGAGCATAGCACTCCTTCTGTGGGCTGTTTCTCTCCCTTTTCACCCTTACATTCTCCTTGGACAAGGGAGTTTGCAATAGCTCAGCAAAGTTTTTCTTTTGTTGTTTGTAAACTGGAATAAATCCTTCTGTTCCAAAATGCCATCTGGCACCTGACAGTTGTGTTTCAGCTTCACAGTCTCAAATTTAATTGTAAGCTCTTTTGCAGGGTTTTCAAGGACAGCGTGACACAATATGGACTACCTACAATGAAGACATATGAACTCTGGAGCATACCAAACAAATTCCTTGCATACTTGTTTTCCAGCACAGCATCAATCACCACAGGGATGGGAGAGTGTCCAAAACAGCCGGAGAAAATGCTACAGCTTGCAGTTCTTGGATTGTAATTCATTTAAAGCCAGGCACATTAGCTGTACCGCTCCAACATCAGATACAAATCTCTTTTCTCCTTTTGCTCATTTGCTATCTGAAAAGAATTGGGATTCAATATTTAAAGTTGTCCGGTGTAGATCTTCAGCTGATGTAAAGTGGCATAACTGTGCTCAACAGCTGTTCCTGGTCTTTGAAGGCGATGGAGCTATGCTGATTTACATCTGCTGAAATCTGATCTATCACTGTATTTCCTTGGCTTTTCCTTTGGTGGCTTGTTTTTCTTTTCCTTTCGCTTGACAAAATAAATGGCGTAATTTCTAGCCCTTATCAGGTGTCTTTCATCATTACTTCTCAAAGTGCTGCACAGATAAGGGCTGGCAGAACTAGCCCCACGCAATGTTTATGGGTGAGTATCTGGGGCTCACAAAGTGAGTTGTCCAGCACCTGGGACTGGGAAGGGCCAGAGCTTCAGGCAGCTCCAGCACAGGATGCCTGCTGCCCCTCAGCCACCGTCATGGTGACACAAAATAGCTTCACTACAAGTTTGCTCACTTGCATGCCAAAACCCAGCAACTCGAGGTTGCTAATGGCCACACAAAATTCAGGTGCTGGCTTGGGTCCAGGGGGGGCCTGACACGTCCATCCTAATTTCTACCTCCTGTTCTTCCTTCCCTCAACCTTTCTGTCCTTGAACCATCTCAGCATGGCCACATACCAGCTCATAGGGGTGTCTCAGCATCCCCATAGCACCTTGCAGGGCACCAAGGAGAAGCACACCACTACAGGTAATTGTCCAGTCCTGTTCATGTGGTCATGTCCAGGGCAAAAGCTGGGCCAGTCTGACCGAGGGAAAATGAAAGGTGCTGGTTTTGACACTGCCCCTCAGATTCATGCCAGACATGCAGCAACCCAGCAATATTGGCATCTACTTCAGCTTCCCAAGGGTAGCTAATCACATCCTGTATGGTATTAAATATGGTTCATAAAATCCAGCTAGCTATGATATACAAAGCTTCTTTTGTCTAGAAAGTCAGGTTAGGCAGGCAAGTCCTTCTTAGGACTTGGTTCAAGTCTTGGTAAATATGTTACATTTTTTTCTAGGTTTTCATGCATCTACGAGACTTTTCTTATCCCTCCTCCCCCAACACACACACTCCTTAGAGCATGTTTTAACTGTTTTTATACCTCGGAGGTCAGACTAAAAGCCTTCTGGTGCTGCGGCCAGTTTTTTCACTTTCTGAACTGCTGGTATGACGTTTGCTATTTGCCAGTTCTGTGTTAATGCATCTTATCTTGCTATTGCTGTGGGCAGGGAGCACTGAACACGTTTAGTTATCACAGGTCAGATGATGAGTGGAAACTCATTAAACCACAGTAATTAATTGCTGGCAACCATCTGGCCACCCCTGAGCAGTAGTGAACAACGTAAGCTGCAGAACTAATGGTGCCTTCTTGCCAGTATTTCTTTCTCCCATGTGGATCCTCTGATAGCTAATAAAAGATGAGACTTTATCTCAAAGCAGACACAAAGGCAGTCTCTCTCTCTCTCTGCCTCTCCTCTATCTGAGCACCTGCTTTCATGTAATCTTTAGGAGCTGGGTATCTTTGACACCACTAACATTCAATCAAACATTGATGGTACTGGTTAATGCTTTACAAGTTATGAGGAAGCAACAGATAGAAAATGCTGTGACAGGATCACCCTCATTTCCTCATGCAGTCAGACTGGGGAAAAGAAAAAAAAAAAAGAAAGAAAAAAAAAAGTCTTTTAAGTCTATCCAGCAACCTTTGTTTGGAGGTAGATGGCAGTTTTGTTATACTGACAGCTGCTTTAAAACTTGGGACCAGGAAGAGTTGCTTTAAGGTTTTATTATATAAAGCCTCCCAACTCTGCACCATGTTAATGTGTTAAGTAAAAGAAAGTTGTGCCTGACTCAAAGTTATTAAATGTAATTGAGATCACATAGGGACAAAATGTTATTTTCCTAAATGCCCATGTTGCAAAAGATATTAATCTTGTTTGCCTGCAAGATTGATGCTGGCTCTGCTGAAACAGGGTAGATGGTACAATTAGATATATTTAATTCCTCCTCAGCAGTGCTCCATAATATGATTTCCTCTCCTTCCCCCTTCTTCTTTCTTTGTATTCCAGCTATGATGGGCTGTGGTGTCTGCCCAGCTCTAGGCACAGCATGGAAACTCGCACTCAATTTCAAGCACTCAGTGCCTCAGGAAGCATTAACGCTATGAGACCTGGGGAATAGAAAGCTGAGGAGCAAGTGCTTCTTTGCAGCATATGCTTTACACACCACTTCTCAGTCGTGGAAGGAAAAGAAAAGGATAGATTTCAGAGATTTTTGGAAACCAAACGGGGCTTGTGAGAAAAGTCACTTACCTTTTCTTCAGGGATTGGGGGGGTACAGAGACTAACAAGGACAATGACAATGGCAGTGAGGATGCAGAGGATGAGTGCAAAGTAGAGGTAGTGCAAGTCCTTTAGCACAGCTGGTCTTCTGTCCTCCTCACCGCAAGACGGTGTGCTATAAATAAACTCGATGATCATCCGAACGAGTCCAATAGCCAGCCCAACCACAAGGCCCCAGAAAGCACCCTGAGAAAAGGCAGACACAAAGAAAAGGTCATCGCATGTTACCCTTGGTTGAAGTACTCTTTTTCTGCTCTTTTTTTTTTTTAATTCAGCTCTTTGATAGACCTGATGGAATCTCACACTGACATGCATCAAAGGAGGACGTTTTCAGTTTAAAATCCTCATTTTTCTCTTTCTGCTCTTGAACATGGAATAGATACAGCACAGACAATGCAAGAATCTCCTCCTAGCAACATGCCTCCAACTAGACTTCGAGGCATCCTCCCTAAGGTGTAGAACGACTTTGGCTTTTGTGATTTCAGATGAGACTGCCAAGAAGCACCACTTGCAGTGGCTTCTTGGAAGCAAACACACATGCACTAGAGACTGGGCTAAGATCCACTAATGCATGCCAGGAAAATTCTTTCTAATTGTCACACTTTAGCTGGACTGGCTCTGAATTTAAGGAATGTCCAAAGCTAGGTAGTGAAGGGAAAATTATTTATTTATTTTATCAAATTAAATATGTGCATCAATTGGTATTTTACATCCCACTTACTGGCTCATTAATCCTCTTGCAGAAGATTGCCAAGATGAAGAGAGCTGTGATTGGTGGAGCCAGGTAGCTGGTTATAGATTGAATGTAGTCGAAGAGCTGGCCGCTGTTGGCTGATTGAATGATGGGGATCCAGAGAATACTGATGACTACCAGGATGAGTATAAAGACTCTGGAAGATGAGGATAAAATTGTATTATCTCAGTAGTTGGAGGAGTCTACCTGAAAATGAAGTTTTGCAGCAAAATAAACTTAGAATTGCTTTCAGAATTTCCCAAGAATAAAGCCAGAGATCACTGTCAAGAATAACGTGTACACAAGTAAAGACAAAATCATTCTCCTTTAGAAGGTCAATTCAGTGAAATCCCAGAGTTGATTTCATGGATTTCAGAGTGAGCTGCACTGGGACTTGCAGTCAACATGCACAAGAGATCCACAAGGGCCTGGTGACTCCCACCATGAGCTTGGTCAGTGCAAGCCCCTCATCTTCATGTGTCTTAGAGAGTGACATGATCTTCAGAGGACTTCCTCTTGGATGCAACAGAGGAAGATGGAAGCTGAGATCATTAGCAACTTTTCTGCCACCTCTCCAAGCAGATAACATGCTCAGTCTGGTGTTTTTTGCCAAATTCCAACTCATTTTCTGCTTATTAGAACTGCTTCTGGGATCTCAGGTGCATACCACAACCCTCCTTCATCTTGCATTGCATGTTACAGAGGTTTGCCCATATTGATGAACAAGAGGTATTTTCGCTCTCACTACTTCAGAGCATTGGAGCAAGCTATTGCCCACATCCCTCACCTGTCCCATGATTAAGTTTTGAAACTTCTTGCTAGCTTGTGACTGGAGAGGGAAACACAGCACAAACATACGGAATGCAGCTTAAATTCTACTAGCACGAGGAGAACTTTATATGCCCCTGATATAATGCAGTGCTAAAGCTTGCTCGTAAAGGGCACTGTAACTTATCACAAAGATAGAGAGCTGGGAGACCCAGCTCATCAAGGCTGCTCTTTTTCCTGAAAAGGAGCAACCGCAATGTATTGCTCCTGTCTGGTGCAAAACTAACGTGTTTTTAAAGACCTCTGGTGATGGTGACTCCAGAGTACCTTTGGTTTTTCTAAAATATAGATTTAAGGCAGTATTTATGTTAAGTTAAGAGAAGAGAGAGGCACTGATCTACTTAGCACAGTGTTTCTCTCTGACTACATCTATCTGAGGTGAAGCTGGACAAGATAATGCTCTTTCCCATGCTGTGTTCCTCTTCTATGTTTTTGGCACTAGGTTTTTTTTCTTAGTGGGTCCAGACTGAAGAATGTAAGTGCTGCAGTCAAAACAGATAATGACAGCAACAAGACACAAAGAAATGTAAAGACCTGCCCACAATCATCAGCTCCTGCTCCGAAGCCTGTTTGCGGATCCGCTGCCAGATGTCTATAACGAAGAGAGTGCTGCTGCTATTGAAAATGGAGGTGAGGGAACTCATCAGGGCTGCCATCATCACGGCAATCATCAAACCCCGGAGCCCTGGCGGAGGAAAATGTGAAAGAAAAATCAGGACTAGACCCTTTGGATTCCCAGCACTCTTTTATCTTCCCGATGGCTGGTAACTGCAGGAAGATTTTCTTATCTTCAGGATGGATAAGGGCAGTTTGATTCTGCATACAGCTTGGCTCAAGCCCACCTCCACGAGTGTAAAGGTTTCTCACCATCAGGCATGAGCTCAATCACAAGTTTGGGGTAGGCAATGTTGGAACAACCCACTGCTGCTCCACAGACCCTTCTACAGATGTCTGGGTCCACGCAGCCCACTTCATCTGTAGAATACAGGAAAATAACAAGAAGTCATGTAAACGCTGTTGAGCCATAGGACACATAACTCAAGGGAACAAATCTTGATGCCCTGTGTAGGTAAATATAAATTCAGAATTGAAGTTGGAATGCAGCTAGAGCAAGTGGAGTTGAAGAACACTTTATGTCCTTAAAATAAAGGTGAAACTTTGAGAGGACATATTGCAATTCTGTTCAGGGTACTGACATAAGTCTCCTGGGTGTTACATAATTGTAGTCCTCGATGACTTGTCATTTGGGGGAACAGCAGAGCTTCCATGAGCCTGTCAGCTGGGTTACCAATGATGCTGCAGGCTGACTTACTCCTATTTGATGAAGTCTGGGAGAGAGGCACATGAGGCACTTTCCTCCAGGAGAAGTCCTGCTAACCAGGATATTCTCCCCAGGAAGTGGCATGCTCTGGAGGAATGAGCAATGAGATTTCCTTGGGAGAAAACATGAAGGGAACTCTTGTTCTTCCACAAAGGAGGGCTGTTTCACATAATCCACCGGGAACTGCATGAATCTGTGTGGGAGATTGCCAAGACTCTTGCCAAATATACAATGGAAGTAATCCACAGGACCTGAAGGACGACCTCAGTGCTTCATATATTTCATCTCATCGACTTCCTCTAAATAGATACATGTAATGCCCACAGCATGGAGCTCTATGCTGCCAGTGGCACAGTCTGCCCCATAAGGATATCCCCAGTAATTTCTTCTGCTGTGGGAGCACTGGAGGTGGAAGAAGGACATGGGAACATCTGTGCACAACAGGAATTTATGCAGTATGCCTGTGAGACAGCGGAGTTTCTGAGGTGTAAAAGTGCTGAAGGACCTGTGTGGGATTAGTGCTCATAAAAGGTGTAAAGCCCTATGGTGAGGAATATGGGAAGGCTTACCTGGGTAAAGAGCTCTGCTGATCATCCCTGGCATGACGATGAAAAACATAGGGAAGATTTTCAAATATCCTCCTAGCACTGATCCACCTTTGGCATGGGAGAGGTTCTTGGCAGAGAGAGACCTCTGGACTATCACCTGCAATTGGTCAGAAAGGGAGCGGGAAGTAAAGCTGGAGCACTGCGGAAAGAGCAGGATCCATCCTCCCTCCTCTTCTTGTTCTCATGGATGACTTTCATGCGACAGCATCCCAGAGTGTTTTGCATGCCAATGGCAACTTTCCCACCTCGGTTGACTGCAGCCTGCTGCCACTGCTCAGAGCTCAGTGCACAGGCTATGGCAGAGGGCAGCATGGAAATTTCCTTTAGAGGAATCATTTCGCCCTTGACTGAAGTGAAGCCACCTTGAGGACTGGAGACAGCAGTTATACAGCAGCAAGAGACAAGGAATGAAGCAGACGAGGTTGTTTTGGTAAAAGTTCAGTGGTGGGTTTTGGTGATTATCCCACCTTGAACCACAAAAGCACAGTTTCTTAAGAAACAAATGCAGTTCTCCCTGTTGTAACTTGAAAAAGGGATAAGAAACCTGAGAGCTGCTGGAATATGAGCAGCTTGTCTGGAGGTCTGCACAAGGTCACTGCAGAACCAGCTCCAGCTCCCCGTTTTTGTACCCTCGTTGCACAAACTGCATGCAGACCCCCAGTACTCACCAGCCCACAGCAGGATAAAGACAGATGAAAATGATCTGCTCACCCACCCTAAGAAGCGCACAAAAGTAGCAGCTTGCTGAGAAGGTGGAAGGAGAGAACTATTCAGGTCTAGTCCAGTAACAGAGGCAGTAACTCCTGCACAGCAAGACACAGTCGTGTTTCAGCTCACTGATCTACAAAGTGAGGAGTGGGCTGGAAAGAACATTGCAGTGGGGTGCCTGCGAGGGAAAGGTTTTCTTTACCTGATCAGTGCACCAGCACCAAAGAGCCAGCACGGAGAGGCCAAATATAAGTCCAGGCCAAGGAATGTCACCTGTGACTGGGTCCCTGAACAAATGGAAGGCATCCGCACGTGGGAGGTGACAGGTCGTGTTTGGGACTATGACCTTTGGAATCGCTGTGCTGTATTTCTCCTTCAGTCCTTCGTACCAGCCAACTTTTTCAAATCCTGAAAAGAAAATACCAATGATTTAATGTTATTTCCTTATCTGAGTCTGATGATCGCTTTTCTTTTCACCTATCTTCCTCTCATCTCCTTTCTTTTCATTCCACCCTCACTTTTGGAAGTCAAAGTGTGTACAGGAGTAAGTTGGATTTTGCCCAGAGTCCTTGTGGTTTGAACAGCACATCCCGGAAGAGGCTTAATGCAGGAAAACCTCTGTCACCCGAATCCTCACAATGTGCTCAGCATCTAGCCTTTGCCCATACACCTTCCGAGAACTGGAGCAGGAAGGTATGCATTTAAACAGGATATATCTGTATTTCTGTTTGCCAAGAAGGCTTAAAGCAAAGACCAATGATGGTCAGTTCCTTGTTTTTTTTTTTTTTTTATAATTCTCAGTCACACCCAGGTGAATCCACAGTAATTCACAAAGTCAACAAGGAAAGTCAGCAGAGTTACTCTGAATTTACATGAGGATAGTGAGAGCTGAGTTCGTCCCTTGGGATGCAGTTTTGCAAGCTTGTTGACAGCTCCAGGTAAACTCCAACTGGCAAGATGAACTTATCCAGGACCTCGCTATCATACAGTCAGTGCAAAGGACAAAGCAAGTCTGGCTTGTTGGTGAATGAGAGTTGTGCCAGCACCACTTCTGTGAGTGATTGAAATTCATTTCTGCACTATACCTGAAAGGGTGAGGTGAGGTACCCCGATAAGGTCTAACAACCTTGGGATCATTAAACCAGTGTATGATGCCACTGCAGATTCCCCTTACCTATGAACATGAGGACCAAAGCTCCCAGTATCATGATCAGGGTCTGCAGCGCATCTGTGTATATCACAGCTGTTAAACCACCTGTTAGGAAAAACAGTGAGAAAACAGTGTCCCCGCATACATAGAAACAGGTATTCCACCTGGGAAAAGGCTTTCCTTGGCCCCAGCCCTGTGATTTCAGAACAGATCCACTGGGAGAAGCTGGCACTGAGCTGGACCCCAGGACCCCGTAGCTGACACAAGCCCTCCCAGGAGGAACATGCTAAGAGGCTTGCCCGTAGTTTATAGTGTTTATTTTAAAATCTGTTATTTACCTGCTATAGTGTAGATGGCAGTCACCGCTAGCAAGACCACGGTGGACAAGTAGAGGTTCCAGCCCAAAGAGATTTGGATGAACAACGCTCCAGAAAAGATGTCTGTCTGGAAAATAAATTATTATTAATAATAGTAAGTCTGATGTTAGTCTGATGTTAGCTGTGCTTTGTGCAAGTGCAATCTCATAGAGCAGTCTGCAGCCCTTTGCAGCTGAAAGCATTGACAAGCTTCACTGACAGTGAAGCCACCCATGGTGGCTCATATGTCGTGGGGACATCGAACCTGTACCCATGTATCCACAGAAGGAAAAGGGGGGAAATAGCACAGACCAGGTTCTGCCCATCACCGTGTCCTGGTGGCCAGGAGTCACTCTCAGCTTGAAAGACCTCTAAAGTGTCACTACTGTCTTGCACCATGTTTTATTTATCTGAAAAGGTCAGCAACCTGCTTTTCTACTTATGCTGTTCAGCATTAAAACGACTCCAGTAAAACAGGTTATACCTGCTGAGGACCTCCTTAGAAATATAGCAACCCCTACCACCTTTGTTTTGTTTGGACCTTCTGCCTGAGAGAGTGAAACCAGAAACTGAGTGAAACCCAGAATTATACAGATAGCATCGTTCAGATGCAGAAGGTGATACGGGAGATGTGTATGTATTGGGAAATCAATCTGAAGAACACCTGTACACCTGGTATGGGGTGAGGTACAGGCAACGACATTTGCAAAGCAGGACAGAGGGGATGGGACAAGATTTCTCTTTGCTGTGCCCCAAATAAGCAAGCATCCAGTGCTGCTCCTGATCTCTGCGACCCCGAGATGGGACAACCACTACCAGGGCACTACAGGAGCCAGCGTGTCTTCTGGTCTTTGACTTCCCAGCAGGAAATGCAACCAGCTCTGTAGCTACACAGGTTCAGTCCTTTGACAGCACCGTTTATTGAGATCTCTGCTCTTCTGTGCAAACAGGGAGGACTTTGCAATGACCTAGCTGCTAACTTACACCTGGGCAAAATACACAGGAAGAAAAATCCTTCTTGTAACCAACTGCCGGCTGTCCAGCCAGCCGCTAAATGAGCTCTCTACAAACAAAGGCACTGCTTAATAGAAAGCACCTGTCATGCCCATAAACTGCGCCAGCCACATCCGTCAGCCACGTGTGAATTAGCTGCACGGAGGAGAAACCACTGAGATGAAACAGCAATGACTGGGGCCAGGGTCCTGCCCTGAAAGGCATTGGCAAATACTGCTCTGTTGAAGGTCATTTTGAAATATTGGTCTTTTTCCACCACGTGCATTGAGCGTGTAGCTGTGCACACTGTTGTGCTATTGTAGGAGAGACTTCCCGTTTGTCCAGTTCTGCTCTAAACATCTCTTTCCTAGACCTCGTCCTGGGAAATGCTCCAACCGCAGACAGCAAAGCTCCTGGGGGCAGTGGTGGCAGCAAGGGGCAAGCAACACGACCGACAGTTGGCCATTAGAGGAGGAAATCTATCCCATGCACCCAGCCCTGAGCTATCTTCCAGTGCACCTCCCAGGAACTGAGAAGTAGTAAGCCTGGGGGAAGGACACTGAGGCCGGCTGCAAACAGCACGTGGGTGCCTCATCTTCATTCAACATCTTCTAAGGCAATTTGACATCTAAATACTTCAACAGAGTCTAGTCAAAACTGGCCAAAACAAAAAATTTCAGTCCCTGTAATGGGCTTTGAAATACAGTCCTGTCCCTCCAAGGGCATAGGTAGTTCTTATCAAATCTCTGAGCATATGTTCTACCTCTTCATTAATGGCATTTAAATGAAATGAAATACCCAACAGCTTACCTTGCATTTTAACTACCTACAAGGTAAAACACTGCAAGCAATCCAGAAAGGATACTTTGTTTTGTCTTAAGCTAGAACCTATCCCTTTTGCCGTACCCTCCTTATACAGCACAAGTGACAGAGAGAGAGAGAGAGGAATAACATTCCTAATGCTGAAAACTCAACAAGTACAACAGCAAACTAATCACTAGGACTATGCAGATTTATGATCATTTAAGAGGATTTCATATCTACAGGATGTAACCAGCCAGATGCTCAGATGGGTTAATGCTGCAGTTCCCCTGTCTAAATTACCAAACGTTTGACTTGATGGAAGGAAAAAGGCAGGTTGTGGTACTTACACCATCTAGTAATTAGCTGCTATATCCCTGTAAAGTTCTCCCTGTGCATTGCTCCTTAATGAGTACTCTCTCTCTCTCAAGGTACGTCTCCACGATCAATGCAGAGGCAGGTATTTACTTGAGCAAAGCAGCACAAAACACACTGATACTGTTTCTGGTAGCTGAGCTGGTCCTTTGAAGGACATCTGAGCTATCTCTGCATTGTGCCAGGATGCCCTACCCCTGCCCTAGCCGCAAAGGTTGTGTTCAGTTGGATACATACGGATATCTTGGTGAATATATAGAGAATGAGGGACAGTACAGACATGTAGATTTGTATCCTCTGCCCTCCAAATCTCTTCTGCAGGTACTCAGGCATGGTGACCACTCCAGCTGCAATGTAAACAGGCACAAAGATCCAGCCGAGAGCCAGAAGTGCCCAGGTAGCCTGATAAAGAGACAGAGAAAATAAAGGCACATGATTCAACACAGGAACATGAGTCTCATCTTCTCTTTCAGTGGACAACTTAAGAAAGGAGTGTGTGGTGACATGCAATGTATTTGGGAAGCACTCGGATTTTTTTGTCACTACTCAGAAGATGAGATGACAAATGAAGGAATTATCACAATATATTTAAAAGCTTTTGAGGTTTTCCTCTTACACCCCGTGCTTCTTTGTCACAGGTGGCATATTTATTCCTTATCTGGATCTTTGGGGCAAGATGGTGTATTCTGTTGCTCTGGGTCTCTAAAGATGGTGTTGTATTTGGTAGCCTTTGAAATCACTGACTCTGTGGCAGTGAATAGTTAAGTGATTCAGAGAAGGATTGGAGCATCTGTTTGCTGCTTGATTAGCAAGTGATGAGGCTGAGGCAGCAGCCTCCCTGCAGAGCATAAAAATAAGCAACAGCAAGACTCTGCTGGGATGTTCTCCTTTCAGGTCAAAGCAGATCTGCTTCTGTTGTGGGCAGATAAAGGGGCAGTTCAGTTGTTTTGCCACAGGTGAAGAGTCTTCTGAAAGTTGTAAAGGCATCGTGTATTTCCTTTCTGAAACCCAGCAAAAGCCCAGAGAGGAGATCCAGAACATAAATAAAAGCCACTGGGTTACCAGACCTCACTTCCTGGATGTTCTGGACATTACCTTTCTTCCAAGTACCCTCCATTAGTCCAGATTTTACTTTGATTGGTTGTTTAAGTTATCAGAAATGAAACTGAGCCCTGGGGACAGAGGTTGAGCGTGATTGAAGAGAACAGTCGTGGCTCCTGCAGTGGCAGAGATTGGCTTAGGTAAAAGATGCCCATATGATCCCCGCAGCTGAGTGATGTCCCTTGCCGAAGGGAGAGAATAATGGCATATCCTAAGGTCCCTTTCCAATCTGAAAGAAATGAATCTAAACTCATGAAGCTAGATTTGCCCTGACATACAATCTTGTCTTCATGGGCTTCGAAAATTACTTGAATAGATTTACTTAAAATACAGTGATATGTCTTACATGCACCAGCCTGAAAGCAGGCTCAGGTTTCTTCACAAAGGACTTGAAGGTGATCTTAAGGGTTTAAAAAAAAAAAATAGCTGCAGTGAATAGATATCCCAGGAAAGAGCCTTTGGTGGGCTGGGCCCTGCCTGTGCTTGGCAAGTATCTGGCACTATTAGCAGGCTCTGCTGATACAGACAAGAGATTTAGTTAGGTGAGTGATGTTTATTGTGAGGCTGGCACTAATCTCACTCCTCATCACTGCAGCTGAGAAATTTCATTAGCATCACACACAAAGGGCCTGGTTTTCATGCTCTGTATGGTGTCAGTGGCAATTTTCCAGGGCATTTCAATAGGGCAGAATGAGACTTGCCTTCGCACCCAGATGTTCACCCCAGAGACGTCACATTTTGGCAGCTGACAAGTGAACGCAGTGTTGCCAATTCTCATGGTTTTGCATTGAATTTAGGAGCACATGCTGGTTTTTTGTTTTTTTTGTTTGTTTGTTTGTTTGTTTGTTTCAAAGTTCCTGTTCCCAGAATCCTGTGATTATCCAACTACATTTTCAGCATCCATTATCTTTTAATTTTGGTGAATGGCGACTAAAGCTTAAAAATATGGCCATATGCTTCCAGGAAGATCAAAGAGCATCTAAGTGGATTCCACTTAAAACTAAAATAAAGATTTCATGTTTCTTAGGCTGTCTCAGTTTCTGGAGGCTTCTCTCCTGAGGTGTGAGAACCTGGAGTTGCCGATAGTGTTAGAATCAGGTTTTGGAGATGAACCCGCAATCCCTTTGTAAACAGTGATGTTTTAATTGACAACATAACAGGCTCTTACGTTCCACTCAAAGCCCCCAACAGCAAGGCCCCCAGCTGCTCCAGTGCCCGCCAGGCCAATGAGTAAGCCACTGCCCACGTTGCTGGACATCAGAGATGCTCCGATCTGAAACACACAGCACAGGCACATAACACAGAAAGTCACCCTGAGGAACTCCTCTGTTAGCCCAGGCACTTCCCCCAGGTGCTCCCTTTCCCCAGGATGTCATCTTCATGCAGGTAGGTGGCTGGGTGTTACTGGAGAGTTCGGTTTTCCTCCCCCAGAATCAGGGTTCGCTTTGGCAAGGGTTCTCCTGAGATAAACATCTGCTCTAGGGGAAGCGGGTGGGTGAGGGAAGCCTGGTGGCAGCCACAGATACCTCAGTGTCTATGAAATGCGATGGATTTCTCAATTCCTTTGGTACACAGCCAGCAATGTGCAACCTTGCTGACCCTTTGGGCTTTACCTCTCCACAGCTTGCAGACATCCCAGCCTCTCTTAAGTCCTACACTGAACAAGCACATGGTGGTTTACAAGGCCACAGCGACATGACCACCCTCTTGAAGCTCCTCCTAACACAGGATGTTCCTGAACGGTAGCAGGGACAATGTTGGCAATGTGCAGCCCTTTGTGTTTGTTGTGTACACATAGGTTCAAAGATATTCAGCCTTGCGATAGTCTGGAAAATACTAATTCTTCAGGTTAACTTCGATGCTGTCCCTACCATGGCTCATTGAGACCCTAACTGGAAGAATGCAAGCTCCAAGGCAATTTAAACAGGGCAAAGACTATATGACTTAATTACTACTTTCATTTGGCACAAAGCCTCACCTCCCTTCTGTATGCCAATGCCAAATCCCTCTCAGGGTCAAACGAGATGTTACCTAAAGTACAAGTCGAGCCCTTTTCTCTCCAGAGAAAATTTGCTTTCAGCTACGTCTCCTGTGAGGAGCTTTTCTCTTAGCACTGCTAAACTTGAAACAAAGACCGATGGAATTTGATCTGCTTCTCACCTCCGAGCAAGGTAAAACATTAATATGGCATGAACACCCACACTGAATCCTGCCAACAGCTCTGCCTTCGTGTCTGTCAAAGAAAACTCCTGATTAGAGAGCTGGCTGCTGCAACATGAGTTTGCAACTTAGCTAGGGAGTGGTGTTCTCAAGAAATGTAATCTGTTTTCCTGATATCTATATCAGAAACAAAAATACAGAAGATGATATATTCTACAGGAGCAGCAATGTAACATCAAGGTTTATTTGAGGCTAACACAAAAGAAATCTGTCACCCCTGTAAAAAGAAAAAGTACATGTAAGCCAGTCGTGCACTCAAGGTGAAGGCCACGAGGAGCTGAGTCTGCAAGAAGTGCTGCAGAGTTGGCTCTCTACCTGGACAAACAACATAAAAAGTGAACATTATTAGAGGTTGCTATGGACCTAGGACTGTAAATCAGAAGAGCCAAGAGCCAACCTGTACCCAGAGGATTCTGTGGCCACCTGTGGTTGGAGCAAAAAGAAATAAGAATTAAAAACAAAAAATGAATATTGTTGGGTGAAAAATACTCCATTTTACTATCTTTTAACTATTCCCCTCCTAATTAGAGAAAAGCATCAAGCTGTGCATTTTCTTTAAACGTCACGTGGCTGAGCAAAAGTATAAAGAATGTTTAAGAAATAACATATTTGAGAGACACAGATGTGTCTCTGATGGAAGAGGTTGAAAATGTAGCGTAGTGAATTTATGGGCAATACACATGCAAAGGAAAAAAAAAAGCGGGGGGGGGAACAGTGTTTTGGTTGAGAAGTGCATTCTGCTACTCATGACTCACTAGAAAGATATATAGTGCTGGATTTTGGCATTGGCTGAGAAGGATATTTATTCTTGTGGCATTTTTATTCCTTTCAAACTTTAAATTATCTTTATATGTACCTTTCACTCCCAAGAAAAGATGCCTTCAATAGATTTTTTTTCTTCATAGTGAAGATTTATGCTTTAGTGGTTTGAAGTTTATATCCTTTACATCGTTTGTCAATAATCTCGACTTTACTCTAAATAGCAAGGGCTCACAAAGTCTTGGGCTTTGGGATTATTTTTTCTTGTCTCTAAATGCTTTTTTACTGGAAAGCACATTCCTAGATTACCTAATGCTGTCTTGGCTTTGGGGACAATGGTACCTTTGGTGAGTTGGGGTCAAAATGCAACTAGGCAGTCAGAGCTTCTCCACATCCACCACCATGGACATTTTTATTGCTTACTTTAGCAGAGAAGTTTAAAGATGAGAAACAACTGAAGATGCTGAACTATCTTTTTGGTCTGGTAGCTCTATGTTGCAGCTCACTGGCAAAGTCTCCTGGGATGATTTCTGGTGGATTCTCTTTGTCTCAGGCACACAGAAAGTGTATGGACGGGATCCCCACACAAGGCCTGCCCTCCTTAAACAGAGAATTACTTTCAAACCATGAAAAACAGAGGGATGCATTTCACTTACAGGCCACCATGTCATGGATCGTCCAGCAAGGAAATAACCTCCAATGGTTCCCCGGCTTGCCCGTATAGACGACTGGAAACACAGGAGAAAGGAAAAGCTTTTCCTCCATTTACCCACCCTCAGGTCAAACCCAACGCTCATCCCAGCAGCCTTGAAACATCCTGTCAGCAATCAGAGGGAAAGCATGGCCCAAGGGTGAGAAGCAGGAGACAAACTGTACCCCACGGGGTGCTGTCAAGGGGTACATTTGGGCATGACATGCAGCTGCATAGCAGGATGACTAGCAAGGCCCTGCTGCAGCTCCAGCTGCCTTGCTTCCACCCACGGCTGTGGATTCAGGGTTTCCAGCAGCCCTTTGCTTGTGTGCTTCTGCCTCTCTTCATGCAGGCTTCTGGTAGTCTAGGTTTGGAAAGAAGCCACTAGTACTTATTTAATGTCTTCTCCATGAATGTACACATTAGGAAGGAGAAAAACGCTGTAGATCTCTATAAAAGAGGACTACACAAAGCAACATGAACAAATAATCAATAACAACTTTTCCAAAGTTTTTAACGTCCCATTTCAGTCTTCCCACCCCCAGCCCCGGCTTTCCTCTTGCCCTGGTCTCCTGCCCATGACTACTTTGCAGCATGGGAGACAGACACCATCCTCAGGACAACCCCCAGAGCTGTCCCCATGTGGGGATGGGGACTCACAGATATCGCCTCCCCGACCTGCTCAGCAGGGCCTGGGATAACGGTGTGTGCAGGGGATGTCTTTTGCAGGCAGACACCTTTGTACCCAGCAGGGGAGTGGGGAGGGTCAAATGCTTGCAGACCTAACCCCAGTCACCCCAGGGACTCACCCATATCCCGACAGCGAGGACAAAGACGAAGTAAAAGACCACCACGATGATGTCTGCCACCCCAAAGACTGCCTTCGTCTCCCCCGGCAGCGCGGGCAGCTCCGTGGTGGCCGGGGTGGGCTCGCTCATGGCTGCGAGAGAACTGCCGATTTTCTCTTTCACACTGGACTTTGGCGCGTGTTCGCCTTCATCGCTTCCCTTGTAATAATTAACAAGGTGGAGAAGGTGTGAGTGGGGAGCCCCGTGCTGCAGAGAGGCCCGACGGGCGGTCAGCAGGCAGGGAGCGCACGTTAAGCTGTGCATTCACTGCGCGGATAGCAACAGGGGGAAGAGCAGGAGAGGAGACAGCTGAGCCTTCTCGGCAGGCTCTTTGGCAGCAGCAAAGGAGTTAAGCTGCTTGCGTGACAAGCGGAGTCGCTGCCAGGTCCCCTGCGTGACTCCAGGAAAGCTGCAATGGCAGCAGGAGCAGCAGCTGTCATGGGACACAGACAGGTAGGAGGAGGCTGTGCCCCACGCAGTGACAAGCTGTGAGCCACCAGACTCTCCTCCCTGTCCCGCTGGCTGCCTGGCACAGCGGGGCCATTCCCCAGCCCCGTGGGATGTCTCGCTCTTCACCCTGTGACTCTCAGGGTGGGCAGAACCTGTGCCTCCACCTCCCTCTGCTCTGGGACCCTGCTTAGAAGCACTGGGAGGAGGCCATGAAGGTCCCTGTGGGTGCTCGAGTTGATGGTCAAAACCCAGGTGCTGGAGACAGGCAGATGGACGCAGCCCTGCAGGAGCAATCCCCCGAGCCTGGCAGACTGTGGGGTGTGGAAGCTGCTCCCCCATCTCATCCCTGCCATGCTCAGACGTGGCTGCAAAGGTCCCTCCTGCCCCTGCCGGCAGCTATCTCACACCTGATGATGGGAACGGGAGCCATCAGCTCTGAAGACACCAGCCTGCTCTGGGACATGGTGGAAAATCTGCCTCCTGCACCAGCCCCGCTCTCCTGGGCACCACCAGCCCTCTGAGCCAGGGAGCAGGGTGTGGGTCACGCCGCCTCCCTGCTCCCTTGGGACAGCTCTGGAGGGGCTGCCCAAGGCTCCTTCTGGGGTCGCAAAGCTGCTGTGGAGCTGGAGCTGGCACAAGCCTTCTCCTGGCAGTCCCCAGACCTCAAAGCAGAACCATCTTCCACCGCCCTGCCATTTTCTCTGCTGTCCATAGCTCCATCCTCCCCACAAAATATCAAGTGGGACATATGAATGACAAATGAATGCAAGCTTCATTTGCTCTTGGTTGCGAGAAAGGCATCAAACCCACTCTTTCATTTTGTTTTATCCCCCTCTCTCCCAGCGTTTCCTTGCAAATGCTGGCTACCTACTTGCTAATTAATTGCACTGCTAACGGAAGGCCCCTGTCCACCCCCGCTCCTGAGTCTGAAACTCTTTGGGAGCGGTGCCTCCCCATAGTCTCATTATCCACAAGAGGCTTTTCAAGACTGAAATGTTTCAACAAGCTGAAGGAAGGTTACCAGAAATTAAATATCTGGAAGCCTAAATCCCCTGGTGCAAACAGGCAGTTCTCTGCGCACAGAGCTGATTTACACTCACCCACACACTTCCCTCTTAACATCACAGCACCCAAAAGCAAAAAAAGACAGTCTCTTAATCTTGAAATTCATCAAATTCCTGCCCAAGAAGCAAAGAAAGCCAGTATCTCCAGTCTTCCCAAACCAGAAATCCTGCTCTCTGTGGGGAACCCAACCCAAAGTCCTCACCCAACCCAACCCCTTTCACCCCACCTTCCCCAGGCCCTGAACCAGCACCGACTAACACATGCAAGCACTTGAAAGCTTGCGCCCTGAAAAGTAAGTACACCTAGTAAGCCATTCCCGGCAGCTCCAAGGTACCACAAGCCTGTTGAACCAACAAGCGTGACACTGACTTCTGCCTGAAGGACCCTGCCAAGTGTTATTTCGCAGATTACCATCCCAAGCCATAAGGGCCGACCCCTTGCTGGTGCAGCAGGGTAGGACTGCATCTCCAATACGGACCGTACCTTGAGCCCGTCTGCGGCTGTGCCTTTCTCCTCTTCAGGGCAGTCCTGTGGCCCTCCTGGTCCTGCTCAGGCTGCTCATTCACTGCTCCGTGGGGCCAGCCGTGGAGGTGTGCCCCTCCACGCCCCCCGGGACACCCATCCCTGTCCCTGCCCCGGCCGAGGGGATGACGCATCCCAGCGCTACGTGACGTCCACCCGGCTCCTGGCCCCGCTGCAGGAACCCCGGGTGAGGAGCGGGTGCACGGTGCGAGGTGCATGGCTCCGGCGGCCCCGGCAGCAGGGCAGCGCTTATCTCCTGCTCACTACGCTCTTAAGTCAACATTAGCAGGCATTCACCCCCAGGAGATGTGGCGCTCCTTGCCCTGGGAATGGATGGGGCAGAGGAGGAATTCAGGTGCCCAGGAAACAATAAAAATTCAACACAGTGACGAACAAACAAGCAGTCGTTGGAGTGAAAGCTATTACAGCAGCAGAAGCCCGGCGGGTGCAAGCAGGCAGGTCTCTATTGATTCTGGGGGAAGCAAATTTGTTTGCTCCCACTTATCCGCAGGGGACATGGCAATGCACCTTGAGCGCTCTGGTTAACTGCGGAGCGCCCTCCCCAGCAGGCAGAGCAGCTCAGAGCCTCTCGGTCATGTAGGCAAAGCCTAATTTTGCTTCCCCAGAGCTGAGGGACAGGATGACTTATTTCGTCCTTGTTGGTAGTGGCTGCAGAAGAGCTGGGAATGGAGGGCAGGGGTGGGCTGGTGAGCGCAGGGGACAAGGTCCTGCCGGGTGTCACCCACAGCGTGAACGGGCTCCGGTGGAGGTGTCGGCTCTACTCACAGGGGTAATGGGCACACAGGGCTGAGCAGAGGTGGGAGATACAGACCTCCACCTCCATCTCCTCCTCCTCCCGAAACACCTTTCCTTCTCCCTCCGGAACTTGCTCCTCATTCAGCCTCTCACGTGGGAGCGTGGCTTGCAGCCGGGGGGGCAGGAGGCAGCCTCTGCAGCTCAGATGGTGGGGCTGGGGCTACCTCATGTGCCCCATCTCCTTGGCCAGAGCTGGTCCCATTACCGCTGAGCCCTCCAGACACAGCCTCCCCCAGCACCAGCAACGTTCAGCAGAGGAGCAGGACAGACCGCAGAGGAGCAGCAATCCCCCACACCCAGCTGTTTAAGCAGTATCTCAGCGCAGCAACCCACCTGCCGGAGCCCTCCTGGAGCACAGCAATGCGGCTCCATTAATGTGCTCTGCTCTCCTTGCAGCAAAAGTGACAGGACGTTTAGTGTCCTCTTGTGGAGTCTGTTCCCTGACTCATGTCACAGCAGCTGAGAATGAGCCCTTCAGGGACTGGAAATTATAAGTGGCGTTTCAAAGAGTGCAGCTCAAAAAAAAAAAAAATGTGCTGAAGAGCAAGTGTTTCTGGAGCAAAGGATGTTCGGTTAAGTGACAGGCAATTATTTTTGCAAATGTTAACGAATAAATGGACTTCCTCTTCATTATGAAGCTACTTCACAGTCGTCAGCAAATAGCTCCAATGACAATTAGTGAATTTCTAAATGGATTGAGGAATTAGCCTATATACAGATAACAATGCAATGAGGCAAGACAATAGCCAAACCTCTCTTCTCACCTTACCTCCTGGGGGGATTTTTTCTGCAGGCTGGATGGGAGAGGCATTCAGCTAACCTGTATTTTCTTCTCAGCCCTTTCTCAGAGGGAATGACTCTCGAACAAAATCCCGCAGTTTAATTTTGCTTTGATACGAATGAGCTTTAATGTATTTAATGTTTAAAAGCAAGCAACTCTGCCTGCTCCCGAGGAGCAGCCTGGTGGGGAGCAGGCAGGGGCAGCGGGAAGAGGAGCAGACCCCCGGGAAGCCGTGCCGGTGCTACCACAGCTCTTTTCTTCCCTCTGCAGGCCACACTCCAATTTTCACTCCTGGACTGTCCTGTAAGCCTGGAGCAAGTCCATCACTTCAACTCTCCTTGCATTACATTATTATTATTAATAATAATAATTACTATTATTATTATTATTTTACCCTGGGGTGAGTCAGGGACAATTGCGATGAAGGCAGTGGTATAAACACCACGCAGAAGAGCCAGGGAAGGTGCTGGTTTCAGTACCTTGGTAGGTTTCTCTACGTGCCCATCTGACCAGGAGGGATGCTCGCAGCTCTACGCATCAGAGGTGACACCTGCCTGCTGCCGGGATGGGGAGAGCCCTGCAGGGGGTGCCTCTGCTCAGCCTCAGCCCTGCAGCCCTGCCACCAGCACAGAGCCCCAGGGGTTCGCAGTGCCTGTGCACCAGCCGGGCTTTCCCCTTGGCAGGGAGCTGTGAGCACAGACCTGTCCCATGAGCAGCCCTCACTGTCACTTACCTGCTCCTCACTCTCTCCTGACCATCACCTGCAGCTCCTGCCTGAACGCCATGGACCAATGACCCTATCGTCTGTGTATAGATTAAGGAGATCCTTGGCATACAGGGCAGTTTCAAGCTAGCACACGAGCTGAGATGCTCTGTGCCACATGTGGTGCTACCAGACATTTCAGTCTAGGTTGAAATGAACATTACTGTGAGTGGAGCCTCATCCCACCTGCTTTTTACCCCAACTCGATCACCTGCCAACCTGAAGAAGGGTTTGTGCCTCCATGTTCAGCTGAGCTGGGAATCTGGGAGTCTTCTGTGACTGCTGGGAAATCAAGCCGAGATGCCACAGGTGGAGTTTCAAGTTGCACTTGCCCAGAAAAATAATTCTAGGACCGAGTAGACTTAGGCTGGATAAAATATGTCATATTTACAGAGTGACTTTTCTGACTGAAAGCCAGACTTTGAAAGATATTAGCAAGGGTAAAACATTAAGTGACAGAACAAGGACACTTCAGATGAAGGATGTTGTTCTCCCTTTAATTTACTTCGCTGTACAGCCTTGCAAAGATCTCAGCAGAGTAAGTGTCCTTATTGATGGATACGCTATCCTTGTTAAGATGGGACAATATACTTATTTACAGCTTTCATCATTGTCACGACGGCACAAAGTAAACAGATATAACTAATGAAGATTTAGCTATTACGTAATGTCTTTGTCAAATCCATGCAGAAGTCTGGGTAAAAGCCCTGGGAATAAATCTTTTTTCTAAGAGCATTTTCAATGAATTTAAGACATGAGGGGATCTGTGTGTAGTTTGTATTAGGACTCTGGGTATTGCTTTTCTGGAAAGATGGTTCAGATTCGGAGTGAAAATGAAATGATGGTCTGAGAAACACCAAAGAAGAAGTGAAAGCCGTGCAGACCCTGCAATGTGGGCTGTGAATTACTGTGTTCATGGTGATGCAGCATGATGAGGCCATTGTGAGCTGTGGCCATTAGCTACCACCAGTAAAATGAAGATTAAAAAATAATGAATAAACCAGTAGAAGACGTGGAGGAGCTGCAATAAGAACACATCCACCTCATTTCTTTGTCTCCAAGTGCCTTTGAAGACCACAGCCAGCCAAGGGGGAGGGCAGGAGGAGGCGAGTCTTGCTGCCAGAGTCAGTGATGCTCCGCAGCAAAGCAGGTAAGCTAATGCTTCACAGCCCCTGCAAAGGGTATGTGCGTTAGGTATTTCAGGTACAACCGGTTTCCCTTGATGTTGTCCTCCAATCTCTTGTTCTCTTGAGAACCATGAGGAACTTAAACCGATACTGGTAAAAGCTGGAGGTGGTGCACGATGACCTGGAAAGCTCCTCCAGGACAGGTGAAGGGATGGGTTAATACCCATCCCTCTTCCCGGGTATGATCTTGCACAACCCTCTTCCAGATCACACAGCGGGGAACAAAACAGTCATTGCTGAATGATTTTGATAAGTGTTCTGCAAAAAACCACTCCCTGTGCACAACTAAAAAGCAATGCAATGCATTTAAATTTTCACTGGGTGGCCCATTTCAAGAGAAATGGCTCCACAACAAACCCACAAATGTCAACAGCCTGCGTGTTTTGGAACTGCAGATTCAGACAGGTATTGGCAGCTTTGATCCATCTCTGCTTGGTGACTGTTTAGAAAATCCTTCTTCATGTCAGGGAAAAAATGGCAAAGAAGAATTATACCCTTCATTTTAGAGTTAGGAGTTGGAATAAGGACATTCTTCCTTCTGACAGATCAGTCAATGTTTGGGGGCTTGGCAGTGGTGTTCACTGGGAGCCAAAGTCTGGTAGGAACCTGCTTGTTTAGAAAGACTGAAGTCCAGCAGAAGGAATCAAGGACAAGTTTCTTCCCAGCTGGCACTTTGTCCTAAAGCTCTGCAGGCCTTTTTTTAAAGTTACACTGTCTCCCCCATGGTCTTCTGGGCTCCTTCATTCCCTCCCTCATATGCACCTTCTCACGCAGTGTCTGTTTGCATGGAAAACATCTCTGCCCGCACCATTTGGCTGCCTCCCCTCCCTTGAATGCAGTCTTGAGAGTCTGGGGCAGCAGCTCTTGCTCCAACACTCAGTCCATGAGCAAGCCTAACTGCTTGCCACATCTGAGTGAAAGATGGTCATATTTCATGTCACCTCTCTGCAGTCACTGTGTTACAGACTCTCACAGAACTGGAAATGAAATCCACATCTTTTGAATCAAACCCTGCAACAGCAAGACCCTCTGTTTAGCTTCAGTAAGAGCCTTCTGCAAAGCCTGTCGATCCATTTCTAGTTGGGTTGTTTTTCCAAAGCAAACTGGACAGATAAGATACAAATCCTTTTCTTCCCCCCAACTAAAAAGGAGCATTTTTGAAGGATGCTGCATATCCTATGAGCAGTTGATACAATAGATGCCAAAAAATGCTAAGGATGAGGGATATATATGAAGTGAGTACAGTCTTCGGAGTGACTATCCCTAAGGAAAAAAAGCGGCAAGGAAGGCAGAGCTAAAATGGTTGCTGAAAGAATGAAAAAAATCAAACTTAATGGTTTGTTACAGTTTGTGGGGACTGAGGAAACAAAGTCTGGAACTAAAGGAGTTGTCAGGCAGTGAGATAGGGTTACATTTCCTCCACATGGAGCCTGCAGTGCTGGCTTGATTAGGCGAAAGAACTTGGGATCGCTACAGAGAAAGCCGCCTTGCTCCCTGTCAATTTGCAAAAGCTAATCAGCATCCAAAGTGACAGCTCCCTCCAGGGCCAGATTTCTTAAAAAAAAAAAAAAAAAAAAAAAAACTAAAATAAAATAAAATAAAAATAAGAAGTCTCTTTGGTTGAATTTCAAACTTAGCTACCCTACAAAAAAAAAATTAGAATGAAATAGAACGACTGTGACATTCTCCAGCAACACCCCCAACGCTAATCCGCACCATGATAATAACTTATATGACTCCTATACCTCACTCAAGCAGCTTGTATCCTGAGGAATACATCAGACTTGATAAACTACTGCCATCAACTTGCACAGTGTGATGAGACTTTGTGTGGGAGGATGCTGCTGTTTCGTGATGCCCTGGAGAAGCTGAGGACAAAACGTGATAAAGAGCCCCATGTGGAGCTGAATTTCCAGGGGAAGGTTTTGCGTACATGGAAGGGGAATCATCCGGTTTGGGACTCTGGCCAGGACAAAAGAAATAATGCCCTTATTCTTGGCCAAAGCATCAGGGGAGTTTTGTTACTGCCAACTCCAAGCCTTAAAAATTCTTAAGTTGGGGGCCAAAATTGAATGATATTGGCTTAGATATCATGAGGATTTTTTTTTTTCTTTTCAGCAGCAAAGTTTTTCTTGTTCCTTCAGATTTCTGTTCCCTGAGGGTGCATTTTTATACTTTTTTCCACCGCAAGGAGCAGCAAGTCTCCTATTTGCATGAAATTTGGGATGCTTATTGCGATACCATGACTCCAGAAACTGGGGCTTTAGAGAAAACAGAAGGGGTGATGTGTTGGGCTTGACGCAGAGGGGACAGACATCTGTCGGCGGTCACACCACAGGCCATGGCTGGCCACCATGTTACGTGACGTACCTGGCAAGGGACGAGATAAGAGGGGCGGCTGTGGGCAGGGAGAGGGTGCTTCCAGGCCAGCCAGAAGTACAAACAGCACGGTGAACCAAGCATTCATGCTGTGGGGGGCAGTCAGTACTCATGCGATGGATTTTGGACCACTCTTACTTGCATCTTCTCTGGTAAACATGCAGCAGAATAGCTCTGAAGCTGCACAGTTCATTTAAAAACAAACAAGACCATGAGACAGACTCAGGCTCTCAATAACAGCTTCACTTCTTGTAACTTGCTTTCCTGTGCCTAAGTGACCAGAAAACTGCAGAAACATATTTTAGCAGATTGTTTCCCACCTCTTCCCCGCCTCCCCAAGGTAGGTTCAATATCCATCCAGAAAAAAAAAAAAAAAAAAAAAAAAAGAAAAAAAATTAGCTTCCAATAAATCACAGTTTACTGCCATGCTTACATCCTGCTTGTCCTTCAGTGCTCTGCTGTACCAGAATCGATTTCCCCCGCACACCCCTCGCAACAAGGTCCCTTGAGATCAGGTGGCTCTTGCGCATCGCATTGCTGGGACTGGTGTGGGATGCTGATGGCTGCTGCAGATCCTGGTCCCAAGGATGCTCAGAGCAGCTTCTGTGCCGGCCAGGGAGAAGTGTCCGGCAGGAAAGCATTGGCCGTCCGGCTCCGGCACGGCGCAGTTACCAGCAGATGGCAGCTGGAGATCGCAGAGGTGCTGCTCCACACCAGTAAGGAGGGAAATTTGGGCTTTCTCCAGCCTCACAAGTGCAGCTCGTGAATAACGGGTGACCTCGGTGCAGGCCCAGGCACAGCAGCGGGCAGGGCCACGGCCTTCCCCCTTCACGGCCTGGTGCTGGCTGCGGGGGCGTGCGCCGGCAGCTCCGGCATGGACAGAGAAGGGGCTGGGGAGGACACGGTGCTCGTGTGCCCGTGCATAGGAAATCGGGTGATTCACAAGCCACGTCTCCTCCTCCTCCACCCCGAGCTTGAACTCTCAAACCACATAACCATTTTGATCGCATTTTCTAACCCGATCCAACCTCAGACCCACTCATGCATGTGCAAGCCAGTCCCCCAAATCATTTTGAGTGAAGTAACGTGGAGTATAGGAACAGTCCCTGAGTACAAACAGCTCACCTCACACCCAGGTCCTCACTCATAACACATCGTACTGTCATTCTACGGCAGTTCCCTGCAGCACTAGGCCCAGAAGTGAGCGTTTCCCTGTTTTTATCACTTGCTGCTCTCATTTTTGGGCCTCACTGCTTAGAGAGTCTCTCCCTCCGTCTTAGCCACTCCTGGCACAGGAACAGGTCACCCTGCTATGCTGCTTTTCCTTGTTCTTGCTCTTCTTCTTTTTCTCCTCCTCCTTCTCCTCCTCACAGCCCTTTCTCCTCCCTGTGGCCATCCACACCCACAGTTTATTTCCAGTTCCCCTCACTGCATGTCAGCAGACACAGCACATTATAAAATAATGCCTGCCTGTACAGGTGAGACAAAGATTAGGTGGTGTTACCCCTACAGGGTGACACCTGGAGAGCCCGTAGCACAGCCAGATCTGGGTCCACCGTCTCCCTGAGCCCCAGGAGGATCCCTTCTGTCCTGGCTCCTTGCAGCCTTCCCCAGGAAGCACAGACATAACTCTCATGCAGAAGGTTTTCTTGGCAAGGACAAAAAATGGAAATATCCATCCTCCCCTTCCCCCTGACACCAAAGCTTCAGTTCTGCAGGAGCCGATGGGGCCAAGAAAGGGACTGGACAGCACATCAAGCACTACTGGTTTAATCCAACCTCAGTTTCTCATTTACCAGTGTTGGCCTCCTGTCCAAGCTTTCTTTGGCTTTCATCTCTCCTTTTATCTGTGTGCTGTCTCTGGTTTGCCCCTTCTGGTTGCTAGTGCTTTGATCTCTTGAACCTCTGTAATCCAGAGCCGAATCCATGATAGCTTAGGCCAAAGAGTTTGCACGTTTTTACTTCTGTGACAGTCTTTAAATTCTTTATTTATTTTTTTTTTCTTCCCTGAAACTTCAGGCAGATTTCCTCTGTGCAGAGAATGGACATTTTAGGTGTCCAAGGTGGGTAAGTGTCCCTTTTACCCTTGACCTCTGCATCCTTGTGCTGCTGGGTTTTGGTTTCTTCCATCACATCATAGTACCAGCTCCCCCTGGGCAGGCGAAGGGCTGTACCTAGTTTGGTGAGGTCTGCAACACCCCAGGGCTGAATGGATTGTTTTTCTTATGCAGTATTAACCAAAACTTAAATGGCACAGAGGGTTTCTACTGTTCCATGAATAGTTTCATCAGGTAAGCATGGGAGACACAGAGGGAACTCAATCTGCAAACTCTTCTGGTTTCAGCCATTTTCTCATCTGAAGGTTGATGGTTTTTCTTCATTTCACCGTGGGTTCAGTGGGAAGAGGAAAAAAGACAACAGCAGAAGGGTGAACAGGAGCCTCACTTTTTAATTAAAAATGTGGGAGAAGCAAAACACTAGAAAACACGGTTGTCCTTTGAACTTCCCAATCCTTCACTGTAAGGGCCAGTGCCTGGGAAGAGGCTGTCCAAGGCCTCCCTCGCGGCCCTGGGGCCCATATGGACATGACACGGCCCACACGGACACGACGCAACATGGTCCAGCATCTCCTGCCCCACGCAGGACAGCCCCGCACCCAGCCTCGTCTCAGGTCAGGGGGCAGCAGCCGCAGCGGCGGCTCCCTCACAAGCAGCCGCTGAGCCGAGGGCCCTGCTGCCTCTCCTCAGGCTGATTCCTTTTGAAAGCAAAGCACATAGCTTCGGGCCTGTGTTTATTTTCCCCTTAAATTAGGGTGGCTTGATTTTAATTGAGAGATCTGCCAGAATAAGGCATACTTGTGCAGCTGTCATCAGAAATGCATACTTGTCTTTCCTTTTCCTTTTCCTTTTCCTTTTCCTTTTCCTTTTCCTTTTCCTTTTCCTTTTCCTTTTCCTTTTCCTTTTCCTTTTCCTTTTCCTTTTCCTTTTCCTTTTCCTTTTCCTTTTCCTTTTCCTTTTCCTTTTCCTTTTCCTTTTCCTTTTCCTTTTCCTTTTCCTTTTCCTTTTCCTTTTCCTTTTCCTTTTCCTTTTCCTTTTCCTTTTCCTTTTCCTTTTCCTTTTCCTTTCCCTTCCCTTCCCTTCCCTTCCCTTCCCTTCCCTTCCCTTCCCTTCCCTTCCATTTTACTTTTTACATTTTATTTTACCTTTTACATTTTACTTTCCCTTCCTTTCCCTTCCCTTCATTTCCTCCTTCTTCCTTCATTCCCTCCTTTCTTCCTTCCTCCTTTCTTTCCTTCAGTGTGCTCCATGCAACCCTTTCCAGGCTAAGCTGTCCCAGTTGCAGACAAGAGACAAGACACAAAAGGAACAATTCCCAGGGGAGCTCTGGGGTATCCAGCTGAAGTGGAGGTATCTCCTTCCTTTGCTCCCAACCCTGTCCCCCATAGCTTATGTGAGAAAAGGATGCTGTGCTTCACCTTTCAGGGCTCTGACGGACAGTGGGCATGAGACAAGTGGAGCCTGGATATATGACACTGGGAATGACTCTGAAAAGAGCAGTTCCCCAGTAGGGAGAGGGTCTTACAGGAATCCTGTATGGCAGTGCCACCCCAGCTTCTAGTGACATCTCTAACCCCTTGCTTTATATCAGAGAAGTCTACCTAGTGCTGTGGAAAGGAAACAGGAAGATGCAGCCCTTCCTGATCCTTTTTTTCATGTCTGGAACAGCTGTAAAAAGACAGTAGCCTGAGAAATTGGCTGAACTTCTTGATGTATTCAGCTGTCTAACTTTATATTTGTCCTTTAAATAACTTGCCAAAAAACAAGCAAGCCCAAAACAACCAATCAGTGGGAAAAAGAACCCAAACAAAACAAGAGAGACTTCCTTTTCCAGCCTTGCCCTTCTGCAGTGGCTGGTCTGCAGTAGTTTAATCTAAACCAGGCTTCGACAATTGCTGGAGAAAGCAGTGTCCGTGGTGGGTATTTAGAGAATGGGACTTGCCTGCCGTACACTATCCAGGGGTTTATTACCTGCTGAAAAAGCTTAATGTGCTTCAGGTGCTATGTGATGTCCAGATGCCGTGGCAGAAGCAGCTTGGAGAGTGCTGGTGATAGAAATACTGCTGGGTGAGCGCAGACACATTAGTGCCGAGAGTGATACTCAGTCCCAGATCATCCATTCATACAACAACACAGGTATGGCCAAACTGGTTATGACCAAAGGTCCACTCAGCCCCATCCTCTGCCTATGGTAGCCAGCCGTAGCAGGTACTTCAGGAAGGAAATTAGAACAGGGCAAGCACATTGCTGCTCAGGCCCGGTGATTTGTGGTGCTGGGATTTCCGGAGCCAGATGTAATGTCTTTGTATTTAATAGCCCCTGATGATTTTGGCTTCCAGGAACTTGTCCAGCTACTTCTAAATCTTTTCATATCCTCAGTTTCCTGTGGCAAGCAGTTTCACAGCTTAGCAACACATATCGTTCTGTGTTGCCCATTGTTTATTACCTTGAGGCTGCGTGAGTTTTCTCTGTCGGATGCCATTTAAGATTAGACAGGTCATGGATGGGAAATGGATGGATGGATGGATGGATGGATGGATGGATGGATGGATGGATGGATGGATGGATGGAGTCTGAAATAATGTGGCTGTTATGATCAGAAGTATGATAATCAGTAGGCCACAAGCAGGATGTATTTTAGGAGCAGAGACACAACTCCTCACCTGCCTGTCTGTTAGCAGGTCATGTGCTGCCATCTGGTTTATGGAAAAAATGAGTTTTTGAGAGCAAAAAGGAACAGAAGGGTAGCGAATGAAGGAACATGGGAGCAAATGTGTCTGTCAGGTAGAGAATGGTGTGACTGGAGGCAGCATCCCTCGTCAAGGAAATAGAAATTGTATCCCAACAGCTTATGCCTGCTTTAGGAAAGTAAGAGAGAGTTGCAGGCAGTGGGTTGCCTGTGAAGACTTGGAAGCAAGACCTTAAAGTGGGTAATCCTACAGGGAGAAAGGATACTGTATTCTTCCTGCACATGAAAGGGCTGATTTCTCTGGAGGTCAGTGAGACATACCTGGCAGACATGTTGTCCCTTTCATTTGAGAATTAAGAACTTTCTTGTTAAAATCTACCAAGTGGCTAAGCATTCGCAAGATGGAATAACATCTTTAAATAAGTCACCCAAGAAGTTCATCTTACCAAAATCACCTGCATCACTTCCACCTTAATCAGAAACAGTAGTTGATGGGAATTGTTCAGCAAACTATGGCTCAGGCACAGGGGAATTAGAAATTATTCTGAAATTCACATATGGTAAAGGCGTCACAGCGCTGTATTTCCCCACCAACACAACTGACGGAGCAGAAGTGGGAATGTTTTCTACTTAGACTCCAATTTCGAGAATTGCTCAGCTCCCATTTAGGCAGCAAAGTCATTGGCCAGATGTGGAAAGAGCCAACAGAAGGGTTGGTGCTGAGCAACTGCATGTCACCCCTTCCTTGAATGAGAAATTCAAAGCCTTCTCAGATGCCTGGCAGCTTTGTCCAAGGACTATTTATGGATCTAGAGTCGTTTTGAAAGCTGCATGGTTGACCTCAGGCACACAATAGACAGTCAGCACATTTTTCTGGGAAAGTGGAGTGCAATTCAAGATTCCTTGTAACTTTTTTTTTTTTTGGTTCACCTGACACATGCGTTCTGAAGACAGTGAAAGATGAGAAAATAATATGGACTTGATAAATGACCAAAAGAAAGTTTCCGATCTGTCGCGGTTCCCATTATTCTTCTTATTCTTGGCATCAGCAGAATTATGGCAATCTTTCCTCCCCCCTCCCCAAGCTCTACCCCCCTTAACAATTTCTTTTTCCCCTGCCAAATTCACAAGAGTGGCACCTGGGATCATTTTGACCAATGGGAAATTGATTGAGGAAAGTTGCCTCTTTTCAAATACATTTTCTTAAGGGACTGGAATGAATGAGAATCATAGTCATAACATGGCTAAACACTCTTTGTTTAACTTAATGCAATATAATAACCTAAGTGTTGCAACACAGCTCCTTGCTGTGACATCCTTTTTCCATTTGCTTAATTTTCACCCCAAACACACGCTGTTAATAAGCTGCTGAGAAAATACAGCTCTTGTGACAAAATCCAGAAACTGAGACCCTGTATGGTGTGTTAGATACACAACTCTTATTTGGACTGGCAAGTGGCACTGAGATTGGTATTGCAGAATAGATTCATTTTTCTTGCTGCCAAATGTGATGGACAGATGCAAAGGGAGGGTTGGGGAAGTGGATGGGAATAAGCAGAGTGCAAATAAAATAAAATCACTGACAGAAAGTAACGTGAGTTAGAATAGACATGTGATTGCCGGCAGGGAAATGCAGGATGCAGGGTACTTTATCAACAGCCAAAGTTAAAATAAATGTCACACTGGCCCTGAAAACTGCAAGATTAAACTCCTCCTGGTGATTTATAATTTAAGAGAGAAAAAGGCAGACAGACACCCAGTGACTGGGCTCAAAAGAAAGCCTCCTATTGACTTTAGTGGGGTTTGGAGCTGGTCCAGCGCAGTAAAGGTTCAAATCTGATCTCTGGAGTCAATGAGTGTTTGGACACTGATTTTAATCAACATAATCAGGCTCTTAATCAAAGTTTGTTTTACATTTCCTGCTTTTTTACTCTCTTTGTAGCAAATCTGGAAGTCATATTTGTTATTTTGGGGCTAACTGAAAGTAAATAAAGACTGCCATAAAATCTGTGACATCTTTAAATTAAAACACAGTTTAACTAAGGAATATGACTAAACCTTTCCCTTTCATTTTCTCAAACCAGCCCAATGCTTTAGCAAAGTTTGAAATAAACTGTTTTTGTACAAACAGTAATAATTTGGAAGTTTCACAAATTATCCTGAACATTGTTGGGGAAGGGGGTTAACCCAAAAAGACCCTTAAAAAGCCCTTAAAAAGAAATGCAAGCCTGCCTTATTACATAAAAGATGCAAAATACTGTATCCAATGTAACTTATATAAAACAATTTATACCAAAAAAAAAAAAAAAGACTTGTGACTAAGTGGAAAATAGGAAATATAAGGAAAAGACATTGGTTCCCAGGTCTTTATCCTTCCAACACCTATAGCATATTGTGACTATTATTTCACCAGAGGTTTTCAAACCACATTTGAAGACCATATTTGCTGGGCACTGAATTCTGAGGTCCAACTTGCAAGAGCAAGGACAGAGTAACAAACAATAGAAAATGGCAACTTCAGCTACCCAAACCCTTGCTAAGAGTCTTAAACATGTTTAAACTTGATCGGTGTTTGTGGAATAAATGTTCAGCACCTTACTTCCCACACAGAAAAGGTTGTGTCCACCTGTGTAAGAGTAGGTAGTTCATAAGCACATAGAAAAGAAAACAGACAAGTGATATCAAGTCTTTCTGTCTTCTGGAAGATCTTCTATATTCTGTCCCCTGACTGTTCAGGGACTCTGGTTCTCCTCAGGTTTTTGTATCAACTCTCGACAATTTGGCATTGTCATTCAAGCCAAAGCAAAGGTCTCGTTTGACATGCTTCCTTTGGGAATACTTAACTAGCGACAGAGTGGGAAGGAGCCTCACCCAAGTAATCTATAAGGGATGGTTAAATTAGGCCTATTTTATTTGGTTATTTATGGTTTTACTCCTTTATTTATTGGAGGAGTAAATTTTACTTTCAGCCAGTCACTCTGAAAGCTGGAGCTTCAGCAGGTTGCACCCAAGCTGTCTTTAAAACCACCACAGGAGACTTCGGTCACCAGGCATGGCCATATCACAGAGGTGGGATCTTCCTTCCTCATCCCCATCCCTCTTCTAGCCAGCTGTGCACAAGCAACCATTTTGTGACACCTATGAAGGCTTTGGTATAAGTACAGTAGAAGTGTAAGTAGAACTGTTCCCATATTTCATATTTATTTGAAGCTCAATGAACTCACATTTCAGTGTTAAGGCAAAACTGCAGCTCACAGAGAGAATGGACTTTACTGTGTTTCTTTAAAAAGTCTCTAACCACAGTCAGATTTCAACTCTCAAAAGCCTATGACTAATTAAAGGAAGAAGTACACCAATTTTCACTTCATACAGTAACTAAAAATATTACTGTCTATCTTTTGGTTTGTACCTAGTTTTCTGTAGCCTATTGACCGTAGATTTTCGCAGAATCTCTTATTTCAGTCTGCTAACAAAAAAATAAAATGGGTGATTAAAAGTTTCTAGTGTTTCAGAAGTTGTAACAGACTTTGTCAAAGAGCTCCTGGGCAGTTCAAAGAGCTGTCTAAAGGGATTAGAGCTCTTTCTTGTTAGTGGTGTCCCCTGCCTAAGAACCAAGCTCAGCATAGCTGGGTCAGAGCTATGGTTTTGTGAGCACCATCCTTTCTAGGAGTCAGGACAAAATCCTTCTCCATAAAGCTTCTCTTTTACTGTTATGTGTCTTGCATAGGACTATAGACAAAAGCCTCTGGAGCAGAAACTTCTGGTGGACAGGAGCCAATGTACAGAGCAGGTATTGTTCTGGCCCAGAGACCATGGCTGTGATCATCGAGGAGAAGAATGACTAACTCAGTGGGATAGCTAGAAATTGCATAGCTGAGATGACAAGATGTCTTGACACCAAGACAAACAAAAGAAAGAAAAGCTAAAGACAAAAAAGAAGGTAAGATGTTTTCCCTGCAGTTGAAATAAAATGTCAGCATAGCAGTTGCTCTACTACATAAGTATTAACAAAAACCTCTACTAAAGATCTCTACTTTGATGAAGGTAGGCACTTCTGAGTTCCTTACTGTGGGAGATGAGAAATCAGCACAGCTGCAAAGTCTTACAGGCCTTTGAGTTGAAGGACAAAATCACTGAGGAGAGTATGGGCAAGTTTGTCCACATATGCCACAAGTGGAGACAAACATGAATCACAAGTACAAACAAAAACTACAAGAGCAATGCCCAGAAAGGCAGTGATGTCTGTGTCCATGAGGCTGGGATTAGATCACATATTCATTAAGTTTTTTGTTTGACATTAAAAATAATTTTAGAGCAGGCTTTGTGTAACAGCAGCATTGCTGGAAAGAAAAGGTCCTGAAAAATGTCTTCATACTTTTCTGTGTATGTGTATAAATATTAAACTGCTTTCCTTTCAGAAACACCACTGAACTCTGTGCTTGTTTGGATGTTGAACCTGGAAACTTCTCAAAGGTTTTGCGTACGGATAATTCATGAGTTAAAGCCCAAATTGAAATGCCATGTTACAACTTGTAGAAATGTTAGACAAATATAATGACCATATTTTCCAGTTACCTAATACCCACTCAAAATATAAAACCCAAAAGAACGGAATTGTTTTCATTGCTGTTAACCAGACAATATCACTCCAACTAAATATAGTAAGTGATGAAACCAATTTAAATATTGTCCAAGTATTTAACACTGTAAATATTAGACTTAACACTCCATAAAAACAGGCTTTGATGATGAAGGCTGACAAAAGGAGACTAGTTAATTGCAGATTACATCATGGCTAGGACAGCATCACTACCAGAACAGCCACGATAAATGTGAGGTGCAAAGAAAATCTAATAAAATAAAAATAGTCCCTGTTCAGTGTTCACCTTTATCAGCTTCTTTAACCTTTTCTTTGCAAAAATGGGAGAAATATGTAGTCCCAGGTTAAAAAAAAAAAAATATCCTCAGCTCAATGCATTCCTGAAGCTTGCATTTAGGGCCTGATTCACAGAATTTCCAAATCTGCATTTGACTTCTAGGATCTGTTTATGTCCCTTTCATTACAATAGGACTTCTGAAATTTTCCCATGGTGGGAAGCTTTCCTGAGTCGGGATCTGAAGTCTGTTAAAGCTAGTGTAGCTTTTGCAAGGAATAACAGAATGTTATTGTAAAGCATGACACAACTCCATCAAGGATGAGGAAACAAATGTCTAAAGCTTTTGGTTATTGATAATTTTAAAGGATTTCTTAAACTCTGATCTCAGATAATTACACTGAAATGGGGACAATTTCCTTCCATTGCAGGGCCTGATTGTCCTCTCAATTGCAAACTGCAACAACTCTGCATCCTTGTGT
Source organism: Anser anser (assembly GCF_964211835.1). Lineage (NCBI taxonomy): Eukaryota > Metazoa > Chordata > Aves > Anseriformes > Anatidae > Anser > Anser anser. The sequence goes on along the minus strand of NC_139728.1, from coordinate 24,140,134 downwards.
GTGTACCAACCTGAATTAATCTTCATTAATACCTGTCCAGATATTAATGTCAGGATGTATTCTGCCGTGTGTTTTAAGGAGACAGGCCAGAGCTGCGACACCAGGATGACCCCAGAGTCTGGCAGTGCTAAGTTTCCACATGGGGTTAGCTTTACATGCATATTAGTAGGAAATAAAGCTTCCAGGTGAAGGCTGGCTTCTCCATTGCCCTCCTGAATGGCATGGAGGCATCCTCTGGATCGCCCCCTCCCCTCTAACAGGGGTCCCAGACATGCCATATGGAGGCCTGCACTCTCACCTGTCCAAGATAACAGATGCCCAGTTTAATGGATTACACAAATTGTTTTCCATGGAAAGTTAGTGAGCAGCTCCTTGTAAGGTCATGGCTGCTGTGGCAGCCATCAGATAAAGTATCTCAGTGGGGAGTCATTTCTTGTTGAAATCACTGAGGGTGCTTATGGTGGCTGATGCTTACAACAAGTGGTTGCCACCGTATTTTAAACATGAAGCTCACATACCTTGAAGACTGCCGTTTCCCTCTCTTATTTCATAGATTATTTTTTTCCCTCCTTCTGCTATATATAACCTGAGCTCCTTCACTTTCTATCACACCCTTCAGTGCCTAGAAAAACAACCAGAAACACAGACTGATGCTAACAAAAAGCCTGGTCCCAAACTGGCTCCTGAGGACTGTTAACATGTCACAGTCCCATCCCAATAATGATATTATGTAGAATAAGTGAGTCCAGCTGCCAATGTTGACACTTCTGAGCTGTGAAAGGAGAAAACTGACATAGATGAGGTTAGCTGTGGTTTGTGTGGAGCCAGCTATGTCCCCTGGCTTTGTATTTGGTGCAGGTAAGGAGTGTGAACATGGAGGTGGTTACCTGCAGATATGCAGTGGTTTGGGTGAGTTCACCTTGAGCTGGTGGCCAGCATTACCTTGACAGCAAAGCTAGTAAGTAAAATCTGCACCTGAGACAAAAGCTGTCTTTTTTGGGGCATGTTGCTGAGGTTGCAGCAGCAGAGATTATCTTCCAAAGGCCAAGAGCATGCTGGTCACAAGTGCAGGCAGGAATGGGATGCAGGCACTCCTCCAGCTTCCTTCATCTCCACTGTGTTTGTCTTTCTTAATTAACCCTGCACAATGTTACTGACCCAAAGACATGGCAACAACACCATTAAGAACTTAGGGATCAAGACATTTGCGTTACAATGCCTCAGCTGTGAGATCATAAATGCCCTTATGCTCTATTTTGTTATGTTGGGTTGATAATGGAGACTGATAAAATCCCACTTTCTCTGTATTCAAGTGAGCTAATGTGTCTGGGCTAGTGAGATCCTGGCAGGCAGAGAAAGCAACAGCACAAAGTCCTCAATCGCGGATGTAATCAAATAACGAGGCTGTTCGAGGACATTACTTGTTAACATATTAGCAGGTACCAGGCATAAGTGAGTGTTTATTTAGTCCTAGTGTAAAAGCATGTCTAAAATGATTTATGCCGGAAGCTGTTTCACAGCAAACAGGCTGCTTTCATGAAAGCAGGTCAATCACCATCTCCCGTCTGCCCTCATAAATCATATTCAGGTGCTAATGTATCCAAAAGGTTTATATAATCTGCACAATCAGCATGGAGGTCTGGGTGGGTACAGTAATAGCCTGCATGCGTAAATGCCTTCTGCATCTAAAGGCTGATATTTGGGGGGAGTCAAGTGATTGATTTAAAGACAAAAGAAAAGAAATAAACTGCCATGACAAGTAACAAAGTGTACATACAGTTTTCCAGCCACATTTCACATACACAGGACAAACATGCCACTGTCCAGATCTGCTGGGACTGTTTTTGCATCAAGATAGCTTCCATACTTGTGCTCTAACACAATTTAGACCATGATTTTAATGTAGCAATGACAGATACCAGAACCACAGCAGCATAAACAGAGACTGGTTTTCTGTGTTCTCCAAATTTCTCCAGTTACAGGTCAGTGTCACATTATCGACCTCTTTTCATACTGGTGGAGTATTCCTTTGAGAGATGACAGATCTAGAAGGACCTCTTGGACCTACATTCAAAATAAAATTCCATCAAGTTCCATTTTGAAACTTGTTGCAGATCTTCTTTTCTACTGCTTGCTTCTTTGTCCTCCCTCCTCATGTTGTAGAGTGTTACAAGACCACATTTCCCTTCTTCCCAGTTTTCAGCCTGAACTCATTTTTGGTCAGTTTATATTTACAGCCAGATTTTATACTATTCTTCATGTCCTCTCACCTATGACAGCACTGTCCTTTGTTTGAAATAGTTCTTCTTTCCCACATGTATTTACCATTGAATATGTTTCTAGCTTGGGTCTTCATGAGGTCTCAGGACCATAGCGCAATAACCGCTATGAAGGCACATGATTAAGGACTTAATTATTTGTATTCCACTTTCTTCAGACAAAAATTTTATCATTTTCTTTCATACCAGTCAATAGTATCTTCTTTCAAACTTCAGTGGCTCATATTTACACAGCAGGAACTATTTGACATATAGCATGATTCAGATTGATATTACAAGGATATGTACTCTGTAGTAGCAGCAGTAGCATACACCTTCTACTTACAAAGCTGCAGCTATCTCTTTTGTTAAAACATTCATTGGCCAGCAACCTCATTAGCACTGTCAGTTCTGGAAAAAGGACTTCAAAATATTGTCTCATAATATTTTGATTTGGGACAGTATTTTGTGAATACAAATGACAAGTGTATTTGTTCAGAGGAGTGGCTTCATATTGTCTGCTGAAAGCATCTAGAGACTTACTGATGGACCATGAAGCCCCGACTATAGGTAGCGACTGTGTTGCCGGGACTTCAATAGCTATCTGATCTTCATTATTTGCTTCTTGTGAATCATATTACGCTATTATGAAGTCAGGAAACATTAGGAATTAATAAATCAGCATAAAAGGATACTGTGAAACACAAATACTAGTTGTGCAAAGGTCAGTGAAGGGTTGATACAAGCAGAATGAAGGCAAAACTATTGTTAACAAAATTGTTAAAAATTGTTACCTGGTGACTAGATGTGAGTAAGAAATGAATTTGTAGGAATATTCAATAATAAATGAGTATTTCCCAGAGTGGCAGAGCTAATGAAGATGGACTCTATGGATCTGGGTATTTTTTAAGTTTTCTTCTTACCCCATCATAATAGTTCACTTTTTGTTCTTGATAATAACCTGCTTCTATGGCTATGGGTAGTCCAACTTTTTGTATATGCTGAACTTCTTACAAAATTGACCTAAAAGCATTAAGTATGCTCAGACTGTAAAACAGCTCACTGAGACTCAAGAAGGATGAGTTTGTTTGATGTGCAACATGGGTAAACAAAGCTGCATCTGGAAGGTGTGCTGCAGTTTGAGTTGCAAACGTTACATGTTTGTATCAATCCTGTATTATGTCTTCCTTGGTTAATTTTTCATAGAACCATGGTATCCCTCACAGCAAGCGTGGAACGCTAAGGTGCTGATCAATTGCTAAGAAAGCTCAGTCTAGGAAAATTCAGGTCAGTGAGTTAGATGCGTAAACAAGAAGAGATTTTTATACAGAAAACTTCATGGATAATTTCAAGATGTTCCTAGGAGAAGAGGCTCCTGAATATTCCAGTCTGACTAGAAGATCTTTAGACAGTGACTTTTGTCTTCTACAAGAAAGTAGTGGCATCAGTATTTCTTTCTTTCTTTATTGGCACTCTATATGAGAGTAGGGTAAGAATCATGGTTGGAAATTAATAACACCTTGTATTTTTCATACTTTCTCCTTCCTGTTAACATGTTGAACTATTAGAGCTAATCTAACCAGGCATGATGACAAATGGGGTTGTCTTAAACATTCTCAAGTCTATTTGAGTTGCCTGTTAAGTAGTGGTTGAACTTGTTTGGGTGTTAGTTTGACTACCTGTCCATCATCAGATGGATACCCACTGTCAACTGCTTTATTCTCTACACCCTTTCAGCTTGTTCTGTTTAGCTTGGTGTTCTTTGGCACTGAGGCTTGTCTCTGGCTGTAGACATGGTTAGCAGTTAGCATGGGAATGAGGGACCTCAAAATATGCACTTCTAGTGTAAAAGCCAAACTTAACAACAGCACTGTTTATTGCACATAACAGACCAGCTTCACTGTGTCAGTCTCATTCTGAGAATCTCATTTATGTATCAAAGCCATCGCCATAGGATGTAAATAGCTTTTCAGAAATTAAGCAAAGATGACACACATCGGCTGATCTTTCTTTTCATACAAATCATGTGCACATTGAGGCATTTTCCCATCAATTTATTTCAATTTTCTTCCTTTCTCCAAGAACCATTTATCGACTTAAGCTGTCTGCATTTAGAGAATCAATGTGATCTTGAATTCTGACTTAGAAATCAATGTAATAGGAGACATAATTAATATACCCATTTCCAGTGATTAGACAGGTCTAATCTGATTAGTCAGCCAGCAATACACATCCAAAGAAGAATGCTAAACAGTGATTTATGGTGTTACCAACTCTTAAAGTATAAAATTAATCATCAGCCCAACAGGAATCACTTATTATTTATCAGGTCTGGAATGGAAAAAAAAAAAAACATATTAGAGAGTTGCATAGAAGATGGAACTCCCTTAGAAGTCCTTCTGCTTGATCTGAATAAACATTTATATACTTGCCATGTTGTTCTCAAGACAATGTGGCTGTGAGATACAATACTGTTTCAACTGCACAAAGGGAAAAGACAGTGAAAGTAGGTATTAGCTTCCCAAGATTTGCAAGATTTGTTCAGGCAAATCAATACTGACTTGATTAGACTGACTTGATTAGACATTATGCTCATCTTGATGTATAATCAGACTAGAAAAAGATGCTGTGCTGTCTCCAATGCCACACTTGCCTGCCTGCAGGTCTACGAATTTAAACTCGAAAAGATGAACTTTATTACAGAAGGATCCACCCTGACTAAAGTCATGGCTCTGTGGTCCAAGTGACTATACAAACTGTGAGCAGGAGGCTCCTTCTGCCTTGGAGAACATCCAACCCGAATACACAAATATCAGGAGAAACTCCAGGAATTTACAAACCAGAGCAGAGAAGTGCCAGTTGCTCAGCTGAGTTCAACAGTTATGTTAGCCATGATCCGTGAGAGGTGACCATCTCCTTTCTCTTGTTATGAGACAGTTCATGGCAGTAATTTTAAAATTTGGTTTCTGGACTGTGCCATTCAGGAGGGAAGAGAAACTGGCATCTTTGGTTGTGATTAATCTATTATGTCAAAAATAAGTGAAATGAATGAAGAGAAGTTTTGCAGAAAATAGGAGGAAGCAGGATGCAGTGCTAGAAAAGGCAGAAATAATACCTCTTTGGTACCACTAAACAGGATTGCAGGGAGCATGGGGAAGCATCCTCCATTGCCCTCAGAGAAGTCCCAGGTAAAGGGACATTAGAAAAAATGGAAGTAAATTATCATTCATTTCTTTACCATGCTTTTGTTACTACCACTATGTGGAAAAAGAGAAAAAAAAAAAAAAAGAAAAAGAAAATACTGCTGAGTGGTTAGCCAGGCAGCAGTCAGAAGTTTTTTCAATCTATAATAGCACTCATCCATTAACCATAAATATTCTATATTTATTTGAGGGGTCCCCAACAAAGCCATGTGTACATTGCACAGAGCATTAGACTATCAAGGTATAAACTATTTAAAGCAGCCGGTGTTGGAATTGTCATTTTTTAAGTTTAACATTATGTTGTTTCAATATCTAAAGCCTCCTTCCCCATGCAGCAAAAATGCAAAACACATTGAGAGAAAATGTAAAACATACTAACTTGATTATTATGAGTGCTCTGGATTGTGTCACAATTCACTATTAATTTAGAACACATTCCAGTGGCTTCTCCCTTCCCTCTGCATTCTGGACCAATCTGTCAGAGAAATACAACACCAATTAAATAAAAAATATATATATGCATATATATATTTTAAAGCCTGCTGCTTGGAGGAAATGTTTTGGGAATGCAGTTCAGGGAGGGTTGTTTTCCATTAGTGACTTGAAATGATGGGCTGATTTTGATGGTCATTTGCATAATGAATTTCTTCTGGGCATTGGGGACATCCACATGGTCAACTCCATGAATACCGTCGTGGGTTTAGGTCTGTCTCAGCTCCGCCCACCCATGACGGAGACCCAAATGATGGTTAAATCCCCTCATTGAGAAATTGTTGCAGCCAGAACCAATTTCTGCTTTGGGAGAGGAGGAATGGCCTTGTGGTTACAGCTCCAGAATACGGCTCAGCAAACCTGGGTCGTGCTTCTGCCTCTTTTAGAGGCTTCCTGTGTGACCTTGGGTGAATCACTTACTCTCTTCCACCTGTAAACTGAAGAAAATGAACTTTCCTATTTCCTCAGCTTAAGAACATAAATTATTTGGGGTAAGCGTCATCTTAGGCTGTGTTGTGGTGGTACTGGGTACAATGGGGTCCTTGTCTTCATAGAACCATTATGAACATAACTTTTATGTGGAGCATTTTGATATCACGTTGTCCGAAGCAGCTTTTGGAAGGTATTTCTCTTCACATGCATTTAATCAGACTTTTCAGAGCTTCTAAGTGACTTTAGTCACTTGTCTGGCCACATAGTGTGCAATCAGTATGGCAAATGTATTAAAGAGGCAATTCTTTCTGGTCTTCTTTCTAGTCATCTCTGCTGCTCTTTTGCAAGGCTGGAAAAGACGAGCTTCAGAGCATCTTTTAGAAACCCCACAGAAAGATTTTATCTGCCAGTAGGAAATTGCTCAGAATTCACCCTGCATAACAACAAAAGGACCATGCCATGGTTTAGCTCCACCAGCACAGTGGACAGATCATTCTGGATCTGTGAGTTTTTGATGTGCTGGCTTTTTGCATGTGGTGGTGGTAGTAAATTTCGGGCAGGCAATTTGAGATCCAAACTCTTTGTAGCTGGACAGCACAGCTGCAGTATCTCTATCCAGTTTGTACCCAGGGGGAACCATAAACACCCATCTGAGCCCTCCTATTTCTGGTTTCTTGCTTATGGGAGCAGAACACATCTCTCTTAGAGGACACCAGCTTTCCAAGTCCCTGTCAGTCTGCATGGGGCAAAAGTTTGAGGGATTAAGTAGTTTACACACACAGAGAGAAAAAGAAAAACTTTGTGTTCTGTGCTAGACAAATCCCATTGGTACATCTCCTGAATAGCAAAAGAACTTTTCAAAAGCAACCCACGGTGATCCTGCTCTTCTGAATCCTGACCCTAGTGGGAGAAAAGTTTGGCAAGTATAGGGCAGGGGTTGGGTAAATTCTTCCCTTGCTGAGTGGTTCTGCTTTAAAAATGAACTCTTCTTTCTCTGGAGACCAAGGTCTTTTGTGTGCTGAAGCTCAGCTACTCCTCTGAGGGATAAAACCAGACTATACAGGGTTTGTTCCGGAAAGTTCGGAGCTGGGTTCCGGCCTGATAACTCAAACAAAATTATTAGCTATGGCTCCAGTGTATCCTTGTCATTTTCTGTGCTTTGTTGAGGCATCCAGGCTAGGAGACTCATCACCCTATTATCCTGCCATAGTCTCTGGCCGAGCAGAGTGCCTCCAGGAGGACTCTGTCAACCCTGCTGATCTTTTCCGCTGGCCGGAGCGGGAGCCTAATGCAGGTGTTTCAGTGAAACTTATACAATCCAGATGTAAATCCAGTGGCAAGTCCCTCAGGATTAGACATGTCTGGAAATTATTGGGCTGATAAGATTTCTGAGCATTTTTTCCACAGGAAACCCACTGATTTTCATCTCGGGGTTTGGCATCTGAGCACTCTAAGGCTCCCGGAGAGGCATACCTTGGATTGCCTGTGACAAGACATGAACAGAGGAGCTCAAGCTGACATGAAGAGCCAGGCTGGGATGGCAGTTAAGAGGGAAAAACACTCTATTCTTTACTGTCGACTTTGAAAATGTGTTCAGGAAAGGATTACAATGTCAAGATTGTAATACTGGTTGCATAAGAGTTGCTGTTTGGAGGCAATCGTTACTTGGAGCAAGAGCTGAGAGAAGAGGCCATTCACTTCGCTCCTGCCGATACACCAAATAAAAAGGGATCAGCTAAACCACAGACAAACCCCTTTTTGCTTTTGTAGCTGTTCATTTTTTCCATCAGAGCTCAGACCATGGAGCTAAAATTCGGTAATGAAAACCTTCCTCTCGGCCCATGGCTTTGCAGCGCCCTCGATCAGCATTATATTGAGGTGAAATGAAGTCGATCCTCAATTCTCAGACCTGCAGCGGGACACACAACGGTCTGAGCTTTAATCTTCACAGAAGCGAAGCTCCTGCAGTGGGGCTGGTTTCCGGGCTGATGTTTCTCGTTGCTCAGTTATTGAGAGCCTGCCAGGAAGCAGTGAAATGTTATCAATTCCCACTGCTCCGGAACATCAGTCTTGCTCTGCTGACGTACCTGACAGCTTGAGAATGATCAGGTAGCAGCTGCTTTTTGATTTCTTCTATTATTTCTAATCCACTGTCTCGAGAAATGGTTTGTTAATGCTTTAAGGACATCCTGTAGAGAGGAGTGTGGTTTCCCCTCTAGCCAGCAGGTAGAGCCAGCAAGCCTTGCATCGTGTCACAGGTTAACAGCAATTTCACAGAAACCTGGATAAACAAATAGCTTCCTTTCTCCCTTCATCCCCCGGAGAAAGCCTAGAATCTAATAGCAATCCTAAATCCTGTGTAAGGAATGAAACATATCATGGTTGGAAAATACTTGCCCAGGTGACCTCCCATAATGAAGATTTCAGCATTTGCTCAAGAGACTGTACAAGCGAAACCAGGGTATGGCAATTCCACTGGATATAAACTAGCACCCAAACTGTGCTAGCTCTGAATTTGGCTTTTAGCAGGAAAACAGAAGAAGAGAGAGGGGAAAAAAAAAAAAAAAAAAAAAAAACAAAAACAAAAAAACAGCTCTCTACTTTTCTACTTTTCACAAACATGTTCCTTACAATGCAAAGGTCAGTGGCCCCAGGCATGTTTCGGGCCATCATGCACTTCTTTCTTCTTCTTCACTGCATTCAGTGACTTTGAGTCACTGCCATGAGTGACTTTGAGTCACAGTCTCCTTTTTTTTGGACATTTAAATGTGAGAACAAGGTGCTGCACCCCAGAAGCTCTGCTGGTCTGCGTGTGCCACAGTGCAAGCAGCAGAGCTTTGCCCTGGCCACCACCTGTGCCTCATCCTCATCAAAATCCATCAGCCTGCCTCATTGTCATGGACATGGCCATAAACAACACATTTTATGAAAGAGTATGCTTCAGCTTAGATTGTACATTATTTGTTATATCTAAGACAAAACCTAAATAATTCTATAGAAAATAGTTGTAGTAGATAATACGTAATTTCTTATGATAGCGCATGTATGCACACACATCTCTGGATATTTTTGGAAATTTTTAGACTTCTCCATTTCAGTTCATGGTCACTTTATGTACTTTTATTTTAATATCATTAATGACCATCGATCTATTTTAGTCTTTGTAAAACATTGTTGACGTTATACTCTACCTACACTTTTTATCTAAAACATGTAGTGTTTTTTACCCCCTAGCAGTTTTTAGAAACCTTTTGAATTGCTCCCCAGTGCAATTTCCAGGCTTTCCCAGCACAGTCATTTGTCTCTGATAGGCACCGTTTTTCAGAAAGAGGTCAAGGATGGTGAAAGTTGCTATCACATCACAAGAGTTGATAGTGCTACTTTCCCCTCAATGCTTTCTTTTACTTGCCCCGCAAGGCCTCTTTCAGTTCCCTTGACCCTGCTGCCCTGCTCCTTTCTACTGATACAAGAGAATAATAGAGCTCCGGTTTTCAGTGGAGCTGTGCAGCCACTGGGATATGGCAGTAAAACACACAAGCTCACAACAGCTCACCCCTCCACCTCCTAAAATCCATTTGCCTTGGGGCCTTTCATCTGGGGCAGGTGGGAAAGAAAGCAAAAAACCCCTGGGAGGCCAGTGCCTTCTTAGGTGGCATCACTGCTTCCTCGGGACTCCCCATGCCATCAAAGGCTCCTTTGTGCCAGCCTGTAACAGACCACAGAGGCATTTAAGCAAAGCCTGTATGTTGAATAAAAAGCAACATTTTCCTTCTTGCTTTCTGAAGGTCAGACTCCTTTCAGTCATGCTGCAATTCATGCACTGGTGGCAGGGTAATGGGACAGCAGCTTGGGGGAAGAAAATTTTTTTCCTACTCTTTCTCTCCTGTGTGGGAACAGCAGTGGCTCCTCACATGTGCACAAGTTCCCTCCCACCTGATGTGGAATAGTCCCTCTGGGATTTCCAGTACCCTTAAACCACTTAATAAATACCCTTTTTATTCACCTTCCAAAATTCACTGGCAAAGGCTAAGAGCCCATCCCTTTGCACAGTGTCATTGCAGCCTCAAAGGCCAGGAGTGAATAAGCATCCAGCCCTGCTTCTGGATGCTTTCTGCTATTGCAGTTGTGTCTTGCCAGGACTGCCAAAGTGCCATGGCTTCCCACAACATGTACAGATTAAAAACTGGGCAGGTGCTATGGCAGGCAATCAGCTAACTGAGACACCTGAAGGAGACCTGTATTGTGCTCTTGCACCTCAGATGGCAAGGATGGGTCAACAACTCATACCTGTGCCAATGGTGTTCTGTAGAGGTCAAGGAATGGTGGAAATTCCTGGATAGTCTTGTGAAGAACCTTGAAAAAGCAGAGGTCTCCAAAACTGGTGTTTTGCATCCAATGGACACAAAGGAGAAATGAGTAGGTTGTATGGATGCCTTGTGCATGCACTGCGCCATCAATGGTGTCAGATACAAGGAAACCCTAACTGCAGCTGAACAGAGAGCACCCAGATACTTCCACAGAAGTGGTCTGTTGCCCTGGAGTGGAGGTTAATGGAGAGAACAAGCACCTCATTCATCCCTGTGTCCTTCCCATTCATAGCAGTTATCTTTCCATCCTCTCAGTCTCTTTTTGGTGGTAGGAGCAGCAACCAAAAGCTTCAGGGCTCTACCTCTTCTTCATCCCAGCTCTTCCTCTTGTCCCGGTCCTGCCACCTCCTCCCCTCCCCTTGGGCCTGGCAGCCATCTGGAGACCACTGCAGTTCAGCTGTGCCTATTCGATACACAACTATCAGATTAACCTGACCTGTGGCCTGGCCTCTGCCCAGCTGTCTTGCTTTGAGGAGAAACACAGGTGTGTTATTTCATCATTTTCCCCGAGTCTCACAGAAAGACTTTACATCGAAGGCTGTAGATACAAGCACAGAAGTGGTGGGTGTCTGAGGCAGTGTCCAAGTGGAATTTTGATTTACTGCCATGGTGGCTTTGGAAAAATGATTGTGTTTTTGAAACAAAGGAAGGAGACAGAAAAGAAAAATAACAAGGTCTGATGATGTCTCTCCATATGAACTCTGTGATGAATTCTCAGTAAAGGCCAGAGAAACCCACTCAGACTGCACAGAAAAATATATGCTTGAACCCACGATCATTACGTTGTCTTAGAGGAAACACTCATTGACTTCTCAGATCTCATGCATCTGTGAGTGAAGTATTGAAACTGGAAATTGAGAGCAATTCCTTTCCCCAGCTTCCATTCTTAGACAACACTGCTCAGTTGTGTAACCCCCTGAAGACGTTAAAATGTCTTTACCTTCCTGTAAGAAAAGATTTTCTTTTCCCTCCCTTAAGACATTAATTACAGGGTCACTGACTTTGGCAGATTACTCGCTAAATTGAGTTGCATCCTGATATCCTATATTTTATTGTGATGACCACCCATCTTGACAGCCACTTGGGCTTGACCTGAGATTATCCACCACTGAAATCATTACTCTTTAAAGAGAGAGGATTAATGGCTGTTTTAAAGTGATCTGAGATCATCAACGAAAACTACAAGCACTTGCTTTTCTCCACCTCTTGGCTACACAGACCTGCTCCCCATCTCGTCTCACCATCAGCAATCACACAGCTGCATGAGGAGATGAATCTGTTTGGTGATCTGGCTGAAAAAAGTATATGGCTTTTGGTTAGGGTTGTTGTCGGTCAAATACAAAAATCTAACTATAGTTAAGAAAGAGTTATGGGTAGCTAGGAGAGGGTTTAGGGAGTACGACCTGTGCAACAGCTGGGGTAACCCTTCAGGAGAAGCAGAAGGAGCTCATGTCTGACTCCTATGATCAGCAGTTGTCCCATGTGAAAGAAGACATGGAGACTTACCCCCATTCTTAAGACTCTTCCCCCCCACACCCCCCCCAAGTTTTCATATCCCAGCCTCTGACTGTAGAACAGAAAGCTCCATTCTGAGCTGGAAGGGACCCACAAGGGTCATTGAGTCCAGCTCCTTGTGTGTTACTCAAATGTGGTGTCATTCACTGGATTTCCATAAAACCTCCCTCTCCCATGGGTCTTTGAAGTGCAGCCCAATATCAAACTGAAATAAGCTCTCTAGTATTTGAAAATTGAGATCTTTGTAAAATATAATAATAATAATAATAATAATAATAATAATAGGCTTGTGTTCTGAAGTTGTCAATATAAATTCTTGTAATTTGGTAGCTATCATGACAATGTGAGCTAATACAGAAAATTGGCCTTCCTGAAGGAGAAAAAAATAAAATTGTCGGAGTTTTTGTTGTTGTTGTCCCACCTACTAGGAGGGACTGAAACCCCTGCTGCATCCCAGGGCTTGTGGAGACAACCCCTGGCTGCGGTTTTGGATCAGCGCAGTGTCCTTGTGCAGTGGTGGGTCTGGCCGAAGCATTCCCTCATCAACAGGCACCATTTATCACGGAGATGCGGCTGGGTTCCAACGGTGACAAAAAGAAAACACCAGCAATGTTTTCATTAAAAGGTACAAAAGATTTGCAGTGTAGCTGACAGAGGCCATATGTGACCTGCTTAGTGTTCAGCAGGGCTGATAAAGAGCGAAAGGGGTGTCCCATGAAGGTAAAGCTATACCTCACCTTAATGAGCATCAGCTCGGGGTAGGAGGTGGGAGAGGACGATCAGATTTCCTCTGACCTGCGGTTCAGCTGCTTCAGATGCAACTGAGAGTGGCTGAGATAGCAAGGTAGCTTGGCATCTGGGTGATGAAAGGGGGACACTTTTTCACTCCCTAACAGAAGAGATCAGCTTAGGGCTGTTCACAAGCAGCTTCAATGATTTGCATGCAGAAAGGCGTGTTCTGTACGTCATGGTAAAATCCTCCTGGGGAAGCACTGGGACCAGTGCAGAAGTGTTAACAGACTGTGGGCAGAAAGTGGGACATTTTTGTACAGTAGGGAGTCTGGTCTTCCTGAATCTGAGTCAAGACAAGACACCCATCAGTTCTGCTCATCTTATTGCTGATTTTTCCATCTGCCCACTGCACACACCTGCTGCGTTTTCCCTGACTTCTCTTAGCTATGTGTTTTCACAGTGTTTCATATTTGTCGCCTTGTATTTCATTCCAGTGTTTTCAGCTGCTACTATAAAACCAATCAAAGACCTAACTGAAGCAGCATAGGAGAGATGGTCTGTACAACCCTACCAAGCGTAAGGGAAGAGGGAACCAGTCCTTGATCTTGTTTCATGCTGTTGAAAAGCACTTGAATAAATCCAAACATTTCCAAAGTTAAACAGGAGGTCAGGGATAGAGGAGGAGACTGGGAATTGCTTAATTCCCTGTAGGCTTCAGATCAGAGTAAACCACAGCTAGCTCGTAACACCAGCCCCTGACACACGGCCAGCTCTGGGGTGGCACTTGGCAGCGGTCACTGCAGCTGGATCAGAGGCTGCGATTCTTCTTCCTGAAGGCATCCGAGTGCTCGCTCACCTGGTGGCTGCTGGCTGCCCTGGTCACTGCAGTGCTGCAGGGAAAACACAGCCACTGCCTTATCACGTCAGCAAATGAACCATGTGTGTCCCCACAGCTGAAAGGTTAACGTGAATGAGGATATCAAACTGTGTTATTTAGTGTTTCTTCGGGTATCGGTCCTTGCACAGCCCGGTGGCTCTGGGGCTAGGACATGGTGTCAAGGGATTCACACGTGAGCACTCATCTCACTTGTGCGTGGGGGGAAGGCATGTGTTACAGCATCCTGACACGCTCTCGCTGGATATCTCGTGTTGCTCACCCCGCTCCTGCCCTCAGCTCCCCTCCTTCGCTGCCCCATCTGTGCAAAGGAGGCTTTGTAGAGCTGGCAGGGTCAGTGATTAATTACACAAAGATAAACAGAGTTAATATTCTTCCTGGATAGAACTAATTACTCTAGTGTTTGCTTTTATAAACCTCAGATTGATTGTCCCAGGGACAAATCAGTCTAATTGAAAAGACCGTTTGTTTTCAAAAAGGAAAAATAACACAGTTGTGCCTTGTGTTTTCTGGGATTTTTTTTTCCCTTCCTTTTTGAGGAAATGGAGGCAGTGAAAGAGTTGGTGCATATTGGTGCATCGCACCCCGGACATCACAGCTACCCATGTGGCCGTGCTCCAGCTCTTCCCCAGACCATTTTCCTTTAACACAAGCTGTCATTTCTCTCATTAGCACTCTGCAGAGATTGAGGTGCAGGCTATGCACATACTGAAGAGCACCCCCAGCCCAGCAAGCTCAGGATTTAGCTAAATAAAGGCAGAGGGAGAGAAGGAACAAGATTTAGTCCAGAGCAGGAGAGTGCACTCAGGCCTTTTGCTTGAATATTCCCTGAATTAAGTCATGAAGCTTCTCACTGCTGGGAAACTGGAAACAACTGGCACATCATTTCTGCTCCATCGCACCCAAAACACTTTACAGCTTTTCTGCTGCCCCAGTCTGGTGTGTCAGCCCCTACTTGTTTGTCCCCATGGCACCTCAGCATCTCAGAGTACTTTGAGCTACTTTGTCTCCCCTTCCAGCTCCCCCCTCTGATGTCTTCGGTCACTGATGTCTTCTCTGCCCTCTGCCCTCATCTGTCTTTGTTCCTCTTGGGTTGGCTTAAGCACACAGAATGGGCTCCTGGAGCAGCTATGGGAGAAGAGAGAGAACAAAAATGCTGCCTGGATGTCATAACAGAAAATACTGGCACACAAGACAAGGTACAAAAGAGATTTGGCATGAAGTGCAGGACTGGGGCCTTCACCCCTGAGAACTCTGGTCTGTGCACTGAAGCAAGGAACTGTCAAGGTGGTTGTATGTCAGCAGGAGCCTTGCCTGTCAGTAGACCAAGATGTCCAGGAGAGGTGACTGAGGCTGGGTGGTTGATCTCCAGCTCCCTGCTTACAACACTAACATGCTCAGCTTATGTCTGCATTGCTGGCCGCACTACTTGTGAGTAGAAGAGAAGAAATTCTCACTGTGGAGCTGGGCTTGTGAGCAGGACACCTGTGCGCTGTTCAGGTTAGTGTTATTCTGGCGGATGAAATTCTCCACACTTTACCACATGGAGCAGCAGACCACTTTCCGCTTTCAGCTCTGAAAGTCGCTCCACAGAAATGAACCCTGTTGTTCTGCTTCCTCTTACCTATCACACAAGTAAGGCTGCAGGCGCACCACTTAGGCTGCAGGACATGGAAGCCACCTTCCATCCAGGCTAAAAGTAACTGGTCTTAAATTGTCTGTGTTTAGCGATGACTGAGACAAGGAAGATCCACCTCCCAGGCATCTGACTGAGCAGGGGCTGAGGCACAAGAGGCATTTCCAAGGGGGGGGATGGCCAGTACAAGGGCAGGAGATTGATCTGAGAGCAAAGCAGCAGAACAGCCCCAGGAGCTCTCAGAGGAGATGCGAGAGAAGTGCCAGAGACAGCTGGGGGAGAGTTAGTAGCATCACGGCAGGGAAGAGAAAGCAGAGGCTTTGCAGGCAGAAAGAGGCTCAGCACCACATGCAAAGAAGCCAACTCCCACTGCTTGTTTTCAACCATACTCAGGAATGGACAGCAATACAGACATTCTTCATAAATAAACATACATCACACCCACTTCTCCCAGAGTGAAAATAATCCTGACGACATTTTGCTAACTAGTGAGGAACAAAAATATCTCTGCTGAGGTGAATTCAGAAAGAAGAGGAAGGAAACCCCAATAAGCCAAGTCTGGCCCAACTTTATCTCGCACTTTTTTTTCTAAAGAAAAAGATTTAATGCAAGTTCCTCCACTCCCCACCACTGAGCACCAGGTGAGCATTTCACTTCTTTAAAGAATATAACACATAAAACAGGCAAACACTTTTTCGTGAATACCCACACTAGGCAATTAGCCAGTCCTTTCATTAGGCCATGACAAGGATGATGGTGTGCTGCTGCATCCCGCTTTGACTTAGGATGAGAAAGCCCAGCAGCACCTTGTAAATCCCAGCACTGCTGACAGCCAAAATCAGCAGCAGCTCATTCTCTTGGGAAAAAGGTTTGTGAGAAAGGTGCTGAGCTCTCCTTACCCATATGCTTTCTGTTCTCACTACATCTATTCCTTCACCTGCTTTCTGTTCATCTCTGTCACAGAATTCACGTGTGAGAGCCCAGAGCTGAGAAAGATTTCCCTTTTCCTTTCCCTAATTCCCCTCCCCCAAGAGAAGACACTTTAAAGTGTTTGAGCATTTCCTTAAAAAGGGCTTTTCTCCACCGCCTGGCCTTCCCATGCTGTTCCTCCCTTTTGTTTGGGATGAGTTATGTGGTGTCAAGTGTCCTCAGCAGATCCCTGCTCCAGTCCGCCAATGTGCAAGGAGATGCATGCAGGAGAAGGACAAGTGAAGAGAGAGAAAATGAATTAGTGGTATTAAAAATTGCTGACCTTTACTTGTTAATGCTGAGAGAAGATTTTTTTTTATTATACTTTTTTTTTTCCATGTGGGAGGGCCAGGCAATTTTCACCAAATTGCTGAGCTGTTTGGTGATCAGGCAGAAATTTGACTGCAACAACATATTCTTTGGTTTCCTGCCTAATTACCAAGAGGATTGGAAGTGAAGCCACAAAGTCTGACACCTTTAATGAAACCTTGCCTGCTACTGGCAGAAGTTTTCACCCTGAGCACGATACATCCCACTATAGAGGTAGCCTCCTCCACTTTCAGGGTCAATGCCACCAAAAGCACCTGCTCATTGGTACCGGTGTAAAGGAGAATTGTTGCAGAGCGACAGCCTCTCCCCAGGCTTAGTGGGAACAGTCATCAGTGGAAATGATTTGGGACATTTGCCCTTTTCCTGTTTCACTTGCTGCTATCACTCCTCATTCCTGGTTGCTAATAATAGCCATCAGACTGATAAGCAGCAATTCCCATCTGCACATTGAAAATAAAATCAAGGTCTGTTTTCATGGAGAGGGAAAATGAAAAAGAGGGAGCAGCAAGGGCTTGCCCAGAACTACCCAGTAAACCAGTGGCATACAGACAAATCTACTGGGACCTAGGGATGGGAAAGGGAAAGGGAAAGGGAAAGGGAAAGGGAAAGGGAAAGGGAAAGGGAAAGGGAAAGGGAAAGGGAAAGGGAAAGGGAAAGGGAAAGGGAAAGGGAAAGGGAAAGGGAAAGGGAAAGGGAAAGGGAAAGGGAAAGGGAAAGGAAATTATAGAGGAAGGTTATGAACTGAGAACTTCAGCCATAATGTAGCACAACATCAATCCACGTAGCCTTACATCCCATCTCCGCATGTCAGTTATCTGGATGACAATACTAGACAGGAGTGGTGGCCACTTTTATTGCATCAATGACACATATACCAGAATTGTTACACCTTTTGAATGGCTTTGAATGTGATTCACAGGAGGGACATGACGCTGGTCCCCGTGGAAGAGAAGACCAGTCTGGCTGAAGCAGAGAAGTGCCCTGCTGCTGTTTAATTCATTAAACATACAGAAGCCTTGCAGGAATCATGTTTCTGGTTTTTAAGCAAAGTGCAGTGTTTCACCAATTCAACCTCCTTTCAGAATATCTAGAGAACTGCTCTAACAAAGACTTCTTTATGATGTTTATCACAACAGCAGAGCGGAAGAAGCTGTAAACAGAAAAGGTGCAATCCTGAGTTTTCTCACTCATTTTATTGCATATTTCTGGCATCTAGTAATACCGTTCCATAACCTTGTGGTATTTGCTGAATACTTAGGTAGCATCCTAGATTGTGTGAGAATTAAACCCCAGAAAAAAAAAAAAAAAAAAGAAAAAAAAAGATATAGAAAGGTGGGTTTTGCTCCAGGACTGCACAGAAGTTGATAGGAGCACTTTGTGGTCAGATATGGCTACTGTAAACTTTATTGAATTTGAAACAGACACTGAGAAGCAAGTCACTTTGCAGATGTCAGGGCAATTCAATCTGCAAGGAACCTGATCCTAAAAGCATCTGCACTGCACTGGCTTTCAAACATGAGGAAAATTTAAACATCTAAAACAACTGGTAGCAGTTAAGTCATCTTGCTCGCTTGCAATCACAACCTTGTAGCTCACAGAAAGGCTTTGAGGGTGTGAGTCAGCGTAAGTATGTCCTTTCCGAGGATACATAAATGCAATAGTGGTAAGGCCAATGGTCCACATAAGCTGACATTCATTCCCCTGCAGAGCTGACAGTAGATGCCTGGGGAAGGAAATATGAATAGAGCAAGAGCTTAATGATATTTTTCCAAGAAAACTTTGGAAATCCATTGATGCAATCTTAGGAAGAGTAAGCTAACGAGTGATTTTATTCCTGTCTTCAAATACCTACTGGGTAGTCTGTAGGGAAGACAGACTCTTTAGAGAGGTTCACAAAGACAGGACAAGAGGCAATGGGTGCAATCTGCAAGAAGAGATAATCTGATATGATAGGAATTAGGAAAAAGTAACAAGGGTAATCAAACCCTGAAAAGGGGGTCAAGAAAGCCTTGAAATCTCCATTCTTGGAGCTATTCAGCACCTGGCTCAACAGGACCCTGAGCGACCTTTGAAAGGGATTTTGGACCAGAGGACCCCAGAGTTCTCTTCCGACCTAAGTAGCATTATGGCAATATAAGGAATACGTGGTTCTGATCTATCCTGCTCTCTGTTCTGACAAACCTGCAAAGATTGGTCACTCAGCTCAGATTTACATGAACTGTCCAAATTAAAACCAAAGGGAAACAATGCTTAGATCACAATATCACCAGGCAGGACAGACTGATCCGTACTGTTCACTCCAGTCTCTGACCCAGTCCTCAAGGCACTGTGTGACTGTGGGCATATCTGGGAATGCCACTAATGCAACAAATTTTACCCTAGCAAGTTATTTTCCCACCTCCCTGGGATGTTGAGAGCTTTAGCAATGAATATTTTGAGGTCCTTCTAAGACAGCTGCCAAAACAACATTACTACTTAGGATGACCATATTTTCTTAATAAAAAATCAGCGTATTTTTACTGCCATTATTTCTCATGATTGCAAAACACTCCAAATGTCCCTTTTATGGTGTTCTGAAAACGTCAGAACACATATATATTTCTCAGAGCAAGGACGTGGTGTTTTATTTTGCCAAGTAACACCACATTCTGATGAGTTTCTTTAATGGATCTGACTGGAAAAGGCCATCTCTATCCTTGTTGTAAATACTATCATTTTGACACTCGCTCTTAGTGAGCACCTAACATTCTGCTTAGTTCAGAGCTGTACCTTGAACAAACATTGTGTTGTTACAAGCATTGAACAGTCATTAAGTTGAAATCAATTAATGGAAAAAGACTGAGCAAGCTATGTTTTCTGAAGGAAGCTGCTGAACAACAAGAAAAAAAGTTGGTTTTTTTTGTTTGTTTGTTTGTTTTCTCACAAGAATGGAGCCAGTGTGTGAGAACAGCATATCAAGTGCAGTTTGAAACACTTTGCTTTTTGCATGTTCATTTCTGAGTATTTTCTTGCAGCTTAAAATTTCTTGTAAACTGAATCATCATACTGACATGAAAAGCCTGGGAGTTTATTACCTCGATGTAGTGATAGCATTACTGCACAGGAAGTCAGAATCAGGAGGTCTTAGTTTTAAGCCAGAAAATCTCTCTGGAAGGTAACGTTGTAGTAATTCTAGAGGACTTGTTCATAGTTTCATGGCATGAAAACATCCTGCCATTACATAGAAAGCAAGGCTCCACGTCAGCAGTTTATTCCAAGCTATTCTCTTTTGACCTGCCTCAGAGCCAAGCCCCAGATTTAACATTTGAAGCTTGAATCATGCCTTACAAGATAAAGCAAAGTCTCCAACGTCCTTCTCCCTTCTCCAGCTAAATAAAAACTAAATGATTTCGGGCAGAGAAGTCATGAACAAGCCAAGCACAGCAGGGTCATAATGTGAAGCCTGACATTGTTGGCTCTAAACAAACAAACAATTGAACATTCATTTTGACAAACATCTGAAGAGCTGCACTGCACAGAAAGAAGAGTCCAGGGGCCAATATTCATTTCCAGCGCAAGTACACTGGCTTTGGTGGAGTTTCTCAATAGGTTTGCAAAGCCATTGTGCTTCTCTCTCTTCCAGCAATACGCAAGCACATCTGAATCACATTCTTTGGCTGTTTCCTCTCCCCCTGTACGAGAGCAGCCCTAACGAAAGGAGTAGCAAAAAGATCAGGCTTTGTTATCTTTTCTGCCTGCTCCAATATTTCAAGTACTTTGGGGCCTTGCAAGTTCCCTTGAACAGCAGCCATTCCTTGGTTTATTCTGCATAAATTATACAATTATGTTTCATTTCATCACAAGGCATCCGCAAATGAATAGCAGACACCCCCTTCTCACTGAGCCTGTTTAAACAGGATGCTGATGGAGGAAAGAATGTGTAACACAATGAGAGCACTCTATTTCCAATGGCAAGAGCTCTTTTACACCTGCATAAATAGAGCTGGGTCTGGCTGATTGTAGAGAGATTGTCTCTTCTAGTTACTTGCCCAGCTGTTATACCAACCATTGTTTTCTTCATGGTTTGGTGTGCTGGCTTGCCTTCCCCTTTGACTTAAACCTCTACCTGAGTGAATATCTTTGTGAAAAGATGGGCAATTAACAATAGAAGGTAACAATGTGCTGCAAAGACATTCCTGAAGCTCTTTAGTACAGCAAAGAGAAGAATCACTGAATAAATATAATGCTGAACCTGATCATTTGGTTGCCACAGATGTGAAGAACAACTCGTTTCATCTCCTCTGCTGACTATTGGGAAATTTGCTAATAAATTATAATTCCAGTGTCAACAGGCTTCAAAATTTGCTAACCACTATGGGTCTGAGCTCTGGCTGAACCCCTCTGTTCATAATTCAGGTGCAAGCCATTGTCTTCAACTTTCATCCAAGGATCACTTTTGATGTTCTCTCCCTCCTCAACTCAGCTCTCCAGAGAGCCTCAGTGATTCTTCTCCTTCCCTCTTATGGGGTCTGGTTCAGATGTTGCAAATGGTGATGTGTCAGTCTGGAATAAGGTGGATCATGTTGGACGTTGAAATGAGTCACCGTAGACACCAAGAGGCTTTTCAAACTTAGCCTAGTTGTACTTCCTAATCCGGCCCATAAAAAGGCCACGGGTACCTGCAGTTGTCCAAGAGAATGATCCACCAAATCCTGCTCCCATTCGTAATCCCTGGAGTGAAGCTCTCAGAAATAAAGAAGAACCTTAATTTATATTGAGGACCGGAGGTGATTCTCCAAACCTAGCCAAAGCGTTAAAGGTTCTGTGCACAATCTGTCATGAATTCACGGAGGGAAGAAAAAAACAGAAGGAACACGAATTCTCCAGACACTGTGGCATGGATGTGTCAAATGCCAACCATTTCCATCATCAGCTCTCAACTGCCATTAGATGATCAGAAGGCTCTGATATTTTAAACAGACCTTTAAACCAGATGCAGTGTTAGATTAGAAACTATAAACCTGTTTAATTGTTTGGCATTAAGCAAGGAACGGTTTGTTTAATTAGAAGGTATTTGGCAACTTGTTAAATTGTAAAATGTTTGACAATATGCCAGTCAGGCCCTTGAAGCACTAATGGCAACTTAGGACTTGTGCACGTTGTACATTTTGTGCCACATGTGGGGTACGTGCCTTACAATGGAACCATTCTGAAGTGGATTTAATGGCTGGGGAAGGTGCTGGCTGACGAATTAAATTATTCTGCAAAATAGCTACTGCACAGAGAAAGACAGTACTGTCCATTCCTAATTTTGGTCCTCAGGCTCTCCTACTCTTACCCTCTACTGTGGAGTGCATGCATGTGGGATCCTTCTCAGACAGGAATGGATTTACCTCCCAACCAGTACTGGCAGAGAACTGTGGTCCCCACGTCACAAGTTCCTGGTGCTGCACAGTCTGGGTTGTGTGGTGGAAGAGCAACCATGCTGATACTGACCCCACCCATCTATGCATGCACATTGCCCTTCAGTCATTGGGAACCTCTGGGTATTTGTTCCTAACCGAAGCATTTATCAATCTTTGGTACATGACTCAAAGAATGTCCCTTAAATCAGGGTCTTAACTGCTTACTATAACATCTGGTTGTGGAGGTGGACAGATAAAGACATTAAGATAAAATGTTATTCCAATAGTGCGTTAGTTTTCTGTGATTGCTTGTGAAGGCCAAGATAATATAGACACGGACAGCAAGAAAACCACCCAGATAAATATAAGCAAGCCATCCACACCCAGATAAATATAAGCAAGCCATCCACATGTAGACATTTCTGTTCATATTATCATGTTTCCTGCATGTGTTTTAAAATTGAATGTTCAGTGGATACCTGCACAGTTCTTTGGCTTTTCAGAAGGGTAAGCTGACTTCATTGTGTTGAACATGTTGATACAAAAATAAACAGATGACAGCTCAGTAATTTCACTGATTGGAAATGTCAAGGGAGCAGGCCCTTTGGGGTTATATCAGGTAACCTTGCTTCCAGTTAGAGCTGCTTTTCCCCATGATTTTTCTGGCCCCTTTGACTGTTCAAGCAATGATAGAAAATGGCAATAATGGAAAATACGTGAACAAGGCTGCTCAAAAAACTTCAGTGCATAGTGTCATGTTAGAAATAGGCAGATTTCAATCCAGCTTGGCTCAGCAAAGCATTCTGATACTAACAGCTACATTTTTGGCATGAGGGGAATAACAACTAATCATTTTGATTTCTTTGCTTTTGTTCTTTAAACGCTAAAATGTTATGTGTCAGTGATAACATTCTGATTTGCTGTTTGAACATATATTACACATCAGTTATAACAGTATACTATTGTGTTCATCCTTTCATACATAACGTTGCATTTCACCACTGAATGGAACATATTATCTAGAAGTTGATTCTGAATAAAGACATTTGAAAATATTGGAATTCTTTACAGACTGGAAATCTTATGGTGTTTTGGCCAGTTTTCATTAAAAGCACAAATGAACAAAATTCCTAAATCTTCAAAATGTAAATATTTGGATCATTATTTTTTTATTATTGTTGCTGTTCTTGTTATTATTATTATTTGACATGAAGCTGTTGGTTAATTGTTTTTAATATTATTCCCTGACACTGTTCTCTTTTCACTCAGTAAGCTGATAAACTCAGGATATTTGATTTCTAGTCCTGCTCATGGTTGCCCATTGTGCAAATCACTTCAGTTCCCTATGCTTTAATTCTGAAAATCATAAAGCATGCTATAGAGCTAAAAACCTTGAGAGACATTACCAACCATATCTTCCTCCACCCTGCTCTTAAACATCTACAGTGGCAGAGACTCCAAACCCTTCCTGGGAAATCTAACCCTGTGTATTTTTCCTTTCCCTTAAAAAGATTTTCCTCCAGTCTAACCCAAACCACCACTACTGCAATTTAAGCCCACTACTTCTTGCTTTATCCCCAGTGGATATAAAGAAGAGTTCATCACCTCCCTCCTTGTGGCTGCCTTTAACATATTTGAAGACTGTTATCACAACTGTCTCACAGTTGTCTTTTCTCTAGACTAAACAATCCAAGTTCTGTCAATCTTTTTCACATAAGTTATATTTTCAGTCCTTCTCATCATCCGTGTCATTTTCTGATGGATTCTCTTTTACGTAGCCACCATTACGTGGTCTTCCCTCTGCCACTTTCTTGGTTTCAGTGCTGCAGCTGGAATGATTTTTCTCCAGATGCACATGTACCAGCTGGCACAACTGAAACTTGCTGTGGTGTGGCATTGCTGTGATACCCTAGTAAATAACAACAGCATGCCATGAACCAGATCTCTAGAAATTACTGACACATTAACTCAGCCATGCACATCAGAGCTCTGTGTTGAAAAAAGAAAAAAATGTATAACAATAATCAGTTCACCCTCTTCTTTTCTTTTTTCTTCTCTTCTATTTTATTTTCTTATGAAAGAAATGTTAGAATGAGATCTATACGCAAAACATCACTGGGATGTAGGAAACTTCTCAGGAAGTTGGTTGTCTTTGGAAAATAGCGGGGGACATAGCTTCTTGTCAGCTCAAAACAGTGACTTTTATTTTATTTAAATCAATTGTTCACAAGCCTGGAATTACTGGGAAAAAAGGATGCCTGGCTAGTGTGCCTAACTATATGAAAACCACCAACCAGGTCTTTAACTTGTGGTATGAATGCTATTTCCATCTAGGTCATTAGCAAACATTTCAGCAATACAAAACTCCAAACTACTTTGATTTAGTATCACAAGCAACAAACTTTACCACATCTATTATATTCCCAGATACACTCTCCAGAGCCACCACAAAGTGACAGATCTAACAGGCCAGAGGTAACTAACACTCATGGTGTTCATCTGTGCACAACACAAGGTGTCTATTATTTAAATCTGGACTGCATTTTTATGCCACATAGATCTCTGAATAAATACCACTTAAAAGGGAAGATAATTATTTCAACACAAAATTTAGTATGACACTTTGGAGAAAGGAGGTAAATATTTATTTCTACGTTTATTTCTTGGAAAGTTCTCTTGGCTATAAATTGCTCCGAGCTTGTAAATTCCTCTCTGAAAGCCAGTCACAGGCATATCTCAGATAGGTTCAGAGTGTGCTTTTGTTTTGGATAAGTTATATATGCTTCAGAGATTTATTTGACTCTCCCCTAAAGGTCTTCATTTTGCAAAGCTGGGCTAGAAGTATCCTAACAAAAAGCTTCTATACCTGATGTTTTCTACTTTTCCTTACACTGAAAATAGTAGAACGTCATTTCAGATGACTCCTCCAGCACTTTCCTTTGCTGGCCCTCATCAGAAATAGGAAATGCATTATCAAGCAAAATTAACCCACTATGTATAAAAAGGGCACATTTTGGGGAACACATGGAGTTATGGGCAAAGCCTCCCAGTGGATTGGTTTAAGTCAAAGCCAAGTGCCTGGAATTCATTCAGGAGAGAAACTCACTCTGACAATCTCAGTGCGTGCATTTTCCCCTCCGCAGGGTGTGCTGTGGTGAACTTATGGGCAGTTGCTACCTTTTGCTGCTATATCCATCCAGGCTTTGGGGGCTCAAGCACAAACCAGGCAGTCACTGGGTGAGCAGTCCTTCAGCTAGGAATTTCGCATTTCTGGATGTAACTGGAAACCACAATAATAAAAAGTAACTTGTATTCCTCTGTTGGCATCTAAATTGTTCTTCTTTCCAGGGATCCATTCTTGGCATCTCTGATAAGCCTTCTCATTACAGCCAACTGGTTGGAGAAGGAATGGCAGGAATTTCACTGACATTCACATTATCATCGCTGTTTAGCATTCACAGGGACCTGGGAGCTTTTACACATCCCACCATCTTTGTGAGCAGAAAGCACATAAAAAATTGTGGTCCCAAGGAGTGTTATCTAGCTGGCAAAAAGAGCCCATCGCTGAAACCACAGAGGAGGAAGGTTGTAATTTTAAGACAGAGGCGGTTTGTTTTTCAATAAATTTCTGGTGCTGGGAAACACTGGACCTGTTAATGTAGTACCAACCAGCACACCTGTATGGTTTTGGCCTTCAGTTCGGACATCTTCATCTCCCACAGATACATGTGTCTCCCATTATTGTTGACCTGGGTCCAGTCCATTTTATCTGAGAGGCTCGATTCAGCCAAATGCCAGGTAAGGAGAAAAATCTTTCCCTGGCATCTCCTGCCAGTTCTGCCCTTCCCCTTTGGAACATCCTTTCCCTCCTGCCAGTGTGGCATCTTACATGTACAGTGGAGCAATTCAGCTTAGGTCAAGAGAAGGCTAGTCTTTTGCTGCCCATCCATCTCAGTGTCCAAGGAGACCTCCTCTTCCACTCAGCTTCTGTAGGGTTTCTGGTAATCAGTGGGACCTTGTGCTTTTCCTCCTGGCATCAGCAACTTTCTCCTTTTATCACATTTGCTGCTGACTCCTTCCCGTCTGCTGCTCCTTGCAGCTGTCTGCCAAAACCAATATTCTCACAGCTGCCAGAGGCAGCTTAGACTGGCACGTCATAAAAGGCAGCAAGGGCCATATTTCCAGATTAAAATAAACCCAGCCACTTCAGCACCTTCTGACAATGTGTTTGACACGCCTGTGCTGTGCCCTCGCTCCTTGGCTCTGACAAGACACAGACATGACCACAGCAGCTCACATGGGCACCTTGCTCCCTCTCCATATGCCTACCAGGAGTGGTCTGTAGGATGACAAGTGCTGTAGACCTAGTCCTGCTCCTCCCTCACACCTGCCTTCCTTTCTTGGGATTACAGAGCACTGTGGTTGAATACCAGACTTACCCTGTTGTCTTTCGTAGGACTCCTAGCCTCGCCACGATTAGGTGGATCTACTGTTAACTAATTTATTAGTAATACATCTTGTAATACATATAATACATCTTGTTTGGGATGGAGGTTATCCTCTGTGCCCATATCCAGCTAGTACCAAAAAGGAAGGGAATCTGTACATGTTCCCAGCCAGCACTGCATACCTCTTTTCTGAGAAAAAATGATGAAACTGGCACAGCAGCCTGCAATTCCAGAGGACAGGAATTCCTAACCCAGGTGGTCCTTTCCCATTCTCCGTTCCAAAGAAAACTTTGGCTCATGAACAATGTCTAACAGGAAAGAAATTCAGTGCAAAACAAAAAGAGCAAGTCCTGGGCAGAGCAGGATAAACAGAGTCTGAACCTTGCACTTTGGGTAGGAAATATACTGATAGGCTTTGAAGGCACTCCGCGTTTTTACTTAAGTCAGTTGGTAAAGTAATTAGAAATTCTCTGGGGAAAGGTCCTAGGGCATGTGTTTATGGGTCACTGAGGGTGAAAGCTCTTAATTGCAGCCATAGGATAGCAATTGGCATTTACTGAAAACTCATAGTGCAAGGACACAAGCCCCCACAGGTCCCTCCTCAGCACGCTAATAAGATGGGGGCACACGGTGTGGCACACAAACTCCTTTTTTGGATCAACAGTGATCTAGGGCTCTGTCTTCATCTGTTTCTACTCGACACCACGAAGCAGTTGGAGTGTTTTGGGGTAGATGCCAGACTGTGTTACCGCTTATTTTCCCATATTCCTACCTTACTGCTGTTCACCCCTTTGGCACACTACTCAGCTCACAGATCACATTACTTTCCCTCCCACCACCTCCCTTCACCCCATGCTCAGGAGCTGTCTTAGGATGCTTTAGACAGAGGTTAATTTATAGACTCTGTTAAACTTTACAGCCACTAGGAAGCCTCTGGACTGTTACCATCAGGAGGCTGGCATCGGGGCTGCTGATGAAAACCACTGGGTATTTCCTATCACAATACACACCAACCAGTTGCTGATGACCTTGCTGAACATTCATTATTGGAACTGAAGGCATTTTTTCTCCATAGTCCTAGCGAGTCTGTACTTTCAAAACAAGGCTTGAAATTTGGTTGGAAAATGGCTTTAGGTGTAGCCATATGAAAATCCACACATACTTGATCCAGTGAAATTAAAGACAACAATAGAATTCAAGCCAGAAGCTGTTTTTTTGTTGCTGGTGGTGGTGGTTTTTTTTGTTTTGTTTTGTTTTGTTTTTTAATATAGCAATGTTCAGGTATTATATTTAGGGACCTTTCTATCAGCCAAAATTAATGGATCTAATCAAGAACTTTTTAAAGTCACTCTCAATCTGCTACTCCCTGGACTTCTTCATTTATGGGAAAAATCTCTGGGGATAAAGAACCATCACTACTAAAGCTGGGAAACACATTTTGTCCTGGGTAGCTGATTCATTCTACCATCTTTATAAGCTGATGGTAAGAATGGCACAAGTTTTTTAGTGGCTTTTAAATGATGCATATATATTGTGAGACAAATCTTCCTTACTCACAGACATCTAAATTCCTCAGATTTTAAGACACAGTTGTAGAACCAACGAGATGACTGTGTCTAGAGGTGTCTGTGTCTCTACATTGAGCACAGAAGGAGCTCAGACACTACTTAGATTGGATATCTAATTTTTGCATGTCTAAAGCCATTGCCAGTGTGAAAGAAAAGGCCCTCATAAATCTTGGCTATGGAAGCTGAGAATATTATAGCTCTCAGTCTATCAGCTTCTACTTGTATGCTTCATTAACATAAATAAATAAATAAATAAATACTTATTTGTTGTTTGTTTGTTTGTTTTGTTTTTATTGCTTGAAGCTATTTCTTAATTTCTGAGTGAAAAAAAATCCCATGAGAAGGCAGGGCTTCATCTCATTCCAAAGTCTTCCCTAGGAGAGGATTGTTTTCTAAAGGGATTTTCTGCCAGGAAAACAAAGATAAAATATTGCCCATCAGCATTATACTCTGTATCAGCTAGGGTGTTCCTCATGGATGTTGATGTTCTGAGTTTGTCATAACCTTGTATTCTTCTCAGCTGAACATTATCTCCAAAAAAGTATTCAGAGAAGGGGTTTTTTTTCTAATTTTAGTTGCCTAAAAGGTAAGCAGTTAGTCAAATGGCTTGTCTGAGTTCATTATGTGGTTAACACAAAGAGCAAAGTACCTCCAAACATGCAGTGATTTGTCTTATCTGAGAAGCAGTGTCTAGGATGAGATAACATTCACTCTAGATAGGCCCATCCCTCTCTTTTATTCATTTTTGAAGACAACTTTTAGACAACTACAGTTATAGGAGAGAAGTCAGAGCTTCCTACGGCTGAAGGGTCCCAATGCCTCCAGATATTCCTAACATTTGAATGAGAATTAATTGAAAACTGATAACACCTTTCATTTTGCTGGGGGAAAAATTAGTATTCTTTTCCACTCCAACATGGAATAAAATGCAAATTTCCCATGAGTTAGATTTTTTTTTTCCCCATCCATCGCTATTTTTAATGCTGTGATGCTAGATGTGTACAAGAAGGAAAGCTTGCCAAAAACATCAGCTCTTCCAAACCAGCACGACAGATACAATATATGTAATACAGATGGAAGACAGCATAGCGTGGACACTTTTATAGCCTGAAGATTCTCAGCACTGTCAAAAGCAGAGTGCAAAAACAATAGGCTTGACTTTCCTCCCATCTGTCCTGGTGTAAATCAGATAAAAATCCAGGAGAGATGTACCTCCATAAAACCAAGAGCTGAGAAAAACTAAGACCTGGACCCATCTCACCTTCTAATCCCTGCAATAATTCAAGTTAACACCATGTTACAGATATACTTTTATGAAAGGCAAGAGGAGAACTGGGCTTAAGTTTTATGTGGAAACTGAAGCTTTTCATAAATTCCTGTCCTCCTTTTTGTATGCTTACAGCTTCTGAAACTTAGCAAATCTAAGTTAAAAAAATAAATAAATAAAATAGGTTTTCTTTCAGGTGAAAGCTGTACCGCCTTCACAACAAAACATGTAATCTAATCTGCTGTCCAGGTTCCTCCCCAACTTCCGTTTCTCCTTCCCCCCTGAAACTACAGAAATATCTTTCTGATCCTCAGCCTGTTACAGTTCTTAACCTACCAGAGATAACATGTCAAATGAATGATACAGGAGAAATGTGAAAAGAGATGCCTGAGAAGGGGAGGAATAGATTTCTGTAAAATCACGACTGGTCTGCAAGAAGACAAACAGAATAATTATTAACGCTCTTCCAACACAAGAATAGGAAAGAATGAAGCAAACTGGAAAGTTAAAGACAAAGGGGAAAAAAGAGTGGTTCTTTATAGAGCATGTAGTTAAGTTGTGTGGAAATGTTTGCCACAGGAGACTGTAGAGAACAAATATTTATAAGAGCTTAAAAAGTTTCAGGGAAAAAAAAAAAAATCTATTAAGAAATGTTAAATGCTCCAGCACAGGAACTCTGAACCACGTTATGCCAAAGCTGGAGGGGTATTCTGTGGAAATATCCCTACACCTGCTCTCTGGTCCATCATCTAGGATATTCAATATAGCCTGACTTGAAAAAAAAGGATGGATGTGCCTGCCTGCACATGGTTGTTCTTATGTCAATGCATGGGATGAGACCTGCTGGTGCAATGTCTGATTCCCTTGATCCAGGGACGGGTATGACTACAGGATCCATATGTTCTTCCAGAAATGACTCTTGACTTGTGCTCATCTCCAGATGTCTGGCATTGGATGTTGCCTACCCAGCAAGCCAGTTGTAGGAGACCTGGCTGTGTCTCAGGTTCACATGGTAGCTTCCTTCCTTCCTTCTTGATCCTGTCAGTCCCACATCCTGTTCTCAGCTGCACCAGTGACTCAAAACTCTTTTGACAATCCTTCAAGGCTGTGGTCCAGATCCTCAGCATTTAATAATTATGCTATCCAAGCCATTTCAATTGTGGATAAAGAAAGAACAAAGTGAAATCTGCTCTCAGAGCCCAGCTGCACACATAATAGAGGGTTTTTACAGCCTAACCCCAATGGGGCATTGCAAACCCTGGTTGACTCAACAAGCCAGAAGATATTCTCCACAGGAGACAATGCGGTTCTGGTATACAATCCATCTGGATCAACACAGAAGGAAACAAGGCAGATGAGAAGAAATATGTGGGACACAGCTAGAGGAGGAAGGCATAAAAACTGGCCATAACAGGACTACAGCAAATTTCCAAGAAATACAGCATCATGACAATGAAATCCTTCTTGAAAGAGAGTAGAGCACACGGCTGGATAGCTATGGATCTATGCATGCTGGGGAGAGGGACAGATGAGTGAGTTCGCAACGCCTGAAATCAGGCAGCTGTTAAGTATTGTATGTGACAAACTCTTTGCAGAGAGTTAATGAGGTCGTTAGCATTAATAAAAATTTAATAATAAATATTGTCTCATAATAAATTTAATGAGATAATAAAAATAATTAGAAATGGCCTGGCTTGTAAGAGTTTGGATCTGCACTTCCTCGCAGTTCAGGTCTGTTTAGATTGAAGGCTTTTGGCTTGGCCCATTACAGAGGGAGAGGTGAGGAAGGAAAGCGGAATTCAGATCTATTCTCTGTCATTTACATGGTCGGGTGTGTTTTCAAGGCAGTCATTAGCCTGTTCTAATTTCTCAATTTTTATGAAGTACATGCTGAATTTGTACCACAAGTACAACAGCTACGAGTTCCATGGGTTTGAATCTGTTTGAAGTGTTAGGTATTTAGATTCTGTGACCCTAGCCTAAAGCACTGCAAGCTCATTTTGATATCCTGATGTGTATTGGCTAAAGACCTTTCCTGCAGTGTCGGTTTGAGAATCTGCGTGGAAAGAAGACTTAATAAACTAGATCCTGAGTGGAGATATGTCTTTACAGCATGTTCATCTGCTGCTGTAAAAGAACCTGCAGGTGACACTGCCAGAAGGCACTCAACTGCCTTTACTCCAGATGTTTGAATTACACCATGTAAAGAAGATGACAATTTTAATGTAGCTGAAATAATGAGTTCTAGGTGTCTAAATTAGATATGCTAGATATTGCCCTGCTTTAATACTTTTATGATGTTCTGTAGTGAATTACACATGAGTTGAGTGACTCAGTACAATAGTTACTTCTTGGAAACAAATGTGATGTTTCACACATGATACAGCTGAGACTGGAGTTAAGGATAGGAACCATGTGCCATTCCCTGGTCTGTGCTCTGCCAAAAGTCTGTGCAGTCATGGCAATCCCTTCTGGTGTTACTATCTAGGTATCATTATCATATATAGGTAGGCTGAGCAACAGACATTTTAGGAAACCTCAAAATAATCAAGATTTGAGGACAGGCAGGCTGAATTATACACTGTACACTTCAGCCCACTGAAAGTACCCATGTTATGCACAGCCATCTTCACCTAATAATTGATTTCAAACTAATCATTGATCCATTCAGTGCATGCGCTTCCTTTCCCAGGTACTAGCACAACCTGCCTCATGCTGCATCTGAAATTTGGGCTTCCTTGCACGCCTGATCGAGGCTTGGAGGCCTGGGCTTTGGGAGAAAGCTTTTGGCAAGAAAGCTGCCTCCAGGTTTTAATATTTTTGCTGAAACAATAAGATAAAAAGAAATCATTAATACCTCAGCACAATGACTTTTGAACCCTGCTGATGTTAAGAAAAAAACACTCGACTAAGGCCAAAGGTACATGTCCAAAGTCATCAGAAGGCAATGGGAATCCTTCCATACATTGACTTAAAGGTGCTGTGTATCAAAATCTGAAATATGCAGTGGAGAAATCAGCACACTTGTATACAAATGAGACCTTTCTCAGGCAATAGCACTCTCTTCACAGAACTGCCTTGCTCCCTTTTGCTTATATAACTTCTATTACTGATCCTTATTGGATGTATAATCCCACAACATAAACCTTACTGACATCTGCTTTCACATTCAGAAGTACCTACCTTGGCAAGGACAGTGGAATGCATGGGATGCTGTCAAATTCAAACACAAAGAAAGTAAATTATTCCATTTATAAAACCCATGAGCACCAAGGACAGCAAAGGAAGAGCCGCGTTGTCTGCAGGCTGGCAGGGAAGCAGGGCTAGGCCCCCAGCCTTACAGAGAGCCCATGTATGAGGACTGCTTCAGAGCAGAAGGATGCAACTCAAGCCAATGTTCTGCAGATTTAAAACTATGTACCACCTGTCTTGAGCCAGGGAGCTGTTATATCATTGAACGGAGCACTTTTTCTCATGCATGGAACGCATGTTTACTTTGCCACATCATTTGTAAGTCTCCAGTAACAGTGTAAGATTTTTATCTCCAACATTTTTTTTTCATGTTGGGTTTTCGACAAGGTAAATGAAAAAGCGATCTTGCTCGGCTGAGTTACGGAGCATAACTTCAAGAGCATTCTTTCATTTCCAACCTTCTGTTGCTCTTGACATAAATCTTGGGAGCTGGACTACTTAAAAAGCAGCAGGACACCCCAGTCAACATTTCCTATTCTTTCCTTTCAAAATATTCTTGTTTTCATTATAAGGTACTCTCAAAAAGGGAAAGTGTTTTGTTTTTTTTTTTCTTTTTTTTTCTGTAGTGCTTCAAATAAGAGGAGATCAAGAGCAAAACCAGTCAGAAATAACCGGTAGCACCTAAAAGTGATCCATTGAGTTGTGTTGCATGTGTGTGTTTAACATCGTTGCTATTATGGGATTTTTTGTTACTCTTTCTTCCCCCTCTTCCAAGTGCTGATGGAGTTTTAAGATTCCAAGGCTAAGATATTTTAAACTCCAATATTAACTGTATGTTTCCTCTGGGATATCCTAGGTAAACTAAATGCTGATTTTCTTGGCATACTCTGCTAAGATTTTACTGGTATCAACATTTTCTGTGTCTCAGGTCACATGGCAGCAAAGTTACTCTTGAAAGTTCAACAAAACTTATATTAAAAAACAGACATTCCTCCCTAATCTTAAACCATTATAAATTAGGCTCTCTGTGGTAAAATAGGGAAGTTATTGTGATGTGTTTGTCTGTATACATGAGCCAAACATGAGAAGATATAGCCCAGGTCTCCAGAGATCACAGCGTTAGCAGGAAACAAAATATAGAAGAAACTTATCCTTCTAAAATAAATATTGTTATGCATATGTAGATACACTTGTGTGTGTGAATATATACACATATCAGTCAAAACATGACTGAAAAGTATCGAAGTGAAAATCCTGCAGAAAAGGTATGACAGAGATCTGCAGTGTCACTCTTTTGTCATGCCCCCAGACTGCATTCAGTGCAGCTGTAAAACCAGACTACAAAAGGCAATTTCAAATGTAGTGTCTATTCTGTGCACATGCATATACACATAAAGATCAGGAAACGTGTACATGAATGTGTGTCTTGTTCTGAGAAGACCTACCTACCCTTCAATAAGACGTCTTACCGGCTCTCACAGTTGTCATCACTGAGCTTTCCAAAGCCTTTGTGAGTTTTGCAGCCAACAATTGGGTTGCTATTTTTGGTAGGTTTTATGGTATCATAAGCTATCACGCCATGCATCAAAATAAAGGCTTAACTACTAACAAGCACCCACGTGCATGTGGCTTCCAGTGCTCAGAAAGACTAGGAAGGAAACCCAGTGACTTCTTCTGTTGGGAACTGTCTGTGGGAGGCAGGACTGGGGGCTGAATCCAGGCATAAATCTGTTCTCAGTTAGGTGGGAATTCTCAATCCTTTCAGAGCCTTTGAATCTTTCAATGAGAACATTTCACAGGGATGATATTGTTCAGAAGCAATTAGCAGATTTGGAAAAAAACAGCAACAATAACAAAAAACACAACTAAATAAAGCATCTTAGTAAGAAAATACAGGCATTAATGGGAATATATTTGACTATGTAAACTATCCCACTTGGAATAGATTTTGAGTTTGGGGGCCCAACTATAAATACTTTACACACAGCTTTCCGTATAATCAACTTTCAGCTGGGGCCTGAGTGAATAACTGATCTGTTTCAGCTCACCTTCCCATCTGCTCAGCTCTGCCAGTGCTGTCTGCCTCAACATCCTGCTCTGCTGTTTATCTAAAAACACGGGCATTCACGAGACCCAGTCAAGCCTTTTGAGAAGGCCCAGTCTTTCAAGGATGCCTTCAGCTAAGCTGGTAAAGACTGTTTAGAGATGACACAGTATTTCATTGGAAAGAGGAACTTTTGGAGGCCAGAAAAGTCTGACTGTTAGAAATTAATTCATAGCTGCTGGTAGAGGAGACACAAAGGTGATAATCCATGGTGGGGAAAAGGAAATTTATTATATTTAATTTTATCTGTTATAAATGTGTTAGTAAGTCATATGTACTTCTCACTCCTGTGGCCAATGTCTTGGTATAGGGTAAAAGCTCTTATTGAATGCTCTTTGGGAAAGGGGCTTCTTAGGGATTCATGCAGCAGAAAAACACCTAATGAATTTGTTACAACTGCAACAATATCACAGTAGAAGAAAGCTCTATCTAGGAATTTTTCATACAGGGGTTTGAAGGACTTCCTAGAAGGAGGACATTTAAAAGTTATGAAGGAATCCTCATAGTCAATGTCCACAATTTACCATGTTAATAATTAAACCTTATAAGCATAACAGTCTCAGATGAACAACAGGAACCATGCTAACAACACTGATCAGCAAGATCTCTCAATGCCCTGCATTATATTCTTCTGTAATGCAAGTTGTTCTAGGTTTACTTCCAAGTGTCAAAGCCTTCTACAGGACTGGATGCCTATGTCTAGACTGCCTCTCACACAGAGACATCTCTCATCTGTGCTCACAAGTACCTTAAAGGTGTGGTGTTCCCATGTGCTCACAGGGTGCTCCCTGGTGCATCGACCCTTTGGAAGTTTTTGTTGGAATAGTAATTGAGGAAATCGCAAGACTGCATTATTTATGGAGATCATCTGGTCTCACAGTTCACTATGCAATATGGAAACAACATGTAGCTGGATATCAAAGGCCATGACAGCTGCAGAGGGCCACATCTTTTTCCAATATCACTGCTTTGAGGGGGGGAAAACGTCTCCTCGCTGAGCTCTTCTGGATCACTGATTTGACTCAGAGCCTGCAAATCAAAAGGTATCAGTGAATGGTTTGTGAGTTATTTTGTGAACAAAGTACAGATCATTAAAACCAAGTTCCCTTCTGTTTCTAATCACTTCTCCCTTAATTTAATCCCTTTCCAGTAAGAGAAAATACAGAATGAGTGAATGGCAGAGTCTACAGAGCGGTGGCCATGAAGGTGAGACACAGAACAGTTGATTCTGGTCAGTCTTGGACTAGACTCAAGGCTAACTGTGTCACTGACAAAATGCAGGTAGGTTTGAACTCAGCACATTCCTTAGTGTGTAGAGAACGTGATTAAAAATGGTAGGAGTAATGCATATCTGAAG
This sequence comes from Anser anser, assembly GCF_964211835.1. Taxonomy (NCBI): domain Eukaryota; kingdom Metazoa; phylum Chordata; class Aves; order Anseriformes; family Anatidae; genus Anser; species Anser anser. The sequence goes on along the minus strand of NC_139728.1, from coordinate 24,103,985 downwards.
AAATTCAACGATCTGATTTGAATCGCATCAGTCTCTAATTTGCTGTTTCTAAATATGATCACTGGAAAAAGCAGTAAACTTGGCAATTAGCTTGTGTTGCCCATGGCAAAGAAGCCGCACCCTTGAGATGCATCATCTGGAGTTCTGCTGTCTTCATAGTTTGAGTCCACACAGTACAAAGGCAAGGCCTGGCAAGTTGATGAGAAAGTAAAGGAAGGCCCACGGCATACCCAAAAGGGCCACAACCCTGCCTAAATTTCTAAGCATATCCATTTCATTGAAAGAGCAACAAAAAGAGAGTCACTCGTATCTCAGGCAATTCTGAGAAGACAGTTTCAAAGAGGTCCTCTATTCCATAGCACTGGTAAACCAGGCCAAAATTTACTTCAGGTTTTTATTTTTCTTCCATTTTGGCAGCTTTCTTATCCATAAAGAGATACGGACAAAATTTGTGTACGTTGCTGTAAAGCAGACAGAAGACATGCTGTCCCTTTTGTTTGCTTATTCCTTCCGGACTATGTCAAAAAAAGATATGGAACTTATTACTTTGCAAATTCTTCCCTGAAAAAGTACTTGACTGTTGCTGGAATATGACTGCTTGGCTTCGTAGGCTGTCAATTCCGATTTAGCAGTTCTGTGCTCTCTGTTCTGTTCTGTGATCTAAGCAAAGGGAGCAGCAGTAAACGTGGTAGCACATATACAATGAAGCTGATACTGACATTAGGATGGAATCACATCCCACACACTGAAGTCTGTCTGACTTCTTGGTAGAGGAATTATTAGAAAAAGAAAGAATTGCTACTCATCCACCTTTATTTCTGTACCTCTGTTCTCATCACAGATAATTGCGCCCTGGTGGGTATTTTTCAGTGCTTTGTTTATCTCAAAGTCTGCAAAGAGAAGTTTTCCACTTCTCTGAGACTTTTCCACTGGACATATCTCACTGTTAAGTTATCCTACATCACTACAGTTTCTTTTCTTTAACTGCACTGATTCTACTTCCTCTGAAAATGTGAAATAATTCTTTTCTTATAGGATTTTTATTTTACATCTCATATGTGGAGAAGGAGTTGCATGCATGTGCCATCCCATCTTCATTCAGTGTTTTTTTAGGACCTACCCAAAAACCATTAATGTTGATAGTGTCTTATTTCTATGTGGTATTTCTTAGCCACATTTATGTGCTCTTGGCCACACACCATGCAACGGCAGTGGTGAATGCATTATAAGACATAGACAAAGATAGAAGCAGAAGGATTAAAAAATAAATGTGAAATGGAACTGTAGATAGATTTGACATCCCAACATTTCCTTATACCTCAGCAGATGCATTTATTATTCGTACATTTCCAGCAGTGTAGAAAATGCCTTTTCCACATTCCCTGAATTGAAGGGAGGATAGTTTGACTAGCAAGGAGGATCCCAACATAATTTCTAGAGATCAGACTTTCAGTTCTGAAACCTCCAAGCCATGAATATGTTGTGTGTCTACAGTCACCATGCCTATGAAACAGAACGTGTTGCCCTTGACCAACTTCAGAATGGATGTAAAGGCCATGTTATGGTCATCCAGTCTAGAAACAATGAAAGTTTCAATCAGTGATGTGTACAGTGCTAAAGGAGTCAGCAGTCAGTCTCAACAGGCTGGATGAGAAACAGACATTTCCGTCTAAAAGGAACTCTTTTGTGTTCAGACCCCTTGAGTTTCTCCAAGTTCTAGAGAGCTCAGACCTAAATCTGCTACAGTATATGTCCAACAGGTCTTCTTGCTAACCTCTGAGTGCTTTTGGATGGACAGGGCTAGCTTTGAAGCTGGCCAAAGTGTGAAAACTTTGCAAGAAGCAGGGCAGCTTCAAGCAGGAGTTAAATGCAGTTAATGGCAGCCTTTCTCCTGACAGCAGAATGGGACTAACCACCATTAGTCACACTTGCAGAACAATTAATACATTTTTCCTTTGCTAAACAAATGCAATTTGCAAGATTAAACCATATAAAAGGGTGGAGGGGGTTTAACACATGCCAGTTGTTTTTAATTTCTCTGTCTCCAGATGGCAGCAAGTACAGAATGAGGCTGTGTTTCTTGGTGTGAACATGAATCTCCATCTGCAGCCTCTGTATGCCACAAAGCCTGTGACTCATTCAACTGCTCTGCGCTGGCTGGGCTACTGCTGGGTTTGCATAACAATGTTCTCTCAGGACTGGGTCCTCAAATGCTCCATCAGACAGGCCCAGATATGCATGTGATTAAGTCAGGAGAAAGCAGATCTAAGCACAGTAGGGATCTTGAACAAAATCTGACAAAAGCCTCCGAGTTCAGGATGCAGTTTCACTTCCTGAAAGCCTATCTGCCCCTCAAGTTATTAGAAAAATACCCAACACATCCACCTGACCTGCCACCTTCTGAAGTTTTGAAACCTCCTCACCTGCAAGAGGGATGGTTTCATACCAGTAGAACCACCAGATATAGGTAGCGATATAACAGCTCTTCTAACGCATTTCCCAATGCTCTATGTAGTGAAACAGCACATAACCACGATGTCAGGGTGCAAGGCTCTATTCATACAGGTTTCTCTCACTTGCATAGTAGCAGTTTGGACACCTGTCTCTGTGTATATGTTGGTGAACTCTGCTGAAGTCTCACAGTGGAAGGAATCAAATATCATCTGGTGCCTGTGGGAATTCATGCTCTGGTCAGTTTTACAAGGCTCTGAATATGTAAGACTGAATTTATAGAGTTTTCTTATTGCTGTTTTCTCAGCATAGTGGCTCCCTCTGTAAGCAGGAACCCAAGCAAGCAACTAGAGCATTTGAAGTTATTGTATTTATTTGGTTCTGAAGTCATCAAGAAACTGTGAGGCAGAAAAAAAGTATCCTCTCAGGAGACAGAGAAATTAGACTTCAAGTCAGTGCTACAACCAGCTGCTTTAAAAGCCCCCAAAAGAACTTAACTACTTCAAAATGATTCGGTTGATGAAACTGCACCATATGAATTAGTTGGTGGAATTAAGACAAGAACGACGATGAAGGATTGAGTGGCCGTATCAGCTCAGCTCTAAATGTTCAGCTGAAAAAGGGAGGGCAGGCAAGACAGATCATGGATGCCTGTGATTTCCAAGCGATCCATGAATGTTTATTGGGACGTCATGTCTCTGACCCAGGAGTGGGATGCTAGCCAATCCATATTAAAAGATACTCTTATACTCCTAGCATAGTTTTGCGGTGAGCAGAATATGCTGCATATATATTTTATGTTTCAGGTTGCAGGGCTCTGTGTGGGAGTTTTATATAATGTCGTTCAATATTTATTTGGTTAAGCTTTACAATTATGATCCTCAGAGAAAATGATTCTCAGATGCTGGATCCTGGCTGCATAATTTGAGTGAGATTATGCACACACACAGAGACAACCTCTTACTCGTACACAACGGCCACTCTATCATGCACTCTTCTCCAGCCCTCCACTTCTGAACATTTCCAATGACATGTTTATCCTCACAGCCACCACATGGGTAAAGCAGTGACACTCTCCGCATGACAGACTGATAAGCAGACACGTTGACCTAGCTGCAGACAGTGCCTACCACTGAATGTCACCCTGGGGGCTCTGTGGTTGGTGAAGAAAGACTGGTATGGCCAGAAGGTGTCAAAGCCCGCTGAAGACCTGATCTGCCTGTGGAAGGCAGAACCTACCAAGAACCTCCCTGCAGGACCAGTAAAGCACAAAAGTGTCAGCAGCTGATGTCAACATAACTATGCCCAGACACAGTTAAAGTCACCACAATACATGAATTTGTTTTCTGGGCTTCTTTGCATCATCACAATGGTGTTCAATGGGAAAAGCCTCCAGTGTTGTGCTTCACCCCACTGTCTCTTCCATGCAGAATTCTGATTTCTGAGCTCTTCATAAATTATTTAAACAAAATTAAATTAATAAAGAAGTCTATGCTTGTACTTCTTCCTCCCATATATAAATGTACCCAGATTTATACCTCTCTTTTATATCTCTTCCTTATCATTGTGGGTGCATGCACAATAAAACTAGGGCTTAAGAGATTAAACTGAGTATGGGCTTGCCTTGATGCATGGTAGTTGAATCAGCTCGGGTGAATGATGAGACAAATGTGTGCCACACAGACCACAAAAACTCCAGTGGCATGGAACAAGCCCAGGCAGGCAAGCATGTGGGTCTAGGCACACTAGTGAGAACAATAATGTCTTTACCGTTCACATGTAATCAAAGCAGCCAAAGATCTGTCAGCACAGTAGTTCTCATTAAGCACGAGCATTTGCCAATGGTGAGTGGAACCTGGCATTTCCCAGACAGAAGTATGTGTGCAGACAGTGTGTCCTGCACACACACACTCAGCCTGAGGTTTCTGGGAAATGTCAAGCCATACTTGGTGCAGGCCCTTAAGACCAACATGTTTGGTTTGCACAGGGCTTACTGAACACTTCCAGGAAGCACAGAGCTGTGGACACCAGAAATGGTTGGAATTTTCAGGTGTAATGGGGGTACAATTCACAGATTACCTTTGAAAACTGAACAGTAGCTCTCTGCTCTTCTTTCTGGATAAAGAAATCCTAAGCAAATATCAAAAATTCTCCAGTTCCAAGACCAAGTGTGAAGTAGAAAACAAGGGCATGTCTATGACAAGACAATTGTAAAGTTACCTTAAGCAATTGCACAGACGCTAGGGATGGGGAAAAGAAAAGTTAGACACTAATCACAACTATGTTGTGTTACATTTCCTCCTGCATTCCCATGTGGATAGGAGGGAAAAGAAATCAAATACCCTGAAGTTGAGTTTAGGTCATCGGGACTCTTCAGGGTTAATAGGAACCGGTATTTCTGAGATGCCAGGGAAAACTATTTCAGACCTATCAACTCTGCCAAAAGGAGCAAAATCAATCAAACATTTGAGTTCCTGTGTAGGAAGTAAAAATAATTATTCTGTTATTTATTACTGTAAAAAAGTTTCATTTCAGCCAAAATGTCTGAAAAAAAAAAGCATTCAAATTTTATGCATTTGTGGCTGTAGGAGGATTTGAGTTGGACGGTTTAAATGAGTCCCTGTGTGTGTGTATAAATGTCACAACACGCCAAATAAACAAGGGTCTGAGGAGTCTGAATAGGACTGCATTTGAACTTGGGGAAAATTCAGATTCATGGCCTGGTTGTACTTTGGCACAGCAAACTGAGCCAAAGCCCTTACCCAAACACACCCAGGATTGTGAAAAGTTCAGTCCTGCATCCAGTCTCCGCTTCCATGTCTGTTGCTGCTCTAAGCAAGCATGAAATGGACCACATTGGCTTCTTGTGTGTCACAGATGGACTAACATTTTCTGATTCAATTTGGCAGTACTTCGTGTGGCAGCTCCATAATGAGCTGTGTGTATAGCAGTGGTCAAAAGAAAAATTAAAGGAGTTTATTTTCCATTCCGAACTGAGTACTTCCTGAGAAAAACAAAGTCTTTTTGAACATTTTAATCTGCATGGTGATCTGCATTGCTCTATTGGTAACATTTTGTATTGCTAAGAGAGAAGCCAGGAACTGATTCCCAATCTCATTTTTTCCTTCCTACGCTATTGGACATTGAGGGATACACTTCACTGGTGAAATTCAGCAGAAATCTGTAACTACAATCACTTGTTGAGATGCTATGCACATCCCAGCACATAGCAGTGTCCCCTCTGAATAATGACATCTCCTGTTTTTCTTGTAGGTCTTTTCCTGTAGGAGCATTGTTTTTGCAGGTAGAATACCTCGAGCTGCTGCTAGTGGCTTTCATCTTCTAACAAAGCAGTCTAGAAAATAATGGTTTCCCCACTAGTTAGCTGAACAGTCATATAGGTTAATAGAAAAATCATATTATAGCAACCAAATTCTGCCAAATGATTCAATAAACATGAGTGACAACACAACTTCCTGTTACTTCTATGGAGAGGTAACATGTAGATCTTCTGGGTATCATCCTTACTTCGTTAGATGGGACTTTGCCATGTAAACATTCAAAAAATGTGAGAGTCGCTCACTTTCCTCAGTTTTGGAAGGTCACTAGTCCAATAGTGGAGAAATCTTCCCTTAATGCAAGATCCAAAGAGAAGTTCCACATGAGATGGGTTCCCTAAGGATGGAAGGGCTCTTGACTTTTGGCTGCTACTTTTGTAAGACATACCTAGAGAAGCCACAGTGAGCTATAAAGGAAACTTTACTGAAGAATGCTTTATAAGGCCCATTTTCACAAAGATGGCTACCTCCAAGGCTATGTAGTTGGAAGTGTTTATTCACCTTCCGGAAAACCATGGCTGTCTTGACAATCTGCTCCAGTTCTGCATGCAATGATCTTTTGGTTATGTTATGGGTGACCCTTTACACTGTGTTTAATGACTTTATGGGAAGCTGGGAAAACATCCAATCATTCATAGTTGAAATATTGCACTTTGGATTTGGTACCAGTACAAGCAACCTTGTACTTTATAAAACTAACTGGGAACTGGTCCCCCACCCCCTTTACTTTTCCAAGAACTACAGCCACCACAATAAAATAGCAGTAGAATTTATGATCATTTACAGTAAGTGGAGACAAAGCACTTCTGGTATCCCATCCCTGGTGCTAGCTATTTTGCTTAAAGCATTGAAAGTCCTATGAAGTGCTTCACAAACAATCTCATGTAAGTATCTACCAGGCCTTTTGAGCGTCTCGGACCTGTCCAGAAAGTCAGTCACAAAAACCTCTTCATGGTAAGAAAATAAGACACATTACCTCAAATCAAGTCACCAAGAAAGGTGGCACTGCTGCCGCAAGGCCTATAAGGGTTCTCTCCTCTGGTGATTCTTTCACTTCTTTGCTATCAGGATGTTTTATAGAAGTCCCTCTTCATTGGTAAGGTTCTCTCACACAACCAGATGAACTCCTGACAGATGCAGAAGAAACTTTAAAGTAACCTGGACAGAGATGAAAGCGGGTGCTTTTTTTTTTTTTATTTCAGAAAGAACAGAGAGGGAGATCTTCCCAGCCCGAGTGATAGATCTGCAATTTGAGTTAAGACAAATACAGCTCCCAGCCCACCGCTCCAGTATCTGGACTGTTTTGAAAAGAAGATGTTATGTCTGTCAACCTGCCCAGAAATCCTTTAGCTGGCAAAAATAATCTGAAACCAAGACTGTCAAAAGCCAAAAAGGAATACTTTGCAAATGCTTCAAGGGTGCTGGGACTGGGGAGGGAAAGAGAATTCCTAGAAAACAGTTGGAAAAACAGGCTGGCCACTGATTGGTAACAAGAGCTTAATCTGCTGCAGTCAGACATAAATGCGTGGGTTCCCAGGGCTGTGTAACTTTTGGTCTTACTACATGTAAATTGGGATTGAGCAAGTAATATGGGTAAACCTGAAGTGCATGAGGGTGGCAAACTCCCCTGCGGTAGCTCCTGTACTTTCTGCAGTAGCATTTCAATGCAAGAGCTTCTATCTTAAGGACCTACCACATCAGAAAGGTCTGGCTGGTTTGGTGTGTGAGTGGAGGAACTGGGAAGGTGCCATGACCCCAGAGAGCATCCACTGGGAAGCACACCAGCTTTCCCACGTTCCCAGGGAGAACTTTTTATTTTTTCCTGAGGCTCATAATCCCTTCTTGGTCTAACTAGGGGTGGCTAGCAAAAGTGTTAAAGGCTTGCCTTTGCCCTCTCAGAGGAAACAGGAGCAAGTGCTGGTAAAGGTGTTTCCTCTGAGATGTCTCCTCATCAGTGCAAAGCTACCTACAGACAGGTTCATGCTGCTTGCAAAAGCACTGCCAGTGCTACCTAGGAGCAAGCAGTAGAGTTTAAACACATTTGACAGCTGCCTATAAGGCATGTCATTCATTTTATGAGTGACTGTAAAGCTGGAAGTTCAAAGACTGCCTGTGACAGTTTGTGGAACTAGAAAGACAGCATGTGGCAGTTCAATAAATTGTTTTGGGATTTTGTCTCCAATAACCATTTCCTTTAGATATTTATGGATAATGTGGCTTCTGTGCCACACACGTCACAGCTACAGCTCAGCACTGTCCAAATAATCCTTTTCTCTTAGTGGTGCTTTCCACCACCACTGCTCCAAGCACCCCATCACCAGCTGCTCTGGCAAGCATGGGGTGAGGAGCTTCACCATCAGTTATCCAAAAGTAAGGGAACTGAGGCACTGAGCAGTGAAGAGCCACAGGTCAGAAGGGGATCAAGAGCAGCGCTGGACCTGAAACACGAGCACTTCTTTCCCAGAATAGAAGGGTATGATTCAGGGTGTGGGAAGGTGGGAGGAATGAGTGAAAACAAAAAGGTCCCTTTACAGACTCAGAGCATCAGACCCTCAAATATAAGTGGCTGTCTCAATAAACCTGAAGTGAAGCACCTGAGGCCCTAGCTATTAACTTTACAAACATATTTTTGAAAAAGGAAGGTATAACCTGTGATGTTATATGTACTGAATATTTATTTATGTCTTACAAACACTGTCTGCTGTAATACACACAATAGGAAAAAACTGTAATATATGTAGCAATAACAAGGTAGCAATAGCACCTTAAATTTGTAGAGAGTCTGAAATAGTAGCTCCAAATTGTTCCTTGCCCTCAGGACTTACATGTTATTGATTTTACCACTCAAAGCATAAGAAGAAGCCCAGCATAAAGTTCTACACATGCTGCTGTCTGAGCCTTTGCTGAATTTACATAGTGAGGGGAAAGGGTGGAGTGCTTTCACTTTTTTTTTTTGAAGGAGGCTCAGCTTTCAAAACTTTGGCAAAAATTTAGTACTTAAATCACACCGTCTCTCCAATACACCATTACGAACTGACCAGGCGGGCTTTTTTTCCCCTCTGCATCTATGTGATTTTGTAGCCTTATGTCTGCTCTGCTAGTTCTGAGATCATTCTTTGAAAACTGTCGTCATTAGTTTCACAGTTAAATAACCTGAAAGTGAAATGGAGTGGCCCAAACTGACTGATTTTATTTTCCTCGTTTCTGCAAATGACCCACAAAATTCTGATTTGGGCTGACAAAACACAATTCTCTCTCTCCCTCCCCTAATTTCTCCTTGTGACCACTGGGGGGAAAAAAACAGTCCTTTGTGCATTTTTGACTGATAGGCTCACCTGCAAGTGACCTCATCTTTATATGGCTGATTTGAAAGCAACACATGTTTAATCCAGAAATGCTGTTTGTTCATGGTCCTTCTATAGTACAGAGAGATAGCTTTTGCTGACAATCTCTCTGCAAAAGCAAGCAACATCGCAGAAACTTGCTCTGACCGCTGTATAGACACACATGAACTTGTAGATTTTTCTTGGCAAAACTAATCCATTGCTCCAAGAACACAGTAAAAACAGAAGTTTTACAACATATCAGAGGGCAGGAAAACAGAAAAAAAAAATCTTACACTTCTTGAGATTTTTTTTTTCTTTAAGAACTCTTATTCAGAAAGTGTGCTATTGATTATGCATTTGCACATTATTCCTGCTTTAACCATTAAAAAAAAAGCTAAAACCTTCAACTTTAAGTGGTAGACATGCTATTTCTTTAACTATCACCAGACTTAAGTGGACTTTTGTCTTAGTTTTGTCATAGAGAAAGCAATCCTCTGACCTTAAGAACACAGGGCAAATAAGCTTTCATTTTGGAAACCAAGGGCACTAGTAAAATTTCTCTCTTAAAAAACTCCCTTATCCTAGCAGTGCCCTTCACAGTGAATCCTGCAGGTGAGCACACCCGGCCTCTTTCTGGATAATTTGTATGTAAATATTAGGGTTGGTTTCAAAACTAGAGAACACCTTGATACGATGCTGTGATGAAAAGAAAAAGTACCAGACTAGTTTTGAATAATTTAGGTGACTGGACATTTTAACCTTCTCATGATATCCAAAGCATCCTCACAGGACAGGCAGACATCCCAAAGACCCACATTTATCTGAAGGGCAGCTGGAAGCCCAAGATATATCTTAAGGCACTAGACAATTACAGTGAGATAACTGAACCCTACTGAGACCCACTGAGTATCACAGTCACAAAGTTAATTAAAAAACAGACCTGGTGAGAAGTCTGCTGAATTCCTTCCTGAGGAGATGGCAATTTCTCTCCCCTCCCTCTGGCCTTCAGTTTTCATTAGCGCTGCTCTGTGGAGCATCAAAACTGTCTTAAATGCTTCTCCTTCTCTTTCCCCTTCCCAAAAGACTGAGTTAGCAGCACAAAGGGGTGCCAAAAGGAGTGCCTTCATTATCAGGCTTCTTATAGCAAAAGGCTTCGTTAAGCAAAAACCTGCCCTGTCAACAATTTGCTAAACTACACCTGTGGTCAAGAGTGTGGTCAGGTGGTGATGTCCTGGTGCAGCTAACCACCCATCAGCAGACACCTGTAGTGTCTTTTCAAAGGAGACCTTTGTGGTACAAGATGCTGTGTACAGGGAAATGGAAGATGAGTTTCAGGAGCACTGTAGAGAAGTCTTTCAGGGAGACTGTAGGGTTGTTGCAGCTCACATAACACAACAGCTGCACTTCAGTTACAGTTTTGTGATTTCATGACAGTGGTGTAGGACATACAGTAGAAGAAAACTCTTTGTCCTCGCTTACTCACAATGTAAATTTGAGATTCATCCAGCTTCTCGCTGAGGGACTTAGAACCATTTACAAAGGGATGAAAAAAATAGTGAAAACATTTCATTATTTTGTGAAATAAAATAGAAGTTAGGTGCTTAGACCAAAACCACAGTCCAAAAACTCTACAGGTTGATGTCTAGAACTTGCCAGTCTCCTCTTTAAATTTGGCAGTTTCCTTTACACCTGCAGTTTTGCTACAGCCCAAGACCATTTCTCTCTTGCCCTTTGGCCCCATCAGTCTTGGATTCCCTTCTGCAAAGCTTCAGCAGAAGGGGAGGGTGAACCACAGCAAGCTTAAGTTCTCCTGAAGAACCTGTTGGATGAAGAAGTGATTTGACCTTCAGATGTTTTCTTTTAAATCAAAAAGAGAGCCCAGATGAGATTTATGGCAGAACAGAAATGAATGTCCCTCTCTTCTTCCATCAACTTTGTTTTCTTCCTCCTTCTCAGTTCTGAACCAATATAGGAAGCACTTTCAGAAGGGTTAAGTATGCCAAGTGTAAGCTAGGTTGTGAGAAGATCTAACTTCTCATCCATGCATTAAGGAGAAAAATAAAGTGGTTTATTCTAAATCCTTTGAAGTGAAAAGCACTCCAAGCTTGCACTTTGGACATCCACCTGCTTCTATTAGCTGTAAAGAAAAAAAGCAGGTTTGCATAATGTTTTTCCCTCCAAACTCTATTTGCCTAAATATGGTAAGTACTCTCTCCCTGTGCTCTCTGCACACACCTCAAAGAGTCGCTGGAGCTGAAAACCTCTCACCAGTGATTGCACTTAATGACTCTTCTTTCATTTACACAATTCACTGTGTAAGGGTGTGAAACCATCTGCTTTTATTCCTTGGAGAGCTATTGAATTGATTGTCATGACAAGGATTCCTTGCCTATATTGTAACAAGAGAGGAGAAAAGACAAAAGAGGAGAAGCTACAATGAAAATGGTTACTCTACATGGGTCGTTATAACTTTCCATCTCTCCTGGTAATCCCTGTCTTCTCTAAGTAGACACAATCAGGGTGGCACCTAGCATGTTCCTCACTGTGCCCTCAGGACGTGATCTAATGATCTCTGGAGTGACAGCTTTATCCCCCCATCAGTCCCAGGAAAAGGCTAAGCCCAGGAAACATGGGGAGGAGTCCAAGTGATCTGGAGTACTGGAGCTTCTTGAGAACAACTTAGATCTGTAGGAGACCTAGGTTATATCTATACCTCGGATGACTACAGCTTCCTAAGGAGTGGCTTTAAAACACACTGTATGACAAGAATCTTCCAAAATGTCACAACACATACACTGCTAAAAGTTTAAAGGCTAAAGCATATTCTTTTGTCCTCCATCCTCACACATTCAATTTCACCCAGGCATCTCTAAATGAAGAGCAAAGACTGAAATTAGCCCTAAGCACTTATTTTCTCAGGAGACTATACTCTTAGTCACAGACAGACAGATGTCAAGAACCCAAAGTCTCTGCAAAGTCACAACAATGATGTCCCCGTCGTTAGATGAAACACCCCAGGGCCTGGAATCTCCTCATCTCCCTTCCACTCTTAGCTCCATTCATCATTTATTAATTTGAGCAAGTCTGATACACCAGGGAGGCATTTGAGGTAGACAGTTTGTCTCAATACTGCTACAAGGTAGTGCTGGACCCTCAGTGACATGACTTCAGAACAGGGTCTCTCTCATGTGTGAGTGGAAGAACAAATCCCCGTGACATCTGGGGAATGGCAGATAAAAGCACCCAGTGTGTAGAAGTAAGAGCATCTTGGTGATACACCCCTCAGAACAGCTGCAGGCCAGCCAACATGGAGAAGACTTCTGGCTTCAGAACTGAATAGTTTTCAGCAATAAAAGTGTGAGGTCAAACCAAAACTTGAATATAGTTCAAGCAGCAGGCAGAAGCAGCTCTGGAGCACCCTGCTACTGCAGGTGAAGGTTTTTGTCCCTGAGAGGCCCTAGGCCCTGGGCCTACATATGCCACCTCCCATGTTTACCTAGCTGCTTTTGCTACCACAGCAGTGACCTCCTTGTGATCAAATCCTGTTTGAGAGACTTATTGTGAAGCCCCCTGTACACACTACTCTACAAAGCCTGCTATGACCTTGGGGTTACGTGGATCCCCTTCCCCCATAAAGTCAGCACCTCACAGTGCTTCCCCTCCCTTCTGTCCCAGGTTACTCCTTGGGGCGGTTCCAAGAAGGGCTGTGGGCAAACAGGAAGGGGAAGTGTTTGCTCAATTGCTGCCCATGTTTAGGGGCTCAGCCAGCTTCTGGGATTCTGACTCTTGTATCTTCTGAAATATCAGGGGTTTACCCCATTCCCTCAGGCCCTGGCTGGGATGGAGAGCAAAATATTAGCTCTGACAGAAAACTCTGGCAAAAGACTGCCCTGAAATAAATGGGGCCAAATAAATCCCAGCTTCTTCACCTTGCTGAAAGACCCCTCAAAGAATTAATCTATTAAAATGCACTCATTTATCCAAATTTTGCTGTGCATGATATTAAGAGTTCAGATTTGTTTCTGCCTTCCAGTTTGGTCTTTGCTGTTGTTATTGTTGTGTTTTAAAGGAGTCTGTTAAATGAGAGAAACAACCTGTCTCAGTGTGGAGTGCCTGGCTTGCAAGTGTACCGGGGTGCCAGGCCTGGGAACGTCATTAGCAGACTTGTTTAGAGAAAAGGGTTAGTTAACCACAGAACGGCTCTGCTGATAATTTGTTTAACTGCTCCCGTGGTCAGAAGTGTGGTCAGGCTCACAGCATCCAGGAGCTGTTAATCACCTGTCAGCGGGCTCTTGCAGCGTCTTCTGCAATTGCGGGCCTTGTCGTCTGAGGCCCTGTCAGCGAGGGAAATGAAAAGAGCAATATTCATAAAGCTTGCAAGAGAGAGCGAGGAGAGCTGTGGCTGAACCTCATCTGCAGCGTATCTCATCTGGGAATGGATTTAAATCGCTAACGGAACCCCCAATTCTTGTGGTACTAAGGGATGGTACAACAAGCGTTATTTTGCAGCTGATTTTTTAATGGACCCATACGGCGTGTCCTTTTCATTCTGTTATTCCACCCATCCCTTACAACTTCTGAACACATGGGCCAATTTCAACGAAACTTGACACATCCAAGAAGCATTGTACATATTATGTTCCCACCTCTCACAAAAGTAAGGCAGACAGAGAGGAGAAAAAGTGCTTAACTCTCCTCCTGGGAGAACACTTCCAGTGCAATCTCAGACAACATTTATCTCCTGAGAGGAGTGTAAGTGCTGCAATTGTGAAAAAAAAACTCCAGAGTTCACGTCTTATTAGAGACATGAGAGAAGCTGGCAGCAGCACCCAGAGTCCCAGCCTCCTGCTGAGGTAGGACTGCTGTGTTTCTGCGTTGGAGTAGGGCTTGAGGATGAACGCAGATGTGCTGTGTGAGTCTCTGTGCAGTGTGATCCCCACTGTGGGGTGTCCCTTTCTCTGGGAATCACTCACACGGGGTCACTAGATTCATTGCCTCGGGGGGCTAGAGGAGTCCCGCATGATCCCTGACGCAGAGGTGCTGAAGATCACAGCACACTTTACTGACGCCCAAACAGTCCTTATTAATGAGTCACTTGAACCAGAGCTGTGTCCTGCTCTCTCCCAAATGCTGAAAAATTTCTCAGGGCCATGTCTGCAAGTCACAGAGGGGAGAAGCCAGTGCTGGCCATGGGAAGGAGAGCAGAGAGAGGAATTGCAGCTCTGAGTCCGTGTGAAAAGTGTATTTTAACCTTTCCTTAAAAAACGGGGGAAAACGTGAATGCTCCAACTAAATGCATATTTCCAAGGAAAATGCCTTGTGATTAAGTGATAGGTTTTGATCACAAGTGGTGGGTATTTCATCACACAGGAAATAACTGGTAAGGATCACTGTTCACTAACAGCTCTCTCTTTGCTCAGAATCACCTCATCACACCCCACAGCGTGTGCACCGCGTAACTCCAGGTCCACGCATTCATTTTGGAGCTGACATGCAGAAGAGCTGGAAGGATGCTGTCTGCAGCGTGTAGCCTCTCATCTGTCCTGGGGAGAGATGCCCAGTGCCACCACATTCCTCCATGGCCTGTGATTTCCCAGTTGGTATATCCTTTTTTTTTTTGAGAGCAAGCATAACCTTGTAAGGAGCAAATTCTTGGCTCTCCTCTCCTGACAGGCACTGTTCTTCCTTTACACACAGCAGATGAGGGCTGTTTATTTAACCACTGTTTTACATAACAAAATAAAACAGTGGTTATGAAGGATGGGGGGCATTTCAGGTTAACAGCTTAGCTCTCCTTGACAGGAACTGGTGAAGTTTGCAGCAATGACTCTGGAATAACCTTGGTCTCTAACTAAGGGAAGTTCAGGTCAGTCATTGCTAGCTGTGATTTCCAAACCTGCTCCACCGTGCTGCTTTCCTGCATGAGCTCGTGCAGAGGGAAGAGTGGGCCGTATGTTTAGAAGTCACTGCAAGGCCCCAGTGAGCCCATGGGTACCTTCACATTGATTTCAGTGGGCTTCAGACTCATCAGATATGCTCCAGCAGCCTGTTGGCACAGAGCAGTGATTCCAGTGAGGCTGTGCTCCAGCACACAAGGTGGCATTAAGGAAGAGGATGAATCAAAGTGAAAAGGAACAGATAGATTTTGGGTGTAATTAGATACATTAGCAGTGTGGCATTCAGACCAATACTCGGTGTGCACTGGAAACCCTCCGTGCTCCTCTGTATGTCCCATTAAGAAGAATTTGATCTCTGGGGTGCTCCACTGTCATTGTCACCTGGACGAAGTTGTGTCCTGGCTCTGGAGCTTGGGGGCTTTGGTGAATGCAAGCCTCTGAATGAATATTCTTCCTGGCCAGACATAAGCTAGAAGACGTCCATTGCTTATGCTACTCTGGAAGCTTCTGGACTTAATTTGCAGAACAGTCAGTAAGCAGAGCCATGGGAATAAGATCCAGTCCTGCTCTGCTGGACTCCGAGGCCACTGGGGACTTACAAGCCTCTCAGTTGACCTCCTGCAAAAATGAGTCCATAAACCTCACCCAGAGTTTCCTGCAAGTGGGCCAAGAGGATGAGGGGAATGAGGCTAGGCCTTCAAATCAGGGCTGGCCAGCTTTCTACAGTCTTCCTGCCAGTTACAGCCATGGGACCTCACAGGCTTCAGATGTTTTGCACCATGGTGTACGTATAATATCAGTCGACCATGCCTTTCAGTGCTCTATCTCGGTTAAGCCCATATATTTCTGCCCACTCAGTACTCAGTTTATGCTAAATAAAAAGGACTGCTGCCAGCATCCAAAAGATATATACAACATTGATCTGTCAAATCTGGACCCTGACATAGCTTTCTGAGATTGCGGACGCGGGCACACATGCCTACAAGTGATTTCTATTTCCTTGTTGCCAAAGGACTTGTGTCTATCATATTGAGTTTATTTGTGGGAGAAAAAAAAAAAAAAGGTCAATAAATACAAAATGCAACAAAAGAAAATGCCAAACTGACTCTGACAGACTTTCTTCATACCACTTCCTTTTGTGGAGAAACAGCATCTGTCCATTTAAATTAGAGCAAAATATTGAGAAGATGTTTCCTAATGAGTTGGCAAATCAAGATGCCAAAGGGACGAGAGCTGAACTCTGAAGAGGATATTTGTTCCTCCCCCAATTCAAATTCAGTCTTCATTATTATTATTTTTGTTTCTTCTTTCCATTTCATTTGGCAGTGGACTTTTACCAGAAATAAGCTTTTTAGTGTTCTCCCTTCTGTGAACTCAGACTGAACACAGCCAAAATTAACTTCTCACTGGGTGGTGAAGATAGAAGAAAAGGAAACTAATCTTCATTTCCTACCCCTGTTCCCTTGACATTATATCCTTTATTTGGAAGGCCCTCACATGATCTGCATATAAGAGAAAGAAAGAAAATGATAGATCAAATTGGAATCCACTGTCTGGAAATATTTATCCAGTTTACAATGGTAGTGCCATAAGTAGTTTGATTTCTCATCTACTCCAGATCGCATTGCTGTAGGAAAAGTAACCTCTTTAGCCCACCACTAAATTCTGTGATTCATCAGTGAAACAACAGGATTTTGGAGGGTTCAAAGTATTTCCTCTCCAGTCTGCTAACACAAAGAGAAATGGAGTTGTTTCTGAGGGGGGCCAAAGCAGGGAGGGAGAGGTTTGCTGCTCAGAGCAAAAAAATCTATTGAAAACAATGGAATAAATTGACTTTTAAGATTTTTAGGCATACACTTTAGAAGGGATATGTATCTAGAAAGCAAAACAAGTACATAACTAGCATTTAGTTAAAATAACAGTAAGTATCTCTTTTGTACTTAGGCACCCAGTAGGAAATTTTGTAGTTTCTGCTGGTAAATGTTCTGACTTCCAGTGTTAACACTTCTGATTTTATAATGCAAGTTTTCCCACAGGTTATCTTAAAATGTAGACAATATAAGTCCGTTATATTTTTGTTTATGCTGCAGTCGGACATAAAGGTTGTAAATTTGAGTTGATCACAGACCTTGTCTAAAGCACGTGTGCACTTCCATGACACTGTTTATCTTTAGTGTTCGGCCAGATGAGATAACACGGTGGTGTGTCAAACACGTGACACATGTTATCTAGACACCCTGAACACTTTTTTTGCAGGGACATGTTGACACAGCGCTTTTGAGTAGATGAAGACAACATGATGGCTCCACTTATGCCAAGGAACAAGACGAGTGTCCTTATGTTAATCCCCCCAGTGCCTAACACTATCAACTGGAGCAAGCAAGATGGAACTGCTCGGATGAATTCAGCAATGGAAATGTTAAAAAGCAAACAAACCTTATATTGAGTGCAAAAACTGGTACATGCAAGAGAACTTGCTTTCAGGGTTTTTTGTTTTCTTTTCTTTTAATGCTCTTTTCCTTTGTTAAGAATAAAAGCAGAGTATTTGAGACAGACAGGCTTGAGGACATTTGGAGTGAGAAAAATTAAGAAATACCACTCCTACGTTCCATCTTGACCACTATCACAAATCCTGGCTGAGGCTTCAGTAAAGATCACACGCCAAATTCTGCCATGCCTGTATACCTGATGCATGAGGTCCGTAATGCTACAGAATTTCAGGTCTGCATCCTTGCTTGTCCACTACGTGCATCCTACTGACATCATTTGATTTACAGGGAGGTCATAAAGGAAAGAACTGAGCTAGAAAGTTGCATTTTGGGGATCGCAGGGAGAAATCTATTCTCAAAATAAAAAGCTCTTTAAGAGCATATCTGCCCTGTGATATGGAAGACAGCAGGAAGTGCAGGAGCTGGTAAGGATCCAAACTAGAAGTCCACTAAATCCTATGGGAAGGTCCTCGATGAGGTCTGGAAGTACAGCAGCCACATTCGTGGGAACTCAGACCAAATACCAAGACCCTCAGCTGCAAATGCGGACTGGATCGGGATGATTTTTGGAAGTAACACTACGGAAACCAACCTGGGTCCAGCTGCCTCCCAGCCTCCCTCCCGTACAAACTATTTCAGGGGAGGTGAGGACTGCATGACAAATTCAATTAGAGATGAGCCTGAGGGGGAAAGAGGTTGTCAAAACAGATGATTAAAATGAATGCAGTTTGAAGCCAAGGGGAGTAACCAGCATTAAGTCATGCCCACAAGCAAGGAAAAATAACGTGTTAGGAGCTACAAGGTAAAGTGGACTCATTTGTTTTTTTCATTGTGTTTCCACAGTTTCTCATTTTCTTCCCCTCCCACTCTCTATAATGCTACTGCTTGGCTAAGCATTAAACACTTTGACGGTCACACAAAATCATCTAACATTTCCATGGCAGTGAAACACTAAAACATAAACAGTTTATTTCTCGTGAAATCTGTAAGGAAAACAAACATTTTATAAGGCTCCAGTTCCCTCAGCCTTTTCCTCCCCTGTAGCCCCCAAAATTACTGCCAATGTAAAAGGCAAGAGAGAAAATAGACCTTAAGTAAACAGAAACGTGAGTGTTATTTACTATCCACTGGTTATATGCCAAGGAGATATCAACCAAGCAGACATTAGGAAAATATTTATCCAAGCATTAATATATTCTTTGCACATGACACATTGCACATCATTATTTAGCTGGGCTGATAACACGGAAGCTTTACTAACAGCATATTTCTTCCTGTGCTTAGAAGTCTTTAAAGCATTTCTAAGCCTAGCAGTAAATCACAGCCTGGTTTGCAGATATATTCTGTGTACACATGCATATTCCGCTTCAGCCCTTCTAATCACATTGCTGAACATCCATGTCTTTTCATCCTTGGTACTGCCATGTCATTTTTGTTATTATAAAAGGAAAAGCAAAACAATTAAGGTCAGTCACAACCTAAGTTCCTACTAAAATTCCCAGCAGCATCCATCTCCACTGCTTAATGAGGGGACTGATCGGGTGAAGATCAGAAAATACAAGAACTGACACAAATCTGAAAAGACTCCTAAACAAATCAAAAAAGCCTTTAAAATGTCTGAAGTACTCTATTGTTCCAGAACTGGGCGGTGGTGGGCTTATCCTGGTGATCTGTCAATATATCTGTCCCCAGAACAAATCCCAAGAATTCTTATCTTTGGTCTTATTCTCAGTAATATTTTTCTAAGTTTGGCAGATAAAAACGTTGGGATAGTTCCCAACATAGTTCTGTCTGAGGAGCTGAACTTCTGGATGTTCACGCTACTGCAGTGTAATAAATACTAAGTCCTATATACAGGAATTAAAGGAAACCTGATCATATTGGGAAGAAATGACATTAATGGACACAGAATTAGAGGCCCGGATTTCTTAACTGTTTAGTCAGCAAAAAATACCTGGGACCTGAATTTACCAGAAGACACCACGGACTGAGCTCTGAGGGGAAGGAAAAAGAGGAAGAAGGCATGGATGGACAAGGACAGTTTCTTTGGATCAGGCTTCACACCAGCTCCACCAGGACTTTGAGACCTTTACAGTGTCTTTTTCAGGAACAAGGTTAGTGGAAAGGCAAAGGTGTGGTTGCAGGGAGTCCCCTAACTCTCCCCTAACACTGATCCGAAGCACTTCGTCATACTTCCCAAGGATGCCATTTAGCCAACCCTTTCTTTAAGTGTTCACAAAACAATAAAAGAGTCCAGATCTTGCTATGCCTGTTTTATGTGGAAAGCTGGAGCCTGGAGAACTTTAGTGACACGGCCGGAGTCAGTGACACTCTCAGGAACAGAAACTGAGTCATGACTCCTCTTGTCCTGCCTGAACTCCCAGGCCCTCTTCAAAGAGCCTGGACTGTCTTTGCAGCTACAGATTTGCACAGAGATCCACAGGGACTCGTAAAGGCTAAAGCCGCCTTTAAAAATGACTTCTTAGGCATGCAAAGGCATAAAGTTAAAACTTTCAGAGATAAGTTGTAACTTACAGCTCCAGCACATGCCTGCCTACTAATCCATCTTTTCACTGAAAAATGTCACAAGGAATTACAACCATCCTCTTTATAATAGCAAGATTCAGGGGCCAGTCAGTCCAACAGCATCACTCTCTCACTTAGGGATTTGTCGTGCTCTTTAACAAAGAGTTAACTTAATAATGTTCTAATAATTTGTCATGTTAAGAAGAGAAATAAAAAAGGGAATTGTTAAGGCAGTAAGATTCCCCCACACACACATTTAAAGGTTTGAAATCAGGGTCCTGTGACTTTTCTATGCCATTGGCTGATGACACATGTAATCGCTTGCATGTGGGACCTGATTTTCCAGCTCTTGAATCAAAAGGGAAGCTTCAAACCACCCAAAAGCCCAAGACCACTGAAGTGAGTGAATTATTCCAAATAGGCTTACAACCTGTTGGTTTGCATTTTACCAATTGTAGGGCACTCCAGCCATGCATTTGCAAGAAAGAGGGGGAAAAAAGTCTGCACGTTATTTCCCAGGGAGAAACTCTACAAGAGATAAGAACATTTCAGAA
This sequence comes from Anser anser, assembly GCF_964211835.1. Lineage (NCBI taxonomy): Eukaryota > Metazoa > Chordata > Aves > Anseriformes > Anatidae > Anser > Anser anser. The sequence goes on along the minus strand of NC_139728.1, from coordinate 24,083,404 downwards.
ATAACTGATAAGCTACATCCTGCTGGTGTTTGTTTTTGTTTATATTAATGGATTAGCTGCACTGAATCCAGTATTCTGGGTGAGGAATGTCTCCAAAATGAATGGGATTGCAGTGCTCATGCGAGTGGTGCTCCACTGGACTGAACATTGCCTATTTATTTAATGGCATGAGTAAGGCTTGGTTAAGGAAGCGGGGCTTCATCTTATAGGTTCATAGATTTATTTTTAAGCCCGGATGGCATTACTATCCTCAGAGTGGTCTCTTGTGTTTAGTCATACCTACTTCAAGTCTGTAACTTCTGGTTGAATTATAACACCTCTCTTAGGACTGTGAGCAGTCTGGATTGAGACATTTCAAATGAGAGACTTTTCCCAGTCTTCTTGCACTTCAATGCAAAATTAATGGAATAGCAAGATTTGTAAATTCTACTTAAATTACAGGTGGCAATAACAATACTGCAGCATGGCTGATTTAGTTTGTTTAGAAAGTCTACCATGTGTTTTGCTAGTTTCCCATGCTTAAGCTGACACCAGTCAATTCTGTTTTCTACATACCTCTGGGATATACATCTCCAGCCTAACTGGTGGAAAATTGGTTGTTGATGCTCAGGAAATAACCGATTTTCCATCTATTATAATGTGGCCTTACTGAAAGTATACACTGTCGATATACAAACCACTGATTACAGTTTTTAGTTAACAAATGGGTTTTGTCAATTGCCCCAGGCACTGCCTAACAAAGTCGTGCTTAACGGCTAAGAAGACCGATTTCTTTGGGGATATTGCTTAAATGGAGCACAGATCTACCATACACAACAGTTGCTATTCATCAGGCACTGGGAGAAAAAAAAAAAAAAAAAAGCCTGGCAGCAAGCCAGAAATGTAAAGCAGCCCTATAAGTTGGCAGAGTAGTTTATAATTACTGCTATTAAAATATACACACATGCACACACACACACATACACACACACGTGAGATTTTCTGAGATATAAAATGCCGATGCTAACTTCAGGGCAATATTTCTGCGATGATTTCATTCCGTGATTAAGTATTTCGGAAGGAAGATACAAGATATTAATTAAAGCAGAGGATAAATACTTTCTTAATTAGCTGATGAAATACAATTTGCATGGAAGTGAATTCTTTTTAATAACTGCTGAATGTGCCTGGGGCAATGTTCCAGCATGTCCCCAGCTTTTCCCTTCTGTCATCCTTCGGGAATTCTAAATAAATGATTAGAGACTAATTCTGATCTCACTCACTGTTTTTCTGATTTCATTTAATTTTCATGGAATTTCTCCTGTCTGAGAAATCAGGAGGAGAAATCAGAAGGGGAAATCAGGACCTTTGATTTTTCTTCTTATTTTTCCCCTTCCTTTTGCACAGCAGTGTGAAAAGAACCACACTCAGACCCATGAAAGGATGAGATTTTCTAGGGCTGAACACAGAAGAGAGCAAGGAGAGATGCTACTGAATGGGTGGGGTTTACTACCCTGATGCTATTGTCATGTAAATCCTCATTTGGGACTGTTTGCTCACCCTCTTAGTTTTCTGATGTCATTAGACATTCCCCGCTTAGACGTATGCCAGCACAGAAACTTTGAAAGATATTCTTGCAGCTACTGAATTGCAAGGGGTTGAAAGATGTCCTTATTTATTTGTTTTCATGATATTTTGGTTTTGGTAGCACCCTTGCCTAATTTAACAGCCCACAAGCAGTGCTAGCTTAATAAGGAGATGCTGAATATTTCACTTTAACATATATGATCAACATGTGGTCCCATGTCATCTCTTTTCAGCACACTACTCAAACTTTGCTCTGAAGTTGGGATTGTTCATTTCCTTGTGGCCTCTCTGTGTCATTTATCACAAAGGAATCCAAGCATTTCATAAATGATGATGATAATGGGTTTATTTTCACAGCTTACTGCTGAGCAGCTAGTTTGGCTGGTGTCACTGCTGCTTAATGGATGGAGAATGGATGCACAGATGTGTTAAGATCCACATTTCTCTTAAGTCTGAGAAGTACAAATGGCCTGTGATTTGAGTTTTCAGCTGATAGTGAGTCCTGGCTTATTGCTTATGTTCAGACTACCTTTACCACAGGTGAAACTGAAAGCTCAGGACTTCCATAAACCCAAGCTTTGCAAAGCCAGGACTAATCTTAGTAACCTCTTATGAGAAACTGATATAAGGATTTGCCCACAGCAGACCACAATGCAGTAGCTTGTTCTGCCTTCTCCAGAACTGCAGCTGAGCTTCAGACTGCACTTTCCTCACCACCTTCTCACATTTGCATCTCCTCAGTCTTACAAGATCTCTGCATCACCACGGCCAAAAAAAAGGAATCTCTGAGACTGCGGAGGAGACGAGTGGTGTCTGCTTTACAGGTGGCATCCCCTGGTTCCCTGGGCCCTCCTAGGGGGTGTTGGATGTGTACATGTTTCTGTACTCTGGAAATCCCAGTCTGAGTTTTTGATCTCATGCACATTTTCAGAGTTTGCTTTCTCTTTCATTACATCTTCCTTGTACTGTAAGTGGTGCCTACCCCTTGTAGGGAACAAATCTGTAGTTCTGGAGGGTTTTTGACCATCCCGGATAGGGGTTTGTTGGCAGCAGAGGCAGATGTCTCCAGAAGATAAGTTATTTCTGTCTGCAGCGTGGGGCTTTCCTGAGCACTCAATAAAGGACTGGAATTCGGGGGTTGGGAGGATCACGCATATAATCCTTCAAGGCAGTAAACACTGTCATAAAAGAGGTTGAATTGAGGTTTTCAGGGGCATTTAGCACCCTCACTAAACAGTTAAGAAAAGAAATACAGCAACTGCATTATCTGGATAGGACTTCAGCCATCTGAACAAAGGCCTGATGAGCCAGTTCCAGAAGAAAGCTGTCCTCTCATCAGAGCACAGTGAGGCAGGCAGGTTTCCCCTGGGACTGGGGTCTCTGCTGCCAGCTGGGTAATGGGAAGAGACAGGTATCACAGGTCCTAATCTAGCCTAGTATAAGGGTGAGGTGTTGTAAATTGTTAAGTTCTTCCCTTTCTTTCCAGAGGTGTCCATTTTCATCATTCTGTTCCCCCTCACAGAAGTTCAGAAGAAAAGAGGAATTGAAAATGTCAAATTAGCTACTTGTTTCACCGTGCTGTTAGAAGGGAGAAGCTTCAGGAAGAATGAAGATGGCAGAGGTATTTAAAGGCCACAATGGGCCAGCCTTAAACATCTACCCCCAAGTTTATGCTTCCAGATTTTTTAAATCAATATTTGTGTAGTTCACATGAGCAGAACAATGTATTTTCCCCTCTAGACACATTCTGGGATTTTTTGTTTGTTTGTTTTCTTTTAAAGCAACAACATTAATGCTGGCACCCGGTTGGTTAGATTTCAGCCCAAAGTTCAACTACATTTTAAATAGATGAAAACAGAGTTTTGTAATGACAAGGTCTGGCCCACCCTAATATTACAGCTGTGCTCCTGCTCCCACCTGTACTAACCACAGGTGAAAGGTTGCCTTTCTCACACAACATTGAAGACATAACCACAGCTTCAGCCTCTCAAATCAGATCGAGACAGAATTCATCTGCACTGTAGGCATCAAAGCCCTAGGGCTACATTTTCTCTACACGCTTCTACCCTGGCACCAAAATGCTTCCAGCACTGAAGAAAGCACAGCTCTCCTCACCAAGCAACCTCTTCCACAGCCCAAGTTACACAGGTGAGCCTTTTTACTGGGTTACAAAACCTATTCTGGTTGTCTGTTCCGCTTTATTGCATTGGCAACTTCCTTTCTAAGACTAAAATTTTCCCTTGTCTTCTTGCTTAATTTTCCAAAGCAGTCTCACTACGCTATCGGGAGAAGCCTCGGACCAAACCCACTCACCTCCCCTCTCCGGTGCTGCATTCCTACCCGTCGGGGACAGACAGGTGCTTTTGGACGCACCACAGACCCACAAAGAGCAGGGAATCTGCTGTCCAGCCGAGGATGAAAATAGTTACCTGCCCTGGCATTTGACCCCAACTCCACAGCAATACATGATTTTGGGAGGGGGGGGACCCATCACACTCGATTTTTAATGACTGTCATTTACGGCAGGACCTTAGGCTGATGTCACATGTGAATGACGACACGGTGTGTGTCAGGAAACATCTAATATTGCAATAACTTTTTTTTAATTCTACTTTTATTGAGTGGTTTGTTTCTAAAGCGTGGGTGAAGTGAACAGGGAGAAGGCAAGGAGTCCTGTTCAGAACTAGAGAGTTCAACAAATGATTTCTACAAAGAAAAATGCTATTCTTTTTATGCCAGCACCTTTTAGTTGTAGGACTTAAAAGAGTTTGGGGTTCTTTGTTAACCACTTGGACCGATGCCCAACAGTTGTTTTCATTTATCCTCGACATTTTCAACTGCTCCTATTGAAGTGAGATAAAGTAGCAGAAAGAAAAATAAACGGGCTTTCTTTCTCACCACTCTCCCCCCAGCCGTGTGGGTCGCTGCTCTGTCTTGTTTTATGGAGATCTGAGCGGGTGCTGGACAAGCGGCCGTGCAGGCACGGACGGGGAGGCAGGAAGGACAGACAGCCTGTGGTTACGGCAAGGGGCTCGCAGCACTCGGGTGCACCTCCCCGCTCCTCTACAGCCTTCCTGTGCTGTCTTTGCCAAGCCACTTCACCTCTCCGGGCCTCAGTTCTTTATCTGTGAAAGAAGATACCGCTTCTTTTTCTCATCTTGTACCAGCTTTGTGTCTATAGGCCGGAAGATTTTTCAGGCCAGGGTAATTTTTTACTACCTGCTTCTTGCCCTGCCTAAAACAATGGGGCTTTGGCCTGCGCGAATATTTAGTTAGCAGAAAAATTTAACCAATAACAAGAGTACTTGTCCAGATCTGCATGTCCTCTGGGTTTGCCTTAGCTTCCTCATGGCCAGAGCTGTTGGAACGGTTTTAATCACTCTGTGAATATACTTGACAGCATTGAATCAAGCCCAAACCCAAATTGAAAACTGATTCAAATTGTTATTTCTTTACAAACCCAGAACTGAACCTAAACTCTTACTTTGAAGCCTCTGTGGGACTCAAAAGAAAACCAAACAGAGCAAAACTTTCTCTGTAGTTGGACCAGAACTCGACCAAAAAAATAACTGTTTTAAGTTCATAACAGATTTACTTCCTTGCTGATTTCAGTTCCCAGTTATTCATCCTGTTGTTTATCCTTATACCTGAAGGTATTAGGAAATCACGAGTATTTGTGTAAAAATTCATAATTCCTGAAAGCTTTGAAGACTTTGGCATGAATGGTTACATCGTGGAAACATTTTACGAAGTTTCATGATCACTTGTAGTCAGTTTTCCACGTAGAAACCTTTGGTCACCTAAGTAGGGAGAAAACACAATTAATAGACATCCAAGAGACAGTCTGCAGGTGGCAAGCAATTCCCTGAAGCCATCAAAAGAGATGAAAATCACAAAGATCACCTGACAATCAGAAATGATGTTTGGATCTGATTTTCTAGCTCGGTTCTGGCTGCTGCTATGCCTAAGTTACTGTGCTTGGATTTGAGTTCCTCTCAGCTTTGGTTAAAAATAGGTAAAGAGGAATTTGGGATGCTGTGCTCCAGACAGCGAGGTGAGTAGCGACAGTAAAACCCAGACATGGAGCCAAAAGGCTTCTGAGAAAAAGTCATCCCAATGTTTTGCCGTATCTCGAGAGATATGAGTTTGTGCCTGCCTCTCGATTGCTACGAAAAGCTGTCCCCCGTTAATGGAGCTCTGCGAGATACCAGGTCATTCCTGCTGGCGAGCCAGAGGCAGCCCAGTGTAATCGCTGGTCGTGCCCTGTTTATAGCTGTCCATAGAGGCTGGTGCACCTTTATCATGCTAGCTAGACCCAGATGGAATTTTTTCCCTCAATTCAGTTACATTTTTTGACCAAGTCTTATGATCCAGCACGATACGTACATTATGTTTCGTCTTCTGTTTTTCTTAGTTTGAGTTTGAAAGGAAAAGTCTTGCAAAAAAAAGGAAGTATCCAAACATTTTACTTTGAGTTTCATGAGGTGTTGGTGTTACTTACCAGTCAGGCTTGTGTACTTAGGTACAGTTTCTCTATGGACTTTGATCTCTGCAACTGCAGACAGCCACTGTCAGAAGCCAAAATCATTACAGATTATCTCACATACGAGACAGGCATGCACGCGACTGTGCTCTTCTTGGAAACCTTCTGTCTGCTGCTGTTTTCATAATCATAAAATTGAGGCCGTGTTGAGTGAACAGCACAGTGTTGGTTTTGACTGGTCAAAGAGAGAAAGGAAAAAAAAAAAAAAAAAAGAGGCCTGGGAAAAGCCCAGGTACGCCAAGTGCCTGCAATTATCTGACTCTTCCTTTTGCCATCTGTGAACAAGCAGTGACGAGCGACTGCAACGACTGGAGTTATTAATCTACAGCTCAGATGAATTCATTCCATTTTTGTTGAAAAAAAATTGTTCCCAAATACCCAGGGAAGTCCATCAGAATTAAGAAAAAGCATGGGAAGACAGAATATAAAAAGCAGCTGTTGCTCAAAAAACCCTCATATGCCCCTCATCATTTATCTTACTCTTCCAGAGAGAAACTTCAGTCCCAGTCCCATCTGAGGCTTTTGCAGCCAATGTCCAGGTGACATGACAAGGCAGCTAGTGGGTCAGGAGATATGTTCCTGGGCAGGTTATCTGCTGTGTAATATTTGAGATTTTTCTCCTAGATGGGGCTGTAAAGCACATTACCCTCCACATAGTAGGTAAAGAGAAGGAACAGCTTTCCTTTCTATAGGAGATGCTTATAGGACTGCCCTTTGTGAGCACTCTGTTATGGCTATTTGTGCTATGCCAGAAAAGAGACTCACAGAGTGCATCTGTACCTGGTGATGAGAACCTCAGTTCCCGTTGCCTTTCTATGGCTGAAGAAAGAGAAGGCTGAAATGGAAGGTGAATCCTTGCTCAGGTGTTGTTCATCACTCAGATGGAAGAGCTACCAGACTAGATTGAGACGCTCTCTTTAGGAAACAGGAAAGTTTCTAGAGGCAATAACAACTCTCCATCTCTGAAGGAAGCCCCAGCCATTCCTGAAAACCGTAAAGCTCATCTCTGCACCCTTCCTTATCACACCCTCAGCTTCATGGCAGCCCTGTTAAGGCTCTGCTGCCTACAGCGATGCCATGGCCAGACCCAAGGCACTGTACATGCATCCCAGCGACAGAGATAAGGCCCATGGTGTCAGAGCAGATGTCTTTTGTCTCCCCAGCTCCTCTCCTTGTTTGTTTGTTGCCGTGACCCATAAGCTGTTCCCACTCCGCTAAGTGACTGGTGAGTCACCGCAACCCACTGTGTTGGGAAGATAAAGGCAGTATCCAGAGCACCGTGTGATCAAATGAGCCCAGACACCTGATAAACCCTCTCCCCTCCCTCCTCACGGAGGTCCATAGGCAGTCCTGCCTGCAGGCTTTTGTTTATGTGGCCGTGTTTGAAACCCTCTTCTGTGACACCTATGCAGAGGCCAGCTAGCTAGGGCTAAGTCCTCCACAATAATTCTCTGGTCCTCCCCCTCTTCTACTTGGAATGGTGAAGATGGGGTCAGTGGCTTGTGAAAATAAGCCAAACCAGATCAGGTGATGGTGTAGGATTAGGTGCGGTTCCCCACTGGGTGTCAAATCCGAGCACACCTACTGCTAGCCCATTATATTTTAATGGGAGGAGGGTGATAAGACGACACTTCAAAGGGAGAAACAAGGCTTCAGAGAGCTTCCTGGATTCCTCTTTAAGGGGAAGAATCAGTCTTAATTGAATTCACTTCTTATCTGCTTCCATCATTTTTATTTCATGAAAGTGGGAGGTTAAAATGGACAAGAAGAATAGCACAGGAAGAGTCTGAAAGAGAAAACAGTTTTTCCTTGTTGCTGCATGTCCCCTTTGTGATTTTCTTCCTCCACCCTGAGTGGATGAAATGACACAAACCTGCCAAAACCTGTACAGAGTCAAACTCTTATCTCGACCTTCCATTCCCAGAGCTTTGTCCTTTGCAGTCTGCGAGACCCAGTGCTCTGACTTTTGCCCCTTTGCTCCCATACCTGAAAGGACATTTAAGAGAGCTGACCCCTTTTGGACCTGCTGCCACCTAGACAGTTGTAGTTTGGCATTTATGTCATTGCGCTGGGAAATAGTTGTCATTTTCTGCTATTAGATTGTACCTCAAGCTGTTTTGGGAGGCCCTCATTTGAGAAGGAAGAGCATTGGATTTACCCATAGCAAAAGTAATAGCAAAGGGCAGAGTTGTAAGGATTTCTGTTACACAAGTGTTTGCTCAAATACATTGTTGTTTTCACTGGGGAAAGAGGCATATATCTTTCTGTTTGCCAATATTTGGGAAGTAAAATGACAAAGCCAGTGAAGATGGAGCAGGAGCTGTAAAAGCATGTCGTGAGAGGTAAATGTTGGCTGCTCCCTATAACCTTTACTGTGGCCTGCTCACACTTGTTCACACAACAGACTTGTCTACACAAGGTTTTCAACTCCAGGCCAGGTACCTCATGAACCCCAAAGAAGAACACGGTGTTTTCTCCTAGCGAAGGCACAACCTGAACTATTGCTGTGCCTTCTTCTTTGGTCTCCACTTCTGCATCCCCTTCCTGAGTTACCACTGGACATAGCAGCCTGGGCAAGAAGAACAGGAGCAAAGAGCGAAGTAGGCAAAACCCTACAGTTACAGCCCAAAGCTGGCTTCAAGCTCATCACTTGCTGTGCCAGCAAAGCATGATTCTGTTTTGGTTTTTGTTTTTTAAGAAAAACTCCCTCCGTTTCCTTTTCCTCTGGGGGAAATTTCTTCAAAGCCCCATTGTTGGAAAAGCCATTGCAATAGGAGCTACTTGGCATTGAAGCTGACCCTGATTTAACATCCGGATTCATCAAACACTACTATCCCCTAAAGGTAACTGTTGCTGCCCTGTCATAGACAGAGATGGTGAGATCACACTGATGTTTCTGCTGCACTATTTTTGGCAGAGGCATGGATTATGAAAAATTTTTAAAGATATTTTTATAGCACTAGTATCTTTTTGTTTCCCTCCATCATACACTGAAACCATGTATGTTCTTCTACTTGGAAGAAATGTGAAAATTAGGATCTGTAGATCCTGAAAAAAATATCAACATCAGTACCATTCTGGTGTGAAGAAAGGGAATAGCATGATAAAAGGTCCGGGTGAGGTAGGTTAATTGTGCAGTCAAAATACAGCACTCACAGAATTAGCTCACCTTGGTGAAAAGTGAGGCCAGGTGACAGTCTGGCATCACTGACTGCACGTCCAAACTAACATGGAATAACTTAAGCACCTTCAGAAGTGGAGTTGAATAAAGGAAAAGCCAACAAAAATGTTAGAAGGTTTTACTTTTAGATTGATTTCCCAAGGAAATGAAACTTGTGAGCCTGTCCTGTTTGTGTCTCTGTACATGACTGTCAGTATTTCCCAATGATTTTTAAGCGTCTACTTCTTTCAACTAAATTTAGCACAGATGTGGAAGAATAAAAAAATTATGTTCTTGCCTATTTCTTGAACAGAAGTCACTCAGTAGAGAAAAATCGCTCTAGTAATAAAGTCCTTATAGGACTGCATGGATATTTCCACCTTAACCATAGAAAAATCCACATTACATTGACCCTTGAAGCCCTAATTCATAGGATGCCACTAGAAGTGATGATGCTTATGGCACAACCTGTTTTAAACTAACACGGACTTAGATCATGAAATGAGATCTCCATGATGTCTGGGTTTTGCCCTAGTGAAGATACAGAAAGGTCAGACTAGGCAAAGCCAGTTCCAGATATATGTAAATTGAAAACATGGTGAGTGAATGAGCATAAAAAATCCTGGAGATCAAGGAAGACAAACATGAATCCCCCAAATGCAGGAAAGCATACACATTCCTAAATATTTGGGTTATAAATCTGAACCAGGTTTATAAAGTAAGAGGCCATACAGCATTGGATTACATGCATCCACATGCACAGGTTACAGACACCAAAACAGAGTGGTCACTCCACGTAGCTCCTAATCCAAGCTGTTGTTTCTTCAAATACCCCTTACAGAGCAGCCTGACTAGAAATGGAGATGTGGGCATTTCCTCATAGCTGAGGAGACCTGATGCTACTTTTCTATAATTCATTGGACTGAAATAGCAGTTTGGGTGAAATGTAGATTTTAGACTGGAAGAATGGTATACACTGAGAAAAATTATGGCTTCCTCCCCCTAGCAGGCATTTGCTGATCAGTGTATCATAGGTGCTGGGTGGGAAAGATCCATAGTGGCATGGAAGGAACAAAGGAAAATGAAAATGAAAGGGACAGAGTGTTCAGATATTAAATGATTCCATTTTACACTGGTGATGCAATCTGAGCAAACCAGCAATTTCCTTTTGGCCTCTGTTTTATGAGCGATCCTATTCAAGCTTTGATAATAAAAGGAACACAGGTGGGTAATTAAGGAGGTGTGAAACACGAACCAATAGCCAGCTTTTCGCAACGTGTTCTGGAAGGCTATCTGCATCGAAGTGCTGAGTGATTGAGTGACCTCACAGACTGACCTGGGGACTAATTTTCTTCCAAAACAGAACAAAACTCAAAAGGTTTCTGTAAAAATTTTGCTCTAAAAATTACTGGCAGCTTTGCCACTCCAAGAACTGTTTAGTAACAACACTACATCACTTGTAATCACACTTTTCATAGATTGCAGCAGAACATAGAGACACCCATACTGAGTCAAACCAAAGGGCCATCTAGCGCAAGATACATCTGGCAGCAGTCAGCAGTGGATGTCTAGCAAAGAGCATAATAGGGCGAGTATAGAATAATCCTTCCCCTCTCACTGCCTCCCAGTTCTTGCTTACAGACTTACTGAATCAGAGGTTGTATTTTAACCACTGTGTTTAATAGACTTCTATGGAGCTCTCCTCCACAGCTCAATAGGAATATACCATCACTGACTTCAGATTCACTGGTAAGGTTAAAACTCAGAAAGTTTCACTCCAAAAATACGGATCACTCATCAGAAGTATAATAATCACTGCAGTGTAAAACCAGAGAAAGCCATGAAGTTACATGCATTTGCACAGTCTGAAGTTCTGTGTAGCTTCAGTGCACTCTTTACATGGAAATAAACCATGCAGTTAGCATTTTGAGTTACCTGTGTAAACACATAAGGTTCTATGCATATGTTTAATATATGTTACATATACCAGATAAATATTATATATGCACATAGAGGAGCAGATAGTTCTCACTGCTTTTTTAATTTTGTTGTAAAGGATCACAATGAATAATATACTTAATGTATATAGGTATGTAATGCCCATAAACTCTGCTAACAAAACATGGAAAGCTGTAGTTAAGCATTGAGGAGGAGACCCCCTCCTAGAAATGGCAAGTTTATTTACTTTGTTTTCTTGGTCTATTTTGATCCATGTGAAAGCAAATCTAAAATCAGTGATGCTGAGGCTTACAACCTGCCTGACCATTTCTCAAATGCACATCATGAGACCCAAGCAAAGAAAAAAGGAAGAAAACCTGTGTTGTTAGAGAGGCTGAGTCCTTAAAATTACTCCGTATGTTTCAGTCTGACTCATGGGGCTAAGTGGGTTAACTCCCAGTTAACTTCTGCCTTTATCATTGAACTTTCATGTTTATGTGTTTGACTGAAAACCATGATCCCAACTCTGCTTTGATTTTTCATACTGTTATTTCAGGTTTATATTTTGTTTTCCTGTTGTTTTGCTTATTCGTCTGTTTTCCTAAGGACTACTTCAGGATGCAGTAAAGTTTCTAAGCTGCAGAAATAAAGCTATATTGTAAAGTTGATGTCTAGGTGTTCCTTCTGCATGAAGTCTAACTTGATGGTGTCCTTTACCAGGGACAAAAGTTTGAGGCCACCTGATCACAGTCATCTAAAAATTTTCTATCTGTTCTAGCCCTCCTGACCATGACTTAGCAATGATGGCTTTAAATGGGGAAGTCACAGCTGTAACGAATCCAACCACAACAAAATCCACAAGAAAAATAATTTCAGAGAGAATATGTACTGTTCCCAGGTATGATTATCAAATCTAAAAATGCATGGATGTGTGTTTTTGGGTCTTTCTCACTCACCCCAACCCTTGCAAACTGGCACCTCCTCCATTTCTGGAAAGGACCCTCCTCTATTGACATGAGTACAAGAACACCATTCCTGTGCCATTCCCTTCTCATCACCTGAAGTGTGGAAAGCTGGGTAATTACAAAGTGACCCCAATGGCTCCACAGAGAACTATAATCTCGAGATTACGTCCTTTTAGGAAGCCTGATACCGAATATCCAAATGCAGCTCAGTAAAAACAAAATCCCCTACCGACTATCTCTGCTCATAAAAGTGATTTAGATTGGTTCTCCCCATACATGAGTTCTCTGTCGGCTGCCTGAATCAATTAACAAAACAAATAATAGATTGCAATGTTTTTCTTTCCAGACAGGCTTGTGCTTTATGAGTGAGCAGTTAAAACATACATCTTAAAATGTAAAATCCTGGAACCTCAGAGGTCCCTTAGCTGCCAGTGAAAAAGAACCAGCAAAGCTCATTTGCAGAGAACTGCAACCAAAGTCTTCTCATTTGTGCTAGAGATGCTCCCTTCAGGGTAGAAGTGCAAGGTGAACTGCTCAGAACCTCAGCTCCTTTTCTGATCATCCGAACACTGGCTTTATTAATTCAATGCCTCTAGTTCTTAAAGGAAAAACAAAACAAAACAGCAAAGGCTGTTCTACTCCTAGGAAATGTTGCAAGAAAGATGTGCAGTGTCATGCCCTTTGGGACACAAAGTTCTCCTCCCTCCAGCTTGTAGGTGTGCTGAGACAAGGAGGTGATCCCAAACTGAGTGAATACCTTACTGGAGAGCGCGGGAGGTGCATGGAGGAGTTTTGGGCTCAGCAAAGCCCCAAATGCACCAAACGTGACAATGCAGAAGAAGAAGCCAGGTCTGGCACAGACAGACAGCTGAGGCCATTCACGCCTTGCCTGTGCTGTTGCTGTTTTATTTTTCAAAGTAGCTGCAAAGAACCCTGCTGCCCAGACAAGAGCACGATTTGCATCCTTCTGGCATAACACGGGTGATGAATACCTCCAGGTGATGTAACTTAACAAATGGACCCAGAAAATCCCGAGTCAGTGTAGATAAAGGGTAAAGTGGTAGCAGCTCTGGACCTCTGGAGAGCTGGCAAGAGAAACTGCATGAGGATTGAGTAGAAAGTGGTGCAAAGACATAGACATAGTCACCCTGTTTATTTTCTTTCTCTTTGAAAACTCAGAGGCTTCCATCCTCTAAGGAAAGATGTGGAAAAAATTAGGCAGGCCCCTAATTACCACACAAAATCTCTGCCACCATGAAATCTCCAGGGTCTTTTTTCTTTGGTTAAAGCACTGGTAAATGTGTTTTATCAATTGGCCACTGTAACCAAAGCTGAGTCTTGCTTTGCAGCAAGATAAATATGAAATGCAAGTTACATAGGTGCCTGCTAGCCAAACCTGATTCCTACGAGAGATGGGGGAAATGGAGAAAGGAAGATCCTTGTCAGAGCAAAGATGAATAATATCTCGCACGTGAATATGTCAGTTGCTTGAGAATCAAGCCTAGGAACTATCCAGTTTCTAGTCACATCATCAGTGTTTACTCTGGAGTAAAAATTAGTGACTTTTTCCATTAAATTCTATTGATCTATTTCTCCTGCAAGAAGCGTCTTCATCTAAATCACTGGTTTATTGTGCCTCTGATTGTTTAAGAGGATGTCATGGGAGCCATTGATGAGTCACTTAAAATGCTATTCGTCCTACCACACATGGGCAAGCAATGTTTCCATTCGAAGCATTGCTGTACGAATTGAATCTTTCAACATAAAGTGGGCTTTGTTTGCAAAATTAAAATAATATGTATAGTATTTTACATGTTCACAGACTTTTGCAGAAGACTGGCTAAAGCACTCTGCTGTTCAGTTCTTTAGGCCTGAAATGCAAAGGAAATATTAACTGATGAAATCCACATACACTGGTTACAACTTTCTAAATGGGATACAGGTATCCGATGGTTTTGCATCAGTAGGCGTAAACAGAGTTTGACAGTTTACATGCATACTTACACAGATGGCCCACCCAGGGCCTAAAATACAAAATGTTTGGTGTGTCAGACTCTTTCTCTGCCATCTACCTAAAAGATAACATTTAGCATTTTTGCCAGTTCAAGTAGCAGAGAGCTATTCTTTGATCCAGGAGTCCTTGTATTGTCTGTGACAACCAGTGATGCTCACAGTCTATTATAAATGTAAAAAATCAGTGAGTAGCCAGCCTTAGCAGCAGGCAGAAATTCACTGTTTGTGCACTGTATGGTAGGAGGATATGTGAGGTAGTCCAATATTTGGAAATGTACTTCTAGAAGATGTCCCTGAGCTTTTGGGATGAGAAAGCAGTTCAAGTGAAATATGGTCTGAAAGACAGTCCTCCACAAAAGGGGATACAGCTCCCTTATAACGCCCTTCTTCCTGGCAGCATTACCACAAAACTTTGGAAAAGAACAGTTTTCTGGTTATCCTCAGCCTTGCAAGCAACAGAACACAGACATCATACCTATTCCGGCATATTTTATGCTTTAGGAGAGACACTGGTATCACAGACTTGGCAAATTGACATTACCTGAAACAGAAATAATTCTCATCCGCTTTAAACAGGGATCCCAAGATCCCTGAATTTCATTATATTATTATACTATCCAAAAATGTTTTTAAAAGTGCTCCAGGCATTCCACTGGGCAACTAGAAATAGACACTCCTTTCCCAAATCATCCAACTATGTCCCAAATATAAAAATAAAACCAAATGGGGAAAGGCAGTGGAAAAAAATAAGATAAAGAAGGAAAAACTCTTCCATTTTGCTGGTGCTTTATTCCAGAGCAGGATATATTCAGAAGCCTTCAAGTTTGAGAAAGAAATGTTTACCATTTTCCTTTGAAACTACCACGTCGTTTTGACATTTAAAAACCCCTGCATTCCATCATATCCCACAAGGTTTTAAGAGTCGGCATTGAAATCAGGCATGCTGATTTCCTCAGAATGAAATACTTTCTTTGTCCAGAAAAAAACTTATTCCCCAAATTCTTTCACAGAGAATTTGGGATTTCAAGTCAGAATAAGAAATCTCTGAAACTTTCTCTTTGCATTTTACAATGCAAAATTTATTTATTTATTTATTTTTTGCTATCAGTGAGGAGAACATTCCTCTGAGGGGAACTGTAGCTCTTCAGTGCCTAAGAGTCAGTCCCAACAAGGGTACCAGAGCCCGACACAGAAAGAGGGAGAATATTCAAATGCCTCACTTTTTCCACTGGTCTGCTTTTCTTGGACTGTTATATGGATTTTCATTAGGCTCCCAAATTCGGAGAACTTTTATTATTGTTATAAACCCTGCTCGTGAAGTAGATTTTCTAACCCTTTCATGCCAGACATTTGGCTAAGTTCAAGTGCAGTATCAGTTTAATATCTGACACATGGTCTCATGGGAGCCATATCCTGCCACTGACAAAGGAATATATGTTGTCATCAGATAGATCCATTCCGCCTCTGTGCTTCTAGCAGAGCTACCTGTTTTTAATAATGGCGATATTTGAGGAAAACATGTGTTCCTTCGCCATGTGATTAGAGTTCAAGAGAACGAGCCACACACTGCAAATATTTCTTGGAATTGTGAACTACTGTTCTATTCAGCAAAGCTCACATCCAGCTGGAGGCTGATATTCCCAAATACTCATGAGCGTAGATCAGCAAATGCCTGTCTTTCATCTAGAAACTCTGATTCCTGTGTCAGCAAGGGCAGGCGGGATTCATGACTGTGTCTTTGCCATCTGTGGTCTCTTTTGGAACAAGTTTCAGACTTCAAATGGCTATGAGAAAGCTCCAGCTGAATGAGAGGGCTAATTCACAAGTGGCAAGTACAGAACCAACACTAAAGTCTAAAGGAGTTGAACTTCGAAGTGATTCATTTCTCTGGTTTTAGTCTATTTAGTAATATTCTCATCAAGTTGGGTAATGGATCTGCTGTGTGACTGGGGAGACAAAGGGGTGTCAGCTCATCCTGACATTAACCAAGGCCTAATAGATTGAGAACTGACCATCTCAAGAACAATGACAATATTATTCAACCCTGTAATTTAATGGAAAGCAACAGCAATCATCACCATTCTGGGATAATCCAGAACTGCATGGGACAGAAACGTACAGCAGCTTTCAGATTTCTAAGATGGCTGCTATCGAAATTCAGAAATGTTCTGTTTCCTAAATTATGACTCAGGACAAACCACGCTTTAGCATCTGTCCTGTTTCTGCTCATCTCCTGGCACTGGCTGGACACACACTCAGGCAGCATCTCTAACAAGTTTATTTTCCTTTCAGCCATGTGCAAAGGAACAAGAGGAACTTGGGAGAGTTATTGTTATTTTTGCACTCTTCTGCAACTCGATCCACTTCCTATCTCCAAAGCTCTTTGTAAAACAATGGATTTTCCAGTACATTAGGACCTGCCACTAGCCCAAGGATTTTCGCTGCTCCTGGCAGCCGGCTGCATTGGCAGAGTTCCCTCTGCATCCTCGACCTGCTGCTGATTGATCCCCGTAATCCAATCCATTTTCAACAAGCCACTTCAGCTCCAATAAAAACAAGGGGCTTTGCTGATTGCTGGTTTCAGCTGCAGCTGTTGGAGCCACAAATCTGAAGAGAAATATTTTAAGTCTATTTGTAAAAAATCTACTGGTAAAAATAAAATGTTTCACTGCTTTTATTCAGTTAAATTCAAAGGGAAATGAATTAAAGCTTATTTTTATGCATTGAACCGTCTTTATTGTTTTATTCTCTGTACTTCTCTTGGTGTGATCATGGTGTTCCTCTATGTAAATAGGTAAGGAAATGTTAGGACTACATTTCCCCAGGGCTTTGGCATATGTAAGCATGAAATAGCTTTCACAACATGGGTGCTACAAATATTTCACAGACCTTATATCTCTAATTTAGAAGAAACTGTTCTAATCTGCCCCTTCCACAAAGCACCAGCCAAAAAATAAAATCCCATGTCACTCAAGAATTCTTGCACTATGATTACACTTTCCATCTGAGATGGAAAAAAAAAAAAAAAGATAAATTCTGACATCCAGACAGCAAATTAGAGACAATTCTCAATGCTTTCAGGTAGTTCATTCTATTTCTGCAGTGTTTTTAAACTGAATTTGAAGAGCTGCAGCTTCCAACCAGGGGATCTAGCATGGTTTTGTTGTCATAGAATAAAACAGTTATCCCACATAGTGTATCAAAAAGAAAGTTTAGATAGTTTATAGATCAAGCTGTCTTCTTTGGAAAAAAAAAAAAAATTAGAGAAGAGTCAAACCTTTCACTCCCCTTTGTAAAGCATGTTTTCTAGATTCAGATCAACGTTGCTTTTTCTAAGACCTTTTCCAACTTTCTATAACTTTATTTCTGTTATTAATATTTGTGGCTCCATTGGTTTGAAAAAGACTGTTGACAAAAATTGGCACTGTGACGGGAGCTCCTAAAGTAGTAGCGATATTTTGAAGACATGTTCTACAAATACTTCTAGCATTGAAATTACAAAAGAAAAGCTGGTCTAGGCTGGGATATCCTAGAAAGAGTGGTACAGAGAAGTCTACAACAGACAGCAGACAACTAAGATACAATCTGGCTGAGCTATAAATTTTTCAGTTATTTTTTAATTATTTTGGGTCACTGCAGTCATGGCCTTTGGCTAACAGTTTAGCTCTCCTCTTGTTTACAGCTGTTGTATAGAACAGCTAATTTTGCTGCGAGGGCAAAGAGGCTGTAGAAATAGAAAGTATGGGCCAGAGAATTGTATTGGGAAAACTATGAGAGCCAGTGAAATTTTTTTCATTGAGCCCGATATGCTACATTTGGCACAGTAGGGGTTTAATGAAATTTTATTGAATCCAAGGCAAACTTCCAATGGAAATCTGCCCAGATTCCTGGGGGTCTCTGCTGGGGCTGAAGACCTTAGAGGTGCAGATCCTTGGCTGTAGCCCTTCTGTTGATGAGTCTGTCCTTCAGACAGCAGACCAAGAAAGCCCCAAAGAGGCTTCTCTGTAAAATGATATTCCTGTCAGCAGTGCTGCTGCCATTCGCTCAGAAACTGAAAGGACGGTAATTTCCAACAGTCCTTGCTGAGTCTGGGAAACTTCTGGTATATTAGGAATTAAGAGAAGGATAGATTCTGGTCCAATTTAGCCAAATATTGGGGGGGAGGAGGAAAAAAAATAATGGAAATGCTTACACAGAAAACTGTACCTCAATACCAGTGTAGAGGAAAGAAAAAATAACTCAGAGGTTAAGTATGGAAAAATATTTATAGGGGAAAAGGGAGAAAAATGGAGGGCTGATAACCCAAAGACACATAAAGGAACACCTCAGACAGCCTCCTTGCAAAGAAGCCGTGTACCAAGTTGCAGTGAGGGGGAATGGAGCTGTCACTACCAGGTAAACTACAGCAGTAGAGCAGAATGTAATATTGCATGCCCAAGGCCAAGAAAGTCTTGTAAATATTCGGCAAGCTTTGAAAGGAACACCCATATCAGTAAAAGAGTTAGTTTGCAGTCTTTAAATACACCTGGTAGAAGCAAGCCATATCCATACACAAATAGAAATTAAGTAGTAGAGATCTGGGGTTGCCCAGAGAACCCATAACAAACAGATATGCCATTCAGAGCCTGCAGCTGGGAAGCGAGTTCTGTTGTTTTTAAACCACAAAAGCCTCCTGAGGACCCAGCCTGAGGAGCTGTGGGGTAGTTTGACATTTGCATGTTTGGGATATACCAAAAACTTAGTTCCCTTTGACATGAGAAGCATGTTTATTTGGGGGGGGGGGAGGGAGGGAAGGAACTCTTCAGGTCACCCTGCCCTCATCTACAGTGCAAGATTTCGTCTCTTACAGTATATAAGGAATGAATTTCTCTAACGCCCTTCTGAAGCAAGATTAACACAATTAGTGTGGGATGGGTAGTGCATAGCTGGAATAACAGTGGTGACCTTCGTTTCATTGAGTATATTCCCTTCTAAAGAGCCCCAGATTAGAGTGAAAGCCTTTGAACAGGCATGGCAGCATCATAGTCTCCAAGCAACATGATTTTATTGTGGCACTCCTCCCAGTTTTCATTTCTCTAGTGATATCTTCTCCACGTAGGGCCCAGAGGGACTTCTTTCTGCAAATCTCATCAAGTTTCAAAGAAAAATATGAGTTCAGATTCTTGGAGGTTTGCGATTCTCCTAAATTAAAATTCTCTCCTTGCAAAGACTTCAATCCAACAGGTAGTTAGGGGAGAATTTGCTACTGTGGAGAAAGTCACTGCAGCAACTAGTCATCACTTAACATATAATTCTCAGTTCAGATGAATATCGTTCTTACCTGAGACATGAATGAAGGCTTACTTTGCTCCCTACTTTGTGTAAACAGAAATGTTTTCATGGGATTTTCACCCACGAAGATCCTGTTAAGGGGCATTTCAACATTTCTTTTTGTGTTTTCAAGGCTCACAGGGAAAAAGAAAAAAGAAAGAAAGAAACAAAAACACAATATCCAAACACAACCATTGCCACACTGGATAGATAGAGTTCGAAGCAAGAAATACCTATTGCAGAAAACAGCCACAAAGAAGCCGGTCTCGTAAAGATTTTGCTTCCTTCCTTTACTCGAGCTCACAGGAGGCCAGTGTCAGCAAGCGGGGAGCAGTAAGAAATCTGTCTTCATAGCACTGGCACCTAGAGCCAGGAAGTGAAATCAGCTGGAGCAGCGGGCTCTTGGGCAGCCTCGTGTCAGACAGTTCATAAGGCAGGGTCACCACGGCAGAGCACAGACTGCATCTATCCTGCGCTCGTGTTTCCTTTATTCTTGGATAGGGTCAATTCCCCTCACCTCTGTGACCTTGTAATCTTGTTTCTACCTTGTCTGTGTTTCTTTAAATTCACAGTTTAAAAAGCTTTTTTAACTACTGGCCATTCAGCAGCAGAAGGAGGGAGGGTAAGCAAAGTAGAGGCTGGAGCAGCAAAATGGGCATATGAACGTCCCCGCTTCATTTTGCCAGGCTGCCTGCACACTGGATTCTGCCCAGATTTGTGGCAGAATCCACTAACCTCGAGAACCCAAATTCATTTCAGATCAGCTAGGAAAAGTCATTAGTATGAAGCAATTCATTTTATACCATCTCTGTGGCACAGCCAGCTCCCAACTGATGTGGATACAGAGAAAGCCAACTTGGAATGAAACCACCTGAAAAGTCTGTCAATGTTTCAGATCGTTGCCTTGCGCAAACTACAGACAATAGTAAAGCTTGGTTTAAAGCAGAGTTTAGACAGAGGGGGAGAAATGGATGAAATTAGCTTAGCAGAGTTCCACTGCTTGGATTGGAAATTCCCATTAATCATATCAGTCTGTACCCAACACAAAATTTTGCCTGTAGAGACTATCCTCATAGACATGATAGAAGGTAATAATTAATAAAGGTGGGTGGGTTAGGCATAGACTCAAGGCCCCTACTGTTAGGGCATCATTGAATTCGAGTCAATTACTTTAACTCTTGAGATGGAAAAAGATGGTTTCTATTTACTTTCCAATGAAAATTACTTTAGAAAGCAATTCCATTGTTCTTCTCCTGTTCTAACAAATGAAAGTTTGTGCTCGATATTTGTACATGATGTGCTGTACAAAGAGCTTGCAAACACCAATGCACAAATTGTTGTAAAGGCACCAACATTGCTACAGTTCTGGGCCTCTAGAGTGGCACTGCCAGGGGAGGGATCCACTGTGCAGGCGGCCCATCGACACCACTGGTTTTAAGACAGAAAGCCCAATAGGCTCCCCTCTTCAAGGTTTAATTAAACTTAGGATTTCCATATCTTTTGTGCTCTTCCACTCTTTTTCCTCCTAAAACTCATGTCCTCACCTCTACAGTTATACTTTTTTATTTTCTGTTCTTTCAGAATTATTTCTCCCTTATCCTCCTGGGTGGTTTGCCATAGGTAATAAGCAATGCACGATCTGTAAAAACAGATTTCATGGTGATGCAAAATGGACATCATTGCTTAGCTTCTAGCTGGATTAATTAGTCTGATCCAGTTACACTGTTTATTAGAATGCCAGTGACATCCTAAGTAAACGTATAGTATTGCTTTACATGGTGTGGATATACTCTGATTCCTTCAGTCAAAGCATTTGACCTAAATCTGTGATGGGGGATAAGGATGGATTTCATTCATGTGCTGCCTCAGAGAAGTTAATATCTTTCACAGCCTCAAATTTCAGCTGAAAAGTGAGAAGGAAAGCTGGTTGGGAGAGATTGCTTGAACAGCAGCAATCAGGGAGAAGGGATGGTGCACAAGCGAAGAAAACGGTTACAGGATGGAGTAGGTTTAGATATTATTTCGCTTGTTGAAACTGACAACATAATGCATGTCACGTAATTCAGAAATGGTGCCATTTCCTTGAAAATCAGAAGCTAATATATGCAACCCTACACTGTGCAAAAATCAATCTTTCACCTTGCCTGGAAAAAAAAACACGTGCTATGATTTATGGCAGAGGAAAAGAAGCTTAGATTTTCTTTGACTTCATGCAGTACTCCTTTCACATGTCTAATGTACTGCCTGCAGCTATGTTTCTTGTGGAAGGTGAGTGTGTTTGTCAGCACTGCCCCTAACAGACTTAGAGAAATGCAGGGTTTTGTTTTCTAATTGCTATTTTTTTCTTTTTCTTACGATCCATTTATTGCATTTGATCTTTTGATTTGCACACTGTTTTATTTGCAGTGATTTAAGATTCTTGGACACTTCTTGATGATAAACATCTCTAGTGAAATATCCAAGAAGAATGACTTAGCTTTCTGGTGGGAACTATTAGTGTTCTGAGTTTGACCCCAGAGACCATATCTAAAGGTAAGAGAATAAAGTTCTTAACTGTGGTCAATTGCATCTTTGATCTTTCCACTGGGCTGGCTCACTAAAGGGCAAATGGTGACAACTCTGATGATTTTTATACTGTAAATAAACTCATATTTCTGGACATTTATAAAGTATTCACTCCCATGGTGTCTAGCATGAATGACATAGATCAGCAGATTTTGCAATATAGGCGCATGAATGGCCTTCCAGTAGCAGTAATAAAAGCAACACTTTGCAAATCCCCTCTGCAAATCCGAAAGCAGACATTTAATAACTGCTGGTCACTCCTGATCTGGAATGGGTTTGACCTGCTGACCTCAGGGTGAAAGGCTCTGTACTGCATTACCACTCCCAAGAGCTCTCTGACTCTCTCTGAGGCTGGGATTTTTATTATTTTGTAGTTAACCTCAAGACAGCATCACCTACAATGGATAACATCTGCAGAACACTATCTAGGCATCTGAAGATTTTTTGCCTTACAACTAATCATTGGCACTCAATGAATTTGAAGGTTAAAAAAATGCATGGGCACATACTCACTGCAGAAACAGGGAAATCAAAATGTGGGGGGGAAAAAAAAAAACTGAATAGGGCCTTCTTGCCACTGGTTTATTTTTCACTTTTTTTACAGGGGTTTGACATTTTTTTTAATGTAATGGGAAATGTAATGATTTTAGGGGAACTCATCAAAAAGTTCTTCCTTTTAGCAAGAGAGAATCAACAAACCAGCAGCCCTCCAAAAACACCCAACAAACTATTCTAGAGGAACAGCAAGAAAGTTTTCATTTGTGTGATGCCTATACTCCCGCAAACCACAAAATGCAATCTGCAACAAGGCTGTCCTTTACTTCTCTGTCAATTTCTGTCATTAGGACACTATTTAAATACCCACCTTGCATTCTGCAATGAAGACATTAACGATCTCATTGCTGAGTAAGCCAAAACACTAAGGAACGAAGACTTATTGTCAGTGACACTAGGAGTATTCTATATGAATTATATTGATCTCCACCCACAGCAGATCTGACCACTGGAAGCCATATTTTCCACCATTAACAATGAGTCTTTGTTCATTCTGATTATTTGGGAAGCTCTGCATATGCACCTTTGTATACAAATGACAAATCGTCACTTAATGAGCATGAACTGAATTTACATTGAACTGTCCATCTCATGAGCATCAAGATGTCCAAGAAAGGAAACTCACTTGTTTATTCCCAGCAGTGCTTTGGGATACAGCCTGCAAAAGCAGTGGGAATTAGACATGAGGAAGCAGCAAGATATTTTCCCCATTACATATTCACCCATCAATCATAGTTCTCTTTGAAACCTGGCTGGTGGCCACTGGTCCCTGCTGGGAAAATGCTAGAAGTGAGAGAAAAAGGGGCATTTTTCCTCTTTGTGCCAACTTTCAGTGTAGAGTTAACTTGGAGCCACAAGTAGCACAGCCCAGCTCCTCTCTGGCAGATCTTTGAGAGGAGATCCATTGTGGAATTGCACAGCTGGATCTCAGCATCTCATTCTGCTCCACGGTTTGACATTTTGGACACATTTCACCATTGTTTCCCCAAATTTTTGTCTGCAACAATATTAGAAGAATAAATTTAAAACAAGTTCAGTCCATCAGAGAGTGTGTACTGTCAAATTTATTTTTCTCAGTATAACAGGAGGCCAATGAATAGAAAACTGAGGGCAGATGCATCGTTGTAGATATGGTATAGAAGAGCAAGTTAGACGTAGAGAAAAAGCCAGTTGATTGAGCCAGCTGGCATTTTCTGGCTGATATTTCTAGGACTTCATGAAGCAATCTGGTTGGTCTGGAGAAGCAGATGACTCTGGGGTGGTCAATTTTGTGGCAGAAAAGGCAAAAGCAACTATCACTATCTCTTGGATGAATTAAACAGCTGCAGGGGACCAGAAGCCAACAGTACTGTGGGGAGATGCTATGTATGCCCAAGCTTCTATTCTCCTTTTTGACACTGAAGAACTAGGAGGAAACCATGCCACAAGTCATATGGGAAAATACAACTGCAGGAAGTGGTAAAACCAAAACAGTTAAGGCAGAAGAATGTTCCTGGGGAAATTAGGAGTACACAATGTGAGGATGACAACTTCTGAAACAGCCCCCAAACATCATTTTAGAGCAGCCAGATGTCAAGTCTACAGGCAGAGAATCACTCTAAGATAAGTCTAGCTCATAGGCAGAGAGTCTTCCCTCTAAAATTCTCGCTTTGTTTTTCCTTTTGGAGGTTTATGTGTGATAAGCCCTACCTTTGCACTTATGTACTACCTAGACACAGAGACTTTAGAACAGGTGAATTTCCACATTCCAGAGTTAGAATTCAAACAGACAAGCGGTGCCAGGCTCAGTGACAAATCTCGCAAGGGCAAGCATTTTGTAGGAAGATTGAGGACTGGCTTTGGAAAAAAAACTCACAAGACAGCTATCGATCATTCATGATGCAAACAATTTTTCAGTGTTGGCAAAAACAAGAGATCCACTGTATTTCCTTACCATATCCTTACCACTTACACATAACAAATTCTGCAAATCAGTTCCTAGCCTTTCTGGAAGGAAGGGAAAGGGAAAGGGAAAGGGAAAGGGAAAGGGAAAGGGAAAGGGAAAGGGAAAGGGAAAGGGAAAGGGAAAGGGAAAGGGAAAGGGAAAGGGAAAGGGAAAGGGAAAGGGAAAGGGAAAGGGAAAGGGAAAGGGAAAGGGAAAGGGAAAGGGAAAGGGAAAGGGAAAGGGAAAGGAAAAGGAAAAAGGAAAGGGAAAAGGAAAGGGAAGGGGAAGGGGAAGGGGAAGGGGAAGGGGAAGGGGAAAGGGAAAAAAGGAAAGGAAAGGAAAAGGAAAGGAAAAGGAAAGGAAAAGGAAAGGAAAAGGAAAGGAAAAGGAAGGGAAGGGAAAGGAAGGGAAAGGAAGGGAAAGGGAAGGGAAGGGAAGGGAAGGGAAGGGAAGGGAAGGGAAGGGAAGGGAAGGGAAGGGAAGGGAAGGGAAGGGAAGGGAAGGGAAGGGAAGGGAAGGGAAGGGAAGGGAAGGGAAGGGAAGGGAAGGGAAGGGAAGGGAAGGGAAGGGAAGGGAAGGGAAGGGAAGGGAAGGGAAGGGAAGGGAAGGGAAGGGAAGGGAAGGGAAGGGAAGGGAAGGGAAGGGAAGGGAAGGGAAGGGAAGGGAAGGGAAGGGAAGGGAAGGGAAGGGAAGGGAAGGGAAGGGAAGGGAAGGGAAGGGAAGGGAAGGGAAGGGAAGGGAAGGGAAGGGAAGGGAAGGGAAGGGAAGGGAAGGGAAGGGAAGGGAAGGGAAGGGAAGGGAAGGGAAGGGAAGGGAAGGGAAGGGAAGGGAAGGGAAGGGAAGGGAAGGGAAGGGAAGGGAAGAGGAAGAGAAGAAAAGAAAAGAAAAGAAAAGAAAAGAAAAGAAAAGAAAAGAAAAGAAAAGAAAAGAAAAGAAAAGAAAAGAAAAGAAAAGAAAAGAAAAGAAAAGAAAAGAAAAGAAAAGAAAAGAAAAGAAAAGAAAAGAAAAGAAAAGAAAAGAGAAGAGAAGCAGTTTGCATGCAAGTTGACTTTAAAGTCCTGGACTAGCTCTGACCATCTCCTGGAGCTGAACTCCTCTCAGAGGAATGCAATTTCCCATTCTACCATGGTCATTCTGGCACCTGCTTCTCTGCAGCAGTTATAAATCCCCTGCAGGTCACAGGACTGTGAACTCAAAAAAATATACCCAAGTGCTCTTGGCCTGTCCCTGCAGATCAGGAGAGGAACAGAAAGGCATGCCTCATCCAAAGAAAACTCTGCCTGGCTTTACACTGCTAATAGCTCAGTGGGAAAGTCTGTTTAACTGTGCACATCCTGCAGAGGTCTCTGGTATATAACCTGTTAGACCCTCACCTAGAACACATTTCTTTGGCTTTTGAAGGCTTGCTTGTCTGCAGGGTGTCTGCCAAGCAAAAGAAATGAAGATTAGGGAGCAAAGAAATGCAGTGGCAGCTGTGCATCAGGTCCCAATTAAGACATCAAACTAAACCCTTCAGCCCTAGTTCTCAAACATCCTTGTATATAATATTTCCCATGAGGCTCGAATTCTTCTGCAAGGTTTATGCTGGCTTTAATGTATAGCATCAGGGTTCAGTAAGGCTTCATGGCATTCATGCTGCTGTTTGAGAGCAGCAGGGTATGCTTTTTCACCCCCACCCTCCAAATAAAAGACGGGGGCATGCCTTATGTTATGATATTACTTAACTTGGACTGAGGTAGCAGGTCTGAACTGTTTAGCATGAAGCCTTGCATCTGCCGCTGTGTCACGCTGGTTCTGAGTATCCCTGTGCCCCAAATCCACCAGTTTCTAGCTGTAACTTTATAATAGTCATTTGGTCCATTATACATTCAAACGAAACACAATTTGTCTGCCCAGGATTAGTCTCTCCTTGGGTCCAGGTACCAAGGAATATTTTTCCCAGACCTCACTAAAAGTCCCATCTGTACACCCCCTGAATTCTTGCAGGAAATCCTGTATTTCCTACTATTTTCTACAGTTTCTTGGAAAACATTCATAGTATCACTGCAGACTATTACCATAGGGATAATAGTGCCTGGCTCACTAGAACAGGGGCACCATACATTGCTTCTTGATGAAAGGACTTACATCACCCAGCTGTCCTTACAGAGAATTAACCAAATAATCTTGCAGGAGGTCATTTAAAATTCCTTCCAATGTGAACAGGAGCAGCAAGCCCGGAGTCCACTCCCACTGCTTGACAACAGAGAAGCAATTTGGCTTGAAAATAGCTGCAGTAAGAACATCTACACCGTCAAACAGCTGAGCTCCCTGGTTAATTGTCAGATCCTGCTTCTTCACTTGTCCATGGTGCTTTCCCCATGATCCTTTTGGGAGTGGACTAGCTAATTCCTTCAGAGAAATCTCAGTGCATCCTCTGGAAGCAGTTTGTCCCAGCAACTCCTTGTGTTAAGATGTAGGAGCATGCTGTCTGGCTCTCTGAACACTATCACCATGAAACATAGCCCTCATTTCAAGTCCCATGATGTCATACATATCCCTAGTGGGAAATCCCAGCCCCTGTTAGAGGCTATGGCACAGTCTCAAGATATTTCCATGCAGAACTACCTGAAGTAAGCATACAAATAAATTCGTCTTAAATTTGAAAGCCATAGGGATGTTACATGTGGCTGAGAAGGGATCAAGAGAATATTGTGAAGCATCGGACAAAGCCCACTCACTTTGGAAAAGGCTAGCTTTGAACTTCGTGGATGCAAACTACATTTCTCTAGGTAGAGCCAGGAGCTTCTCCCTGGAGTGGAGGCCTTTAGAAGCAAAGATGTAGCTGACTAAAGGAAAGTTAGTAAGATGGTAATTCCAGCAGTCTTGGTACCCGCTGCGAGATTTCCTGGAAGCATCGCTTCTGACAGTGAATAGATACAAGCTCATTGTTGCACGGACATGCAATAGGATGTTTCACCTGGCATTACACCAGCTGTGAGACAGACAATGCCTGAATCAGCATAATGTTAGATAGGGTCTAACATGATTTGTCTGCTCCATTCCATCATAATAATTGCCTGGACAAAATCCCTTCTCTAAATGTCTTTGAATTAACAGACAGAACTTGCGTCATTTCAGTACTCTACATGATAGGTAATGCCCAGAATGTTTCTGATCTTGAGTGAAGTATTCAAAAGGCACCTGGCTTTTGAAACATGATTGAAAGAACTTCCTTTCAAAACCTGGAAATCATATGAGTATCATAAGTCTGTTTCTGAAGCCTTCCTAGCACACGGATAAGCCAAATAGCCAAATACAATGTGCATGATTCCTCTGCCCTTTTAGAGAAGGCACTGAAGCCTTGGGGGAAGTTAGTTATCTGAAGGAGAGGATGATAGGGTAGAATGGCTCTTTCAGAACTAGTCTAAGACTGTGAATGACAAAAGCTGCATGATAACCTGCACGGTGCTGTAGTCAAAAATGTAGTAGTAACACCCTCCACTATAAATGAGACAGAGGAATTTGGGTAGATTGCTGTCGGGAGGAGGTTTAAGCACTTCTGGCCTCTGGCTGTGCATTGAAGTGTCAACAGTTTGAGTTCGCTTTTAAACACATGCAGGATACCAAAATGTGAACTCTGAACATAAATGTTCTTCAGAATCAAGGAAATAAACATGTATTCCTAGGAGTACCAGAACTAATGAAGCCTGGCTTACCACAGATAAGTGTCTATGGGTAATTGTTTTGCTGTCTAAGAGTAAGCTTGTATTGTAAATTGTCTCACATTACCCAGCCTCTGAGTTCCATGACATTTTCAGCAGTTTGATATTTTTGGAATCTGCACTCCTCTGTTATACTTGTGGTTAAAATAAATCAGCAAATTTTAACGCTGTTGGGATGGGGGGTGGACAGAGAGAAACAGACATACGAGGCATGCAATGGCATGTTTCTCACTTCCTTAGGAAACAATCTTAAAAGATAAAGATGGCAGAGCCCTACCACATTCTGGTGGAGCATAGTTTTAATTGGTGAGTTGCCTGTCAAGAAAATCCCCTTACTAAAGAAAACTTAAAAAAAAAAAAAAGAGGTTATTGCTATTTTATGAGTCATCTCTATCCAGAACCTGAAACTACACAGCAACTAACACCTTTGTTGGAGGTAGAAAAAGATGAATTACTTTGTAAAATACAAGTCAGATGATGAGGATAAAGTTTTACAGTGGATAATTCCCCTTTTCAACAACAGATTCAGGCAACATTAGTTGTTCTGAGAATGATCTAAGGTTTACCCATCAAGTCACTTCCTGGAGTTAAACATATTAGAGAATCAGAATAGTTAAGGAAAGACTCCTGCACATACTTCCTTAATCTGATTTATGTTCTCTTTATCTAAGACTTCACCTCTTCAAGTCATCTTTTGACTAACCTACTGAAAATACAGAAGACAGAATTTGGAACATTCCTGAAATTGTCAGTGCAAGACACACATCCGTCATTCACCTGGCAACACTTTCCTAGGTAGCATTTTAGGTTGAAAAACAGAACAAACAAACAAACAGAAGAGAAAGTTTTTTGTTGTTGTTGTTTTTTATCAGTAAATTAATAGCAAGTTATATATTAGGGGGGTTATAACCTAGCTCAGTGAAATTAGGATGTAACTTAGAGGCCAGACTCTGAATTTGCACATATTTTTAAAGAATTCAATTTCCCCGTCTAAAATTAAAAAAGACATCAGGAGCAGTAAATGATTCCTAACATTGCAAAAGATATCTAAGATTGAAGTGAGCTGTGGATTGCTAAATATTAATTAGTTAAGCACAACAGTAGCTCCATACTCATCTTAATAGTGTTTCTTTCTTTTCATGTTGTTTCATGGTATCTGCCCGAATGCTGGCCATCCACAGGATGACATTTAGAAGACCCTGCCACAGGGTTCTGTCTGATTTTTAAGTCTGTAGTCTTTTAAGACTCTATACTGGGTGAGCCCTTGAATCTTGGGGACTCTTTTGAGCACTTTTGTGACAAAAAGTGTGCTTTCCTATCTCTTCCTCCACATGGTTAAACTGGCTTTCCCCAGTGTCCTGTCCCTGGCACATCTTAACCATTTTCTTTCCTTAATCAAAGGAGGAAGCTCGAGACTGAAAAGAGCACACCAACACAAAAAGGCTTCACAGGGACATTCGGCGCACTTTATCCTTAAATAAAACATAAGGTCACATATTACTAGAAAGGCAATTCACTGCACTGTTTCCTAGGAAGTCCTTGGAACAGTCAGATAATGTGCAAGGGAATAGGACTGGTAGCAGGACAGATGTGCTCCTGCCTTTTATTATTTAATGTCCAAATGATGTTTTGATCAGCCTCTTGAGGAATAACAAGCTTCTGCCAGATTATATTTTCATAGAAACCATCTTCTCCAATTCCCATGTCAGCCAGATCTCTTTGGCAGTCCCTAACTCACAACTTTAGTATCAGCCCCGCTATTTCGTATCAGTAGTGGATCATTTATGTCAATGGCATCTTGGTGCCAGCTCTGCACCAGCATCTGTAGGAATGATACAACAAGGGGGCAGAAGGAAAACAAGATCAGTATTAAACAGACATCATGTGGGCCATATTCAGAGCCTGTGAGCAGCACATTGCTTCCAGTTTAACACCATTCCTCCTGAGTAGTGCCTCCAAGCCACTCCCAAATCGTTAGGGAACAATTGAGACATAAATGGGCAGAGCCCAGTTTTGCAGGTGATAGATGGAAAAAAGAAAAAAGACAACCAACAGGAAAAACAAGGGGGAAACGAGGCCATGGGAAGCTTCTGAAAACTTGTGGGTCAAGTCGGTGACTTTCATTGTGCCTCTGATTGTTGTACCTGCCAGTCTATTACTGTTAAATGCCCTCTCAGCTGTCATTGGAACCATTCTGGTCCAGTCCCAGGGTCAATTCACTCCCTAAGAAAAAGAAAAGACAAAAACAGCCCTGGGGAGACTGAGAAGTAAGTAGGAGCCTGAGTGAGGCACTGACTGATAAGAAAAGACATTCACTCTCTCTGAGCTGGCCGCAGCTCAGAGGTAGGTGGGAGTCTTCAGGGAATTGAGCTGCCCAGCTCATTCCTGAAACCAAAGAAGTCGACTTTGGAATCAGCTTTGCTTGGTGAAAGGACCATCTTTTCACTCTCGCAGAGCATCCTGATTTGGCTTTGTGCCACCGCCACACTTCAAACACAATCAAACTCATTCTCAAACATTTTTCCGTCTCCTCTCCTCTCGGGAAAAGTTCCCAATTGTTCAGCTCGACCTTGCTGTTTTCCTATTCCCCTGGAAAGAGCTTGGGAAAGCAGAAACCATGCACGGCCTTCTGATGAGGTGAGATAACTTTGGTTCCAGGGAGATTTCAACAAAATGCCACAGCTGTATTTGACATTGGTAAAGCCAGGGCAGAAAGCTTTCTGCATTGAATTCTAGCACGTGTTTTGGCTGAGATGGGCCTTATCCTAAAGCAGCTGTCCATGTATTTGACTCTGCTGTGAGGCACAATGCTTCAACTGCCTAAATGCATATTTACACAATGTTCACAAATCTGTTATGCTGGAAAAGATTTATCCTTTAATTATCCAACACAGGCAACCACCTTCATTGGGATCCATCCCAAGTTTATTTAAGAGGAGGAAAAAGTTATTAAGAAAATTACCACAGCATTTCTTTTTCTTATTGAAACCAAGAATTTTTGTATCGATGCATAAACCACAAGAATGATCATCACTCTAATAGTTTCCTGCGGGTGAACTCTTTCAAGTTGAGCTGTCAGTTAGAAGCATGGGTGGGGAGCCCATTTGGAGGAGAAGTGAGAATAATTCCCTTTCACAACACCCCCTGAAGGCAGCCGAAGATCAGAATTACTCTGGGACAACTCACTTCACCCTCCACATGCTGTGGGCAGGTCTCAGCCTTCACTTTCAGCAGTGTCAGCATGTACCGAGGAAAAGTCATTCTTCAGCAGGTTGATACCTCTGGAAATAAATACACGATGTTCTCTGATCTGCAGGTGAACAGGAAACATTACACCACTGGATTTGTGCTGCTGCTCCCAAGTGCTGAATCATTCACGTGACTCACAAAAGGAGGTGTTATGTGGGCAATTCAGTTATAGGAGGGGGTCATAAAGCAATAGTTTTCTACATGTTTTTTTTGTTGTTGTTGTTGTTGCTGTTGTTGATTGTTTGTTTGTTTGTTTTTAATGCAGGTTACATCTCTAACCTAAAATGTGAAGCCCTTTTTAAAATCAGTTTTTTTCTGAGAAGTTCCTAACCATCCAATCTACCAAAGAAGATTTTTTTCATTAAAAAAACAAATATATATATATATATATAACAAAGATTTGATACATTTACAATTACTTTCTGCACTAAAAATGTTAACTGTAGGCAAAGCAATTAATTCGGGGGGGGGGGTGGGGTGGGTGGGAGGAGGTTATGTTATTGGAATAGGATATTCACCCTTCATCTTCCAATATGACTAATGATCCTCTTCTGATGAAGGCATTGTATGCTTGGCCCCTTGATAGCCAAAATCTCTTCCAGCAGTGGCCCCATGATCTTCCACTGACCTTGCAATAACTCTCTTCCCCCCACCCCGGCTATTAGAAGTGGCTTCTAATTTTGCCTAGAACTTGCTGTCATTTTTCATTAAAAAACTGTTCATTTTCTTTAAATACTTGCAAAAAAAATAAAATATTTTAGTAAGTGTTTTTATTGAAAACCAGTGGCTGATTTTAGGGCTTGGTGATTTTTTATTTTTTTTAAAACATCAAACACACATTTCAGCTTTGAAGATGTTTCAGCATTGGCACTGCTTCTTTTACCTCTGAGATTTTTACAGGAGATCTGGACAGAAATGAACATTTTCTCATGCTTTCACATAAAAAGTAAATGCCAAGTAAATTTCCAAGCCACTGGAAGCTGAGGTACCTGATTTCCAGGTTGCCCAGTTTCAGAGACATCAATGGGACTGATGTTACAGATCAGAAATCAAAGTCCATTTTTTAAGATGTCCACCTGAACTTGCCCTTTTTTTATATTAATGTGGCAATAGTGTTTCCCCACTCTAATTCACAGCATCACTGCACAGCTATCATTGCACTGCTCAGTTGTGTTTGGGAGAGAGATACAAGAGAACAAATGCCCATTAAAAACAAACAAGCAAACAAACAAAACAAATAATGATATATAAACTAAGACAAATCAGAAGGAATGATACAAGGAAACACATGGGAGGGAGCAATATGGTGTTAATGTAAAACAACTTTGTGATTCCGTATTTCTCATTTTTGTGCTGGACTAGGAATTTGTTTCGTGCCGCCTGGGGTCCCATGGTGCTGAGATCCTTTCTGGTGATGGTGTTCACAGTTGTCCTTACTCTCTCTCCACCCGCAAGGCAGCCAAATGCTTCTCCAAAGCACGTGGCATGCATAGTATAGACTGCCTATCCCTGCTCCTTACGGAATAACCTTGAATGAAAAGTCACCCCCTGCCTACACCTTAGCTTCTCAAGGGCTTAATAACGCCTACAGCAAAGGTAAGTCCTGGGGTAGTTGCCAGCAGTTTAAAGGCATTTTGAGATCCTTTGATGGAAGGATGATAGCTGAACCTGCATTTGAAATAAATTCTCAATTGTCTTTTTGCTAACACTTTTTTTTTTCTACTTTTCTATTCTTTAAGCTGTAAATAGAGCTTTCCTTTTCATCTGTTTAATAAAAAGGAAGAATACAAATCTCTTTGGTAAAAATGCCTTAGTAGTACCACAGTATTTTACTTTAATTAACAATGCAAATTTAAAATAGTCCTAGATTTTGACTCATTAATTAGACTAAAACATTACCATGATTAAATGTAACTTTAATTATTATTGCTGTATAAAAAGTGCTGTTTGGACTTGGTAGAAACAGGAACGGAGATATGAATTGTTTCCTTTATATTAGGACAGGAGTTTTCAGCCTTTTCCCATCTGAGGACCCTGAACAAGTTTCCAGTGAGGATGAATAACATTCAGAAAATTCATGTGGGATCCTGTATCACACAGTATAACTTGATTTTGCCCCATTCTTAGAAGTTTCACAGGCTGAAACCCACTGACCTAAATGGTCTTCCCCCACATCCTTCTATGCATGAGCCTCCAGAGTTCAAGCCTGGCCCATGCTATGGAGTGTGACGTTGAGACATCAATTTCTAGTGCTGGTAGGGGACTGAGCTTAGCTTTGACAGGTGAAAACTGTGCAAGAGAACCCCAGGGCAGCCCCCAACCTGGAGGCTGCAAAGGCAGTTCAGTCTTTATCACTGGGTATCTCTCTATTGCTTCTGCAGGGATGGTTTTTGAGCTGCAGCTCTCAGAAAGGAGCACCATAGGGAAGGTAGCTGTCAGGAGCTGAAGATGTTAGGTTTTTCATGTTTGTTTTTCTCCTTTCAAGTCAGCAAATCTAAGTTCTTTCTGGGAAATCCTGTCAAATACAGAGAGTGAGACAAAACCAGATCTTTTTCTCGCTAATATCAAGGAAGCATGACAGCCGTGGTCCAATGCTCTGGCATTGGAGCAGACACTGAAGTCTAATTAATTAACAACATGATTGGGATTTACCAGAAAAATCCACTCTCATTGAAAACTGTCAACACAGATTTGCAAAGGAACAATGATGATTACAATTGCAAATACAGCTGGGTGTTACCTCCATGCCCTGAATGCAACTGTTAACATCACTGACTCACTGCCATGACAGCAAACCACTGGGATCCTGTTGTGCTAGGTACTTCCCAAAGGGATGGTACAGATGGTTCCTGCTCTAAAGAGATGGTTTACACTAAAGTCTCCCCCTCTTTGGCTAGACAAATATTCCTTGACCCCAGAGAAAGAAAGTACCGGTCCAAGTTCTCGGTGCCCACTGCTTCTGCTACTCCTTCTGCAAACGATTCCAGATATGTGGGTGGACAATGAAGAGAGGTTGTTCTTACTCTTTCTTTGGCCTGAAAGATCATGCTACAGGTGTGATTTTCCCAGACTTCCTGTTTTTCATCCTTCTTGGCAAAGATGTAGTATTTCTGTATTTCTGCTTCATTTCCATGTTGTACCTCCCTTTCTCCCTCAGTCGTGCCTTCTTGCTTTACCGTCACCTCCCTTTGTTTTGGTGTTATTTGTGAACTACCAAGGACATCCTGAGTACCCCCGTGTATAACATGGGATGAGGGCTTGAACATCTATTGTTAGTGAAGAAGATTAATTAAATTAGAGGAGTTTGTTCCTCTGAAAGTGTATTCTGTACCTTTTTACTACCTGGCTGTTCCTGGGGAAGGTTGCACTACGAGCACCAGTCAAAATTTATAAATTACCATTTTTTGTTTGTATTTAGAGACATGTCTTCAACAGGTACACTCTCTGGGTCATTATCCTCCAACATCATATTTCCTCCTTGACTGCCTAAATTGCAGTTCAGGATCTTGCATAAGCATCTTGAACTTTACAATTTCCTAAATGATACATGTCACATTCTGTACTCCTTTTTCACTTATCTCCTTTCACCACGGCAAACCTGTCCACCAAGCAGTTGAAGAAAAGCTACCTCTAGATGACTTGAGATGCCAAGAATTACAGGTTTCCGTTTTAGGAACCCCTGGGTAGAGGAATTCAGATTTTATCTACAGGCTCAGCCACATTTGTTTCTGCTTCTCCCACTCCCTGTAGCCCTTCAGAGTGAGCCCCAGCACATCTCAGACCTAACGTGCATCCTCCATGGGAGATGTTTGGCTGCCTCCAGCAACACCACAAGTCCCTTTCCTCCCTTGTCCTTCTGTTACTCTTCAAGAAGCCCTGGCTCAGCACTTAAAAAAATGCAAGTGCTTCAACGTCATCCACAGTCCAGATACTAACGTTTTGGGATTACAAGCCCACATTATTCTACTTAGCAGCCTAACTCTGCTGGCGTGAAGTCAGTGATAAAACTATCACTGGCTTCCATGGAAGCTAAGTCAGGCCAAAGCAGGGAGCAAGTGCACTTGAAAATTTCACCTGCAAGGTCTTCTGGCCATCAGCAGTATATGGCAGCACTTCAGCCGTGTCTGGTTGCCGTGTGTGAGGCTGGAACTGCTTTCACTCTGACTTGCTTTTTCTGTATAGCTTCCCTCAAAGCAGAGTATTATTCCAGAATTAACGAAAGGTTTTGTAGAAGTTAAAAAAAAAAAAAGCAACAACCAAACAAACAAAATAACCAACCACCAAACCATGAAGAGAAAAAATATTTCACAAATGAATCACAGTGAGGTTGAAACAATAGACACTTCCATATCAGCTAAATTATGGGAAGCATTCAGTCTAACTGAGGTCTCTTCCCTTAGATGCTGCAGGAGACAGGGGTGTCTGGTTATTGTTAGTGATGAGAAGAGGGTGGGGAAGGGCTGGGAGTCTCTGAGTGCCTCCAGAAAGCATCCAGGATACAAGATCTCTCCAGCAGCCAGTTGTTCCCTGCATGCTCTGCAGGCTGGACAGCATAGCATGCAGACAGCCTTCCCTGGCTTGGGTTCCTTCCAAGATCAAAAATTGAACCCACCTGAGGTAAGCGGACTCACAAATCACCTTATCTTGCGTGACATGACGGACAGATGTTTTCCTGTTATACTGAACTGCACAAATGGGACATGTTTTCCTCCGGTCAGGTTCCCAGGTTAATGCCTGGCACATGGAGCTGCCTGCTTGCCTTTCGCAGGGGGAGGCCAAAGGCAAAGTGCAGACACCACGGGCTTGCCAGCAAGTCAGGGGCTGCAGAAATCAACCAGGAGGTCCCAAAGGTGCTAACAGCATCAAGCCACCGCTGAAAATGTTCTTTGTGCTGTTTCATTTGGGCCATAAAAGATGGAAGCAGGGACATGAACTATACAACCACAATATCTGCTCCTTTCCTGTTTCCTGTGATCTGAATTGCCACACTTAATTGAGGAGGACTTCTGAGGCCAGATGGGCACAGCTATGTTCACAGGAGCTGAGATGTCAGTGTCATGACATAACGATGCTTGCAGCTGCTTCTCTGCCCATCCATCGACTGCCAACCTGGGAGTACTCTCCAGCCCGTGGAGCACAGGGGTTAGTGCTGCACCAGGACAACCTGCTTCAAGGACAGGCAGGAACACATCAGGCCCAGTTTCTGCAGCATGGCAATGGTTGTCTGGCACCCATTCTCCAACCCCCAGAATTGTCTTCTAGAAGCTCAGAAACATACCTGCTACAGTAAAGCAGAAAGGCTTTACATTAATCATTCTGGGGAGCCTTTTTAACTACAGAGGATATTCCCATCAGAGCCTCTAATGTAACAGCTGTATGCTCTCCCTTCTTTTTCTCCTAGGAGACAGCTCTGCTAAGCAATGTTAAATATGTAAATTACTTCTGACTTTAACTCCTCTCTCTTCAGTGACTAAAGATAGCACCTATATAAACAATCTCCTTAAATTTGGTGATGTGTTTGAGTCACGTGAGTTGTTCTCCTTCTTTATATTTCATCCCACACCAAAATAATGCAGGACATAAGGAGCTTCCTTGCCCACAGAATTCAAGGTGAAACCTTGGTGATGGTCATGATTTGAGAGCACTCAGCTTCTTCCAGGGTAGGAGCTTTCATTTTGCTTTCTCTATAGATTTATGGTCAGGACTACAAACTGGTAGATCAATGTTATGAAGTTTCTGATGATGAACAAGGGGACTGAACATGCTTCTAACACTTTTATCAAAATTTTGAACAGGCCTTTTATGTTGTCCAGCTTTGTGGGCTCAGCCTAAGCTGTTTTGTTGGACAACCAGAATTGCATGAAATATTGCTCAGTACAGTACAATAGCTGGCACCAGACCAACTGAATAAAACAAGGATTTGCAGAGATACTTTGGTAGTCCTTTACCTATTTTCATATGTAGCACTCCTTGTGTTTCTGCACAAACAGGATTTGCACATACAAACCAGATCTACCAGCACCCATTAACTAGTGATTTGAAGGAAGGATCCCCAAATATTGTAGTATACTGCCATCACAGAGAAAAGATAAATAGAGTAAGAGCAAAATGAATCTTTATTCTTGCTCAAAACAGTTTCCCGATGAAGAGAGACAACATAAAAAGCTGACCTGTATGTAGAGCTTTGTAGAACTTCAGGATGGTGTTACTAGCTTGAACCCAACCTTTTCCACCCCAAAAACTGACAACCTTAATGAAATCATCTCATCTTTATCTACAGAATAACTTCATAAATAAATAAATAAATAAATCAAAATAATAAAAAAAATAATTCCTGTTTAAATTATTGACACGTTGAAAATATTTTTAGGATTTTTCCTTAAGCATATTTTCCAGAGAAAAGAGAGAGTGAAGTTTTTTTTAACTGTCTGATACACTGAGAAAATTCACAGCAGTTCTGAATTTTACATTGGAATTCAATGAGGCATTATCGATTTAAGTAATGTAATTACTGTATTTTATATTCATAGCAAAATTGACAAAGAGGTGTTGCTTAACAGTCTATAGAGATTGAATCACCAAATACTTTTGAAGTATAGCCTGTACTTAGGAAGCACTTGAGTTAACTAAAAAAAATTGCATTGCTAACTTATAAATTCCCAACAAAGTGCAGCTTTTGGCTGGATATTGCTGAATTTTCTGGAGATGCTCAGAAGAGATCTCTATTACTTTCAAGTATAGAGTACTCTGTTTTAGCTGTGCCATATTCCACTACCGAGCTAAGATTAAAATCTTCGTATGGCAATTTGTAATTTCTGTAGCACACAATAAATTGATTTGCCAGAGAGGGGAAGAAACATGATTCTTAAAATGATAAGATTCATTAAAAATGCAACTGAAATGTCATTTCAAAAAGATCATAAAAGGTAAAACATGCCATTCAAAAAATTGGTCAGGCTCATTACATTTTCTCCTTCCTGAAGAGAATTAAAAAAAGAATCTGATATAAAACAGTTTCTGTTAACCCATATATTACTATTGTTTAGTGTATAAAAGTTTTCCTTATGGATCAGTGGCAACTATTTTAGAGCAATTATTTGATTTCTTGAGTGGCTGAAACAGAATAATTGTTTTCCTGGGTCCCATATTTAAGATAGCAAGCATGCAAGCAGATAGCGAGCATTTTCAAGGTCAAAATCAGAAGTTGTATTAGCACATTCCTGCTTTCAAGTTAAGCATGTGCTTAAGTGCTGTGCTAGACTGAGACCTGACACCTGTTTAAATCAAAACATAACTCCATTGAACTCAGTAATGTTGTATCTGTACGTAAGCAGTATATGTGAGAAGAAAATGAGACCCATATGGTTTTGAAAAATCATAGCAAAATGTTGAACTAGTGTTGTGGATTAAAAGGAGACCTAAAACTCATAGAAATACTGTTATTTTAGTTGACAGCGCCATACTTATCTGGTATATCCTGGCTGTCTATGATATATTTAAGATTACATAGCCTCATCAATTTATACCAGCTAAGACTTTGACCCTAGAAGTAAATTTTAAGTGTATTATGCGCTCCAGAAATCGAATCTTGAGAATTACACTCCTTTAATCAGGGAAAAGTGACATCATACGCTTATCATTGCACAGCTCAAATTTCAAATGTTGCACTGCTAGCAGCAATCCAACCAAGTGAACAAATAAAAGCTTCAGGACTGAAGACAACATCTGAGAAAACCATGAGGATTCTGCCTATGAAGAAGATGATGGCATTCATTAAATCAACTTTTTCTTTCTAGAAAAAATATACAGAAAGAGATGTTCACACACAAACAGTACAGCGACACTGTGATTGTATAAGTCAAGAAGATAGCTAATGTACCTTGGACTGAGCCTTACAGTCCACGGCTAGATGCTCAATAGGCATTGTATAGCTACACTTCCACGATCTGTTTCTGTCACCCCCATACATACATGTCCTCACTGTCGTTGGAGAGAATTGTGAGAGATAAATATCATTCCTCATACTGCTTATGTTATACTGTATCTCTTCGAACGACTTTGTGAAGGCCTACTGAGTGGACTAATATATATTTCTTCTTCACAAATGTCTGTTTCTAGATTGACCTATTCAAGGACATAAATAAGCAATAACTAAAGATGAAAAGAGTTGGCCTCGATCCCCAGCTGCTATAGTCTGGCAAAGATCCACAAGCATCCACATAGCTAAGGTAAAGATCTGGAGCTGTCTGGTTCCTTTAAAGATAAGTCCAGAAACTGATTCAGTGAACTGCGAGTGAAAATTTTCTTCTGAAAACAGTGCAGTACTTATAACTCCCATCTCATGCCATGAATGCTGCCACCAAGGAAATATTTAGCACAATTATGTATGCACAATTTCCATTATTTTGCTCTTTTTTATTTAAAAGGAAATTACCAAGTATTTTCAAGATGCTGGGAAAAAAAAAAGAAAAAAAAAGAAAAAAAAAAAGACAATGCCCTGCACAGTTGTTTTTTCCAGTGTTCTAGAGCAGTCCTGAGGAACACTTCAGTTTTATTCCCTTGCAGAATGCCAGTATGCACATTGTGGGAAGAATCAGCCAAGAGGGCAGTGTGAATACCTGAGGAACATCTCAGACCTGAGAATTAGATGCCTGTCTACCTTATGACCGGGGCCAGTAGAAGAGTGCTACACAAGCTTCTTGAAGAACCAGTATAGGCAGCAAATCTCAATGAGCAAACGTGAAGTCAGCAATATTTTATATCAAGTGAGCAGAGAGATAAACTCTGATACCACAGAGTGGATTCTGCAGTTACACATCACTGGTGCATCAGTCTGAGTCATTACTCAGTGGAATACAACAGTACAAACCCCAGAGTACAGTAAATGAAATTATTAGGAGCAAAGATAAAAATGACAAATGTCTCTGCATATGCCAGACAGACGAACTGCTAAAGCCCTGGCTACAAGACATTGTGGAAAATAGGAATTTACACAGCCTCAAGGGGAAAGTGAACAAGCTTATGGAAGAAAAATCCACTGAGGTTACCATCAGCTTGTGCCTGCCTTAGCAAGTTCAAGGTGATAGCAGTTAGAGGTCAAGAAAGCATTAGGGAGAGCTATAGTACGCATGCACCCTGTTCTCATACCCTTTGCTAATTCCCTACTTGCCAGCAGTAAAAAGAAGCGCCTTGGTGGCAAGCATATAAAGGCAGTAGATAATGCAGTAGTGACATCGGAACAGAAGCTCTGCTACCTTGGCAATGTGCTGTCTTGGAAAGGCACGACTGCGGAGCACAAGCCAGGGTAGCCCCGAGGAGATGAATGCAGTGTGTCTGGAATGAAGGCGACATCCGACTTCACACAAAAGCAAATGTCTACAACACAGTTGTCATTACTCTTTT
Organism: Anser anser; assembly: GCF_964211835.1. Classification (NCBI taxonomy): domain Eukaryota; kingdom Metazoa; phylum Chordata; class Aves; order Anseriformes; family Anatidae; genus Anser; species Anser anser. Next base: position 24,042,510 of record NC_139728.1, on the reverse strand, counting down.
GTATGCCTGAAAAGACGGGACAATTTATAGCTGTCATGGCAAGTGTTCTAGTCAATTCTTCACGCACTGCCTCCAAGTCTTGGCTGGTACAGCAGGGCACAATGAGATCGCCACAGCTGAGATCTTTCAGTATTGCCAAATCCTCCTACGCTCTTCAAAAAGTCTGGGGCACGTGTCAGTTAACAGCAAATTCAAAGCCACTTCTGATGGCCCACTCTGACAGGTCATAGAGCTGAAAGACTCTGAAGAAATGTTGTCAGCCCCTGCTTAAGCCATGGGGCACAATGCTGACAACCTTGGCTGGGACAGAGGACATCCCGAGTTGTCTCAGGCTAAGAAGATACGGTGCAGTATGAACAGTGATATGGGAAAGCAGGCATAAGAAAGTCTGGACAGCAGGTGTAAGGAAGTCAGAAATCTGCAGTATACACTGCTTTGGTGGATTATGAAACTTCGACTTGTTTCTCACCCAGAAGGCCACTCAATACTTACAAAATGTCATGCAGAGAGGAGATTCTTCCTTGCTGATGTCCTCCACCCTCTGAAGCACTTGCAGTCCAGACAGTCAGTGAGCACAAATCACCATCCTCTTCAGGGACCTGCAGATTGAGTGGTGGGGCCAGCACCGCCACCTGGCAAGGCATGGCTTATGGGAGCAGACATACAGATCCACTAACTCTTCCTGGTAACTCAGTATTCTTATCGTGCAACTTCAGCATTAACATTTACTCCTGACCCCCACTGAATCATTTTATGTGCCAGAATGATCTCTCCAGAAACACCCCTATTTTTCCATCACTCTTGTTGCATACACTTCTTTTTCCTAGTAAATAGATTGGCTTTGAATTTATTTTCTCCACAGAGTTCTTGCTTGCTCTCTCCCTCTTGTGTTATCTTTCTTTCCAGTAACCCATCTCTGTCGTTATCAGTTTTTGGCCAGTCTTCCAGTTAAAGAACAACAGCAAATTTCATGACCAGTAACACACAATGTTCTTGAAAATTTGGTTTTGTTTCATTTAAAATCAGGTCTGCAGGGTAAGAAGATCTATGCTAGTCTCTTCAGTGACACACCAAAAAATATACCTTCATTTTAAAGCTGGCTGTTTTCATTACTCTCCTAGACAGCATTTTAAGCCCAACAATGCCATTCCTCTCCAGGCCAACTTTGCATTGATTAGCTAAGTAGGTTTCGCTGCAAGACACTGTGATTGTATTTGCCCTAAAAAGCAAGTAATGCTTTTAAAAAAATACAAGTTTGCTAGGCAAGATTGACTTTTTATAAACTCATACTGCTTATTTTCATGATTAAAATAAAAGTAAAAATCCAAGGAGACAAGACGCTCCACTTCAGGTATAGCAGCCCCCGAATGGATTACTTGAAAAGCAATTGCAACATTTACACATTTTATTTGGAGTTTGAAGATGGAGTGTGTTGCTCTACTCTGCTGTTTCACCGTGTCCCTTCAAAAGCTTAAGTCTTTTAAGCTATTCCCTAAATATCCTAGGATGCATAATAACTTCTTATCTCTGTATGTTTGCATGTTCCCTTAACAGTTATTGAGGCTTGATCTTTCTAACCTGACTTCACATATTTTTCTTGGAATAAGATTTATTTTTAAAGGGGATCACAATTTCAGCCAACTTTTGCATCATTAACCACCTCCTCCTCTTTATTTATTTATATTTTAATAAGCCACTAATTTCCCAGTCAAGAAACGGGCAGATTTGGCTAAAAGCCAAACTCAAAAACAAAGACAACCGTAATAGAAAAAGCTACATGAAAACATTTTTTTAAGAAGGAATAGATAACATTAAACATCAGTTAGAAGCTATGAGCTGCAGGTAACTGATAAAGGGAGCAAAAGATACCAGGAAAATTACTGTTGGCAGAGTGAAAGCCAAAGACAAGTGCTCAAGCAAGAACGTAACAACAGAAATTCTAACTATTACAATTGCCTGTTACTTAACCAGAGAGTGTAGAATTGCTGATAAGAGACGACTGGAAAAGAAGAAATATTCAGCAAGTAGTTTAGCTCTGGGTATGGAATACTTATAAAAGAAGATAGTAACATGGAGAAGGATGTTTCACCTTAGAAACTCTGGTCTACATGGATGCATGAGCTCCTAAATACTTAACCATATGTCATTAGATTATTCGCATGTCCTGAAAAGTTGAGAAATTCAAGAGAACCTACACATGTTCAACACAGGGTGAGTTTCTGAAAGAATATACAGTTCTACTCTGCCAATTTTAATCCAGTGAGCCTGGAGCCAGCCTGGGCAAGAGAATAGAAAAGTTGATAGACGATTCTGCTGAAAGGCAAATAAAAAATGTACAGCAGAAAATATAACTAATGCCAGCCAAGAAAGTTTTCTGGAAAATAGAGTTTGATATGCAGACCTGATATCAGCTGGATAGCTAGTTGGTAAATGTTATGTGTGAAATCTGGGTATTTATTTGACCATACAATGTACAGCATTCCACATACAAACTGGCATTAAAACATATCAATAAAAGGCAAATTTTAGGCAAAACTTGGAGAGAAGACTTCAGAGGGGACACACAGATGAAATGAAAGGAACTAAAGACATGGCTTTTCCATGACTAGATCAACAGAGGAATGCACAGCCATGTAGAGTAGTGGTTCTCTCTTTTTGTAGTCCTAGTACAGTAACACCAGCTCTTGTGTGAATAATGAAAATAGATGCCAAAGTTTGGAGAGGCTTTGGGGAAAAAAGCATATGTAAAGAAATATAGAAAATAATTCTTAACAATAGACTTAGAGCTTGGCTGGTTATCAGAAAGGATAGAGACAAGTTGATTAGATGAAATAAAAATATCTGCAGCCAGTGAAAACACCACAGGTGAAAGGACTCTTTCAGCCAGCAGAGAAAGGCATAGTTACAGTCTGTGCCTGAAAGGCAGAGCGAGAAACTGAGAAATAAAGGACACATTTTGAGCAGCGAGGATGATTAATTTTAGGACAAACTACCGGGGGAAGTGGTGAATTCTCATACGATTCAGGTCAGCACAAGATGGGATCCATCAGCCACTGACAAGAGATCTGATTAAATCATTTGCAGACCATTTTTGGCATTAAGGTCTCTGCATCGCTGAGGAAAACTTGCGTTAAGCCACACCATCTGACCCAATAACCTGCGGCAGGAAAATGTCTCTGGTCAGCTGCACGTTACGGCCCCACTCTTCCTCGCTCCCACTCGCAGAATGGATTGCTCCCTCGTAAAGTGCCCATCCTGGCAACACAGGAGCTTAAGAGATGAACAGAGCTGGCTTTGAATTGAAGGGGAACTCATATACATACCTTACCAGCAGGGAAACACATACTTTACAAGGCAAACCGCACCTAAGATTTTTTTTTTCCTTCCCTCTCTTTTCCAATCAATCAGGCCCTGTAAGTTCGACTCTATATGCACCTCTCTTGCTTTCTGTCAAAGAAAAAAAAATCAATTCTAGGTGAATATACAATCTCTTCCATTCAGGACCGGTGCTGGCAAAGCACAGGATGATGGGAATTTGCTGCTGGCATCATAGAGATGGGCTGTGGCCACAGAAATGCAATGAGATCGCCACATGCTGACACCGCTTGGATGCCGTCAAGAGTTTGGGGATTTGGGGTGCCCTGCTCTGAGAAGCAGGGTGCAGCGATCAGGGCTACAGCTCACTCAGGAAGCAGCAGCCACCATGGGAACCCCTGCCTTCTGGGGACGCTGGTCCCGTAACCTGCCCCAGGCTCGGCCCTTGGCAGCCTGTTCATCACCTTGTCACAAACCGTGTCGCGACAGAACCTGGCCACCCTACAGAGCAGCAGGTCTGGGCAGCCATGAGATGCACAGGTCTTGGGTCCCCAGTGGGAGACTTTTCTGAGCACTGCTCAAAGGCTGAAGGGACAAGATTTTAGACTTGCACGCAATTTGGGCTTTGCCAGATCTGAGCATAGAGACCTTCAGTTTTCAAGTCCGTCAATCCAGTTTCCCATGCCAACTTCATATTCACTGGAGGAAATAAATGAGAAAGAAGGGGTGGGAGAGATGAACTTTGTAACAAGCCACATCAGTGTAGGGAAGCAGGGAAAGGTAAGTAGAGTTTATTTTATCAGCACTACACAGGAAGTCTCAGTACCAAAAATTGCTCTCATCCCAGCCAGCGCTCCATGTTATTTCTGGCACATTTGTAAACTGGTTTGCAAAAACACCCTAGGAGTCCCTCAGCATGCCCTGCCTCTCAGCTCCCTCAGCCTTGAGTGCTTTACTGAAAATGAGGGCTGATCCTGAACAGCCAGGTGGAAGCGTCTCTTGGGGGCTGGTGACACTGCAGCCAGCGTAGGCACAGATTCCCGTTGCTAAATCAGAAAAGCTGCCTCTGGGCAGAGGCTGTTCAAGAAGTCAGCTTTGTCACTATTGCTGCCCCAACCAGTGAGATTAAGCTAGCTTAGGTACACAAATATAGAGAACTTGTACCTTCAACTGCAGGACAGCTCTAGTTTAAGGGAAAGGTCCTGAGCAAGACCCCACTGCCTCATTTCCCTGGGAATGATCTGTCACATCCATGCCATATGAGACCTGATTAGGATGCAACGAAGGGTGTTTGTTTAATTTCAATTACTCTCTTTAAAACCAAACCCTGCTCCTGATTTCTAGTGCAAAGGACGCATTTTCAAAGCTCCATTTCTAATTTTGTTTCGAAAAGAACCCGCGAGTTGTTCCCCGAGCTGGTCTCCCTCAGAGGGAGGCTCTCCTCCCTTCGCATCCTCAGCAGTCCGGTTTCCAGGCACGAAGCTGGAGCAGGGGGGTCAGACTCAGGCCCACGGCTCTGCAGAGACCCATAGAGGGCACCAGACGCTCATTTTTAGTGCCGTGGCCAGGTGCTCGGGCTGCCCGGCCCGGGGGCTGCGCAGGGGGCTGGGGGCTCCCGGGGTGAGCAGTGGGAGCTCCAGGGAGATGGAGCATCCGCACTCCGATCTCACCTGCTGGATCGGTGGGTATGGCCATTTGCTGCCATTTCCAAATGAAACCATAATGTAAGGTCTTGGCTTGATGCGAAATTTCTTTCACAAGTGTCTGATGAAATGGGGAAAAGAATCGGCTGAAACGTTTTCTTTTCCATTTCAAGAATTCAAACAAGAAGCAAAACATGCTCAGTGACATGAAAAGTCTCTTTACACGGGAAAATCCGAGCATTTCACTTGGAAAATATCAAAATGATCTGTTCTGAATTCTTTTTTTTTTTTCCTCTTCTATAATAGAAATAAAATTAATTTAGAGTTTGGTGTCACTGAATCTGCCTTTTTCACCAAAAAAAAAAATCTCCAAATAAAAAAAAATCCAAAAAATCCAAAAATCCAAACATTTCCTCCCCTTCCAGCCACAGTTGTTTCAGATCAGCTCAGGGCAGAGGAAGTATTTCAGTGGCCTTTGGAAAGACCACACTCTGAGAAACCCATTTCACTATTTACCCACCACCAGTGATAAACAAGAGGTAAATGAACGGGAAGAAAGCGAACCCGCTGCGTGACTCACTATCATGTGAGAAGTGTGCTGTCTGCCATAACCACAAGCCATGGTATATTATCACAATGGTTTATTTAATCTGGGAGTGAACTCTAGATATCATCTAACACATCTGCTCCCATCTTGCGGCCCATGGCTCCCTGTCCTACGGGCAGAGCCTTTCTGAAGCCCGTTTCCACAACTGATGGGGCAAACGAGAGCTCGGGCAGCCCCACACCACCGTCAGCCCAATGCACGCTATGATCCAGGGCATCTGTAGCACCTAACAAGGCTGAAATATTACACAGAGAGCTGCACAGAGACTTACCACAACCCAAACATGGATGTAGCTTGTTAGACAGATAGGATCTAGGAAGTAGCTCTCAGTAAACCTAAATACATTTGGGAAAGGGAGGGCAGGAACACCAGGCTCGGAAGCCAGATTATGATCAAAATACCAAGGCAGTTCCTCTCTCTTGGTAACTGTCCAAACTAGAATCCTCAATCCCAGCCCCTCCAAGTCTCTCTGGGTTTGAAATCTGCTTGCTTCTGTGAGTTTCTCAGTTCAGGCTTCTCCCTTGTTTTCAACAACCTTTACTCCCCCTTGCCTCCCATCTTTCAAATGTCTCCTAGCTTCTTGCAGCATGGAGGATGCAACCTTCACAAGCTTTTCATCAACTTTAGTGAGTTGGACTGAGCCTTACATTCCTGCAGCAACTGGAATTTGGGTGCTTTTCTAGCACCAAATATATCTCTATGCCTAGGACAGAGTTTGCTCTGTCTTCTACCCCCCCTCCCCCCCCCCCCCCTTTTTTTTTAAGAGATTAGATTATCCTTAAATAATATGTTTTCCAACTGTTTTGTGTGGCAAAACCTCTCTGCTTCCTATTTTATACGTGGTTTACATCCTGTGCATGTGGCTTAAGAGAGCAGCCGTTCAGCTTCAGGGGGTAATTAATCCCCAGCACCGTAATCTGCACAGAGGCATTTAATCTTTCAGGAAAGATGCACCTGAAAGGAACTTTTTGAGAAGCTCAGGGCTGATAGAAACCACTGAGTAAAGCCAACAGCTTAGCCAGAGGCTGGGAACCTCCTTTCTGCTCTGATCAGGTTTCCTCAGCAATTAAATGCGGAGCCATCCAACAGAACTATTTTGTCTAAGGGTGATGAGCAGAAGTCCCTGGGATTCAATTTCAAGATCTTCTCAGAGGTCCCTGTTGCATAACCTTGGTTCTCCCAGGACAGTGTTTGATCCTGCTCCTGCTGCTAGAGGAGGCTTTCTTGGCATCACCTTATTTTGCCCTCATACAAAAGATAAGTTTCCAGATCATGGATCTACAGGGCAGAGACCCTCCCCATCACACAAACTCCAAATTTATGTTGGTTCTTTTGGGTCTGGAAGTGCAACTAAGGCCACGGCAATTTGAAAGGTCTTCAATTATGTAATCACAGAGTGATACATCCTTCACTTCTGCCACCTTACTTTGCACTTAGTTATTCTGGATGCCTTTTTCAGTCTCTCCAGCTTCGGGATGTTCAGACCCTTCCAAGAGAGACAGTTCCAAACCTTCTGCCAGGGATTTCTCTGGAACTTAGGTGATTTTCCAAAGCTATTTCTCATTTGGTTTCCTTGACTTTTCCATTCATTCTGTCCCTCCCTGTCCCCTCCAATAGCTCAACCTTTTTTTGTTTAGAGGGTTGGCTGAGGACAATGGGAAGCAGCACGGTAATCCTGCTCTCAGAACAGCAGGGAACTGGCACTACATCCTCCTCTTATGATGTACGCTCAGGTGCCCAGACAGAAAGCATTAGTATGCCAACAACACTCCCTCCTGTAGCATGTTGTCCAGAGATGTTTTACAGCCATGCAAAACTTAAATTTATGGCTTGTGGGACTTGTCCTCACTGAACTCCCTGCAGGGTCTCCGTGTTGGGACCACTGCACTAAGATAGCCCTCAAAGGAGATAAATCCTTCTTCCACCTCCTTCCCTGTTTCTACCTTTCTGTTTTAGCCTCAAAAAGGAGTTTTCATCTTTTTGCTCATCTACGGACCCTTAAAGCATGGTTGCATGGAGAATGTAGGTGGGTTTGCTTTTCTGATTCGCCCATCCTCAGCACAACCTTTTCTTCCCACCCAGCCCACCAGAAGCACAGCTGCTGCCTTCAAACCAGTGCCATCCAATTGCATTCCCACTGCCCTCACGCCTACATCTCCTCTGGAGCACCTCTGAAGCACTCGGCTCAGTTGGGTACAAGAAATAAAGCTAGGTCCTATCCTTTCAGTAGGGCCGTAGGCCCCTTCAGCCAAGTCATCTCCCCGCTACCTGCAAAGTTACACCACTGCAACCAGCGCCTGGGTAAAACAGCTGCCTTTGCAAGGTCTAGTGCTTCTGCCAGGCACACAGGTGCCAGGACCCCTTCATTTGCAAGAGGTGAGGCTCACAGGTCAGCAGCACACATCAAAAGGACCACATAAAGACCTACATTCAGGGCTATGCTTTCAAACCGAGGAGACAGACAGACAGACAAAAAAGACATTAAGCAGATAATAAGTTTAAGGCAAACATCTCTTGTGAAAATGGCTCCCTGGAAGCCTACAGGCTTTTCCTGCCATTAATGAGGTTTCTGCTCTAAGCTAAGAGATGTCTGTAGTGCATATCACATTAATGTGTTCAGGATAATGGGGCTTTAAATCAGCAACTAGTACTGGACAAGCATGGGATGAGGTCAGTCTTAACAAAACTAAAATTAAATTACATTTGAACTGGTGTCAGATGAAAAGATGTTTTCCACAAAGCTGTTTTTTTTTTTTTTTCTAGGAAAAACAGAAGGGAAAAAAAGCAACCTATGAGTCATCAAGTTGAAATAGGTTATTCACTCATCATGTCCTGCAGCCACATTTTCTCTCCAGTAAAATAGGTTTGAAATTTGGTGTCTTATGAACTACTCAGGAAGATGAGCTCAGTAGGAGGGACAGGAGGGATGAGAGACACTGCCCTCTCAGTCCACTGTTTGCTGCTCTGTCCCACCCGTCTCCAGCCCTGGGTGGCTGCAGTGGCTGCTTGGACATCTTCAGGGACTGGCTGGCGCTGCTTAGTGTTCCCTTCAGTGACCCCCTCTGCACCTCCCTTCTTATGTTTTTGATAAACTTAGTATTTTGCCCCATTCTTTCATTTGTTCTCTCTGTATTTGCTTGGTTTCTCCTCATTATCTGCTTTAGAATCTCTTTGTCGAGTATTGCTATTAGTTTTCGTTTGTTTGTTTGTTTGTTTTTAGGGATGGGTTGATGATATTTCTAAGGGGAAGACAAATGGGAACAATGGATATCTTGGAAAAAAAGACTAAAACAGAGGAAACAGGTAGCAGTGGTTCTTCTGAAAAACTCCAACCTCCAAGGACTTCCTGAGCCAGACGGGGTGGCTTTGTGTTTGATAGCCATTGATAGACTTTTCCCCATGGACTTGTTCAGCCATCCTTTGAACCTCTGTAGGTGTTCAGCAAACATAACTTGCCCCAGCAAGGTGTTCCAGAGCGTAGCTATGAGCTGGCTACTGCCAAAATCATTACTTAATCTCATATTACACATTGAAAATGTTTACTATCATTATGGTGTCTGAATTGCTGGTAGACTTTCTGATAGATCTAACACACTCATCTAGCACACTGATCATCCACTATCAGTGGATTCCCATATCCTGAACGCTGTTGCAGGATTTTTCAGGTGAAACACGCCCAAAATGTAGTTGCTGAAATCAGCTTTAGTATGACTTTTTTGTTTTTTAATCACATGAAGAGAAATAAACTGTATTTGAAAGAAGAGATACAATTGAATATAGGGTAAGAAATGGTGAGCTTTAAAAATTCGTAGGGTTGTGTGTAAGCCAGCAGGTCTCCACGTATTAGCTGCTCCGAGAAAGCTGTAGGTGCCCTGTTACAGAAGCTGTGCCAGAGCCTGTACAATGGGGAGAAAAAAAGGGGGGGGGGGGAGAGGGGGGATAAATAGGGCTATATTTAACTAATCAAGTCTCTCCTTATCCTCCCAGTATTGTGAACAGCAGGAAAGCAAACAAGGCAATGTTTAATTGCCTCTCAAATACAGGGGGGAGAGCAAGCCTGAAATTGAGTTTTAGGCAGAAATTTCCACAGCTCTCTCAAGTTTCTTTGCTCGCTGGTAAAAGACACCTTCAGCAGCTCCTCCCCAAAACCCTGTCCCGAGGGACCCCGGGGGAGAACAAAGCCGGGGATTTATCAGCGCTGCCGGGCGGCTCCGCACCAAGGGACCCCCAGGGACCCGCAGCTAGGTGCCGGGCGGCCCCAGGGGGGCGAGAGGGAGCCGGGCAGGCTGGAAAGTAAAAGTCACCTGCAGGGACCGCAAGGCAGAAAGCTTAACCTGAACTCCACCAGGTTTTCATCAGCATTTCCAAAGGGGAGGCAGCAAACTGTGGATTGAAATGTGACATCGCCGGGCAAACGGACTGAACCGCAAAATGAGTAACTTCCTCCGGGAGCTCCCCCGGAGGGACGGGGATTGCTTTAAGGTGCACGGCCTCTGTTATGTAAATTGTCTTGAACCCTAAGAGGTTTTGCAGATTTACATGATAAGTAATTGTTTTCTCCCCCAGCTATTAAGCGCGATGTGGGGGAGAGAGCTCAGGGCGAGAAGGAAAGCAGAAAGCGGGAGGGAGGCTGCAGGCGAGGAGGATCTTGCAGCAGGCTGGTGAAGGAGACTGGAAGTCATCCGGTAAAGGGAGCAAAAGCTGCACTGGGGACAGGGCTGTGCGAAGGGAACCCCAGTGGGTGTAACGTGGGGGCCACCAGGCCCCACCAGCCTCCCAGGGCACCCGGTGCGGAGCCACGGGGCAGTCCAGGACCAAAGCAGAGGGAGCCATGCCTCTCTGAAATACTTCTCCGAAGTTCACAAATCCTGAATTCAGGCAGTTCTAGAGCCAGGGGCAGTGCCTTTGGATTTAAAAGGGCCCCATGGGTTTTTCTTCCAGGAATTTGCCTTTCAGCTTCTATGGCTTCACGTGGCAAGGAGTGCCTTTCCTTAAGGACGCACGTAGCCATGCTGCATTGCAGAGGGGTGTTGCTTCTCCCATGCGCAGTGTTTCGAAAGGATCCTGCCATGCAGGAAGTGTTGTAGGGGTTGTCCAAGGGTACGGATCATATATGGATCCTTTGAGTCTGGATAAGCAATAAAGAGGAGTCGCAGAGACTGCAGGTGTGTGAAGCTCAGGGTCTATGCTCGGGGTGCTCCTCCTGTGAGGAGCCGCAAGTCAGGCTTGGGAGCCTGCAGTGGCACAGGGGCTGAGATGAAGACATGAGATAAATGGATGTGGGGAAGCAATGTCATTTCAGTGAGGGGAACGGGAGCTGAAGGCTGACGTGGAAGTGATTTCTGTGAGTCTAAAAGAGATTTGCAGTTCTTCCAGGGAAGATTTTTCATCGCTCATTCCTCCAGGTCTTGTCACAACAGAAAGCTTCATTTTCTTCTCAGTGGTGCAACTCCCTTCACATCAACAAAGTTACGTTAATGGAGGCGTGCACAGCGAAACCCAGGGCTGGAAGAACAAACCTCCCTCATCATGAATCCCCTGGTACAGCATGTGAGAAGGCCCTTTCCTTTCAGCCTTGGAGAGGCTATCAAATTGCTTTTAATGTTGCATCTCTCAGTGCTGGGCCACAAGACGTTTGTTTGCTTCAGGTGTCATGGGAGCTGAAAAATCTTTTTGGGGAATGATATTATCCCTCTAAAGTCTTATCTTAAGGGAAACATATGTGATCTTGCAGAGAAGCCTCTCTCGGTTGTGTTTTAACTTACTGGTCTTGTTACAGTGCGACTTCACACCAACAGCACTATGCTGTGGGTCACAGCCATGCGAACGGGGGGGAGAAAGTAACTCGTACACTGCTGACACTGCCGGAGTGGGAACGGGTGGGTTCTGTGCTCTGAGATAGGGCAGAAGAGGTTCAAGTTACTGACAGATTTGGAGAAGCTTTTTAAGTGGGATCTTCAAAGGACATGTTACTTGTCCTAACTCTGATGGTGTCAATGTCACAAAGAGGGCATTGTTTGAGTACTTTCGGTGTCTCACCTTTAATGTCTCTAGCTTCTGCTCCTCCTGTATAAATGTATTTGTCTACCTCACCCATGATTTACTCTAGAGGGAAAACTTTTACTCTATGGAAGGCTCCCATAGTCACTGTGATTATAAAGTCTGTGCTGCATAATCGCACCGAGAAAAAGAGTCTCTCCTGCAATCTAAATGTTCTGATAGAAATTGAATTCATAAATTGTTAGCACGGTTCTGTAATAAACAACTGAATTCATTCATACCTTTATTCTCTCCTTAACTCACAATTGTTATGATTTTCCAATTGTTTGTTCATTTCTTTCTGTGGCAGAACACTATTTTCAAAACATTTTAAAATTATGGCTGTTTTTACCCATTGTTATCTTATTTCATTCTAATGAAAACTACGATATCAGCAGAAATATGATCATGGCTCACAGGCAAATCTCTGAAGTAAAAATACAATGAACTAATAAAAATGTAAGCATCGCTATCATTTTTCCAGCTCCTTTGGGCACAGTTGTCTCTCCTTGGGATAGGTTTGTACAGCACCTTGCCCAGTCCAGCCTAGAGCTTATCTAAGGTTTGTGGGCATCACTTTTAGACAAATAGCAGTAGAAAAACAAACTCTACTAGCATGAGTTCAGCCCTGCTGCCAAGCAAAAAGCTTCATGAGACCAGCTACTCCTCATCCCTTCTGAACCCGGAGGAAATCCATCGATTACACACTGTATCTCCGAGGTCAGCGGTTTGGGGTTGTTTTGAAGTGAGGGCCTCATCTAAAACAAACTTAGATCAGCACATGCACGTACAGCCTCCCCCCCACACAAACGACATACATCACTTGTGTGATAAAACCCCTTCAAAGCAAGCAGTCCACCGCTCTCAGATAATTTACCCCTGTAAGGAGAGAACAAACAGCATGATAGACACGAGTCACTCTACCACCAGAAGCCTCTAAAATCTTCTGGTGATAAAGGTGGCATGAAAACATGGCTAGAAAGGAAACAGGAGCAGTTAGAAGCATGGGTGTTTTCATGGGAACTGTGGTTAAAGAGAGAACAGGAAACATTAAAAAGCAACAGGGGAAAAATGAGAAGGAAAATTCTGGCCTTTAGTGGATCTGAAGGAGCCTGTAGCATCTCAAGACAAACTCTTCCATCTTCCCCACCTCCTCCCTGAATGTCCTGCTGGAAAGCTGGAGGTGGGGTTTCTGGCAGAGGGGAATGTGTCCTTTACTGGCGCTGCTCAGATCTCCCTTCCCTGTGGCACTCCTGCAGCAGCTGTGGTTTTGCTCACTGGACCACTGCAGGTAGGAGGAATCTTGTACCCAGTCTGGAAACACCAGTAAGGGATTAAAAAAAAAAAAAAAAAAGAAAAAAAAAGAAACCCTCCCCCTGAACTCAGTCAGTGTGCTAGGACTAGAAAAAGAGCTGCTGTTGCCACCACTGTAAAGCACAAATCACTTTTGTTTCTGCCCAGCAACGTCTTACCTCGTCCATCAGCCCAGGCTACTCCCCTGCCTTGACTGCAGCATGACTGGAAACTTCCAGCTAGAGGATTTTTACTTTGTGGGTCAGGTTTCTTCTTGAGGTATTAGGAAAAAAAAAAAAAGGCATTTTTTGCATCTTATGTTCCAAAGTGGCCTGAATCAGAACAGCCTCCTCAAGCACCCCAGCCCTTCTCTCAGTGCCGAACTGTGGCCCTGCTCCTGGCCCTAGAGATATTAGGGCAAGGCAGTGGTTTGTGCCAGGCTTCTCTGTCCTGACAGATCAGAAAGGTCTCCGTTTTCTTTGTGAATTTGTAAGAGAACATTTTGCCTTGGGATTTCTGGGTCGTTGGTGCAATCCTAAGGCTAAGAACTACTCTAAAAACAACAAAATATGTATTTTTCTGCCTTTCACTTCTAGAAGAAATGAGAAGAGCCCAGTTTAATATGCAAGCCTTGAAGAGGTCAAGTAAAATCTATTCCTTGTACACAATCTAATGCTCTCGCTGTAAATTCAGACTTGTTCATGACCACAACAAAGCCCGTCAATGGTTGAGGAAGATCATTACAGGATTTTCCTTGTTATTACAGCCCAGCAGAGAAAGCGGTTTCAGCACAGCTGACAAGAGTTTCCATCTCACAAACTCTGCAGATGGGCCACAGGCTTCCAAGTGCTGTATCGGGCAGAGATGAATTGGATTAAAGATAATCTGCAATGTGAAATCCTGTTAGAAAAGCCTTTGGGTCTCCACTGCTTCCAGAGCTGAAACTCTCCTGGATTGAAAAAAGGCAGCTGATGTTTGTTTTGACAGCTGCGAGGAGTGAGAGGTGTGTGCGTGCGTGCCAGGGAACAACACATATGGTGGCCATGTGACACGACCCACAACCAGATGAAAGAAAATTGTCCAATATCTCCAGCAGCGTGGTTCAAATTCCACTTCAGCCAAATTGGCGAGCGTGACAAATGCCAGCTAGTCCCTGTTCCCTACACTGATTTAGGAGGCAAAGTACTCCATTTGATCACCTGCGTGCTGTGGTTTTCATCTACTCCTAAAATTTTGGGACACCAAAATAGGGAAAAGCTGCCAGTTGTTAAATCATCTCATTGCTTCTCCAGTTCAAGTTTCTCACTCTTCCTCTTCCCTTTTTAAAAACACTTTTTCTTTCTGAGGAAGGACTCAACCTGTAGCTTCATGGGCATTTCCAAAACTGAGTTAGGAAACTCCTTGTTCACTGCTTTTCCAAGTAGTTCCAGCTTGACTTGCCATCGGTAGGTACCAGGGAGGTGTAAGGACTGTTTTGCTTCCCAGCCTGTTAGTGTAAAACACTGCAGTGTAACCATCTCAGCGAGGGAAGGATCCGGCTTCTCTCAAGGTGCTCATCAAAGAACGGGTGATACAGTTCATGTTGAAAGGAGACCACGTCTCAGTTTGACTACCAAACCTTTCTATGGACAAATTATCCAGGCTGAGCTACTGCAGAGCAACTTTTTGAGGAGCTGGTCTGGTTGCATGTGTCCCAGATCATTCTGGGCAGAAAACTCAACAGAAGGAGCAGTGTATTTAAATGATATAATCACAATATTTTACTCTGAAGATGCTCAAAAACATCTTGACTTTTCCAAAGCTCTACTTCATGGGGACATCAAAAGAAAAACGTTTTTGTGAATTGTCCAGTGGGTAATGTTCTCTCCTTGCCCTGAATGGATCCTGTCCACACAGAAATCACGTGAGTTTCATTTGAGCCCTTAAACTGAATTATTAAATGAGCAGAAAACCACATATAACATATAATTAAATGAAAAATTACCTTTGGTGATCTTGAACCTTTTTCCTAACCATTTTAAATTGGTATTACCAGAAATTTATTCATTCAAGACTGTCCACACAAGCTTTGCACTAAATCCATTAGGATAATTATTACACCTTTAATTCAATCAGCTCGGTGTTGATTGCAGACCAATGACTGCTAAGTGGCTGCAGATAGCCTAGAGTTTTGTCAAAAATGCCATGGCCAGTCCTGCAGTGAGCTTTGCTAGAAAACAAGAGTAGCTTGAAAGCTTGAGCATGAGCAATGCCCACTGCTTTTCTGGTCAAACTAAAAGTCCTTTCCCCAACTGGCTGCTGAACATCACTTTAACAAGATATGCTTAAGAAAGAAAGACTGTTCCTGACAGTAAATGGGATGGGGGGGTAGGTGGGGGAAGAGGGAGGGAATTACGCATGACTCAACTATTTCCTTGCTACAATTTATTAGATTTTAAATGTGTGCATGTTGTACCCATCAGCCTCTCTGCTGCTATGGAGTCAGTGCCAGAATTATGACAAATGAGATTTTTCTGTTCACTACAAGTTTTATCTGAATTATCTACCATGTTAGAGGTCATGGGTATAACACTTCATTTTTCTCTGTACCACAGATATACTGAAAGTGAATGCCAGATCATGAACTATTTCACAGGCCTGCTGTCATGAACTCATGTGAAAAAAAATGTAATGCACAATTAGCCTTATCTTCAGGAGTTCCCAAGGACGAAGTCCAGTCTACACTGATTTATCTGATCTTTCTTGTGAACTAGAAAAAGGATAGTGTTGGAGCACTGCATTCACCCCACGCGACTGTCTCAGAACAAAAGCAGTATGAAAAGAATGGATAACAGTACCTGTGGAATCGACCCTTAGATGTCTTACAAGAGCTGTCCTTTGAAGCAAATTGTCTTCTTCTAAATAATGACTTGGTAAATACGAACCACACTGTGATACCCAGCTGACCCCCAGAGGAGAGGAATCTCTGGCACCCGTGGAGAGGCAGAGTTCTAGGGAAAGCTTTCTTTCTGCAGCTGCTCTTGACCCTAAGATAGCGCTGGAATGGCCAAGCCCACATCTTCCTCTCAAAGACAGTGGTGGTGCCTTTTTGTCGACATTTGGGGTTACAAGAGAACTCCAAAGCACTGAGAAAACAAAGCAAGAACATGCGAAATGTGGGATTATCCCAGATGGTGCACTTTAACTTCAGTTGGCAAAACCACGACCCGAGTCACCTTGTGAGATGGATTGCAGTGCAACTGGATGTATATTATCCGTATTATTGGCCTAATATTTCAAGCTGATCTTCTGCTTACAGTTCACGTCAGCACATAGACTGGCTTATTCAACCTCTTGAAAACATCTTGCAGAGATAAAACACATGTGTATATACTATAATCTTTGGTAAGTCAGTATCTTCTTTTGTGAAACAGTGACGTTTATGGGGGGGGACTGATCATTTTCAGATGTTTTGTTTAATTCAACTGAGCAGTTAGACAGATACTAACAACACAAGAATGGTCCCGAACTTTTTAGAGTCAGAATCCCTTCATCACCCTGGACCAGTCAGTGATCTGCAGTCCTGTGAATGACATTTCGACTTGGAGTTTCATTTTCAGAAATTGAAACTTGGACGTGTCCCCAGTTTTAAAACCTTTTACAACACCGTCCCTTTGAGGAGCTCATGGGATTTGTAATTAAGTGCGATGTCATTCTTTGAGCTAAGCATTATTCTCCCCACACATTTTTTTTTAATTTTTTTTAAATAGATGTGAACTTGAAGTAGAGACAGGGGCCATGGTAGATGCAAAGCAATGAATTAGGGCAGAAAGAAACACTGGAGACACAGTCATTTGAACATACACCAGCTACATGCAAAGCCTGGTGAATAAAAGCTTCCAGCCCACTGTAATACAACACCTGAAAAACCACTTGATATCCCAGAAGCTGGCCCCACTATGTAACAGGAGATTGCTTGTAAATTTAGAAAAGAAATAGCCAAGCTACTGAACTACCGTGGGAAACTTGCCAGGGCATCACCTTAAGAAAGGCAGCCCTGGCTACTGGGACTGTGGTTGCCTCTCATTAAATGCACGAACAGCTTCTGGAATAGAACATTTCTCTGTAGCATTACCCTGGCAGACTGGAGAGGACAAGCCCTGCTCTCAGCTAGCAGGAACCTGACAGCCATTTTCTGACCATGCTTTCCCTGCTGCTATTTGGAAAGGATCATCCAGGCTTTCCCTTATGGGACACAACTTAGGAAAGCACATCTTTTGTCCACAGCTCTTCCATGTGCGGTTTAAGCATAATTGCAAATCAACCACAAGGAAGACATTAGCAAACATATTATTGGAGAAGGAGAAAGTAAGAGAATATTTTTCTGTTCAACTGTACGGTCCAGAATGCTTTTTGGTTTAAATGGCGTGGGTCTGTTGATTTCAAAAGACTGCAACAAATGGAAAAACTCAGGTGACATCCAGACACCTCAGTCGTGTTGATGACCATCCAGACTTCCACAGGAATCAGGACAACAAGGACTGAAGGTTTTCACTGCTGCACAAACCACCAAGATCAACCACTCTTCCCAGTTGTCCCTAATTACAGTGGAGCAACCTCTTTGATTTCAAGGCCAGGAAGCTACTTCTACTGCAGAATCAGGATGTGGCTGGCTGAGATTAGGGTATGAAAATCTTCACATATAAACTTTGTTTTGATGAATGTCCTATTTTTTTAAAGGACTGAAGCAGAGATTATCATTGCTCA
The DNA here is from genome assembly GCF_964211835.1 of Anser anser. Classification (NCBI taxonomy): domain Eukaryota; kingdom Metazoa; phylum Chordata; class Aves; order Anseriformes; family Anatidae; genus Anser; species Anser anser. The sequence continues at coordinate 24,024,867 of NC_139728.1, read as the reverse complement.
GCAGTCAGATTGTCAAAATATCCCTTTTGCTCTCTTCATCTAAAAAGTTGAGTCAGATTTATAGTGGTGTTTAAATACTTAAAGCTGATGAACATGAAGAATCAGATCTGCCTCCCAACTGCAGACAGATACAGAATAAAATACCAAAAATGGAAGACAGTTAACTGCACTTTTTTTCCACAAGATGAAGTGAGCACTTAGAGCTGTGACTTCCCTGAGCTATTTTGGATGTCTTTCTAAGGATGGGATAAACTGCACTCTAAAAAAGCCCATTTCTCTCTCAGTCCAGTGATGTTTTTCAGAAGCACTGAGACATTTATCTGCTATTGTAGTTGTATGCTTGAACTGCACAAGGATTGCCAATGTGGCATGCTTTATATTTGCTCTCCATTTGAGGACAAAGTCTTTCTTACTAACACCATTTCTTACAGCATTTCAAGGCTTGGCTAATATTCAATATAGATCAATACGTGCAGATCTGGGAGGGTCTATATTGCAGATTCCTTGGAAGTCCTGGCTATTCTGCAAGAAACACACATCAAGTTTTATTCCTTATGGCCTTTACAGATATTGATGGAAATATAGTGTCTTCTGTTAGCTATCAATGACTCAGCTTGGCCTCATCATATGAAGCTATTCAGGAATAGTGAGAAAAGAGGAAGAATGCATTGAACTAATTAAATTGAAAAGTCCAAGTGAGACATAGAGCTAGAAAACTGACAAAAGGATGGAAGAAACAGATCTCAACAGCTTTCAGACACTTTCCTCCCTCTCCTGATGGTTACTTCTTCTTGTACAACATTTGGTCTAAAATCCTGTGCAGTGTTATGGAAGGAGAAAGAATATTTGCTGACTGTCTTGCTTTCCCCTTGCAGAGGGGTGAAGGAGTCTAATGAAATGCTGCAATTATACCAACGGAGTCAGAATTGCACTGTGCTCATTCTTCAAATCTAGACACTACTCTTGAAGACTGTCTGGAAAGGCATTTGCATCTGCATAATGTAGCAAAGCCTGAATGAGGGTTCATGTGTACATTTTATCAGATATTATAGGAAGGCTGGCCAAGCTTTAAGTGTAGGATGTAAAGACACTTTCATGAATTAAAACAAAAATGTTTTATATTTTATATAGAAGAGGTGAATGCTGCAGAGCAGCTAATGATTTTGAGGCTTATATAAAATGCAGTAAGAAGCTTTCAAGATCATCTGCTCCTGAAGGTTTTCTGCACCCCCAGCAGATGGGTTTGTGGCATACGAGCCATTCTCCCTGTCTCTTGCTCTCTTCTTTACCACACTGCCACTTTGGGGAAGGATAGAGGGGAAAAGAAAAAAACAACTGGAAGTCTCTCCACCAAGAGTGATAAAACGTTGCTTTTCCCTTTGTTTCAGGATTTCATTCCCAGAGGTTCTTTCCAGTCTTGGGCAAGCTTGAAAATACCATGATGTTTTCACAGTTTTTGTCATTCATTTTGAGACCCAGAATGGGGTCTGGAGGCAGATTGCTGTGGCAACCTATATAAAATTTTCCTAATTTAAATATGGGTTCTGTGTGTTGAGGGAAGAGCACAACCTACAGTTTTGCGAAGCAAAAAGGCAGCAGGAAAAGTGTGGCTTAAAATTGAACTTCCAAACATGTCCTAGAGGGAAAGGGATATACCATCTCTATGTGTAATGGTGTGGCAGATAAAAACATTTTCTTAAAGGTTATTTCATTAGCTGTGTCTGCCATTGTCTCTCATATCACTCTTTTGTGCAGAGAGGCACACTACCTTTATCACACAGCACAACAAGAGTTAGCTCTTCTCCAGGACACTGGCTTCTGAGACTTCCAGTAATGCAAACACAAATTACAGTGTGGGTGAGATCTCTGTTGCAGTGGCAGCACAGCTGTGACAGAGTTCCCACTGCTTGAGTTTCCCATGAAAAAAAAAAAACACTCTCCAGTCAATGGGACATATTTTGTAGCCTGCCTATCCAAGTCACTCTTTTTTTTTTTTTTTTCCTGAGCTTTTCAGAGCTGGTTCTGTTCTGAACATCCAACAGCAGCAGCAGAACTTTTCTTCACCAGATGACTTTGTTATAACCCAGACAAGCTGCCTCTGTGTTCAGCAGCACGGACAGGATAGAAATGCGTGCCAAGTGGGAGGAGTATGGAAAGTGTGATTTTGTGGTAAAACTCTTGAAAATTGGTTTAGAGGAATCTCATGAAGCTCAAGAACTGAGCATTACTTGAATTTCATCCAAGTGATGGGATCTGGGCTTCTGATCTGGAGTCTGTGAAACACAGCAGAGGAATCTGCTGGACAACAGAGAAATATCCGTCAAGTCTTAGACACAGCACCCCAATCCTGAGAGTTTCTCCAGTCCTCTGCATTTTGATAACTCAGCCAGGACTCCCCTGTTTTCCAGCGGGTCCCACTCCTTTTGTGCACTTCAGTTGCCTTTTCTTGCTCACATCCATGCTAAATGACTAGGAGAGACTAGGAGACTTGGGGAGATCGGCCTTCAGCTCACAGGAGGATGATGACCAGAGGACCTCGGCCCTGAGGCCTGACTGCCAAATCAGTGTGTCAATCATACACGTGCAAGTTCAATCCATGTTAGCATTTGAGGGCAGCAATGTTTCACATGCCAGCACTGGCAAGGCAGAGGAGAGATCCAGCCCAAATAGCCCCAGAGGCAGCAGACAGCCCAGAGGCACACAAGCAATTGGCAACACCCCACGGAAACCAGGAGAAAGGCTTGGCTTGCCTGCATTTGTTGTTTGGGGATGGGGAGGAATCCATATCTGCTTGGATGCAGATAAAAAAGTCTCTTCCCTTCAGGAAGTCAGCTGACACAGCAGGCTTATTAATGTGCAATAAAAGGATTCACAACGCTCTTCCTTCCTTCTCAAAAAGCCCCAACCCCAACAACCCAAATATATCTCCGTGTTGGTGCAAGCCTCCTGATGACTCGAGCTAACAACTCAGAGTAACGCAAAATTCATTTCCAGAGTAGACCCGTTTTCCTCAGAGAGCCCAACAGCCCACGTGGCACCCTTTTCATTCCCTTAAGCGGGTACCCTTGGGGTACATTTCTTTTCCCAGGGCTTATGTTCAAGCAGCTCTGGTCTCCTTGCATCATATGAAGCCCTCTCTAACAGCATCTCTGGCTTCTGTACTGCATCCTGCACCCACCAGCATGGGCAAACCCTTGGAAGTGCTGGAAGCAGACATAACAGCATGAGCTATGTGGTAGCTGCCGGCAAGCCCCAGTGCTTCCTTGGCAGCCAAAGTAGCAGTTTCATCTCTGTTACTCACTTAGCCTACCCTGGAAAATGTTTTAAACGTTGGTGTAGTTACAATTAGTGTTGCCATGTTGGCAAACCCTCCTAGCATCAGCATCAGCATGATTTATGACTTCTGCCCTGAATGAAATAACCCCCACCCAGAGACCAGGTAAAAGCTTTCTGTTAGTCCCGTCTCGGGACGAGGATGGTATCCTATGACTCAAGCTTCTTCTGGGGTGTAAGCAGTCCCAGTGCAGCCGTCCATGTGAGAACTGCTGGGTAATCCAAATTCCTAGCTGTGGCAGGAAACGAGCCAGCGGGACAGCTGCATCTGAAACAGACGGGCTACTTTGAGATGCTTCCCAGTGGGATTCTGAAGGGAGCCACTTCTCTCGCTGAGAAGCTATCCTGTTTTCTGAGAGATCTACTTTGAGTCTTGTGGCTCTTGGCTACAAGACGATTTTGCTGCGAGGCAGACAGGGTTGGGAAAGTCAGCCACTCCCTCAAAGAAGGCTTCTGCTAGTCTAGAAGTATCATTAAAAGTGAAATCACATTCTTAACTTATGCTGGCAAGTGATTAGGGTAGACCCAGCGTGAGGCTGCCAATGGCGATATGTCACAGTAAGCATGAATAGCTTGGGTAGGTTTTATTTCTTTAACAACGCATTGCAACCCATGGGTCATGCGTCTGCCAGACTCCAGCATTTGAATCTGCATCACCGACATCTGAGCAGCCACTGGCTGACATCTGATACTGCTCCACTGAGCTCACTAACTCTGTCTACTTGTCCTGCTGAACTTTTTGTGGCCACTCCATCCATTACAGCTACCCAAAGGGACAGGAAATCAATGCTGGTATCAAGCAAATGCAAATTCTGAGTCAGCCACATGGAGCAAAGGAATCACAGCTTCCAAATATGGCATCAGACACAACGTGGAAGCGGAGAATTGTGGTTAACACAGCTCTGAATATTTCTGGGCATTTTACCCAACACAGCAGGAGCGTCTTCAGATGAATGAACTGGGCTCCTGACACTGTGCGTATAAATTTTCAAGTGGGTTTTACTGTCTCCTTTCTCCAGAGGAAACAAGGGCCACGATAGACACACGCGTACACACACACACACACAAAATCAGTAACAGAAACACACACAGACAGAAGTCCCCAAGATCAGCTTGTTGATGTAAACCATAATAGAAAACACACTTTGGTTTGCAGAAGATCCTCTGGAGACTTTCAAGAAAAAAAATGAAGTATGCACACTTTCTCTCTACTATTTTTAAGCCTTGCTTTCAAATGGATGCTGAAGGTCACCAGAGCTCGCAGGCAGCAGTTTTGACAGATGAGATCTTTAACTGATTGGGAAGAAAAAGGCAGGGTGGGATGTGGCAGCAAAAACATACTGGTATGCCATTGGCACGCCTTCTGAATTGCTCAGTGTCTGTGGTAGGACACTTTGCTTGTGGACCAGCCATCTGGTGGGAGAGTCCTTAGATTTAGGAGGATCTGTCAGATTTCTGGTTGCTCCACGCTTCCTCCTGGGATGAGGAAAGTAGATGTCAACGATCCACGGATGCTTTGTGCAAAAATGTAGCATTCCATTGGTCATACGCATGGAAAAGTCTAGCTGCAGAGGGCAGAGATAAGATTTGAAAATGATACTTAGCAGCTCTGTTAAACTGCCAGCCCCTTCCTCTTCTCCCTCGGGGTCCTTATTTTCTTATAGCTGGGGCTAACAAGAAAGGATTATTGTCAAGATAAAAGAAATGCACAGAATCCAAAGACATTCCCTGTTATTACCAATTTAGGTATTCCAGTCTGCCTGCCTTTCTTGCCTGCCTTTCTCAAAACAAATCCAGAAGGTTGAAAACATGTTCTTGGAGCTGTAAAATCCTAATTTTGGGGACAGTACTAGCAAATCTCTTTTTAGACTATTTCAGTCATTGTCTAGATAATCGGCCTTTGCCATTTTGCATCTTTAGTTCAAATGCCTGTGGAAAATTTGGGAGAAAAAGATGTTCTGCTAAAAAGAGTCACTGATTTCACAAAATGCTTACAGCCACCACCACCACAACAATGGAAATCAGTGATGAAATATGGACTCAAAACCAAACCTTCCAAAGCCCAGGCTAGCATTCTATCATGAAGAATCCTTCCTCATGAACAATCTGATATTCTTTACAACTACCATAAAAGTTAAAAAAATGCAGGAAAATTCCAACCTTCTTTAAAAGTACAGAAGGCAATTTTTTTTTGGTTTTCAGAACCAGATCAAAAAGATTACTCTGTTTGTGATTTAAACACATTGCATTTTTGCAGCCAGCAGTCAAAGCATTAGAATAAGAACATTTCTGTCCTGAATGTCTGTGAATTTACCATCTGCAGAGAGAAAAAGGCTCAGTTGCCTTTCACAGTTCACATACCAATGGCCTGGTTCTGCCTCGAGCTAAATTCCCTTGGATTTCCACCACTGTCCAGTGAGGCCAATACAGTTCCCTAAATATCTATCCAACGTGTAGAAAAGTCAGTCAAAAATGTACTCAGTACAAAAACAAGTCTCCCCTCCCTACAATGCTAAATATTTAACTATTGCCAAGTAGCGAAGGCACACTAAATTCAGAAAGTGTGGATTGGTAAAGCTTCCCTTCACTTGAAAAAAGTTTTATTTTTTCCCCTCTCAAGCTTCATAAAATACATAGAAGACCTTCAGTCTGGAATTTCAAAATCATAATCTTTAACATTTTAATCTTCTTCCAGCAGGTGGAGGTAGATGTGTGCTGGATTTCCTTTGGGAAAACAAGTGAGATATGTAGTTCATAAAGCAACTCTATGTGCACCTAAACAACTGCTTGCAATATTTGATATATGATCTGGTGTTTCCCTTTAGTTACCGCTCGCTTTTGTCTCATTCTCAACACACCTGAGGGAATGAAGAGGAGAAAGTTTTCTGCATTTAGCATGCAAAAGTACCTTTTCTCCCTTGAATCTTCTGGAAACCCTGTGTGTATACAATTAAAAACTCAGCATAACATTGAAAAAGCTCCTATTACTCTTTATTTTTTGTCTCTTATTTTCAACTTTTTCCACAATCAGAGTTCGGAGATGGAAAGTCAGTATTGTTCTGGACAAGGTTTTTCTTCACAAGTCTTCTGTTTCATAAACAAGGACTGTTTGTGGTAAAAGGAGTTCGATCACATTTGGAAAGCTCCTGTGAAGCCCTTTCTTTATAGTCTGCCTCTCTTTGCCTCACACTTTGCTCTAAATGCTTGTTAGAAGGAAGAGTTTTGGAATATATCCTCCATGTGGATTCCCTCAGACAGACTGTTCTCAGGTCAAGTCCACGAAATTACTGGTGTCTGGACAAATATGAGAGAGGGGTCACAAACCTTGTGGTTCTCAGGGGGAGCTTTCTCTCAACAGACCTCACTGTGTATGGAAGGGCCTCTCTCCACTAATGGCTCAGATGCTCAACTCCAAACATTCCTATCCCACGTTGATCAGATAATGATCTTTAAAAAATTATAACTGCCATCGCAATGGAGGGCAGAGGAAGCTGGAGACTCAAATTCCTGGAGGATTTGTGTTCCAACCTGATGGAATCCCTGGCTTGTCAAAAGGATTAGCGTGAGCCTAACAAGGCTCATCCGCATCTTCTCGTTTGAGCACATTTGGGCCAACGAGGATTTTTCTCATTGGGCTTCATTTGCAGCCCCCTTTTGATAAGGGCTTTCCCTGGAAAGCCTCAGTTGTCAGGGTTAATGGTTTAAGCAGTGTTGATAGATTCTGTTTATGTTGGGTGAGGGGGTTCAGGTGGCCCAGTCTAATGTAAGCTTTCCATCAACTGTAAACAGCAGCTTTTTATGTCAAAGCTGTGTTTCTGCCTTTTGACAAAGCATTAACAGATCTACTGAAAGGAAGAACCTGGGGTGACGACAGTGGGAAGAGCAACGAGGTTTAATAGGTCATTTCCACCACAAATTCTGATAATTTGACAAAGTGGCATGTCTTTTCCGCTGAGGCCCTGCGAAGAGTTCACATCTGCCATATTCTGGCTCCTGTTCCCAGTTCTGCTCTAGGAGCTGTAGGGAACTTTCTGGCAGTGGCCATGGAGCTGGAGGAAAAGCCTCTGCTGTCTCTGCCCAGACTACTGTGCCAACGTGGACTGAGCTGGGGAATTCTGCCTCTGACCGCAGCCTTGTCCTGAAGCATTTGTTTGAAAACAGCTTGGTTGAAATGGGTCCTGCCTGGGAGAACTTTTCTCCTATGGATTCAGAGGAAGATTCATGCGTGTGGCCTATATGCACAGCTATTCCTAGTCTGTCAGCTCTGTGATGATGACAGGACTAAATTAAGCCTTACTCTATGCCTGTGGTCTGGCATTAAGACATGACACCTTGTCTGGTATCTTCAATATCTGGTCCCACCCAGGAATTAGACAGATCCAAGACTCTTTGGCTTACAAGATCAGGCAGTTATGAGCAGGATTGGCCACTGGCCCAGCACAAGAGCATAAAGAATGTGGAGCTGTATATCATGGGATGCAGGGATACCATCTTTCCTCTTACATTCCCAACTCTTGTGGCCAGATATGCTGAAAGGGAGCATGCTACAAAGCATGTCCTTTGCTCCAGGAACCCAGATGAAATTGGTCCATGGGCCGAAATGTTGACCCTTGTGCTTACAGATGAAGGATTCAGTTGAAAAGTGCAGTGTAAACGTAGGAGTCCTCCTAGGAGCAGAAGAGAAATGTGGGAAATTAAATTCATGTTCATTCAGAACAAATTAGATGGGCTAGAAGGAGGAAGGTGTCCTCTGGGAATTGTATGGCTAATTTACTGAAGATTTTGTCCTGTAAAGAGACCATCCATGCCCCAAGAAGCTTATGATGAAAATCCACAGCAACAATATTTTCCCTTTTACCTCAGTCACCTGTAAAGGCAAGCACAGTCGTGGTTTAAAGGGGAAGTGTCTGATGATGTTTGTGCAATACACTGACCCCATTTTGCCCAGAGAAGCTGTGGATGCCCCATCCCTGGAAGTGTTCAAAGCCAGGCTGGATGGGGCTTTGGGCAACCTGGTCTAATGGGAGGTGTCCCTGCCCATGGCAGGGGGGTTGGAACTGGATGATCTTTAAGGCCACTTCCAATCCAAACCATCCTGTGATTCTATGATTACTTCTTAGCCTGGGTGCATCTCAGAAGCTTTAACACACTGGGACTCCACTCAAAAGACAAAGACCTTCAAATCCTGTGATGGTATGTGGATAACTTTAGTTGGGACTTGCCACAGCCATGTTTACCAAGGGCACATGTATGTGGCAGAGTAAAAAGGCACTTGGGTCTGCTCGAGATCCTCCTTTCTGTTGTAACAGAAACCTTAGAAGGCAAATGGGCAGCTGTGTGGTGTGTGACACTCTTCTTTTGGATGCAGGTGCGAGGATTAGGGACAAATCAGAGATGGACGGATTTAACTGAGACCACACAACACAGTCTCACTCACTGCTTGTGATTCCTATGGAGCATACAGGTTCCCAGCGAGGCATCTCCAACATCTGCTCTACCAACAAAGAACCAAGCTGAGACCACCTCCTTTCTTTCTGCAGGGATCTTTTCCATCACTTGCAGGCCTTCAGGATAAGATGGAGCTTATCTTTATAACCACTTATTAATGTCGTCGACTGATGAACTGGCAGGAGAACAATCTGGCGGAGCAGTGAGTCTGCTGAGAAACGACCAGTGGGAGGGCTGGGTGAGACAGCAACGGACTGTAATCAGGCTTGCACCATCTGATTTTGCTTCTCTTATGCTGATGGATTCTTGGCTCAGACCCAGTAACTAGCAGAGGGTAAAGGATGGCAGCTAGCATTTTGGCACAGGAATTAGCAGAGGTATCCCAGGATGGCATTGCAGGATGTCAGAAAACCATCAGCTCAGAGAGGTGCAAGGTGGTAAAAATGTAGCTTACAGGGTTAAGCCATGTTATAATTAACTTGCTTCACAAGTCCAAAACAGCTGAAAAATCCGTTATCTCCATTTATTAGTTTAATCCTTTAATCCACCTTGCTGTCCAATTAGATTAATGAAACTAGAATCCTATTTCCAGCTTGACCTGTGTTATCACACTTACAAAATGGGAATAAAGGAATTTATGTGCCTGGAAGGGGCATGGAGGTTCCTGGGTGAGGACTGCCACACAGTTTATTTTCTGAGGGCTGAATAGCTCATTAGTGACCTGAAGAGCATTGGAGGGCTTGGGGGACTAATCCACTGTTGGAAGACAAGCTGATGTTCACACTATGATGTTGCCTAACAAAAAAATTAATGGTTCAAAGGAGAATTTATTGCTTTGCTCAAGTGCTCCTGAACTCACAGATTTTATTTTTTTTTAAATACATAATGTCTGTGGCCAAATTGCTTTATATATTAAGAAATGGGTCTGCTTGCAAGCAGGATCTGTGATAACTATTTAATGGAAACCAGTGAAATGTTTTGCTGGCATTTCTGTAGGACTTTCCTTAAATTGCTAGAGGTGTTCAGAAGAGTTTTACTGACAAGTGCTGACACTCTTTTTCTCTCTTCTTGGGCCAGATTCTGATCCCATGACTCAATCTCCAGAGTATTTTGACTTCAATAGTTGTCTTGACCGATGAGATTGCTTATGGATAAAGGCCAAGGCTGAGCCACTCCTGACACCAGTGTCTTTTAGAAGTCAGTGGGGTTGAAAGAGTAGCTACTCACTGGAGAAAGACTCTTCTGAAAGGACACTACTACTTCACGCTATGCAGTGCTTGAGGTGCATATGGCTATCTCAGCATTAATCTCAAATTCACTCTATGTGCCAAAGAAAGCTAGGCAGAGAGGCAAAAGTGGTTAAGGCACTCTTCAGGATTTGGGGGACCTTTAATTCTCTCCTCTAAGACAGGTTCCCTGTGTGACCCTAAGGCAGGCCCTCAACCCTGAAGTGTTTCATTTGCCAGAGGGGCAGGGTATCACAGTGTTCCTACACAGGAATGAAGCAAGGAGAAAGTGTTAGCGACCAGGATGTCTTTAATGTGCTGGTGAAGATAAGGTGTCATGGAAGCCATAAGAACTTAGAATCTGTTGAAACAAAGCTTTAGGAATTCACTGTTTTTCTTTATTTCTCTCTCAACATTATCTGCATTAATAGGTTAGGGCACATGTAGAGCACAGTATTTTTCAACTGTCTTTCAACTCCTGCCACTTGTTCTTTGCCCCCAAAGTCCTACTGACAGAAATGAGATACTACATGGTAAATCCACCACAGACCACATTTTTTAGTCATTCTGTACTGTGTGATATCTGAATTTACATGTGTTAGAGACTGATGCTTTGGTGAAAGCCACAGGGACGTGAGGTAACACACTGCTTTCTCATTCTGAAACCATGGTGTGGGAATGACATGAGCTCACCCACCACTTTTGCACTGGGTAAACAGCCTGCAAAAGTATGAAAAAAAGGTGCTTACGATTGTAAAGGATCCTGGGAAAACTTTAAAAAAGCCAGTGTGGTGAGCTCTTTCTAGCCCAGTTTCTGGCAGTCACATTGTTAGAAGATAAACCTTGGCCCTGCAGACTTTTGATTCCCAAACAAGTATTTTCTGGCACAGGAGCTCTTTCACAGAGCCTTATTTGATGGCCCGTAGGCTGTAAAATCATAGAATAATTTAGGCTGGAAGGCACCTTTGGAAGTCTCTTATCCAGTCAATGCCACAAGACTTCTGTGGATTTCACCAGGACCTATCTGGAGGAAAAGGAATGATAATACAAGGGAGATAGCTTTGGGAACTGTAATAGCAACATCTTTGATGATTAGGATGGTTTTATTGCTTTTCCTGTTGGGGAAATTAATAAAGGTGTCTTCATAAGGCAGCAACATCCAGTGGGCTGGGAACAAGGAATTAACAGCCAGACCTTGGCTCTGTTTTGAATATACATTCACTTGTAGTATAAGGCTGAATAGAACGATTGTTCTTTTTGAATTGCCTAATGCAAATTCTATCATCATCTTCAGCAGCAGTAACAGAGAGCTTTGTGTAGTGGATAAAACACTTCCCAGGAGTCACGAATCCTGATTCCAGCTCTGACATTGGTTTATTCTGTCACCTCAGACAATTCACTTTACTTCCATGCCCTCTTTTTGCCCTCATCTGCAAAATGTCCTTTGAGATGTACTGATGAAAAACTCTATATGTAAACACAGACAATGCAAGTTATATTAATTGGGCATATACTTACTCCTGCTTGAGTGACTGATGCCTTGATATAAAAATCCTGGGAAACACAACTTTTTCTTGAGACTAAGTCAGGTGAAAGCTGCCAGAGAAGCGGCATTTTTAGCCTTCAGTATGTGTTTATTTGACTTGAAAGATTCTAGGATTAATGCAGCCCAAGCTCGGGGCTTGATCAAGTGAGCAAGTTGTCCCTGCTATCTGTAAAGCAGAAATACATCTTGAAAACTTGACTAGAGCAATGCTTGCCACTTCCAAACACAGAGCTCTGAGCACAGCCCGACTGCAGTCTGTCTGCCGGGCTCATAGTGAGGTGAGGGACAAGCAGCATGTGGCAGCCCAGAAGGAGTTATGAGCAGATAAACTGGGTGATAAGCTTTCTTTTTTATTAAACATTCAGTTTGGCTCAACAAGTAAAATGCCACTGGGGAAAAGCCCTCAGCTCCTACATCTTCAAATATGCAGAGGTTATACTCAGCTCTTCGGAGGAATCCAGGGACGATATGAACTGGTTTCATTTCTGTTTTGGAGCTGATTCTACACAAGGAAGAAGCAAGATCTGTCATTGTGACTGAGTGGGCACAGAAATCCCGGGCACAGAAATGGGAGAGCACCTTTGTCCCGAAACCTCAGCGCTTTCTCTCAAGCCAGACAGACTGTACAGCTGCAGAGCGACTGCACATCGGGTCTAGAACATGCCTTTTCTAGAACATAAAACAGTCATTTCCAGATGGTGGAAGAACAAAGGAGAAAGATCATAATTGGATCTCACAGTTTGCGGTTTTATTTTCTCCCCTCCCTTGGCTCTCTGATGAGAGTCAGCGATTTGAAGAGTTTGTGGGCATAGTTTTCACTGGAGGAGCTTTCATTTCATGGTTCCCCATTTGTGCTCATTGCCAACTTTACAGCTAATTGAAACAAAACTGAGCTTGTAGATTAAATGGCAGCCCCTGAGATTTGTTTCTGCAATTACCAGCCCTCCTCCTAGACAGATTCTAATTCAATAGTGAGTTCCTGGACCCACACGCAGAAAACACTGGGAAAAATCGCGCTGCCTGGGTGACATCAGAGTTAACTCTGTCCAGTCCATTATAGCCCCTGCATTCCTCAACAACAGTAGGTGAGACCCTGGCCTGTTGAAATCTGGGAAATTTGCCACCAGCTTCATATAGTTAGATAGAGGCTAGGATTTCACCTGGGAAGACTGAAGGAACTGTCTCTTCTTGACAGCACAACATTTCCAGCTTTGCAGCTAGCCTTGCAATGGCTTAAATTTTTTGGAGTGCATTTTCCCTCAGTGTGGTCAAAGCTATTCATGCGTTTCATAAAACACATGCTCAGCTTTTAGAGCAGAACCCTTTGCAAGCCCCTAGCAGATACCCTTGTGCCCAGATTGAATTCCCTGGGCGGAAAGAAAAGGGGCTACAAAATGCAGCATTTGCAAAAAGCTTTTTGAAAGTAGTTTCCAGGGGTTAAAAAGAAACCAGTCACCTCTGAACTATTTTCACCAGCAGAGATAATCTGTTGAAATGTATTCACAGATCAGGGAATAAATATGTGGTTAAGCAGATTCATAATGTGATCACTAGGCAAGAACAAAGTTGGCTTTTGCTGGATCTTCTTATTGGCAAACAGAGCTAGAGAGAACGCACACTGACTGGCAATGTTTTCTACTACCATATCCGTTTCCATGGCGTAAAGCAAAATTCATCTGCCAACTCACTGACAAACTTTCTCCACTTCTAATTCAATTGAACCTGCTCTCCTTCCAGACACTGCAGCTGGAGAGTTAACCTGATGGAACAGAGCAGGAACCAGCCATATCTGGTTCTGGATCACCTTTCCTTGCCCCCTTTCAGCTCACCAGCAGGAATGTGAGCAGGGAACAAACCCTAGATTGCTCTAAGTGATGTTACGCGCCAAACAGCCCTTGGCTCAGCCCTGGGAAACAGGCAGTTATGATCCAGCTTTTCACTGAACATCAAAGGATATAGTAAAACTGGAATAGGTATAGGAGAGAATGGCTGGAGATCTTCGGTGAGAGAAATCGTTAAATGGCCTAAGTTGCTTGAAGGTGGAAGACAGATATGCTCAAGGTCTATAAAACTACAAGGGGCATGGAGCAAGCTATGAGGGGCGGGCAGTCCTGTGCAGTGCTCCGAGAGCTGCAGGACATCAGCTGGAATCGGCTGGAGGTGGGTTCAGAGCACGAGAAGGGAGACAGGTCCTCATATATCTGCAAACACGGTTAAACTATGGAGCTCTGCCACGTGTCAGCCATTTACATGGGTTCAGAAGGTAGTTAGACAAAAACATGGAAGAAAAATCAATTGCAGGTCTATTAAAACACAGCAGATACCACTTCTGGCTCAGTCTCTGAACCACAATTTTCCAGAGGCTGAGAGAGAACACCCTGAGGAAGTATTTATATCATCTGCCTTGTCTTTATACTTTTTCCTGGACATCTGCTATAAACTACCAGCGCAGACAGGATCCTTAAGGAACTGGGTATAAGAACATAAGAGCTATCACCCTGGGTCAAGCCAAAGATCCTCCCTAGTGGGAAGGAAATCCACCTATAGCTTTAGCCTTTACATGAGGTCGGCTGCCTTAGCATCTCTGTCTTCCTGCCCATCTCCCTTCTGAAGCTGTCTGATCAAGCAAGCACAGGAGACGGAGAGCTCAGTGGTGCTACACTCCTCCGCTGTGAACAGGCAGAGAGGAACCACAGCTTATCCGCTCTCCCAGGGAGAGAAAGCGTGCTCGGCCTAAGCCCTGTTAGACATCAGAGAATTCACGCAGGGTGGGATGTATTGGGAAGGGGGCAACATGTGTTCTGCCCTCACCCAGTGATTGCTTTTGTTGTCAAGTCAGCAGCTGAGGCCTGGTCCCTTTCCCCAATTCAATCCACGCTGGGCCTTCCACATCTCTGCTCCAAAGCCCTGTTTATGAAGACAAAAACGGGGACTTGGCGGCTGCCATGCAAATGTCACATTTTATGAGCAAGACAATTGCTCTAAGAAGGGCTTTTTTCTTCTTTTTTTTTTTTGGCAGGCTCTCAACCCATGGCCTGGGTCTCCGTGCCCCCCGGCTCCTCCACCACACAGCACAGAAATGGACCCTGCAAATTTCTGTCTGAGGCCAGCCTTGGCAACGCAGCCAACGAGAAGAGAAACAGCCTGTGCTCTAATAAGTAAAATATTTATTTCTTGCTTTGGCTAACATACCCTCTCTCAATAAAATATTTTTCCCAGGAGGAAATCTATGAAAGGGAGGGGGCTCCTTTATTATGTCCCCAAATCACTCTTTTCTGCTCCCCTTCAAAAGCCTCGAAATCAAAGGACATTGTGCTCTGAAGCTTTTTGTTGCCATTCTTGACTTTGTTATCACTAGTTATTACAATCATTACATTGATTACCATTATGAGTTCTCAAGGGGCCCTGGCTAATCAGCACCCCATTCCAGGAAACGCTCTGACAAATCTCTCACAGCATATGCATTCACAAAGCTTGTAGTCGAAAAAGACCAGCTTAAACACTGTTAACCCGTTCCCATGCCAGGGAACTGCAGTACAGAAAACGCAAACTGCAGCTACGCCCAAAGTCTTTGTCAGAGGGAGCAAAGCTCTTAACTCTGGTCCTAAAGAGCAGAGCCTGGTCCCTTTTTGCTGGAGTCTCAGAAGACCATTCTGCCCCAAGAAGAGATCCCGGAGAGATGCTTCACCTGCTGAAGAGTCACTGATGATGTCCTGCACTTTGGCTCACCACTAACCTCACCAGTGCTCCATGTCTGCAGCTCACATGGCAATCTGTAGGATGTAGGGCAGGCCCCAGTGCAGCTGGAGGGTAACTCCAGGTTACAGGCTACCAGGAAAGTCAGCATGTGTTGCCTTTCAAAAGAAGAAAGTTTTGCTGCTCCTGAGACCACCAGCAAAATTTTAATCTCTTTCTGGGTACGTCACCCCCTCCAGTCATGGCAACTGCTCTGTCTTGGTAGTGACATGTTACAGGTGCTTTTTCGCTATCCCAGCCTGTGACTTGTATCAACGCCCTCAAGCTGGGGAAGAGGCAGAAGTCCTGTATCCACCCCATGAAGATTCTGAGCTTTGATGGAGCAGGATTTTGCCTTGTAAAGCTACAGGTATACAGTCAAATTTTGATTCTTACAAAAATGCAGCCATCTACTCAGAAATGAGGCTGTGAAATCTTGCTAACCAAAAGACACATCCTTGACCATCTCGACAAGTTCCTTCCCCCAGTTTTGCTGGCAGGGGATTAACATGAAGAGAAGTAGCAGACACCTCTGCTGTTGTACAGATGCCTCTTCCTCAGAATGCTTTTTGCTCACTGCTTACCTGGATTTCAGGCCAGGCTCACGTGCACTTCCAGATAATTCTTCTTAGCCATCTATCTCGGGATCCTTGTTTCCATAACACCAGAGATCAGTTTTGTTTATATGCTTATAACACCTATGTGAAGACTGCATGAAGCTGTGTTCTCGAGAAAAACACCTGAAGCCTCTTTCCTTTACTTGTCTCAGGCTTTCTCTACACAGCTGTTGCACCTTGGTCTTCCAAATTTCCAAAACTCAGCTGTGGGACAGTCCAGGAGGCACAGCCGTGATCTGAGCTGGCCCTTATTAGCTTCCCAAAAGTGTAGATGTGACAGAGATAGCAGGAACATCTCAACCTTGCAAAAGGTTTCCATGGGGACTCACCTTATTATGTCCCAGAGAATCCAACTCAGTCATAAATCCCTACTGCCCTGCAGCATTATATTTTGTGACAGGAAATCAGCTACAGCTCTCAGATGGCAAACCCCCGCAGATGTCACTTCCTTTGGCTCCATTTGAACTAATGACCTCAATGCGAAGGGATCCACATTTCCCTCATAATCCGCAGACTCACTCAGGTTCTTCTTCTAGGTCACCAGCCTCGCAGAAACCACAGTGTGGTGGGGAGGAGGAGGGAAGAAGAACAACACACAAAAACAACCCCAGACTCTGTTACAGAACGACAACAGTAAAAGTCACATGGATATCAATGGCAAAAACACACATAAATGGCAAGGGAAAGAGAAAAGAAAACCCTATTTGGGATTTTAAAAGAAAAGTTGAGCATGCATACACAATACCCTTTGGCAAAGGAGCCTGGGCCGGAAAGTGTTGCAACTCCAACATGCTGTGCTCAGAGAAGGTGTTAATGGTCCAGCCATCCTGTCGTATTGCACACAAACAGGAGAGGCCCTGCAGAGCTGTAGGGGTCTTTAAGATCCCCACCCAGATGGAAAGAGCAGAGAGAGTTATGTAGGATTAACGCGAGGCAAGAGGAAGGAAAGGGGTGAAGGAAAGGTAATGTCCCAAGCACTAGAGAGCTCTGAGCTAACAAGGCAGGTTTGCTGTGTCTCACACCTTGAAATGGGGATGCTGTGGCTGCCCCTCTCCCACACCTTGGGGTCTGCTTCTCGCACTCAGGGCAGGGCGCCAGGGCTCCCCTCCTCTCCGGGACTCTGTGGGCCAGACCAGTGATTTATTGACCAGCTGCATTTAGGGTCACCAGTCCCAAACTCCTCTGAGCTCCCAGTAGGAGCCAGAAGCTTCAGGCACTCTGCTCAGAAGGCACATGCGTGATGTATTTGCAGCTGATGCCTATAGCTGAGGTCTCTTCCTAATGTGGTCGGAGATCCAGGCTCTTACACGTGGGGAAAGAGATATTGGAAAGTTTATGACACTAGACTATGCACGTTTCCTTAATAAGAGCTAGCAAAATCTTCACACGTGTCAACCTTCCTGGCCCTACAAGCCACACACCAAAATCGTCACATGTCTACGGGCTCCCAGGCACAAAGCTCTGGGTGAAAGCCAGGAGTGTACGTGCTTGTGGTTTGGGAATTTACATGCTGCACGGAATGGGTGGTATCTTCCCCAAAGCCTGCCACCACAAACACAATGGGATACCCAAGAGCTCCTTTGCTTTGCCAGTGATGCTGTAGCAAGATCTCATGTCCAGAGAAAAGAATTGGTCATATCCCAGTACAGGCTACAGCCTTCTGAGTGTTAATAGTGAGGGAGAGACGTTATTACTTTGCACAGGACCACAGGGTATAGCTGATTCTTCATTGTCCAGAGGGTTTAATAAAGACTGAAGTTTTCCAAATCGGCCACAGATTAAAAGGGCTTACATGAGGGAGACACTTGATGAAATTCTGCTAGCTAGCCTCTAAAAAAGATCCATTTGTGATAGTATTGAACACTCATGAATCTCTTCTGCAACACATAAAGCCCAGGCATAACCTGCGTAACCAGCTCCTATGAGAGGTATTTCATGTCCAGAATAAAGCACAGCAGACAATTCAGACAGTGAGCTGAACTTCTGGAGAGGCCAGCACTGGCTTTTGCATTTGCAGACATGATTCACCACCACCATCTCCATAAGCATTCTCATCAGAAATGTTTGGAGACCATTTTTAACTGGTCATTCAAGGGGCAGCTCCAGAATTATAATCAACTGCACACTGCTAGGCAAAGTGCTGGACTGTTGAACTCGTGTAGTTTTCCTGTGGATCAGATCAAATTCCTGATGTAGGAAAAACTATTAGGGCCTCCGTTCTGTTTTCACTTCTGAGAGCTTAACACACATGTTACTGACTTCAACCAAGTGATTTCCAACATATACCTGTGAGAATGCAGGATCAAACCACAATGTGTTATGTTTCAAAATATTTTTTCACAATAAGCTGGTTTGGTGAACTCACTTTTAACCCCTAGAGAGCTGACGGTAATGAGATCATGCAGAGAAAGGATATGGAGTTTCACCCCAATCTCCAGGAGACAACAGGCCATATCCAAAAATCCTCCCTCAAATCAGTAGTACTTTTGGCCATGGAGCAATACCATCTGTGGAGATAATTCAAAGGAAGGAGCAAGGTCAGAATTTCAGCTGTCGGATGAAGATTTGAAGCATACATATCTGGGATGCTGTACGGATACGTTTGCTCCAACATGGGAAGTGCTTTCCGTCTGTGCTTTTCCTAAAGCCTCGCCTCCTGGAGTCTTGTGAATGTCTGAGACATTTTTTCTATAGTCCTTTTTCTCTCCTCTTTCATTTAAAAAAGAAAAGAAGTTCTTTAGAAATATATTTTCTAATAGGAACAGCTTCAAAATGAGTCACGAAGGTGGGTCCACTCTAAATATTGTACTTTGGATAACTCTGCTGTGACTTTTGCTTTAGCAACAGAAAGCATGACAGGTTGATTTGAGGCACGAGCTAGATCAAATCTGAGCTGTATTGCTATAAGGAAATGAGAGTCATAAAAGTGGCTCCCATAAAATCACGCAGCAAATTAGTGCGATCAGAATCCCGATCTTCCAGATCCTAGTCCAACACTGTAGTAACAAATCTGCGAGGGGAAATGTTTGTCCCTGCCCCATCTGCATCACGCCAGGATTTAACTGGTGCATTTAATCCTTCATTTTCAGCACTAACATTTTACATTCAAGAAAAAAAAAAAAAGCGGTGTTTGTCAGTTCTAATTAAATTATATGTTCTATTTTTCTAATTAAATAGCTTAAAAGGAAATAAACTGGAAGAAATATCCTAACAAATGATTTAGAAATATTTCATATGTATCTAAGAAGAGAGCCAAATATAAATTGACAACTTAGTGCAAGAGAACTTCAGTCTGGGTTTTATTGCAATAACAAAAGTGCGTATTTAAAAGCCTTCACACAGAGCATCTATTCAGAAACAAGCCCGAAGACAGTCAGGGAATTAAAAGGAGGATAGTGTTTTGAATTAATCTAGAACATTTTTGCGGATTAGTTTACAAGCACAGAATGCCTCAGGGGGCTAGGGAGAGCGCAGAGCACTGAAGTCAGAGGGATCTGTCTTTTTCCTGTTGCTAGTGATTAGTTCATATCTCTTTGACACCATGTTTACAAGCCCCTAATTGCCTCATTAATACCTCATTATTACTTAGAAAGTGAAGAAGCTTTTAGCTTTGAAGCTGCTTTGCTGCACTTGAAGGCAAATATAGGGTGAATTTTGAACGTGTTGGTACTAATTAAAGTCGAAGTCTGTTTCCTGTTGCTTGTGGGTGGGTGTTAATAGCTTCAAAGAAAAAAATTAGTCTTCAATTTATATTATACGCCTCCTAACTTATACACAGAGGAATAAGAACAAGTAAGAAGCCCATTGCTGCAAACTGGATTTACAAGGGGACACATACCCAAACATCTATTTTCTTTTTGTGCTTTTTACAAGCGGACCAGACTCTATGAGCACTTGTTAACACTGCATTAGAAAGTCTGCAGCAGACTGAAGATGGCCAGTACAGTCCACGCAGATGCAGCACACATCCTCCTGTGCTGTCACACGTGCGCAGGGCACCACAGTTACTTTTTGCACCAGAACGAGAAAAAAGAAACAGATTAACCACTGCATAAAACAGGCCCAGGTTCATCTGTCACCTGCTCAGGATGGTCATTGTTCCCAGGGTGAAGTTTGCTACAAAGCAAAGCCAAAATCAGGCACAAAACGTGCATGCCATGAACTTTCACTTCCAACCATACGTACATATTACATATATATTCAAATATAGTATGTATGTGTACACATAATGCACAGCACATTGCTGCAACCAGTAAGTGCACTTTTTCTGACTTAAGCCTTAATCTGTAAGATCTTTGACCAATTTTCAGTTTTCAAATCACTGTTGAAACACCTATTTCAGCACACAAATTGCAAACAAACCAGTGACCACAACTATGGTTACTAGATTATTGCATAAATGAATACATGAGATGTTTAGAAGCTGACTTGGGCTATAGAGATGCACTGGCTGATAATGATTTTGAGGAATTTTCTTCCAGTTCCAAACAGAAGAGAGACAGAACAGACATTAACCACAACAAAATCATTTCCATGGGAAATTTTTAACAGAAATGTGCTTTCTTTCAATTATCTTGTTTTCAGGGGTCTGGGGGGTGTTGTGTATGGAGGAGGGGGTGAAGGAGAAGGAAAAGATGCCCATTTTTGGTAAAAGCATTCAGTTTTTTAATAAGAATTTTGGACGAGAAAAAGAGTGAAAAATAGCCTTTGCGAAAAGCAAATGGAAAACCCTACATAGACTGAAAGATTTGGATACAAAAATAAAATGTTTTTCATACAAATTAAATTCCCAAAGAGGCATTTTTCACCAGTATTGTTTTTCAGTGGTGGGGGCAGAGGGTGGGCGCAGAAAAAAATCAAGTCGATTAGGTCGAACATTCCCAAACGGAGTAGTCAGGACTTGGCTAACAGTCCCCAAGGCTCAGGATTTAGCCCAAAGGGCTCAGAGTCACCGCTGATTATTGGACCTTCTTCTTGCTACGGGCCCAGGACAGTGGGGTCTTGGCTATCAGCACTCGTAAGGCACAGCTCAGAACAACGCAGCCTCTCACGTTCCCCTCACACCTTGCATCTCCTCTAAGAGGACATAAGTTAATAGAATTCTGACATCATTTCATTTTTATATTAAAAACAATCTACGAATGTCAATGACACTAAATTACATTCTTAACTTGACAGCATCCCTTTACATACAGGACCGTAAAGAATACAAATATGAAACAGGAAATTCACCTAAAATTACTGGTCAGGAACCCAGCCTACAAAACGGCTAAGGGAGGACCCCCTCCTCCTGAATTGTATTTACAATATCTTTGATTTATATCAAACATTTTAAAAAGTATTAAAACAAAAATAATTAAGGCAAGCCAAATCCTTTTCTTGCCAGCACGCAAGGCTTGTCTGACTGGACATATTGAGGCTATCAAAACGTGGTGTGTATTTATAACCTAGCGCTCAGACAACTTGGAACGACAAACGCAAACAGCCACAAAGAAGTCACTTTGTTCGCTTGGCACAAACAAACCCCCAAGATGAAAAGCAGCCTGGCGTTTATTTTGGGCCAAGCTTCCTCATCTGGCAATCCCCGACGTGGCACGAAAAGGGCAGTGTTACCAAAGGACACAAAGCACATGGAGATGCATCACTAGAGCAAACACAGGCCAGGGTGCCAGATCTTGGTATTCCCGCTTCTTCCTTCCCAGAAAGGATGTCACTTTCCCTTCCTTCTCCTCAAAGCACATGGTTTTTGGGCTTTTTTTTTTTAAATTTTATTTTTCTTTAAGGACCAGGCTTGTCAGCACGGCCTGTAAAGCTCTAACAGCTATAATTTAAAGCTGAATCGTGTTGATTGAAAACATGGCCAGCATCTGACTGCAGACATGTCTGAAGACTTCCACATGCGTAGCCAAATGAGGACTGGTGAAGACATGGTGAGATTTGCCAAAAATATTAAAGCAAGCTTAGTAGGAGACATGATCCACAACTGTGAAGTGGTAGTAAACAGCCTGGGAAATGCCCGTTCAGAAATCTGGTAGGTTCCCTAAACCAGTGAGCCATGGAGACCCAAGATGCCTGGGAGATACAAGGAAACAAAGAGAGTATGGTAGCAAATCTTTCTCAAGAGGTTTTTCAGAACACAGCATCCAAATCCAAGACTGGAGGAGGAAATCTCAGTATGCTCTGGGTTGATTTGATATTGGTATTTCATTTACCCTTCCACGAACATGGCCAAGGCACAAGAGATGCAACTGAGGAGAACAGGAGGGGAAAAAGAAATCCAGTAGAGGGGTTAGCCAGGGAATATGCAGCTTACGGGATGGATAACACATTTTTGAGGGGCAGCAAGCTCACAACTACCAAAAGGTAATGAACAGTTTGCAGGAGCCCAGGTGCAGTTTGGTTTCGGGAGTGCTGATATATGTTGCCTCAGTTCAAAGCAAGTATCTTACCATCTTCCATGGCTCCTTCAGGGGAGGATCTGGTAAGGCTTGTAGTCCTTATCTCAGCACGGACACTGGGCCTTGAGTCACATTGTCCCATGCATGGGTAGTGGGAAGCTTGGCTGTTTGACGGCATGATGCCTTCATTCTTCTCATACCTTCATTCCCTCAGATAGCTAAAGGCTTTAGAAAGTCTTTATAAAGCCTTAACCTTCTGATGACTTTCAGGATTTAAAAGGAGGGTCTTAGGTGATTTCGGGTACTTCTCTCTCTTGCCACTTAAAAAAAAGCATTTCCCACAGCTCCTTAAACACCGGAATAGATATGTGTGTATTTTTCAGTATACGGATTCAAATCCTTGGTTTCTTTGGCAAAAGGCCATGTACATTCTCATGGATTTGTTATTGCCTGCTATAAATTTACTACTCAGAAAGAATAATATTTCATTTGCTTTATCGTCGGTGCCTCTAAAGAGGGTGAAAATGGATTTAAGTCTTTCATTGGGCACCTTGATGAGGGCAGAGAAGGAACAGAAAAAGAACCATAAAAAGTATGTGTTAAGAGTTGATATAAGGCTCCATCATTTACAATACAGTTGATAAACTTAGGTCTCGTTTGTAATGAGTTACAATGCCAAGAGATTTGTTCTGTAAATTCTGTCCAGAACTTGGCAACACCATTTCTAAGAAGGAAAACAATCTCCTAGGTCTAGTTCGTGTAACCCTGGGGACTTGGGCAATACTTTCCATCTGAATAAGCAGAGGGTTTGATCTTATGTTGGCTCTGATGCTTTTCCGATTTTATACAGAGGAATATGGGCAGCAGGGAGAATTCATCAGCACAGGTGGGAACAGGACCTCGAACTCATGTTCAGTTTACATATTCATGGTACATATAACACAACTTCATGGAGTTAAATCTATCGAGCTAAAGCCATTCCCCAGGCAGCTCTACTTATCCCACGATCCTTTATAGCCTCCACAGTGACCTCGTTTAGAGAACGCAGGGCAGTGATCTTATCTCCCTGTATCAGACCCCGAATGTGGTAGGTTTGGGATGAACAGACCAGGACCCGGACTCAAGCAGGGAGAGATCCAAGCACCCAGAAAAGTGTGCTTGGTTTGGCGTGATGGTGTAGAGTGAAATCAAGGATTCACCCTGTTTGTACTCTGGAGCTTGTCCAGAACTTACGTCCAGACCCAGGCTTGCCTCCATTTACCTAGATGTTAGGCAAGCTTGAAGAGTCTGACCACGTGGCTACCGTTATATTAGTATCTGAGTTATATTAAGTTTATATTACTGAACAAATTTATGACTTGAAAGCCTGACCCTTGTCATTGGGGATCCAAGATGTGGACAGATGAAGCAATTTGCACGAAGTAAAGCAAAGGGTGGGTTACGAAGCTGAGGATCAAAGCACAACTCCTGAATCCCACATGGCTGGCCAGCTCCCAGGGTGATCCTTTCTCCAGTGATTGAAAGATCAGTAAATTACTCTCTAAATGTTTCCAGCATGAACTCTCCAAAACACAGCAAATGGGATTTTTCACACTTTGACTAATGAAAACTTGGCACATGGCATGAAAAATAAAATCCTCACTGCCAGCAGTACATATATATATAATAATGTTTATTTCTACAGGGCTTGTGAATAAGCAAGACATTTTTCATCTGTGAAAGGCAGTTTCTGTGTGTATCTGTAAGTTAGCAACAACAACAAAAACCGTGACTGATGATCCCAATGAACATTATCCTAGTGAGATTCAGTCATAACTTCTTGCTTCTGAAAAGAAAGTCTCTTTTTTTATTTCACCCTGAAAACTTTTGGGTTTATTGTAGCTATATTTCTCAACTTTTGACAAAAATGTGCACATAACCAGTCCTTTGGTTTCATGTTTACAAAATAGCTATCACCACAGGGCTATGTACCAGGGCGAGGCATTTATAGGTAGAGATTCAATGAAAGGATGTGCCCAGAAAGCACAGCTCAGTTTTTACATTGCCTGCAAGATCTACTTCTACAGGAAAGCAAGGCTATTTCCTGAAAAAGTAGGGATAGCTCATTCTTCTTGACAGCTTCTGATATTTTTCTTAATCTGTTCTTTTTTTTCCCTGTTTTCTTGGTGCTCTCCAGATGACCAGTGCAAACATCAGAGATACTAACCTAACTCCTCACACAGGCAGACTGAAAGTGAGTAGCACAAATTGGGAGCAACGGTACACTGTAAACACCCTTTCAAAACAAAGTCAGTATTGTCTCTTTGTCTGCTGAAAAGGTTCTGAAAAAAAAAAAAACCGAAACATGAAAATCATACCATCTGAGATAAACTGATATTGGTACCCTATTGGCACACGGATAAAAGGTGACCCAGCCGCAAACAGTCCTCCAGCTCACAGCTAACATTTGATACTCATAAGGACAGAGCTTAGTAGAGAAGCCCTTGTAGACTTTTTAGGGACTTGCAGAAGTGGGAAAGGTTTACTTTTTCTCAAGTGCAAAGGGATTACTGGGGCTATTGTAAATTTGCTTCAAAGAAACAAAAAAAAAAAGAGTGTTACAGTTCTGCAATATTCAGAAGATATGTAAGAAGAGAGAGGTAAGTTGTGATATGCTTTAGCATAGCATAGCATCAGGTTTTATTTGATTAATTCTTCCCTACAGCTTGTAATGGATATACACAGTGTGATTTCAGGGCAGAAGTAGCTTCAAAGTACAGTCTGAGTATCACAGATTCAAGCAAGCACAGCTGGATCTCAAATATATAAGCCACTTTGAGTTATGCAGGAGGAAGGAAAGGGGAAGATTACTATGATCTGAAATGTTAAAGCTTCTTTCTCGTGATTAAGTGCATTTACATGTTTTACTCAAACCAGCAGAAGCTGTTTCCAGATGGCAGAAAGAATCAAGTAAGGAAATTTTGCCACTCTATGTGTGTGGGTGTACAACACATACATGTCCTGCTCCTCACCTGAAGCTTCACAAAGATAGTGCAAAACCACGGTTGTTGATTTGGATAGAGAACTGGCAGTGTTACAAGAAAAATACAGGTATTGAAAAAGCTCCTGTGGGAGAGGAGAAGGGAGACCGCATGGAGAGGGGTAGGATTGCCTTCTAACAACCACCACCAGCTTTCATCATAAGGGAGGCAGCCAAATTTCTCCTGCAGCAGATGTTCTAGATGACTAGGTACACAGAAGTTAATGCATACTGGCTGTGGTGGCTCCAGTAGCCCATTTATCAGGAAACATTGCCACAGGCTGTGATTTACCCTGGAGAGAATACCATTCCCATGCTGACCCTGCAAATGCACTGCTGCAGTGCTGGCAAACTACAGTGCTGGCAAAGCCTTGGGGACTCTCACCTCTCCCAGGAGTTCTGCCTAAAGCAGAATCTTTCTCCTCCTTAGTCTAGTGATCTCACTATCCTTCTTTAACTTCTTAGGCAAATGTGTTATTCACCATTTTTAGTAGGCTTAGGATAATGTGAAGGTCTCATCAAGTATTTGCGTAAAGGTCCAGAGGAGCAAAAGTACACTTTGTTCTGGACCAGAATTAAAAAACAGTATGAAGATGACCTGATCCAAAAAGACATCTGGTGCCCGTGCAAGAGGCAGCAAGGCAGGATTGCTCCTTTCTATGTTATCTTATAAACAGGTACGGTCTTGACCACTCAGGATTGATCTTGGACTCCAATATACTCTTGGAAGCATTAACTGTTCTTGATTTGAAACAGCAGGGAGTCTGAATGACCCTCCTTTGAAGACATGAAAGCTTCTTAGTGAAACTTGGCAGCTGGAGTCCAGTCACCTTCATGGGGAAATAGTAGACCATCTCTGAGGAACTCCACAGCTCAGGAAGGGAAAATGGCCATTACCTGAACAACTTTCCTAGAACCTGGCCACAGGCCCAGTCTTCTGCTCAGGAAAATGGGGACAGGACATGAAGAAACAACCTGAGCTATAATTGCTGATGCATTAAATCTCCACCACAGGAAATATCAATATATATAATTATATATTATTATATATAGTATATAGTTATATGCACTGTTATATATTGTATTATGATACATACTATATTTTATGCATTTATAATAATATTTCCCATGTGTATATATATATGGGAATTGTATCAGAAAGATGTGGGCACAGGGTTCCTGAAATGAGCTCAATGGCTATCACTGAGCTCTAGCCATAGCCCTCACTCCTAGGTGAGACAGGGATCTGCTTGGGATGATAGCTGTCCCTCTGACCTAATTTTAGTCAGGCTAGATGAGTTCCCTTCTAAACCAACTTGTCTAAGATTCATGAAACCAAGCACACGGACCCATATGGCACTTTGAGATTAGGGAAGTTGAGATCCTGGACGGTTTGTATTGTTAAGCTCACAAAACACTAAGATAAATAATGGAAAATGCTTCAGCTGCTATTTATTTAGGGCAATTTTGCCATGTGACATCAGAAAATATTCCATGGTGGAATTTATTAACATAAAAATGGACTTGGTGAGACTTTGTGATCTATTAAACTTCCAGCTAACGAGACTTTTGTTTATCCAATCGACAGATGGTGTTTTTCTGAACCAGTTATGTTGATTCACAGCACTGAAGTGGTTACTGGAAAAAAAGGACCATGAGTTTAATAAGGAGCAGGCCCATACACAGGCAACAAATATGAGATGTGTTTCACCAGCTCCAAAAGAAAAAACAAAAAGCGGTTTTTAAACCAAATCACCAGAATATTTGCATGCCCACTATGCATGCTCAATGATCCTGGAACAGGAATGCCATGGGTAAACCAGCTATCTCAGACACATGCATCGAGTTAATTGGATTTCCTTGGAATATTCTGCTCTGGGTTAGAAGAATGACAGTCATACATAGACTCCTCCTTCAGAAATGCTGTCTTGGAAGGCTGGTTTATCTGTTTTATAATAAAGACTCATCCCACTTATGAAACTCAGACTTCTCACTAATAAACACTAACAAACATAAAATTATATCAAGGTTGTAGAAAGCAATGGCAATCTAGAAACCAGGAAAAGAAAACAAAGTGAAGGACTATAAAGAGTGGAACCTTTAAAGGACTCTGGAGCAGCTGAATTCCCAATCATTCTACAAAAATGAAGCGATTTGAACTGTTTATGAAATTAAGTGTAGCTTCTGGAACTGCACACTGAAGTATGCTGAACAGGAAGAAAACTCTTTGCTTACTAGGCCTCAAGGAAAAAAAAAATCTGTTGTGCTACAGAAAAGAAATACAGCTTTTGCTGTGCAGCAGGGAGCTTACTCCTGCATGGGTAGATGAGTTGCTTTCAGACCTTTCTTTCACCATCTCTCTGACTTAACATGTTTGAGGAATGGAGCAGTAATGCCAGGGCTTAAGGTGCAGACGAAAGGTCTCCAACAGCCAGGATCCACCATGCTTGTAGTAGAAGAATAGCACTAAAGGGCAGGTGTCTTCTGCCTCTACATGCTCAAATCCAGAATATCTTTGGGAGAATAGGGGAAAAAAAGCTGAAAAGCATTTACTGGAGTGTTAATAACACTCACCTACACCATCGTTTTGTGCAAGCGTAGGTGTGTATATATGTGTGCACGTAAGCTCACTGGTATATAGAAACACACACACACAGTTTCATATACCTTCCTAGGTGTGTGCGCATGTAATATTATATACATACACAAATTCAGACTAAACTTTATACAGAGGAGAATGCATACCAGAATCTAACACTGCGAAAGGTTTTCTTCAGCATATTTACACGCCTAGTCTCAGGCAGGATGTGGTCTGTCATTGCAGAGGCCACAGCACAAGGTGAGACTTCGCAAAATGTAATACAAGCCATTAATGCTAGTAGGGTTGCAAAATTCATACCTAGTCCTTAGAAGGGAGGATGTTAGGATTGAGAGGGGATTTTCTTCAAGAACTAGGTTGGTTGTTTCTGGGACGCTGAGACAAAAGACGCTGAATTGGACACATGAGGACAAACAGGCACGGAAATATAAGACTGAGTACAATGACTACATCATATTGGTTGCAATATACAGGGAAAAAAAAAGATGTAAAACATGTTAAAACAGTTGTGATAATTGAGCAGTTTCGGTGTGACAGCCTTAATAAGTAGAGCGCTGTTCCTCTAGCAACTGCATGTTTTGAATCATGAATTGCACGACTGAACAATGATGTTATACACAAATACAACTGCTACCATCAAAATCAATCTTCAGTGGGAAAATCTGTATTTGCTAGACACATCACAGCACAGGTGTCATGGCAAATAACGGGTCGTGACATGATAGCTAGCAGTGCAACTGCTTTAGGCTTGTTACTTTCTGAGTCCAGGACAGCTACGTATAATGCCACCTGTGCATAGGGCAGCAGAGAAATCTAATTAGGATTCTTACTTGGATCTCAGCAACCTGATCTGACATTGCAGTTAACCCTGCTCTGAGTGAGAGCCAGAGAGCTCACGACATCCTTTACGACATAAATTATTCTATGAACTGCAGCATACAAGAAGAGGGATTCTCATTTGCCATCTCTGGTGGGAGCAGAAGACACCTTCAGCGTCATTCATGGAAAAAGGACAAAGGAAAAGCTGGGTTCTGACTTGCAGTTTTGGTGTAGGACAGCTTTTGGGAGAGCCTGTGGGTCAGCCATTGTCCCTTGTTAAAGGAAAGGACTCAGAAATACAGAGACTGTGCTTTGAAATCCTTCAAAAGAAAGTTCAGCATGGAAGAGACAGAGAAATACAGGTATGGCATAGGCCAACGGTATGAAATATTCCCTGGTAGGAAGGTCAGAGGAGAGGAAGAGACAAAAGGGTAGCTAGCCCTGTAAGGAGCATGTTCTGGTAAAAGTGCTACACCTCCCTGCATGCAAATACCGATCCTTCACAAGCTGTTCCCTCCAAGATCTAATGATCTTTACCTGTTGGAAACTCACTGTAATTACAAGTTCCAATGCCAGTTTCTCATTAACAAAGAAATCTACTATGGGGTTTTGCTCTCAGTGATTAAAGATATTGTTAAAGCCTCCACAAATATTTTTTGTACCCACACTGGCTCGTTATTGAATCTGGCTGTCCTCACTTCCTGTCTCAGTACAACTTACTTGTTAATTTGCTGCCTCACCGCACCCCTGAAGTGGTTGCCTATAAGTGGCTGGTGAAATGATTAATATTTATTTAGGAAAGCTCTTTGAAGATGATACATGACATAAAAATCAGCCAACGCTATTATGCTTCCAAAAAAACAATACTGCTTTTGTAAGATTAAAAGCTTATTCTCCCATTAGATTTCTTGAAGTTTATAAAAACAAAATAACGTAACCTTCCCTTTGCAGTTTATCCCTCTTATCTCTTCACAGTTTTTAATAGTCAGTATTTCCCATCTGATTACTGCTAATCACATTGTTATACTGCTTTTACAGCCTTGGGGTTTATTACAAAGCTTCTCCCTTACTCCATATAGGAACAAAACAGTAGCAGGTAGACAGCAATATCCATTTTCCAAAGATCAGAACCATTATTTAATGTTTTTGTAAATATTTACTTTAGAAGCAGGCTAAACGTTACTTAAGATTCGTTCTAAACTGCTGTGTTTAAAGGAAAAAAAAATCACGAGGACATATGGAACTCATCTGAAGGAGAAAAAAAATGTAACAATTACACAAAAGAATTAATTTCCCTTGCTGTTACCAAAGTGTTATCTTCATAAAAGCTTGTGGCATGCTTTTGAATCTTTGGTTGAACATTGTGATACATATCATGTGGTTTGTGGTCTCTACTTCCTAATGCTTGAAGCTCTGGCTGGAGTTTCCCCAACCTGACTGTCCCACCAAATCGGTACACACCCACATCGCGCTCCCACTGGGATTTCTGCGCCTGTTCTTTTTTTTTTTTCTTCTTTTTTTTTTCCCCTTCTTCTTCTTAGTCATCTTACCCACAAGCAGCATAAATCAAGGCGAGGCTGTGTTTTCACTGCTAGGCAGTTCTTGCAACATCAGGGCTGAGTTCAGGGAAATGGCTGGAAAACTTGCTATACCCCCCCACACCTGCCTTTTGGCTAAAGGAAGATGAGCACAGTGCCAAAGATGTTTGTTTATTCTTGCCCTGGGTGCTTTGATATGTATGTCATTGATGAGGGTAATCGCCCTACCTCACAACGCGGCACCCACGACTGAACAGGGCCTTGCATCGTCTTACAGACCTCTTGGGCGTCTTCTCCAGCGTGTGAGATGTTGGGTCACGTCACTGGAAGTGTTCCTGCCAGATTTCTGATGAGGCCCCTCTGCTGTTCCACTGCTTTGGAAAAGGTTTGGGAAGGATCCCGAAAGGGGATGACCAAGTCATGGCCACTCAGACAGGCAAATGCACCCGTGTCCCATGGGAAGCTGCTGTGAACAAGTGTAGCAGCCCCCCGTGCTATAGTATCATGACAGCATCAAGCTTATAGCTTTTAACAGGCTTGTGGCAGCTTTCTTGGGAAAAACTGCGTACTGTGTTGTGACTGGACTTTTAGCCCTTGTGGCACCACACCTGCTGGGACGCGGATTCATCCAGACATCATCTGAGCCGGGGGCTTGGGCACGTGCAGTGACCACCCAGCACCCTGCATGTCCCTGGGTGGGCTGGAGGCGAGCGCTGAGGCACGTTTGGGAGAAAGGTGGGGCCACCAGAGAGAGAGTCATGGCGTGGGCATGTGCATCTGGGCCCTGCCCTGCCTGTCCTGAGTCGTCACGCCAGCAGCACAAGGGAGACAAACCGGGGGGCCCAGAGGCCCCAGGGTGAGTGGGGCAGGTGCGAGCTTGCTGCTGACAAGATGGCCTCGCTGGACCCCATGCCGCAGTGAGGAGGCAGAGGGAGAAGCAGATGCGCGTCCATATTTCAACTGTGCTGACTGGTGCTGACGCAGTGGTTAGGAGAGTGCTCCTGAGCTTCTGGAGCCCAAGAGCAGAGTCGTGACGATGCACACGTGATGCTGTGAAAGCCTCTCCCCATGCTTGCCTGTGGCTGTGGCTGTTTATGGGCAGCCCCAGCCCTCGGTGTGCCTCTCACACTGTTCAGGAAGCCATGGCTCAGCCAGACAGGCCTTGGCAGAATCCCTCTCGACTTTGCCCTGAGTTTTGCCACAGCAAGGGCCCTGCCTTGTACCAGCAATTAATATTTTTCATCAAGGAAACCTGGTGGCTTCGATTCTTCTCAATACAGCAAGGAACTTCCCAGTTTGGGGAAGGTTTTAGGCCTGGAGGTGGTGGACAGGCCGGGATCCCATCCCTGAAGCGTGCAGCGCCCTGAGAGGACGCTGAGGCAGCTCCTGCAAGCGGTGGCCGCCAGCCATCATTAGCCTGTCCTCGCCTCAGAAATCCACACAGCTTTAACAGAGACGGGCATTCGGGAGGAGGCTCAAGGTGCAGCTGACGGACTCGAGCACCTGTGGCAGTGATCTCCAAAGAAAGTTCCAGGCTCAGTGGTCCTGGATGTGACCCCGTCAGCAAGGATCAGCCAGGAGGAGGGCACTTTCTCCTGAGTTGTGACTGGAAGCAGGGCAGATAACCAGTGACAGCACTAGAGGGAATGGCCTCAAGTTGCACCAGGGGAGGTTTAGGTTGGAGATTTGGAGAATTTTTTTCTCAGAAAGAGCAGTCAGGCATTGGAATGGGTTGCCCAGGGAGGTGGTGGAGTCACCGCGCCTGGGGGTGTTCAAGGAAAGGTTGGACCTGGTGCTTAGGGACATGGTTTAGTGGGTGATATTGGTGGTAGAGGGACGGTTGGACCAGATGATCTTGCAGGTCTTTTCCAACCTTAATGATTCTATGATTTTATGTCTAACCACCCAAACACCCTTCAGAGAGGTTTTCTTCAGCCCTCCTGAGGTACTGAGGAGACAGCGGATGCCCAGGGTGGCGATGGCAGTGAAGATGGCCGAGGCCGGCTCTGTGTGGTGCCCACGTTCTTGACCTGCCCTCCACCACGACCCTCCTCCAGGCTTTGCTGCCCCTGCCGTGAGAGGTCCCTGGGGAGGGCAGCGCCCCTGAGGAACAGGCACCCCAACCCCTCAGCGCCGAGCAGGGCCACAGCGGCTCTCAGGATCCGGCCCCCCTGTTTGAGCCCTTTGGGGACATTTTGCGGGGCGGCAGCGTCGGAACTCCCCCGAGTGCCGCCCTCGGGCTCTGAGGTGAGCTCAGCGCCACGCAGGTGCCGCCGCAGCGCAGGGGCGGCGGAGGGCAGGTCGCCGCCCTCAGCCCGGTCCCAGCCGCCGCTGCGCTGGGGCGCGATCTCCCCCTGGCGGCGGCCCCGTCCCCGTCCCCGTTCCCGTCCCGGCCGCGGCGGCAGCGGGAGGCGCGGGCGGGCCGGGGCGGCTGCGCGAAACTTTCCTGCGGAGCCCGAGCTTGGCCTCCCCGGCGCGGTGTGCGCCGCCGCCCCGCCGAGCAGCGCCCGCCGGTCCCGGGGCGCCGCGGGAGCGTCTCTTCTTCGCCGCCGAAATTTAAAAAAAAAAAAAAAAAAAAAAATTTTTTTTTTTTTTGAGCTATTTCTCCCCCCCCCTCCCCCCCCTTCCAACCTCCTCCCGAAGCGGCGGGGAGGGAAGGGAGCTTCTCCGGTCTGCAAAATCAAAGCATGGCGGAGGCTGGCGATGAGAAGCGTCCTGCCCCGAGCATCCAGCGGCTCTGACAAGCCCGGAGCCAGCGCGGGTGGGGGTGGGAGAGGGCGGGAGGGGGGAGAGCATGGGAGGGAGGGGGCGGCCAGTCCTTCCCCCTGCACTTGTCAGATGCAGATGGGACTGGCAAAGTTTGTTTGAATAAAAAAAAAAAAAAAAGCCAAAAAAAAAAAAAAAGGGGGAAGAGCAGGAGGAGGGGGAGGGAAAAAAAAAAAAAAAAAAGATCCTAGAAATCCAAAAAGGCTCATCTGGGAAAGGAGAGAGAGGAGAGCGAGAGGAAGCGGGATGCAACTCAACCTGACGCTGATCTGCTTCGTCTTCGGGGGGTTCCTGCCCGACGCCGCGGCCCGGCGGGAGCAGATGGACACGGGGCAGTGCGACCTGCCCCGCTCGGTGAGCCGGGCCGGGCCGAGCCGGGCCGGGCCGGGCCGGGCCGCCGGGGATGCGCGGGGGGAGCCGCCGCCGGGAGGGCGAGGGGGGCGCGGAGCGGGGGGCGAGCGGGGCCGGGGGGGGACACGCGTGGCCCCGCAGGTGTGGCGCTGCCCCCCGGGTCCCCCCGGCACAGGAGCGCGGCAGCGGCCGGGGGAGGGAGAGGGGAGACGGGGGGACACCCTCGTTGTCGCCACGCCGCTGCCTGCGGCACCCAAGGGTCCCCGCGGGGGTCCGGCGGGGCCGCTCCGTGCTGCTCGTGGTTGTCTGCTCGCCGTGGTTCTCTGCTTGCTGGGAGCTGTGCTGTGGGTTGTGTAGGGAGGTGCACCCCCCTACGCACTGCTCCGTCCCCACGGGCTACCCGTGGGTGGCTTGCCCGTGGGTGGCTGCCACCGGCACTGACCGTCCCCTGCTTTCCTCCCGCCAGCAAGGAGAGCTCAACTCCTTCCTCTGGACCATCCGCCGCGACCCCCCCGCCTATCTCTTCGGCACCATCCACGTGCCCTACACGCGGGTTTGGGACTTCATCCCCGACAACTCCAAGGCCGCCTTCCACGCCAGCTCCAGCGTCTACTTTGAGCTGGACCTCACCGACCCCTACACCATCTCGGGGCTGGCCAGCTGCCAGATGCTGCCCCACGGGGAGAACCTGCAGGACGTGCTGCCCCGCGAGCTCTACCGCCGCCTCAAGCGCCACCTGGACTACATCAAGCTGATGCTGCCCCACTGGATGACCCCGGACCAGCGGGGCAAAGGGCTCTACGCCGACTACCTCTTCAACGCCATCGCCGGCAACTGGGAGCGCAAGAGGCCCGTCTGGGTGATGCTCATGGTGAACTCCTTGACGGAGACCGACATCCGCTCCAGAGGGGTGCCGGTGCTCGATCTCTACCTCGCCCAGGAGGCCGAGAGGATGAAGAAGACGACGGGTGCGGTGGAGAGGGTGGAGGAGCAGTGTCACCCGCTGAACGGGCTCAACTTCTCCCAGGTAAGGAGGCTTCTGGGCCTCGTGGCTTATCCCAGGAGCTGGGAGCCATTCTCCTCAAATTTTTGTCAGTTTACCAGAGCGAAATTGAAGCCTGTTGCAGTGGGGTGGGATGCTCGAAGGCTTCAGCGGCCTTTGCATTTGTCTGTCTGTGCCATCACACTGGTCCATGCTGTGTGAAAAAAAAACTGTGATGTGCACAGTGAGCACTATGAGTTTATCACGTGTATTATTTATTTGAGAGGCAAATGTCCAGGGTGTGAATGTGTGTGTCTGCTGGCTTGTCACTTGTGAGGGACGCCTCTGGTCAGTTTCTGGAGCTGGGTAAAAAGTGCTTTTTTGTTTGTTTGTTTTTAAATAAAGCAGCTCTGTGGTACTTGTCACGAAGGGGATAAAGCATGAACAATGAAAAAAGAAATTCAGCATTGTTCAAATAGATTTAAGTATGTGCAAACTGTTGGTCATCTTTTAGTAGTTACTCTGGGTCAAAACAAACTGACTCGAGTTGTCCTCATGGTCTGGGGGAAATTAAGTGTGTAATCTGCATGGCTTTTTTTTTTTTCATTTTGTAACAGGTAAAGTTCAGAAAAAAGAAAAGGATGTAGATTAAGAAAAAAAGTTATTGGTGTAACTGAACTCCAGAATTCTTTCACTGGATTTAGCTTTAAATAACCAAATACTAAGGCATGAGGTCTATTTCATTTCAGTGGATTAATCAGGAACACAGTCACAGCTATTGACTTTGCTTTGTGAAACTGTTTATGTGAAATCAGATTTACTAGAAATTCAGGAAATGAATGTGTGTGTGGAAGAAAACAAATAATCCAGGGGAAATTTAAGACGGTATCAGTTACTGCTACGATATTTCATTTTTAACCTTCTTTTCGGCGTTAATTTTAGATCAGTTATTTCCAGCTGTATCTTACTGTCCTAGTTTGAGCAAAAAAATTCTTGGTGATGTGTGAGTAAGAATTAAACGATTGATCTTTGGTGTGATTAAAATGTCCTTGGAGTGCCTTCAGACCTTTCTCCCCTGAAGTCTAGTGGGAGCTGTCTTAAGAGCAAAAAGTCTAGCTTTCACTAAGAGTTGGTTCATCTGATGTCCTCTGCTAGAAGACTAACTGCATTCAGACTTCACAGGAGAAGACTGGTCGCATACACTTTTTTTTTCTTCGTGAGGGGTTGTTTTTCAACAAAAATAATAAAAATTAAAAAAGCCCCCTAGACATTTTCATTAGTTAAGATACAGGCAAAACATGGAATTCATTTTTCCTTCTTGTTTTCAAAATGCTTAAGTGCCTGTCCTTGCTATTGAACCGCTTCTTTAAGGTGAGGTAAAAATAATTAACCATTGCAGACCTCTAGTAGCATTTGGTTGTATTAGGTCAAACATAGAAGTTAGAATCAGGCATGTACAAGCACTTGGTTAAAGACGTACCTCTTGGAAGCCTTTTAAATATGAATCATATTACATTCTTTTTCTTTTTAGAGAGAGAGAGAGAAGGAGTGAGAGAGACAGGAAAAGGGACAGAGCACAAAACTCACTGCTGCTCTTACCCTAAGTCTGGTTTTCGCTCAGTCACTACACTCTAAATAGAAGCAAAAATTTCCCCTTCATTTTGCTGCAATAGTAAACTAAAAAAGAGCAGTGTTACCGCCATAGGCAATTAAAGGACAATCATTTCTGCAGAAAGTTTGAGTTGATTAAAAAATACATTTTAATTATTTCAGAGAATTGATATTACTACTTATACACATCAGCATACAGGAGGATTTTTCCTAGATTGAAGGTTTTTCTGGGAACGAGTCCACCAGAACAACATGAGACAAAATTAAATAAAACAAACCAGATATTTATTTTCTTGCTTCCTCTAGATTTCTTGCATCCTGACACCTGGCTAGTTGTTTAACAATAGTAATTTGTAATGTTATCACACCGTCTGGCAGTCCTACTGCTTGGTGTATTTCTGTGCTAATTTAGTGGAGTGGATTACTATTGCTAGGTTTCACCTCTTAATTCCAAGTCTTAGAGCCTTCCTTAAGCAACACATAATTAAACCACACTAAAATGGAAATCAGAAATTGAGCAGCTTTTGTCTTGTGGGGTGTTTGCAGTTTGATGAGAACATCTGTGATAAATTACAGTCTCGAATCTGCTAAGGGCATCAGCGGTTTTTACCTGTTTTCAGCATTACTGTTACAGGAATACTGCATGTAATTCCAGCATTTGGAGTTCAGGTTTTCAAACTGTGCCTTGCTGAATCATGTCAATGCTTTTGTTCCCTCTGTCCCCAAAGTCCAGTATTTTTGCCCTTAGCAAATTAAAAAAGAAAAAGGCTTTTTTTACTTCCCCTCAAAGGCAGCTTTGTGCTACTGCAAATATTTAATCTGACTACATGCACCAAATCTGTTAATCTGATACTGTGAGGAGGAGGAAATCTAGGAGTGGTGCCGGTGTGGTACTTGGTTTTGATCTGCTCTGAAAGAAAGCGGATACACTTGCATTTTTGACCAAGAACGATCTTTGAAACGTTCTGTGCGTCACTTTGAAATGTTGATTGTCTTAGCCGGATGAAAAGATTAAGGTGGCTCATATAATTGGCTGCTTCCTGGAGAGCTAGCTCTTGCAGGTAAGAGCACAGTGCATTGTTTTGTTTCTCTTATTGTAAGCTCAAAAACTTTGTAGTTTGAGACCATGTTCGCCCTGGAATTTCTGGTCAGTGTTTTGTGCAGCTTTCCCAGACCCACTGCCTTTGCTCTGCCTTCCCACCGCCTGGCTGCACGGCTCTCGGAGCATCCTTGCTTCTCCTGTGGCTCTGGCAGCCGCTGGTGACATAAAATCTATGTGTTGGCCCTAGGTCTTATATAGCTGGTGGCAGGGCTTCTAAGGCACAGCTAAGGGCCGGGATGGGAGCCTGACAACAAGGGAATTCAGATCAGATTTAGGCCAGGTTGAAATTTCACAGCTCCTTTGTTTTCACTGAAGGCAAGATAGAAAAAGCTAAAAAACGCGCAGAGAAGAAGCAGCAACTTTTCTATCTGACAAGACAGAGGTTTATTTACAGAGTGACCAGAAAAGTGCAAAATCAAATGTTCCAGGATGGAGAACAGCTGATAGAGGGATAGAGGGAGTTCAAGGCCTTGTCTGTTTGGGATCCCGGGCAGAGGTAATGCACCAGGACAGGCCACGCGGGCTGGCCCGCGCATCCTTCGAGGCCTAGATTAGGAGAGGGCTTTCACCTCCTCTCTAGGACCCTCTCCCGAGACTGAAATACACTGTTTGGGCCAGGAGGATGCTGAAGGTAACTGCTGTAGCTGCTCAGGTCTGTCAGCATCCTCTTGACAGCCCCTTCCCTTTGCAGAGGGCAGGCACTGGGCTGTGACTGCTGCGGGGGGCTCCTGCTCCTTGCCCCGGCGGTGTTTGTCCTCGGTCTACTGCTCGTCCCCACCAAGAGCCAGCGAGGCCAGCAGCAGCTCCACACAAACTGCTCGTCCTGGGGGAGCTGGGTGTAGCTCTTGTTTCACATCTCAGGCCTACCTCTCAGCAGGGTTCCCAAACTGAGAATGTAAAGGTGTACGTGTCCCTTCCTCCAAGCTGAAAATAAAACCTTTCTCCCATCCCATCACACATTCTCTCACTGCAGGGAGAATCTGCATGCAGCTGTGCCAGATGCCCTTAATCCCAAGCATTGTAAGGGGAATTTGGCGTAGGGATCCGACTTTATCCTGACCGATCTGTCAGGGAAGTTGTTAGGCCAAAGGGGAGCCATGACCAGCCCCTTTTCTCTTCCTCTGGTCGGGGTTTTCTAAGCTGTGACTGAGTATTCTCTGGCCGGTATCATTTCAAACTGCAGGGGGAGATGTTAAATATCAAACCGGTGTTGATTGGATCAGAGACTGCCTCAAAGAAAGAAACCTTAGACTGTGCCAGATTAAACTTCACACTTCACCATTCTTCCCCTTTCATTTCTTTGCCGCCTCATTCTCTGCACAAATAAACCTTGTCTCCCTACTTTCTACCAATGAGACAGCATTCAAGGGGCAGAAATTACTTTGTTAACAAAATCAGTCTTCATTTCCCAGGTCCTGCTGTTCCATCAAACCCTGGGACATGGCAGCTTTGATTACTCTGGTGATAGGATTAGAGGAGGAACAAGTGCTGTTTAATAAAAGGCCAATGGGTGGTCCATCAAGTTTGGTCACTGACAGATCTGCAGTCTTGAAGCTAGACCTTCAATGGCAAAACAGCATGACATTAATATATAGACAGGCCCACGGTTGTGGACTTGCTATTCCATCTCCCCTGTCCCCTCAAAAACATTAAACATTTCTGTAATCCCAAAGCTGAGGTTCTGGGAGTTGACAGGAGCTGGCATAACTCACTTCATGGGGAATTTGCCTGTTTGCATGAATGAAAGATCCAGGCTCCAAGTTTTCAGAACCAGATTAAAGGGCTCAGTTTCAGAGCTAGTTGACTTTTGACAGCCTGTGTAATTTACTTGAGAGAATATTATTGTTTTGTTTTTTTGTTTTGTTTTGTTTTATTTTATTATTTTATTTTATTTTATTTTATTTTATTTTATTTTATTTTATTTGCTAGGAAATGTGGTATTTGCCTAATAAAAATTGTGCCTTTTTGCTTTAAAAAAAATTTCAGTCTTTATCAAAAGGGCAAGATAATCGAAAATCGTTTTCTATCATCCGTTTAGATTGCCGATTATTGTTGGAAGAAATGTTGTTAAAAGGCTTGATTACGCATGCGTGCACATAATTTTCAGCTTGCTGGCTCTAATTTAATTATCACCCCCTTCACCTCTCTCCCCAACCCCAGAGTAAAAAACAAATACAAAAATTCCCCACTAAAATTACCCTCGGGGTAGAAACTTGTCCAGCAGAAATAGAAATCCTTCCACTAACTTCCTCTGAATACTAGTGGAGCTGCTTTACGTCTGTGCCAGGGAACTGCTGAGGGTGAAACTGTGTAGGTATTAAAACAAAGGTAGTTGCAGCAGCACCTGAAAGGATCAGCAGCTGACGTTTTGTAGGTAAAACTGACTGTACGTGCTGCTCTTTACAGCTGGTTACTGTGCACTTCTTCACCATAGTCCCATTGAAAGGCTCACCCTGGCATTTGGGGCCTATGAAGAAAATAGCCAGTCAGTTAATGACGACTCGAGCTGGCAGTTCATCTCTTGTAATCATTGGGTATATAACTGCAAGAGGTGTGTATGGAGCAGGTGAGGTATGAGCCCTTCCTCTCCCCTGATCCTTCACACCTCCCTTGATAAGACCCAAGCCCGAGACAGTCCTGCCGGCCTTCCACGAGCAGGCCCGAAGAGATCTTTGCTGGTTGATTTGTTTGCAGAATTATGGGTGCTGCTAGTAAGAGATTTTAGGCAGGAAATGCATCTGTGTAAGGTGGGCTGTGAAAGGAACAACCCCCAGAAAACCATGGTGAACAAGGCGTGTTTGAGGCAGCTGAACGTTACCAACGTATACAAGTCAATTAGCAGGATTTGGGCATTTTTTCCCTGTGCGTGTGGTGAGAGATGAGTTGGGGTCAGAGCATGGTCTGTCTCTCCCCAGCAGCGGGGAGCCCCAAGAAGCACAGGGGACACCTGGGCACATGTTTTGCTCCCTGGGGGAGATCCACTCCCCAGGCTCTGCTCAGGGAAGTGATCAGAAGAGGATCAATGGCCTGAATCCATCCCTATCATCAGGCACAAATTCTGCTTTCTAACCCCTGTTGTAGGATCTTCCCTGGATAGTTTGTCACCTTCAAACTGTTCCCTCAGTGAGTGCAAAATACACCCCTTTTCAGTAAATGATATTCCTACAACGACGATTTTCTGTTTGTTGTCTGCTCTCGGTTTCTGATGCTCTTGCAAGAGCAGTCAGGATCCTGCCCTGGGCCCAGAGTGCTTTACTTATAAACAGAATGAACCATTGACCTTAAAAACCTCAACTTGAAGTATAGTGCAACCTACAGTCCTCAGAAAGTCTTTAACAGCCTCCCCTCAGCTCCCTGGTGAGTAGCAATCCACGTTATAAAGCCAGCCCACATCATTCAGGCTTGTCGGAGGTTCCTGTATTGAAAAGGCCAGAAATGATCTTAAGCAAGGGCACTCATTCACCTTGCACTCCTGCGGAGACAGAGATCAGCGGCAGGGCTCCTGGCAAAGCATATTTGGAACTTCAGAGGGACATACTGTAAAATAACAGGTTTCCCCTGTGCTAGGCCTTACGCTCCAAAACCATTAATCTCTTCACTGTCGTTAGGAGTTGATGAGACAGGTAAAAAGCAGAAGGAATCAGAGAGTTACTGCTTGAGCCACATGAAATTGGTGTGATTTCTTTCATCTTTTTGTCCTGTTTAAGGAGTTCCCTGAATGCTTGGATAAGGGATTTTAAGATATTGTCCTCAGGGCACATACCATTTAGGATAGTACCAAACCTGAGTTTTTCATCAAGGACCAGTGTTTGGGAACTTCATTTTTTAACTTTCAAGAGTTAACATTAAACATTAGAGGAGCCTTATTTTTCAGGGAAACTTGTCTGCCTCATCCCCACATGCTTTCCCAGGTTCCTATTTCAAACCTATAAACAATTCAGATCCTAGATGCTTCTGGACTTAAAATCCACAAAAAGCACTGCGGGGTGGCCACAAAGCTTCAGTATCTTTCTGAACCTCTCAAATTATTTATGTGTGGAAGTCTCTTAAGACATTTTTCTGAATATTGCAACAATTGGTGGACCTGACATTCTTTTTATAACCCATAAAGCATTATGGGTTCCAGCTTGCTTGAGATACCAGAAATTAAAGTGGTGCGTACAGAGCTTAAAATTGCAGATAACACTGTTTGAATGTAACATCCCAGTTCTTGGACTGGGAGTGGAACAAGGCTGTACTCTCTGCAGACTAGGAACAGACGTGCAACTAAAACGCATGACTGGTTGTACCCACCGCAACTAGTAATTATGGCATCTCGCTCATCTCCATGGATTTGCTTTCTCTAGTGTTTAAGAGCACAGTATATCTGTCTTGTGTTACTGTTGTTTATTGGATCTAGTTGTCATTTAAATGCACAGACAATTAGAAGTGACACGGTTAATACCTGTATCAGAATCTCGAGCAGGGATTAGTACAGATGACTGCTACTTTTATCACCAGTTATTCCAACAGCAGTGCTTGCCGTTTGACTTTCCAATTTTTAGAGCTTCTGCTGCAAGTCATTTCAGGACTTCTAGCACAATATAAATGAAAGTTGCTAAAAACTGTAAATTAAAACCATGTGTTCAGCATTTTGGGATGGATGTTGTGTGACTTGAGGAGGCTCATTAGCAAAAGTATTTTTAGTTTGAATAAGATCAAAGACCCTAGATTTTCCACTCTGAGGGTCATTTGACATAGGCCTAGACACCCCATTTCTCATCATGCATGGACTCCCATAGCCAGTTTTGCCTGAAGAAATCGTCATCCCTGAAATACTGTAATTATATTTATTATCAGTGAGTCACTGCTGATCACCTCTGTCCAGGCACTGCAGCAACAGTGAGTGTTGAAGAGTCCTGCAGATGTCAAAAGGGAGTTTGACTTCTTCAGAATCAGGATTGGAGCCCACACCTGTGGGTAGTTACATGTGGAAGACCACTGGGTATGAACCAGATCCTATATGTTGCGCTCATTCCAGAGTGTCCCTTGAAGCCAGGGGTAGCAGTGAACCGTTCCCAGAAATTCCTGTTGTCAACAGAGAAAAAGATCGTACAAAAAGAAAGCATCACAATTTCTTCTTTTCCTAGGCTCTGTTAACATGGAAGTTATGGAGCCTTTCAAATATGTTCCAGTCCGGAGGTTCTTCATGCTTGGTTATCCCTACAAAATCACCGAGTCCACCGAGATGCTGATCCAGGCTGCTAAACACAGTTCAGAAAAGCTAGCAATCCAAACACAGCCAAAATGTTAGCTTAACAACACAATTAAGGGGATAACACTAAATGCTTTATGTTTTCCCCAGCTTCATCAGACTTGCTTTTCTTACCCTAATTCTTGTATTGGGGTACCCACTGGGAGACACGAATATCCCCAATACGGAAAACGGAGAAGGAGCTGCCTCTGTAGAGCAAAGCAAAATTCATCAGGCTCACCTCCTGAGCCAAGGAATGAGAAAAAGGAAACAGAAACCTTCAAGTTATTTTCAAACCTCTTTCCATTTTAATAAAAGTCAACTTATGAGGAACACAGGGAAAATATTTCTTTAAAGTAGGAGCTTCTATGTCTTGAAAGTACCCCCTCAATATTTTAGAGACTTTATTAAATCCAAGGTCTCCATTAGGCTCCCTCACTTTTGTTAACAATCACAATGAAGACTGATTATTCTCTGTACACTTTCTGCCACCACACAAATTTTGCTTTCCTTTGATTTCTTGCAGGCTTTTCCTATTACAGGTGACAGCATAATAGTGATGGGGAATATTTATTTAAATATGAGACAGAATGCTCCCACTCTAGGAGTTTGCAGAGTCAGCAGAGGGGGGAGAGGGCAAAAGGGTGATTTGAGAAACATGCCCAACTTTTTGAAGGTCTTTGTATTTCTGGCATGTGATTGATTTACCATTTTAGAAATAATCATCGAGATTAATGTTATTCCAGCAGTGAAGTATGATGAGATACATCCCAATGTGTCCCATTGGCTCTATAGCACTGGTAAAATCATCACAGTACTGTTAATTGCAAAAATGTTAAGCCTTACAGCACATGCAGAGCTGGTTCTAATATAGAAAAGACCACTGGGATCCAACTGGGATGCTAACTGGTGGTTTGTTTTCAAGCTCAGGTAATGTTTTATTTCTGGGATATCACAGGAAGAAGAGGGGGCAAGTATGCCAAAGGGTCTCAAAATGATTGTTTTTATGAAAGCTGGCTGTACAAAAAGCCTTTCTTTCTCATAATGACTTTCTTTCCTGATTAGTACAGGAAAAAGCCAGAATGAACATCCTCGAAAAATCTCATTATTTGCTTGCTGAAGGAAATAACTCATTAACACACAGAATTGAGCAAAACTGAGTTTCTAGTACCAAGTTACGGCCAAACTATTTTTAATACAACCAGGCCTTCAAACACTGGGATGCTCTATTGATTGACAGCTGCAAGCAAACTGAAATTCAGTTCCTTTGTCATTTCTCCTTTCAATTTCCAGAACAACAGGAAGATATTTTCTTTCCTCGAGGCTCTGAAAGTCAGGCCGTGAAACCAGGTTATACCATCCTGGAATTATCCTGTTCTTTTGGTGGCAAGGTGAAGTTCAGAGGGTCACAGCAGCAGGTATTCACAGGCATGAAACAGTATTCGACTTTATGGATTGGCTTGTGGCTGTATGCAGACTTGTGCTGACTAGCTTTTTACCCAGCTAATTGTGTGAGGCCAGGGAGGATTTTCTTTATTAACTCAAGTGGCTTGGCTGTGAAATGAGACATACTGTACAGTATATAATTCAGCTCACTTTCAAAGGCATTTTTGTTGAAGCTGGGTATCCAGAGAGACCTGAGCCTTCAACATACATGCATCTGAAACAGAAATTTAATAATTTAAAGTCAGCTTTTACACTGGTTCATGTTCCAGCAAAGGAACAGTGCTTGCTTTAAAAAATACTCTATTTATATCTTAATGCAAGAAGGTTGTTGGTAATAGGTTTTTGTTTGTTTGTTTTGTTTTGTTTTTCTGATGTACCCCTGCCACTTTGATTACTTGCTGTTTGTTAACTAGGGCCAGACAAGTTTGTAAGTGACTTAGTATGTAGACTCTTCAGCAAACTATGGCTCTGAAGTTGAAATGAAACATGGGTACTAACTTCAGTGCTTGATGTACATTCTCAAACCTCCTGAAGTATGAGTGGTTGAGAATCACTTGTGTATCCTTTTGTGTTTTGGGAAGTGCGAACAGCTATAATCTCCCAAAAGGTGTCATATTTTGGCATATTTTGGATGGATTTTGTCATTACTGAC
This sequence comes from Anser anser, assembly GCF_964211835.1. Taxonomy (NCBI): domain Eukaryota; kingdom Metazoa; phylum Chordata; class Aves; order Anseriformes; family Anatidae; genus Anser; species Anser anser. The sequence goes on along the minus strand of NC_139728.1, from coordinate 23,980,446 downwards.
AAAGAGATGCCAGTGGAAGATATCCACTAGGAATGCAAAACACAATCACCAAAACCCACACAAGATCCCTTATCATGCTCTTTCTAAAGCTGTTGCAGATTCATTTGAATTACACTGGAAAGATTTATCTCTTATTAATGGAGCGCTCTTCATTTTTTAAAATTGAGTTGTTGTGCAACACATCAAGTAACAGTGTCATAACACATCATAAATCAGTTTGTTCTCTGAAGGATTCTAGATGAGTTAATCTAACATCCTGGACACAGTTCATGAGCAGTTAATTTTAGCAGTTCTCTTTGATATATATCAGTTAAAGCAAAGCAACTCCAGCCATTACGGGGAGTCAAAACTGGTTAACGGCAAAGCAAGTACAGACAAAGATTGTTCAGAGATAAAGCCTCTGGCAGATCATTCAAGGAATCTTTGCTTTTTATAGAACAATTGTAGCTCTAATACCAGCAGCGCAGACACTCTGGGACAAAGAGAAAACACACACACACACCAAACCACAGAAGAAAACCACACACACCACTTGGTAGTCGCATCGAACAAGAAAGTCAAGCTAAAGTTCACCAACCCTGACGTAGTTACCAAAGAACTCCATGGCAGGCAATGAGATGGGAAGAAATACCCTAAAAAAGGCATTCAGGAATTATTCCCATTGTTAGGGGGAGAAACTGAGAACTTCTGATTTGAAACACAAAGTTATCCGGCAGCCTGCCAAATGCCATTTATCTCAAGGTCATGCAATAAAAATAACCCAAGAGTTAGCTGTAAAGCAGAGGAGCAGGAGGTAGCTAAACAAAAATAGAGGAAGGGATTCCTCTCTCTTTCCTGTGGATGTTCGGCATGCTACTGACAAGGTTTCAAGGCCTGGCACTTGTAACGAGTCTAAAACGTTAAGAGCAGTAACACACACTCCGAACAGAGAGTATAGTTGACTGGGGCATTGTGGAAGGGACTGCGGTCTGACACCAAGCCACTAAACTGTCACACATTTCTGCAAGAATTAGTCAGGGAGTCTAATTAAAAAGGAAAAGTCAGCCAGAAAAAAATTCTCTTGGAAGTTAAGTCTGAAAGGATTGATCCCTGTTACACAGTAGAGACAACAAGTATATATTTACTGTTCAGATTGGATGGTCATGTGCATTTTCCCCTTCTTCCACTAACCAAAGTATCAGAGCCTTCCTACAATTTTTAAGAGAAAAATAGGCTTAGCAACTGTCAGGTTCTGTAATCCATCATCACTACCAGTCAAGGAAGGAAAGGATGTGCTTTGCAGTGATCTCTTGCACCTGAGAATATAGCTTTGAAAATACCAGTGCAACGCCCCCCGAAAGGCTTGGCAGCCATTCTTCCATTCTCTGGAGCAAAGCTCAGTGTGGTTCCTGTTAAAATAAATAAGACAAGTATGTGGTCCTTGGAGCTCTGGGGCTCTAAACCATATCCCTGTGCTCTGCAAAACTAGGCAAGGTGTCTTTACTACTGGTTTATATAGAAAGGAGTTTTGTGTAGCTAAATAATTCATGAAGATAATTAGGAAGAAAAAAAATGGTTAGTCAATATTTAGCTAATTTATTTGTGATAGAGTTAAGCTTAAAAAGCAGGCTGAGTGAAGTTACCTGTGGTTTCATGTTGAATTGTTGTTGCAATGAAAAAAGTGACCTAAACCTAGTAAGCCGTCAGAAGGACAGTTTTAAACTGAAAGTGTTGTGGTTCATGTATCTCTTGCCTTGTTCAGCCAGCACTGGTAGAGATCACTATACAGAGTCCCATATATCTGTATGGTCTGAGCTCTGGTCCTTCAGAACAGAAAGCAAGCAAGCTGGCAGTCTCAATAAGACCTAGAAAAACTAATTTCAGCAGGATCCGGGAACCCTGATCATTTTTATATCTACATCTGTATCTGTATCTGTATCTATATCTATATACTACAGTTTTATATCTATAGGCTTTACGTAATGAGTTGGAAACTGAAGTATGACCTCAGAAGCAGAAGCATCCCATTATTATGCCTTGGGCTAAGGCTGTGATTTATCTGCCTATAGATTTCTCTTTTCAACTTATTTATTTCTCTTAGAAAAAGGTTACTTGTATGTGGCAGGACTGGAGTCAATGAAATAGTGATGTGAAGGGCCACTTACAGAAGTCCAGGCTGGTTGCCATCTCCAGAGCCTTGTAGTTCTTCAGGCAAGAGACGGTGGGACACATCTACATCCCTTGGCAAATAGACCATCACCACCCATCTTTGCACCTCATTTTAGTTCCTACTGAAACTGATTTTCTCAAACCCAAATGTTCTTTAAAAATGGCAGACAGCAAAGAATTGCATCATTAGCAATGACTTTTGTGTTGCAACAACTTTTGTTGAGGGATTATTGTGTTGAAAATCCACAGATTTTGGCACAGGCTGGAGAACTCAGCAGTTCCACTTTGCATGTCCTGCCATCATTCAACAAGCGGACTTTGTTTCTCGACGTCGCAGTAGGGCAGCCAGTTGGCTTCTCCCAACCTCTTTAGGTTTCCAGATGTCATAACAAAATGAGAGAGAGAGACTTAGCCATCTTTCATTTGTTTACGCTGGAGCTGCTAGGCAGAGACCAAGCCACAACACTGCACAGCTTTTCAAAAAGGACTTAATAGGCCTCTCTGTAAACAGATCTAAATATTTGCTCCAGTGACATTTATCGCATCACACGTCTGGCGCGAGTGTTTCGTCCTTGTTTTGCTTGCATGTTTGGATTCTGTTATAAACATTAATGAAGTGCTTGAATACAAATGAATAATCCCCCCCTTCTTCCCACCCTGGAGGGGAGGGGAATAGGAGGGCATGAAGTAATGATAGTTCAACCTTCAACCCGTAATTGTTCAGTACATTTTGATGACAGCTTTCGTTCTCACATGCTTTAAAAGACTTTATTCGGCATGTACATCCATGCAGAAGGCACTGCACCTTTCTTCAAAGGCAGCTGCAGCTGGGGTTGGGCTGGGGGGCAGTTAGCACACAGTACTGTGTAGTTTGATGTTTCGTTGGTCTTAGCAGGTTGCCCCGCTGCTGGGTTGCCAACAGGCAGCATTGTGCCCCATCAAAAGGCATTTAGTAGGGGATATATTTAATATAGTCTTCCCTTGACATCTGTTTTTGGCTATTGGCTGGACAGAATAATAGGCCTGAAACACCTCGAGGTTCATCTACCTCATGCTGGAGAACTGAGGTGCTAGGTGCCTATTTGCTGATCATAAGAGGTCAAAAGGATGAAGTTGTGAAGCATATCAAAGCTTCGCCTCTCAACCTCCTTCAGACTGAGAAAACACTGAATATCTCACTCCTGTGTGGGAGCAGTTACAACACTATTCCTTCTCCTTGTCTAGTTAAAAATGTCACAATATGTTCCATGCACAAGGAATTAGCAGCACATCCTGCCAGGTCACACAGTACTTTGCTCAGGACCTTGCTGAGCATCTTTAGTTTCCAGAGCTGGCCTTGTAGGAATGGTGGTTTGGTTTGTTTGGAAGCTGGTAGAAAACGAAATTCTGTATTAGCCAGGAGAGTTTCTTCAGAAATCCCTAAACCCATGCAACTAAGCTCTTGGTTCTTTGTTAAGAGCAAAACTGCTGCATTTATTCTGTGGGGCATAAAAAAAGTCGTAAATGCCTAGAAAGTAATCAGGAGTTTATTCTTGAGATGATCTTTAAGAAAAACATCATGCTGTACAAGAAATCTGCGGGTTAGCTGTCTGCAAGAGTACTAAGTGGGAAGGATTTATTTCCCAATAATCAGGCTTTGGGAGGTCAAGATTAGTACCCGAGAGAAAAAAAAAAAAAAAAAAGTGCGTTTCCTTCATCTGAATGATTAGGTATAAAATGGGTTAGAAATAGTCCTGCCTTTGGATCAGTATGTATATGTAACCATTCAGTTTGCACATACTTGAGTAGTATTAGAAAGTGCCTGTCAACTCCATTAATTACCAAATTGCTTATTCATCCTATACATTCCTTGCATAAATCCGTATCAACTTGGCCTTTCGTAACAGTATTTGTTTATATGAACCGGAACTCTCGATCCTGAGGAGTCTTAAAACGCCTCTCGAAAGAATTTCTTCGTCCGCCCCTACAGGGACCCAGCCTAAGTGCTATTGAGAGGATGCACTGTGGGGTGATTTACTGGTGGGTGGGTGGGAGCAGTGAAATTGTCTGCAGAGGTGTTCCCTTGTCACCTCTGTCATGTTGGTAGTTAAAATGGAGAACTGATTTTTACAGTCCTCAGCAGCTGTGAAGTGCACACCAGAAAAAGGAAAAGCTGGGGGAAAAGGATAGAAAAAAGAATTTGCTGATATTTTTGTCATCCTCTGCCTGATGTGCCAACACTAATGGAGGCTTTTTTTTTTTTTTTTTTTTTTTTTTTCTGAGTTATAGTCCAGTGCACTCCAGGGTCCCTGTCGCTCAAGCATTCTGCTGTTTGCTCATTTGCTGGAACACAAACATGGAAGTGTATTTGGAGCTTGCTGGAGCTTTAAAAAAAAAAAAAACTAAGGCAAGCTGCCAGATCAGAACCTAATACACAACATATGTTTACAGGGTTATAGTCTCTTGCCATGCCGGCTTTAGCGGCGTTCCAGTATGAAATAGAGTAAATGCCTTCCAAGACCTTTTATCATCCATCGTGCTTATCAAAACAGTAAAAATACTGTTTTTATTTCAGCAAACGTGCCTTTCCTCTTGTCTGAAGCCTTTCGAATTCCCTCCTGCATTTGGGATCAATGGAAGAGCACGCCCTTGGTCTTGTTTATCTAGTTCTCCTCTTCACAAGAGCTCATCTGCCTCGGAGCTGGCCGGGTTCATCCACCAGTTTTGCCAGCGTCCCTGCACGGGACCCCTGGTCTGTAAGGAGAGGATTCTGACTTGTGCGTTTGTAGTGTAAATCATGGCACTCTACGAAGAGTCTGTGAAAAAGAAGGGGTTGTGCAAGTGGAAGGCACAGAGGACTGAAGCGAGGGAGGTGCTTTAAGCTAGCTTGGGTAACCTCAACTTGTCCACATGCAGGGGGTGCCACTGGTTAGCACTTAGTTCAGGCCACAGGCTAGAAAGAATTAGCCAGCAGTGATTCGGTTTACCTTTCATCACCTTTTTTGTATCTTGAGTATATTGTATCATTATTCAATGTGAACCCCAATTTGCAGCCAGAGTTGTTGATAAACATGTAAATATGTATAAGCCACTTCCAACCCAGGAAAATGAACCAGGCTAGTGCTAGACAGCAGAAAGCCAAACCAGTCCCATCGTCCTGTAAAGAAAAGCTGCTTGCCTCAAACTTCAGCCCTCTCTCCGTGCCTTCAGCACTGCAAGGAGGCTGGTGTTTGGGGTGGCCAGGGCGCCCTGCAAAGCTCTGTGGTTCCCTTCTGGGCTCTGCTACCTGGGCCTTGCACAGTGCTGGTAGCTCCTCGTGAAGCATCGCCCTCTCTCAATCCACGGAAGACAGGAACATAGAGACTGAAATTTTCTGCACTGGAGAGCTGCAGGCTCACACCAAGGGCTCCTGTGACTGCCCCAGATTTAGGGGAGTAACGGACAGTGCTGTGAGCCACAGGGAATGGAAAACAGGGACTGTTATGCCAGGCTGCTGTCACCTCCTGTGGCTGCTCTGCCTGGTGTGCAGCAGAATAGCTGCAAAGCTGCTGTAGCAGCGGCTGGATGAGGCCTGCAGAATGGGTGATGAGTAACAGTGCACAGAGCCCCGGAAAATTCAGCTTGAAGTGTCTAAAAGTGTAGTGGCATAAGTCAAAGTCTTTTCTTGATGGGTATATACAGCTCTGAAAGAGCAGCAGCCAAAGCAGCTATAAGCCCATCACTTTTTATTCTCCTGCTCATTATTCTCATGTAGGATTTGCCTCACACTATTTACAAAGCATGCTAGACCACCTGAACCCATGGGATCTGCATGCACTCCTCCAGGCTAACCATGGGCTGTGCTAGCATGCTGTATGTCTTAGCAGGAGGCAAGACTCGTCTGGAGCCTCAGACACAATCCCGATGTGGCCCTTTGTGTGCATGCAAGATGGGCAAGATATTAGAGCTATTTATTTTTGGAAAATCCTTTCTTTCTTTCTTTCTTTCTTTCATTTTTTTTTTTGAACAGAAACAGTGCTCATGCAATTATTTGTATTTTGAGGAAAAAAATGTTCCTTCAAATGTCTCAATTTCAAACTTGAAGTGAAGCTAGAAAAACCCGAGTCTCATCAGCAAATCAACAGTCTGATGACTGACCCAAATGGACATTTTTGTGCCATTAGTTCATAAAAACACAATCAAGACAGAAAAGACTGAATTCTTAACTTTTAGCTGTGGGTACAATTATTATTCCCTGCTGAACTGTGGAAAGCAACAGAGAGGTGAAAGTCTCTAGGCAGCTTTGAATGAATATGTTAAGAGAGGAGAAAGTTGTTGGGTGCTTCTTTCATGGGAGGTCTCTAACACAACCCCAGGATACCTCACTAGCAGGTCATTTGACATAGGGCAACTCTACCTCTACAGCTATGTTCTCTACTGACATTGGTAGAGTTACAGTGGTTTACATCTTATGAGTTGTTCTTGCCCACAGGAAATTTCATGTATATTTTTCATTGGATTTCCAGCAGGTCAGATTACTCCACCTCTGCTAACATTTAGTAGTGTCCTATGCTGTGAGCAGGCATTGTTCTTGAAGTAGTTTTGGATCAAAATGGGAGGCAGGACGTGGCAGTTTCACCTCAACATCTTGTCAGGAAGGTCTCTTCTAGGTTGTCTTAACTAAAAGCTCATTTCGGAAATAAAAATCACATATATGGAAGCCACATTGACAAAAGTATAAATACAGATGTTGCATCTCTTGCAGCTCCAGGACTTCATTTGTTGTAGCTCAGATGACCCAGATCTCTCACCTTTACCCTCTGACCACAGCCAGGCAGCTAATGGTTTTGTTTTAAGAGAGATTGAAGAGGTTGCAATGGTTTGGACTTTCAGTCCCTCATCTCTGTCTTTGCTCCCCAGAATTCTCTTCTTTCCATCACTAAGGAAATGAGCTACCTGTGTGCTTGGTTCAGCTTTTGAGTCAAACGTTTAGCCTTCTGCCTGCAATTCTTATTTGTCTTTACTGCTTGGTTTTAAAGAAATTTCTGTATCTGTTCCCCATTCTATTTCAGTTATGCATAGTTTTATGTGACTGGTAGGTGCAGAGCAAAGTTTAAAAGACTCAGCCAGTAAAAGTCCATATTGGCTAATTCCTTGAACATGGTGAATGCTGGGACAGTGACGTTTCTTGGACATAGGCTCTGTTTCCTATATTTCGACAGTATTCTAGCTCCTAATCACTTGTTCTGTGCAGAAAGCATTTACTGTATGCTCTGCTGCTGCCCAAGTGCAGTTGTAGGTTGCAGATTATGAGATTTCAGGTTCGGCGTATCAGCATGGGTTTTAGTGCTCCGGTGACACAGCCAAATACTGTTGTTATGATAAAATTCAAAATTCGTCTCCGAAGCACCTCTTCCTAGCGTTGCCTCATGCATTCTCAACTAGCAACGTATTCCTTTGTCTAAGTGACTTCCAGTGTTGGAACTTTTTCCTAGCATATTTAAGGTTTTTCTTTACTACTTCCAGATGTAGTCTCTTGTTTTACCATTCTTTGACTCTGTAAATATATTTTCTCTGGTGTTAGTACCGCTCGGTTATTTGGATAGAGCTGTTGTGATGTACAAGATGTCTCTATTAGGAGATTTCTTTATTAAAGAATTTTTGCATAACTACGGACAAACAAACAGGCTTCTCCAGAGACTGGATTTTAGTTTTCTTGTGTTTGTTTACCAACACTCACACCCTTTCTGGGACAGTTCATAGAGACACCTCGTGGCTGTCAGGAGCTCTACAGAGCTCATCACAGTCACATCAGGCTGATTTATACAAAGCCTTCACATGCAGAGACATATATGGAAGAGTTACAAGAGAGAAATTATCTAACCTGTGAATTTCTAAGGACTAGAAATGTTTTGAGTTCTGTTTTGATGGAAACAAGTAAGCAAATCTGTTCTAAAGTAGAATTATACCCCCATCACCACCTGAAACAACACAACATATTGTCTGAGTGCAATTAGAACTATCAAAGAAAGTTTTCTATTTAAACCTAAACAAAATTCAGTTAGTTCCTCAAGTCGCATGTCCCAGTTTATCCTCCCACTCTCCCCATTCTGTACAAGTAATGCAGACAGCTCAGGCTGCAAGAATGCAATTTTTTGGTGTGATTCTTAGCTTTTAAGTGAAAAGCCACACTAGTCACTGTGAGAAAAGCAAAAAAAAAAGCCCCATTCTCTTCAAACACAAGTCAAGAAGAGTGAATTAGACAGTAAGCTTTATGCAAGAGAAACCCAGACTGACTTCTTTAGGTTTCAGGTCATCCATTAATGTAGATAATTTAAACAAGGGAGTCCTGGTAAGATTGTTCACCAGGCAATAAGTCTTTCAAATGTTAAGTGAGCAAGACTTTGTATCTGCTATCTCCCTGACTTGGCAAAGTATACAGCTTTTCTTCTGTTTGATAGAAACTCTTCCATGAAAGTGGTACTTTCAAGAACAGAAGCCCTTAGAGGAATAAAGTATATAACCAAGTAGTTTTACTGGATGTAATTGCTCTAGATCTGGCTGAATAGAGGCTTTGTGATTTTATTGGTCTTCTATCTTTAGATCCAATTATTCAAAATCATATCATATCATAATCAAATTACAATTATGTGCATATATATGTTGAAAGGACAAGAAGGGAAGTAGAAATAGTCATGAACTGTTTGTCATTTCTGTTACTAATCCATTTCTCATTGAAAACTGAATTTTTTGAAATGTTGGAAACTGTCTTTCCATAACAAAGGAGAATGAAGTCCTTCGTGTTCTTTGCACAAGGCAGAAAGAGGCTTTTCCTGGAGAAATTAGTCTAAAGGTCCAAAGATTCCCTCAAAATTCAGGGGTTAGTTCCTACTCCCAGCTTGAGTAGAGAGGCAAAACAGAAACAAGATGGATAGAGGTATGGAAAGTGTGAATTCAGAGCATTTTGATTGTAAGGGTCAATCCCCATCCTCATGAACATATAAACACCAGAACAAGAAGTGCTGGTCCACCTTTAAGATCTCTAGAGCATCTCAGGGGAGTAGGAGAGTGCCTTTACAGAAGATGACAACTCCAAGTCAGTAGAAGGACTTTATAAAAACTTTCTAGCCTTAATCAGAATTTAAGACCACCTAATTGATTAGATCTAGGTGTGTGTGTTGAGCATCATGCTAGAGCTGAGACCATATCCATGTCTAGGGGTACTTCCACACATTTTTTCTAAATGCCCATGCAGACTTCTCAGGTTGGGTGCAGCTAATACTTCTTTCTATTCTGTGAAAAGCATACACTATGTAGGGTAACATTAAGGTCTTCCAAGCATTAAAGCTTAAAAAATTCACCATGTTTACTTCAACTTTCCCTTTCTGAATTGCTTTGACAGCCCTGTGCTTTTCTAACTCGTTTCAGGGAATATCCAGTCTGCCATTGGAATTATTTGAATTGTACAGAAAGAAAGGAGGGCCTGTTTCGCTCCGAATTCCATATATTGTGTCGCTGGAGCTTTTCATGTTCCATAAACAATGCTCTCTTTTTCTAACCCTCTCCCCCTCCTGCTCATAGCCTGACTTTCTATAATTTTCTTGACATGGACAACTCAGCATTTTTGTGAAAAGCTATGACTGATTTTCTGCAGCTTTACAAACAGGAGCTTGCTAGTGATTTCAGGAGGATCAGGTAGTTTGATGCAAGCGAGATTGGCTGGAGTCTTTGGAACTTCAAACACGTCTCAGCAGTGCATCTGGTTGTGAGTGATTGTTTTCCCATAAAACATTCACCGTCTCCCATTGGCACGTCTCCTCTCATAACTAAGGAGACATTTGGAAGAAGGTTGGTATTTTTAAATGTCTTCTTAATCCCTGTAGATCTCTATCCGCATGCAAGCTAGTGGCTTCATTTTTCCACACACCGCTTTTTTTTTAGTTAATAATTCAGTTATTATCCAGGTGAAATCCCCAGAGGTACTCAAAGTTGTAGGAGCTCTGGAATTTAAGTTCATTTCAAGCTTCCTATGAATCTTTTAATATTTGAATGGTGTTTCATGGTCTGTCTTTCTTTGGTGACTTATGAAGTTGGATCCCAAGAGAAAAATCACAGCCTAGATAAGTTGCCATGGTAGATATTGCAAAACCAGTAGTGCTTCTGTAGCTCATCAGTGGCTTGATACTTCAGTATTTTTTTTTATTTCTTTACAAAGAAGATGGATAATTTTCCATCTTGCCAACCACACATGGGAAAGATGAATAACCAGGATTTGGGAAGGGTGTCTGATTGGTAACACTGCCATCTGGCTACGCTTGCCAGTGCATTTTGCATACCACTTCTGGGATACTTGTGCAGTAGTGAAGGGGTTATTGCAGCATTTGATTTCAACCGTATAAAGGCTTTAAAAGAAGTGCCAAGCTCCTGTAGTCTGGAAGCAGCAACACTGATCATGTGCCATGTCTCGAAGGGGGAAAAAAATCCCTTTCAATGTTTGCACTGAACATGAGTGTCACTTTAAAGCTCTAAGTTGCTTTTAAAACTGCCTTGCAGCCCAACTGCTTTGCGGTGGACCTGAAAGGTCTTGGGTTAATGTCATCTAATGCATCCTAATGGGTAGTCTAATTGTAACTGCCATTCCAGCTGTCCCTTGTGTGTTTAACTCATGTAAATGAAAAACACAGCTTTCCAATTTACTCCTCAGCTTGAAATATTATCTTCTCCTTAAGTAATGTGTTTTAATTGCAGAAGCAAGATATATTATATATGGGAAGAGTGGGTGAGAGCATGAAGATCGTATATAAATAGCAAGGCTTCTTAGCTATTTCTTTTCTTCACCATTGACCTGTCTTCTCTCAGCTGACTGCCGACTAAACAGACACCGAATAGGTGCCCCAGCTGATCGAGAGGGAGGATAAGAGGGCAGGCAGAGATGTGCCTTCAGTATCCCAGCTCCCATCTGCTGCAAGATGTCTGGACAGGTAGAGAGCAACAGCAACATACCGAAGCATGCACATGCCCACTTGATGTCAGTCTGGAGTGACTCTCCTGATTTACAGAGGCAGAGAAGATCAAAACCTGGCTTAAAAATTAGGTGGCAGAGGCAGAGACAAAAAAAAAAAAAAAAGTCAGCAGACACTCGGAGGCTGGGAAAGGCTGCCAACAAGCATTCCTGCCCTTGCTTACGATTCTCCCCCACATATAACTGGCTGTGTGCATCTCGGAGCAGCCAGCATAGTGATCTATTCATAAAGGGCCAAATTCAGGAACCGACCTGCAAGGCTTGAGTACACTGACTACACACAGGGAAGGTGGAGCGAGGGCTCAGAGGGGCTTCTTGGAGTTGTGCAGGACAAAAATCCCCTTCTTTCCAGCTAGCTGAAAAGCAGGCACACCAGAGGGAAAGACTGGTGTAGTGGTTAGGGGTTTAACCTGGGACTTGGGGCAGCTCTCTAGTCCATCAGAGACTAGGTCAAATTTAACTTCTGGGTTATTTTCTTTCTGTCAGGACAGGGGAAGTATGGCTCAGCTCTCTCTTGGCTTAATATTGGCAGCATTAGGAGAAAACTTACGGTGTGTTGGGCTCACAGCAGGAAAGTGATGGCCTGGGTAAGCAGCCTGGTCACAGCCCATCCCACAAACGGAGGCAGTCCTGTGCAGAGCACCAGCTCCTTGGGCCCCCTGCACCCTCGCAGCACACAAACCAGCTCTAGGCAGGGCTTTGCCTGGTCCTCGGGAGAGGAGACGTGAGGGGTGTAGGCAGAGCTTGGTAGGTTGCTAGCAGCCATTAGAGGATGTGGTTTTCTCAGAGCATTTTGGTTTTCAGTGTTTTGCAGCGAGCAGGTAAAGATTAATACTGTCCTGAAATGGGCTTCTGGCCCTCCTATCACCTGGCCAGCGCTCTCAAAATTGAGACGGGATTATTCCATTTAGTCATTCAGGGAGAGGCGACTAGGCTTGGAAAGCAAAACAAAACCTAACCCCTGTTGGCATTTCACAGTGTGCACCTGGGCTGAGCTTCTTGAGTCATCCAGCCGTCCAAAAAACAGAAGGTACCAGCACTTCCAAACAGACAAGCCGGGGAATGACCTTAAAAGCTCCTGTCTGTGTTTGCATGTCCTTTGACTGGAGCTGGAGGTAGCCAACAGGCAAATCACTGGGTGGTCCTAAAATGGTGGCTGTGGACACAGTGAGGCTGAAGGAGTAACCCAGTGACCTGAGATGCTTCTTGATTGCTCCCATCTGCTGAGAAGAGAGACAGCGTCCTGTCGTCCCACAGGGGTAAGGAGGAATCTGGGAACAAGCCATGGAAGAATTCATGCACCCCCTTCCATTTTATAAACATAAAGGAAGTTAAAAGGAGAAGGATATCAAAACACGAAACATTTCAGGAGATTTTGAATATACTGCTCTGGTTGAAATTGAATTAATGATGAAGACCAGCTGCTGAGTTTTGCACGGACACTTTAAATGAGATAAAAAAACCGAGATGCTGCTTCCACCCCATTTATGTGAGGTAGGAACCACTGTTCCATATCTGCATGGGGAACAGAAGGTGCTCGCCAACAGTGGCTTGTTTGTGCGGACACACAGAGACAGCTTGAGCTGCCCAGGGTCAAAGAGAGGAAGGGGGCAAACTCCTGTCACTTACAGGTTAATAGAGTAAAAGGGAGCAGTGCTTTCATTTTCCCATAATCTGCAGCTGCCTGTGTTTTTGTGACGTAGGTTAGAGCTCTGCAGGGGTGCTCTAATCCAAATATTGCCCCACACTCACTGCAGGCCTGAAATGGAGAAGAGCCAGCGCTGCAGATCTGTGATTTGGTCTTCCCCGTACCTGACTGCTTGGCCTGTCACATGCCTGGTCCCAGCAGGGCACACTGGAAAAGTAGATTTGTAGAGCACATATTGTCATCTAATGACAACTCTTTCTCTATGCCATTTTGCAGGATTGCTTTGAGACCCGGTGTTGCCTTGGTGTAGAGCCCCTGAGGTGGAAAGGGTAGAGGTTGTGAAGGAGACAGGATTCTTCTCCTCCAGATGTGCAGCTAGCTGGCTTAGCTGTCCTGTTCAGGGCAAGGGTTTGTGTTTTTGCATTATGGGTTGTGTGTTCTTTGTCGCCTGTCATCCAAGTCACGCCAAGGGAAAGCTGTTCGCAATGCCACATATTTCTGTGTCTCTTTTCAAGGCCTGGTATATATGTATTCCCATCTGTAATACATACCAAGGCAGAAAGTAATAACATGGAGAGAAGGAGATTTGGGTAAAACTTTGCTATATATGCAGAAACAACACATGGCTTCTGGAATGAGATTTGTCTGGTTTTTAAACTCCTTTGTTAGACATGGAGAAGTGCAGGTAATACCATTGCACTAATAGTTGCAGACAGAGGGGGGAGATTTGTGAATAGTTTGATAACCTGAAATGTGGGCAGGAGAGAGAGACACATTCCTCCTTGTATGCATTTATTTCAAACTATCTGTCTGCCTTTCTTTTTTAAATTCCTGGTGTTAAATACAAATTGATCAGAAGTGCTACGCATCCCCTACAAACCAGTATGGTGAGGAAAAGCAGTCAAAGCCTAAGCACATCCCAGAAACTGCCATACTCTACAGAAGACCCTAACAGCGTATAGCGAGGAAACAGGTACTTTTTTAGAGTTGTAACCTCCAAAATTGACATCCTCTGCACCTTACCAAGACTCCCTTGGGATTTGGGGTTCAGGCGTGCCTGAAGAGGAGGAAAATGCACCTTGTCTAGACACATAGTAGCCTTAATTTCTTTGGTCATACTAGTAGCTTTTAGTGGCAACTGTATTGCAGAGGCAGGGAAGGATTTCACTGTGGTGAGAATTTTATAGCTGCAAGTGTGAGGTTTGAGACCATGCACTGTCCTCCTTGGGACCATAGAAGCCCCTAGGGAAGTACTGCACAAGCTCTAGGAGAGAGGCTCAGCCTGAACATTTATAAGCTGTGCTTATAAAAGTTCAGAAAACATAGCCCTGGTCTATGTCATTTCACCATCAGAAGGAGGGGAGTTAAGCCAGTTTCTTCCTTTTTCAGAACTTTAGGCACAAACTGAGGTGAGTTTGTGATCCAAACTGGACTGCCCTTATCCAATATTGAGATCCCTAGCAGGGCCTTCTGAATCACCTGTGGCTTGAAAAGAATGTTTATTGGGAGTTTCAGCCTGTTTTCCTGCTCTGTTCAAGACCTAAAAGAGATAGCAAATCTGATTTCTGTGACTTGTGAGCTGTATTTAGAAGAGATTTTTACATTTGGAGCTCATTCAGGAAATGTTTAATTTTTCCTGTTATTAGTTAGTGGTGTGTAATTGGTAACTGGTCACAGTAGGAACACCGCTAATCTGATTAGTGAGCTGTTCCTACAAAGGGACAGAAAGACCACCTGTGAATGACATTTTTTGCATGTGCCTGAAGAGTGCTTCCGCTGTCGAAGTCCCTGTTTAGGCCTGGGAACGTTGCTCTTCTCGGATAGCTTCTCTTTGGTCGCCTCTTCAGCAAAAGGGCTGTGGATGACCAGATCAGCACCTGAAGAAGCAGTTACCAGTGGTAACGTTCCACTGAAAATTTACTTGCTTTAGCTCAGCATTGGCTTGTCCTCTTCTGTGTTTTACCATGCGTTTTAAGATCTCGTTTGTTTGGGAAGAACAGCCAGTCGTTGCACTGAGCGGGTGCTTCCTTGCATTTCAGCTGCTGGCTCTCCCCATGCTACGTGCAGGTAGGAGGTCTTACAGGGCCTTATATAGGTTATAGGGCTTTGCTTACAGCAGAGGAAGCTGACCGTTTTTCCCAAGTTCTGTTGGTCAGGGCATTGCAGGTTTAATAAGAGAGATAATCACAAGGCACAAACGCTTCAGAAAGGAATTTCTTTGGTGAAAGATCCTATGTAGGTGCACCTGGCTAAGCTGGATTTCTCCACGTGCTCCGTACAGAAATACCTTTCCTTACACTCTGACTGCCTCTGCATTTGTGACCCCCCTCTCTGTGGCTCCAAAGGGTTTCAGACAACCTGGACGCTTAGGAGCTACTCTTGCTTCTCTCATATGGTACAACACTTCCCAGCACTTCCCATTTGGCCCTAGTAATAAGACGAAGGCTCTTTGTAAGAGTTTTTTTCCCTAGGTGGCAGTTGCTGCGTAAGACCATGCAGTGACTGGACTCCATGATGCAGGCAGTGCATCCTATTGCGTCTGCACTGGTAGCTTCTACTTAAAAGTACAATCTTGGCACAGGGTTTGCACACAATATATTTAAGAAATAGCCCACAAGATAGACGGGCTGCTTCAAATGCACGTGTTCATTCAATGTCCTGCATTTCAGATCCCTAGAGTATGTCAGGCTCTGCCAGGCTTTAACTCTGAATGATATGAAATTAAGAAGTCAGTTACTAACAGCTACAGCTTGATCACATCTGTATGCAGAGAAGCACACATGCTGAGGGAAACTGGAAAAACAGAACTACAAAAGAAGCGATTTATCCCGTTTGTTGTTTTCCTCCTTTGGCATGTGAGCACAGCTGGGAACTGTGCTCTGCTGGGTGTTTACAAGGGGGCAGGCAGTTCATGGAAAACCCTCTGCTGAAGGTGAGCAGGGAGTTTGGATCTCAACTCCTCCACTCAGTGTGAGGAGCAGAGCTCGACTGACCTCACAACATGAGAAAATGAGGCTCCATAAGCAATTCTGCTAAGAAGAACGGCAGAAGAAATGAAAGTAAAGGAAGCCTCTTCCGAGAGGGGCAGAATTTCAGTGGCCTGTTTTCTGCTCATTGTTAGAAGATTAACTGCCGGTCATGTTCCCAGTTAGGCACTCTCAGAGCTTATTTGATCCTGGACAACAGGTTTATTTGCCTAATTTATTATTGCTCTTAGACTTTTAAACTCAAATATAAATTAAAAGTTTTTGTTCTGTGCAATTTAAAAGCATGTCCAGGATGGGGGAGCCCAATATTTGGCTTGGCTTCATGTTCTGAGATCTATTTCAAGAGCTTCTGGGCATTAGTAGAATGGTTTTGGAGCTGGTGTTTGTTTTCTGAAGTATTTTGGTACTTAGAGTTTCTGTATTAAAGGTCACTGCCAGCTGTTAAGGACTGAGGAAGAGCAACTGTTGGAAGGAGGCTGCCTGGCAAGGCAGTTGTTGGGGAATAGCTTATGAAACGTGACAAGGTTAGGAGCCTTTTTTGCCATCACAGATAATTTTTGCAGGCATTAGGGATAATATACCTATTTGGAAAGAAACATTTCCAAAGAGGTGGTGAGTGAGCAAACCCTTGTGAGTTACAGCTAAAAAGATCTGCTGATTGTTCCCTAAGACAACTCAGAATGTTGCTGCATCCAAGAAACTGTGAATCCTTCAGTAAGCTTAATAAATGTATAGGGAATGTGAACAGGCTGGCCCTCTGAATGACCTAAGATAAAGACACCTCCAGCAAAAAAAAGTTAGTGCAATCCACACTGACGCAAGAGAAACAAGAATAATGTGCTGAATTGAGGTTTGGTACAAAAGGAAAGTGAGCTCCCATTTAAGTTTTATTCTGGTAGTGAAACCGTACTTTTTTCAGAGTTCCCATCATTAAAACAAGGAGGACCTTACTTTGTATTTAATCCTGTCTTGGATGGCAGCATTGTGGGTCTACTGGATCAAATGCTGAGTTAGGACTTAACCAGTTCATCCATGGTTCATCATTGTCCTTGGCGTGCTGGATGACCCAGGGCAATTTCAACTCACAAATTTTGTTGGCTTACTGAAGAACACTGAATTTTTATGGATGGTATTTATATCCCCATTATGTGGGGAGATTGTGGGCAAGGAGATCACAGCTTTGAATCACTTCTACCCAACTGCATCTACCAGATTTGCTAAACTCTTCAGGGTACCATGCCTCTTCTCTCTTTGAAGCTCGTCAAGATATCCTATCCCGCCAAAAAGATATGTTTGGGATGTCAGTTATTGGAATATATTGTTCTTGGCCCACAGGGAGTCTGACACAGCAGCTCTGGCTTAAATATAGTGATCAGCCTGCAAAAGCCAACAAAATCCCACAGACCAAGTGATAACAACTGTTTCACTTTCTTAAAGCTCCCAGTAATCTGGGGGATGAATGAGCTTCGTAGCTGAGAATTGTTCTTAAGTACAATTTACTGGGGTTTGTTTTTTAATAACCATATTTATTACATTTTTTTTTAAATGAAGTCTTTTCACAAGATTTGCCAAAGAACATAAAGGTTTGTCATAACGGATCAGATCACTTATCCCTGTAAGTCCGGTACCCCATATCTGCCACTGGTGACTTGGCTCAGCTTGAAAAATCAGCTTGTATAGTACAGCTGGGTGCAGGCGTGGATTTACTGCAGGGCTAAAAGCCTCCTTCCTTCCATCTCCTGCTAGACTGACCGTGGTAGCCTGGTGTTAGCATCCCTTTCTTGAGATTGTCGAGGATGCACTGCCTCTGGTTGGGAAAGGCTCAGGGAAGGCCAGTAATCTCCAGAGGAACACCGAAGGCAGCTTTCTTCTGAAAAGGTGTCCTCTGGCCACATCAGCACAATTGGTCCTTTCCCTTCTTTGACATTGTTCAAGGCTTCAAGGGAATTTGATATAGACTGTTTCATACCGTGGCTCAGGTTGTCTGGAGGGTAGAGTGGTGGGAAAGAGAAAAATGAAATCTGAAATGCACTGGGCAGGTCACAACTGTGCATAATAACTGCCAAGAATAATAGGATGGCTCTCGTTCTTTGGGTAATCTACAGGACAAACAGAGATTGACTAAGAACTGCAGCAGTGATCAAAGGCTTTGAGCTGTTTCTGGTGTGGGTTGGTGTCGCAGGTGCTTCCTCTACTTCCCAAATGAAGCTATAGCAGCTAAAAGGAAGTATCACACAAGCTGAAGGGACAACCTCACGCTGCTGTTCCTAAGGTTGCAGAAAGCCCAGAAAGCATTTCTGTGCTAGGATTGTTTTTTTTCCTCACGCGTTACCATTACAGAGCTATGCCATTATGGAAAACTAAGACTGCTGTTCCAGCAAGGGACTATCTAAGTCTGTCTGTCCTGGTGCAGTCAGTGCCATGAATGCCAGTGGGTGAAGGATTGTTGTGAGGGAGGACATGCAGCTGCTCTCTGCTATGAATGGGCCACGTAACCTCGGGCAGTGGTGCTCAGTTTTCCTTCTTGCCTTTATCTGTATCCCACCATGCCGCTGCCCGTTGAAGGAGGCAGCTTAGCTTGCCATGCCAGGGAGACGCGGGAGGAGGAAAGAAAAAATGAAAATCCCACATGTATTGGATAGGAAAAAACATCCCAGTTGTGATCTACTGTTGCATGCATAGGTCAGGGAAGGATTACACTGCGGTTGAGGAAGAGGATTGTATCAAGGGACAAGTCCTGTTCCCAGTTCAGCAACAGACTTCCTTTTGGACCCTAACACTTAATTCTTTGTGACTTTGTTTACTCACCTGTCTGAAGGGAATAATACTGCCTACATCAGAGGCACATTGTGCTACTCTTTATGTTGATGCACGTGGTGTTAGTTAGGAACATTAAAATGCTTTGAGATCCATAGAATCTTAAAAATTAAGTATTAATGGCCAGGGCTGATGCTTGAGATTTAATTTCCAGGCACTCACAAATCAAAGCATCACCTTTTTTTTTCTCATTGTGGAGGGTTACAAAGCGTCCAGTGGACGTAAGGCAATATTGCCCTACTGAGAGCAAGTGCAAATTTTGGACATCCCAACTAAAATCTAGTTTGATTTTTTAAACTTTGTATAGGTTCTAGTTTCCATAGCAATTTATTACGTTACTTTAATTTGATATTTACTTACAAAATGCTCCTTTGAGTTTGTTATTGTTAGCTTGTTAGTGTTAGTTATTTGTTGTCCAGTACCATTCGGTTCCATATGTGGTATTTCAAGCTTTACATTACGTCTCCCTTAGCTTTGGAGAACTAAATTATTTCTGTGCTAGTGAGCTGAAATTTAGAAGGAACTTCAGATTTACTTATTCATCAAGAACCTGTTTTTGTTACAGGCTTCACTAGCTCATGTAAAAATCCTTTAAGGAAGACACCAAACAAGAAAGTCATAGAATCATGGAATATCTTGAGTAGGAGGGGACCCACAAGGGTCATTGAGTCTAACTTCTGTCAAGCATCAATTCCTTAATTCTGCCTGATCTCAAGTTGTCTGACATTGGAGGTCAGCTACAGAATATATTTTTGTTCAGGGGACTTCCTATTGTGTGAAAGGTGCAAGGTTTATAGGCTGTAAAGGTATATATATAAAAAACAACAACAACAAAAAAAAACCAAAACTTTGGGACAGGTTGTCTAAGGTCATTAGGGGGGCTGTAGGTTTAGGGCCACTGATTTAAATACCCTCCATGGGTTTACAGCAGGGAGCGAGCCCTTTGCCCCTAACAGCAGTAGGACATTGAGTTGCAGCCACACCAGCAAAGCTCTGCATCCAGCCGTGCCTTGGGAGCAGCAAGTGCTTCACTCCATCTGCTGGGAGATGGGACACTGGGCTACCCGGCAATTAGGCCAGCCTGTCTCGGGGCCACCAGGCTGATAAAGAAGCCCAGAGCTGGAGAGAAAGCCCTGTTCGTGTCTTCACTGGAGGTGGACAGCTGTGTGGGGCTTACTTGCTATTAAGTGTCATTTCTCTTGCTGTGTTAACCATCGGAGGCCTAAGAAGGCAACGTGTTCCGTTTGCTGTCTCCAAAGATGACTTCCTGATATTTGGCGTTCTGTTACAGAGGTGGTATCTGTAATTTTTGTCCTACTGGATAAAGAACAGGGCATACAGATACTGGGGGGTAGGGTCAGGAATGATGCACTGAAAGGGAAAAAGGGTATATGTGCTTGAAATGGGTATGTTATAAGGCATGATTTGAATCATGTCAAGAGGGGATTAGCTGTAAAAGCTGTAGCAAAAAAAAATAGTTTGAACCTCTGATGTCTTTTTTCACATCCTGGTCTAGAACCTGGGTTTCTTTCTTTACAAATCCTTACTTCTAGGCTAAGCTGTGTAATTTCATTTCGTTTTTCTTATCAGATATCTTTGTGGATGTGCAATCGAGATTTCTGGGGTAACACGTTGTCCCTTTCCTATCCCTCTAGCCAGCCTTGTGGTCAGTAAGCAGGGGTCACCTCTTCTACTTCAGCAGTCTCAGGGGTCTTTGCTGGCACTCACGAGGATACTGCTGGAATTTCATACCACTGTTATCTGTTGCCCGTGGAAAATTAGTCACAGTTTTGCATACTGCCCTTGTATATAAGAGATACTTCCTTGGGAGTGGAGACAGGAAAATGGGGGAGGGATTGTAAGGGAGCGGGGGTCCATCCCTGTGGTGTGCATGTCTGGATGCAGAGGAAAGCGATGAGGGAAGGGGGGGAGGCATAGTTTATTGTGCTAAAGGCAAACAGAGAGGACATTCTGCCGGTGATTATTGACACAAGCCTCAGCAGTCACTCCGGGCTTCCCCTCCGGCTGTGAGTGACGGGCAGAACAGGCCGCTGCCTTGTTCGGCGGGGCCTGCTGCAGACAGGCTCCTGGATCCTCCTAGGGGCGGGGGGACAGGACAGAAAGGCAGGGTCCTTCGGCTGGCCCTCTGGGCAGACATTTTAGAAAGCCTACAACTGTTAAATCAGGGGCATCTTCCCCAAGGAGACGCCTTTGGGTTCTCCTCAAAGCCTGCCATTCTGGTGCTCAAAATTAGAGTTATTTCTGTCAGGGTTGGCCACGTGGGACGCATTCAGCCCGTCACTGTGGTGCCTCGCTCAAGCTCACCTCCATGGCCAGTGCCCTCAGGGCCCGGGTTGCCTCCTGCTCGGCTGATGCTGTTGCTGGTTAGGAGTGACAGAAGTGGGCCTCCAAAGCAGAGCAGCTCATGCACAAGGCAGGAGATGGTTCATCCCTGACGTGCTGCTTTGGTCTGTGATCCGGTCCTGTGCAGGCTGCCTGCAGAGCCACACCTCGAGGGCTGGGCCGACGCAGGGAACCTGAACCGCAGGCATGGACGTAGCACATCCTTGGTGCGTGCTGGGCCTGGACATACAGCCAGAGAGTGCTATTGTGCATTTCATTGTCCTTTGGGTAAGGACCTGGATTTTGGTTCTCAGAAAAGCCCCCTGAACAACCCTGTGTGCCCTGGCAATTTATCTTTGCTATCGTGAGCAATAAACATCCCGGGGAGGCTGTGTGAAAATCTTACGGTGCCTGGTTAAGGCAGAGCAATCAAAGCACTACAGTGGTCAGCTCTTGCGTTGTTGTAGGACTTTCCCTTGAGTAAATAGCTTCTGCAGACTGGGTGGAAGGCTGTTTAGGCTTTAGATGTACATTCACATATACCTTGAGCAGGAATAAAGTACATAGGGAGATAGGGAAGAATGGGGAATTAAGGAAGTCAAGATAAAGTAAAAAATGTAGGAGAAAGCACTTGCTGTGGCACTGACCAGTGTTCAGGACTGTAGTAATTCCACAGTGCTAAAAGAAAGTCATGGCTGGCAAATGAGATGTAGACCAGCTGGAATTTGCAGGAAAGATTTTGCCATTGAGTGGTACTTTGCTGTCTGGGCAGGTATATTTGGAGGTGTGAGGAGCTCTGATTACAGGTCTTTGTGTATGGCAAGGTTCCTACATTCAGAGTTCACAGCCTGGAAGGACCATTGAGTCAGTAAGTCCAACCTCTTATTTATCACAGGTCACTGTATCAGTCCATTATTTCAGTGGAGAAGCCCACAGTGGTTGGGTGGCTGAAGCATATTTTCCAGAGAGATGGCCAGTTTTGATTTTGATGAGATGAAAAGATGATCCACCTTTTCTCTTGGGAACTTGTCTTAATGGTTAATCACACCCTTGTTTTAAAATTTGCACTTATCCTTGTACAGATTTTTCAGGCGTTAGAAGCTATGGGGTGACTTCTTACGGGTACCTCAGACAAGAAAAGGCAGGATGAGGGCAGCTGATGGCATGGAGAACTTCCTCAAAAGTGGAAAAATACAGGCAGCTGCCTTTCAAGGAGAATGGGTCCTTTATTAGAGGTAAACTCTGGCGCTGTCATTTCTGTGAACTTCAGCTGTGTGAGTTAAGACCAATAAATACGTTGCTCTGCCAAGGTCTGAGCTAATTGAGGGCATGCCCAGTGTTTTTAGCTGACCTTGAGGGAACACAAGTCCCTTTCGAGTAGCAGAGTGCTATAGGTATTTGAGATCTGGGGGTAACTGAGGCTTTGCTGTAACCAACTTGGAGCTTGTGAATGTGTTAAAACATCACCCTGAAGCCACAGACATGTGGAGAAAAAACCCATTGTATCAAAGTTGTGGTTAAACAGGACAGTCAGTGAAGGTCAGTGGAATACAAGGCAAATAGTGTGTTCAGGAAAAAACATATTTTCTTGTTGTTTGAAGCCAAGACCAGGGTGTTTGTTTTTGGAGAGGGCCATTTGCAAACAGGGAAGGGCTGCCAGAGATAGGAGAAGCATTTTTGATGCATAGCAGGTGCTCCTCGGACCTGAGCGAAGAAGGAGCCAACTGGGAGGATGTTTTTTTCTGAACATTGTGAACTAAAAGAAGATAAACAAGTTTCTAGGTCTGTAAAAAGTAACAGGAAAACAATGATTGCTGTGCTGGAATAGGTGAAAAGTTTGAGCCACATGATGTGGGGTATTTAGCCGGGGCATCCAGGGGTCGTGCACTGGGAATGTGTGCAGGGAGTTGTGTAATGAGCATGGGACTGATCTTCAGCTGAAAGAAGAAGCTGCAGAGCAAGGATTTTTAGAAGGGCTTCTCTGGGTGTGAGTGTATGGGGTCATAACTTTTCCACCGCATCCTACCCACCAAATAAATTTTGTCTAGTTGAGGGTGCTTCATGCTGCACGGCTTAACAACTGGATTTTTCCTTTCATGGAGAATATCAGTATTTCTAAATAACTTTCCCAACAGGAGCGGGAAATCAAAATGCTTGCCAAGGAGGCAGAAGACTCAATGAAATTAAAATTTCAGGAGAGTTTTGAGTTAGAAAAGTTGCCATTGGAAAGCGTTTAGTGTTTCAACCTAAATAAAATGCTTAGCTTTGTCAGGATAACGTTACTCTTACATGGACATCAATTCCTAATGAAACATGCCAGTGTGCTAGAAACAGTCAATTTTGAACTATTTTAGTTTCAGTGCTGTGGACAGGAAAATAAATTAGAAGAAATGTGATTTGGAAATGTATGTTTTTCCTGCTTGCTTACACTAGGTGAGAATTTGGCTCAGACAGCAGGTCACCGTCTAGTCTTATTGGGGGATTTAGGACTGAATGTCTCAGAGCGCTGGACATATTTGAATTGAGGCCACTTGCAGCCTAAACCTTGAATTCAGTAGTGCTTTGCAGCTGCAGATAAGGATGAGGTCATACGCCAGATTGTGGTCTCCACAATACATCATTACCAGGATAATCACATCTGCAAGAAGGACTGTTAGCGTCATGCATTATTGAATGAGATCAGGTACTTGTATTTCTGAAATAGGTCCAAGACTATGTAATTTGCCTGCTTATTAGTTTCCAGGGTGAAGCTGCCAAGAGACCATTACCAGGAGTTATGTGAATTGACAAGGAAGGCTCAGAGGACAGCTTGAACCCTGTGATGGACAGGCAGAGATTTTGCAGGCAATGGGCTATCAGTCTAGTTTAAAAAAAAATAAATCATAGTCAACAGACATTCAATTTCTGGTATATTTGCTATATCTTTTTCTTTCCTTAATTGCCTGATTTCCAAAGGCAGCTTTCTCTGATACCGACATTGAAGATCAAATCCAACTGGTTTAATTGGATGCTGTTCATTCAAGACAAACAATTTTGGTGCTGAGAGAATTTCATGTTTTAAAATGTCCGCTGCCTGTTGAGCTCTTTGGCATCACTGGGGTATGCCTAGAGGCAGGCCAGCTCACTTTGTCATTCTACACACAGATGCCAGCTCTTCTGACTGTGTTTGTACTGAACAGATGTTGTATAGCCATATTAACTCCACTGCAAGTTTGAGACAATGTGTGATGGCTTTCAGCGTGGTACACCCAGCTATATACTCACAGCCAGCATTTGTTTTGGAGCTGGCTCATGTCTAACAAATTTGGAGCATAAAGGAAGTGCAAGCCCACATCTGCTGCAAAATCCATCTAGACATGCCCTGAGACAACTGGATTTCATAGATTGTGACACTGCACCTGAAAAGTAGGGTTTGGCATTTACTCTTCGTGCCAGGCATGCAAAGGATAACAGACCAGAACAAGGAGGCTGCAAATTGGATGCCCAAGCCTAGGCAGTTGAAGCCATGACTGCCAGAAATGGCTGCTTGTCCTGGTTGTTCCAGCTGCAATGGACAACTTGAATCCTCCTTAGGAAAGTCCTGACTCTTTTTTCAGGCTGATTTCCAGCACTTTTAAATCAGGACTTCTAAGGCATCCTAAAGGGAGCACTTCAAAATGGCTAGACTCTTTCCAGGAATGTAGTCTTAAATCCATTCTGTGTGTCCTAAATGAGTGGTTAGAGCTGCACAAATTCATGGGTTTTATAATCCGTAAAGATGTCTCTGGTTTAGCCTTCTGCATAAATGGTGAACCCTACTGAGGAATTAAGCCTGTAGCTTCTCTTCAAGCTACAGCAGAATGGAAAGACTGACGTCTTGATTTGAAACACTTCACTAGAAAGAGGATACGCCCTGGTTCCAGGGACAGCAGTGATGTCTTTGATCTCCCCCACTTCCTTCTCCTGGCATGTTGCAGTTGTGACATTTGGTGTCTCAACAGTGCCTCAAAGTGTAGGTTTTTGGGTGCTGTTTTGTGGCCGGGGGGAGGGGTTGGCATATGGAACAAATGTTCTGCATTCAGTCGCTCCCCTGGGCTTCAGTGCAGGCTCAGCACACTAGTAGATCTAGACAAAGGAACATGGTATTTCTAAATTCTGGGATTTGAAAAACTATTAAAGTCATTTTCCCACTATAATGTACAAGGATTCTTGAAACAGAAATAAGTTCCTGTCTCTGCCACTTACCCAGAGCTCTAGAGATGCAATCAACCCAGCAGTTGTCCCCTCGCCAGAAATAAAAATATCCATGATGGGGTTTTATTTCCTTCTTCTGGAGACCTGGGATAAGCAACACATGATTTGGTGCTGCTGACATCTGGCAGCATCATTCCTATTTACTGTAAACACGAGTCATCGCCCATGGAGTATTTTATTGCTTGTGGTTTCCATCTTGTTGTATGCAGCAATTATGCACATGGCGCAATCTTTCCATCTCAATAAAAATGTTTCATTCTCAGCAAGGAACATAAGAATAAACCCAGCAATTCGTATGGGCTACTGTGCTGAGTTAAACGCGATGTGATGGGGAGGGCAGGGTGTTTTTCTCCCACGGGGTCTCTAGGTGGAACCCACGGGCTCGGGGGCAGCAGAGGAGGGCTGGTGTGTGCGGTCGCTTCTCCGGACGGCGGTGGAGTGGGGGCCTCGCAGCCTTGCTTTGTGTCCTTGGCAAAGTGCTGTGCAGCAGGATGCCTCGCGAGTGCTGCTGGAGATGTCCCTTCGCATTAATTGCTATTTCTGTCTTTATAATTTCTTTTTCTGGTTATCCAGGAGCTTAGAGATGTTTTTCGGTGAAGGATTCATGAGAGGATCTTTAAAAGGGACCACAGCCAGGGGAAAGTCGTAAGCATGAGTGGAAAAGCAGTGTTTTAAATTAGCGTTAAAGCTTGGAGGAAGTCACTTAGGCCCAAATCCACAAGTTGATTTGAGCCCCTTATTCCTGCTTAGGTATCCTGCTTTCCATTTGGAGCTAGATATCTACAGGTCTTTATGATCAAGCACTTACTCTTCGTTCTTCCCTTGGCTTAATGGGAAACCGAGTACAACATTTGCCTGCTTTGGTGGGAGGTGTAAGTCTGGGGCTCCAGACACCGGAGCTAGTCTTAGCAAGTCACCCAGCCTCTCTACAGTCGCTGGGGAGGGACAGGCGCTCTGGGGTGATTCATCTCCACCAAAGAAAGGTGGCTGAGATACGTGGGAAGCATCGCTCCCCGGTGGTGCCAGCCTCTCTCCATTGGCTGTCAGTGGAGCCTAGCCAAAGAGTTTAGGCTAGGCGCCTAAGTTTTAGACAGCTAATGGTATGGGAGGTGAATTTCACCCCCAGGAACTTTGGGTGGAATTTAGGCTGTCTGAAAATGACAGTTGTGCAAGCAATAATAAACAGTCTGTAGTTCCATGTCTGGAATCTCCTTATAAACAGGGGCATGCAAATCTATTAGATAAAAATCTGAACATTTTTTAATCTCCTGCCCAAACTTGAACAGAATCTTCTCTTGGATTTGATGAGAATCCCCTTCACTCTTCAAACTCTACATATCTCCTGTTCTCACACACAAGGAACCTTCTCCTTGGTTCACAGAGGGATGGGGAAACAGGAGCTGTCAGATCATCTTGTCTCTGGACTTCCCTGACATGGCCAGGACGGTGAGGCTTGGTGCTGGGAACCTTCTGGGAAGAGACGAAGATCACACTCTGGCGTGATTCCTGGCTGTGCTGTTGATCGAAGTGCTCCAGATAAGCTGGCTAAGATGTAGATAAGCACCCCAACTCCCGAGTGCTTATCCAAACCAAACCTTTCAGCATTTATCCACCTTGACTGTACATGACTTTGCCCTTAGCAACGGAGATTACACCCACTTTTTTCTCCTCTGTTTCCAGCAGAGGAGCAAGAACCTACATGACGACAAGTAAAACACCTTAGGCTTTTAGGTTCCCACACCTTTCTTCTTTCTTTTTCAGAAACCAGTCTGTTATGTATTCGTTTCTCATTGTAGTCACTACCTGTGAAACTGCAAATTCTGGTAGAGGTGCTAGGGAACTCATTGCGAAGGTGGGCGCTTCCTAACTCCACTAAAATGGGGTAGGACACTGCATGTGGGTCTCGTTTTCATCAGCATCAGTAACCAATTCCTGGGGACAGGCCTGCAGGCTCATGGCAACAGTGCACGTCTTGTGCACATCTGATGCTCATTGGTTCTTCTGGCTGTCTACAAGGGGGGGAATTTTATTTATTATTATTATTTTGTTTCTTCTTCCTTCCTAACTTGGAATGTTTTGTTGCCCTTGTTTTTTTTTTTCCTTCCTTCCCTTGAGATCCTAAAGATAAGTGAATAGAAATGGCCACGGGTCATGCATTGCTCCATTTGATGTCATAAAAATGCTCAGATGCCTTGTGGCTGTGTTGTGCTCATGCAGTCAGTGTAAAACCACCCATTTTACTTAGCGTCAGGAAGAAGTTTTCTCAAAGTTAGTGACAGAAGCCATTCTTTTCCTTTTTCCTTTTTATTTTTTATTTTTAGTGTTTCCAAAGTAGCATGGGGTATATGCCACTTTCTGTGACCACTAGGCATTATCGCCTAACAAATTACCTGTTCTTGCAAAGACCTAGGGTTTCTTCTTTCTGCCTGTAGTGCATTGTATTTTTTTGTGGCTTTTGGTTTTTCAAATTAAAGATTTTAAGTTGTTATAGATTACGTGGAAGTGTTTTGTGGCTTGTGGTGTGTAGAGTTATGTGGAGTCAAGTTTGGTGGACCTTTCTGAATAAAGGTTTTTATACATCGACTGAGAGGGGCTGCATGTGATGAACCAAGAGATTTCTGTGCTCAGGTCTGTGAGTTCTTTGGCTTCTCCATTCATTTGGGTACATGTAGTAAATGTACTGCACTTTCTTTCAAAAACTGCCTTAATCTTTACATTTATGGGGAATTCAAACTGTCCAGAGGTGTGAACTCACCAGGCAGCCTTAGACATTCGTGTTCTCTCATTCCTTATTCATAGATCGAGCAACTCATTGGCAACAGTATAAGAAGCTTCAGTTCTTACCTGGAAGGTCATTTCTGAAAAGAGGCCTTTCTTTTTCCCACGTATCTCTCCCCTCAGCCTTTCAGTTAAGGAGGCCTGGTTCAAGAACACATTTCTTACACAGAAAACTGGAATAGAAGTAGTTATGTTCATAGAAAAAGATAGTTTTATTTATTAACTAGTTAAAATATATTTTCATATTGTATGTGTGGGATATTTTATGTGTATTCTGTGATGAATATTGAAAAGTTTCCATTCTGCATCCCCTTTTTTCTTTCCAATAAATGTTCTGTTTTCAGTCCCTTTTTTGATGGATTGGACAATTCTGATGCAAATGATTTCTTTAATTCCATGAAGTGTTAATTTTTGTCAAAAGCCCACTTTTCATCAAGCATATTTTGATTAAAAACATTTCAGCTATTCCTACTGTCAAGACTCCAGGCACAGATGCTAATTGGTATAAATCGTGGCAAGGCTGTGTATGTACAGCAGCTTATTTCCTGGAATCCTTTGAATGGGCATCAGATGGAAAAAGCCTTTAACCACAGCGATGTGACCTGCATTTGACCATGGTATCTAGAACCAGTGGGTCCATATCCTATGGGTTATCCAAGTTTGGTTATATTTTCTTTTAAAATATTGAAACAGTTTTCTGAGTAAGTGAAAACTCTTGCTGGCAGAATGTGCTGAAATACACACGAATATCAGAATACTGGACGTAAACCTTAAAAATTAAAAGTGCAGTTGAATGCTTCATTTCGCTTTTGCCCAGAACGACAACCAGACATGCAGAGAGAGGTTAAAGAGGGAAGGTACAAAGAGTATTTACAACGAGAGCCTAAGAAACATCACAGACAACCCATGTCGTGTCACTCTGAACTAGCTTCTGGCTCCCTGCTTACAGCAGGGCTGTAAAGTCAGGGCCTGGTCCAGGTGAGTGTTGGAGATCTCCAGTAGTGAATCCTTTCATGAGTCCATTCCTCCGTGTTTTTAATGTACATTCCAAACCAAAAGAGGTTAAACGATCCCTAATACTCATCCTAACCACACCGAAGCTCTGGCCTCTTTAAGCTGTGACCTCTAAGGGCAATATTTGCAAACAAAACTGTCTGACCAGGGCGGGTGTCGGTAAATGTTAGTGGTTTCTTGGCCTTGCAGACGTTGGCCAGGTCTCTCTCTCAGACAGTTCTGGTTGCAGGAAACTTGCTTGAGTTGCTGTCTTAAGAATGACGGCAAAATGAGAGCATTTGGGAGTCAACAGAGTGGCCCTTCTTCGAGGGATGAGCCTGCAGAAGCCAACACATGCTTGGGGCTGCACATGGAAAATGTCTACGGCACTTGGGCACTTGGGAGGTTGCAGTGAGGGGAACTGGAGCAGCCCTGCCAGACGCTTGTGTGGCTGTGGGTGGGTTGGGGGGGGGGATGTCTGACCACCAGCACATGCTGCTGTGTAATGTCTGCATTTACGTGCGTGTGTCTTCTCTATGTGGACTTCAGCCTTCAGCCCGGAGTGGTCAGGTTATCCTCAGCTGATGTGTGTGCCTGCCAGCCCCACGGAAATCAGAGGGGAATTTGTCCTTGTATTTTCTATTTTCTTTCCATGGAGTGAGAGCAACACTTTCTTAGGCATAAAATTGAGCATTGAGGATAGCTTGTGCACTCAGAAAAGCTACAAATGGCCTCTGCAAGTGCAGCTGGATGGCGGTCAGAAGGATCTATTTTTACTTGACTTGCATTTGCACAGAGGCATCCATGCACGACTTTCTGTTGTTCCTGAAGTCTTTCAAGCGTATGGTAAATAGAGTTTCAATGGGTTGGAACCTATTGCTTCAGGAAATGTTACAAATTGTTTTTCCACTGCAGTGCATGGAGGGTTTTTCATGCCACCCCCGACATGCAGCGAAATCCAAGTGGTCACCAGAAGGGAGTGGCCAAGAGGGTTTTAGGTGAGGTGAAACCCATCGGGCTTGCAGAGAAAGTCGTAAAGGCATCACAAAACATATCCTAGTGTAGAGAAGCAATGCTCAGAATGCAGTGAAAGCATGTTTCTCTAACTAGATTAGCTTACATCTTGTGGTATATAAAGAAATAAAAATTCCTTAGATTGCAGTGAGCCATGTTTTTCTAGCAAAATAGATTGACTTAAATCTTGCAGCAGGAGGGAAAAAAAAATCCTGCCTGTAAGACACACATTTATTTAGTCCCACTTGCCAGGCTGGATTTTTTTGATGCCTGTGTTGTTTAGTGATAATCTTTGGCTATAGCTGTCTTTGGGGCCCCTTCTTTTTTGGCTAGCTGTTTTTCTTATATGCTTATTGAAGAGAAGTTACCCATAAAACCTGCAGGCAAAACATTTTTCTTTACTGATCACCTTTACAACTGTTCTTCATCTCTCTCGAACCTTTGCCTCACAGGAACCTGTCTATTATGTAGGACATCTCTTGACCATGAAACACATGGAGACACAGGAAAAAACACTTTTTCTGCCACATGAAGTGTTCTCACCGATTTTTCCTAGAAAAACTTTGTATCTGTTTTGAGAATGTCTTTCACACAGCACACCCTTCAAGATGTCAAGGTCTTATCCAGTTTTCTTCCCAAATTAAAGAAGTTGATGTATATGGGCAGAGATCCAAGGGTTCCATTGTGTTTTCCATTTATACCGGTTAGCAGATCTCATTTGGTGAGTTGAAAATGTGAGAAATTGAGCTGAATTCCCAGCACAATGAACTGTCATAGGTAGTGCTGACGTGAAGACTGGATGGAAAAGATGGACGGGTTTGCTGCTTATGGGAGACATGCAGAGACGTTGAACAGAAATAAGTTCTCACTTCATGGAAAATCTGAAGTAGGAGATCACAGCATTGAACTTTGATTGTAAATTTGGTGGGGAGTCTAGTGGGCGGAAGGGGAATCCCTCCCTTCTGCTAGACCAAACCATCCATCAGCTTTTGTGGCATCATGCTTGTGGTCTGGGTTTGGAGGAAGGCGGTCAGAGGCCTGTTGGAGAATTAAAGGTTTGGTTCAGATCACGGACTGCCTATTAACTGAGCACTACAGAAATCTTTGCCTTCTCTTCTGAAAAAGCTGATAATCCTCATTGCCTATGATGAGATACTGGATGGAGGACTACTGTTGTGGTATTGTCAGTCAATTCCGTTGTTTTGAGAGGCTAAAAATAGACAACAAAACGAGAAAAAAAGAGTTCTCTCCTGCAGTGGGCGTAGACTCAGAAATAATTACCTTCTGGCAAATTGTGGTGCCTCCAAATCCTTCTCTGCAGTTTGTTGAAATCCCATCTTCTGGGAGTCACCTTCGTATAGATGGGGTATGTACTGGATGTTAACTTCTGATGAACATGGTAGGATGTGTAGAGACTATCCAGATTTGTGAAACTCCAGAAAGTAAGTGCTCAACTTGTACGCGAAGTGAAGAGTGGACAGAATAAACCTGGAACAAGGTATCTGTGCGGGTGAAATAGAAAAATCCATCTACCTTGAAAGCCTTCTTGAGACAAATAGAAAGCAGATGGAAGGCGTTTAGAAGAAATTCAGGCTGGCTGAATTGCATTGAGTCAGATAAAAGACTTTACTAAAGAATATATCTTCCACTTAACATAGAGAGGAAGTCCTACAACTCATGTGCGCTTCAAGTGATGACATATGGTTCAAGTATCATGGTCCTCTTCCGAGCAAACAGCACAAAGGCTTGTCACCACCCTGGTGAAGCATTCAGAAGGCTGTGACAGGGCTGAGTCTATTCTCTTGGAAGAGAAAACAGAGCCAAGGACTCTGATGACAGCAGATGAACAGAGATGATTTTGTTTTAAGGAAAACAGCATGTATTTAGAGGCCTTGAACCCCTCAACCGTAAAGGATTTGCCCTTATATTGCATAGATACTTGGCAGATATTTCCAAATATTGACGTCTATCTGTCGTCTCTGAGTTTCACAAAGGAAAAATTGGCCATGTACACCTTCTTCAGATGCCTGTTTCATGGTGTGAAATTGCCTTCTTCATAAACACACGCAGCAAAATAAACCACATCTATGAGGAAATCTTTTATTTTATGGATTGCTTTTGTGAGGCTGTAAAAAGTACATGTCCTCTTGTTACAGCTGAAGTTTAACTCCTCCGAGTATGTGAATTGTTTTGGGGTTCACTGTGACTACCAGCAAGTCTCTTTGTTAAAATAGCAAAGTTTGTGACAGTGGCAAAGTGCTTATGGATAACTGCTTTCAGATTTGAAATGACACCTGTTGGTCTTCAAATTTGAGCCAAATTGTGACAATCATTTCTCACCTCAGTGCAGAAATACAACACATAACATACTCGTTGAGAAATCTCAACTTTTGAAGATAAAATGAGCCCCCCAAACTGCCTGAAAGCAAGCCTCTTCCCCCATTATCCCTGGCCCTAATTACTAAGGAAGAAATTTTAAGTACACACAAGGCAGTTGAGGGTGTGTGTTAGTCACCCAAAAATAAACAGAGAAATTAACTAAAATAAAATGATTCATTATAAATTATTCTCCCAGCTACATTCATAATGATGTGAGAAATATTCCAAATAGTATTAGAAAAGCACTCCCTCCGCCCCTAGTATTTCTGGCACCTCTAGAAACAGCAAGTGCTGAAACTCCCACGTGAGGGATGTTTCCTGTGAGCTGTACTGCCAGATTGTACCTGTATTTTTGGATAAGTATTTGAACATTTGCCTGCTTATGGAAAAAGAGCCTGAAGCCTAAACTTTTCTGAGGGTAGCTGTTACCAGGTGGATCCCCACATTTCTGTGCTGGGGCTGAGCACAGGTAGTTAATAGGAACAAATGCGGAGTAATGCCTAGAAAAGGTGAAATGTGAGCTAAGGCAGGATGAGGCTCTGGAGAACCAAGATCATGTGGTTGCAGCCCTGCTTAACTCCTGGAGATCAGAGTCCTCACATTGATTTGACCTCTGGCTTTTTTAAGGGACAGTGACATCTTCCTTCCCACTGGGCCTTCAGCGATGCGGCATTGCCTGTCACATCAGATCCTTTTACTTGCTCGTTGTAAAAAACAAGACATGCCTCCTTCCTTCCCCAAAAAGCAACCCGAAGCCCCCAGCCTGGTAAGTGTCAGGGTCTCCTAAGGTGCTCTGAGTGAGTGTGTGTGTGTCTGTGTTACACATGTGTTTAATTCACATATTTTCTACTGGAAGGGATGTGAAAGTGTGAGTTTAGAATTTGAAACAGAACAGTTTGGGGTTATAAAAATTTAGCTTGGCTCAGAAAACCTGTGTGTAAGCAGAGACTTAATTGACTTCTGCTGCCTCCGATGGGTCTCTGCCAGTCATTCAGGCTAGATCGACGGGCTGTCACGTAATCTGTGCACTGGGGGAGTTAGACCAATACTTCCACAAACCGGGCATTTATTTTAGGCATCCCAAGGGACCCCTGGAGGACCAGCCCCCAGGTCTGGAGCCTCTCTTGGGGCGCTGTTTGTGAGAAAGAAATTCACCTGCTCTGCGTCGGTGACTTTGTTGCCGCTGTTTAATTTGCAGGCGTTGCCTTGCCTTGCCTCTTTTTCCTTTTGCTGTTGTGTCTTGCAATCTCTTCTGAAACTGCTAAATAAACACTCTATTGCAATATTAGAAGTTCCTGAAGAGCAAGCCTACCAAGTGCTCTGGAAGGAGAGGCTCACAGTGCTGCTTGAGGTGGAAAACAGTGCTCAGTAACTTCAAATTGGCTTAAGCAATAAAAAGGAATTCGATGGAGAAGCCTGATGAGTAATCACCATTGAATTCACATGGCAAGTTTTATGATACCCCAGCACTGTTTAGCAATACCTTCCCAGAGTCTTTTTCTGCTTAAGGTGGTCTTCATGTCATCAAACTCTTCAGACCTTCTGGTCCGGCATTAGTGCCGTAAAAATCCTAAATCCCTCCCAGCAGGGAGAGCATGAGAAGTAATTTCAAGACAAACTCTAGGTCTCGTCTGGGCTGTGTATCTGGAGAGGAATCCCTCCAAGTTTACTGAAACAGTTTTGCCATTCACTGAAACACAGCATTCATTGAAAAACAATGTTCCACCAAAACACTGAAGGGGAAGTTTTATTCTGTTTCATTTGTTTAAGACCAGGGATTTGGTCTGGGAGTTTTGTTTATTGAAATATCGAAGGAAAGTCTGTCTGGCCCCATCTTTGTAGTATCTGAACTCTTTCCAAGTTTTTGAGGGTGGGGATGCAAACTCAGTCTTCTCAAGCCCTTTTTAATTTCTCACCCTAAAAATAATATGACAGTATTTTTGCCGTGTCTTCACTGGCATAATGGGGTTTGTTTTTACCCAGTGGTAACTCACACACCGTGGTTACGTGCAACAAAAATACATCGGTGCATTGCAGCAGAGTAACTCACCTAGATCAGACAGGGACACGGAGTGTACAGAGCTCAGTATCTCATGGGGAAAAAGGGCAAACAGCCAGATCTTAGTTTAGGGGCTTTCATAGGTAGGTTTTATGTATTAACAATCTCAGAGTACATTAATAGAATATCACGATCTGTGAAAAGGTGAAATTTTCATCACTGTTTTTCCATATTGTGGAGGAAAGCCTTAGTTTTTATATAGCATTTGGAAATTGTATGTTGAAAATAAACCATGTATGTGTGAAGAAGTGATCAGAGGGGAGCAGAAGGGTGAACTTCTGTACTTAATCTTGAAAATGGTGAAATCTGATGCCATCTATGACAGCTGGGAATACAGATAACCAAAAAAATCTCATTTTTTCCACTACTCATGAAAGATATGGTATATATTTTTATTTGCTCTAAAATGTTGCTATTTAAATTGAGAAAATGTTTTTAATTTTATCTTCTTAGTTTAAAAAGGGTCTTCTATTTGCTTTTCTTTTAAACTTAATTGATTTATAATGATGAAAGCCCAAAACATTTTAGAAAATTTGTTTTCCATTACTGATTTTAATTGTCATAGTAACATTTTCATGATGTGTGTGTTTTTGCT
Source organism: Anser anser (assembly GCF_964211835.1). NCBI lineage: Eukaryota > Metazoa > Chordata > Aves > Anseriformes > Anatidae > Anser > Anser anser. The sequence continues at coordinate 23,945,472 of NC_139728.1, read as the reverse complement.
GAAAATGACCCTTTTCGTTGAAATATTTCAGTGAAAATACTTTGACTGGCATCTCCTTGGCTCATCAGTGCTTGTGCCAGATGTAATTTAATGATGGCAAGATTGCTAGATAGCTAAGATATGTGGGGTGGGATCTTTTTTTAAAGCTGTTAGGGAGTTTGTTACTCAACTTCTTTGAAATTAATGAGAAAAATGTGGACTTTGAAAAGCACGAACACCAGTTTCCTTGCGCTTTATTTTGACACTTGGTGGGAGGGATGCAGCCTTCATTTACTTCAATTGGAAAAGTGCTTCCATTGCGTGAAGAGGTTTTCCTGATCCAAAATTAGGCAAGAATAGCCAAAACAGTGTTAGGAAAAGAAAAGTCTTCTTGGTCAAGAAATGAGGAGACATTCACTTCTCCTTTCACTAATTAATAAAGATTTTTAGGTGCGTTACAACAGGGAAATCCTCTCTTGCAAACCTGAATCTCAGGTGAGGTTCCTTAGGGTCCCACGACCCTCTCAGAAAACCTGAGGCCATTTGGAGACAAATGCTGGAAGGAGCTTGACCTGCAGTTGGCCTGGAATGAGTTACCTCTCCAGCTGGAAACTGTACAAAATGGGATGTTTTCATATGGCTAGACATAACCCTAATCCAGAAGGATTGCTTAGGCTAAAATAAGCAACTGGAGATGTGAATGTTTCCTCCAAACCACCTTCCAGTGCTTCCTGAAGCTCATCCATCATTGTTTAGGTGTAACTATTCATAATGCAGTAAATTGGTGATCTTGATGAAGAACAGAGATGGAGTTTGATATAAGTTGATACAATTCCAGTTGGTAGAATTCAGTTTGATTCACTTGACTGAATTTAACCAGAGTTAAACTCCTTTGGAGGTTACAGTGATAAATCAGAGAAATTGATGATCCCAAAGATAGAGTTCCCCAGGTGAAGGAGAGGGAGTAAACCTGACTTGCCCATTGTAGAAGTCAATAAGAGCGAATTTATATTGGGTTGTATCACTCAATCCCTTCTGGTCTGGTGCACAATATTTGTGTGAATATCTACATTGTGAATGAAATAAAAGCCTATCAGCATCTTGATGCGGAGACCAAGCAAATGGTAAATGCAACTACATTTAAAGTGTCACACATCACTGAGGTGAGTGGAACTGCAGGTGGCAAACAACGCGGTGTAATGGAGGCTGGGCTCAAGCTACATGGGAGCCAGCATAGGAAATGTGGGCTAAAAGCAACAGTCAGGAAATGAATCTGGAAATTATTGTTGAAACAGCCCACTGCAAAGCTGCAGAACAGAAATGGCTGCTGACCTCCTAGGGTAGGTTGTAAGAGCCTGAATGAGTAAGCAGAGGAAAATACCTAGTCTGGAGATCAGAAACTTGTGCTTGCTCTGCCAGATAATTCAAGGACAAGGGGACATTGGATAAAAATGGAAAGGTGATGAAAGAAAACACATCTTCACAGGGTATGTAATTAAAAAGGGGAACCCATTGCTTCAAGGTGTCTTTGAGATCAGGAACTTAGCCGGAAAAAAAAAAAGTAGGCAAAACACAAACCCCCCAAACCTGTGATCTTTCCATGGATAACAACAATATCCAGTTTTGTCAGCAGTTCTGCTTCATTGCATAAAGTCACCTCTGACTTGGCAGGGTTAATACTCTCTTCCTATGAGACTGATACTCAAACTCCTTGCTGTTGGCTTTGTTTCTCTGGAAGTGCTGGCACCACCAGGAGTCAGGCACAGAGCGGGACCAGGCTGACTACTGATTTGGTGCAATATCCCTGGGTGATGCTTTTAAGGCGTCTGGCTCTCCGTCTATCCCAGTAAGGAACATTGTTAGGACTGGGGCCGCCGGACCACAGACAAGCATTATTGCTCTTGGAAGCAGTTGTCTGGGATAATGAGGTGATAGACAGTCTCCTCGAGGAATGCTTAAAAGATGTTAATCTCACCTAGTGAGAAGGGACTGCAAAACTGTGGCACGTATCACGTAATTAAATAGCTCATTGCTACAGGATATTGTGGAGGCCAAGATTACAGATGGATCTGAGAGGGGAGTAGACATGTTCATGGAAGTCCGTGAGTATCTCCTAGTCCTGATGCGACCTCCAGTTCAGGCAGTCCTTAAAGTGACGATTTCCAGGCACCGGCAGGACATACCATGGAAAGTGACCGTTTTCTATGTCACTTTTTCTTTTATGCTCTTTCCCTTTCAGTCAGTATGGAAGACAGAATAGTTAACTAGATGGATGCATACTTTGATTCTTCCTTTGTTTTTATCTTTACGTGCTTAAGAGGACTTAGAAATTCCTGAAGGGCAGATGACTCACGTTGGCAAGGGGCTCAGAAATCAGAGGATAGTCTAAAAACGCTGCGAAGCTAGATGGGAACAAAGCAGACATACTATGCTCAAAGAGTACTTAAGCATATGGAATAAGTTACTGGGGAATGGCAAGCGCTGTAAAGACATTATATTAAGACTTTAAGATGATACTTCAAGGCAATACTTTCTAAGTTCAAGGGACACCTCCATCTCTCTCTTGAGGAGGGGCTTGGGAAAAGAGCAGCCTTTTGGAAAGGAGTAGGATTAAGAAGATTGCTGGGAAATGGCAGGCGGATCGTGCTGGATGCCCTTTCCCTGTTCCTAAAATTTCTACCGTCCTCCTGAGAGGAAGAGAAAATAAACCGAGGAATGGTAATGCTCGGGGTTACATAATCAGGGTCGGAGGCTGCCGACCTTGCCGCTAATGGTTTATGGGCAGCCACAGGCGTCCGCCGCTGCCCCGTGTTTTTGTTACACATTATCTAGCCGTTGCCAAATGACTCTGTCCCAATATGCAGGAAATTACTTGAGAGCTATATTTAGCAAGATGAGCCCATATCTTGATTTGGCTGGAAGCTGAGGCAGATTGAATTAATCTAGGGGAAAGATGGAGCGTGTGGGGTCCCAGCAGAACATTTTCCCCCAAGTTTCCTGAGGTCCTTTGGCCTCCCCAGGGTTTCTGTTGCGGACCAGCCCGAGTGCCATCTCTGTGAAGGCTGAAGAAAGGGGTGGGTTTGTGGGCTCCTGGTGCCTCAAGGAGGCCAGTCCCAGCTCTGCAGTGCACTGGGGACAGCCATGGTGTGAGTGAGTCCTCCCAGGGGACCGCAGGGTGGGCTCCGTCCTCCTGGACGTGGTCGCCCCATCAGGTGTGATGCTTCCCAGCACTCTGCCACCTCCAGCTCCCTGCTCTCATGCTGCTCTGGTTTCTCAGCCTCTTCCTAAACACAGGGATTGGGAGGTCCCTGCTCTGCGTGGTCACCATGCAGATAAAGCCAGCTACACGTCTGGTGCTCCAGGAGCAGGCCTTGTCCCTCCTTGTCCCACCTGCAGGCCCTCGGTCACAGGGCAGGCGGTGTCTCTGGCTCAGCCCCAAGAGAGAAGGCACCCGTGAGGCCTGAAATCTGCACGTGGAAGGTTTCCCCCTGGGTTCCTGCCTCCCCGGCGCAATGCAGGTTGCCTGCCCTTCCTGCGGTTGTCTTCTTGAAGGTGTGTGGGGAGTTGTTTTGCAGCGGGCCTGATTCACAGCCCACAAAATCAGATTGGTTTGGGATCAGACCCCGTAAGGGGTTTGTGTTGTGTTGAGGCACACAGGAACACAAAAGAGCGGAGCCTGGTTATTTGCTCAGTAATTAGCAGCTTTGTCCCCTAAGGGAAGACAGATCAGTGCTGGGATGAGTCTCCAGCCGAGCTGCCTGACATTCCCCTGCAGCTACCGTGCGGCAGCCAGGTGTTGCGGTGAGGAGGGATTTTATCAGCACTGCGCCGCATTAGTGGCATTTACTGTGCAGGAAGCTTTCAGGGTGTTACGCTGGATATAGGCTCCTGTGAGGCAAGGAAGGAGATCTCTGGGCTAATGCACAGTCCCAATTTTATTGAACATATTGAGGTGTTTTGTGTGGCCTTCCACACAGTGGCGTGTAGCTGACGGGAGGGAAACAGCAGGACACATACTCAGCAAGACAAGTGCCAGGGAGAAAAGATAAAGGAAAGCTTCTAGCTTAAAGAGTTACCTTGAAATGTCCCCATTTCTCTCCTGTCCTTTCATGTGTTCATTACAGTCAGTTTTGCTGATCCCTTGGCTGAAAGCAGAAGGTGCTGTGAGGGAGAGGGGCAGTGAAGTGATTGTGCCCTGAGTATGGCAGCAGCAAAGCCCCCGAGGTCTGGGAGGGCACTGTGGGGTTCCCGGATGGTCACAGGCTTCTCTCGTTTTTGTGTAAGTCTTTCTGTGCTGCAGGTCTGAGCTGTTGGGGTTGTGTGAGGTTGTCTTCTTTGGCGGTAGGGTGTAAGTGCAAAAACTTGAGGGAAACTTCAGGGAAACCTGAACTTGGGCGCTTTTGTGGGTCGGGGCTTTCACTACTTTCTTTCTTACCAAATTAATTGGTGAGATTCCTCATAAATGTCCCGTCGTTTTGGCTTCTGACATCTGCCCCTTCTAGCCGGCGGCGCAGAGGCTGCGCAGAGCGGTTGGATCCGTCCGTCCCCTGCAGGAGGCTGCGGCAGTCGGTGCCACCACGGCGCTGGGAGAGCCCACCCTGCGAGGACGCGGGTGGCTGCTGGCATCCGCAGACGCCAGCTCACAGGCAGCCCGCGCTGCCTCCCGCCGTCAAAAACATACTCTTGGTTTCGGCAATCATCACCATTCGTCTCTTGTAATTCCGTTTTCCCGAGCACTAAAATTAAATCAGCAGTGACAGAATCTTTATAGCTCAGAAATATTCTGGACGATTTCTAGAGAAGCTGTTTCCAGTTTGGTTATTTATGTTCTTTTATCATGGATTTTATAGTGGGAATGGGGAACTAAACGGCAAAAAAACACATGAAACATGCTAAATGATTTCCTTCTTGAGCCAAACCTACATTTGTGCTAGGCAAAGAGCTGCCGGTCTGCGTGCGCGCCGTTCAGAGCACCCAGACCGTAGCCGGTGCTTCAGCTCGTAGCCACAGTTTGCAGAGAAAAGCCGTCTGGATCCTCGCTGGAGCTCAGCTCTCCTGTCACGTTTTCTTCCTTTGGAGGTTGCCACCATTTGCTGGAGAAAGGTGAACTTTGGCTTTGTTGAATTCAAAGATTTTGATAATTTTCCTCCCCAGAATTTTTGCCATTATCAGCATCCTTCTGAGAAACATTCTTACATCAGTGTTTTATCATATAAAACTGTTCCTTATGTAAAGCCGACTATTCTCAGTGATAAAATCTCTTTACGGTTCCTATCCCGGTTTCAGTCCTAGCCTCTCCGTGTTACTGTAACTTTTTATCGTGTGCTATAAATAAATAGTAATCATGTACAGAAGGAGTCCTGATCTCGCGAGGGAGTGTCACGATCTAGCCATGACGATGATGTATTGCCGGCTGAACTGATGACCCCGTTACTGATTGCAATTTTGTGCATGGCTTGGATCAGGGCTAGAGATACAGCCAGCCTGCCTTCCTGCAGGATTCCCAAATTTTCACGTGGCACCGAGTCACGGGACGTACTGTGTGCCTTGGAGGGTGGAGGGACGGAGCGGCTGTAGGGCTGGCTCGGCAGCCAGCATAGGCAGCGATTCCCTGGGTACCCCGCTGCACCCACGATGGAGGGCACTGGGGAGGCGGGTGGTGCTCTGCCCATAGCCTCCTGTTGCATCCTTTCCTTGTGCCACCATCCCTTTTTTTGTAAGGAGCCCCAGCCCCAGCTCATGCTTACGGGAGGTGGATTTTGGGTGCTGTCTGTGGCTCAGGAGCTCAGGCGGGCTGCGGATGCAAGGACCGACAGTGGTGTCTTTCCATTCTCCTTTATAAAGAAGAAAGTGCACCAATGCTTATGATCCTTTTCAGGTTTTCCTCTTGATGATTTTTGCAGCTAAAGCTGATTTTCAGGTCTGTCCTTTTCCTGAGGCCCAAATAGCTATCCCCAAGATATTATAAAGAAATCCTATGCAGCAAACAGCACAGTGCAGGAGGGAGGGAGGGAGAAATAAATAATAATAAAAAAGAATTAAAAGGAGGACCTTTGTCTGCCTTTAATAGTCCAAGTGTTTCCTCAGACTTTGCAGGCAGTCTGCCCTTCCTGCAGGCTGGCTGGCTGCAGCACAGGAGATAATGGCATATCTTTTTATAGGATGTTACAGACTGTAGGTGGAGAGCCCAGTTCAAAGTGCAGGTCACTGAGCTCCTATAAATCGTCCCTGACATCCCTGATAAAACCTGTGCTCTCCCTTCCTCGTTGCGTCTTCTTTCAGCGAGGGGAAAGGGCTGGTAGTAAAGATATTATGTTTCCACTTCAGTCAATACTTTGATGTTTAAAGCTGTTTAATATTCATTAAAACTGCTCTTCAAATGTAATTGCAAGAATTACGCTTCCCTTTTTACGATTGTCTGTAAACGTTATGGGTCGGGCTGTTAAAACCATGCCCGTGGCAGAGGCGTTCTGGGGAATGGTGCAGCCAGCACAGAGCTCTCCCCCTCTCCTCGCCTGCAGGGAAGCTGGATCAGGCCTGAGGTCCCCCTGCTCCCCTAATAAAGGTCAGATGTATGGGGCAAATAGATTATTTCCTGCGAAAAGCCTTTTTTGAGTTAATGGAGAGTATTTGGAAATCTGCACCGAGTGTTGTCATCCCCACCCTCCTCTCGCACACTCCATTCCTACCAAAAGTTTCCATTTTAATCTTTTCAGAAAGAAACATTTTGATTTCTTGTTTCACCACAAAATTCATTTTGAAATTTGTTGAAAAGTTGTGTGTACCTTCTTGTCTTTGAAAGGGTTTTGTTTAGGGGATGGAAAAACTCTGAGAGATGAAGTGAGACACTTACAATCCCCAAACCAAAACTTTTACATGACTAAAACTAAGAAAACTGAAAGGAATAAAAAAAATGGTCTTTTCTTGGCAACCTAATGCAATATTTCCCATTACTGCTGACTGGGAGTTTTTATAAAAAATCTACTGTTCCCCCACCTTGGAATGAGCTATTGGGTATCTTTGTCAAGATCTTTCTGCAGCTCCTGCAATTGCAGATCTGTCGCCCGAAGAACATCTCTTAAGATCCTTTCATGTCTCGCTACGACAATGCATCTAAGCATTTCACAACGCTTTCATCAGAACACACTTACAGGGAAGTGCTAAAATCTCCATTGTTTGGATGGAAGAATGATGAGAGACTGATTTATCCCATCTAATTTTAGTTACCTAAAAATTAGACATCTTGTCTAAGCTGCTTGTCTGAGGGCTTGTTAGAGGTGATTTTCTCCCACTGTTAGATCTTCTCGCAGGGGCTGTGGAATGTGGGCAGGGAGAACGTTTTTGCCTTTAGGAAATTTCTGAGCCGTATTATCCAGGGAGGCAGAAAAGGCAGGAACGGATGTATTTCTTCTGTGGTAGCATAATGCTCCAAATGTCTTCAGAGATGAGAATTTGGACTTGGTGCTGCATCTGGGAGAAACGCTGCTCCTCTGGCCATCTGCTTTTAGTGGCGATACGGCTAACGAGGCTGGGGAGTCATCGCTGCTGGAAGGGAAGGTAACCTCTTGCTGTCTTCATCCTGGGCTGGGAGACGTTTACTGAGATGACCAAAAGGCCCGAGAGGCTCAGATGGCCCTTTAACTATGGCTACATTTAAGAGAGAAGTTTGCTTACAGATGCAAAAGCTTTGAGACATTTAGCCTCAGCAATTAGAGCAGGTGGCAAGAGCTTTCAGGAGAATATTTCCACCTGTGATGTTAAGCTCCCATTGGGATTTCTTTGCAGTCCGGCTCCTTGCTTCAAGAACTGTCATTCAGCTCCAAATACACTGCAAGAGCTACAAAAGAGCCACTGTCCTCTGCTTAATCCATGGATTGTATGTCTCTATTGGTGCCTGGCTGAAGTATAGTACACACAGCCCTAATAGAAGCAATTAATGTCAATCAAATGATACCTCCTCCCACACACCATTTGAACTAATACAGCCATCTTAATTGCCCAAGTTTCTTTGCTTTCAGAAGTACGCTCCACTTAATGATGCCTTTTCTAACACTGCAAGTCTGTTGCAGCAGTCCTGTTTCTACCAGAAATACTTTTCAGCAACAATTCTCTCTCCCTGCTCCCTTTCAGTCCTTTAACTTTTGCTTCCTTCATCCCCGAGCTATGCACAGACCCGTTGGCTCCAGCCAGTACTAATTTCCTTCGTTGTCCTAGAGAAGCACTCGCATAAAGGCTCTGACATTTGACAGGGTGGTATTGTTCTGGTTGTGTTAGCAAAGCTTCTGAGTTGTACAACAGTGTTTGGAAATGCTCTTCTTAGCAAAGGGAGACGTCCTGAGAAAGGAAAAGCAAATTGGCACGCAAGGAAAGAGCAATTGCTCAGGCACATTAAAGCTGAGGCAAAATGTTTCTTTTTAAAGAGCTTTAAAATAGTCCCTAATGTAAAAGCTTAGCAGCTGCAGCAACACAGAACCTGAATAATTTCCATGTATTTGCTGCAGCAACATGGAGCCCGAATAATTTCCATGTATTTATGTATGTGTGTGCCCACACGTGTGTGTATTTTTTTTCCAATCCGTTGCGCCAGAGCCGCACTGAGTGGCACAACATCACATGCTCTCAGGTTGACGCTGGTTTGTTTGCCACTCAGGTGTGAAGAACAACTCGTTGGGTTATGTCAAGCTGAAGTGGGCCATCTGATTTCAATTCCAGCTCCCAACAATTAATGCCTTACACACTATTTCGGCACAATACCCAGCTTACAGCCTATTATGTTTATCATCAGACCATGAAGTATTAGTTACAGCAAGCCAAAATATGTCAGATACCCCTGGCTTTCTCTAGCATTCTTGAGAGAGAGTTAAAAAGAAAATGTTTGTTCTGTGAGCAGGAAAGTGAAGCTTTGAAACCCTTAAACGCACATGGTCAGCCTGTGAAATCGAGCTTCGATTCTCCTAGCCAAACTGGCTGTAATGGATTTCCAAAAGAAATTAAACTCCAGCACTGAATTAGGAGAAGGAGAATGATGTATTCTGTGCGCTAGATGGAAACAGGTGGACATCTAGGTGTAAGATAGGAATCACAAGGGAAATGGTTCATTCTTTTAAGCACGGGTATGCAGAATTCTCTAGGCAAGAAATAGGTTTCATTGTGTTCTGCGAAAAGGTGGTTGTTGTCTTAAACTTGTACATTAAATAACTGTACAAGGAGTGCATGCTGACATTATAGTCCAGTTGGAACGGGGAGTTAGCATCATGTCTGTGAGAGCTGGAAAGAAGGACAAGGACTTGTTCATCATCTCCATGTTTTCTAAGAGCTAGAGTGGGCTGTTTTGGCTTGTTCAGAAGCCATTCTAGAGACTTACATTGTGACTGAATTTTCCACAAAGTCCCTTCTTGGATGTATATAGTTATTCTTTTCATCCTAGACTTGCTTTTGGTGTTTCTGGGAACTTGTGAACTAAAAAGTCTTGATTTATGGATCTGCAAGTTTAGCACTCTCTGAACTCCTTAGATAAAGTGTTGTCTAAAAGATGCAGCACTATAGTACTGCTTTTTCCACATTTCATTCCAGGAAATGCAGAAGTATCGTACAAACTCTTAGCCTGAGCATGTAGTAATAGCCTACAAGTGATCCCATGGCTGTAAGAGGAGGATTAAAGTATAGGTAGGTAGATGGATATGTTTATATGATTTTAGTGGAATGGGAGGAGAGCAGGTAGGTGATGGGATTCTGCAAGCCCACAGCACAGAAACAGTTCATCATGCCCCTTAAAGCATGCGTGAAGATCCAAAGCCCTGTCCTCCCATTTGCTTGCTGACCTGTCAGTGTGGTGCTGCTGCTGCAGGACCTGAACGCTTCCACGTGCAGGCAATGCAAAGTGCTGCCTGTGTGGGTTCGGGACTCTTTGATGAGATACTGGCACCTGCAGAGCGCCTCCTGAGCTTCCCTTGTACGTGGAGGAGCCCAGATGTGGTAACATCTCTCCACATGCAGCTTTTAATCTCTCTGTCCTTCAAAAAATTAGCTAAGAAGTTGCTTTAAGCAATCTTTTTGAGGAAGCTGAAGACATATATCCTTGAAGTATCCTGTTCTGGATGGGACAAGATATACCCAAGATGTGCATATATTCACTTTATAAATGTGTGTGTTTTAATATCTCCACATATAAGAAAAGAATTAAAAAAAAAATAGAAAAATGACTGGCCCATTCAGTAAGGAAAAGAGAACGTCTTACCAGGGCTAAGTGTTTGTCTTGTCATTTGGTGGAAGTGGAGGAAGATTTCTCAGACGCTATCATGATACTAAGAGTATTAAGAGTTATTTAATAACAGATATTTTAGCAATAGTGTGGGCAATCCCAGCAATGTGTGTAGGGCACAAAGCTCTCATCACATCAAGAGGATGCTTTGCAAGTAGATGACTGGTAGGAGACTTAAGGAGTTTTACCAGCAGTACTCTTCATCTTATCACACGGGTTTTTGTTCCGTCTGTATGTGTAAATAACCTTTGAATAAGCTATTTCTGCTTGGGGGGCTTATGGCTCTTTAACTCAGCTTGATGCGTTCATGCCTGTAGCTGTGGAAGGATCTACCAATCCCCAGTTTTTCACTCAAGGCGGAGGCTATCATCTTGTAAAGAGATTGTGTGCTATGCATCGGGTAATAGATCTCGAATGAGTCATTACCATGAAAAAGTGCTCTCTTGCCGATGTGCTGATTACTGGTGCTGCACAGAAGAAATTCAAGATTCTTGTCTGTGTTTTTTATAATTCCTAAAGTGCTCATCAATTCTATCCTAGCAAACATACACAAGCAGATAAGAGAAATGTTTGTAGGACCAGAACTGAGCCCTTACTGAAACAAAGCTCCTTGTTTCTGCAAAAGTGTATGTTACATTCATGGCAGCAGGGAAGTGTAATCCTCCCTGTATGCCCACAGGAACAGCCCAACTGTAGAATGATGGGGTAGCCGAGGCTGGGAGGCACCTCTGGACGTCACCTAGTCCAGTTCTCCATTCAAATGAAGACCAACTCCAAAGTTAGATGGAAGCTAAGGTTGTTCAGGCTACTCCTTAAGGAGTTCCAAGAATGAAACTGAAGCTTCCTGCATCCTAGTGTGGAGCCCCTCAACTTCACCTCTAGCCCATATTTTGTAAGTGGTTTAAAACAGAAGTTTAAGAACCAGGTTTACCTAGTCTGGGTTATGGGTTGGTAGCATCAGCTATTCACCAGTAAAGGGAGCATTCAGAGAGAGGACACCAAGTCGAAAGAGTGAGTAATAGAAGGAGCAGATGAAAAAATAGGTGTTTCACTTCGAATGCATTAGGAAAAAAGGTTTTAGAAAAAAGCTGAAGGTTTTAGAAAGGCACCCAAATGCTTTCATTTTATACAGCTGATTACCTAATGCAGTGCTCCAAAGTTCAGGTTTTTACTAGCTGACTAATATCTAAAGACGTTTTCTGCTTGTTTTCTCTGCAAACCTCATGGCACTGACAAGAAATACATTGTCCATATGGGGTGAAGAATGGCATTTAAGTATCGTGTGTTGAAATCCCACTCACTTTTACACATTATGCTTCAAAGCCCTGCTTCCTGGATACAAAAGTAGTTGTGTTTCCAGCAGAAAGTTTACATAGTTTAGCATGAAGTGAAAGCACCAGGGTATGAAGCCAGCCATGTATATAAACCATTAAACAATTTCAGCGCAAAGCTGCACAAAATGTCTATTAAATTTAACAGTACTATTAAAAATCCACATTTAAGCTTTCTTTGTTTCTAGCAAAGAGGCTTTGAAACATGGAAAAGTTGGTTAAAAAATCCCCAACAATAAACAACCCAAACCCAGCCTTTGCCGGGTACTTAATTTCATAGCAAAGACGAAACGTCCTGGTCCCATGCTTCCCAATTGGTCTTGCTCCAATCCTGAGCTGACTTTTAAGTTTTCTGCAGTGTAAATGTTCCCTTTATGAAGTGGGCTATAACCAATGCCCATGGAAGCCTCTCCTAAGGAGGTGTTATTTTAATATATGAAGGGCAGTCATTTCATTTCATAAAGATAGCTTGTTCCGCGGAGGAAATAAACATCACACTTGACAGATGCAGGGACGCTCAAAGATCCTCAGCTCCTTGGGGGCAGGGAAAGGCCTATAAAGCTTTTCTGTATTCCCCGCATTATGGTGCATGGGGCTTTAGATGTCTTCTCTGAAAACCGATTCTGTGGTATTACTGCAACCACCTAATAATTTTATTTTTGCTTTTAAATACTACGTACGAGTGCTGTAGAATGCAAGGAGAAGCTTGATGTAATGTGGAAGAGTGCTGATAGCAAATGGAGATGGGTCCCTGAGTGACTACACGGCCTTCTCTACATTCGGCAGTAGGGAACTTGCTGGGAACTTGCACCGCCAAAGTGTGAGGCATTCAAAACCAGTTTATGCCTTATCAGTATCTGGGAGCAGCATCTCTGTTGGCAGAGTGCAGGCTGGTGGGCTTCTGCGAAGCTGGATTTTGCTCTCAGCAGTTAGCCTCACCGTCTCTCCCAACGGCACAGGAGTCTGAGATGGTGGATTGGAAAAAAACAACTGCTGCTACAAATTCCCCCCTTCTGAAGACGTATTGTCCCAGCATGTTGAGGGTGACTGCCCCTTTCCAATACGGGCACAGATCAGTGTTTTTTCTGATAATTCTTTTTGGATCTTGCATTTGCTCTGGGCTGATCAACAACTCCTTCTGACTCCAGGTCTAGAGGCCAAAAAGCTGGCTTGGCAATGGGAGGGAAGAGTTCAGATGAAAGGGATGGGAAGACTCCTGCCTTATCTGTTAATCCAGTGCTGTATTTGTTATCCAGAAATTACGGGGAGCTGGCTGCTGAGCAGAGGAGAGGCTTATCCACAGCTATTCCAACCGCATTTCTCAACGTCATGTTTGTTGTGCTTGGAAGGAGCTGGCTAGCTCTGTCGTCTCTCTCCCTCACTCCCTCGTCCTGAACATAGTAGCTATACTATATTCTTACTGGAGACCCGTGGCACTTAATGGGGAACCAAATTTGCTTCATTTTTCGCTTATTTGATGAATGAAGCTGGGGGTGAGGTGGTGTGGGGGGAAGCAAGGAGAGAGGAAAATTCACCTTGAGAAAACCCAGGTTTCCTTAGTGATCAAAAAATGTTACGCTGAGGACAACATATTTTGCAGGAAGTTTGACCAAAAAAGGGAAAAATGCTCGGACTTTTTACAGTGCTTACAACCTTTCTGCTCAATGCAAGCAAAGTGTAATGGAGAAAAGAAAACTCTGGAAGAGTGAACATAGGTAAAATTCCCTCTGTGTCACTGCAGGAACCCATCTGCATGCCATTCTGTCACTTGGCATCACTGCTGCTTGAATGAATGCAAAAGAGAGAGGCTGTGCTGAAATCCACCATGCTTTCTAAATAGAACTTATGATATAGGAAAACGTCATTTAATTCCCAGGGTAAATAGCTCAGATATGGAGGATTTTTTTTTTATTTTATTTTTATTTTTTTGTGGGCAATGTATAACTTCCCTTGTAATAGAAATAATAATTTCATCATTAGCAAATGCTGTTGTTGGCACTGGTTTACCACTGTAGTAATGGTTCTGTGATAAAACAGTTTGTTATTTCTTTCTTTCTTTCTTTCTTTAATTATTTATTTTTCATGATTCATAATATGTCGTGCACAAGCAATAGATTTTACCAGTGAAGAATGCAGGGGAAATGACGTCTCAAAATAGTGTTGTATGATGTATCCACTAGTGTTGGGGAATTTGTTATGGAAGTGCTGCCATTTTTACCTGCTTGAAGGAAATACCACAAAATTAATTACATAAAGTTTGAATTAGACTTCTGTTTCCTTTTTAAAAGCTAGCAGAAATGGCAGCATCTACTGTGTGTTTTTTTTCCTTGCAAATTTTTATTTCCTCTTTAGATTTTGCTTTTCAAAAGTTTGTGTTTTTATCTAAATTGGTTCAAGCTGTCACCAATATGTATTTGCTTTTGATTTTTTTTTTCACACTGCAATTTTCCCTAAGAAAACAATGCTCATTTCACTGCTGTGCATTTTTCATATAGATACTGCGTGCGTTATATCCCATGCTGTATTTCAGCAGCAGCCAGGCAATACTACCACAGAAAAGTTTCTTCGTGATGGAGGACTTTTTCTGAGTTTGGGAAAAATCTGGGAAGAAACCAGCCAGTGTGATTTGGCAGTTCCGTTCTTTTTGCTTTTGTTCTCCTTGGACTGGATGATGGGTTTCTTACTCACTGGTTTCACTGGGGCTTCTTGTGGGGTACAGTACTACACAACATCAGTAAAATCATGAGAATCTGTCCCTTCCAGTGTGAAGAGTTATTATAAGTCCACTACTCCAGGGGCTAAGAGAATTAGAGAATCTGCTAAATAAGGGCTTTGAAATGCTTTTTCCTACTTATACATACTTGTTTTGAACAGGGAACTAAATTTCCTAGGCTCTGATGATGATGCGAAGGAAGGGAGGTGATGGACAAGCTTTGCTTTCTGGCCCTACCCAGTCTGGAAGTCCTTTGTGGGTTAGGGTTTACACAACCCAAATGGGTCAGGTCTCAGGCATCGCAGCCTGGCTCCGTGGTTAGTCACTCGTAACTGTGAAAAGTGAGGACAACATGGGGGCAGAAAGTTCTCCTTTTGGCCTAGTGGCATGTTTTTAGCACTCCGTGTTTATTTTGCTCAAACATAAACAACAACACGAGATGTAGGGCACAGTGAAGCAACGCTGGGGGATTTTGTTACTGATGTTCCCGGTGTCGGTCTCTAATCCCTTTCCAACAAAGGCGAGATGATGCAGCAGCAAAATGGCCGCCCGCACTGCGAGAGACACCAGGACCATTCACAGTTGCCGAGACAGTGAAACAGTATTTTGTGGAAGAGAAAAAAAAAAAAGAAAAAGCTCATTCCTTAATATATGGTCTTATAGGGTAAATATTTATCCAGCCATCTAAAGGCAGGAGTAATCGCTGCAGTTTTCCCTTCACTCAGAGACTGGAGATTTTCCCTGACTGCAGAAAAAAAAAAAAAAAAAAGTCCAATTTTGTGTATGTGGAGAAATCAAAGCATTGCCCTTGAAATGGGTTTTTCAGCTGTCTCCTGGGTATTCTGGGGTTAGTTTTCACCACGTGAGGTTCTGAAGTGCATACTCAGAGGTTCAAACACAGGAAAATTGGCTATCACTGCCAGCTCTGTTGGGTGGGGAGAAAGCAGTTCCTTTATAGAAAAAGGGGAAAAAAAAAAAAAAAAAAGGAAAGACTTTCTTCTTCTTCTTCTTCCAAGGGACTATATGAGAATGAGCTGGAAGAAGTCTTGACTTTTATTATATCCTGTAATCAAATTTGAGCATCTTATTTGCTTCTTTTCTCCAAGACCACCCTGGTGGTAACAGTCCACACACACACAATTTTGGTATGCATAAACCCATAAATTTCATAACAAAATATAGGGGCTGAGGTTGTAGGAGGACTGTAAGGCAGAAGGTGCTGAAATGTAAAGTCTGTGTATGTTTGAAGGGATGTCATTTATTACATACTTCTGCCTTTAAAAAAAAAAACAACCTTACTGTTACCACACAGACTGTATAAATATATATTGCCTAATGCAAGATGGTGTGGTGTAAAGATTTTATTGGCATGCAGTAGCTTAGCCTGAGCAGTGAGGGCCTGAGCAAGCTCTGTATCACCTCAGATGTCTGCCAAGAAAACATGTCCTTGGCGTGGGCAAGAAGAACATCCCCAGTGACGCTGCATAGGTGTAAATCTAATGAGGATAATAACCTGTGTGCTTCAGGGCATCAGCCCATTAGTAGCTGCCTGGGATTTGGAAGGAATTTCTCTTCTGGTTGTGTGATTTTGAAGTCACTGATGGTGGGGCACCTCACACTTCTCTCTGAAGCCTCTGCTGTTGGCCGCCGCTGGAAGAGGATGCTGGATCTGACTGACCGGCTGGAAGGGCCCGGCCTGGCAATTCGTGTGTTCCTCCGCAAGTTCTGTGCCGCCACCTGTTTTATGTGGTTTGGGATACATTTGGATGGGGCACTTTGTGCACATCCCTGCAGTGCCAGCTCCTATAAAGCTTCTTTCATAAATGCCTGGAATGATTTAGGCTGGAAGGGAGGATCTGCAGATCTGCAGGCCAGCTCTGCACTCAAAGCAGGGCTGACTTCAAAGTCAGGTCAGGTTGCTCAGGGCCTTGCCCAGTCTAGGCTCTTAAAATCTCCGAGGGTAAGAAGTTTGCTGCTTCTCTGTCTGTTCCACCACGGGGACCTTCCCGCAGCTCTAGCAGGAGTGGCAGGGGCACTTGTAGGCACAATCTTAACCTGGTGGAGGTTCTCTAGACCTCACAGAAGCGTTTGAGAGCACCCTTGGCCCAAATTGTTTCTGGCAAGGTCTGTCTTTCTGCAGTGACCCTGGGAGGAGCACAGATGTCCCCATTAGATTTGAAACCTGTGTAATAGGCAGCAATAGGTGCCTGAAAGCAGTCTCAACCTGTATGTCCAAATACAAAGTTGTCCAAGGCGAAGGAAATAGTAACAGCTTATGGCGGCGATCTCCTGTAATGTGGTGTTCTGTGCTGGCTGTTAAAAAAGACCCCAAATACTGGAGGAGGCAGTTTCCTGGATTTCTAATGTCATAAAACTCCAATTCCTGTCATTTGTCTGAGTCTTGAAGGCAGCAAGTTGTAGATAGGACTTCAGAACGGACTCACTGTTGTACACCTAAAATCAGTAGAGATTTATCCTATTGAAAATGTCCTTGGATTCCAACAATGTCAGCTGATATTTGAAGCTTGAAAGTTTGATGTGGGCAGTCCTTATTGCAGATGGTAGAAAAATGCAGACTATTACTGTTTCTTAGGGCTGGAGAAACACATTTCAATAAAAACTTGGGAAAAAGCACATCTGTCTATTAGGTGGCAAGGAAAAAAAAAGTGGGAGGAAATATTAGGAAATTCCATCTGATAGAAAAAAAAAAAAGGCAAAAAAATATGCCAAAATCTTCTAAAAGATTCTGGCAAGAAATCATTGGCAGCTGCTAAAATACCACCAAATTCTAGACTTCACTGATGAAATCTGCTTCCCTGGAACTGCTCTTGGAAAGTCCCTAGCCATGGTGTTCGCCAACAGAAAACAAAAACAGGGGTGATACCACTTGGGGAGAAGAGATCCCAAGATTTTGGATGATATTATTCCATTTCACTCTCCCTGAATTGCTGTTTCTTTCCTTCTCTACTTTATAGACAGAGGCCTAATGGTTACATGCTTCTTCCAGTTTTCTCTATCACAACAAGTCCCAGAGAATTTTGTGAGAATGAGTAAGGTTTTCCTATTCCAGCCTAAAGAGAATTAAAAAATAAAGTCAAGAACAATTCCAAAAAATCACTTTTTATTCCCATCTATGAAGCTTCTCTACATTTTATTAGGAAATCTAATTGAAGTTGCTCCTGCAGGGTAAACCCTCTGCACACCGTCTTATTTTCAGAACGCCAGTGGAATAAGTGGAGTGATGGAATCTGGAAAGGTCTCGCTGCAATTCAAAAAGCAACTTTCTCCTTCCTCCCCTGCCCCGCCTACCACCGCAGCAGGGGAAAAGTACGGGAGTAAGAAAAACAAAGCTCCTGCGATGCTAAAACTTGCTGCTCTGACACATAAAACATTCTCTATTTTTCTTTGAATTATACTCAAAAAAAAAGGGGAAAAAAAAAAAAGGAAAAGAACCAAAAGGTTCATGTATAAGTGTGCTGCCCAAATGATGTGCCAAACTGGCACAGGCAGCTTTGGCTCCCCTGGGCTGGGCACGGGCCAGCGGGGCTGTGGCTGGTGCCTGGCGGGCAGTGCCTGGTGCGGGGTGCTCCCTGCTCGCCCCAAGCATTTCTGCCTCAGAAATGGGGAAATTAAATGGGGGACAGGTTGCTTTTTAGTGTGGGAAGGGGTCTGCTTCTTGAAAGAGGTGGGAAAAAGGGTTGCTTGTCTTAGAAACCCTGGAAAGGAGGATGTTTCAAGAAAAAAAAAAAGGTAGTGTTTCTATTCGGGTACATTTATATAATATTCCCTTTGGAGATGTAGCTTGGTTAACCTCTGTGGGACGAGCTCCCAGCTACAGAAACCTCTCCTCGGGCACACTGGCCAGAGAGCCTCGGCAAACAGCCACCCCCACGTGCTTTGTGGAAGGTGCAAGCAGAGATTTGGGTTTGTGGGGAAACGGGAACACAGCACGCCCAAACAACGACTGCACCAAGAGCTTTGCTTGTTTATTTTACTCTATTCTTTTCTTTTTTTTTTTCTCTTTTTTTTTATTATTATTTTTAAAGGAAAACTCTTCTTTTCCAGTTAACCATATGGAATTAATATTCTCTTCCTCTGTTTGATCCCCAGGCCAGTGCAACTGTGTTTTGCCTCTTGTTTGGAGGGACTGAAATACGGGGTTAAGGTGAATGGGCTCATGTGGTTTCTAACTGGAAGGGTGTTCAGTTCTGTGGCTGAAAATTCTCCTCATTAGAAAAATGTTGCCTGAAGTCTCCAGATTGTCTTGCAGAGCCTCTCTTGATGTTGCTGGTGATCTCTACGGTGTGTAACGTGTGTGCATGTCTACAAGCCATGGTCTTGGTCAAGGAGGCAGCTGGCTGGTGAATCTCCTTCACGACATGAGATGTCCCTGGTCACGTCTAAAAACTAGGACACCTGGGTTGTGTGTGCAGTCCCCCCATGGACATTCTTTGGTGGCCTTGGGTAAATCATCTCTCCTCTGCTATGGGGAGAAAGCCACTGATTTTCCTCATAAAAGTGCTTTGAGATTTAATGATGAACAGCACAATTTGAGATCTAGAAAATGATGATAATAATTGCAACAAGAGTTTAGGTTGGACTTGTCATTGAGGAATTTTAGGGATAAGTCAGCTGGGGAGCGAATACCAAATTTTAACACTATCTGATTTAAATACGAGTTTGCAAGCTGTTAATGAGTGGTGTATCTGTTCAGCCCCTTTTGTCTGGCCTGTCTGTCAGTTATCTGGAGCCTCCTGTAGAGTAGCAGACTGTTGTAATCTCTTTCAGATGCTCCCAGTGTCTGTCTGTCTATATCTTGGCCAGATCACGAGTGGAAAGGGTGTCATCAAAACCAGAATTAAACAACTCAGCAGCCATCCAGTGTCAAGTGCTGGAAATTTGAGGGTGAGAGAAGCTGAGTTTCTGCTCGCTGCGGTGGTTTGTTTGTAAATGCAGAGGGCAAGTTGCTGCTTCTCAGCTGTGATTTGCTAGGTCACAGTGATCTGTGGCTCCAGAAAGCTGTGATGTAAGTAGGATGGGGAAGGAAATATTTTGTCAATTGCTGAAACTGGCCATATGTTGCAATCAGATGTGCAGGAATTAGGAAAACAGGAACAAGGAAACTGTGTACAGCATCAAAGGCAGAGTTGGCTCACACTTGGAAGAGTGGAAGCATGGCCTATATTGTTTGTTGACTTTTTCCCAGTTTGCGTGCTTGGAGCACTTGAGCTCATGGGCATGTTAAGGGTGTGTTGACACTAGAAGGCAAAACCCACGTCTCGTGGGTGCAGCGAGCCTGTTGGGCAGCTGAGCTATCAGAAATGGGTTTAGAGTGCCTGGAGTCATGGCAAGGATACGTCTGAAAAAAAAAGGTGACGTTTCAATGGATGTTACAGAACCAGGCCTGATACTTGGAGCCATGTGGCTATTGCAGGTTGTTACGGGTCTCCCCTGGGCACGGCCTGTCTGTACACAGCCACGCGGGGCTCGGTTTGTAGATGCTGAGCAGGCTCCTTATCACCTTTTTGTTCAGTATCAAGCTCTTGTCGTTCTGTCAATGCTTGACCTACAATGAACACGTTTCTACTGGAAGTTATTTTTGGCTGGTTTCTGATTGTCTAGTAAGGCTTAATTTTGTGCTGCAGCCATGCTGTTTCTTTAGTGATTTTTAGCAGATTTTTTCCTCTCTTGTTTGGTTATTTCTCATACTTAGTGGCCTTATTCTCCCATTATTTTGATGAAAACTGCCTAGGCGTTTAAAAGTTATTGGAGAGCTACTGAGACAGGTAGACCTGAAGGGAGCACGGTTAGATAGGACAAAAGAAATTAGGCTATAAAGAGCATTGAATAAGTTCAAGTTGTCTGAGAAAAAAAGCAACACCACACACTTGCACAAAAAAAAATCTAATACGATTAAAAGTTGGCAAAGAGGTTGACTGTTGACACTAGGCTGATGCAACATCTGTGGACATGTGTTAGGAATACAGGTCCAACATGCACTCCACCTCTCTTTCTACTTATTGATCCACATGTACTATTTCAAACCTCCCTATTTTTCAAAGAGTCTGTAAAAAAGTGTCTTCTCCAAAGAATGGATTTTGTCTTTTGTGGTCATGAGCACACTCTCCGGAGTCCATGGAAGCTTGTGCTCTGGGGCACTGCAGACTGTGTGTTACCAGACGGTCTCCAAATGTTTGCATGGATTGCAAACACCACCCAGAGTCTGTCAGAAATGACCCTGCAAGTAATGTCAGCAGGGAAGGAGCACAACATGCATGAGCTGGATTTACTGCCACTCTTGAAGCTGCCTGAATGATGAAGATGGAGCTGCTAGGTCTCTAAAACCGTGCTCATCAGTGATCTCAGATTGATGGCCATGACTGAAAGCACTGACTGTATTTTCTGAAGTTAAAACAGGAAAAAGTGGGTACGGTGGGGAGAAGGAAGGAAGGGGTATGTGTTGCTTTCAATATTTTTGAATCATCAGTTTTATTTAAGACTAAAAAAAGAGATTTGTATCTATCAAAAGCAGCATTACTGCGCAGCTAGATAATTAACATAATCAGGTACAATTTCAGTATAATTAGCACGCTGTAATTAGAACAGTAGTTAGTATAATAAGAACAAGTATAAAATTAGTACAAAGCTATTTTAGAAAGAGGATCTGTTGTGTTGTTACTTAATCTGACCTGGTCAGTAAAGCTGTTGCTGTCATTTTGTGTTTCGGGTGACTTCTGATGCTTGTGTAGTTGCATGGCAGAGGAACTGGTGGAGGGTGGCAGGGGATGTGACAGAGCTGCTGTTCTCTGCTCTGCAGGCTTTGCCAGAGAGCATGTTGTCCGGGCTAATAATCTTCATGGGAGGATGCCCAAGTGTATAAATTAGCCCTGGGTGGATTAGCAAGATTTTCCTGCCTACATCCATCAGAGCGCACATTTTGGGGCAGGGTGTATTGTGCTTCTCTGGATAAAAATTGTCCTGGATCCTGTGGTTCTTGTCAGGGATGTGTCGGTTTTCACCAGCCAAAGGCGTGATGGCCTTTTGAAACAAGGCTGGACATTCATTATTGGAGAGGTTAAGCTGCATGAGAGCTATTTAATTACAGTCCTGTGATGGCTTCTGCATGCTTTCCCTGGAATTGATTGTACTTTCAGGAAGGTGTGTAAATCAAACAACCGGCACATCAGGCGGGGGGGCTGAGCAGGAGGAATTATTGGATGCCCTCATAAAACTTTAAAAGGCTTGAATGTCAAGTTTAAACTCTTGGGGCCTTAAAACTTGAGTCTCAAGGCACTTCTACCTGCTGTTTCATCACATAAGCTTTTCACTGTTCATGAGCTGCAAACCCAAGATGATTATGACTTCTATTTCCCTGCAGTGTATTTAATTTCCCTTTACTGTTGTCATCATACCCATGTCTGAACCACCTTTCATCTCCTCCTACCACTCATCATCCTTTCAGTTGTAGCCAGTGATGCATAGGCTTTTTAAATAGAGTGTTCCTCGTAGGCTCTTATATCAAAATCTGTTTAACCTCTGGTGCTTTCAAGCTTAAGGCAAAATCACTGCGTATTAGCAGTTCTAATGCGTAACTGCACTCAACAGGAGAGTTAGCAAATCTGCAGCGTGATAGCGCGGCGCGGAGGGGCTAAGCGTGCCGCCAGCTGCGTCTGGCTGCTCGGCCTCACTCGGGCTGCTGGAGCCATGGGTGCCCTCCCGCTGGGTGCTGCGGCCGCCGGGCACCTCCTGTGCCCCCCGGCTGTGGGTGCCCACCCTGGTGGACCAGTCCTAGCGGTGGAAGGGCTGGAGGTGGTCCTGAACCCATCAGGCAGAGTGAGGAAGGCAGTGGGCTCATCCACCCTAACGCCGAAGACAGGCTTGCTTTCTTTTTCATTTCCTTGCAACGCATTTTTCTGGGGAAACACCAAGTTTCTCATCCTCTGTTGTCCCTGTGTTCTGGGGAGCCCCCTGCATCCTCCCTGCTTGATCTGTGTGCTCTGTCTGTCACCAGTGTGGTTTTAGATGTTGGGCCTCGGCTATAGCATTTGATTGCAAACGCATCATCCAAAATGTTTTACGTGATACTGTAAGCGATACGAAGATTTGCAGTCAGATAAAAGTAGCAGCATCCACAGCAATGGATTAAACTGGCAATGTAGCGGCCCAAATTTTAATTTTGAGAAATGTTAGGGTCACATGTGGTTGAATCTCCCCTTTTTTTTAGGGTTAGCTGGAGCAAAGCAACAACATGCGACAGTTCCTAATGTCTCTGCCAGGAGCTAGCTCAGGAAAGCTGGGTTGTGTTGCTGTTTCTGTGGCATCTGCAATTTCTTCCTATTAGTTCCTTCCTCACCCCACAAACCAACCCCTGTAGTAGCAGTCTGTAGCAAAACCAACAGAAAGTGCATCTGGGGAGGGGACCCCGAATTCAGCTTTTGCCCCCCCCCCCCAGTTAACTCAGACATTTGCTGGGTCAAAGCAGCAACACCTGTGACAACAGAACTCAGAGATGATGGTTCGGTTTAGTAAGTGTTCCACAAAATGCCCACTCAGTGCATGATTCTTCGTTAACACTGAAGTCCAGGGAGAATCCTATCATTTGATCATTATGCAAGAGAGAGAAAAATTCTATGCTAGACCTATACAATGCTCATTTCCTACAGTAAGTGAGCCTCTTGGCTCAGTTTAAGGTTTCTTGCCTATTTCCAGCCCACATATTTATTCTATCAGTCCAGTTTTATAACATGCTAGAAATAATTCACTCAATTTTTTTCAAAGAGTCAGAAACCATTGCTAGGCATTGGATTGCAGAGTATCAGAATGCTTTGCTAATGAGAAATGGGCAAATGAATCTAAGGAAATAACTCCACTTTCCCTGAATATTTCCTCATGCCTGGGACCAAACCCAAAGCCAAACTGAGCCTTACTACTAGGATGGATTTGTGTTTTTCCAATGTTGTTTTTGATTGCTTCTCACATCCCATCCCTGCTTTGGAGCTTGGGTTTGGATAGAAGCACCAGTGCTGAAAGGTTTTGAAATAGTTGTTTCCGTCCTGTCCCTGGCCCAGTCAGCCACAGAATTAGTTAGAAATTTTCGTGGAGCCTCTGAAAATTCATTTTCAGCCATGAACTTTGGGGAAGTCTTTGGATGGCCTGGGAGAGGCTGTGTTCGGGGGCTTTCAAAGCCATCCAGCAAGGTTATCGCTTTGGCAATGCAAACTCTAAACTGGAGATCATGGAGATGCATCTTCATTTGGTTGTATTTCAGCACCGCTGCTAAGGTGCAAGGAATAAAAGGTTGAAGGAAGGTTCCTCATCTCAGCCCATCTTTGTGAGGAGAAAACGGGGTGCTTTGATTCAGCAAAACCTCATCAGTTGTTATGATTTGGTTTTGCAGACCTCAAGCCTCGGAGGTTAGGGTCTGGCTTCTATTATATTCCAACCAGAAAGTTCCTGGAGAAGAGGTACTCTGCTCAAACCGTCTTGAACTTGTCCTAACTTCAGTTTAATCCCAGTAAAACTGTGTAGGATTTGATAGACAAAGGAACTCTTGTAGGATATTTATCATACACACACACGCACACACAAATGTATATATATTGCAGTATTATGAGGCTCTCTTTCATTTGACCACAGTGGTTTCTACTTAGCCACAGAAATCTCATGCATATACTGGCCAGCTCCTATTTTCATTTGTGCTGGGGTGAAATCAAAATCTGCTCTACGTGCATCAGATGCAGGCAGACAGTATGGCAGCACTGTGCCACCAGGGGAGAGCTCTGCGCTGAATTTTGTCCTGTCCCTCTCTAGTCCTTGGTGAGCTGCAGGCTAAAATGGACCAGAACGAGCAAAACGAACACGGTGATTATGTGCTGGCTGTACTGGATGGGAGCAATATTGAGAAATTTAAGCTGCATCCTTATAAATGCTCTTACAGTTTATGCACATGACTAAATTAATAGCAGGCATAACTCTTTCAAAAGTCACTTGACTTTAATTGACATATCAATATAATTGGCAATTATCTTAATTGATATACATGGCATAAATATTGTGCTCTGGAAATCTTCCAGTCTTTCTTTATTAGACTATTAAGCCACAACATATGCAGATTACATGGAAATACCACTGAGGCATTTGTTAAAAGAAATGCCTTTCTTATGTCTCTTTCTTATGTTTTGTATATATATATATATGTATGTATATATGCAGAAAACAGTTGTAAGGACATACTGAGCATTGTCAATACAGTCTTTTAAACAATTTCAAATGATTCCACTAAAGGGTTTCTACAAGTTTCACACTCTGCTTTTGTGGAAATCAGCTTTCAAGTCAGTCAGGCTAGAGATTAGATCCAAAGATTTAAAACCCCTATAGATCAAAAGCAGATGCTCTTAGAAGACATTTCAGCCAAGACAAGCCGTCTGGGGACATTGTTACAGCGGGAGAAGACAATTTATCATTAAAACATGAAAGCCTCTGTTCAATAATAACCAGATGTATTAAAAAAAAAAGAGGAAAGAAAAAGAAAAAAGAGAGAAAGAAAAAAATAGGGGTGTCAAGGTCTTGATTCATTTGTCTCCCACTAGAAATCATCTTTATCCCATACTTAGGAAACGAGTGCAGATTCTTTGATGCCAAGACATAATATAAGAAAAATTGAAACATTTCACATTGTAAATCCTTGGCAATTGTCAAGAAAATTTTAATTATATAAAAATCTGTGATGCCGTAGGTAAAGATAAGGAGCAATCAAGTTAAAGAGCAGTTTCCGTGACTTATAATAAAAAGGGGGGAAGATCCAATAGAAGCTTTCAGACTCTTCTCTCTGTATTTGTACTGGTTTTCACCTTTTCCCATCAACTGCTCTTTCACTCTGAGCTAATGCAACTCAGTGATAGTGCTTAGCTTTAACCTAACACTTCCCCTCCAAATATGTCGCGAATTTTATTTAAGCCATCCCCATATAGAAGAGGGATTACTGCGAGCCATAGACATGTAGGGAAACCAAGGCACAGAGAAATGGGATGACTTGCCCCTTAATATGCACCATACTGATAGGAGAGACAGGAAGTGAAATTTTTAAGATTTTGTTTTTCCAGCCTCATTCTCTAACCACTAGAGAGCATCCCTTCCCAGTGAAATAAACGTATAGCTCTGCAAGGCAGGAAATGCATTTGCTGCCAGTATATGGGAAGTGGGAAGTCCTCTTCACTCCCTATGCTTGTTTTACAGGCCATGCTATAAGGGAGTGGGTGTGATTAACAACATTTGTTATAATATATTTAAAATCACTTCCAGGTCTGTGGTTAGATGTTTCAGGCAAAGGTTCTCTGGAGAACAAGTACATCTAAGGACTCCGAGCGAGCAATGTGAAGTCAGGACATGTTCTTTGGCATTGCCACCACGCAGGACGCAGAGCAATCTGCTGAGCTCCCTGAGCCACCCGCGAAGTCAGACGCAAACCTTACGGCTTTTCTCGTTGGAATACAGCGAAACTTTCTGAAAGGCGTGTGACACGCACGCACTGTCAGATAGGTGGGAGGGAACTTGTGGAAACACGTTCAGAACGAAAATTTTGGTCAGTCAAAAGGGGAGAACTGTCCGTCCTCCACAAATCCAGAGGAGAACACACAGCTTCAAGGGTTTTTTTAATACCAGCTCTGAGCCAGGCAGATTTGAACTGAGGTCTCTGATTCCCTAGGTATCCCGAGGGATGAGTTCTCTGTCAATGACTGTGAATAAAACCTTCGTCCTGGACTTGGGGAATCTTCCCAATAAAACTGTTGCCAAAACTAATAAAGAAAGAGATTGCCAGGTTGAATAAAAATATGTGAACCTCTTTTGCCTACCACATTCAGTATCTTACATGTGAGGCTGTATAATCGTCTGCTTTCTGTCTAGCTTCTGCTTGTGGTGTCTTGATAGCGGTTTGGAAGAAGGAACCAACCGGTCAGACAGGAGAATGGGATGATTAGCCATTATCGGCAAACGGCAGTATTAGAGAGGGGATGGAAGACAATTCAGAGAACAGCACCTAGACTCTGTCACCAGAAATGTGAAAGATGTAGGACGTGGTGGTGTGTGGATTTCTGCTGCTCATGGAGCACAGAGCACAAGTCACAAGTCTCCTGTCTGGAGGTGGTTTATGGGTTCTGATGGAGCCCTGCTCGTAGGGTTCAAAAACAGGAGATTTTGTCAGGGTGAAAACATTTTCCAGGAAAAGTATAAGGAGACTGTGCCAAGGTCTGGAAAGCATATCAGCATGCCTGCCCTCTAGGAACTGGAAGCCTTTAACAAACTAATTGCATTCCTTTTTCTTTAGATGAGAAAAGAAAGACATTACCATCCTCTAGTCCAACAAGAACAGCTCTGGTATAAAGTCTTCAGCTTTCCAGAAAACTCAGCTTGGGTTAGCTGGAGAACTGTCACCATGGAAAAAAAATTAAATTCACTGTATTTTTGTTTCTTCTCTGTGTGCCAAGCACCATTCATTTCAAACAAATCTGTTTACTGTGCTTAGCGTAGTAACGTTGATGTAAAGTATCAGGAAAGCGTGAGATGGATGCCAGCTTTTGACTATGCTGTTGATGTCTCTGAAGGCACATGTGGTGGTTCAGAGAGCAGTGCAGACCTGCGGAGCCCCTGGGGATGACAGCACTTCAGTGACACGTTTGCAACATGCAGCTATTGGCTGAAGGTATAGGGTCTGGTGTTGGGATTTCTGCTGTTCCGAGTCGGGTTCTTCTCCTCTTCATTCAGGAAAAAAACCCTGCGCATCTGCCTTGGAAGGCACATGTTCGTTAGCAGAGCGGGATAAAGGAGAGAAATCAGGCCCAGGGCCAGATTTACAGCACCGCTGTCATCAGAAGGCTGAGCACTGAACTTCTTGTTCTGATTTCACCACAGAAGATCTGACTTAATTGGATCCAGGCTGGGTCTGTACATGGATTTGGAAACCCCAAAAGTCTGTGAGTTCACATCTGGGGTTCCTGCAGGAAAAACTGGAGAGAAGGGGCTCTTCGGCAGCAAGGGGAAGAGAAGATTAAGGAAAATAGGACTGACAAAAGGGAATGACGAGTAGAGATATTTATCCCTTCATGGCCACATGTTGTTTCTGGTGTACCTGTGTGTTCTGCACATGTACAAGCTCACCTGTGCTGCTCTTGTGCCAGTGCCCGTGGTGATCCCAGCGCCTGTTTGTGAGAAGGCAGAGATCCGCCAACATGTGGTTGTTGATGGCCCTGACACTGTGGTTGTTGTAGCTGTGCCTAAACAGAAGTTGCTCAGGGCACACCAAGTGGTTCGTGTGGCCACATACACCATTTACACAGTGTGGGAGATCACACACATAAAAGTTTAGTGCAGAAGTGCACAAGCACAGACTCACACAACCCTCGGGCCTTTTCTGTTAACAATCAGACCCATAAAGTGCATTAAAATAAACCTATTTTTACAGCTCTGCACTGCTGTTCAACCAAGCATTTCAAGAAGCAAACAAAAGCACCCACTACTCTGGAAATATGAGACTTCATTCCTATCCAGGAGCACAAACTGTACTTAGGAGGGAGTTATGAAACCCTGTTTAAGTTCAGATTTGTATTCAGTTTTACATACCTTTGATTCACCTTTCTGTAGGAGGTGTTTTTACTTTTGATAGCTCTATACTTTTGTTGACAAGCCATTTCCAAACAGTTTTTCCTCGGGCTTATGAGAACGTGTGGCAGAAACAAGTGAGTTTTTTTATTTTCCCTTTTTCCAATGTAAATAGAAACAAGAGGACAGCATGTTCAAGCGCAGAGGCCCTTCTTGCCAGCAATTTTCCAGATGCCTACCCACTGGATTACAGAGGGCACGAGAAGCCAGCACCCTTCCCCAGCCCAAAGCACCCGCAACTCCTTCGGTCACAGCCCCTTCACATCTCATCCCTCCTGGTCACACAGCCAGGGACTGAATTTCTCTTCAGGCACCCAAACACTTTGTGGCTGGAGAGCTCCCATTTGCAGCTAGGGCCACCTCATAGCACAGGCTTCAGGATTCAGAGCGTAGCGAGAGGTGACTTTGGGCTGGAGAAGCAGCTATGATCAGAGAGGCATCCTCTGAGTCTCAGTTCCTAGCTCTAACACAAAAAATAGTAATTCTTTATGTCTTCAGAACTGTGTCTTACAGCATCCAGAACAAAAGGGTCTTGATTTTATTCAGAGATCCAAACGCAAAACAAAAGAGCCTTTATAAGAATTGATTGTAAATGTAGAACTGTTTCTTCTTCTTCTACTTTTTCTTTGATTTCCATGCAATCCTTTCAAATAACATCCCAAATCCTTTTGTGTCTGTTGAGCTAAGTGAGCCACTTATTTTTCCCAAACTGCTTGGCTGTAAGAGCTTTAAATATTGCAACACTTGACATAAAACAAAGATTTTTGCTGATAAGCGTGTGTAATGGTTCAAATCTGTTCCAGCGAGCAAATCTGGTTTCTCAAAGGTAAATGATACAAAAAAACTGGCCTTTGATTAAATATTCCAATCATTGCACGCTAATGGTGCATGAAGCTGTGATTTATCAGCCAAAACAATGTGCTGGAAAATGAACATAATTCATTAAGCTTGAACCAAACTCCACTTGAGCTTTCCACTCACAATAATTCTTAGGAGAGGGAGGCTGGTGTCATGCAGCAGAGGCCTGTTTGAAGCAGACTTCCTCGTTTTTCATTCTGCTCTGCCATTGCGACGAGCTCTTTGCCACCCGAGCCGCGCTCGGCAGAAAGCAAACACCCGAGCATCCTGAGCACAACACAGCTCTTCCAACCATGAATGAAGACGACAAGGAGTTGTTTTAACTCATGCTGTGCGCAGGCAGAGAGCTAAGCACTACCGCACAGCTTCGGCGGAGCCTGGCATGGCCCTCCTGTGGCTGCCTGCGGGAGGAGGCCCTGGTGGCAGATCCCCTTGCCTTGGCCTCCTGCCTCTGCCTTGCGAGAGCAGCGCTGTGCACGAGGGAGATAATTACTTGTCAGGCCACAACATGTTTATTTTCAGGCACGCCGATGTGAGCTGGGGACATGGCTTGATCAGAAGCAGTTTCATGCTCTTTGCTACCTCCGAAAGGTGTTTGACAGGGCTCGAACGCAGGGCTGGAGCTGGTGTGGCTGCTGCTAGCAACACGTGCTGCTCTGTTTTGGGAACATCCTGGGGCTGGCTATCATGGAATAACAAGGGGTTAGGTCTGTTTATTAAAAAAATATGCCTGTTTTTTTACTATGCCTTTACTACAAAAGCAGTTGCGGGAAGGAGAGGAGATGATGCCAAACTGATAGTTGGTGTGGCTCCGGAGGTTTGTGATACCGCTGAGGTGTTTGTGCCATTAGATTCAACCCTTAGTGTAAATCAGGGTCAGGAAGCAGTTTAGTCTGTTCCCCATAGTCTCAAAACCTCAAAACCACCGTGATTAAGTTCCTTCTCACCCACTTTGCACATCCAGCCCAACACCGAAGACGTAAACCAGAAGAATTTCCTGCCCTTCACATCACTTTATTTCAGTGTTCGCACACACGGAAGAGAAAATAACAAAATGATTTATAAAGTTTAACCAAAACCGACTTGTCAAGCCCGCGAAGCTTTAAAAGGAGACAAGGGGAGGGGGAGGAAGATATTTTTGGCAAGAGAGGTGTATACAAGCGTGAGGAATTCGCGCCCCGGCTGATAGGTGGTCACGGGGCTGGAGCAGCGGCGGAGCTCACCGGCTGCACTGCCCCAGAGGGCAGCCGGGTCGTTGCTGCTCCGAATGAAGCCAGAAGCCCATTTATGATGGGAAAAGCCCAGAACTGCTTGGGAATGTTGCCTGAAGTGGTGTACATGTGCTAACATCAAGCTGCATAGTTGCCGTGTGTTTTGCCCACGTTGCTGCAGCACAGGATTCCCGAACTCCAGCTTGCCCCCTGCCCTCCATGGTCCATCTAGGGCTGAGGAAGCAAACGTGGTGGTGGGGCATCACATCTACTGTGGCTTTTCTGCTCCAGAGCTGGCATGGAGTGTCCTCTTTGTCCAAGCTTGACGGTTTCCATCAGGGATGATGGATTGCCCTGCCTGTAGAAGTAGGTTACACCTGTGGTTAGCTGGCAGGGTGCACGTAGCTGTTCTGGGAAGCTGGCGTGCCACCGCTGCATCAGCTCAATCAGACGCTGGTGTGATTGACTAATTTGCTTCTCCTTTGATCTAGCAGAAAGCACTTGACAATTTTGGAAGAGGAAAGAAAGGAAAAGCCCTCTCACCTCTGCTGCGTTGTGTAAACAGAGCGCTGTGGGCTGTGCTGATGGTGTTAGACCATGACCGAGTCCTGCCTCTTGGGAATGATCAAAGCTGGCCTCTGCGGCTGGAAAAGAAAGTGTGGTGCTAGTCAGGGAGTGGGATGGATGAGCTCCTTGTTCAGCTTGGTTCGGGGAAATCAAAGGATGCTGCAGGCTGTGAAGGCACACCAGCAAATCATTGCTGATTGAGGAGTTCATGGCACTGTAGACTCAAGAAGCACAGGAGGTGGGGAGCGGGTTGTGCTCATGGAAAGCTGAAGGTGTGGCGGTGGATGGCATGTAGCTGTTGTGTGGGCACCGGTGTTCCCCTGCCTGCTGCGTTCCCTCTACTGCTGGCTGTCTTTGGGACTTGAATTAGATCCCAGGGTAAGAGCTGTGATCATAAGATGAGCCTGCTGTTTTTACGGACAAGACCTTTATAAGTGGACAGAGTGCTAAAGAGGGAGGAATGAGCGTAGGGAAAGTGATGATTAAACACCCTGGAGATCTAGGAGTTTTTCCAAGCTCTGGAAAACTCACACTCTCCGTAAGACCTTTGGAAACTCCTGCATCATCTTGGCCCACCTTGAGCAGACTGAGTGCACTTCCTTTCATCCGCTCTTTATTTACATTATCAGATCTTCTGAGCAGATACCATTTTCTGTCAGGGTTTCTACAGTACCTTCCAATAGATACAATGTCGTAGTGAGTTGCTGGCAGAGGCACAGGTCTTCCAAGGTACTCAGGTGCCTAATTCCTTTCTACTTAGATCAGCTTCTGTTCACTTTGGAGACCTGGGCTTAAGTCACAATGGACCACAAATGATCCTCCTGGCACGCTGCAGACTTTTGCAAAGTAATAAAATATTTTTTTACATTTAAAATCCATGTGCCTGCATTGCTAACCTCTCAGACACATTTTGATTTATTGGAGGACACAAATTTTAACCTTCAGCTTCCTTCTCAATATTCATTCATTACTTTTTCCATTGTAGTTTACATTCCCTGTTGCTAAAACTAACAAAATGTTCATGTTAACAGAATGCCTTCTCCCTGCTGGGCCCCAAATTAAACATTCCTGGAGAGGCAGGAGGCAGTTGCTTTATTCTGCGTTGCGAATTAACATGTTTGCATAACTTAATGGTCAGTGCATCAGACAGGAATTCCAGAACAGATCAATCTTCAGCGCCGTGTTTGACTTCACGGGCCAAGCATCCTTCCCTCTGTACGGCAGTGCTGCGTGGCCTGCTGGAATGGCCTTGTGGTACGGGGCTATCCATCACTGGCTTTGCGTCTGGTTTCTGTGAGGAAACCACAGAGGAGGAAAATACGTCAAGTGGCCTACTGGAAAGCAGACTTATCACTTCGCAAAGCAGCGTGCAAGTGGCAGCACATCCCATTGAGAAAAATGGCTCCAACTTACGCAGGAGAGGTCTGAATTCTTCCACCTTCAGTGGAAGGACCTTGAGAAACCATCTTTGCTTTCAGCTGTAGCGCTCAGCACTGCGATACCCCAGCGGAGGGGTCTGGGAAGCTCCACTCTGGTTCTGCCATCTCAGCTGCTGTTGTCTCAGCTGCAGCGTGTGAGCTGCTTTGGAGGAGGAAACCGCCCATGAGCATATTATTTCCTGCCCTGTGCTCTGAAGCATTTTCTTCTTTAAGAAAACATGTCAGGATTCTTCCTAAATGTACTCTTTTTTTTTTTTTTTCTTTCTCTCCATTTCCCTTGCCAAGTTGAGGCCCGATCCACTCTCAGTCAGATAAATGGAAAATACTCCCCAAAGGGCAAAGGTCTAAAGGGTGGTTTGGATTTGAAAGAAGAGGAGGGGAGGTTACTGTGCTTACCCTTTTGACTGATGCACAAATTGCACGGAGTAGCAAGTAGCATCACCAATATTTCTGAAATCCTGGGTGGTGCTACCAAGCTCACAAGGTGCTGATTGAAATCATTACTACATACCTCACTATTACTATTTATTTGTTTTAACAAATTGCTGAGGCAATCATGGGCAGAGATCCCAATATCCTAGCTGCTATACAAGCAAAAACCTAAAAAATATAGCACAGAGTGCATAGTCTCTGAGCTAGATTTACACATATTTATTGCCCATGAGCACAGTCTTACCCTACTTCTAGTTTCACTAAAGTCTCTGTGAGGGTGTGACAATGTCGTGGATAATATGTGCAGGGAATATTTGGGTTAGTAATTAAAATATGAACACTCTTAGGATCTGAAGCATATATTCCAATTGATGGAGCCCACACTTCATGTTGCCACATAGATCTACCCAAAAATGCACAACACAATTTTTCCGTAAGATTTTGTAGCAATCTGGGAATAGAGAAGGATGATTCCCTGAAGAACTGATAGAGCAGAGTTATTAAATGGCCTCTTTCATTCTTTGCTAGCAGATTTTCTTCAGAAGTTTAGGATTTAAAAAATTTCTGGAACTCACTAAACACACTTTTTGCCCCAGAAATATTCACACTGGTATCTTAGAACTGATAATAACTGCTCCAGAAAAATGCAACATTTTGCAGGATGTTAAGATTTGAAACATTTTTACTAGTTCTACTTCTTAGAAAATTTGCAGTTTTTTTCATATTTATCTTATACCCCCTGCATTATTTCTCACATCGAGCTATTTCTGATCTATCCGTCTCATTCAATTTCATCTTAGTGTCATTTCAGTATTTATTTCCAGCTGGACTTCTCTCACTTTTATCTCTGTGTCCAGTCACCTTTCACAGCCAATCAAGTTAAAATACCAGGCATTTATCACTCTCTGGTAGTATCTTCTTACTGCTTTTTGCTCAACACCTTGTGTTTTTCATATTTAAGGAACAATGGTAGGCTTGGCAGGCAGGCAGTAAACATTCTTCTTTTATTGTTCAAGTCCATTTAAAATCATCGCAATATGCTTAAAGTTGGTTTTTTATGTACATCAAAAAAGAATTAAAGAATATATTGAAATTTACAGGTAGGCAGTGGTCCTGTAAAACTTGCATTGTCCTTAATCAAGCATTGGAGTTGACAGTTTAAGTTAACAAAATCCTCAAATATCCGGGATGTGTCTTTAAAAACCAGATACCCCATTTTCTGAAATTTACTGCAGAGGACTGAATTTTTTTAGTGTATGATCATATATTTTCACTTTGTGTATTTAGGAAATATGAAACGAATACATGTTATCAATGTGTAAGAGCTCTCCAAGTTCTCCTTTTTAATAAATTCCCTCTTATGCTACAAGAAATTGTTTTGTTTGGATGGATAACCACTAACTCCTCTCTGCCATATTGCAAATTATGAAGTGGTTTTGGATGTCTGCTTTCTAAATGAGTGTATCTGATGTAATAAATGCCCAGATGTAACTGTTGTCTTAAGCTGGTCAGATTATTCATTACAAAAAATATTGTTTCGTAACAACATTAATTCTGCTCATAACTGTTCAGTGGACAATTTATGGGAATGCAGGCCGTGCCACAGCTTAATTTATAAACTGTTAGCACATGCTTTTCATTATTTATTAATTTATTATTAGTTGTTTGAATTATCTGATGTAGACTCTATTATTTGATTGGACAACAAAAGTGTGATGAATAGGATCAAAATGAATTGTAAATTCAGATTTGTAATGCAGTAGTGTCAGGCACAAATTTATAGAAAAGGTAAGCTTTGCCTCAGAGGTCATCCATCTGCCCACAGGATGGGTGCATGCAGAAGAAGAACAGGAAAATGGACTTTGCCACTGCACTGCTTTTAGTGTCCTGGCAGCCAAGCTTCTTGCCAGTTTTATTTCATGTGAAGAAAAGCTGTAAGACAGAATCACAGAAGACGATGTGTAAGAGAGACAGGAGAGACAAATGAATTAGTTTCTTTGAAAATGTAGTCAAAAGGTATCACAAGACAACTGAAAATATAAACTAACCCTCTGATACCAAATGAGAGATAGAGGATGTTCTTGAAGAGTCCTGGAGGTGAAGAAAATCAATAGCCAAAGAGAAGAAGACGGCAAAATAGAGGCATGGGCACTATCATCAGCATGATGGGTCTCATAGCAACAGTCTGGAGAATTGTTTAACTCAAGCTCTGAAAAAAAAGATGTTGTAATGACTCCAACATGAGATGAAGAGAGAAAGGATTTTTAAATGTGGATGGAAAAGAAGGCTGTGTCTTACAGATACTTTGCTGGGAAAATCTGGAAGACTTTGACTTAAGTTGGATGTGAAGACCTACAGAGTTGTCCAATAGATGAGGACACCCACCCATACTGTGAGCCTGAAGGATGGGCAGGGGGCATGTTGCTTACAGTGATCAAAGGAAAATGGAGAGGGCCTGAGAGAGAAAGACACCAAGCCTTGTCTAACCACAGTGAGCCTGAAGCTGGTGATTGGACATCCTTAAGGAAATGCAGGAGAATTGGGCCAGAACTTCTCGTAGCACAAGAAGGAATTACTCTCACCTACAGGACCCATGATTTTCCCTGGAAGGGAGGAGGTGGAACTGGTGTCTTTAGGTTGAATAACATCTATTACAGGTGTTGTACTGACTAGGAGAGGGGAGAGTTTTTCAGGAATTTGGTGAGTCTGGTGGTATAAGGTCAATTTTGTCTTAACTAACGCTGGTCATGTCCTCAGCAGCCATCTGCTTGAATCTGATCTGTAGTGTGTGCATAATGCAGAGGTGTGTGAGGTTGCAAGTTGTGTAGGCTTTCTTTCTCTGTTTACTTTCATCCTATATATAAGTATAGGATGAAATATATATATTCATATACAAGGATGAATGATAAGTTAGATTTTGGATGTACACCTTGCAGTGCATACAATGAAAATACAAGTATTTGTCCTAGGAAACAGCACTTGCTTTGGTAGCAGCAATTGGGTTCTTCAGTTTGGAGATGCACATCCAAACCAGCACAGACAGCAAAATATTCATTGTATCTGCTGGTCAGCCAGCAATGCAGGGGAAGGTTCAAGCCATTCAACAATATCTGTCATGAAGCTGCTATTTATTCTTCTTTATTATTCTAAAGTTCCATGTGTTTTTGCTATTCTGTGAATATGCTGGTCTGGCAAAGTTCTTACAGATCCCTAAAAAGGTGACTGTTTTTAGAATTATGTGTTGTTTCTGGTTTCTTTTTTTTTTTTTTTTAATTTTATTTTATTTTTAAATAGCTAGAAATCAATTGATCTTTTTGTAACTGGCAAGCAGGGCTAAAGCATACTTAGAGAAAGCTATATCCCATGGAATTCTTGGCTAGCTTTCTTAAACTGTGGCAGGACATCCTGATGCTATGAAATTACATGGAAAAAAAAGTCTTGGAAGAAAAGGTTGGGATTAGTAGCTTTGTTACTGAATGGATTTGATGAGTTCCTGCTTTGATAGGAACATTATGATGTTGAAAAGTAACAAAATCTTTGAAGAGCTCTGGCAGATTTTGAAATGAAAATTGAATGCAAAACTCTGGAACGCTTTAAAGAATAGGCACTTCATGTTTATTAAGCCCCCTCCATGACTTACAGGTACAGAGCTTGTCTTTACAACAGAAACATCTGGCTTCTTTGCTGTCTTTATTAAATTATTCCAGTGATTCAGGGGGGAAAAATAGCACTGAGAGAAGGGGGAAGTAAAGCAAAAAAAGATACATTTACAGAGAGGGACAGTGAATAATGCCATAATTTCCCTCTAGTTGCACCCCAAATATTGCATGGGGTGAGCCTGACACAAGGGGGAAGGAGAGGGAAAGGGAGAGAGCGGACATCTGGACAAGCAGTTTTTCAGATTACCAGAAATTTGTGACATGTTACTTGGAAAAGATGTAATTAAGATTTATTTATTTTTGAATGCTCTGCTCTTTTGTATTGTTTTAGCACACATGGCATTCATATAAATCAATTATAATAATAATAGCCTATGAATATAGCGTCTCATCCACAGCCCACTGAAGTCTATGTGAGGCTTTCCATTGACTTCACTCGGCACCGAGTCAGGCTGAGAGCCTTTGATCAAGCAGCAACAGCCATCAAATTCCCCCACGTCCCTCTGTGTGGGAGAGGTGGCAGTTCTCATTGCACATTTTGCTGTTGAACACGGCAGGGAAGAGTGCGTGTGGGTGACTGGTGGGGCAGAAGCTCAGCTTTTCGGTCACCTCTCCTTCACCACCGACCTCGCCTGGTTCCCGGTGGACAGGTTTTTGTTGCTGGGCTTCGCAGGTTCATTTGACTGCTGGGAAGCTAAGAGGGTTGTGTCAAGGAAGTCTTCATAGGTGGGTCATGCTGACAAAAGGGAGTGGGAGATACAGAAAAATCTGATGAATCTTTCCTGAGGAAAACACCGCATTCTTAACCTTAACTCCAATCCTGACTCCCAGCTTTGGCATGGCCTAAGGCCAGCCAAAGGCCTGCTGAGGCCTCCTGAGGGCCTGCAGCTTTGGAGGAGCCCAGCAGAACATATGTGCAGTCAAAAAGGATCCAGAAGCCGCCGATAAGCTGAGTTGAGTTACCACCAGAAAGGTCTGGCCACCAGAAACAGTTCTGAAGCAACACACCCAGCTTCCCAGTTGTGCTAAGGGCACATACAGCGTGCTATGGCAGCTCAGCTGACAGGCCATAATTGCTTTCTCTATGAAAGTACATTTGTTTCTGAATGTGTGACCACGTGGAAGATAAACATGGGGACTGGGAAAGCAGTGTTACAAAAGCAACATTATATTCTTGGTTTTAGCCAATCGGAAAAGTAATCAACTCATCTTTAGCTCAGCTATGACTTTTATAACTCATTCATTTAGCTACTGTCATTTCCCCAGTAAATGTTTTCTGAATGTAGAACTAGGAAAAAAACCTATTGTTTAAAGCAAACAATTCCATGCCACATTAAACACAGTGGTTTTCTCTTCATTATCTATTGATAAAAAGGGAAAGATGTCTCCCTAAGAAAAATACTATTACATTAACATAAGAAATGATGGTAAAGGAGTAAATCACATTCCCTATGTAACCACATAGCAGAAAAGAGTCCTCATTTCTTAGTGTCTTTCCATTATTAGTGAAATCCAGACTGCTTGGAATTACTTTTAAGCGTATGCATTCATAAGTAGAGTAGAAATAATTCATTTAGTTTTGAACAATTGTGTTCCAAATAAATTCCATTCCATGGAGCTAGTAGTGGCTATTTGGTAAAAGAGACAAAAAAAAAGACAGGCCTTGCATAGGCTATGGCAATTTGGATTCATTTTCTAAAGGGTAAAGTTATTTTGTGCTCTGTATTTGAGCCTGGAACAAACAAACTCAGACATGTTTAATGGAAAAGATATTACACTAGTAATTTTTACACTATTGATATGCCAGCAAAGCCCTAATCCAATGTCTGTTAATGCTGGTTCATGAGGCTTGGTCGACTCCAGTGGTCTTTGGAGTACACCCAGGACAGTTTTCTTGTACTTGGTAATAATCCTACTGCAGGGTAGAACCTGATACCCAGAATTCAACAGGAATTTCCTCATTTATTTTCTTAATGTTTGAATCAGAGCGATGTGGTGATACTCACCCCACCCTATGTTAACAATCTCAGGATTTGGTGTCTCATCATTTAGGCTTACCTTATTATGAAAGGGCAACACAGACGCATACAGAGGGCGACTCAGCTCAGCGCTCTCAAGCTGCTGGCTCTGGCTGGCTCTGGCTGGATGCTTCCAGCTCTTGATGCACTGGGATGGAAAGAGCCTGACTGGTGAGATTAGGCAGCTAGCTACGAGACAACCGAAATCAGATCAAATCAACCCCAACTCAGCTGATCACCATGTGGCTGACTAAGAGTGTTCTTAGTGCATAAAAGATTCAGACAAATTACTTGGCACTTGAAGGTCATTGGGAATGTCATAGAGAATCAAAACGATAACTTTAATTTGAATAACCGCGAGTGTAATAGAAACAACAACAACAAAAAAGTAATGAATGCAGTACTTTCTGTTTTCATCTAAAAAAGCAACTAGTCGCAAACACATAAGAAGGAGGACAGGACATGGACAAATCTTCAGCATTTACAAATAGTGTGAAATGCTGCCATCCTGAGAATTGTTTTGATTAGTAGCAGTATCAATTTCTGAAATGAGATCAGGGCTCACTGTAGATGGTACAATGTAAGTGCACGGTAAGGGATGTCCCTTAAAGAGCATGGAGAGTACTAAACAGAGCTAGTATTAGAAGAAAGCAAAGCTAAGTGACTTGTGAAAGCTTGCTCCATTGTTACTCAGTGAGAGAGCCCAGACTAGGACCCGGCACTCCCTTCACCTTTTCTGCTGCTCTGTTCTCCCGTTTTTGGACAAAATTAAAGAACAGGGATTTCAATCCTAAATGAAATTATTACTTGAAATTGTTATACAGCTTTAAAGAGAAACCTTGACTCATGTTTACAGTAGACACTTATTTGTGTTAGTCTTTGGGATTAATGCATTCTGCTACTCTTTCTTTTCCCTTGAAATCATTTGTGTTGGTTTTGCAAGCATGTACAACTTCTCACTGGCCGGGAGCCATCACCGCTTGGGCTGTGTGCTCTCCTTATCTCCCCAGCTAGTCAAGTTCAGGCATGATCAGTCTTTATGTGGGAGATCACCAAGGAGAATCCAGGGTGCCAGAGGAGCTGCTGGTGAGGTTTGCGAGGTGGGTTTTCTCCCTCTTGAGTCAGCACGGAAGCTGTGAGTCAGCCCAGTGTTGGGGGGTGGCACATTGCCTTTGCAAGCGAATAATCCACTGGTGCTGCTTAATATCAAAAGGATGCCTTAAATTAAAAACAAAACCAAAACAGAACAAAAAAAAAAAAAGTGTTTTAGTGTTTTAGACTTTGCCTTAAATAAATGCTTTACTGATACTTATCTTAGATGAGCAAGGGAAGCCATGATGAAACACAGTGAAATATTGACACTGGAGTAAAGGTCGGTAAAGGTCTGCTCAGTCTCCTTGCTCAGGGCCCTAGGAATACTCAGGGAAAGCAAGACTTGTCTGAAAAATAATGAAGAGAATTGCCCTTTCCACATAAGATGTCATTCAGTAAGCAGTGGAACCAACTGCTGTAGAAAGGTGCCTGGAACATGACATTTAAAGAGGGCTGAAGAGGAGGTCAGTGTGGCCGTACCAAGCTCCAGGGCTGTCACACTGAGGTGCTGCTCAGAGCCATCTGCTTTTGCAGCCAAGATATTCAAGAGCATATGTCTCTGGTGAGAGGTGGAGTTGCAGGCTATTTTAGACTGTGAAGAGGAGGTGCAGGGGTGATCGAATAGCACCCTATAACTATTTGAAAGACAATTACAAAAATGTCAGTGACAAACTGTAAGGAATGCCAGAAGATAAACCAGTGAGCAATAACAAATGACAGCTTGGGAGGCTGAAGTTACACATAAGGAAAAATTTTTCA
This sequence comes from Anser anser, assembly GCF_964211835.1. Classification (NCBI taxonomy): domain Eukaryota; kingdom Metazoa; phylum Chordata; class Aves; order Anseriformes; family Anatidae; genus Anser; species Anser anser. The sequence continues at coordinate 23,905,497 of NC_139728.1, read as the reverse complement.
TTAGGAGGGTGGAGGAGCACTGGAAGCACTCCTGGTTACCCAAGCTGTCATGGTATCTCTCTACTTGGAGGCTTTCAAGGCTTGGCTAGACAAAGCTTTGGCTGACCTGACCTAGTGTCAGCATTAGTCTTGCTATGAGTGGGAGGTTGGACCGAAGACTTGTGGAGATCGCTTCCAACCAGCATTTCTGTGATCTTGTGATATCCAGTGTGGAATTTTCTTTAAGTTATGTCATTAAAGGTCGACTCTGGGGGACTTGCCAGTCTCCATTACAAATCCCTTGTCCTGATTTCCCTTCTGCTGGTGTCTTTGATCACCTACACTGCCAAATCACATCATACTAACTTGCAGCATATCTCAGGCAATGCACCTACATAAAGAGTGTTCTCTGTGCTTGCTGGAAAAATCTTTGCAAAACAAAAAGCATGGATATGCTTTATGTGGTGCATGCACTGCCTTCTACAAGTCCATTTGTCAGGCCAATAGCCTGAAAAATCATTGTTGGCCCCCAGTTGGCATTATTTATGCCAGCTTTATTTCTAGAGAGGTTGTGAAGTACTTACTGCATATTTATTTGAATCCTTGGTTACTAGCTTTATCTGACAAAAAGACAACTCCAGCTTTAACCAGCCCTTGACCACACCATAGGTTACCTAGTACCAGTCTATCTGTGGCATGAAAAACCCACACATATTCAGTGAAACTATGAGAAAATAAGGAAGATTTGAGGCTGTATAGTTCTGCCTGCCGTCTCTCATTGCTATTGCCATAGAGACACAGCCATAGTAGGCCCCCATCTGAAGTGCAGCCAGACATATTTTATATAATAAGAAGATATTTTGAAATATTTAGGCAGATAAGTGAAAAGCAAGTGGCAATCTACTCCTTTTATTTTTTTATTTTTTTTTTTGTCAGTGGCTATTTGCTTTCTGGGCTGGAATAATTTACTGTTCATTTTCTGTCCAATAGGAAAGATAAATGAGGGTGAATTCTTCAATGAGCAAAACATACATTTGGAAACATCATTTTAGTATCAAAATGAGATTTCCATAAGACCTTGCTGAATGAAGCTGTAGCAGTATGTCTTGATCCCTCACTAGGAAGAGAAAAACAGCCAGAAATTTCAGGACTAAATCGTCTTATAGTTCATCATCTTCTTTCTTTGTTATTTTTTTGTTTATAGAAGAAGTGAATTTATTGAGCATGGAAAAATACCAGATTGACAGCTCTGGAAAATAAAAACCTCCCTTAATCCAGAGTGCAGATGTGGCACAGTCAGGATTAATGCAAAATACCTCCCTGCTATCCAAAGAAATAATTGCAAGTTGTTTGGCAGAGGATGGATGCTTTACCCTGGTACTTATCCAAGCATGTTTCGGGGGCACCAGTGGCAGGCAGTGCTGCAGAGTGTAATAGTCAGTTGTGCTGCGAGTTTCTCTGTGCCACTTTTGGTCCCAAGACACTCTGCCAAGAGGAGCGTGAAGTAAAGGAGAGGGGCAGAAGACCAAGTAGGGGAGTTTATGCTTGATAAGAAGTCACTTAAGTCACTGAACAGGCTGTCAGTAATTCACTGCAACAGAAATCATGGGGATCCAGAGTGAAACCGTAGGGCTGGCAGCGTTTGTGGTTTCTGCAGAGACAATCCTACCATGAGCAGGAAGAAGCTGAATTTGCTGTAAGGCTAGGGGCTTGGAGAGCTCAGCTTCCAGCTCGGGGGCTCAACACCCTAATGGTTGTGAGCTGGTTGGCACTGGTTAAACAGGTACGAGGTGGCACCGTCCGGCAGCAAGGCCGCGCGGCCTAGCGCGCGGGCAGGGACGCAGGAGGCCTGGCTCTTCTGGTTTGTTGCACCGCCTCCTGCCTGGCCCTGGGCAAGTCTTTTCACTTGTGCCTCAGCGTTTCTGTCTGTAAAATTAGGGCGTTGACATTCCAGCCTAGAGGAAAAGTGAAATTGCCTTAATCCCAGGAACATACTTCTCTCATAACACAAATCTTGAAGTCCACCTGCTGATGTCTGCTGTCAGTAATACCGCGCTGTCAGTCAAAATGGATGACGGATTGTTCCACCAATACTATACAGCATGACTATATGAGACTTGGCATGCACCCACAAAGCTCCTAAGTCTGTGCCTGACTTGAGGAGTAGGAATTAATGCGTTCTGCAAATGCCACCTGCCCTTGGTATTACCTATGTGCTATGGCTTTGGGTCCAGCATGAATGAGGGGGGTCTTTGCACCTGTACGGGCTTGGATATAGTGCACATGGAGAATCCCTCACCTCTGGAGTCAGGGAATTAATGCTTTTAAGAGAGGATCCAGGCTCTTGCCCAATTTTTCCTCTTCACCTAACAAGCCTGTAGCCTGGGGAAAGCTGTAGGTGGTTGTCAGTTGGTTTTGGTGCAGTCAGTCTTTATTTTACATGCTTCAGGGGCACTCTGTTGTGTGGAGGGAAGGTTGTTTGTTTTTATTTTGCATTTTTTCTCTGAAGTATATGACTTTTTCATCAGGGTGAAAATCTGTCAAATGGCCATTTCAGACTGCCTAGAAATTATGAGGCTCTGGAATCTATTAAAGCATAAATGTCAAAAGAAAATTACTGCAGTTTCTCTGGCCTTTCTTGTTTCACTCCTTGATGTTAACTTTCCTTGTTTGCTGATGTGTGCTTTTTATGCAGGGATTAAAGAAAAAAAAACTCTTCTGAAGAAAGATGCTACCATTATTAACTATTTATCCATGTCTGCAATGTGCATGCTCTGTATATGTATATATGTATGTATGTATGTAGGGTTTTTCATCAAGATAAACCGGCTCAGAAAAATGCTGTGGTTAGAAAAAAAGAGGGATGGGGGCGGTGGGGGGAGAGAGAGACCGGATGCCAGAAAACCAGAACTAAATCTTTCTCTTTTTTCACTGTGAATATTTTTGAATTATACTGTAATGCACCATAACAACAAACAACATGTTTTCTTAAATGTAAGTAGATTTGCTATTGAGGAAGTCTGTGCCAAAGCTATTTTTAAGTAACAGATGTCAGGGTCCTGAACAAAACCTGAAGTGTGTATAGCTATTATGAATTACATTTGCATTTAGAGGTGGACTGAAGACAAAGATTGTTAAATTTTACTAGATTGTCTGCGAAAAGTTGCCATTTAGATGACTACGTGGTATGAGATTGGTTATAGCATATGTGCCAGCCCCTTCCAAAGCTTAACCTATAATCCTTGATTTTCTTTTAAAGCACTTTGTACTTCCAATATACAGTTAAAATAAAATTCAAAGGGTCAGATCCTCAGCTGCTGTCAATTGGCATAGCTCACCAGGAGTATTTCTGCTAGCCCTAAGGACACTGGAGAGAGACTTGGTTGCGAGTAGGTGTCATCAGGGGCTGTGGGATGTCCCAGGCAGAGGAAAACAAATGGTACCAGGAGCAAGTACAGGGAGGTAGCGTGTATCCCTTCTACTGAAGTGCTGGAAATAACTTCCATGTCCATAGCAGTCATCAGGAGTTACTGAGGTACACAATATTGGGAAAGCAATCTGTACAGGCAAAATAAAAGAGATCCCAGAGTTTCACTACGTTGTGAACTCTACTTCAGTTTCTGTCGGGGTAGATGTGTTTAGCGTATTACATATTTGAATACAGCACTGGGAAAAGGTGTGGGACAGTCTGGAGGTTCCAGGGATTTAAGAACTGGAAACCTACAATTAATTTTAGTTGAGGAATTACAATGGATTTAGATGTTTTAAGCAGCAAAGAATGAACTAAGGGTTCTGTGCTGTTCTGCAGGACTGGAGTAAGTCCAAGCACAATTTGCTGATGTGAGGGAAGTTATGACAATACCATGCCTGGAAGTACAGGACGGCTTCTCAATTCAGTTCAGCAAAGCCTGGGGGCCTGATGCACTCCTACATGAGAGCTCCCCTGCACTGCGGCGGAGGTGTTGATTATTGTCAGCAGGCTGCGATGCTGTAAGTGAAAATCAGACGTGTTTTACAGGGAACACTAGGAAGGTTGGCAGGAGACCCTTTTTCCATGTTTGCAAATAACATGATGTGAAATTCAGCAGCTTTGTGGCTGTTGAACAGGGCCACAGAGAGTCTATTAGGGCACATGTGTTTCCAAACTTTACCAGTGCCGAAATACCTCCCAGTAGCTGTGTATCAAAGAATAAGGCATTAATTTTCCTGAGCACATGCTATAGCACTGAGCTGCACCAGAAGGGAATTTTGCAGAGTTCAGTTTGGTTGGTGTAAGTCAGCACAAGGGATCACTAAAACCCAGTAAGATAACATCGTGATCCTTAGAAATGAGCTCATTTCAGAGGCTGCAGTGATACCACATCCCAGTGACACCCTTGATCGTCGTCCCTGTTAGGGCATCCATCACTAGCAGATGTGGTATTTTGCCTAGAAGTGTGCAGGACATGTCACATGTTTTATTATTGCCTCATCATGTACGTTATAGGACAAGCTATACAGAAAACTCTGGGGAGAAGATTTAGCAGTTTTAATATATGTACCACACCTTATTGTATGTACTGTCTCACTTGTTTTGTGATCCACCAGCATTTGGTGTGATTACTCTTAGCAATAAAAATCTTCAAGGTCAGGCAGCAGATCCCAGAGCAGGGCTACAGATATGCACCAAAAAAAAACAAAAACAAAAACAAAACAAAACAAAGAAACTTTTTTTTTTTGCTTTAGCTTTTTGACTGTTGAATGGATGCTGAGATTCTCTGTGCTACTGCCTATCTGGCTTCAAAACTGGGGTGATGGCAGATCCAGTGCTAGATTTCATGAATGGTATTTTTCTTTCTTGGAAGTTCTGTATATTTGCAATATATAGCTGTTTATACATTGGGGTCTTTGGAGTTTTGGAGAAAGTTAGTATTAGTCCTGAGTCTAGAACTGGAGTTGAATCTCTTTAGTACTGCTTCCAGTGAGTTGAGTTAGCTGGAACTAAGGCAAATACCTTCCTTCTTGATTGCTACCAGTGTTGACAATCAAATAAGTAGTTTGGGGGTGAACTCAAAAGAAATTTTTTTTCATATTCTGGATGAAATTAGCCAATAGTAGCTTTAACTCAAACAAAAGATTTTACTTGACTTCAGACCATAACAATTGTAGAGTATTTTGAAAACTCTGTGTATTACTGAGATGTGTTAGTCTGAAAAATCAGATTTTATAATAACTTTTTATGAAAACCTTGTAGAAAAATGTTTTAAATTATTTTCCTTTTTCCATTGAAACACCTTGGTAAATATTTTTTATTATTTTTTAGTGTTAATAATTTAAGTGATGATAATTTAAATTGATTATATGCCATGTTCACAATTTCTCAGATTTCTAAAAAGCAGACACAAAACCAATAAATTATTTCTTTTTTACTAGAAACTACATAAAAGTTTAGCTCAAGAAAATACATTTGTTAAAATGCCTTGCAACACATCGCTTTTAGTTTTTCCTTAGAATGACAAAATTGATTGAGTAGATCTGGGCAAGAGAGTTCATCAACTGGGTTTTCATGAAATCCATGTACCTCTAAACAGCCCAGAGTATGAAGTGGAAGCCAGCTGTATTATCTGGGAAAAATACAGTGTGTACCCTCATTGCAGCTCAAATGGTGCAAGCTGGGGTCATTCCACTTGACCAAGCGACCAAAGGAAAGACACAGATGAGCTGAAGATCTGGCTGCCCATGCTGATGCAGAAGGGAACATTCCTGAGCTATTCCATCAGCTGAAGTTGGGTGAAAAGGAACCTGAGTTTCTCCTCACAAGCTCTCAACAGGAGCTAACAAAAAGGAGGCAAGACCATGCATGGTGAGGTCGGAAGGGACGTCTTCATCCTCTGGGAGGCCCAACAGTGCGGAAGGGGTGGGGGTGGCAGGCCACCACCAGGTCCGGGGTCTCTGAGTGGAGGGGGACGATACGCTGGAGAAGGCAGTCTGGGAGAATGTAATGATAATAGCAGTGCTAGACCTAGGTTTGTGAGAGGAAACAAGAAGATTACCTCACAAAATAAATATTACTTATGCTATTCACTTAAGAAAGGAAAGTTAATGCCTAGGCATCATGCCTAAATATAAGAGATTTATCCTTCTTTTAGAACTGTGCTCCTTCTGCCAGAAGTTCTGCATTATTGCATTATGTTCTCCTGTGGGACTACACCGCCATCTGGTTCAACCTATTGTTCTAAGGACTTCTAAGGCTATGTTTAAGTATCAAACATACGTTCTGTATACAGTTATGCACACAATTATTTATGCGGTTACACACGCACACACACTGTTTATTGAGAAGAGCCGAGGTTTATGATATGTAAGCAATGCCCTACAGGCTGCAGTAAGTGTTCACAAGACTTCCAACCCAAGGCACAATTGTTCCACTTATAAAGAAAATCCCTAGTCAATGTATGTTTTATTACACTGCTGAGGAATGCATTTTCCTTTCCAAATCTGATTCACTTTTACTTACTGTCTATTGAAACATCTCTTTTTTGTAATTCAGAGGGACTTGCAAGACCCTCTGCCAGTAGGACTCTAGTGAAAGCCATCTTGGATAAAGAGGGAGAGGTTGCTGCTATAGTCTTTATCCCAGTATACAATGATAGGAGCTATAGTGAGCATGACTGGAGGTCCTTACCCAAAACAAGCCACCATGGGAGCTGCAGGCCCTTGTGTGGGGATTGATAGAGTTGTGCTTGTCTGCGTGAAAGTCTCTTGCATGGTGGTAGGAATTCCAGAGAGCCTCAAGATGAATCTCATCACTGTGGCAGGATCAGTGGTTTGCTAGCCTTGGTAATAAGTGCTGAAATCAGAGAAGTTTTCGGTATTGAAATGTCCCCTGGAGAACAGCGGGTGCTGATAGGTAATGGAAATGGTGCAGAAGCTCAGGAAACCCAAGTGAAACGGAGAAATTGGCAGTGCCGGGACAGAGTCGTGCAGGTGGCACACCAGCTGATGGAGCCAGATTTTCTGCTCGTGCCATTGATGATCCATCCTGTAAAGCCCTGTCCTGTCCTCCAACTGAGACACCCTGGCCATACATATGAATGCACAACCCCCCAAATTACATCTGATGAGCTGTCCCTGGGCCCCATTCTGTGGGCTGTGCGCCTCACAGGGAGGCTTTACATGCACAGGGGGTCTGCAGGAGGTCGGGATGGATGATCAGCACTCCCCTGAGCTGAGAGTTTCCAATTGACTTTCCCATCCTGATATCCAAGGGCTTTCAGCCACTTATAACTGCACTTTAATTGTTTGTAATTTAGCTGGAGTCGAGGAATTGCAAGTCCACAAGACAAGGAGCTTGTATTTTGGTCCTGGCTGAGGATAGAGTTGCTTGTGGTAGATTAAACCCTCCAGGTGTTGAGTCACTGGGGTGGCCTTTGGAGGTCTGAGTAATGCATGTCCATACCCAGGGCACCCTTCCTGCCTTCAGACTTCCCTTTCTGCTTGGAACTGGTGGTATATGAACATCACCTAGAGCCGGGGTATGTGAACGTCGTCTGCAGCCGGGATGGGAGCGCGCTCATCATCTGCTTGTGTGTGTGTGTGAGTGCAGGCTGGAAAAGCATTGCTCCACTCACAGATGGCCAGGAGGGGAGTAACCACAACGCTGCAGAGAACCTTTTAACACTGTGGGCTAGAGCTTTACAAGCAAAAGAAAACCCCGACGAAAACAAACAGCCCCTAGGCTAATGATCTGCTGCTCATGTTGTGTGAATGAGGGTGTGAGACAAAGAGGCTGGAGAAGGGCAGGGTGGATATAGAGCTGTTCAGCACGCTCTGTAGCTGGGGGTCTTTTTCCTATCATAGCTCAGTCAAGCATAACCTCAGGTTTCAACAGCTGGTTAGCCACATCCATTCCAGTTTTTATTTTATTTTTATTTTTATTGTTATTTTTTAACCAGGAAGGCTGTAGTGATTTCCAGCATGCTGCCTCTCTGCAGAGCCTGTGAGCTTCTTCCGTGTGAAGTGGGGAGGAAGGAGAAACGTACTTGAAAAGAAAAAAAAAGAAAAAAAAAGAGCACTGGTATTGCTGAGGAATGCTCCCCACAATGCTGAAGTTGCATAAGTGGCGTCTTTGTTTCAATCAAAAATCTGCTTTTTGGGTTGAAACAAGGCCACCACTAATAAGGCCAGGAAAAAAATTTCCTAATGGTTCGAAGTGAATTTAGGATTTTGATGGAGCATTTGATTTTGGGTATGGTTCATATAGCTGAAGAAACAGGAATACAGTCCCTCCACAGCAGCCAATACATACAAAAATGCCACAGTGCAGACACAGCCCAGGCACCCTCGCCACATGGCTAATGGATCTGAAGGGGAACCATATTCCTCTGTGAGCAGGGGAAATGATAAAGTGACAGATAAGGGAACTCAAAAGGAACGGCGTAAGGTATTTTGCAGCATTTGGGATACATTTTATGGTGAGATGGATTGATTACAGGTGCTGGGTTTTGGCCATACAAGTCCTTGATGGCAGTGAACCAGCCCAGGCTGAATTTGGCTTAGATAGTGCATTATATAATCCTCTGAAGTTTGCACGGAGTATGTTTTCCTATCTGAGGCTTTTTCCTTCATTTCCTTGGTCAGTTCCTGAAACATTCCCTTTTCCCTCTTTTAACATTCATCACTGGTTAGGGAGAAATGGACAGCCTGTGTCCAATGAGCGTGGTGTTTTTTCTGCCCTACATGTCAGTCATATTCAGTGGTTCCAGAGGAGAAGCAGATGAAGCTGTTTGACACAAAATACAAGTGCTATGTTGTGCACCTCCATGATTCAGCCTAACATCTCTAGCTGTGGACCCATCCTGTAGCCATCCTGCAGGCAGTCCTTTGCCCCCTTGAGTCAACCGTGTCGCCTGTTAACCTAAAGTTGTTTCTCAGAAATGGGCATGTTGCCCCTATTGTGTTTAGTCCATAAGAACGGGGGCAGATCCCACCCAGCCATCAGACAGAAGCTGGTGCTAAACACTCAGCGTGTAAGTGCAGTGATCTTTTCCCACGTGTTTCTGGCCAGTTTGGGGCAGGCAGGCAACTTCCTGACCTGGAGGCTACATCTGCAATGGAGAGCTCGGACCATTCCCAACAGTAAAAAATACTGGACAACTTCACCGTGAAGTGTTTCTGAGTATCCAGAGCTGGCTTTCCCAGCAGCTGCTAGTCAAATTACACCACCTGAAAGCAGTGAAACCCCAAAGGAACAAATGGAGAGATAGCAGAAAACCACTATCTATCACTTTCACAAGCAACTCACCTTTTCTTCCTGCAGCAAGAGTTTTTTTCTGTCCCAGGTAATTAGATTTGACACATTTTAGCCACGCTAACGTTCAGCTTTCAACACATCTCTCATATTGTGGTCAATTATTTTTCAGCAAGGCAAACACCATCTGCAGTTACACCAGTGCAAATAAAATCACATGGGCCATCAGTTCTCATGCTTCAGGGCATAAGCTCACAACAGTTGAGGTCAGGAAGAAATCACACCGCTCACAGCAGATCGAGGCTTTGACACCTTCTCCTGTAGCATCTGGAAGGGGCGACTGCTGGAAGCGGGGTTACAGCCCTGCTGGGCCAAATCCTGCTCTGATGAAGATCGGGTCTTTACGAGGCTTTTCCATGACAGAGTATTGTTGCACTTACCACTTCGTGTTCGTCCCTCGTGAAACTAAGCCTACGTGATTGGCATTGATTACTTTTCGTTCTTGGCTGAGCGGGCAGTTGCAGCAAGAGCAAGTCACACAGGAAATCTGTGGCAGAGCCAGAAGTAAAAACCCAGCTGCCTTGCCCCAGTCCTATGCGAAAGAACCAAGACCAGTTTTCTGTCTCGCAGAAAAAGCCGTTTTAATGAGAGCAGCCCAGAGGGGGTTGCATGTGTTGCAGATGAATGATTCAATGTGTGTCCCAGTGCACAGATTTTCCTCGACCAAAAAACACAGATTCCATACTTCTTGTTGTTGTGCTTTCTTCTGTGAAGCTTTGTGCACATTTCTGCCTCAGTTTCCCCACCTAATAAAACCTAATGATCTCTCCCTATTTTTGCTCAGCGAATTAAGATCTCTAGTTGAAAACAACTGAAGCTTATTACATCGGTCCTTTTCTTGGGACTGGCATAGTGTGATTGACTTGCTTTATTGCAAGGGAAGAAACTTGCCTCTTCTTCTCTAAGCTTTGTGTCCTGATATATTGTGTCATGGCCAGGATGAGTGGTGTTTCATCATCGGCCATGCCAGATGGTTTCTCCTTTTGGACAAAGCTGGGTGGACTCATGAGATTTTGCCTACATCTAATTACTGCCCTCGGATGACATTGGAAGATTTCCTTCCCTTAATCATGTTGAAAGGACTTGACAGTCTGTATTATGGCTTTACAAGAACACAAACTTGCGGGGAATTTTATGGATGGAATAAATTTCTTTAAAGGAATGCCAGTTCTCTAGGATACTTGAGATTTGGGGTTTGACTGTGTGTATATTTATTTGTATATATTTATATGGTTCTCTGTTTCCACATGCCTCCCTCTGTAGAATAGTAATGGTTTTGCAGATTCCCTGCTCTCATGACCACCATGAAATTTTGATGCATTAAACTGCTTGAGCAAGATGCCGATGCCCTCCATCTTCTTCTCTGGGGACGGACTACAAGGAACCTGGGCTTAAGGGGGCAGCCAGCTGGTGTGCTGGTGTGAAGCCATTGCTTCCCCAAGGAGCGGAGGTTACAGGCCTAACAAGCATCCAGCAACAAGAAGTGGATCTAAGAGTTTCTGGGTGGTAATATTAACACTTCGGTAATGGCTTAGAGGAAAGCCCTAAGTCCTCTTGGACCTGGCTTCTGCCTGGTTGAGAAACCACGGAGCTCAGATGAGCGTTGTTCCAGCTGGAACAGAGCCTCCGCAGTGCTCCGTCCTGGGGAGGGAGAGAGGCAAAGGCGAGAAATGAGCCCAGTCAACAGGAAAGACAAGATGGAAATATCAGAAGATTTGAAGAGAAGCATGAACCCTGTTTGCTCTCTGGATACTGCTGAGCTACCCCTTTCACCTTCAGCTGTTCTCAAGAGGAAATGAGAGGGAGTCCAAAGTTGTACTGGTGCCTTCATAGCAGCTCCCAGAGGGCATCTTCTCACATACAGACACAAAGAGACACATACACATCTCTAGTTCCCTGTCTTGCACACTTCACATACTCAGGAATGTCTTGCAGGATCGTGGTGTCAGCATTTCCAACAAAGACGGTTAATAAGACTGTGCTTGCCAAGCAGTGTGTGCATATAGCTGGGAGAACAAGTTTTTGTTTAAACAGCAAAACAAGCGAATAGGTTCCCCATTCGTTCCCTCCTCCTGTCTGCAATTCAAGTGGACTCCTAGTCCTGGGGTATTATTCCTGGCTGAGAGGGAAAGTTTATATGAGTCCCTTGTTACTGCTCTTGGCAGCTCATCCCACTATTCCTGTAATACTGCAGCACAGGTCTGGCCAGGCAGCAAAATGCAGAAGAAGATGGGAATTTGGGAGAACCAAGAAATGCTTCAGGTCAGGAGCAATGTGCTGTGAGGGGAGATGAAGATGTGGAGATGGGGTGGACAGATGAGCTCGTTCAAGCCTCCAGTTCATGCCGTGAGCTGGGGGGATAAGCTCAGAGCAGGAATAAGACAATAATTGCCTCCTGGAGTGTTTTGCCTGGATAAAATGCTGTGAGGATATCCATTTTCAAATGCAGAAGTTCCTGAAGAGAAAAAAAAGACAGCATTCAAATTGTTGCCCCTTGGCACAGGACACAAAGTGCTAGGCTTTAGGTACAGCCCAGAAGAGTCGGGTTTGGCCTTGGCGAGGTCTTTCCTAGCAGGACAGGCAGAAGAGATGAGGCAAGATGTAGAGCTTCCACCACAGGAGATTTTTCAGGAGTGATTAGACATGCATCTGTTAAGAACTGTTTGGGCCTAACTGAAAAGAGGGTCTGGACCTTCCCTGGCTTATTTTCTGCAGTTCCATATTAGACCTAAAGATATCTCTGCATTACAGATCCCAGGAGACTAAACTGCACGCTGCAGGCAGGCATCACGGTGACGGTTCCCACAGCAGCAGAAGACTGCTTAGGTGATGCACACCCAGATAACCCTAACGGAGCTTTCTCCACCATCCCAGACGATTTGGCTGGGACAAGGTGGAGGGAGGTCATTGTATCTGAACACTTGTACAGTGCACACCAGTCAGGCATCAGTTTCTATACCCAGCCTGCAACTCTAATGTAGACAGCTCCTTGTCCACTGTTACAGCCTCTCGTGCTTCCACACACAGGGCAGAGCAAAACTAACCTCTAGGCAATTGTATGCATGTGTACAGGGGGAGGAGATCCTTCCTGGTCTGAAGTCCTGAAACAGAAGGGTTTTGTCATATCCATGCTCTGCAAGCAGGGTGGGGATTAAGACAGAGTGAGTCCAGACAACTCTGTTCTCCTCATCCCCATTGAAAAAATGAGAAGGGAAATGCAGAAAGTCATTCCAGTTGCCAGAGAGGCTGTGGTGATCATCTAACCTGATGAAGAACTGAAGAGGGTTCAAAATGCACTTTCTCAACAAGTTATTTTTTTTATATCTTTTTGATCTTAAGTGCAGAAGACAGTAACTCCCTGGTAGCTCAGATTAGTGGCATGTTTCATAAAGAATGCAGACTTGAGACATTTTCTCCCAAAGTGTTAGCCTTGAATCCATGAATCATATTCTCTTTAACTGGCACAATCCAAAATCTCTTCATTGCACTTGTGAAGAATCTGGCCCGGACTTTCGTACCTGTCATATACACGTAGAGTTTCTGCTTTTATATGGTTTAATTTTCAGTTTGTCCTGTGTGAAGCCAGGAGTAAGAACTCGATGATCCCTGTGGGTCCTTTCCAACTCGGAATATTTTGTGATTCTGCGAAATGGGAATGGGATTCTGCAAATTGTGGCAATCACTGAATTTTGAAAGTGTTGCCAGCAGAGGTCTTAAAGCTTTAGTACTTTACCATCCAGGCCTCTGTTCTGTGTCTTTGGGAAGGATGCCTGACATCCTGAACTTCTGTTTTATAAGGGAGGTTTGCTTGGGATTAAGCCTGTGAACTTGTGTGGCTTTCATGGTAATTAATTTTAATACAAGCACCCCTGTGTATTTGCAGAGATGTAAAAATATGGTCGGATCAAAAGCATTTGATTTTGCCTTTGGATGAACGCAGAATCCAGCACTTTAGGGAAAAAAAGAATGCTGGGTGTGCTCTGTGCGATCTAGGTTCCTACAAGATGCAGTGTGAATATTTAGTAGTAAGAAGAAGGGTTTTTCTCTTCTAAATTTCACTCCCATGTAAATGGAATGATTTGAGTTGTTCTAAAGAACAAAAGGATGGGGCATGAAAGGTTAATCCTGTCTTCCGCCCTTCCTGTTCCTGCCCCGCTAGAACAGCCCATGGTGGTACCAGGGCCTGGGCCACACAATGCAGTAGCAGCTAGGTTAGGTCATGCTTGTTTCAGAAAATTTTATTTTCTGAAACTGTGTTTGTTTCTATCTCTCCTTGATAAAGCTGTGGTTCGTGCCTGACCTCAGGACCTGGGGGGAAACGAGCACTTTGGAAAGGCACTAGTGAGAGGGGCTGGGTTTGAAGCCCTGCCGAACAGCCTGGCCCTTACAACTTGCCGACCTGTGACTTGCAAAGTGGTCTTAGGAGTGCTTGAAGTCGTGATCTTTGTAGGCCTGTTCCTTGAAGGAGCCTAGTTTCTATTGTGCATGATCATGCCCTTCTTTTCCACTGCTCTTCCTCCTTTTCCATGGTTTACCTTTGGTCCCTCTTGGGGCAAGACTGTGGGAATACGGGACTGCAGACATCTCCTGCACCACCGTGTCCAGGCTTCTGCTTTCCATGGCAAACAGACTAATTATTTGCTCATGATTGCTATTAAAGGTATTGCCATCATACAAGTATGTGTGGTATATAATTTTTCAATTAGCAGAATAACGACACTAATGGCAGATGCTGTAACACTATACATACTATAGACAGTAATAACACTACTGACACTACAGTAAGTTAGTTCCCTTGCCGTTCCTCTTAATCAGACCCACACAGACTTCTTGAGGGCAATACTCCAGGGCCTGTCCTCATGGAGTGAGGTTCACATTTGACATGGGATTTTCTCTGTTTCTTCCCTCTCCACTCCCACACCCGGGCAAGAGAAATGCGGCAGGTCCCAGATGAGAAAGGAGGGAAGGAACAAATCTGGCTCTCTTCCCCTTCCTCTGAAGTCCTGTGTTCCAGGCACCTCAGGCTGAGCTTGGATTTTCCACCCTAAATCCCGTTAAGCCCCTGATCCCCCTCACAGGGAACAGCGATGACACTGTAACCCAGGGCAGCGGAGCGGCAGCTGGGACCTTCAGGCCTGCGGTACTAAATCAAAGGTTTCTTGCTGGGTTTAGGTAATCCAAATGGGCACAGTTCCCTTTTGTTAACCAACAGGCCCGAGGGGACCAAACTGCAATTATTTAACTGAACTAGGAGTACAAAAAGATTTTTAGAAGAAATAATAATAGCCATATTAATAATACACGTGGACAGTATGTCGTAAATTAAGGGATTGAATGCCTTTGGAGTGGGGCTCTTGCCCATGTGAAAATTTCCCTTTTGCCTTTTTTCTTCAGAGAATAGCTTGTGCATTTGAAATAAAAATTAAAAGACTTCCTGCTAGGAGAGAAAAGAGTGCAGAAGCCGCAAGAATCCCAGCTACTTCCTCTTGCTGCCGCGTCTGCTAACACCCCGTCTTGCTGCTGGCTGGGACTTGAAGCCATCCCTGGAGAAAGCTATGTCCACCCCCATTTAGGAGGTTGTTTTAGGGCACTTCCAAATAAAAAGCCAAATCCTCCATTACTGAAATGCCCTGAGAAGCTGGGGGCGTTGTGCCTGGATGGAGTCCTGTGTCCTACACGTGGTGGTGGGCTCCACCTCCCAGATGAAGGTCACTCAATGAAGGTCAACTCATGCATGTCATATGTCTGATTGCATTCAAGCCACTTGTGGAGGACAGATAAAGTTAGGCTGAATTTGGGAATGTCTGAAGGTAACACTCCAGGAAGTTTAGTTACTCCAAAGCTGAGGCTTAGACACTGGGGGGCATCTGCCTCGCTTGGCAGCCAGGCTTCTTACATTGCAAAAATTTCTTGGAGCTGTAACGGGGTATGTGATGGAAGACTGGCATAGTCTACAGCTCCAAAAATCTTTCCATCCCACAAGATACCCATAGCCAACACTGCTTCCAGCTTCCTAATGGATCACTGGGTGGGAAGGATGTCTGTCCAGACAGCTATACTGCACGTGGGTGTATTTGATGTGCTGCCATCGAATGCCTTCTGATCAGAAGCCAGCGGGGGATCTATAATGTAGTTTTGGCTTTACTTTCTAAGGCATCATTAACAACAAATCTGGCTTTTGCTAGAGCTGGACCTGCCTCCAGCTGGATGTGGGAGAAGGCGAGAACGCAGGTGACGATGGTGACAAGACAGAAGTTATTTCAGGACAGACTTCCTTTGGAGCAATTTTTACTCTCTGAAGTGTGTATGTACGGGGGGAGAGAGCTGGTTGTCAGCTACCAACGCAGCTCACTCAGGCTGCAGCCAGGCTAGCTGGAGATGGTCCACATGTAAGGCAGAGGTGGAAATCCCTTCAGCCTTGCAGAAATAGCTCAGTTTGGAAGACATCTCCAGGGCCAACTGAAAGCAGGGCCAGCTTCAAAGTTGCAGCCCCTCTACGTGCTCCCATGAGCAAGTGGTCATCTGAGTCCATCACAATTAAGTCAGACGTGCTGTCTTTCAGATAGCGGTATGTGCTAGCTCTGCATGTTTGGAGAACAGCGGCTTCAGGAGTGGTCTAAGACACAGCTGGGCTGGCTGGTCCCAGCATCACCTCCGGCAGCGTGGCCGTGCATCAGAGAGGAGGTTATCTGCGGGCTGGAGCAGCTGCAGCTGGAAGGGAAGGAGTGAGCACAGCCATCGGGACCATCCCTGCCCTCTGGGGGCTGGAGTTAGACCGCCAACACAGAACAAAAACATGGAAGGGGAAAGAAGAGGTCAAGTAACATACACAAAGTCCATGAGGGAGCTGGGAATAGAAAGAACAGGTTTTTGGAGCCAGGACATACATGGTAGGCAAAGTTGCCTCTGGTGCAGCGCACTCTGGGCCGTGCTCTTCTCCTCGAGTGCTCCCCGATGTCCTGCGTCCCTATGCCAGCTGCAGTTCAAAGCACAGCTTTGTGGCTTCGAGAAATAGGCCTCCAGGGAAAGGTGAGGCATTTCTGCTGGAGAAATCCCATTTTATATCAAAAACGTTTTTCATCTTTTACAGGAAGAGGATAAAAAAAAAAAAGCAGACAAGCAGCCCAAGACCAGGAGGTGTGGGGGAGCATTAGCCAGGGCAGTGCTGGGGCTCAGCAGAAGCAGCTGCTGATGCTGGCTGAGCATGGACACCTCCTGTTGACCTCCCGTGCCTCAGTTTCCCCATCTCTGGAAGCAACTCCCAGGCGTTATTCCTGTGTGTGCTCGCTTAGGCGATGCAGGGCCCTCACATTTTGCGATGTCCGGGGCCTCTCAGATCTCCTGCAGCTCAGACCTTCAGCAGGCCGTGAACACATACATTTGTGTGATCAGAGCAAGAACCGTCCCTCCTGGAAGTGGTTCCCTCATCCCTGCACACTTCTGCTCATGTCCCTAAAGACAGACAACACCTGAGTTTGCGTAAGGTGGCTGCCTTCCCACACTGTCAGAGGAGAGGGTCCCGTTGGCCTGTCTAAAACATGAGAGCAGGCCCGTAGCAATCCTGACTCTTGGATATCCTCAATATTACCAGAAGACGAGAGACATCAGGCACATGTCATCTACAGGGGTAGGAGATGGCAACAAAAGCGGTTAGGCTTTTATCTATTTTTCTCCTAGCCGTGTGCTGTTTTTCTGCAATGCCCCCTGCCTCCCGAAAGCACCGAGCACCTCTCGCTGAGCCCTCTCTGGTGGCTGTGCCCCGAGCGTGGCGCTGAGCAAACACGGGGATCACCGGCGGTGCTCGGTGACCTTCGTTCTGCTTTGACCTGTCAGGCTCGAGATCTCTTTGGTGAAAGTCTGCTATGTGTTAGCAAGTAACTGTTCAAACACAGATGCTGCCTGTGTCAAGGAGGTTTTTTGCTTAGAAAGTACAGACAAATATTGATCCTCTATTGAGCCTGGAGAGCAGGCTTGAGTAGCGCAGTGACATGTGATGGGAGCTGAAAGAGGTCCCACAGCACAGGGATTGAGGATACTAAAGGACCTCTTATTTACCGATCAGGCAAAGCTTGACGTGCATCTAATCCCCCTGGCCAACGTGGTCACGGGGGTTTAGCTTTAACCAATTTCTAATTAAAAGTGTTTACAGATGAGCACTTTATTTACCCAGCATTAATTATAAAGGGCTTTGCACTAGCGAGAAGCAAAAGAGTTTCCTGTCTGCTTTTGCAAAACCCTTGCCGGGACCTCACTTTCCCCAGAAGGTCCATAATAAAGTTATTATAATGACAGTCTTTGTGATGAGATCCTGAGCAGATGGGGGCAGGAAAGGTGGAAGCATTTCCACTACACATGCACCGATTGTCACAGGTTTAGAAGTCCTCTATGACTGCCTTTTTTTTTTTTTCTGCCTGGCCTCTTGCCAGTTGCCATCCAAGGTCTGGGCCCAGAAGTCATTAGTTTAAACCCCAGTGTAATCATTTTTAAGTTAGACATGTGTAAAATGAAAGCAGGGGGATGCTGGCCGCGTTAAGGTGCTCTCTGCAGTCTGTGTGGCTGGAAGCGGGCTGTGTGCTCGGGGGTGGAAAGCAGAGGGAGACACCGGACCCCAGCTCCGTGTGTCCGTGTCTGTCCGTAGTGAACAGCAGCCCGCCTCCCAACAGCTCCAATGCAGCCAAACCCTGAGTATTTTTTCACATTTATCTGCTTATTTTGGCTCGAGGAAAAACAATTTTTTTCCTCCACATCATGCCCATTTTGACAAGATTTCTCAGAAGGAGAAAATCCAATTGGGAAATTTTCATTTCAGAGCAATTGTGATTTTTGGTTCTGTAAAAAAAAAAAAAAAACACAACACACAGAAGTTAATTATAAAATGTCAAGTTTAACAAATGTTTCATTTTCTTGGTTATTTTCAGTATATTTTGATCTGTGTTTCTCTACTGGTAGTATTTTATTGTGTCGTAACAGCCTGTAATTCTATACACATTTGTAACGAAAAAATTTCCAGAACTGCTGTTGTTGGGAAATTTTGGTTCATGGGAACGCAGGCCCCGGGATGTTGACATTTCCCACACAAGGCGCAGTTCTGGCAGGTTTTAGCGATAGCCACCACGGCGTGCAGGACTGTTAACACAGTGCATGGGAATAAGAGATCAGGTGGCAAGAGCATTACACCAGCCTCAGCCTCCTCCCTCGACAGTGATGTCAGTTGGTTCTTTAAGAAATAAGGGGCTTTGTCAGACTTTTGGTTGCTCTGTCAGACTGTTCGGTGCTTTTTAAAAGTGATTTTTAAGCTTGTAAACAAAAGGTTTCTTTAAAATTCAATAAAGAAACTCCAGATACCTTATCCAAGATCCAATATACAGAAAAAAAAATGCTAATTCTGGGCATTGCTTGTGTACGTGGATGCTGAATTCAGCTTTCCTGAAGAGCTGCGATGGCACTGTTGTGGCTAACCCCAGCAGGCAGCACAGCACCACCCGGCTGCTCACTCACTCTCCCCAGGTGGGATGGGGGAGAGTCGAGAGGCAAAAGTGTGAGAACTGACGGGTTGAGATAAGGACGGTTTGCTAGGTAGAGCAAAAGCAGCGTGCTCAAGCAAAGACAAGCCAAGAGCCCTCCGCTGCTTCCCATCGGCAGGCAGGTGTTCGGGCACTCCCGGGAAAGCTGGGCTCATCACACAGAATGGTGTCCTGGGGAGACAAACGCCATTGCTCAAAACATCTCTCCTTCCTCCTTCTTTACCCCGTTTTTACTGTTCCACATGGCATACGCGGTATGGGACATCCCTCTGGCCAGCCTGGGCCAGCTGTCCCAGCTGTGTCCCCTCCCAGCTCCTCGGGCACCCCCAGCCCCTCGCAGGCAGGGCGCTGTGAGAAGCTGGGAAGGCCTTGGCTCTGTGCAAGCACTGCTCTGCAACGACTGAAACATCGGTGTGGTGTCACAAAAAATCCAAAACATGGCATCTTATGAGCTTCTATGCAGAAAATTAACTCTATCCCAGCCAAAACCATGACAGACGTAATGCCCAGATAATCAAACACTTATTCCCATGTGACGGAGGCTTTTGGTGCAGCACTGTGATTCAGACGGCTTCTATTTAAACTGTTGAGGAGCATTTGCCTTGAGACAGACATTCTGGTAAAGAAGTGTATTTGATCATGAACATGCATTTTAGGAACAGTCTGCAATCTTGGCCTCTTCTGCCTTGCATTTCCTTCGTACCGTGTATACGAGCCTGTTCTTACCACAGTGCAGTGCACAGCCTTGCAGCAGTTGTTTTTAAATCCTCTCGGCATTACTGCAAAACACCATCCCTTAATGATACGGGAGAAGGAGGGAGGGTCCAGGAGGCATCATTAAAGAACCTCATTAATCTGTGGATCGGAAAACATTTTGGATCGCTGTGTTGCATTCGTTACGGTGTGTGCTAGCTCCTCCTTACGTCCCCATGCCACCAAGGATGCTTTTAGCCAGCGTCCTGCGAGGATGCTTTGGGGTGATCGCGTGCTTCTTCCGTGCCTGCACACATCCCCACATTGTCTGGCCTGTGGTGAAAGCTCGTGGTATCTGAGACCAGGGCTTTGCCAAGGCTGTTCTTCACTGTGAATTTGCATAAGGCTTCATTATTCAGTCCTGCAGCTCCCCGGTGATCCTTGGGGTAAAGCCGTGTTCCAGGCTGGTGCCCCGTCTGCAACAAATATGCCTGTGAAAGCCCGATTAATGCCAAATTATACTTAGGGGAAATCTTTACCTTCAGCTATGATATTGTAAATTATTGAATGCTGCAGAGAAATTACCACACAGTCCTTCTAAAAATACCTACCTCTGTCATAGTCATAGAGAGCTTCAAAAGGTTTATTGAGGGGGACTGGGAGATTAATTTCCGTTAAAGATGCAATTTCCATATTAAAAAATATATATATATATAATTTAAACGGTGCCATAAAAGCTAAGTTAAAAATAAAGGGGAATCATATGAATTCAGGCCATGTGCTTACTCCAAAGCTTGCTAGACTTTCACCACTGTGAAGCAAGCAAGCAGAGGAGGGACAAGGGATCGGGGGCAGACCAGTGTTTGCTGCGGTTGCGGTGCCGACAAATCCATCACGCTCGCTCCTGACCATCGCTCCGGAGCTGTGTGAGCATCGTGCTGGGTGCAGCACATGCAGACAGTGAGAGGTGGTCCTCATGGGAGGAGGAGACAGCCCAGGGATGGATGGCGGGAGTAGAGATTCAGCTGGAGAGAATTTCTCCTCCAGGCCCTTGGAGTTTCAGCTTTAGGTTCCCTGTGGGCTAACTAGTGCCAAGCTCAAGGTGAAGGGACATGGGTGTGATTTTACCTGGTTGAATCCAGTCCAGCTGCACAAGAAGAGGCAGACATTACTATTTGCGAAGTGAGGACAAGGTGAGCATATCAGTAAGACAGAAAGGTTTTACAGACAAGCAAGACACTGGGAGAAACATAACTTGTCCAAAGCCGGAGAAAGGGGCTGGGGCAGAGCATCTTCTGCACAAGTGCACCTACCTCAGGGCCTTAGGAATTATGTGAATTGCAGTGAATTGCAGTGAATTGCTTGTCTCTTTCAAGAGAATTGCCCATTTGGTGGAAAGCATCCCATGAAAAATATCTCCAGTGTTCCTGGCAGCAGCAGCCGGGTACCATGGGCTATTCCCATGTATTTTCAGCTGCTTTTGTTGTTATTGTTGTTTTCTTTTCTAATCTGACATGGAGGCCCTTTAACCCATGCGAACCTGCAAGTCTTAGAGACTTTCCCCACCAGTTTACAGACTATAAGTAATAGTTTTGTCAGTCCATTGCTATCGGACCTCAGCGACTGAGGGAAAATCCCTTCACATGCAGGTCCTTTATATACCCCAAGTGCTGTCTAAGGCTGGTAGGATTTCCTCGATCACCCTCCACTGCCTCTCCTCCGCCTTCTCACTTGTTACGTGATTTCATTTTAACCAATGATGAAAGACATGAAAGCAGATATGCACAGCAAGATGTAAAGCCCTCCTGTCTGTCAGCATGCCTCCAAAAAACTGACTGTCACAGGAGAACAGACTCTCATCTGTAAAATCTGGTAGCATGGAGTACAGAGAACTGTAACCTGAGAACTGGAAAATTCAGCGTCTTCAAAATTAGGGGCTGGCTTCGGTAGGCAGAGGGATGTTTGGACAGTGGTCCAAGGTTATGTTAACTGGAACATTTCCTGACGATGGCAGCGTTGAGATTTTGCCATGGCTGAGAACCAGCCTCCTTCCTTCTGCAAAACCAAATTGGAAATTTGAAGGGGATCGTAAGACTTTACGTTCTGACAGCACTTCTTCAGCTCAGACACAACCTAGGCATGGGTAAATGAGACCTCTTGATGTTTGTGCTGTGAGTAGAACTGGATGGCAAATGGATTTTCCAGTTTATTGAGGTTCTGGGAAGCAAGCAAAAGAAATTTTGCTCTGTGTTGGAACAAAAAAGCAGAATTGTTTTGGGTCATTTGAAACATTTTCAATATATTCAAAGCACTTCATTCAGATTTCAACCTCTTATATTTTAATAGAAAGTAGAGTCTATTTTAAAGAATGTAATTTTGCAGAAAGAAACCAAGCTTCTCAGTGGAAGTACAGAAACAGACCATTTAAGTCTTAAAGAACAGTTTCCCTGAATTTTTCCAGTAAAGAAATATTTTTATAATGACTATGATTTTATTTTTAAACCATTTAATTAAAGCAAGAGTTTTTCTAAAGAAAGCTGGACATCCAGTTGATGTCGGCTTTGTCCATTTCTTGTCTTCCCAGGTCACTCCCTTTCTTATCAGATCTAATGCACAACCGGAGCTAAATTTGATCCCTTGGGTTTCCTTTCCTCGCAGCAAACATCCCGTAGAGCCACCATGCTTAAGTGGATCTCCTTAGAGGTTCCTTTTCTCAGGGGACAGCTTTAGCCATTGGTCCATGGCTGTTGAAATTCCCTTGTTGGCTTCAGAATATTTTATGATGAAAGTTTAATGAAAACTGATGCATTTCCCTGGAAATTTTCCATATTAACAAATGGGTATTTTCCAACAAAGAACATTTTGTCAAAACACTCCTACCCAGTTGCGCCTGCCTCTTACCTCAATTAGTTTCTTAAGAAACACACACAAACAGCTCATGTATAACTGGATAAAAGAAATTTAATAGTCTAATAAGGGGATAAAATCTGAGAAAGATTAGGAGAAAACAGGGAGATTAGTATTAGTTTAGAACGAGGCGGGGGAACGCGTTCAGAGCTATGTAATCTTGAAGATGTAAGATCTGCACTTCTCTGTGTGCGTGTTTCTGTGCGGGCTGCCACGTTCGATCAGAGAAATCACCCAGGTAGATCAAATTTATGAAGTTGCCCAGTGATGGGTCTGCATTGTAAATAAAGGCAAATTAGCTGGCAGTATGTTAGCACATATTTCACTTGTGTCACAGTGTAATAATGAACCTTGTATCAAAGTCTGCAACACCATCTGAGTTTTATATGCCCCATTTCCTACATGTTTTGAACAGTGGAACCAATTTATAATGTAATGATTTTTCCATACATAATTTCTTTCTTATGATTTCCATAACTTGGAGTTTTTACTGTGACTAGGGCTGAAGGCAGCCTCGTAAAGGATATGAAAAGAAGGCTGGCTAAAGTGTCTCATAAAAAAATAGCTCGAGTGATTTGCTAGTTACTCTCCATGGGTTTGATTGTGCCTTGAATTTTGTACCATGCCAGGAGCCAGCAACCTGCATTTCCAGCCACGCTCGCACTGTGCAGCCTTTCACACCAGGCGCTCGGCGTTGCTGCTTGCTGGCCTCCTCGCGCTGGAGAGCAGGAGCCTGGAAAGTGGGGATCCGTGGGCCAGGAGGAAAGGTAGAGCTTGGCTGCCTTTGCTCATTCACTGGCCAAAGGGGAGGAATAGAAATTTTCTCCTGGTTTAAGCCAATCTACGGGTGGGTTGATGAAGTGGCTAGAAAAGCTCCACACAGAGCCAGAAGTGCGAGTACATGCCCTGGGCTGAAGCCGGACTCTGTCTCATGTCAAAGACAAAAATAAAAGCATCTGAAGATTAAAAGGGGGTTGGATGTGTTGTTTGCCGTGTCACTGGGCACCATTAGTAGAGGAACCAGACGGTCTGAACCACACTGGCAAACTGGATCGGGCAGGTGAAGAGGTGAGCACAGCTGCCACAGGTGAGCAGGAACAAATCAGGGGATGCCCCTTGACTTATGGGTGAGCTCTTATAGCTAAATTTTCTCACCGTCCTAGAAATGGCAGGTTTGGATTCGTTGACTCCTTAATATTCACAAAGTGATGCCAAACAGAGCAAATAGTTTGCTCTATGGAAAAAAATACAGAAACATGAGGGAACCTACCCAAACATTTGTTTCGGCCATTTCAAGACAAAATCCTTCCAGTGTCCATTTCCAATTGGAAATTAATCATTCAGGAAGAGTTTTAATCTAAGCAAGTTTAGACAAGGAAAACCTTCAACACTGAAGTACTTCATTTTAGGCACGAACAAAAAGGTAGCTTGACCCAAATGAAAAGTTTGCTTATGTTTTAATTTCATTGACCCCCTCCCCTGCCCCTGCTCCATAAATCTCCTCCAAAGCAAGCCTAGGTTGACCCAAAATGCTCATTTCATTTCCACCTCTTTCCAGCAGCAAATTGAAAAAACAGGGCATTATCTCTGAACCCCTGTATCTGCTGCTGCTGCTGCTCCTGAGATCGTGCTGTATATCCACCATCCTCACACGCTGCTGTGCTGAAAGGCACCTCTGAGCCCCATATATCAGGGCTTCCTTAAACATTGCAAGTGACCTTTACCCCCCTCGCTATCCTTTCTTCCTGGATACTTAATCCCTGCACAAGCAAAGTCTGAACTGAAGCCACTCCAAAATTCTGCTTTGGGAACATGTACTGCCTTTATCAAAGCCTTGACCTTCTGCAACACCGAGGGAAACCTTTAATAGAGAGATGCTTTCTTTTTCCCACCTGGGAAGAGGTTTAGTTAGACACAGGTGCTTGGTTAGCTGATGCAGGTCTTTTGCCCAGTGCCTCCATCCTTGCACAGAAGGATGCTGAGGGATCAATCAAGTGAACAGAGGGTAGAGGCAGGTGGGGAATAGGGAACACCTGGCCTAAGAAACACCAGCTCCATAAATCTGGGACGTTAAATCCTTTCATCTGTGCACTTTGTAGCTCTGCTGGATCATTTCTACCATGGACCTAAGGTCAGCTTGTTTTTTCTCTTGCTCTTTCATTGTTCGTTTGGTGAGCTCCCCAACATACAGTTAAGCTGCAAAAAAAATCAGGGGGTGCCATTTATTTCTCTGTATGACTCCCCAAGTCCTGGTGACTGTATATCAGAAGTGTATCCTGCTAGTACTGAAGTCTAATCTTGTCACAGGCAGATAAGGAAACTGTCCATTTAGTACCTCAGATGATGTGGATTTTGGCCACAAATACCACAGAAAACAAAACATAAGTATTATGATAGATTGATAGACCAGACCATGTAGTGTTCCCTCCTACTGCTTTCCCCATTTTTGAGTTCCACAGAGTTTCCTTTTGGAGGACTTCATCCTAAGGAATCTCCTCTGCTGGGTTTAGAAATGGATGTGGACAGTGTGCTGGTATGAAGCAGGTGCTCTTCCTGATCAATACATCTGCTGGCTGCTAATTACCTCATTTTCCTAGAAATGTATTGCTTTCAATCCAGATAAATTAGTATTGTGGGTTCATGCCACGTGGCTTTTGCCTCAGCTGGATAAATAGCATGAATCATTTTCCTCTTTCAAAGCCTCTCAGCCACTCAGCTCAAAATACCCATTTAATCTGACTTTATAAGTTAATAAATCACTCATGATAATTAAGCATGAGCTCCACCTGCCAGCAGAGCGCTGGGAAGGGCTGGTGCGACGCCGTGTCTCTCGGTGTAGTCTGGTCCTGCTCCTCCTGCCTGTGCGCAGCCACAAGCAGCAGCAGAGCTGCCCGGGGAGGGATGGACTTTGCTTCAGCTCTGCCTGAAATACCCTGAGCAAGGGGGCTGAGCGGTGTGGGCAAACACCACCTCTCGTGCCTTGTGGATGCAGAGGTGCCTTACAAACCTTTCAGCACCAGAGCTCTCTGCCCTGGGGTGCTCAGAGCCCAGCACTGCTGCCTCTGCGGGTGTTAAGAGCAGGGTGATAACTTGCAGGCTGATGACTGGCTGTTAAATGAGGGTGCATCCTCCTGGGGATTAGCAATAGCTGGGGCTGTTCTGGGGCTGTTTGCCAGAGGAAGAGCAGGTCAGAGACTGTACTCAAGGCAGGAGAGCTCAGGGCTCACGTCCTGGACCCAGAGGGGCCTGGAAGCCTTGCTGTACCTTGGGCTGCAGGGTGGGAGGAAGGGGGCTGTATCCCACCTGGCTTCACCCACTGAGGAGTTAAGGCAGCTGAAAGGACTTCCTCGGGAGGCAGTGAAGAGGAGACACGTACAGTCCACATGCCTCAGACACGCTTAGAATATGTTTCCTTCTACTGACTAGAGGTGGAGCCTGGATGGCTAATCCAGCGTGTCCACACTGTGTTGTGCAGAGCCAAGCTGGGGACATCTGCCCATAACTCAAAAGCACTCTCACCTGGCAGCATAGCTGTTCTCTCAGGGATTTAGGATTATGTGTAGGCTTACACGTTTTGTAGGTGTTCCAGTCTGAAATCAAGGTGTATTTGCAGAGCCATTCTGAAGCTCTATCACCCGCACAGGTTTATTTGGGTATCTGAGCTGCTATGATCAGCAAATTTGTCTCCTATATGTTAGCAAAAATGTTTGAATATGTATTTCCCAGGCAAGCCATGCATACCTTAAGCTCTGGTTGCAGCAGCCAGCTCGGTGTCAAACGTGACTTGACTGTCAGTGGCTCTTTGCGTTCTCAAATTCTGCAGTTGTTGTGTCTTTAGCCGTGGGGTTTTGAAAGGGAACATAATCTGTCCTTGAACTTGTATTTTCCATTAAAAAGGTAGTCTGTGCAGTGTAGCATTGGGCAACGGATTATTTATTTTTTAGAGGTGCTCAACATTCAGCTTTGCCCCGAGTCTCTGAAGACTTGAGCAGTAATTGTGGCCGCAATGGCTTGTGCCTCTGGAATTGTCTGCCACTTACTTCCAAAAGCTGTAGGTGCAAAATCATCGGTCACTTTTCAGTCCTGAAGCTTTTCCCCTGATACCACAACTCCCTCGTGCCTACCCCGTGTTTTTTGGCTTTGCTGTGTGCAGAGATTTATACACAGGAAATGGAGAATATGACATTTTGTTTGTGGCTCTGTGTGTGTGTAATATCTTTAATATGAAACTAGTTGCCACTTAATTATACAGGCTAAAGACCTCCATTCAGTGTGTTGTATACAATTTATGAGTCTCAGTTCTCCCAGACACATTACAGCCGTGTGGCAACACCCAGGTGACTAACATTCCTTTTTAATTTAATTTCCTTACATAAATAGCTTCATTAAGGATCAGTTATTTGGGCACAGAAAATAGCAGTGGAGTAGGTAAGGCTAAGCCATTGAATTTAGTGCCCTGCTACTGTTACAGCCGAGAGCAGCACCAGAGCTCAGTGTCGGACTCCTGCTCGACAGCTGCCTTCACCTCTACACCGGGAATCTCTCGGATGAAGGTGGTGGAGTTATTTCAGAGTCAATTCAATGTACAAGGTAGGATTGGAGTTTCTGGGAGAGCAACGCTAAGGAAGTAGTGATAAGGTGAGGGAAATGGCCTCAGGTTGCGCCAAGGGAGGTTTAGGTTGGGTATTAGGAGAAATTTCCTTACTGAAAGGGTTGTGTGGCATTGGAACAGACTGCCCAGGGAAGTGGTTGAGTCGCCATCCCTGGAGATCTTCAAGAAACATGTAGATGAAGAACTTAATAGCATGGTTTAATGGTGGACTTGTCCATCCTAGGTTAAAGATTGGACTAGTTGATTTTAGAGGTCTTTTCCAACCTGAATCATTCTGTGATTCTGTGAAGATGCTTTCAGTGTTATGATTAAGTTTGACCCTTTTGTTGGGATGTCCACTTTGTTCATTGATGTCTCATTGATTAAAAAGAAGTTCCCTAGCTTACTAGGTAGGTTCTCATAGCACTTAGAAAATTGATTCCTCTCTTTGATTATACAGATTTAGCCCTGGAAACAAATGGTAGTCAGTGAGATATTGCTGAACTCCTTGATAAGCTCCCAGTGGTCACCTTGAGGCACTTCTGTGCTTCTCTCTGCCTGCGTGGGGTATAAACGTGGGGCTCACAGGACTCGAGTCCCAGGATTCAGGCAGTGAAGGAGAGAGAAGCGCTGGAAATGGGCTGAGCAGGCAGGTGTCTGTTCATTCTCTGCACCCAGAGTTGTGATGCTTACACTGCGTACCTGCTGTCAAAGCATCTGCTCGCTCTGCAACAAAATTCCTAACTGACCACGGACAAATTATCTTCAGACTCTTAAATTATTTTTTCCCTGATAACCACGTTAACTCACTCCTTTCACATGATCAGAAATACTGTTCGCGTATCATAGTAACATAAAGATCATTTCCTGAGGTAGCCAAAATTTTTTTCTCCCCCAAAACCCCAGTTTGCAGGCTCCCAGGTCCTGCCAAAATTGGGAAGAAACATTGCCAGAAAGTTGGCTATGTGGATGGCTTTGGCATTTTCAGGCTATCTCCACAAGATTGTACTGTTAGAAGTATCTTTTAGGAACACAGCAAAATGCAAGGGAAGTTAGACGTTTCCATAGCTCTTACATGACATTGTGTAATTGTTTGTAAGTGGTATAAACACTCATTGTCCAGGACATAAGCCAAATCTTAGCTGTCCACAGGTAGGACAGAACACTCTCAGTGGACGTACTGTTATATCATTATCTATTATGCTGAAGCATCTGAGTTTTATTACTCTCGGAGATAGGATATCAGGCTCACAGGGCTGTAGGCCTGAATGTGTGTTGAAGGCATAGCAATGGCTGTTTCTTAAAACACCAGCCAAGTGTAAATCTTACAAAAGCCCTTTCGAGATGGGTGGTCTTGCTCGTTGGACACAGGCTTTCGCTTTTCAGCAGGGAAAGGGTTGAGTGATGATTATCTCTCACTTTTTCCCATTTCTTTTCTTCTAGTGATAAATAAAACGAGTCTTGCTTGAAGTGATTGCTTTTTAATGATGCATGTCAGATGTGAAAGCAGTATCTCTCCTGTTTGAAAAGGGCATGTAATGTAACAAGCTGGCTGAGTCTCGTTCCCAAATCACCACTGTTCAGAAACATTCACCCTATCAGCATGGAAATAAATGAGCTCTCGTTGCCTGCAGAGGCTGGGGAGGCCTTACCTTGTCTGGATATTACCTCCTTGTTCTCTGTGGGGGGAAGAAAGATATAAAATAGCAGACCCCCAACTTTTTTTTTTGATTGCCAGACGACCTCCAAGTAGAAAATATGTGTGATCCCTGAATACCTGTCCAAGGAATTACATTTCTGTAGGCTCATAACACTATTAATAACTGCACTACCTCCCCGCGGGGTCCCGGCTCTAGTTTGGGTATTGCTGACCTAAAGAATAGGCTGAGTGCTTTGGAGAGAAAAATCTTAGAGGCAGCCGGACCTGTGGAGAAGCCCTGAGTAGGTCTTTTGTGTTGTCTCGAGGTTGTTCACATGAACACAGGGGACTGGGAACTTGCTGCTGTTCATCAGCTTTCCTTGCGTGGAAGCTGCTGCCCGCCAGCTGGCCTGCTGCTATGGATGGTGCTGCCACTCCGTGGCAAATACAGGCTAAAATGGGTTAGTCTGGAACTTTCTAGAGGAACATGAAATGCCGCAGCTAAGGAAAGGAGGGGAAGGCTACCCAGGGAGATCGATACCAGGTATGGATGGTGAGCGTGTTGGTTATTTTCCTCAGTAAACTTCCCCAGTGCTGCATGTGGAAGATAAGCCTGGGCTTGATACAAACTGTGAGGTATTTGCAGAGCATGTCATGGAAGATACCGAGTCCAAGAGGCCAAAATGCACCAGCCCCCCCCCCCCCCCCCCCCCCTTCATCCTTCAAATTCAGTGCACAACCTCCCAGAAACTCGGATACTTTCCAATGCATTACCCAGTCCAATTTGAAGTGACCCAAGCAGTGAACCAGCACTTCCCCTGGCAGCTTGTTAGGATGTTTTCTCCCTTTATCCAACTCATATTTCCCATTTCTTTATTTCAGCTCATTACTTCCTTTAGCCTGGCTGAGGGCAAATGTGCTTCACCACTAAATAGCCCACAGCAATCATGGCTTCAGTCATGTGCCATTAATCCCAGGAGTACAGAAGTACTCGTTCACCCTGCTGCATGCTCCAGGAGACAGTGAATGATTGACACTGGTCATAAATGCTTTATAGTGTTAATTCTTTAACATCCTGCTAATTTTAATTTGCTCTGTTCATCTTGGGAGGGGTGCAATAACAGATGCTGGGCAGAATACTGCCCCTTGTCCGCTGCCTATCACTGCTGGAAACATGCCTCTCCTATCATAGTTTGCACAGCCTCAAGGCATGGAACAAAAATGAAGGCTATTTTTGTGTAAATAAACACCAAACTGCACAGAGTTCTGCATCTTTGGTGGCCAAGAAAAGGGATCTGTGTATTGGAATCTGCTCTGTGAAGTAGGCATAACCTTTCTCATGCCCCCTTATTATATGCAAGGGTTTTGCCTGGCTACTTAAACCCAACCTCATTTTTGGGAGGCCTTTATGCACTGAAATCCTTTGGTGTTTCAGCTTCAGCCTTTGCCAAGCACTTACACAGGTGGAGCATGTTAAGGCCACAAGCTGAATTGCATGAGATGGTTTTGTACTCATTGTTACTTAGCTGGAATGTGCTCTCAGTTCTGCAAAAGAAGGTGGTTACATTGGGTTCATCCTTTCCCTCAGAATACAATAAGCACTGACTGCACAAAGTTGCCTTTTTGGTTCATGTACGTTGTCCTGCACATCTGGCAGAGAGTGGAGAGAGCTGCGTAGTTTGGATGGAGTTTGAGGTATGGACGGACCAGTGCAAGCTGGGGTGATCCCAATCCCAGCTGTCACTTTGGGTTTGTACCTCTCCAGGGCTGGCTGCACCGTTTGGTCCTGTCATTTCTTAGCAGCCTGTGACACAGAATTCACGTTTTCACAGCTGTCCGTGCCATACTTCTCAAGCCGATCCCATCAGCATTTCACTCAACACGTCGCTATTTGCAGGCTCCAAGCCCCTGTCAAAACCACCAGACTTCTGGGAGAGTCTCGAATGAAGCAGTTGGAACTTGCGTTGTTTCCAGTGCAGGCAGTGGTTTGCAGAAAGTTCAGTTCATGGCGGTGTGAGCTGAAATGCGTTGGGCTTGATTTGGGAGGATGAGCACCCCTTAGCGAGCAGTGAGGGCCCTCTGACAGGTTCA
Source organism: Anser anser (assembly GCF_964211835.1). Classification (NCBI taxonomy): domain Eukaryota; kingdom Metazoa; phylum Chordata; class Aves; order Anseriformes; family Anatidae; genus Anser; species Anser anser. The sequence goes on along the minus strand of NC_139728.1, from coordinate 23,874,784 downwards.
CAGAGATGCAAATGCAAGTTTGGAATAGCAAGCTGGATAAAGAAATCATTTCGCCCGTCTCTGTTTTTGCTTTCAATTTACAACTAATCATAGATTTCCTTTGTATTTTCTAAAATACCCATTTTTAGCCTAATTGCAGACTATAAATCAAACCCTAAAGTAAGCAAGAATGTCTGACTGTCAGCAACTGCAAGGGGGAGATGTGACAGCGAACTGCCCTGTCTATCCAAACTTACATTTAAAAAAAATGTGGAAAGACTCGGGATGTGATGAGAGATGAATTCCACAGGTCACCCTGTACTTTTCTTTCCCTTTGAACAGCATCTTGCAAGCTCCAGGGGTAAAGAAAACATTCTTTAAAAACCAACTGGGGGAAGACAAAAGCAGCAGGCAATGCTGGCTTGTAGCTAATGGGGCTGCACAATTCCAGGGGGTCATTTTGTCACCGTTGCTCCTGCAAAATCTGAAGACGGCTCTGGTATCAGCAGAGAGGGCGATGTCGCTGTTTGCATCACAGCATCCTTTACACTGCGGCCTCTGAAAGCAGCAGAAGGCTGTGGAAGTCTTCGTTCCTGAGCCCAGATGGCAGTAAATTGTACTTAGTAAAAGCATGCAAACCAGATACTTACAAACCCGAGGGGAAAGCCATGAAATATTCATGAAGCCTTTTCTTATGAAAGAGGCTTATTCATATATATAAATATATATGTGTGCACACTTTTGAAATCTATTCAAACCAAATAAGACTTTCTTAGTCACCTTGCGTAAAATAGGAAAGCAGATGACTTAGATTCTACCTCCATTATGCAGTCATTAGGAGACTGAAATAGCTCTGGAGAAGGAGCCTCTGGTGCTCTGCTGCCTTCTAAAGATGTGTGCTTTCTTCTGGCCATGTTGGTGTTTTCAGCAGAGAGCTGCTCTGAGGAAAATCACTTGCTGCTACTCAGTGTAGTAAATAAATCAGCCTTTATAATTTATCACCTTCTTTGCAAAAATAATGCATAATTACTCAAAGGTACCAAGGGAAGAAGCTTTTTAGTACCTTGGGAGTGGCAGGGTTTATGTTATGGGGAACAGCCATTCGGTGTTATGCCTTGGCCTGAGCAGCACCACCGCCAGCATCCCTGCCCTCTCCATCCTGCCACGTCGTTCCCAGCGCGTCCTGCCCTGCCCGAGCCGGGGCTGTGCTCTGATTCAGGCTGGTGTCTCCAGGAATCATGGCTGCGCCAGCACAGTTTGGAAACCCTGCTAGAAAACGTGGCCCTAAGTGTGCCCAAGCCACATAGAAGCCTGATTCCTTTGCCAAGATCTTAAACACAGAGACAGCCATATTCTGTGCTTGTATTGCTAATGCTCGATCTGTCAATAAACAATCCAAGCTTTTTGTCGTCGTCAAAGCCCTTTATAAAAACAAGAAAGAACAAGACAGGGGAGCAAAGAGACTGCAAATAATAAACCGAAGATTATTTTAGGAGTTTTGCTTGATGTCTGAAAATAAGGAGCTCGGAATTAGACTTTTGCTTGCTTTTTAAAGCGAAGTCATCTGATTTAGAAAAGAGCCTTTTATTCTTAGCCTTATTAAAACATACGAGAATGTTTGTGGTTGCCTTTGCCAAGGTGGCTTCGGCATTTTCTTTTCTGGGAAATTTGTAAGCGATGTTTGCCACATGCTCCCCATGTATTACGACAGTGACAGGAACAGCGAATTAGGAAGTGAAATTGCTGTGACATTACTTTAATAGGAGAGAAGCAGCTGATAGTGTTTCTTTTTAATACTGTTCTGTTCCCTTTCTTTGCTCCTGAAATGTCAGGTACCAGAATAACCAAACGGTTGCAGGATGGAAGGTATTATAACCATGTGTATCAACATTTCCCTACTTGATCACAAGCTTAAGGGTCTCTCTTCCCTGTTTGGCATATATTCTAGACTGAAACTAGTTGGCACAGCTTGCCCTTCGCACCTTTATCAGTGGTGGGAATCCCTGTAACGGGAAGAGAGAAGGAGTTTCTGCTCAGAGTAGCTGTGCAGGGTAGGGCAATTTGCCACATCTCCACTTAGCTGAATTTTTTCTTAATCTTTTAGCTTTCTTTCTGGTCCTCATCTTTCTAGACCTCAGCTGGTAAATATTTGTGGAGTTGTTTTAACATGTGCTAGCCAGAGATATGTCAACTTGCTGTCTAATTAATATGTTGTAAATTCTTCAAGAAGAGACCATTTCTTACTGTGTTTGAAGAAAGTTAGCACAATGTTTTCAGTTCCCATGGGAGTTACCCAGCTCGCTGCAGTGAGATGTCTGGCCTGAGACGGTGATTTGGATTCTCTTTCTAACCCATGGACAGAGAGAGGCACCTGGAGAAGATGACTTGCTCCTGCTGCACTTCGATGGGCATTGCTGCTGGCTGGGGTCTCTCCTGGCTCAGGTCAGCTGAGTCAAATCCTGCAGCTAATTTCAAACCCTGCTGTCTCAGGTAGTGGGTTTTATGCTTTTATCTTGTCTTCAGGAGAACGTGTCCTAGGTCAGGCCATCGCGTTGGTCTTGGTTTGCTTGTGAAGGTCTGGCAGATGGAGGCTGTCCCAATGATACGTGATTTCTTGGGCTGGGGAGTAGATACAGCTGCACATTGCAGTGACCTGGTGCTTCCCCTCCAACTCTTGAGCTTCTTTCTCTTAAAATATTGGACTTGATCGGTGTATGTTTTCCTTATAAACTTGTTTTAAACTGGTGGAGGGAGGTGTTGGGTAAAATGAGGTGTGTAGCATTCATGCAGTGGCTTTTCTGGGATGAATGGGTCTGGGGCAAGCAGGAGAACGCAGCTTTGGGTAGTTGTTCTTCACTGGTGTAGCTTCAAGGCAGTGATTTGGGACGTGCCACAGGAGGTGGTGACCGTGGGCTGTTGGGATCCATCTGCTCTGTCTCCTTCCCAGTACAGTTTTCCATTTCCGTGGGAAGTCTTCTTCTCTTTATTTTTTGTTGTTGCTGGAAGAAAAAGGGTCTGAATGAGGAATGTGAAGCTCCTGTAATGTAGGTGTGTGCAATCTGACCTTGATGCAGTTCTGTGTCTATACAAAATTGGACAAGAGCAGAACTGGGGAAGTGCATAGCAAGCTGAGTTTGAGAAGTGCCTTCCTTGCTTCACCAGATGGGATCAAGCCATTAAGGATCATGCCTGATGTGGCTTTGGATCTGTAATTCCTTGCGCACCTCTTCATTAGCTGCCATCAGGTACTTAGGCAGGGCTCTCAATGACCACAGTGATTTCCTTTCCCTCTCCAGGTATTCTTCTGCTCACATTCCAGTCCACAGGGTTAATATGTTCATCATGTTTTATCTATGGCCAAGTTTGGCAGCCAAACATTCGCTCTCACCTGTTTCTTCATTTGTTTCACGTGTGCTCCATTTACAGAGAAAATATCACTGGCAAAAACAAAGTCTGACATCACCGTGCCTGGGGTCTGTTTATTTATCCTTTCATCACCTAGTAAGTATCTAGGACAAACAATATTGAACTGGAAGACATGTACGTACCTTTCATAACCTCTTCATTTTGTTTAAATGCCCCAGCCTTGGGCTGTATTTAACATGAAGCTCTGGGAACTGCATTCATAAACCAGATACTCAGCTGTTGTAAGTTACTGTAGCTGCGTTAAAGTCAGCGATACTGGGCTGATTTATAGTAGCTGACCTGTGCAGGAGCCAAGGAGAACACATATAAATGGCAGACATTCCAATAACTAAATTAAGCATGGGAAAACGCAGGCTGGCTCCTTGGAAAATACTCCTAACCAGAGCTGTAAGTGTTTGGAACAGGTACCCAAGCAAAGTGTTGGAAAGTTTGCCTTTGTGTGTTTTGCAATATGGAAGGGATGGAGCATTTTGAGAGCTAGGAGCTACCCAGAAATATATTAACCAGATGCTGCACATGCCTGGGTAGAGAGCGTAGTAATAAAATGACTTCACTCCTGAGAAAAATGCTTAGATTTAAACCTGGCCATTTCTTGGGTATTTCTGTACCGAGCCACAGCGTTTACTGTGTGCACCTCCTGACACTGCTCGACATAGCACATGGCAGGGTAGAAATAAGACAAAAATTGTCATACCAGGTCTGGACAAAGAGCTGGCCAGTTCAGCTGCCAGTGGTCAGGTGCACGTTTATAGGCAGGTACGCAGCCATCCCCACCTACCTGACTGTGCAGCTCACCACCTCCTCTGATGGAGGCCACACTTGCACTAAATATCACTCGATGGGCTTTTCCTTAAGGTCTAAAATTAAGATATTAATTTGCTTGGCCTCCCGCCACACCGTGGCACTGTGCTGCAGCACTGCGTTGGGGTGTAGCACATACTGTCTGTGCAGGTGGCCCCTCTCTGACACATCACCCTGCTCAGCTTCAGTTCCCTGGTGGGAGGCAAGAATAAACCTGCTTTCTCCATCTGACATGACATCGTCCACAGTCCCTATTCTGCTGTTTGAAATTCATACAAAGCCACTTGCCCTGATAATGGCAACGTTTCCCCAACAGCCCGTGGTGCATGGTGGTGCCATCTACTCCAGATCCTCACTTCTCTTGCCCTTCATTGCGCTGCTCTGAGTGGAGAGACGCTTGCTGCAAACCTGCCGGTGCGTGGCTGGAGGGAGCCTTTTCTCATCCCTGTCACCTTTTGCACCTGATGTTTGTCCCAGGAGCTGTGCCAGCATCTCCTCCTGCCTCTTCACAACCTCCCGGGGTGTCTTGAAAGAGCGTAGCCCCTTTGGTTTCAGCATAAAACACAGCTGGGCTCTGTCGGGGAGGACTCAGGTTAGATCAGCATTTTTCATTGAAGCATATTCCAATGCCTGGGCGTTCCTGAGCCGTTAACGGTGCCCATCACGCTCTCAGCTTTGCAAGCTGCCACAAATCAGCCTGAAGAGTAGCAAATAACTAGTTAGAGCTGTCAGGCGGCCATGAAATCGGTAAATTCGCTGACCAGCAGGGCTATGCAAAGGTGTTTTGTCTGGCCTTGCCCTCCGCCACTGTGCTGTTTTCCAAGTGGCATACCATTTTTCATTCCCGCTCTCAACCTGGCAGCATGCAGTCAAGTTCTGTAATAACAAACAGTGAAAAAGGACTGGGCTTTATGAACTTTAGGAAGTAAGGCAGAGAATAAAACATGCTCCATTAACCTGCCAGAAAAGATACATGGAAGACATAGGAACGACTCTTAAACCACCCTGCTAGAACATGAGGATTTTTTTTTTTGCTAAACTGATTTCCTTATGAATTATTTTTTTACTGCATAATAACTACCAAGAAAAGTATGTTTTAGTTATTCACACTGACCTTTTAAACTTCCAAGAGAACTGCATATTTTCTGAGGCCCCATGTAGGGCCTATTAATAATTATGCACTCCCACTGAGCTCCATTGATTAGTTTGGGTCCTATTTCACACTGTAAAATGAAAAAAAAAAAAGTCCCTAGTGTTTGTATATGTTTTTTCTTTTTATGTTCAGCTCTCCTCGGCTATAGATCAAGTTTTGCTGTTAGCACAGATTTCGGCCCGTATCGATGCGTTGCTGTGTCGTGGGCTCTGAAACCCAGAGAAAATGCAAAATCAGATGGCAGGGAGGAGGGCAAAGGGTGCGACCTGTGGTCCAGGAGTGACACTGGGGTTCAGCTGCTGTGATAAGGGGCAATATGAGCGACAGGACTGTGCGTTACTATGCTATGGTCCCACTCATGCCTACGTTTTCATTTCTGCTAGCAAACATTTCTTTGTGAATAAATCTACTTTCTTGGCAATGCTGTGTTAGTACTTTAGTTTCATTAAAGAGCCTGGAAACACCCCAGTGGTTCAGGCTGAGATATATAATACTGCTAACACAGATTTGTTTCATAACCCACAAACTATTAAAAATATTAGTGTCCTCCTGGGAGTTGCCTTTAAAGATTCCCTTTCTCTTTCTCTCTCACTTTCAGAGCTGGGCTAAGACAGCCAGCAATAATGCAAAGCAAGCTCAATTTATTCGGTTAAAAAAATAGATAACACAGTATTTTACTACTTCTGAGCACTTTCTTAGTCTGAATGTTGCTTTGTGTTCCACTTCTTATCCAATGTAAATAGCCATAAAAGAGAGTTGCCGAGACAACATGTGGATATTTCGAAAGGTAGACTTTACCCGTCCAAAGGGAGATGGCTTTTTGTTGGGAGTGAATTTAGTCTGGGACTTTGTAATGGGATATGCTGGTCCCTTCAAGACCGAGCAGGGAACTCCAAGTCCCTTCAAGACTGAACAGATCTGTATGCGTGTTGGGGGTCTGACAAAATCGTAACTGCAGGAAAAGGAACGGTCCCTGGCGGGCAGTCGAGCAGTGACTGGGTCCAGCGTTCAAGGTGAGGCTTTGAGGTGCAGGGGCAGCAGAGGTGTCCGGGAGCCACAGCCATCGGGGCAATTGGGACCCGTGGGGCTGGAGCAGGGAAGGGAGGCTGGCTCTGGTAGTAGCTTGCTCTCCTTTCAGCCATGGTTGCTTAGGGACGTGAAGGTGCCGGCACTTTTGCGTTGGTGGGGAGACAGCCGCCAGCTTACGTTTTGCTTTTAGTGCCAGAACTCTGCTGGGGAAAGAGTCTGGAAAGCCAATGGAAGTGCTAACAGGAAGGAAGCTCCAGGTGGCTTTGAGTTTTGTTAATGCACCTTTTGGAGTGTTTGTTTGGACTTTGCCACTGGGCGTCCAGGCAGGAGATGTGATGAGGTTAACAAGGAGCCCAGAGCCCTGGGGGGCAGCGGGGAGCACCCTCCCTTGGCTCCAGAGAGCAGCCAGGATGCCTGGTTCAAAGTCAGCAGAAAAGCCCTGTCCTGGATGGGGCACTCTGAGGACCGTGGTGTCCTCTAAACACATCTCTTGGCATCGACACCTCCTTACTTTGTTCAGTTCCCCTAAATGCTGCCGATTTTGAGAGAAACGGAAGGTGAGCGTGATGTCTGTAGCATTTTCTGTGTCGTGGGAAGAGGAGTGCACGTCTCCGCTCTGCTAGTGCTTGCAGCAGCCCCTTGGCCTCTGTGCCTGAGGGTGCTCCCAGTGCTGCTTTTGTCGCATCAGACAGCATCACGGAGGAACTGGAGCATCGCTGCTAGAGACAGGCAGAAGTAACATTCATCAGAAAAGCCTGTATTTCAGGAGGGAAAGGCACATTTCCAGCTTTAATTTGGATGTTCAGTTAAGCAGTGAACGTTAGCTTTCCGCTTCTCTTATCTCCTATGAGAGTCATAAGTGGGGGGAATTATTATGAAAAGCTCTTCTTATGCTGCTTCTGTTATTTAATGCCCTTCACAATAGCACGAAGAGGACCTGGTAGAGATCAGAGCCTCCCAGCCCACCATCCCCCTGTGTTTTCTGCTACCCTTGTAGCATGGGCTGCTATTATATAGTTAAGGGCAAGAAAGGGCGCAGAAAAAGCGTGCTCTTTGTTTTACAAAGAGGGAAGGGAAGCACAAAGAGAAGCAATAACTTGTGCAAAGACACGCAGGGAGTCACAGACAGAGCTAGGAACTGTGATGTAGCTCTTTCATCCCAGTCAGTATCTTACCCGCAAAATAATCCAGTTTAGTTCTTCTTAAAAAAGCAAAATTTATAAATATTTGCTTAAATCCCAGCTAGTTTGCATAGCAACCTTATTCATATAGAAGTTTTTATGTAAGATTGGCAAGTCAGAGCTTGGGATTCTTTTTTCTGGGTCATTTGAAGAAAGTGTGAAGAAACTTCTGAACTGCCGAATCCAAATCTGAACCAAATTTTCCCCCCTTTGAACTCTGCTTATTGCAGACTGTAATAACATTCATCCACATTTCATAGGGTATCCTTGCAGATGGAGGAAATACAGTAGCGCTGTTTGACACAGAAGAAATTAGATTTACGTGAAATTCCCTTTCCCTGTGTCCCTTGCTTTATTTCCAACAGACTTACGGTTAACAATCAGCAGTGTTTCACTTTCAGACAGTGTGGTTTTCATTACAGAGGCTAAGGGAGTTTAAAATATTCTCTGAGCACACAGCACACATAACATCCTACCCCATTTCTTTTGATTTCCCTTTGCGGCACTAGCGTTACAGATGCTGTACAGAACGTGTTAGAGGACACTGCTTTTATTTGCCATCATTACAAGGAGGAAATATATTTAGAGCCATCTGTTCAGACTCTTTGATTTCAGCTGAATGTAAGACATCTTTGATGAAGAGCTGCTTTTGGAGAAAGGTGGTGTCAAACCCTGGCAGGCAAACAAACCAAGGGAATATGGCATCGCGACATGCCTCCAGCTTAATCGGCAGGTGTGGACAACACAGCTTTACCAGGAGGGGGAATTTAAGCTCTCCCTCCTGTCAGTTACCTTTCCCCAGTTGGAAGTAAGCTCTTTTCAGGTTTCACTTGGGGTCAGCTCCACACGGCGTGAAGGGAGAGGCGAGAAACCTGAACTTGTGTAGTGATTCCATATGTCGGAGGCTTCCCTGAGCGCTCGGCAATAGAGCAGGGAAGGTGCGGTCCCTCCACCTCGCTTTAGGGAAGCGTAGGTATCCTTTTGCCAGATCCAGACCCTGAAATAAAGTAGGCACAGCGTTTTTAGAAAGTGAAGTACGCTTTTCCTAGGGATGGGAGTACTTTAGGAGGTGCTATAGAAATTGAGCTGGACAGAGTTGTGTACCTGTTTCCAAAGGAATGGCGAGCTTTCAAAGACAACACTGGGGATTTTGAGAGGCAGAGAGAATTTTCAAGTATAATCCCTGTCTGTTGGCTTTCAGGTCCATGCTTGGGTGAAATCTAGAAGCAGTTGTTTTCCTCATAGGGGCTGAGATACATTCACACACTGGATTATACCTTGTAAGAGCTTGTTTCCAGAACAGCTCATTAACTGATGCCAACATTTGTAAGGATGAATTATATGGGGTTGCTGAGACCGTAAAAGGTGTGTTGTGACTCTCCTTCTACCCACCTGATCTCTAGGTGGCCATACTATGTCCATAATAGGCCATATTACTATCAACTACTCTCTGCCCTAATGGAAAAGAGTAAAATAAAAGATCTCGGAGATCTAGTGTTTTGTAAATAAAGGTAAAATTGTTTGTGTGTGTGTGTGTTTGTTTCTACACAGTTTAGGAGTGTATCCTTGAAAGAATTTGTCTTAAAGAATTTGCTTTCTACATTTGAGTTCCATAATTATGACAAGCAATAATCAATTTATGTACACTTTTCTTAGGCTGGTATACCACATGCCACAAATATCCTATGATATATGCATCATTGTAGGATTTGATATAATAACATCTTTTTGCTGTGTGAAAACTGTTTATGAGCATGAATTACATAGCTGAAGTCGTATCTCACTTTTACTGGTGTAAATGCATGGTAGCTGCAGGGAGGTGGCTAATGCTGATCTCATTTGTCAATATAAGTAGGATATCAGTCTTTGCAGAAGAATCATCAGAAACATCATTATTTTTGTCAAAATAGGCCAATGTGGGATAAGAAAAAAATAATTTTCAAAAATTATGTAAATCTAAGACTGTATGTTTAATTGCCAATGGCTGGAAATACTGGAAGCTTCACAGTTCAGACTTTGCAGTGAGTAGGGAGGATCCAGCTCTTCATAAAGCTTTCTTTTACTCTCTAAAGTGCTGATCTCTTATACTGTTGCTTGTAAAAGCAGGGAAATCCTCAATGAAAATTTATTATCATGCTAAACAGTTTGTGGGACACTTCTTAAAAAAATAAAGGCAATCAAAACACTTCAGAATATATGTATGTATATATATATATGCATACACACACATGTATGTATAAATCAGCAACATAAGAGCACAGCAGTGTAGGTTACAGCTTTCCCTGGAAAATCCTCATCAGCAGAATGCCAGGCTGAATTATAGATCAGGGAAGATCCCTGGTGTTCTCTGTACTGAATGCATTATGGTGGAGTTAGTTCATTGACTCTAGTGTCAACACTGGTGACATATTCAATGCAGCTCATTTAAGAAATGCTATCAAAACTTTTTTGGTGGACAGTTGAGTTCTTGACAGTATAGCTTTTTGGTGTTTTCTCTTTTTACCTAAATGTGTCTGTTTTCTGTGAGAAGTTGGATCAATATTGAAAGCCTATTGGCCCAACCTAATATTGTTCATTCCAAGAGACTTTGGTGGGTGGCCAAAGGATTAGAGATATTTCAACAAAAGTGCAATATTTTCCATTAAAAAAATCCCCTATGATTTTCTGGGAAACTCTAGTACTTAGCTTCCCATGTATCTTCTCTTTGTCATCATTGTCAGAAACTAACTGGCATTTCTTGCTGACATTTTTAGAAAAGAATATTTATACTAGAAACAATGCAAATAAAAATAAGTTGGCAGAAACGAGTGACATTTACAGTATGATAGAGTCCTGACATTTTTATGCCACCAGTGGGAATATTCCCTGTTTGATGACTGATTCTGTCGTTCTTCCATCATCCTTGTAGACCTATTCAACTCAACACAAGTGCCCAGCTAGATTCCCGTCTGCTCTCTAGTGAAACTCGTGGCTGAAACGAAGTCTAATGTTGTAGATAATGAGCAATGCTGTTGACCAGCTGTGCTGTGGTGAACCTCGGCCACCACTTTAGTTAGAATAGCAAAATTTGGATCAGAAGTACTGCTCAATACATCACTGATTTTATCTTCCAGCTCAGGGGAATAATTAATTCATAATCTCTGTGGAGTAGGCGCAGAGAAGGTCCTGCAGTACTTTATTACGTGTCGAAGTCCTCTATAGATGAAACTTCTCTTTATGCTGAGCTCTAGCACAAGGCATATGCACTGGTGATGGGTCTTATTCAGAGATCTGAATTTCATTTAGGAAGAAGGATGACAAACTGGAAGCCTTGGGAAAGACTTCAAGATGAGATTCAACACCTGGGTACTTAGTCCATGCCCACGCATTTTATGTTCATAATACAAAATACATGGTTCCTTCTGATTTTGTGTTTCACGTGGCAGGAAGCATTTTGATTTTTCAGAAAGTGTTAAGAATCCTAACTTTATGTGAGTACTCATTGACATCCTTTCAATATTTTTGAAGTTAGTACATTTTTAAGGACATATGCTTCATATGCTTTTTAAGGACTTTGCTTCTGTTTAAATGTAAACAGCCTTTCCAGTCCAGCAGACTTATGGTTTTCTTGTGGATTTCAATGCAGTTCGTTGGTTAAGAGAGAAAAGACCTTGGCCTGCCCGAGTGTTGCAATTTTTCTGAATTTCTCCCTTGTTTTGAGCAAAGCTATGATGTAAAAAGACTCAACCAAGCCACTGGCCAAGAAAATAAATACATAAAGAGATCTCATGAAACTGTGAAAGAAAAAATACCTCTCAGACTTTGTGCCCATTCATAAACTCTTTTTAAATGGTCTTCCCATGTAAAATATCACATTTTCAAGCAATTAATGTTCATTACCACAACCGGTCTCATTAAGACAGGTTGAGCTACATAAAAAGGTTTGGTTTTGCATTAAAAATAATACCTCTTCCTTCCCCACTGCTCCACAAAAGCTGACTTGTAGCCTGGATACTCAAGATGTGAATACAGTAAGATTAGGATAATGGTGTGGCTGGCAGAGATGGTGAGCATCTAAATCTAAAGTATCCCAGCAACGTTTTGTAGCCTGATCCTGGACTCCAATAGTGCATGCATGCGGGGATTTGTACAAGGCAAGCAGACAAGTGGTGTAGGATCTGCTGTTGTTCCTTCTTGTAATGATTTTATGTAAGAATCAGGGACAACATGGCCTGTTTGATGGGCATAGATGACTCAGAAATGGGTCCTGACCCCATTAGTTAGGCTCGGTTATCTGAGTGCACAGCCATGTGTGGGATAAGGGAAGGGGGAAAGCGCCTTCATTTAGGACAAGACAGAGCATATAGAAGCTGCTCCTCTTACTTGGAAGCATTAAAAGGCTGATAACTGTTCTACAGTCCAGACATTGACTAAGGATGTGTTGTGTGTGTGCTGGGATGGATTGGTAGCAGAGAGGACAAGGTGGTCACCCTGAGTGAAGTTCACCTTCTCCAAATGGAGCTCATTAGAAGAAGCCACACTTCACTACAGCCAGCCGCCCTTGTGTTATGATGCAGAAGGTGAGAGTCTAAAGCTGTTGTGACAAAAAAGTTTCCAATGAAAACTTGAGGGTATCTCAAATGCTTGCTATTTTTTTTATTGAGGCGCCCAAATGCTTGCTTATTTCTTCCAAGTACTGCAACTGTTGTAGTGAAAAGATATTACCTCTTCCAACAAAATTTGTCCTGCTTATAAACCCTCCACATAGGTTTGTGGTGTTAAAGAAGATTAATGTTAGCATTATTCTGTTAAGATACAAATAGGTCAACACCAGTGGAATCTGAGAAATGCTGAAAATTGATTGATTAAATTCTGACCAAACAGTTTTCCTTAAAAACAGGGCACATTCATTTATGTTGAGTATGATTCATTGGTTTGTGCTGATTTTGATGGCAAGTGAATGATTTCATATTTCATTTCACTAATGCTCTGGTATAGGCTTACCTTTATTGATTTGCTGTTTTTTGTTGTTTTTTGTTTGTTTGTTTTTTTCATTTTGGCATAAAGTATCTTCTCTATTATACTCTAGAATTAAAATTAAAATAAAAATGAGATATTGTTAGTCTATCAAATGAAAAATAAATAACTTTGCTGTTATAGACATACAGTGCTTACGCAGATTCAAAATGTATTGCTAGTTATTGTGTTTCCTTTTTTTCCCCCTAAGTTTTGCTCCGGGAGAAATTTTGAAAACTTGCCTTTTTTGTTCTCAATTTGGAATGAAGACAGGCTTTGTGCTTGGTCTCCAGCTGAATAGAAATGCTGCTTCCTTGTACTGCAGAGGGAGAGCAAACAATAAAATGATGCTGACATCTCTGGAGAAAACACCCTCCAGGTGAACAGATTTTAAAAGCTGGAAAATCAACATGCTTGGAGCAGGAATCATAATTCAAATCCATTTGGTCTGTGTCTGGTTACAGAACCAGTAAAAACACTTATGTTTTGAAGCAATGGTCTGCCTTTCCCAACCCTTTTGCTCCACTCAGTGCCATGAAAGAGATGAAGAGCTGAGCTGAGGAAGCAGACAGAGGTAAATTCTGGCTCTGCTGGTTTGGTGACTGGGAGAGCACTGGCAAACAGTGCTGCACTGATTTTTTGAGGTTAGTTCTTGATCACGAGAGGCTGGACAGGGTTCTGTGAGTAGAAGAAAGGGTCTGAAACAGGTTGGCTGAAGACAGACTCCAACCACATGCCATTTATCCTGTTGTTAGAAGTTTCTGATTTTTTCAGGGCATGTGAAGCTGCTCACTTTGGTGAGACAAGACAGGACACTGACACTTCTCCCATGAGACATTCTTCTCGGCCAGTGAAAGCTAGAAAGAAAAGAGGCCAGCTTCCAAATTCTGAGGCAATGAAAAAGTCAGGATCTGGAGGTGGGGTTGAGACAGTGTTGGATCAAAATGATTCAGAAGAGTTGAAGAGTTGATGTTCCTTGGCAGGTGCTGAAAGTTGCAGGGCTTTATTTTCATTTTTCTCTCAAGAGAAACAAGTGCATGTTCAGGCACAGATTTTCAGAGGAATTAGGATTGCTGCTTTTAATCTGCACATTCTCTGAGAAGAAAGAGATGAATAAACTGCAGGTGTCAAACTAGCTAGGGTAGCCAGTTAAGTAGCCATCAGAAAGAAGAACCCCTTTAAAGCCAAATTCTTCTAGCAAACCCAACCGTCTGTTCTGTAAAGCAACCCACAATTCCTAGTACGCTAAATTTTATAGCCCATAGGAAAAAAAGAAACACAAACTCAGGGAACGAGGAATGCCGCAGAAACTGTTTTGTTAGAGGGAGGTTTGACTTCTCTTCCAAGGCAGCGTTCTTGGTTTTGTTGTTTTACTTTCTCTTTTTTTTTTTTCTCCTCCTTGTGGTAATGGCACCCTTAGCAGGTTTTGTTTCGTATGTGCCAGGTAGTAATTAAAATTAGGAATGTGGTAATCAGCATCTTAGCCTTGGGTGCTAGAAAGAGATGCAGTAAACAATGCCAAAATTTGTTTCAAAACCAAAGGAGACCGATGGTGAGGACCTGTACTGAGGCACCTTTTGAATTCAGTGGTTCCAGTTGACTCCTGCAGGAAGGAGATGGAAATGTAGCCCAGCATTTCGGTTAAGTCTTGCTGTCTGCTGTGCCATGCGGAAGGCAACAGGTTGCTTGAACTTTGCTGTGACTTGGCCTGAAGTCTTGTGAGTAACAGCTTGTGACAGAGAAAATCATGTCCCTGAGGTCTGTCTGTGGAGATGAACCAAGCCTTGCTACACAGCCCCGGCCCTAGAACACACTGTGCAGGCCATTTGGGGCTGTTAAAGCCATTTTTCCTTTAACTCCCCTGCAGTTCAGCAGTGGATGAGGAAACTGTGAGGAGCTTTTGCTTCTTCAGGTAAAAGCTGGACTGACATCAGCTTCACCTCCACCAAGGAGAGGGCAAAGGAAGGAGCACAAACTCCACCCTCCCATCCTGCTAGGCCTCTCCCACCTCCTTGCTGGGAAGTCAGGGGCAGGGACACTGCCATGCAGGCCCAGAATGGCTTCGCACACACCATACCCCCAGGAAGGCCTACAAAGGGACCAAAATCCTGGTGGTCACCTGTTATAACCCAGCCCCAGCTTGGTCACCCCCTGACTGCTGCTGCACAGGGCCGTGGTGGCTACACAGGCATCGATTTGTGTCTGGCACCGCAGGCTGCCGGCACCTTCTCCTCCTTCCCCCCTGGCTACCACAGGCTCCTCTCCACTGGCCATCACCCCACGTGCAGCCACACAGCCACGGCCCAAAGAGCTGGGATCTGCTCCAGTGGGGCCAGCCAGCACAAAACCCAAACTCTGCTTCTTTACTTGTTTTATTACAGTCCGCAAGAGCGGGCATTGGCTGTGTCAGGAGACTGTGGTCTCTCGGTGGATTGTGTTTGTGGTCGGGCGCTCGGGAGTCCAGATTTCTAGCCCTGGTGCTGCCGTGTGCTCAGTGTGTGGCCTTGGAAAACTCTCCTAGCTCTGCTGCGCAGCAGCTTTTCCTTCTGTCGGGTGGGGAAGTGACACCTGCTTTGCTGAAGGGCCAAACCGCAGCTGGGATAAACAGCGGTGTCTCGCTAATGAGGATAACCTTTTGTACTAGCGGCTCAGAGGAAAGGCATTAAAATAAAGGGTGTTACGTGCAAATCCTGCAGATTCTGTTCCAGGCAAGAAGATGCTGAGCTCACCGGTCATTCTTTGCCAATTATTTCACAATAATGTATATCATAAAATCGCACCAGCTACCAAAAATGAATACATTGGAGTAATTCTTTCAGAGCAAGCTAACTGATAGAACACGCTTGTGTTTAGCCAGGGGATGCTGCGTGGTGGTGTGGCGTGGAGGGGGATGGAGCTCTGTGGCTCCCCTTCCTCCTTCCGCAGTGCTCAGGAGCTGTGCTTGGAGGTTAATCTGTTTGGTGGGTCCTGATTCTGTCCTGAGCTGATTCTGCTCACTGGGTGCAGGTTTTGTGATGGTGAAAGGCCATAGTCTGACTCCTGCATGTTGCATATGCAGAGAGAGTTGTGTGCCTCAGTTTCCCCAATTACAAAAGGAATGAGGGTATTTTTTTTCATTGCACTAAGAAGAGGGAATTAATTACTTTAGCTTAGATCACTGTCTGGGTTAAATCTCTGGATGGAAACCTCTTTCCATCCACGTTACCACTAACAAACCTGTATGACTCTTTTGTCTCTGAGCAGTCGAAGGCAGCTGAAGACCTGAATCCTTGCTGTGAATAGCAGGCATTGCTGATGTCTCTGTAAAGATGGACATCTCAGGTTAGAAACCACGTTGTGGGGTGATTCCTATATGTGTGCATGTGACTTAGGAAGAAGCCTGCTTCTTTTGCCACAGGCAGGAACTTGGTGAAGCAAAAAGTGGTTCCACCATATTTTTGTCTGAGAATCTTCAGTGTGTATTGTCCTGTTCCCTGGAGAAGTGGAAGGAGGTCTGAATTGTCCAGGTTCTTATTATATTTGGCTCCCTCCATGCCTGCGGCGGTAACCTCAGCAGAATCCAGCATCAGCTGCTGCAACAGGAGATCTTTGTAAGGTGTGAAGGCATCAAGCTGAAGAAGTATATGGTAAAACAATACCACATGTTGAAAGCACAATAGGAGTAAGTCCATTTTGGCACAGCCTTCCACATGAAATCCTTTTTAATTTCAGTGACGTCACGTTCCTAGTCTCAAGGAACCTATAGCAATATTTTCTGTGCCATAAATAAATCCACTTGGGGACTAATAAACTAAACTGTTGCTAATTTGTAATGTGCCACTTTTGCAGCAGTATCCAAAATTCATATGCACTAAGATTCCAGGGATGGAAAGAATGAGGTGGCTTGTCCCTAACCACTGGTTAACTTTTTAAGTTACACTGGTGAGTCGGGTGCAGTTTGGCTTTTAGTGAGGCCCCTGGGGAAGCAAGGCCATCTTAGCCTACAGTCTTTAAAAAAAAAAAAAAAAGACTATTAAAATAAAAGCATACATATAAATAACATAAAATTCAGGGAAATGATGTCTTTGTGACCGAAGCAGGAACACTTGTGCCATTCAGGGGCCTTACTTGTACTTTTGCCTATCACCACTGATAAGCATGAGCAACCTTGCCTCATTTTATAGGCACAGGCAGGCCTTTATGTGTACAGGGCCTCTCTGCTTAGTGTGACTGTGTGGTTCAAGGGGGTTTTTAGGGGGTCTGGCTGTGAGGGGAGGGGAGGGGAGTGTGACAGATATCTCAGCAGGGCAGGTTGGTGCCCTCAGCGTAGCAGGTAGCAGCTGGTTATTGCTCTCATTGCGAGTGTCCATGTGTATCTTGTTCTCCCCATTTCACTCTGTTGTGATCTGCTTTTGGGGTCTGATCTTAGATTAGGCTGAACTTTTTCCGTTGTAAGAGTAACAGTCCAGAAAAAAACTGAAATGCTACATCTCCGGGGCAGATATGTGTTAGAGGTGTTAAAAGACTGTTTTGATTTTGCCCCTTTTGTTGCCACCGTTGAAGACAGTGATAGATCTCTATTTTGTCACATCTGGAGTGGAAAATGTTGCTCTTTCAACTTTTTGGGCTCGTATCGGCATGAAAGCAAGTATCAAAGGACTGGGATTTCTCTCAGGACACACCACTTTTTTCTGACAGCTCTTTGGATGGTTCATGACTGGGAAGGAGTTCAAAGCAACCTCAGACAGTTGAGTACCCTCTTGTTATCACAAAAACATCAAATCCCTGCATAGCTTTGCCTCCTCTTTAAAAACGGTGTCTGTCCAGGGCTGGCCCCATCCTGCCATTATGCTGATAATACGCAGCATCTCTCACAGTGAAGTGGCACTCTCTCCCAGGATGAAGCTGATAGATACCCCTGCGCAAGGAAAACCCACATTAAACTAATAATCAGATACACCAGGAATGTGTTTGCTTTACAGTGAAAAGAAGGATTTGCCTGTTCTCCTCTGAAGGAGTTACAGTCTGCCACAGGCTTCCTATGTGGTTCTAAGCAAACGGGTTAAAGCATGTCTCTCTCCTGTGAGAAATGATCCCAGATCATCTTTTCATCCTAATGTTGTCACTAGAAGGGTGCACAGTCAATAATGAACACACTGGGCATAAACCAACAAAGCCCCTCACGGTCTCCTCAGCAGTACCAGCTGGGGCACTGAGCAGAAACACCGACAGTGAAGGTCATGAAAGCACCGCAGACAAAGCGCCTGACAACCTGAGCTGACAACCAGCACAAAAAGCGCTGGTTTTGTTCTGTTCTTCACTAGATAACAGCTCCCGTCCTGTTAGCGTTTGCCTGGAGCTGTATGGCAGCGCATGGCGGCCTTCCCTGAAGGCCAGGGAAGGCCTTCTCATGGAAGATTTCTCTTCTTCCAGCAGTTCTTCTGCATTTGCATCCATCTGGAAAAACTCTGCCTGTCTCACCTTGTGATGAAGGTCTGTCTTCTCACTTGCCCAGGACCCACCAAATGCGGTGGCCCAGCAGATAAACCAGTATAGGTTTAGGTAGGGCCTAACAGTAAGAAGTATTGTTGAGTGTTTATTGCAGGGTCAGGATCTCTCATATTAATCTTTCCCTTCAGCGCTGGCAACCCACCCGAAAGTAACATCTAGGAGTTCAGGTATACGGGACCTGTGGGAACTCAGAAAGTTGCTGCCTGTCTGCAGAGCTACCCTAACAGGCCCTACAAGCGCTCTTAAATGATGATTAAGTCAAGCTACCTTGTGTGCAGTTGCGCCGGGCTGGGGGTTGGCACGGGGACAGCTATTTACACTTTATCTGACGTGCTAACATCGCAGTAATTCAGCTGTGGTTTGTGTTCTTAGTGCACGAAACTCCTTCCTACCCCATCTCTCCCCAGCATGCTTATAAACTGTAGGGAGACACAAACTACTCTCAACATGAAAATCAACTCGGGGGTGTCCACATCAGCATTTAGTTTGGATCAGGACCTTGCTTTTGCAATGAATCCCTCAGTCTTACCCCCGTTGCACCTTGGTACTTACTGTGGATTCAACAGGCGTTCAGTCCATGGGACCAGCCTAGTGCTAAGCCAAAGTAAACCTCCTGAAATGTATATAGTGTTTATTATATCAGGCCCCACTCTCCTGATCCATTCCTGTCGGGCCACACTACTTGCCAATTTAGCCAATTCAGACTCTCATTTTTAACAGCTTCCCCCAGCCCTTCCTCCATCTCACACGTTACAAGAAACCCTTTTCATGCAGTTTCTATGTAGACAATGTGAGCTGGTGCAACTCACAGGAGCAGGATTTACTCACCTGAGTGAAGTCTGTGCAGCTGGCCTATGAGTTACAGAAAATTATCTTTGAGTCTTTCAGCTGTAACCTGGCGTAGGCTGACTTGCACCAATTAAATCTGTTATTACTTTGCTAGCTTTATATTCATGTTCACTCCTGTTTATCTATCAATATATTGTGCGCCAACAGCATTATTGCAAGGCCAGAGGATTATATTATCCAGGCTATCTGAGCTCATCAGGTCTTGCCAGTCTTATAAATCCTTCCTCATTATTAAAGGATCCCAAGTGATTAGCTAGTATGTGATTGCCAGGGCCAAAGTAAGCCTTCTTTCCCTGACATTATTCAATATACTAAGTGGAGATAGAGTCTTTTTCTTTTCCTTCTTCCATCTTCCTTCTTTCCCTTTCTCTTTCCCTTTCCTTTCCTTTTCCCTTTCCCTTTCCCCTTCCCTTTCTCTCTCCCTTTTTTTTTTCCCTCCTGTCTTTTTCCCCCAGCCCTGCTGTCTGGTCTTTGCTGGGCTGGAAAGTCACAGAAGCTGTTTTCTGTCAGTTTGTTGATATCTTCTTCATCTCCTAGCCTGGCACAGAATCTGCTTTTGTTAGTTTTCCTTTCAGGAATACATGTGCACTTCAGCATGAGGTCTGACAACCTTTACCCTCCAGGCATGACTAATTCCCATTTACAAGACCACTACAAAATCCGTCAGATCAAAAATGTCAGGAAGCCAGGAAAACCCCATCGCGTACGGCCGGCTGGGGCTGGTCCCCCTGTGCTGTGTGACAGAGTGCACTCTGTCGGCCGTGCTTGGGTGCGATAAGGTCAAGTAGAAGTGGCACCTTGAAGGGAAGGGGGACGGAGGGGAGGGAAGGAGGGTTTCAGTTTCGCAAGCAGCCTGTGATGCGTTGTTTAATACCGTGCTCTTCGCAGCCAGACACCGTGGCTGTACTAACAGCCAGGATTAAGGCAATGGTATAAATTGAAAGTAAGGACTTACGAGATGTCTTATGGTGTTGGAAAACCTGAGGTGGAGGCTTTCATGGGGTTGAGTTTGAAAGTAGGAAAACAGCAGTGCAAAGCCCCCAATAAGTTTATTGGAAGTTGCCTTCAAAGTTTTGCCTTTATGTGGTTTAGGAGTGGTGATAGTGATAATCCAGGCTGGTTTTTCAATCTTTTTTTTTTTTTTTGATACTATCTTTTATAGAAACATGTCTTAGCACTGAGAAGCAGGATGGGGAGAGTGTCCCAAATCCTACTCTGGTTATCTAATCCAACAGCTTATTTTCAGCCAAACTCTCAATGACTTCAGCTTCTGGTGAGGCCAACTCTGAGGGCTTCTGAAAAATCCCTCCCTAAGGCAGAAATCAGTGTTACACCGACAGTCTGTGGTTGAATCTCTTGACATGTTCAGTCATTGCCCAAAAAGCCAGTGCAGATGAAGAGGAATAAAAATGTATGCAGATGTGAGGTCTGAAAGAATGAGAGTGCTCCACGAGCGAGACCTCAGGAAGCAGGAGGTGGCCTTGAATCAACCACGGAAGAGTTGGAAATGAGGTTTGTGTTTAGCTGCCCAAAGGGAGCTGGAAAAAGGAGTGAGAAAGAGAAGGTCTCGGGAGAGCAAACCCCAGGGAGAAGGCAATATTGAAAATAAATGAAGGATCTCAATTTCTGTTGCAGGCATGACCCTTTGACTTCAGCAGGGCTGTACCAAATAGAATTTGGCTTTATGGACACAACTTGCTTACAAATCTGAGCTGGAGTGCACAAGAGAGGCACATAGGCAGCTGATTCAGCAGCAGCTTTGCTGGCTTTTTCACTTGGAATTGTGTGAGCCCCTTTTCATTTTTCCCCTTTGGATTTCAGGAGGAAAATTTCAACATTGTTAAAACCTTCTCAGTCACATCTCTGAAACCCAAACCTGGTATGAACTACGGGAAGGTGGTTTGTAGAGCTTCTGTTCTAACCTGGAAAGTTCTGAATTCTCTCTGTGTGGGCCTGATCCAAGATCCATAGAAATCAATCTTAGGCTTGCCATATACTTTAATAGAAATTGGACCAAATTGCAAAAGTTTCCTATTCCTCTGGCTGATTTCTATGGACTTTTGCCCACTCAATTTAAAAGAACAATTTATATCATGAAAAACAAACCACTTTCGTTGTGTCTTTCTGTGTTTATATTTTCTTGGCTAATGTTCTTTCCTTACTGTAACTGGCTGAGAAACGGTGACTGTGACTTTTGTATTGTTTTAACGGGACATGAGGAGGAAAAGTGGTTTAAGTACTTGCTGCAGGAAGTTTTATCACTCAGCTTGAAGTTAGAAAGGTTGGTGTTAAAGAAGTCCCACCTGAGCACTCAGAAGAGATGAGATGCCCATCATTTGATGGCCAATTATTATGTGGTGTTTGAGACTTTTAGACTGGAAAGCAGCTATGCCATGGCAGAAAATACCATGCTAATTGAAGACAGCTCCTGTCCGTGACTGGTTCTTACCACCTCTGTGCATCTCGGTCCTTTGGGACATGGGTTTATGAGGCTGCACCAAGTGACTCATCTCCGTCTTCCTGTTACCCTTTCACAAGAACAAAACTCATTGTGTCTCATTCTCCTCTTACAAAAGGGGATTTATCCAAGCCCACATCCTCTAAGTACAAGCTAAGTCTTTACCACTGGGCAAGAACTTTCTTCCCAGCTCCATTGCAAGTCAATACTGAAGTACATTGGCAGAACTCTTGTATGAATTAGGTCTGGAACAGCAGAAAAATTGTATGGGAGGTTGAGCTGAGGTAATAAGTTTTCATTAGTTGAGTCTGTAAATCTCTGGCATGCAGTATCCTGCAGCCTACTGGGGTTTCCCCAGCCTTCAGCACCATGGGCCTTCAGCACCTATCGCAGCTCTGGGCCACCCATGCGGGTTTGAGCTCTGTTGCATGTCAGGATCTGGTTGTGTTACTATGCGTAGGGAGTTTACACAGAAAGTACCACCTGCGAGCAGCCTGCCTGACCATGCTCCACGTTCAGCCTCAGCTGGGAAGCCCAAAAGCTTTGCTTGTGCAGGGCAGAGAGAGGGGAGGCATCAGCTCTCTGGGGTTCTCTCTAGGATGAAGTCCTACGTGGATTCCTTGAGAGCTGAGTTTACTGCTCAGCCTTCCCTTCACGTCATCTCTGCTTTATCACCTTTTTTTGTAGGACTTGGAGGAACATAGTTACCTGGAGACCTGTACCCTGTCCATCAACTTTGTAAGAACAGGTGATAAATTTTGTAGCCTTGAACAAGAAGGCTCCCATACTAACAAAAGATAAAATGCATTCACGTCCCCTCAGGCTTCCAATGCATTATACGCTTTATTTTCTTGGGTGAAGAAATATGGTGGAAATCATCCACTTACTTCACCAAAAAGAAAATTGAAATAAACTTAGGACCGTTTCATCTTTTTTTTTCCTCCCTTTTTTTTTTTTTTTGTGCTCTAAACTTTTCTTAGCTAATCAGGCTTGTAGTTAGCAGCTCATTTTGACGGCTTGTACTAATAATTTTGTACAGCTTGCAGGATAAATGTCCACTGATGGAAATGAGAGTGATCCTTTACTTCAGTCTACTGTATGCTGTATGTTTGTACGTAAAAAGAGCGAGATGCCCAGGACTTTCCTTGTCAGCCTTTCGTGGGTTTATGGTTTGGATTTTTTTTTTCCCTCTTAATGTTACTAATTCAGAAGTAATAAATATTTTAGAACAAAGTTGGAGGGACTCATTTAGGGTTAGATCTGACCATAAGCATGTGATGAATGGGCTTCAATTTAAATGCCAGTGGTTGGGGTAGCGGCAGGCGGTGGCTGCCACTCGAATCATGCAACTCTTACACGTTCCAGCCACAGTGGACTGAGTTTAATGAAGCAAATTCAGTAGGGATTTAGCCTGACCTCTGGGATTTCCGAAGCTGCATTTAAGAACCCCAGTTAAGGAGGGAGGAAAGATGTCTGAGTAAACTTGTCTCTCTGAAGGAGATATCTTCATCACCCATAAGAAACTGTTAAAATTGCTCCTTTTCAATTTGTCCCTTTGGTCAATTTTTGTAATGTATAAGCAAAGGCAGCAGGATTCCCTCACAGAGTGTGATCGGTGGAGTGGTATATCTTGGTGTGACTCCATGCACTTGAAAGAGTTACTGCTAGATTATACTAGTGAGAACCTGAAAAAACATCAGCTGTAAATATACAGTATAACTGATGTAAAGGCAAATGTTTGAAAACCTCCAGGATGCTGATTTAGCTTGGCTGTACTTCAGCCAAGCCAGTATTGGTCTGAGATGAGTTTTATTGACATAAAGCTGCTGCAGTGCATCAAGCTACATTTCTGTTTGCTGATAGGCAAGCGAGGAAGTGTGTGCCTCTGAGCAGCAGGGTCTGCTAACGTGTAAGTGGTGGCAATTCTTACGTGAGCCTCTTAAAGGAAATGCTGAGTGCTGCTGGGTTGCATGGACCAGGTCCTTACAAAGGTCTTCTGATTTTAAAGTTTGTCATATTCTTCCTTCAGAAGGATGGAATGGGGCTGCACCGCTGGCTTGGGAGTGTATAGGACTGTTCCCTAGCTGAGGATGTAGTTCAAATACTAATTGCCAAACTTACTATTATTAATCTATGATTCTTATTAGTTAGTGTGGTATTAACCAACAAAGTGATGGTGCTTAGCAGCAAAAGATCTAGAATGTAGTAACTGGGGATTTAATGCTTGTTAAATCAACTGTTGGAGGAAGCTGAGCAATTCCTGAGACTGGCTTTGCTATTTTCTTTTGAGTGAGCTAGTGTTGGCCTTTTTCAATTGAAAGCCATATAAGTGTTTTGGGAGGTAGGGGGGAATCCAAGAACTGTATATCATTTTAGAAAAAATAAATAGACCCTGTCATCTATTACAACACTGTCACGTTGGTTTGCATTTACAACTGAAACGAAATGAGGCTGAAGACTGTTCATTCCTATTATTTTCCCCTGATTTGTTTCTTTCTTTGCTTTCATGTGTGGGTGGGTTTTTAAAGTTTTTGTCTTGCTTCATTTGGCAATTTTGTGTGTGTGTGTGTCCCACATTCTGATGGGTTGCAGTTCATCTGCAGGCTGCAAGGCTGAAGCCCCCAAGGGTGGGCAGTGTGTAGTTCCTGCTTAGCACTCAAACAGGTAGCAAGTGGGTAGGTTATAATTTAGGGAGGAGGAGAAAGAGAATAAAGATAAATGTTTCGGAAGTTTTCAAAATGTCCAATGACCACAGTTCATACGTAGGAGGAGATGTCCTTCTCCTGCCCTGTTTCTGAATGATTTTGCAGAGTGGCTGTGGGTGAGGCTTAGCTAAACTGAAAGTGCCACAGCCTGGAATGACAATCAAAAGAGATGCATGTTGTTATAAACACTCAATCATTTTCCTTCTTTCTTGTGGAGTTGTTATTAAGCCCAGAGGTTCAGAAGTTCAAAAATATAAAGGAATAATTTGTACAAGAAAAGAAAGGAGTCTATTTCACAAGCCATTGATGCTTCCACTGGGAATTAGCAGTAGCTGTTTGAGTAGCCAGGGTCATACAGAGCAATGATGCATTCTGCTCCCACTTAGGAAACCCCTAATTTTTAACTTTTTAACAGCCACAAGCTTAAGTTTCTGTCAATGAAAAGTGGAGAGAATGTTTGAGGAGCTCTTATTAAAAAAATAAACTTCAAATGATGATTGACTCCCCTTTTATGTCTCTAGAATGGGGCACATAAATCTCAACAGTTTTCTCTTCAATGGCTACTTGTTCTTTTTGGTTGGTGACAACTTTTATTTTAAGCGAGCTCAATTCTTAAATTAACCCTTGTGTTGACTCAAGCCTCCTTGTTTGTCTTTGCTTTGCCTCCCACAGATGGAGAAAAGCTTAGCATATGGTAACAGATCCATTCCCATTTCCTGGTTGACATGAAACGTGGGCATCGGTGTCGCTTGAGGAGGGAGAAACCAGACTTCAAGAATTCTGCTTCCAAAGAAAGCAGAGCTCTCAGTTAGCGAGACTCCCCTTTGAATCTTTGGTGTAGGACTTCTGATAGACAGATGAGCACAAAAGGTTTAACTCATTTGAGAACAGATACTCAAAGTCAGATGTGCACATTCAAACTCCCAGTCCCATTCCATACGGATGGGTTCTGGCGCTCCCTCCTTTGTCATGCTTTTAATAGAAACTGTATGGATACAGCTGTTTTGCAGTCCCTGGATTTTTCCTGTATTTAGAACTAAATCCAACCCTTGAAGCCTGCTAAGGAAATACCTAATATAAAACCCATAAAAATCTCAGGCAGCATCAGCCACTGAACCTACCAGAAGACACATCTGAAAAATCGGTAGAGTAGCAAAAGTGCTGTGCCCACGGGTGTCCATTAGCTAGTGGGTGTCCTTCACAGGTATGCAAGCTCTGGAAGCTGGGCCTGCCTGTGTGTGGCCAGTCAAATTTGGGAGCTCTATCTTATATCTTTCTGTCAGTGACCTGTTACACAGTCCTGGGGCCTAATGCTTATGTCAACATGAGGTTAGGTTTCATGGCATCCTCAGCAGAGCAGGAATGTCCTGGCTTATATTCATCTCCCCAGGAGAGAGAGAGGGTGGGAGAAAAGCATTCAGAAGCTACTGGGCAATCTTCTGCCATTTCTTGACAGGTAGTGATATAAATCAGGGGCTTGAGTGGGACACGAAGGCAAGACCTTGTTGCTCTGTTTAGATCCTTATCACCCATGATTAATTCAGTGCTATAGGTGGAAAGATAAATGTGGCTTCCTGTGATCTTAATTGTTTCCACCAGCCTTTGAACTGACGCATTCATCTGGTAGCATTTAGGTTTGAATACAAAAGACCAAACTATGCCCAAGACCACATGGTGGGCAGCAGAACCAGTTCTCAGGTCTGCTGGTGCCATCTGGAAATTGGTCTCTTGGTTATGCAGTGCAACTGGGGCATGGGGACTTAAGGTAATCCCAAATAGGTGGCTAGGATTATCATATGGAAGCTTTTAGGTGCCAGAGGGTCTGGATTTATTGCAGAGGAGATTGGCAAAAGTGCCGTGGGATGGCTAGGGATGGACCAGAGACTTCATATGATGCTACAGGGATTCCTGCTCTGCCATTCCCAATGCTCATATGACAGGAGAAAACAGTTTGGATTGCTTTTCTTGAGCGACTCCCACTGTAACTGAAACAGTTTCTGTGGATCTTTCGCAGAACTACTAGTTTCTCGCATCAGGAGACCTTCCTCTCCTCCCAAGATTCTTTAATGGATTAGGTCTGCAGTCTTTGCAAGTAACTGACTCATACTTTCATCCATCTACCTTCAGCGCTGTGCACAGGACTTGACTTCACTTCGACATTCTTGCATACAATGGATTCCCATGGTAATAACTTGAAAAATACAATGCTAGCTTTACTCTAACTTTGCTATTTACCTATGGGAAATTCTGAGAACGGCAACAATCCTGATATATTTAGTGGAGGGTGGTGCTTTAAAAGCAGAAAGATCTTTGGCAAATGCAGCCTGCAAGGAACAGAAACAGTTTATTTCAGCTGACAGCTTTGGAGAAAACCAGCATTGCTAAGTTTCAAATTAGTGTGGGTAGACACTAATAAGAAAATTTAGGGCTAGCAATTCAGAGTGAATAGTTTATTGCTTTTTGGTTAATCCCTTTTCAATTTCTATCAGCATAGAAAGAGGAGAACTCTTTCAGTCATTTGTGCCCAAAGCAAAATGTGATGAAAATAGGCAAACTGAAATGTAATTTAGCTCCCTAAAAGCAAAGAGGAGTGTTCACCCCTTCAGGGGAAAAAAAAAAAAAAAGTCAGAATTTGCCATTTAAACAAGACTCCGTGAAGTCTTTGTTTTAGTAGTGTTTGTATTCTAACACTTTGAATCCAGTAACTTCTGGTTACCAGAGCTCAGTAAGGAATGTTTCCTGGGAAACTTCTTTTGCAATTTATTCAGTTTTCTACCCTGTGTATTAACTGTCTGACATTTTTCTCTGATGTACTCATGCTTTGGAGTCATTTAATGAATAATTCCAGACCTACAGCTCATTTCTAAGTGGTCCTGAGCATTTGCCATTCAAAACCCAAGCTAACTTTGTTAGAATTTATTAATTGTATCTCCATATGTGATGAACAATTAAATGTCAAGCATAACTGCTCTTGTACAAAATACAAACGCAGGGCAAAATTTCCTACTAAGAGAGTTAGCAGAGCATGGCTGGAGCAAACTAAGGTGACCAACTTACATCTGCAAAGAACTCGGTCTATAAAACCACCCGAGTGCATTCCCCTTCTTGCCTACTTCAGGGAAGGTAAAAAGATCACTGAACAGGGAAGAAGTGCAGAAAAGCTGCTATCTTCAAAATGAGCTGATTTCTCACAGGTTTGTGGAGGATGACATTTCCTTCTCACCGCATCATCCAATTCCCCTTCCTCAGGGTGATGCAGGCAGCATGTCAGTAGGTGAGGATCAGCACAGCTCTGCTGGCGTCATCAGAACTGTGCTAAATTACACCGGCTGAGTCTCTGGCTCTGCAACCCTGCTCCTAGTTGTTAGGCTTGAGAAGATAAATCAAACCTGGAGGTGGTCCTCAGTGCTACACTTAGTACCACCGCTGCTTTGGGATTCCCTATTGGATGTTTTCCCTACTGTCCTGACACATCTGAGTGGGCTGAAGCCAAGAGCTCCAGAGCCACAGCTGCCCACGATTGTGGAAAAGGCTGCTATTGCTCTATAGTATTCCAGGGCAGCAGCAAAGAGATTTGATTTGGGGATTTGCTTTTTCACCTTAGCACATCCTGGACTTGTCTGAGCTGTGTCCCCATGCGCGATGTCAGCAACACCTGCAGGATTTCTGGGAATCTTCCTGGTGAAGCACAGTTTTAGAGGGAACAACCTGCTGAAAAATGTTTCAGGGGATGGCAGCATGTGCCAACTTACTGCTGTGTGTGGGCAGATTTACAGTGGATCAGTATTAATCAGGCAAGGAAATACAAGGGAGGAGAAAAGTTTTTTTTTTCTTTCTTTTTTTTTTTTTTTCCTCTGCTTTGAGAGTGCGTTACCTGCCCAGAGGAGGGGATACATCTAAGGAGCAGGGAGATGTGGCTAAGGGGACAGAAGGTGAATCTGAGGCTTCTCTCTTTACCAGGTATTTCTCTTCTGTCTGAGTGGATGAACCAGAATGGTGCTTGAAAACAGCAGTAACTCTGATATTTATTTATTTTGTATTTACATGGGGAAATAGCCCACCTTCAAGGATATTTGAAGCTTTGCAAAGAATGTTTTTCAAGGTCTTTTCTTACTGGTTAGAAAAAAAAGGAGAAAATGAAAAAGGAAAAAAACGTTAGCTAAATGAAGTGCTTTCCCCAGAATTTGCCAGTTCATGTAAATTTTCACAGCAAGAATGCAACATTTGGCTTTAGCAAAAATCTGTGAAGATTCCGCTTGATTTCTTAACAGCATATCCCCTCCAGTAGCTGGTTTCATAGGCATTCTCTGACTGGAGACTGTTTAGCCTAGACATACAAAGGTTCAAGTAATGTGATCTTTTAGTCCCAAAGGTAATGAAAATATGGTAGTTATAGCTGTCTCTAGAAAGATAACCTCCCATAGTTCATAAACAAGAGAATTGCACTGAGGGAGACTTATATTAGTAGAAAATAGTGTCTGAATTTATCATTCTGACCTTGAAAGCTAACAGAGTAGTTTGTTTCAACTAATTATTTTTATAAATTTCTTCTGTCTTGGCAACTTGACTTGCGAATAGATTGCAGTTTCCTTGAACCTATTTATTAGTGGAATTTATTTGCTGAATAACTGATGTAAATAACTCGGTGAATAGAAAGTAATTATTCTTGGCCTTCACTTAGTTTCAAGACAAGCACCTGGCTGCAAGTAGATGATATGAGAAATTCGAGCTGCTGTGATTTGATGGGTAGGTCGCCTTCTTTCCCTGGCTAACTGAATATTGAATAATCTTTACACAACTTGCTGCTTCCAGGCAGGAGTCCTGTAGACTGCAACACAGCTATAGTGCCATACAGTGTGTACTGGAGCCGCCGTGCCATATGGGTAGCAGCAAGTGGCTCTGGTGCATCCTCCTCTACCCCCAGAGAAGGCTTCCCCTATGTGTGGGCTTCCCTGGCTGCCCCGAGCTCTGAAATGACAATTCTTGTCTTTGGGTGCCTCTGATTCTCCATTTTCTCTTTTCTCTCTCCCTCCAAAAGGCAGCTGAAGCGGGAGCTGCTGCATTCATTTCTTGTTAAGCTCATGGACACATCCCACCATTCCCCCTTGTCCTATCATTATCTACATGAGCAAAGAGTCCCTCTCCATCCTTTTTATAAGACCCCTTTAAGTATTGGTAGGCCGCAATGAGGTCTCCCCGGAGCCTTCTCTTCTCCAGACTAAACATCCCCAGCTCTTTCAGCCTTTCTTCATGGGAGAGGTGCTCCAGCCCTCTGATTATCTTTGTGGCCCTCCTCTGGATGTGTTCCAACAGGTCCACATCTTTCTTGCGCGGGGGACCCCGGACCTGGACGCAGCACTCCACGTGGGGCCTCACAAGGGCAGAGCAGAGGGGGACAATCCCCTCCCTCTCCCTGCTGGCCTGGGCCGCAAGCACACACTGCTGGCTCATGTCAAGCTTCTCATCTACCAGAACCCCCAAATCCCTTTCCGCAGGGCTGCTCCCAATAGGTTCTTCTCCCAGTCTGTACTCATGCTTGGGAATCACTGAGAGCATTTTCAAGGGCATGTTTCCTGTTTTCCCTGGCTGCCCAGCGGCAGGCCCGCAGCAGCGGCCTTGCGCAGTGTGGTGGTGCGACCTGAGCCAGGCTGAGCTGAGCCTCCCGCAAGGCGCCTGCCTGTCTTTCCGGCGAGCTACGGTTGATCACCTCTGGTGCCTTTCTCCAGACTTTGATTAAAATAAGCCTTCGAGAAGTTACCTGTAGGATTTCTGTGGCCATCTATAGTTACCCAGAACTACAGTGGCACCGCTTAGTTGGTTCCCTGCCAGGTGCTCTTTGTGCAGGCTTTTTGCCAAAGGAGGAGGTGGCCTGTGGCATGTGCTGTTCTGCACCCAAAAATCCCTCTAGCTGATGGCAAAAGGATCGGGGAGAACCCTTCCTTCCAGGCCTAAGTACATTTGGGCCAGTGCAACATCTTTAATCACAAAACCCATGCAGCTAGTGCTGGGCCAGGCCCTTTCCTCAGGTACTTCTCAGGCAATGGGCCTGTGATGGGCCGTGCACCTAGCATAGGCTCACTCCCCAGGAGGGGTGACAGAGAGAAGGGCTGGAGCCACTGCCCATGCTCCCCAAGTCATGTACTTTTGGAGGTCTGCATTACCACCCTGAAGCAGATCCAAAGATGTAACTATGAATCTCTCAGAGCAAGGAAGGAAAGAGGGGTTCTCCTGGTGAGGCCACATGGGGTTCTCTGTGCTCCAATAACAGCTCCTGGCACTGGGGACATCCCATTACCTGTCATTATTAATGAAATGGGTTCTCAAGTGAGCAGGCCGTGAGATCAAGTCCTGTGTTTATCAACAGACACAGGGTACCCCATGCTTGTTCACTATTTCCCCCATGTACTGCTGGTGAGGTTGTTTTGCATAATAAAATAAGTTCAAACCTTTTCCTCTGCTGTCCCAGATCTTGATGTGCTTTTTTTCAGTTCTGCCCTGCCGCTGAACTCGCAGGGACACAATCACCTTCAGGGTTAGGAAACATTCCCTTTTCTACAGATGCCAACTTGGTCATGCTCATGTGGAGACTAGGGAACCGAGCCAGTTGTTACCCCAAACAGTCCTTGGCCAGAGGCAGTTAGTTGCTCCATCTGGCTTGCTGGAAAGTGTACCCGTTCCTAAAAGGCAGTCATTTATTCTCCAGCGTGCTGTTATACGTTGAAATTGGCACCTGTTTGTGCTGATACCCAGGGCTGTGAGCAGGAAATTCAGGTCTTTATGTCCCTTTCAGCCCTTCTTGCTGTGGGAGCAGCAGTCTGGAAAGGGGCCGTGCTGGCATCGTGAGGTGTTAAGCTGGGATGGCTGAAGGAGTTAATCTGCTGCCTCACTGTAATATAATAGAAAGAAAAACATGCCTGTGGGGCTAGTCCATTTTACTATGTAGCTTCAGCTGGTAATTAAAAAGAAGCAGTTCAAAATTAAGCAGTAATATGAATAAAACCCCAAATTAAATATACCCAGGACAGGCTGGATTTTCAATGGGTGGATGCATAGCATATCATTAAACCAGTCTTTTAAAAAATAAAAAAAAAAAATCTCAGGCTGGCTGCCTAAAACCAGGAGCTCCCAAAGCTTTGCTCTGTCCCATGAGGGTGCCCCTTTCACTGTGGCTCCTGTGCCACCAGGGCACAAGCCGAGCCGTATGCCCTCCTGGGGCATGCTCCCACATTCTTTCTATTACAGTGGAGACAAAAAAGTAAAATTGAAACCCCAGATGGGCCCATAACAATCTTACTTGTGAGTCAAGAGCGCAAATGTGGTTTTAGGTTCTCGGGAAGGACTTCATGTGCCTCCTTTGAGAGCGGTGATCCCTGAGATGGGGACAATGTGCCCATTTAAGGTGGAGGAAAGTGATCATGGGCAATGCCCTTCGGGTCCCAAGTGCCTTTCCAGGCTTCTATTTCAGAAATGCAACCGCTGAGCAAAGTAGCAGGCTCAGCTGGGCAATCGATGTGACCTTCTGCGTGTCTAGACAGGCAGCTGGCTGCTCCCAGATAAAGCACTGCATCCAAGCACGGTGGTGATTTGGGGGTAACCGAAGGGGGAGCAGGGAGGCGAGAGGGAAGGAGCGATATGAGAAGAGGCACTGTCAGCCACAAGCTCCCCACCTGGCTGGTTTCCAAAAGATGGATGTTGTGTGTCTGAAGAAAGCTCACCCTCTGCTCACCTCATGTCTTACGTTCTTTCCCAAACTATCTGTTACTGGACACTTTCGGAGGTGTTGGACTTATCTGGGATGAGTGCTTTCATTTCAGTGACGCCGTGGCACCTCTCCTGGAGCACTGCTCCTGTCCACAAACCTGCTCATTGAACTTTTAGCTCCCACAAAATTCGGTAGTCATGGGGGTGGGATTTTGCTGACATTGAGGTAGCGTTTGGGTTTTTGAATACAGTGGTTTGCTAGGAAGTGGTGAGATACTCATAGGACAGGGATCACTGAGCGGAGCCTGGGGCCAAGGCAGGCTTGCAAGGTTGGTGGCACAGGAAGGGACAGAATGGGGACCAAGGGACACACAGGAGCCAGGCTGCAGCTCAGCCCAGGGCATCACCAAGTAGGCAGCAGGGCTCTGTCCGGTTTGTCCTGGGTGAGAATTTATTCTGTGCCTATGGGTTTCTTTTGGTCTGGAGGTGTTTGACAGTTATCATCAGGTATCGCACAGCCCAGCTCCTTTCTCCTCGTAGAGCTGGGTGCGTTCACATCAGGGGAGTGCCTGTTATCTCTCTAATGGTCTTTCTGATGCCTTTATTATCTGAAAATTGAATGAGCCTGTTTAAAATCAAACCTAATTACCAGCTACTCAGCCCTGGAAGAATCGCTATTCCTCTGGCATGGACTGGTGTCAAATGTGTAAAGAAGGGGAAGAAAACAATTTACATCATCAGGGCCACTGACTTGATTAAGAACTGATTTTTTTTTTTTTTTTAGGTTACTAGTAGGAGGGGGCATCAGTTTCATAGGCAGTGTTCTGTTGTCTCGGAGGCTAACAGATTTTTAAGTCCCGGAACTGAATAGTTTAGGTGAGTCCTGGTTAGAAGCCATTTTCTTCTGTGCCACTTTCGGTTCAGCTATAAACAAGAAAAAAAAAAAATTGTCTCCCTTTGAGAGTGCAGTCTCATGCCAGAGGTATGAATTGATTGTGCTGTTGATTTACATTCTTGCTTACAAGATCTAAGACTGCAGCCCAGAAGCCTAACCGGCAGCACTTGGACCTGCAAGTCCTCACTGCCGGGCAGTGAGGTGGCCACTGCCACTTGTTGCACTTCAACCAGGAAAACACTTGCTGAATCAGGCTGCTTGGAGTGTAACTCTTTCATTGCAAATATTTAGCCTTTTGGGTAGGTTCAGCCATCAAAATTCATCTACTGAACTCAGTACAACCTAGGGAATAAAATTTCTCATGTTAATCTGTGCAGGGTCAGGTCCTCAACCAGCAAATTTCTTAAACATAGACCTAAAACCTCGAGGCTTCCGGGATAAGTGGGATTTTAGTCACTTATTTACAAGCCTAACCAAAAAGGTCATATTTAAGAAATTAGATCTATGTAAGAGTACTGGATGCAAGTAAATCCCGCATACAAAATCCACAAAAGCAATACATTTAGACTGCAAATTTAATAGCTGTAATTCTATCCCTTTCAGTGTTTCAGTTTTGATTAAGTTGCAAATCCTTCCTTCTGTTATTTCTTAATCTATTTGCCTAAGCTTGAATTTGGGCATTGACCAAAGCGGAGAGTAATCCTGCCCAGTTACTGCTCCCTCCTGCCACCGATGGAGAAAAAGAACCAAATTGTTCTGTTGTCCCCAACATTTTGGGGATGTTTTGGCCTATTTAACGTGTGACATTTATAGTATATGTATTAGGAATGATAAATTGTTTCTCAAGTGCTATCAGGATGGAAATTAACTGAGCTGGGAGTGTTACTCCACTGTCTTTATTTGTTGTCTTAATTCCCTTGTACAAGGCAAGACCTGTATATAAGAGAACAAACTAGAGCTAACTGACCTGTATCTATCAGGTAACCCACAAAAACCCCGCACAGCTGCTCTCAAGGCTACAAGTAAATTACATACACGCTCAAGCTCTGATGAAGCCAGAAACTTAGTGCAGAAGCAGTAGTATAGTACTGTCAGCCCAGGGAATGAATGAGAGCTGCTGTCAACCAGGAGAATCCTTCCTGGTCTATGGCAATGGCGTGTTGAAGTCTTGGTGTTGAAGGAGCAGGGGACCCATGCACATTGCACTGTTTTCTGTCAAGGAACTGTTTCAGAGTTTGTTGTTGTTTTGTTTTATGCCTCGATTCAATGAAACACTAAGAAAATAATAAAAAAAAAATGGCTTTAGCACTTCAAAGTTCATCATGGGAAGTTTGTGTAAAGAGAAAGGTCAAGAGGTTGAAGCTAGTGCTAAGCTCCTGGAAGTCAACTTAAATACTTCCTCGGGACCTTTGGGTGTGCAGGGCTGAAAGCTGGAGCTCTTATCTCCCCGTAGCATTCCCAGCACCAAGAAAATCAGTCATGGTCTCAGGGCTGTGAGCTATTAGCATGAATGCTCTTCACCAGGTCATGCCTGCGTGTCAGCATTACTAACCTGGTAGGATCTGCCATTGTTAGGGGTTTCTCCAGGCACCTTGGTCAGATTCAAACTGTTTTATTAAACTGGTTAATTGGTAGTTTGAAAGGGAGAGAAAAAAGCAGGGTCCTTAGGTCTCCTTGGTCAGTGCCAAGCCGCAGACTGTTAACTACTCCTGCCTTTCAGAAGCAATAACTGTGGGTTTGGGGAACATATGGAACCAACTAGCCGAAAGGCTTTTATGAGGAGCTTTAACAGGGGGCACGGTTTTGTGAGCAGAAATTCCAGTGGATGAGTTAATAGTTTCACTTTCCTTAGCTGTCCCTTTATAGGAACAACAACAACAAAGTCAGGCGCGTTCCTCCAGTGGCCCCGGCTGTACAATGTGCCGATGCATCCAGGATTTCTCTTGGACACTGAGAGAGTCCTTTATAGCTCCTCCAGGACCTGTTTTTTTAGAGCTATTTCCTGATGCTGACCTCATTAGGTGAGTTTCACAGCTCACTAATTCCTAGCAACAGTGCAAAAGATTCAAGGAAAGGGGAAACCCGTCTTCTGGAAACCAATGGAACTGAACAGATTTGGGCAAACACTTTTATTGCTTTTCATTAATCTGGAAAATCAGGGACTTGGTTTTTTCTTTCTTTTCTTTTTTTTTTCCCTTTTCTCCAGGCCATTATTTTGAACTGAAACAGTATATTTGATTTTCTATTTGAGTATAGAGAATGACAACAACAGAACAAGAATCTCAGAAGAGCAGTATAGCTCAATACTTATGTTGTGGTTTGTTTTGAACCGAGCAGGAGAATGGGCACTTCTTTTCTTGAGTGGCAGTGTGGGTTCTGACGGGATATAGTCACCCAAACGCTTCCAGTAATGCTTACTTAGTATTTGCTTTGTGGTGGCACTTGTCCAAAAGAGAGAGCAAAAGAAAACAATAGTTCCCTGCCCAAGAGATGACATCATAGCATGAAACTTAAGTACTTGTTTTTGTGGTATTGTTATTAATCATGGTTCTATGCAGGGGTCATCCTGTAACTCCAGCTACTGGAGTCATGTGAATGCAGTGTTTATGGTTCAGCCTTCGTAAGTTTAGGAATGGAAAGTGATTTCTCCATCACATAACAATGAAATTTATCTGCACACCAGAGTCTGGTGCAAGAGTTTTCTCAGGGTTTCCTTTCCGTCTCAAGTCTTTTCAATAGCAATTGCACCGGAAGAACACAGATCCTTTTCAGTTTAACGCAAATTTTATTTCTTCTGTTGTAACATCTGAATTTGTTTTCTATTTTATTAGCAAAATAGTTCATAAGAATATTTGGGACCACTCAAGTATGTTACTGAAGTATGGTAACAAGGCTTCCTTGTCTTACTTTAAGACGGCCTCTGAGATACCATTGTGGCACCATTTGGGACTGTAGTCAGACAAACCGAAGAGGTGGCCTGAGGAACCTTTCCACTTGGTTAAAAGTCCATAGTATTGCCTCGTAAACAAGGTGATGGGCACAGAGTTGAGCAGTCGTTAGAACTGGGGTAACTATAAATTTTAACAAAATAAACTGAAGTGTCCAAGATCAGTGGGGCCAAGGACCAAAGGTTAAGGCAGTGTGGCAGCACAGGTACTCTTGGGTAGTGGGGAGAACAGATGGCATGAATATAAGAAATGGAGCAGCCTTGTTCACCAAGAAATTAAACCTGAGGACCCTGCCAATCTCCCCCTTCCTGGGCGTACCTTGATTGCAGGTCACCCATAATGCAAGAGCTCTCGCCTTGTTGCAGGTCTGCCTCTGACCTTGCCAGGGACGAGCTGGTCTGGTACAGACCCCTTATCCATGAGATGGCAATAGGCTATGCAAAAGTGCTGCTAAAAAGACTGCCCAGTGGTTCGTGGGGCTGGTGGTACCTGCTTTCTTCAGCAGTAAAGCTGGACCCATGGGTTTGCCATAAGGGCCGAGCTGGTGTCTCCAAACATGCTCATAAAATCTGTGTGTTGAATGCTTCTTTCCAGAGAATGACACCAATTGGGTGAAAAGGCTTCCTCCTGGCAGGGTGAAAACCCCCTCCTGTTGTCCGTGTTTGATCGCTTGCAATTCAGGGCCAGAGACAGCTGCGCAAAAATGGCTTTCAAAGCACGCAGATGTGAGGTTCATAAATTGCGTGAATAAAAATGCACTTTCCCAGAGCCAAACCCTTAACTTCCCATCACTTCCCAGAACAAATACTGTCTGCTGTATTTATTAGGTGGGACTGTGTATGGGCAGTCGCTCTAAGTGTGTTTATTTTGAAGTCATCAGTTGTTCGGTAATCTCAGGCACCTCTGGGAGATTTAACTCAGATAGAGGTTTAGGCTGGAGGTCGTGGGGTCACTGATATTAAGATAGGGAGAAGGAAAGGAAGCAGCATTGTTTTTGTGGCATTATCTGAACAGTAAGGAAAAATAAATGCAGCTTTTAAGATGGCTTTAACCAGACTCTGGGGGAAATAGCCTACAAATCCAGCAGGCAAGTGACTGCTACAAGACCCTGCATCTCTTCAAGTGTGTTTTGGGCCACCCAACCAAAACCCATGGTGATTACAGCGTGATTAAGCAAGACTTCTATAGTAATCTGCTTAGGTGGCTGAAATTTTGCTTTAGCGTATGCAAGAGCTTCAGTTTCTACTTTCAGCTCCCATCCTAGAATAAAATCTCTCGAGCTGCTTTTTGGGCAGTTGCTTGAACCCAGAGATTAGCTTCCCTGCGGTGTCAGCAGAGTGCCAGAGCTCAGCTGGCCACCAGCACTTCGAGGTCCCATTGCAACACGGGGGCAGTGAGCAAGAACACGAATGTCCTGACACGGGCACTGCCACTAGTGAACTCTGGGGTCCATCTCCTGTGGCAAGCTCTGAATAACTCCTTCTCTCTCATGGTGGTGTCTTTGGTGTCTTATATGAAGTGAACTCACACTGAGGCCTTTTCTGCAACCAGACGCTTATTTTCAAGGAACATGCAGGCAATTTTCTTTAAGACCTCTAACCCTCTGCAAATATGACTGAAATCAGCTAATAGGTTCCAAATTTATTAGGAGGAAACAAAGAGACAGAGGCAGAGCATGAACACAGAGCACTGGTTTCCTCAGGAAGCCAGAGTAACCCCCCCCAAAAAAGGCATTTGGAATAAAGGAAGGATTTGTTTATCATCTCCTTAATATTTTACCATAAAACACTCTGACTTATGCTCAGGGTTCTTCTGGTTGTTTGTATATATATGTGTGTGTGTGTACACATTTTTGTATATAAAAATCCAACAACATCCATTGTTTAAAAAATCAAAAATGAGAAGGATTTTACTAAAAGCATTTTGGGAAAACCTCTACTCTCGGTTTTCCTGTCAAAGTTTTTCTAAGCTTTTATTTTTATTAGTCAAAATGTTTAGAATCCCCAGGAAATCCTGGGATGAACCGTTTCCTCTTTGAGCTGTAGCCCTTAGGGGAAAAAGAGAAAGCTCAGAGCCTTTCAAAGCTTAGAAATTTTTAAGCTGTGTTTTTTTGCAGATTTTTTAAATTACAGGAAAACTAAGTTAGGTAGATGCTTAACTTTAGGCGATGGTCCTGGGAAAGTTAGATCTCTTTGTAGAAAAGCCTGAAGAGACCCTTAGATCTGAACAAGGAAATCTCTTAGGCTTGGATCTTAAGAGGGAACCAATTGCAGAACTGGGGTATAACAGGTTCAGTTGAAAGACCATCTTTATATTTTTAAAAAGTAAATTAAAAAAAACATTTGCTTTCCCTCAAGCAGAATTTGTGTGTGTTAGTTAACATCTAACGGCTTCCTATTAAGAGGCTGTTAATGCCCTGGAGATACTTTTATTTTCTCATTCCTTAAAAAAAAAAAAAAAAAAAGTAAGAAAAGAAAATCTCAGTTCATATTTGTTATATACCTGAGGTTTTTCAGAAGTAAATCCAATTGACAGCGTTACAATTCAATATATATGTTCATTTAGCAAAAGGGTAGGTGAAGGGGGAAAGACTAAGGAAGGGAGACTAATAGTGAATTTCCTAAAGTTTCTGGTATTAAAAGTATTAAGAAATTCCCCTGCTACAACAGGGACTTTTTAAGTTTTTAAGATTATGATTTATTTTTTTATTTTTTTTAAATCTTCCAGCTTTATTTGGGCTTTGGATTTGAGCTAGCTGTCAGGAAACAGAGGCAATAGAAGCTTCCTACTTCTGGGACTTTTTCATTCCAATGTCTCTCACGTAGCCAAGTTATGTGCAGAGAGTGCCTAAATGTCCTCAGACCACTTGGCCATGAGTTCCAAGCAGTGTATGTATTGTGAAATTAGACTTTATGAAGAATATCAAGGATCCTATAATAAGGACTTCTATTAGAGAAGGATGGAATTCCCTTCCAGTTGGGAATACCTAAAGATCATTCCTTACTGCTGCGTGCCAGGATGGGTCAACAGACTTCAGGCACATACGAGTTTTTAAAAGTTTAGCCTTTAAGGCTTTGCTTCTTTGATACTTGATATCTTTAACTCCTCTCCTGTTTTTATTGTTTGCATTTCTACAGGTGCTGTTTGCTCTAAACCAAACTCTGCTCCAACATGAAAGTCTCCGAGCAGGTAGTTTGCAGGCCCCGTATACCACTGAAGATCTCATCAAGCATTATAATTGTGGAGACCTGAATGCCGTCATATTCAATCACGACACTTCTCAGGTAAGCAAAATTGTTGTGGATGGGCCAGCTAACTGAGAATAAATCAGTTGTTTTAATAGCAATGGTATTTTCCCTTAAAAGGCAGGAAGAGTTCTCCTACCAAAGCCCCTGATCTAAAATTTCTGCACTGGATACAGTGACCTCTGTTCGTTAAAATGCTTGGCATCTGTTTCTGCCAGATAAACGCATACATAGCTCCCCTCTTACAGGTATCATATGACAACAAAGTGTTTAATTCAGCTGATGAATAGAGGTACAGAGAGGTTAAGAGCCTGGCATAAGGCCTGTCAGGTGCCTATAGCACAGCAAAAAGTAAAACTCCGGTCACAGGGTCATCACTTTATACCCCATCTCCTCTTTTCCCTGTTCCTTTTGATGCCTTGTGTTTTCTTCTCTACATTTGCCTGGTGAGAGGCTGGGGTTTCCTTGGTATTGCTCTGGCTCTGGGGAAGTGACTGCCTGGAAAACTTTCCTAGGAATGTGCCTGAAAAAAAGTTAATTATGGATGTTTGTGGGGCTGTTGAATGTGGTCCCCTCATTAAGGGGGGAAAAAAAAGCTTTGTAATATTTGAGCTTATATTTGGAGAGGAAGTGAACCTTATGTAAATACTCTATAAAGTAAATAACTTCTCAAACATGTCATAATTCAATAATTTTGTATGTGTCTCAGGCAGCCCTTCAGTCTCTGTTTATCTTAGTTATCCAGTGCTATTAAAGACTCTCAATGGAGCAGAAATCTGCTTTCAGACTAGTCTGATAGTTCATGGCAAACTCTGGGATTCTCTTTTAATGCTTAGATTCCTCTTTCTTCCTTCCCATTAATTCTATGAAAACTTGGTCTTTGATTGTCTTCTAGTTCTTTTTTTTGATAAATGTCCCGAGGTTCCTGTCTCAGGTGCAACAACTTGCTTAAAGGGGACCTGTATAACCTTTGGCAGTATTGTATACGTTTTGCCAATGAAAATCTACTAAATTATGATAGTGGTTTACCATTAGGAAATGGAAATCAAGGATAATTATGTGACCTCAGGAGAGAACTAAGACAGTGTGAGCTCAGTCTGTCAATCTAGGTGGAGGCCTCTGAGACTTCCTACCTTGCCATTGTTATCTTGAGTTGCACAGGGCTCTGTGAGCCACTTTTTGCTCAGAGAAACAGCTGAGAAAGTGAGGATGGCCCCATCTGCCTGTAAGACAGCCACCCTCCACAATGTGGATGCTTTCATAGTGGTCTTGTATGCCCCTCTTAGAAGTTCTAAGCAGAAGTGTAAAAGACATCCATTGCAGCTTTTCCATGTCATCTATCACAGAACTAACCTGCCCCTCAATGGGCAGAAAGAGATCAGCTTGGACAATCAGAGGTCCTTAAATTCTAGACAAATGGTCATATCTCCTCTTTTTCCCTAACCCGTTACTATTTTCAAATAGTAGAAAGAGTGGTTGATGGTAATGAATGGGATCAAATCTCTTTGCTCTCGCAGTGAATCCAGTCCTAGAGAGTGAAGCATTGTTTTAGCATGCCTAAGTAGGACATGGCAGTGTGGTTAACCTGGCAGTACTAAAGGAGAAGTCTGTGTAGCACCAAAGCTGCCAGAGCTATTCTTTCTGGGCAGCCCTGAAAAGAAAAGGGAGGAACCAACTCAGGTAAAAATATGTCTGTAAAGACGTGATGTGTGAGTTGAAAAAGTTAGAGAGCTCAGGACTTTAGAAGATCCTGGAGAAGACAACTAACAATTCCTGTAATGTGAAGGCAAGCACATGAGATAAACACATCATGATTTTGAAGAAATAACTCTTGCAAGATGTGCTAATATATTTGCCATGGATGCAAAGAAAGAAATACTAGTCATGAAATCACGAAGACAGTCCTGACATCTGGATATCTTGTGTCATCTTTTCGTGGCTATCAAACAATGTAATTTTGCCAGCGTTTTTTCTCAGCCTGCGTCCCTGAGACAAGTTATGCCCTTTCACACTGACTGCATTGACTCACAGACATCTGTGATTTGTTGACACAATGTCCTATAACAGACCTGTGTTTTAGACTTGAGAGGCAAAGAACGCTGTAAAAACTTTTTTATCCCTGCAAATTCTTGGATCAAATGTGAGTTTAAAAACAGTGTTAAAGGAAGAAGAAAGAATACATAACCAATG
Organism: Anser anser; assembly: GCF_964211835.1. Lineage (NCBI taxonomy): Eukaryota > Metazoa > Chordata > Aves > Anseriformes > Anatidae > Anser > Anser anser. The sequence continues at coordinate 23,833,739 of NC_139728.1, read as the reverse complement.
AGAGTTCAAGCAGTGGTGTTAGTCATGGTCCCAGAGTACACACAGTTGATAGAGATTATAACACTTACAGGCCATGGAAAATTAAAATCCCTGTATATATTACTAGTCCCTGAAGAACTCTAAATGTTGTGGAGTATTTTCATCTCATGGGTTGTTGTTTTTAATTTGGTTAAAGAGGTTTTTTGTTTGGTAGTGTTTTTATAAACCAGCTTTATACCATTTATTTTTAATTGCATGCAGAACAAAACAGAAAATTAAAACCTAAAACAACTCTCTATTCAGGTCAACTTTTGCCAGTGGTAATTCCAAAGTTTACTCTATCTGTTTTTTGCAAGGATGATCTCCCTGCCACAAAGTTTTTGCCATTCAGTTATCAAATTTGATTAGCCTGGCTTAAATATTACATATGAAGCATTCCCCATGGGATCTTTCTTTTCAGCCATTAAGTCTAAGCACAGGGATATATCACGTGCCGAGAGTTTATTGCAGTCCTCATCAGGTGACAAAAATGGTAGGCCTGCAAGTGCACAGTGAAACAGTGCACTTGCACAAGAACAGTGAAAAAATAAATAAACTTTGAATATCCCAAGTTGGATGCATCAATCGCTTGAACTTCTGGGATTGGTATGGGTGCCTGACCTGGAGACAAGAGCATCAAAGTGCTTTTGGAAGGGATGCCCAAAGCACTTCGGAGGTCTGGCAAGTTCTTGCACCCGGTACCATTAACGCAACTTTGAAATACCACATAAAAACAAACAAAAGATCAGAAAAAGAGGAGTGTTCATGAGACTCAACGCTTACTTGAATGGTGAGGTCAGAAATTCAGCTCCATACCATGGGACTGTGCAGACCTGCAGAAGGCTGTGACTGTCACTCTTTGAGGGTTCGTTTGAGGGCTGTTTGTAAGGTTACTAGTGCCTGCTGGTTGCCTGAAGGTTAGTGGGAGCTGCAGAACAAAGGTCAGTCTGTCCTTCAGTTCCCTCAGTTCAAAGCCGCTATTTTCGGTAACTAACGTGCTGGAAAGTAGGTGGGAAAATCCAGCATCACCCCGGGGACAGTGGGACAGAGAAGAGGAGTATTCGTGTAGTAACTTGCTAAGTTCCTCTAGCATCAATCTTGTGAGACAGAGCATCTTCGGTAGCTGTCTGCAAGATGCTAGATGCCTTTACAGCAAAACTCATCTTGGAGCAGAAAGAAGGAATAGAAATAATAATACTAATATCATTGATCTTCTGTGTTATGGATGACTTTCCTGAGCCTCTTCAGCCTTGCTGAGGGAGTTTGGGAGATCTGTGGTTCCTCAGCGTTGGTCTCATCAGCTTCTGTGGCATCTGGGAGGAGAGAGTAGCCTCTGTGCCTAGGCAGAGTGCTCTGGGGAGGAAAAGTACAGGAACGGGGCGTTTCCTAGACCGAAGCAGGAGTTCAGCCACCGGGTCAGAGGACAGCTCCTTTGGCACCTGGGGAAGGGGATGGGGACCGGGACAGGGACAGGGATGGGGACAAGGACAAAGATAAGGACACGACCGCCCCAGGGAGCTGCTCCCTGCCTTGGGGCTGGGGAGCCAGGCTTAGCCGGGGCGAGGTGTCTGAAATGGGATGTGGGAGCAGGCCCCCAAATCCCTGAAGTTTTCCAGAGAAATCAGCACTGATGAGCACTAAAGAAACTCTTCTCAGTTTTAGTGTTGTTTTTTTTTTTAATATTTTTTTATTTTAATTAAGAACAGTGAAAGTGGGAAACACCTCTGCTTTTCTGTGGTTATATTACATTCCTCATTCCTTTCTCTTTTTCTCTGTCTCTGTTCCTTTTTTTTTTTTAATTTTGTTTCCAACCACCATTTTTCTGAACATATAAATCCTTATTCAAACTTAATAAAATTTTAAGAGGCTGAGCTTATTCAGTTAGACTGTGACCCAAAAGTGGAGTAGGAAACATCTCTCCTGCTTGTTCAGCCTTCTGCAAACTCTTGGTTCTCTTGTGACTTCTTCAATCAAGAGACTTACGCTGGAGTTTCTGGGCAAAACGTCAACATGATACTGAAGAGAAAATATTCTAAGTTAAAGATAGGATAGGTTTATCGTGATAGGATAGGGCTATCTTGTACCCATTAATTCTGTGATCAATTTTGAGATGTTCAGTTGTTTAAGGACAGTTCTGTAAAGCAGCTTCATCTTTGCCAGTATGGATTTGCCGGTTCTATGTTTCCTTGTATTCTTTTTTATGCTTTATAAAGAGGGGATTACGGGGATATTTTTCCTTTAACCCTTTGCAAAGACTATATGTGTGATCTCCAGCTATAGTTTTTCCTCTGCTGTCCTCGGCCATTCTTCTGACCTAAGGAAGGCTCCTGTCCAGGACAGGGTAGTTTCTCCTCTCTCATTGCTGATCTGGCATACCAGATGCATGTCGCTACACTGCTTTTATTATAGACTCTTTTCTTCAAGCCAGGTCCCACTGCTTGCATACTTGTTATTTGCCTGTCCTGTTCAGGGTTATCAATATAATGCAAGGGTTATACCTGCCATTTATAAAGCATCTTTCATCCAGAGACCTCTTGTGTTTTGTGTCTCTTTTAGAGAATATTGAAATAATTTAGAGAATATTGAAGTAATTGAGTGTATTTCCGTATGAAAATGAACAAATCAAGCTAGACCAGTGAATAATGCAGTTTATATGCTTTCTGTTCACCTGAGTGTAACAATCTTCATGTTGCCAGGAGAGGTTGTGTTATTGCTTCATCCTACACAGAAAGGCAGGCTATGCAATGAAGTTGCTTGGTGACCACCCTGGCCTTGCAGGTATGTCTCAACCCCTTTTGGGTGCTGAGGGCTCATTGTGACTCCTTCTTAAAGCTCTGCCCATGATAAACAACTGAGCTTTTTGTATAACTTGCTGGAATTATGTCACCTGTATCTTGAATTGGTTCTGCAGTTCAAAAGGCCATGGATTCATGCAGAAATACATTGTTTGGGTAGTGGACATTGCCTTTTGAAAAGCATGTGGTGATCCTGATATTAGAGATCCATACACTAACAGCATGTCTGTACTCAACCTCCCTAAACCACAGAAAACATTTAGTTCATCACTTCACAATATACTTGCTGTTCATGAACAGGTTGTGTTATATACCCCTTTAAAAATGTTATTCTGCATTTAAACCTGTCCTTTAAGATTTAAGAGTCCTGATAATTCTAATTATATCATTAATTTGCCCCATTCTCATTTTGGATAAAATATGACTGGATTTTTGGCTCACTCCTCAAATCAATGAAAGCTATCTGTGGAATGCCCCAGCTTCAATAAATTCAGAAACACACAGCTGAAACCATTAGGTAGAGTGTTGAATGATAAGCAGACCTAATTTGTCCAAGGAATGGAGTTTTATCTATGGGAAAGGAAGATAAATCCTTAAACCAAAGGCACAGCTATTGTAACACAACACTTTGGAAGCATCTTATCATTCTCAGCTGTAACAAAGTGCAGACGAACTGGCACAGCTTCTCGTCCTTCCAGGGAAAGTGATTATAGGCTTTTCAGCAAAGCAAGTGCAAGGTTGTCCCAGGCACCAAGTGAGCTGGTCCCAAGAGTTTCTGGGTCCAGGTTGAGGGGTCGGTAACACTTCCACAAGCATAGGTTGCTGGTGAAACTGATGGCAGTCCCAACGTTGCTTGGGTGTTTGGTGACATGCATTCAGATCTGCTTGTGTTCCAAGAGCAAGCGGTGGATGTCTCCCGCCTTCTCTTCTCTTGGCTGTAGTACAGGATGCTCCTGGAGAGATGTTGCTTTCCCATAGTTCAGAAGAGCTCCTGATCAGCTGTGATGGGGTCATTCGTTCTTTCCACTTGCACCTGAGTCACAGCTTCGTGTCTTGGTGTATTGTGAGCATTTGGAAGTAAAAAAGCAGTAAAAAAGGGCGGCCAACATCTTCAGAGTCTAATTTTCATATTATGTCAGAACAGGATTTCAGATTGGAGCAATATTGTATTTTGGCTTATGTATTTTAGAAAATTGGTTACAGATCCAGATTGTGAAAGTCTACTTGTTGATGACAGTGCTGGGGAAAACACTGCAGAGATTATTTTTTTGTGAATAATCTGGAACATTCCCAGATAATTTCCACGCTACAGGTTTTGAAAATAGGTTCTTGCTTGGAAATTTTCATTGTGTGCTTGCATTTAGCGTTGTCTAACTTGGAAGTTCCTTCTTTCCTCTTTTCTGTTTCCATGGAAAAGGCAATGGGAGAGTGAGAGAAAGCAGGAGAAAAATTGGAACAAGACATTTAAAGGCAAAGATTTTTCTTTCAGAGACTGCTGTGTTACTAGAAAAGAAACATTTGCTTACAGAAAAGGGCTGATTTACATTAAAAACATTTAAGGATTGTTGACTACCTGTATTTCTTAGTAAGGGAATAAACTATAAAAGAGCATGAAACTGACTGGGAAAAACATTTGGAGTTGAAGGTGGTAGCATGCTGCTTTCTGTGCACTGCTGTATGTTTGCTGTAAAGCATTTACTGTCCCTTCTTTTAAAAGAGCTGGTTTATGAAGTGTTTCTTGGAAAGACTTCTTCAAGAGAAATGAGAAAGACTTGTTGGTTTTTGAAACAATATTTTGTGAGTTGAATATACAAAATGTTTCTTCCCTCTTTGTGTTTTATCCAGAGGATGTGTTTGTCACCTCATTAAGACAGGGAGGGAAAAATTGGGGGGTCAATTTGGTTGTCCCGGCTGACTTAGCAGGATTAGTATCCAGACATTATCTGAAAAGTTGTTGTTCTTGGGTACTCCTTGACAGAGCTTTTCCTGGTCCAACACTTACTGTGCAAGAGTGAATAGTGAGCCCAGTAGATCAGGTTCTCCAGTGTAAACTGGTTTTGCTCCCTGATAGTGACTTCAGACCCGGAGCTTCTTTTCTCGAGGGGAGATGATTGCTGATAAGCCCAAAGTCAAGCCATGTACAGTTCTAACCGCTTAGTGGTAAAACAGTTTCAAGGATTTGTCTCTATTTAACTGATCGCACCTAAATTATTCCTTACTTTTTTCCTGATTGGTCCCGATTCCATTCTGAATTGCTTTCTTGGCAATCTTCTGCACCTTTATGTCCTATTCTAGACCTCCTAAACAATCCCAAACTCCCAATCTCACGCTGGTTCAAAAGTCATCATCTTGCCTCTGGTCCAGCTGCTGTTGCGTTATCAACGAGCGTTTCCCTTTTTGTTCCTTGCTAAGATGTGTGAAATTTTGCAAACTGTATCTTTTGGGTCATGCATCCCATGGGTTAAAATCAGGTTGCAAACTTCACGTAAGCATTCAGGCTTTCCCTAGCACCCTACCAAATGTGTATGGGAAGAAACTCATGGCAGAGCCCTGACAATATATGTTCAAGATGAGCAAACCCGAGTTTGTGCCCACTGCTGGCCAGCTGATCTCCCACTGTATAACAGAAGACAAAATGAAAAATACCTTTGGCAAAAGAACTGCAATGCCTTAATAAACCAACCCCCAAAACAAACCTTCTGGACCCATTTTTTTCACTTTATTGCCCTGCTTTGCCTTTTGATCAGTACCTTTCCTTGGGTGTCATGGCAATATAATAGGTGATGGTTTTAGTGTCAGAATAGAAAAAAAAAAATCTTTGTCAAAGGAAACAAAGCATTTGGAAGGGAAATAGAAAAACTTGAACTTTTCCATATGTTTGCAAGCTCATGAAAGCTGGCCTCAAAAAAATCCCGATGTTAAACGGGTTTTACGTGGGGCAGGAGTTATCAGTCGGTAGTTAAGATTTACCCTCCCCGCTGAAACCCAAACCTTTATTTGCATACACTGCAGGCTTGTCATCCTTATTCAATTAATGAGCAGGTCCCTGTAATCTGGTCCTAAATATACACTGCATAGCTGGGTTAAGCTCGCAGAAAGGGGGCCGGGATCATTGTTCTGGCTGTTTTGTTAAGACTTCTTTAATCAAAACATTCGTTCAGATAGAGGGGCCGGCTGCATATTTTGGCATCGCTACCAAGGGGAGCAGGGACAGGCTTGGGGTGGGGAAGGAGGCTTTGGGGGAGGGGTTGGTGTAGTTTTTTTTTTTTCCCCAAGTGCTTGGAAAGCAACTATTTAGCTGGTGTGGAAAAACAAATAGAAAACATACATGGAGGTCATGACTTTGGAGGGATTTGCTGAAAGTCCTTTTTTAGCAGGGATAAAAGTATCACCCCCCAAGCTGCTTGTGAGGTGCACAACCCATCCCTGTGGCCTTTCTCCTTTTTTTTTGCCTTTTTTTTTCCTTTTTCCCTTTTTTCATTTTTTCCTTTATTCCTTCTTTTTCTACAGTCTACAGACAGGCCAGCAGTGGCTTCTGAAGCTTTTGTTTCGCCTGCAGATTTTTTTTTGAAGTATCACATGCTATCTTTAGAGAATTCAGCAGTTGTCAGCCTGCTTTTTCCCTCTTGGTCTTCTTTGATTTGTAATTTTCCTCCGTTTATAAATTTAGATGCTCCTGTGTTTCACGGAGCTGAGCTTGCTAATTTGAAACTCAAAGATCTCCCTTTTGGACACTAAAATTGCCATGCCATGCTAAGTGATACCCAAGCTAGCTTTTAATCGGGTAGGCCAATTACAGAAAGCTTTCTGGCGAGATCTGCAATGCATCTGCAACACATACATGAACTCTGAGCAGTGACGTGGGCGGGCAGGGGTTAGCTCACAGCCAGACATGGCTGCCCTGACCTGGTCCCAAGAAGCAGACTTGCTCTTAAACTGAATCTCCTTATGCTCTTGGTCTTTGTCCTTCAAGTTTTTCCTTCGCTCGCTTCCCTTCCCCTCCATTTTGCATTTTTTCCCCTCCAGCCTCATCCTGGTATTTTCGATGGGCTTCTGGTGCTGCCCTCTGCCCTGCAGTACTGGGTTTGGGAGAGGAGGGGAGGCTCTTCTCCTCTTCCTGCCACTGCTATTGCCAAGGAAAATGGTACAGCCAGGCTGCCTGCGCCGCTAGCCTTCTGCCCTTTTTCTTGGCAGCAGATGAAAGCAAGAACACATTGAAAAGAGCAGGGCTGAGCTTGCTGGCTTGCAGGTGTGAGACACCCCGACCTCAGCTGCTGCCCAGCAGCCCGAGCACCCAGCTGCGGGATGGGAACGGGGCTCCTTAACAGTGCAACGCAGCCCTCTGAAAGAGAGGACTGAGAGTAGAAATGCTGAAAAGCGCAGCAACGTATCCAAGTTGCAATGACTCAGAGCCAGAAAATAATTCAGGGTTTGTGAAGCCCCTCTCCTTCAGCTCCCAGTCTGCTAGACCACACTTTCTGCTGAGGGAGAGGCGACTGCCCCTTTGCCTTGCCATTTCTGCTGTTTCCTGCTGTCAGGGCTGTGGGGCACTGCAGGCTCTCACTAAGCCAGGGGACGCAATGGAAAATCCATTCCTGCAGTGGAAATGCTGAGCTGGTCCAAACCCCAGAGCAGTTCCCGAAGGGCTCCCTGGAGCAGGGGTGGCCGCAGTAGGGCAGCGTGGTGGGCGAGTGGGTGGGCAAGCGTGGGTGGGAGAAGCTCACCTGCTTTTTGACATGCTCTCAAAACCCCCAGGCCGCTGGCTGAAGAGAGAGTTGTCTCCCGAGAACTGCTCTGCATTCTGCAAAGGCAGGGGGAGCAAAGTTGGATGAGCACGGGTTGGGAATATGTTTAAGCTTTCTGTGATTTCCAGTCAGTCCGAGTCTGTATCCAAGTTTGGTGGCAGGGCATGCTTCTGATAAACCAACTTAGCAGCACAAAATCCACCAAACCAACATACCTATCCTGGCCCTGTCTTCCAAAACTTGCTGGAAGTGCCTATAATACCCTCTTACCTCCCATCATGGGTAGGTGTTTGCTGTGGGAAAGGAGAGATGGGGCTGATTTATCCTGAAAATCTAAGACTTCTTTTACAATCTACTCAGGCTTCTAATACATTACTTCAAATTGTGATGCTTAAAAATCAGAAATTGTCACCTTAAAGCAGCAGGCATTGAAGGACGGGCTAATTGCAACATGCCTGAATCAGACACCATTTTGCAGTCCTGGTTTCCATTTTGCATAACGAACTGGAAGCTCGTCTCCTTGGCAGCTGCCAACTCTGGGCTGAATCAGAAGAGCCAGACACCCGCCCCCTTCTTGGCCAAGGTCTCGATCAGGATGGAAACTCAGGAGTGCTGGAGGAAAACCAGCCGAGTCGGCAGCAGAGTTTGTGACTCCAGCAGCCACGTCCTCCTCGTGGAGACGCTTCTTCTTGCAGCCCATTTACTTTGCTCTATTTGAATTCTTCGTATCAGAGGCTGCAGTAAGTGGATATTGCTCTCCCAGATGCCAGAAGGGTTCATAAATCAGAGAGAAACAGGTGTCTTCTGAGTCCAGGGTAGTATATTTTTCAGCACTGCAATAAAAACCACAATGCCCTGTCAAGGCTGGCTAACAGGAGGGTATCCTCCCTTCATAAACGAGTGATAACTGGAGCTCAGATGTCAGCCTCTGACCCAGCAAGTGCTGGTGTGAATTTAGGGCTGTTCGGTCTCCCGGAGGAGCTGGAGGGTTTCAGGATGCTGCTTTGGCTCTCCGGAAGCCCGTGTAAGCCATGCTGTCAGCTCTTGAGATTCTTATCTCGGGTATTGCTCTAGACTTTGTAAAAGTTCCTGACCTGCTGGTACAGGAAAAATCTTGGGAAGCGTGATCCTTTACTTGTCTCCTGGCCTCTGCCCACGTAAAGCTCATAAACCGGGCAGCTAATGATATATAATGGCTATCATGTTAAAAAAAATGGTGGTGGTGGTGTAACAACTGGATAAGGATTACTAGCATGGAGGCTGAGCTGTCTTATCAGGGAAAGATGGATGGGCTTTGTGTTTAGGTGCGGGACTGGAACTTGAGAAGCTGATGGCCTTGCCATGGTCTTCTCTTGCGACTCGGAGTGAGTCTCCTCCCGTTTTCTCTGTCTAGCCTGTGAACTCCCAGGGGAGAGAGGGGCCATAAGGCATTATTATTAAGAGATTCCCATGCGAGGAGTAGTGATGGCACTGTACATGGGGCAGTTTGGAGTTCAATGATGCACATGCCGTGAGGTTGGAAAGCCTTTAGTTGTCTGCTTACTGGGAGACAGGGAGCGATGGGTTTCTTAAGCTGAGAGGGTTGAGCAAGACAGAGGAAGATAATGTCAGGAAAGGCTTCAGGACAGGAAATTTTCTCAGACTATCTGCCTTGAAGCAATCAAACTTCACCTCAGCTGTGGCTTTTATTGTCTAGGGTACAACTGGTGCCTAATGCCAAAAGAGGGAAATCACAGTGCTGTGTGGGCATACGCTGATAAGGAAACTGGTTGCCTCTGTATATTTGAAATCATTCCACTCCTAAACGGGGTTGCTGAGACCACTGTATTATTTTCTGTGGCAGGGATTGATTGGCTTCCCATTTCCCTACCTGAGCTACTTCTCCATCTCTAGCTGAATTGGGGATGAAGGTCACTTCTGCCCGCACACAGGCAGTGTCAGCCCTTTAATCTGATATTGGTGGTACTGATTTTTTGTTGACATAATCCTATTGTTTGAACAGACATTCCAGGAATAGGCTAGCATCACTGGAACAGAATGAGGCTAAAAGGGGTTATTGAAGGAATGGGAAATGGACAGAAATACAACATATAGTAGTAGGAACAAAAACACTATTCCTCCACATCTGATTATGATTTGATACTGGACTGAATAGCAGTTCCACTGTAGCCAGTGGATCCAAAGCAGGGAAAAAAATGTTTTACAAAGTTGAAGGTGCTTATGTGTGTCCAAAAAATTATTTTCAGATCGACATTCACAGCTTTGGCATTGTGCCTCTGCCCAGAAAATTTGTCCAAATATTAAAAAATAGTAAATAAGAAAATGTATTTAAATGTCATCCAGTGTTTATGAAGTTTCAGCCGAACTTTGGCAGTCAGCCCTAACTGTGATAAAAGACCCTGCACCAATATATTTTTCTTTTCTCTTTTTTTTCCCCTTTCTTTCTCTCTGTCTCTGTAGACAAAGCTGACAGCATAGTATAGATCTTGAGATATGGCTGATACATTTTTTCTAAGCTGAAGTATGTTGTTAGCTCTTATGCTAATGATTGCAGCAGAATCCCAGCCTTCTTCCACAAAGTATTTGTGGGAAGAGAGGTTACCGCTAAGCGTCATCTTTGATTTTGGATCTTGCTTGGGGTCCTGTCTTCTACAAGTAGATTCAGCCAGTGCCTTGTATGTAACATCTGTTCTCAGGTCGGAAAGTCTTGCTGTCCCCATTTTACAGATGGGCTTTTGAGAGACAGGAGGAATAATGCCAAATGCTTCAAAGATACTTAGTAGAGGTTAAGTGCTGAGTTTGCTTTGAAGGTCTAAACCCAAATGACAAGTTTGTGATCATGCATGAGATTTGTATTGCCCATGGGAACAGACCCATTTTTTCAGGATAGTGTCATAACCACTCCACAACCCTTCCTCTTTCTTCTTCCTAAAGCTCCTACTGACTTCAAAGGTGAAGAATTATGGCCCGCATCCCACAGCACTGTGAGCTCGGACATGTGTACAGACCTTTACCCACACATATATTCCATCAGGGATACTGACTCAAGTAAAATTACACAGACTTGGGGGGGCATTTCTGCAAGACTGGGACTTACCCTCTTTTAGTTCTCATATTCTCTCCTTTAACCTCAAAAGCTTGACAAAGAAATGCACGGTGTACCTAATGACACCCAGGGTGACACCTAATGACTAAGTCTGGGGTCCATCTGTACTGCACATTGGAGAGCTGTAGTCCAGGGTAAATATGAATAGAAAAAAGGCAGAGTTCTAGGTGCCTCTGTCAAACAAAATATTCTTCCTTTTCAATAGCTGTGAGTGAAATATATTATTGAGTTTCCATGAGAAATATGTATTTCTGTGTGTGTATGTATATATGTATGTATGAGTTAGCTGGATTCTCAGAAAAGTGCATGGCTTGCAGAGACTGACTACAGAACCTCTTTATCCCTTCTAACATGCATCAACTGCAACGCGAGCCCAGGTGATGGGTCGCACTGTGCTTTTCTGCTGATCCAACTCCTGCTTTCCTAGATGAACAGCAAAGTAAGAAGTTAGGATTTTTCAGCAGTCCCATCATACACCCCACTATACATTTGAGTACTGATAGCAGTAGTCAGCTATTATTGCAGAGATGGTCAGTCCCTTGCCCATTGGCACAGTGAATGTTTCATCCATTCACGCAGTTTGAAATGACAAATACCTACCTTTAAATATTAAAAATAATTTGTACACTGAATTGAAAGAAAAATATTTGATGAAATGGAACAGGGAAGGTGCATCCCTTCGGTGTGTTCATCAGCCTATTCTTTTAAAACAACAAAATTTCTTCCTCCCCTCCCCCCAAAAACATTAAATCCTGACTGCGGTTAAAAGCTTCCTAATTGCATGCAACTGTTTCTTGACTTCCTGATCCCTGTCTGGTAGTTAGGAATCCAAAGGGTTTCTTAAATCAACAGGAGCAGCTGCCTCCTTGAAGCCAGGCATGGTGTATGTCACTGGCTGTGGAAAGGAGCGGCGATACAGGGAGGAGCGGAGGTGATTAATGGGGCCAGTGTCGTAGCTCAGAGTGTGGTTGCACTACTGTGTACGGCCGTACTTACTTCAATCATTTATCTTCTAGCCTCTGCCACACACACGCACAAACATACACAGGCGCGGTCGGTTTTTTGCCAGTGACGGAGCAGTCATTAGAAATACAGGAATGCACAAGGTGCAGAGGGATCTCTAGCTGATGATGTGCCTGTAGGGTTGATACCTTCTTTCCTCTTGTTCTTTGGACAAGCTTTAGAAATGCTGACAAAACCCAGTCCTTTTTCTGAAATTTATCTCTCTGTCCTTAGCAAACTCTTTCCCACAGAAGGAAAATAAAGGAAAGGAGGAAAAAAAGGCAAAAAAAAGGCAAGGAAATGGCTCCATTTCATGGACTATATTTTAGGTTAGGTAAGGAAGGGAACCGAACTATGAGTTGAATGTGGATGTAGGATTGCAAGTGTAGAATTTGCATGAGCTGAAGCCATTCGATCCCCAGTATTGCAGCTCCTGCCTTGTGCAGGTCGTCCTCACAGGCAGTGCTGTACCTTGCTCTCCCTGAAGCACTGCAGGTGATCCGAGAGCAGGTCCCCTTCGGTTCCCAGCCTTCACTTCCCTTCAGCCAAAAACAAGGGAGAAGACTTCCCTTACATGGGTGTCGAGCCTTCAGATGTTCCCAGAAAATGTCACCTTCCATTTTGGTCCCCAAGAGCTCCCATGACTCCTGGCTTAGCTACATCATCCCATCAAATACAGGGTACAGAGGAATTGCAAAGTCTTGGCATATCTGTATGGACCAACTGATTTACAGTTTTACCTTGCAGAGGTTATAGCAAGTGTAAAATGGCTACTCATTCCTCAAACATTATTCCTACGGTAATCTCTCACTGCTTTTCACCAGGAATTGAAGCTGCTGCATCCTTTGCTATCGTAGCCAGCGATGTTTTACCCCTCTGACGCCAGCAGGCTTCTCCTGCGTCCCTTTGAGACAAGCACAGGCTCTTGCCAGACAACAAGGCAGCTTCCTTGTGCATTAACAGGAAACTGGTGTCTCCAGTTGGTCTGGCTTAATGGGACTGTTATTATTGAGTGCTGGCAAAGGGCTAAAATGAGAACAAGGTGCAAAGTACTTGCTTGCTGTGAGGACTTTACAATATACATTGGAGAAGCCAAGCCATCCTGGAGAGCCCGGAGGAAGGAGTGACTCAGGCTAATACAATTGAATCCGTAAGGAGGGACGTGCTGTGGGAAATACGGTGATTTGGCAAAGCAGGTTGGGGAATCACAGTGTTTGAACCTCAAAGGTCCACCTGGTCCTCCTGGCTGGTGCAGGTAGAGCAGCAGGTTGCTGTCGGCAGCGCTGGGGCTCTTGGCTCTGGAGATGTGGTGCCCGTTTCTGGCTCGCCCAGCTGGGTACGGCCCTTGGTGCAAATCCAGGGCAAGGCCTGGACTTGTCCTGCTGAATAATGCATGGTGAGAAATCTCAGCTTCCCCGTCCCCCACACACATCAGAAGAGTTGTAGCTGAGGCTGCAGTGAGAAAGCTTTACGGAGAGCCACTGGGAAGGTGAAGGTTAGTTCTTTCCCTAAGACTTGCTGAAAGCTTCTGGAGAGACAATCTGAGCGAAGAACGTGGGAAGAGACAAAAATCGTTGTGGTAAAATCATGCGGCCACATGGGAGGGTAAGAGGTGGGCTGAAAAAAGAAGACTAAAGGCAGGTTCGAAGAAAATGAGTGCAAGAATCTGGTATATTAGAAAACCAGAGGAAGAATTAAAGCAAAAGAGCCCTTGCATCAAGTATTTCAGCACGCTGCTTGAGGGATGTTCCCCTTATGGACTGCGCATGCAATACCATTACCACTGACTCAGATTAACACTGGAAATCCTGGCAGATTTGCATTCACCTGGGGACTCAGAAACCCGAACTGGGGTTTTGCAGCTTAAGCTGCTTTCCAGTGGTGAGGCAAAGAAAATCACCGGAAGGTGCCTGATCCTGTAAACAGTCATCAGACACTGCCCACCTACAGCACTTGTCGCTGCACTGTAGGCTCCCATGTTCTCACGGCAGACCTTGCGCTCATTGTGTCAAAACAGATCAACTATCCTAAAAATCAGAGACTTCCAGCTTGTCTGTCCTTTATAGCTTGGGTCTTGGCCCTTTTCTGGGTTAGCTGCCCTTGCTAGAACAATCCTAACAATGCTTTGGGTTTTCACCATGCTTCTTTGTGTGTGAACATCTCTCCTTCTAAAAGTAGGGACCAAAGGAGCACTTCTTGTGGCATTGCCTTCCTCTCCCCCAGAACATCAGGAATATTCTAGGGACTTGCGCGTTGCAATTCGTTGTCTTCTCTAGTGAGATCTAATAGCATCTAAAACTGAGGGAAAGGTAAGGAGTTTTATCACATTTACATCTTCCTTTACATCAACATTTCCTACTATTTTAACCATTTGGATTATTAAAAATCAGCATATACAAGCCAAATCTTGCAGCCCTTATTCAAGGTGAAGGTGACTTCAGCTGAGAACAGATTAGAGGACTTGTTCTGTTATTAATTGGCCAATGAACTGGGTTGAACAAGCAGAGAAGAGGTTTTGGTAAGTTACCCAGGTGTAATGCCTAAAAGCTCAGTCTGCTGAAGGAACGGAGAAAAGTCAAAATGAACTTAAGTTCCATTTAGGAAACGTTTGCAGCCTGCTGTTCCCTTCCGAGATGAGGAAAGGTACCAGCTATTCTGAAAAATTGCCTGTTGTTGGGGTTTTTGTTTGTTTGGTGATTTGTATATTTTTTGTAGAATTCCCAGCAAGCTCACATCCTCTGGTGGTTTTTTTTTTCAGCAATGTTCAGATGGCTCAAGTAAGACTAGATTAAAACCTCCAGTGTTTTTGAGATTACTTAACCGTTGTCACATGTCCTTTTTGTAAGCCCATTTTCTTTAACGGAGCTTGGTGCCTCCAGCTGAGCCTGTCTCTCTCTCTCCACTGCAGGTCCCCAACTTCATCAACACGACGCTCCCGCCCCACGAGCAGGTGACGGCTCAGGAGATAGACAGCTACTTCAGACAGGAGCTCATCTACAAGAGGAATGAGAGGATGGGGAAGAGAGTGATGGCACTTCTGAGGGAAAACGCAGACAAGAGCTTCTTCTTTGCCTTTGGAGCAGGTACAGCAGTGCTCTATTTTATTTGGATATCGTGATTAGAAGTAAAGTGGTTTGAATGCTTTGGGGTTCTTCCTCTGGTCATGCAGGAAGCTTTCTCAGGGGATTTGCACAAAGGCTTTTTGTCTGTATAAACCTGCTTCTAAAACGAAGTGATTTGCTGCAGGAGGTGGGCCTGGGTCCATCTGAGTTGTGATAAGGCTGTGCTTTCTGTCAGATTGTCTTGGTAGAGCTGTGAAGCTGTTAACACTTCTCACACCTTTGTGTTTGTTCCCTTCCCCACCCAAACCTGTTGGCTTCTTAGGTTGTGTTTGCACCATGGTTGTGTTGCTGGCAGTGGGTGTAGGGTGCCTGAAGGGCCTTTGAATTTGCAGGGTCAGGTACTGGTGGCAGGGAGGCTGGGGGAACGTGAACCTTGCTGTGGCAAGGCACCAGTGTGTGGCTCTGGGTCCTGGGCTGGCATTTCAAACCTTCTGGTGTTTCTGCTCCTTGTGTTTCTTGATGTGACTTAGCTGCTTTGGTGTGTCCCAATAGATTGGATGTTTCTGAGCCTTGCACAAGTGTATGATTTACATGTATAGCTAAATAGCAGCATTTTAAGTCTCTAAGTAACAATCTGATGCATCCCTCTGCCTGTTTTAATTTTCTACATGGAGACTGCAGAAAGAAAATGTCTCTAGAACTTTTGTACATCTGCAACAGCATAGGCAACTGTCCTGTCTCTCTTCTTGTTTACCCTTTCAAATGGAATTCACGTTTCAGTGTGATAAGAGCATAAATAACTGCTCGGGCCCCTGCTCAGCAGAATCCTGAGTGCCGGCTTCAGTGGTTCTTTAAACTGTCCTGACTTCAAGGCAGTTTGAGATTTCCATGCTGAGAACTGATCTGCTCCTCCTGCTCCATCTTGCTAACAATTTCTCATTTTTGACAGAACTTTGCTTCTCGTCCCATGGCTCTCCCTGTGAACTTTGGCAACGACTTGCCTCTTGCTACTCACTTTGGTGGGAATTCTGATTAAGGACTGCAGGCTTTAATACAGATAGATGCATTTTGATGTATTTATTTTTTGAGTGGATCCAGACTGAATTTTCCCAAGCCTATTTAATCTCAAGCTTGCCTGATATTTCTGTATGAGGAGTCTTGCTCATCTGTTTTTACAGTAGGAAAATATGTCATTGTGGTTCTTAATTGGACAGGGACTAACTTTAAAAAAAAAAAAAGTTTGTCTAACCCATGGAGCTAGGTTTATTGGAGATTATAGTACATGATGGGTCTGATGGAGTCTCCAGTTCAGGAAGTCCCTAAGCAGGTAACTCCTGGAGCCAGGGGGACAAACTGGGCATTGCTGTGTGTGAGGTTTGGGTTCCCAACTCCTATCTGCATCTGAGAGCAGCTACCCAAAACAGACAGGCAGCTCCACTTCTGAAAGCTGGCTTGTAAAGAGTAAGTCCCATTCTGTCTCTCAGTGCCCATTTTGGCTATGCTGGAAAAAGCTTTGTCACTGGATTGTTTCATTTTTCCAGCACTGACTGTAATAAGACAGAGTAGATGCGGCAGAATTGCCGCAGATGTGGCAGAATTTATTGGAAACAAGGGGTGGGGGAGAGGCTGAGGAAAGCTTTTTGTTTTGGGTGCTTTGTTCCAGCATCCCTTTGGCCTTTCGCACTAAAACAGTCCCTCCCTGCAGGCCATCTGCACTTTAAGTACAATTAATTCCTCCTCTGTTCTCCAGAGTTTTTTCTTCATGCCATAAGTACTGAGGAAAATTATTAATTATTCAATGCCAAAACTTTTATGTGGCCTAAGTGCAAGCAAGTTCATTTTCTCTTATGATTCAAAAGCAGTTTTTGTCCTGAAGGTGTAATTGTAAGAGTGACATTTTAAAAAAAAAAAAGCATTTTGAAAAGGCATCTTGTATTCTGATATCTACCTCTTGATTTTTAAGGGTTTTTTGTTATGTGCTTTGGACGTGAATTCAAACTGTTTTCTAGGTCCTTGAGGGTTTTTTTTTTTTATGTATAAAAAATGGTGTTCTTGATGAAAGTTCAGGCTTTCACATATTCCCATGAACTCTGAAGTGCAAAATTTTAGAAATGCACCTTTGATTAGGACAGGCATGAGAGAACCCTGCTGGAATGTGCTTACTCTTGGAATAGTGCAAGAAGTTATTTCACTTTGTTTGAAAACTGGTGTATTTAAGGCTGATGGGATAGAAAAACAGTAATTAGGGAAAAAATATTCTGGATGAAGTACCCCCAAAAGGTTTTCTTCTTGTGTTAAGCATGATCTTTTTATTAAAACATACATTTTGAGAATATTGGAATTTATATAATTGAATTCTTATTCATTTCGAGGTATATTGGTTTCCAAATTTCATAATTTCAGTCATGGTTTCTGGGAAGGGAAAAATTGGATAAAACTGTGCTGACAAATAAAATTAGGAAAACAAAATGTTTTAGGAAAACAAAATGTTTTCCTAAACATGAAATTTTCTCCTGCTACGTGAAAATAACTCTGGAAAAGCTTCAGCAAATGCAGTGTTATGGTCTTGGGCTGCTATAAGGTGACTCACTTGGCCTTGGTGTCATCCTGTAACTCGCAGTACACCTGGGGACAGGGTCCCACTCTGAAAATCACCCTCCAGAGGCAAGGAGCAAGAATGTGGTGTCCCTGTTAAACTCTTGCTGTGTGCCACGTAGAGCTGAGCTGCAGAGACATCAGGGTGCATTGCAGGGGATGTGCTTTAGGGTGTCTGTTTTGTGAGCGAGCACAAGGCTAGGAAACATCGGGCACACAAGTACTGGGGATGAAGAAGTTGTAAGGGGAGAGGTACTTGAATATCCAAGAAAGCTGAGATTAAAACAGGTTTTAGATCCATGAGATGAAGTGAAACCTTTTTACTCTGCTGAAAGGATTTTGCTCCATTCAGAAATATTAAAACAACAACAACAACAAAAATTTGCTCAATTCTCGCTTGAGCTTTTCAGTTTTCTGACTTTATTTTAAATAGAAGGTAGACTTTTCAATAGATTCCCGCTTCTACCCTTCCATGGCATTACTCATACTATAAATACATTGGTACAGGTCAAGCTTTCAATTTATTCCTTTATAAAACACAAGTGAAAATGTCCATTTACTCTTTCCATTTTTACTTCTTTCTCCTCTCCAAGAAAAATACAGGATTTGGGTAAAATGGGACGCAATTCTATACCCAGTTCTGTACACCTCATTCTTCTCCTGCCATGGTTTACCGTAGTCTGGCTTAATGTGAAAATTCCGCTGCGCCTATATGCACACTAACTGTACTCTAGTAAAGAAATGGCATTTATTGTTTGTGCAGTTAAATGTTATTTTTCAGGTAACAGGCGTGTTAATTTTTCTCTCTGAATGAGTGAAAGTGGTTAAATAGGGTACTTCTAAACAAAAAAGATTTTTCTGCTTGCTTTTTTGTTTTGAAAATCCATCATGGACTGTCAGGAATTATTGATCAGTGAAGCCCCTCAGCCCTGATATATACATGTGATTAATAAAGGTCCATTTACAGTCAAGAAACAGACACTGCCAAGAGCACATGGGCTGTTAAAAAGAGTTAATATTTTGGCAACTAAGACTATACACATGAAGTCAATGTTTAAGAAAAAATCACTCTGGTTTATTTCATTTTTATGGGCAAATAATTTTCAAGTAACACTTATGATAACAGATGGATAAATTTATGTCTGCAGTTAATTTGAACGATAATTTCCTTAGGATGTTTTACTTAGTTGCATTTCTTTTTCTTTTATGAGAGCTGTCAGTTTTGTAACTGAGAGCTGGATTTATTGCTTCAGAAATTCGGATGCTGCTCTAGTTCATGATGTTTATTAGCAGCCAAGTCAGTAGGCTTTAAGATCTTTTTTGGTGTTTTTTTTTTTTTTTTAAAAAAAAAAAAACTTTCTGTGCTGAACTGTAAGCACCATAGTGGCTCCCATGGCAGGAGGGGAATCGAGCTGTCTCGGGGGCTCAGTCCTGTGGCAGAGGACAGTTTGTGTTTTCCCAGCCTGCAAGGTCTGTGCAGCCCCCTCCATCCCTGGTGTGGTGGAAGAGCACATGTGGGATTTCCACAGCTCCTGGTAAAGTTGGCGTGTACTGCCAGAACTCACCGCTTGACAAAAACAGGCCTCTTTGGTTCAGATGTCAATAGAGGTGGCTGAGATTAGGCTTAAATTTCTGAGATATTCTGTAAGATAAAAGATTGGGGCTCTGCTGATGTCTGCATGATCCCATAAAAACAGAGGAATAATTCTGCTGGTGTTCCTGCTTCAGTGGTTTTGATTGTTCCTATTCAGGAAAGGTGAATTCCTTCCCCATTCTGCTGAGGTTTTTCTCAGACAGTGTTAGGCTGGCAGCATCATCAGTAATGAGTCTGTCATAAACTAAATGGTTAAAAATAATGTTACACATGGTCTCCAAAGCCTTTTGCAAACGCTATCTGGTCAGAATATTAAATGCTATCTGGGATGCAGAAGTGTGTTGCAAGTCTTGTGGCTGTGTTTTCACATGCTGGAGAAGTAATTGCCGAGCTTTTCTAAAGGATGGAGGTGGTGTGAGAGCACAGGGTGAGTGCAAAGCCTCCTGTTCCTAGTCCTCAGCTCCAGCTTTCTCACTGCTCTCTACAGAGGTTTCCCAAGAGGAATTTCATCACACCTCATCATAGATACAGAAGATACCAAAGGCAGGGACAGATCCACCATTCACCTTCTAAAGTAGAGTGACAAGGTGGCTCAGGTCATGCATGGTCTGGATCACCACTATGACATGCTTATTTTTCTCCGTAAACTAAAGAGAACCTGGGGAGATGGTTACAGGTGATGTAGCTGTCTTGAACGTTAAAATAAATAAAATAATGATGACCATCACTGAGGTGGAAGGTAGTGGATGTTGAATTTGGGTGAGAGGAAAGATGGGGAGAGGTGGGAATCTTTGTTATGGGAAACTACAATTCTGTTCAGTAGTTTGGGAAAGGGAATGAAGTGATGGATACTATACACAGCTTAAACACAAAAAATTAAAATCCAGAGGGCCTTTGTGAAAGCTGTTAGCACCTGCCACAAGATCTGGCACTCAGGTTCACATATGTTACTTGAAAGTGATTTTTCAAAAGAGAAATACCTTGAGCCTGCCATGCAACTGCACACTGAGGACTGGGGATTTACAGACTTTGAATATGCAAATAGGTGTCTTGCACTTCACGCTGATGAAATATTGCATGCAAATTAGACACAAAGCTGCACCTACTTCTGTGCCATTGGGAACTAACTCGGCCTCACATCAGAGGCCCAGTCCTCCTTTTTCCAGAAATTGTGTAGCTCTTTCCATTCCTGTTCTTCCTCTTGGATCCTCTGTAGGACATAGGAGGGGGGGAGGAATAAATAATAATAATAAAAAAAAAAAAACACCATACACTTGCAGGCTGGAATATAAAGGGACTTTATCCCCAGGGTCAGACATCCTGGTCCAGCACTGATTAGTGGTGCTACTGACATCACTAGTGCAGTTCATCAGCGGGCTGTCTCAGTGGAACAAGAAGTTGGCGACTAGGAGATTGAACTTGGCAAGCCTACAAAAGAGGAAAAAAAGGGTGAATTAACAGTTTGCAGATGCTAGAACTCCCTTTGCTCGTGTTTATTTGGGCATCCAGATGCTTATAGTGAGGTTGGCCTGTTTTTGTGTATGGACTTTTTAATGTTAATTTTTAAGGTAAAGCATCACTTTGCTTTTAAAAATATACTTGCATGCTAATTTTGACCAAAAACATGTAATTGATTTGTTTAAAAGTCTGTATTAAACAGGCAGGGTCTGATTCCCTTTTCAGACACTGTTGTAAATCAGGAGTTACTCCACTGGGGAACCGCTCGTTCCAAGTGCAAATCCAGCCTGTAGCCTTTTTAAAAGAAAAGAAAAAAACAGAACCACACAACTTCAGCAGAACTTTCTGTACATTGATCATGTATCATATGGAGGTTTGGAAGCCTCTGGATATTTTCTTTTCACCTGAAGCTTAAATTGGCACAAAGAGAGAACCTGAGCTAGGGAAGCCAAAATAAACCTGCCTCCACTACCTTATTGTGAAAAGGGAAGTGCCATTGTGAAGGCTGATTCCTGTAATCCTGATTTGAGGAAAAACTCCTGTTGTACAACAAGATATTAATCATAGAAATGCTATACAGCATATGTGACGTTTAGCTATCTTGAGGCTGCTATCACCTGTACCAACAAAGGAAGGTAGGACACCTAGCAAGTGAAAGAACAGATTTATGTCGCTGGGCATGTATTTGCTTGGGTGTCACCACCAAAACTGCTGAGGGAAGTTTGGCCAGCCCTGGACTCCCTCTGGTCTGCTGGAGAATTCCTCATGCTCAGCAGGGAGTCCTGCCTGGCTGCTTCTCATCGTTGCTCCCAATGAAGTAGATTGCAGCCCAAAATCCAGGCCTTCGTGTTTGCTAGTTCCAGGTATTTAAGTAAATGTTAAATGCAAATAAAATAGGCCTTGAAAAGTGCAGTGTATGCATTTACCATCTCTGGCATAATTGTTCCCAGGATGAATGGGAAAACTCGCCTGTACACAGTAGGATTTTGCTTTAAAGAAACGTGTATGTTAATGTCAGGCCCTCTGGGTCCCTGACATTTTCATATCGTATTTATTATTACATCTGTGCCAAGTTCTACTGTATAAGTCTAATTCTGCCTGTCTGTTGTCAAAGAAAAGAAAGCTATATTGGCCCCTTCTGTCCTATAATATAGAGATTTTGGCTATACCCTAGCTGTATTTCTCCTCAAAATTTGAGATGTAAAAATGTAGACATAATTCAGGAAACTCTCTTATTGGAACTGCAAATAATCATGGGAGATTTACACCCAGGCTTAAGCGCTCTGCTGAACAGGAATGGGCTTAAACATGGGATGAAATGTTCTCCCCCCCAGCCCCTAGCCATATGCAAGAACTTGCTGTGAATCTATAGGCCACCCTGTAAGCTCTCAGGAGACCAGCAGAGGTCCCATATAATTCTAGATTTCATAGCAGGGGTGTTGAAATCAATATATGGATGCGAGACAGTTCATCACTTTCCATCCCAAAACAGTCTCATCAGAAAGTTCCCAACCAGATCCAGCAGTGCTGTTAGCGAGATCTGTAAAAGTCTGTGTGGAGAACCCCAAGGCTGGCAGCGTTCCTCTTACCACTGAGACTTCTGTGGGATGCTAGTGTGAAAAGGCAAATAGGATGCAGATGGCAAAAGATCCAAGGATCTCGTCTGTGCCGTGATTATCCCAGCTGGTAGCACAGATTTAAGATGTTACTGCACCCAAATGCACTTCCAGTCACCCAGCTGTGTGGTGGTGTCCCAGAGCAGCAGGAAATTTGGTGACTCAGCTGCCTA
Organism: Anser anser; assembly: GCF_964211835.1. NCBI lineage: Eukaryota > Metazoa > Chordata > Aves > Anseriformes > Anatidae > Anser > Anser anser. The sequence continues at coordinate 23,811,575 of NC_139728.1, read as the reverse complement.
AGTTCAGAACCCTGTATGTTAGCACAGATCCTTCGGTGGTGTCTCCCATTAACACAGACTGACAGGGTTGGTGTGGGTTCATGTTCCCTCCTGCCTGGAGGAGCAGCACTGCCCCCAAGGTGACCTAGGCCACCATGGTTATGTCCCCTAAGGCTCCTCGGTCAGGGCTTCAGGCTGCCAGAGCAGGAGCTGAAAGGGAGACTTGATAGTGAGAGACCAGCTTGTACTGCTGAGCTTCTACAGCTTCAGGGCGTTTCTGATAAGTTTTAGGGGCAAGTTGCGGGAGGACTGTGCATGGAGGAAGTACTGGTGATCATCTTGATGGATTACAAAGACAGGGCATGAATGCTGGCTAGAGTTAGTTGTTCCGCAAAAGATACAGAACTGAAAGCCTTAAAAAGCCTGGCTGTAAATTATGTGGATTTTTTGAGAATTTTTACTGGTATGGAAACTGGGAATGGAAATCTCATTAAAGTGGGCGTTCTTGAGAGAGTTCCAGGATTTCTTGGTCATGGTTATGCCAGGAATACCATCAGAGCAAACTTGCTGAGAAAGGATTTATGGATTTGGGATCAGATCCTATTCTCGCTGAATTAATGGTACTTCTGGAGCTGACATCAAGGTGACTGGCATATGCACCTGGATGAGACAACATTTATTTGTCATTCCAATGCTTTAATCTAGGCTGTTACTTTCACATTACTGGAAAACATCAATACCTTCTGTCTCTTTTTAAGCCTATTAAATTCCTGTTCCATTGTTGTTTTCTCTGGTAGATCACAAGAGACGTGTCAAGGAAAAGAAAACGTGTGTGCAATATACCTCTGCCCAACAAAAATATTTAAACATCAGAAACGTAAAGTGAAGATAGAGTTACTTAGAGAGGCAGAGGGGAAATAATTAGAGTGCCAGCCAGCCAGAAGAGATGTCGTAAACTTCAGTTATTCACCTCTCATAGATGTTGAAAACAAACTCTGCCACTGTTCACCCATTTTATAGTGGTGTGTAGAAAGCAGCAGAGATCTGTGGACAAAATTGGTCTAATGGCAATGACAACTGGGCTCAAGCCCAAGTCCAATAGCTGAGCTGCCATCTAAAACTGGAATAAGATCGGATTCATTCTTGAATCTCAGATCCCTTTCTGCTCTGTGTAATAGATCTAATGAAATGTGAGTCAGGTCTAGACTGATGGGGAGCGAGAAGCAACTCCAATCCATGGAAAATGTTCATCTTTCAGATTTGTAATTAACCTTTTTAAAAACTAAACTTAAGAATATAAAAGGTCTTAACAAGAGTGGAAAACACTGGAGTGCTGGTTTTGGTAGAAGCTTCAGAGCTGTGGCCGCTGCAAGTCCGCAGGTGACTGCCTTGGGGGTAGTGCTGGAGTTCTTGCTATTGGTAGACCAATTTTCTAGAGCTGTGAACTAACTTTTAAAAAAAAAAAAAAAGTCTTCAGAACTACCAGTCTTTACTCCTATTGACTTCCAGACAGGCAATGAGAAAGGGGAGGCAGGTGAATAAGCAAAACGTCAGATGAATGAATGTGTTTTGTAACTTTTTCTGTCTCTCTAGAGGTATTCACTGAGACTTACCAAGTACTTTGATTTTGATAAACTGTTTTTCACCAGCCAGTGACCTTTCTGCCAGAGAACTTCCAAACACCTTTTTAATCTAAGTGCTAACACTTTGTTGGAGTTTAGCTTTGGATCTGTCCCTGGCAGAAATGAAGTCTCTGTCACTGTCCAGGAATAATGTTGCAGGACTGAAACCTAGGTGACTTATATCTAAAATAAATAACATGAGTATTTTTAGTATTTTTCTGTAGTTTGTTATGGGAAATACCTTAAATTCTGAGGTTTGAGGACTTTTTTTAAATTGTATTTATATGCGGAAGGTAATTCGAGAGAAAAATCAAATGCCACCACTGGGTTAACTTGGTATGAAATTCAGCACCAGTTCTCGGTATTTACACAGAATTCACATTCACTTTGTGTTTTTCCTTAAGGTGTTTGAGGTATAGTGAAACTGCTGTGAGGTTCTTATCACTTAGCGATCTGGTCTGGTTCCAGCTGAAAATTTTGCAGTACCTCTGACTGAGAGGATTGGTTTAAAAGTAACAGAAGTCTGCCAAAGAAATAAAGACTTCATTATTGACATCAATGCTATTTTTAATCTGGTTTCCTACGGAAATGAGGCTTAAGAAATCATGGTGTTTGTGAGTGTCTGCATATAGGTGTGTGTGAATGTCTTTTCCCCCTTGTAAATTTTTAGTCTGTTGGCTGATTATAACCCAAGTTGACAGATGGCTAGAGTCTCCAAGATAAGTTCTTCCATGCGTCACGAAAACAAGTGATTGGATGGAAGAGAAAGAAATTGATGGTGCTCATCCACTGGAAGAGCACAGCGTGAGCTGAACTTTTATTAGACCTCAGAAAATCTCTCAAAATCTCTAAGGGAGGAGGTGAAATCTCTCCATAGTTAATGGCGCTTTATTGGTTCCTCTGCGTGCAGGAGGATGTGGTATGTAGTACGTGTATCAGTCACGGCATGGTATGAGCAGAATAATGATGTTTAGAGTAAATAATTATCTGGAGTATCTCAGGATCCGCATATCTCTGGACTGCACTCTAATGAGCAGTTCATTCTCAAGGCCAGAGCGACATTAGGTAGCAGCTTGGTAAATGTGACCTAGGTATGCCTCCAGGACTCTCTATAAACCTAATGAGTCGTGGGCACTCAAACCGTGCAGCCTCGTTACTGCTAATTGGCCAAGTGTGCCATCAACCATGCCTGAAAATGTTCTTAAGTAGCGAAGGGGTGAAAAGAGCATCAGAAACTCTTACCAGCCCAAGAGGCAGCCTGGGGCAACATTCCTGCGTGCAGAGTTCAGGAACACTTGAAGGTTGTTCCCCCGAGACCTGAAAGGGCTTACTGGCAATCAGGAACAAATTTGACAAACACAGTAAAGAGTAAACCATGAGCTGTGGGGGGAAGCAGTTTTGCAACCTTAGGTGATCAGAAAGGGGGATAGCTGTTACTCAGCTGTTGGAGAAGATGTGCTGAAAACATGGTGACGAGGACAGTGTTTGAAACCTTTCCAGAGCAAAATACAGATGGGAGTTGGAAAAGTCAAGCCGGAGTTGGTTCTTAATTATTTTTTTCTTTAGATTTCTGAAAATTGTCTAGTATCTTGGTAACAGCGGTAACCGTTAGGGTGGGACGCTCCCTTTTGATCTGTAGGTATCTGAAAGTTCAGCACATCTTCTGTGTAAAATCATCAGGTTCCTCTCACCCGTGAATCCCCATAGGACAAATCCTCCCACTTAGCTCAGATCCATGTTTTAAGACGGAAGGAATTGCCCTCTGGAGACATCTTTCCACTGGCTACGGAGGAAACCTAGAAAACGGACCTCCAACAGATGCCTGCCTTTCTGGTGGGAGGGATTAACTGAACCCTGAGAGCAGGAGTCAAGGGTTCAGTGCTCTGTCCTTACCTCTACCTGACCTTGATCAAGCTGCTCGGCAAATTAAGACCTCCCTGAGCAACATTTTGTGTTGCTGCCTATGGAAGAGCCATGTTATTCCTGAGGAAAGTTAGCAAGCAGCTGGCTGGCCCAGGAGTGCTGTCTGTCACTTCTTGGAGAGCGCCTTGGTGTGTGCTGTAGGGGTGAAGAAAGCCCTCTGCCGCTAGCTCTGGAAAACTCACACGGGGCTGGATTTCCTCCCCAAGACAGAGGGAGAGCTGTAATCCCCCCCAGCACCTAGCAGTACAAAGCTTCCAAGTCTTACTGTGTGATACAGTTGAAGCCCAGTGTTGGCCAACCCTTTCGTTCACTGCTCGGATCCTTTGCTAGCCCTAGCACTCAGCAAACTTTCCACCTTTGAGTGCATAGAAGGGAGACGCAGATATGCAGAGGGGTAAAGCTTCTTTCCTCAACTGTCCTGTCTAGGGAGGGAAAGACACTTCTAGTAGAAGTGCAATCATTCGTAAGCTTGATATCTGCCTGAAACTGGAAAAAAAAAAAAAAGAAACAGAACCGCTTTCTATTCATCGAGGGTGGTTATCCTCGTGAGGGACAAAACAAGCAGCCAAAACCAAAAAATGTTTTGACATACCATGTGTTTGTTAGATCTTTGCTGTTTGCTTAAAGCAGCAACTAGGCCAAATGAGTAAGCACTGTCAATGAGAAGCGATTCAGACCTTGAGACCCTTTGCAGCCTTCTGATATGACTTGTCTTACTGCATGCAAGGCCCAGGAGGGGTGGAAATTGGAGGGTGTGTGGGAGGGTTGTTTTTGTTTTTTCTAGTATTATGAAGAGACGTACCAGACAGCGCCCCCCGTGGAGCCTCTCACCAAGTCTGTAGCATTTATCCAGCATCTCCTTGAAACACAAAAAGCTCAGAAGTTGTCTGCCTGAATTTACGCTCACAGTTCAATCATCTCCCACACAATAAAAGCTCCAGTGTTGGCCTGCCTGTAACTCTTGTGCTGTGCGGTGCTCCTGTCAAAAGGGAGCCCTTCCTTCTAGCATTTTTGTTTTTCTTAATACCTGCCAATCACACGGTTTGCCTTTGCCTAAAGTTTGTTGTCTTTGCAGTTGGTCACAGCGTGAGCTACCAAAAACCTTGCTGAGCTTGACGGGATATTCTGTTAGCCTAACCCTAACACATGATCTTGCACCTCCCCAGCACACAAAGGGCCTTTTCACTGGCCTACCACAGCTCGAAGATTTCATTTCATGTGTTACAATTAATCTGTATTTATTGCCACTTATCTTAAATGGCCAACAATATCAAGAGTTTAAAAAGTGCTTTTAATGTCAAACTGGGTCAATTAAAACTGTACTTAAAATATTTGCAAAACTTCTACCCTGAAAATTGCCCCCTCAATCTGCTGTTAAGCAAAATGTTTTAAACAAATACACGCAGTTTGAGGAAAGTGACATTTGGTAAAATTCCCCTTGATATTTTAGCAGAATCGAAGATCAATTTCCTTCTATGCTTTTTTTTTTTGTAACAAGGGAAAAATGAATACTATTTCAGATAGTTATGAATATTTGGAAGACATTAAAGCCCTGCTTTCATCAAAACCCTTAAGCATTTCGACTCCTTGTGTTTAAACCTGAGCTTCAAATTGTGGGTCCAAGATTGTTTTTTAAACTGCTTTAGTATTGTGTTCGGACACAGGACTGAAAGCAGTATAACACCTTCATTCCTTTTTGTTATTTAGAGCTGTTGGTACTAGTGTACGTTGAGCTTTGTTGCAAGCTGATAATGCCTAGAAGTCATCACTTTTTTCCATCCCAGAAAAGCTCCTAGTTTTGCCTTGAACTTTTAAAAAGCTCAGTTTGCAGGATGGCCTCATTAAGTCATGTGAAGTAAGTGCTGGTATGGTGCCCCTGAGAATTCTGGACTCAGGCGGTGCGGCCAAGGTTGTGCCGTGTTAGGAGGCTGACATCCGTCACATGGAGAAGTCCTAGGAGGGCCCCCTGGTTAGAGCTTGGTTGTGCTGGACGCAGTAGATGCACAGATTAAGTGAGATCCCAGGCCAGGGGAATGAAATACCGAAACTGAAGGTCTGTCCACGTGGAGCCATTTGGATGTTAAGCTCTGATCCTCAAACGCTTACGCTTTTCCATGAGCAGTGACATTAATGAAGCCTGGTTTCCTATGGTTTTAAGTCATTTGCTTGGATTCCCAGTGGTCTAATAAGGTTTGAACTGCAACTGAGGCGTTTCTGTTAATTAGGGCATTCGTATTATCTTTATGGGTCTCTGATGTCCCTAATAAGGCTCACCCTGCAACTTTTTCTTCCGCAGGAGAGTTCAGTGAGTCTCTGTCCAGTCATCTATTTTCATAAAACATGTAGGAAAGGACTGTCTTGGAGACAGCTTCTCTTCTGTCTAATAGATTTGAAACTTGCCTGTGGGTTCAGAAATATTTCAGGGGAGATCATAAAGACAAAAGCATATATACAGAGGGACAGCAGGATCCCATAAGCCTCATGGTTTTTTGGAAACAAGGTTAAAATGAAATTGCCATATTTATCTAGTGTAAATATTGCACAACTTGAAGACACCAAATGGTTTTGATCATTTCTTTAGTAATTTTTTTCTTGTAGAATATATAATTAAACAAATCTGTCTTTCCCAAGTGATCTAAGTCCATTTTTAAAGGTTTAGGGATGGAAACACATCTTGAATTCCTCTTGTGTAAGACATAACATGAGAAAATATTTTTTGCTGCTTGCCACCCATAACAAAGGCATCATTATGTTAGTTTGAGGAAAGCATTGGTTTTTGGAACCTGTGTTCTAATGAATGCAAAGATACTGGCTTGTAGACATGCTTTCATTGCTCATCAGTTGTTGCCTTTGTTATTTGTTTGTTTTAATTTTAATCTATTAACTGTATCAAGAAGCCAAGTGACACTGACTAATTGTATCCCAAGAAAGACAAATAGCGCAAAGTTAACAGCTTGCAAACAAACCATAGACTGAAATCTGTTCACATAAACTATTTGTTTTCTTAAATGCTTGCATGCAGGAATAGCGCAAGTTTCCCACTGTTGCTGTCATCCTCAGATCACTGAGTTCTGTCAGCCTGGTTTCAGACGTGTGGCACAGAGCCTTACATGGACCTGATTCATTTATGTTCTCCTCTTGGATCTGACAATAATGCCTGTCTCTGGAAAGGATCAGGCTTGAGATCTTTTTGAAGACCATTGCCTTTGGCAGTGTGGAGTAAGATCCTTACAGACTCTTATCCTGGACAAGGAATATTACTTTAGATTGATGTTATTCGCGTCTTTCAGTTACTTAAGGAGCCATTTGGAGATCATATGTTAAAACTCAGAGCTTTTTCTGTTCGGAGGTACCAAAGTGCTGTAGCTGGCTTCACAGGAGGTTGGTGATGACAAGCTGAAAAGTGTAACAACAGTGAGGTGAAAACTCTAATTTGGTGTCGCTGTGGAGTACGGGAGGAAACTAGCTGCAGTTTCTCGTGAGATGGACTGGCCTAGTTCTGCACATCTGTTAAGAACATTTGAACCCATAGGGTAATTTCCCTTGAATTTGATGGAAGGTGGAAGTTTCATAGGGTTATGTTCCTATTTGGAAAGAGGTGGCTTTGGCAAGAGGAGGAGGTTTCTGTTAATGTTCCCGGTCAGGAAAAAGCTGTGATGTAAACTCTAACTCACTCCTTACTAGGGATTGGAAAAGGAGCTCATTCTCCAAACAGATCCATAGCAAAACACCTTTCTGCTGGTTTCAGTGATCGGGAAAGAGCTTGTATTTTAATGGCATTTTCTACTGAACTTCCCTGTTCAGGATTCTGCAGGCTTGTCAGATCTTCATCTGTTTCCATTAGATCCAGAGAATGGAATAAGGAGAATTTATGGCCAAATTTTGGCTGTAAAAAGGGAGATATTTGATTGAGTCTCACCAAGGGGTCAGCAGCGTGAAAGACTGGATGGAAGCATCCGCTGGGCATGGGCACCAGTCTGAAATTAACAAAATACAAACCCCAGTTGTGTTGAAAATGTCTTCCTGCTGGGTGAGAAAGGGAAATAAATACAGGAAAATAAAACTTGTGTCTTGCAAGCAAAGGGGCTATGTTAAGTGCAGTCTAGTTACAACGCTGGATCCCTGTAACTGTGGGAAAATGTGATGAGACAGTGTACCCAAGCACATTTGTTGTTTCTTGTTAATTCTGCACTGTTGTGCATAAACAGGCAATGATGGATTGTCCTGGAGTTCTATGCATAGTATCGAAGAGAGCTGGATTTAATTGTCCTGCGTTTATTGTACAAAAGGAATGAATTATGAGCCACTTTACAGCATCTCCAGTGAAAGTGATTATCAGCGCTGTTCCTCGCCAGAGATATAACTCTGTCAAGTAGACTCCCTTCTCTCTTAGGTTCTTTGGAAAAAGCCCGTGAATCTGCTGTCTCCTGCCAGTTAAAGCTCAGGGTGAAACACAAAACCAAAAGCTTCCAATAACTACATATTCAGTTCAGATGTTGTAGGAATTTCTTACTCTCTTTTTTTCTTTTCCCCTGTGTGGAAGATCAGTCAGGATTTTTGGAGCAAGCAGCTTGAAATAGTGCAGCAAAATGTTTTCCCAGTTGATTGCTCTTTTGATTCTGTAGGTGAGCGGTGTGGTTGAGAACACTTGGCTGTTGGCTTTAATTAGCTTTGACCTGGGCTCATGCACGCTAATAATACAATTGGTCATCATGCCATGGAAAGGCAACCTTCATCCCCAGGCACCCAGCCATATCTCATAGCTGTTTTCACGCTGCTCCTCCCTGCAACACTCAGATAATCCCAGAAATAGGTTTAAGCCGAGGCGGATGTATAAAAGGAATGTTATGAGCCCTGCCTCTGAGACTGGACAATAACTCATCTGCAGAGGAGCTGGGAGTTTTGCTCTCTACGTTTTCTATTGACTACTGTGGCATAATAAAGGACAGCGGAATGAATTGTAGGGACCATAACCTCCCTTGCCTTCTAGAAAGGTTGGGGGGGGCACTACTGACCCCAGTGCTGCAGAACAGCAGCTGCAAGGGGCGGTTTTGTCTTAGTGTTTAAGATCTGCAGGAGTTTTTTCACTACACAGTGCGAGCCAGCTCTCTTCAAGGTACTCGCATGCTTTAGGGAGTACGGGTCCTGTCCCCTCTGCTGGGAGGCTTCCTGGGGCTGCAGGCTTCCGCCTTGCAAACAAATGCGAGATTCCTGTGTGCTCAGAGATTTTTGTGCCTGGGGATAGCCCAGATAAATTAAACATCACGTGGATAGACAACAATGTATATGCAATTGTGCAAATTCTTACAAATGGGTGCTTTTCTGTACCCCCTCCATCTGAACAGATTTCACATGAATTTTTGGACAGGTCTGCAGTTGCCAGAAAGTCTGTTCTTGAAAAGAAATAATTAAAGTAAAAATAAAAATGTAAAAGGCTGTCGATCCTAATGGCACTACCAGGTAGCATGTGCAATTTATTTAACTGTGATTCTACAAATGTGTTAGCTCATGGCTGTGGTAACACTCATGGCAGCAGTCCCTGGGCTGAAAACTGTCCCGCTAATTAATAACAGCTAACAACAGAGGTTATACCGCATGTCATAGTGACAGGTCATGAATCAGGAGAGGAGCATATGTGGTCATGTCTTCTGAATGCAGAGAACTATTTTTGAAACAATTCCCTATGTAACTGTACTGATGCCTTCTGGTAAATCAGCTGTTTAATGTGCAAACTAGCAATGATTCCTTCATTTCTTCCACTCTGTCATTCGGTTGATTTGTCCTCAGTCTGCTGACTCCGAGTCAGAACAGTATCAGCTGCAACAAGAAAAATTTTGAAAAAAGGACTTGGAAAGTCACCATGTGTTTTGCTGGCTGAAAAGACTGTCCGAATGTTGAGCAGAGAGGCTGGGAGAAGCTGTGGGGTTCGGTGGCTGGCTGAGCCTGCCACGGGGTGGGGAGCTGTGGGTGGCCACTTGTCCATCACCCAGAAGTAGGACAGAGCTTCCCCCAGGAAGAACTGGATGACAGCCTTGTGACAAAATGGGCCCTCACTCTAGAATGCCAGTTCATGGGGACTTCTTTTAGGAAAATAAGGGATCGGTTCTCCAGGGAGGGGTGGGAATCCTCGTAGGATTAATATTTTTATGCAGCGAGACTTCTAACTTTTTCCTTGGCAAATAGCTCTTTGATGGCTTAGATTCGTTTTGAATGTGGTGTGAAACAGAAGTTTGTGTCCAGTCCAGACTCTTAAGTTAATACAGGGAAGTGAGTATTTGCTTTGTGGTTGGAGCAGTTCCTGCAGGAGGAGGACAGCGATGGGTAGAGCATCCCCAAGAAGAGCAGCAGCATATGGGTGGCACCTGTCACAGACGTTTTAATTACACGGCATTGCTCTTTTTAGGATTCAGTACATGTGGATCCAAGGTCTAGATTTTCAAGTACCCAAAGTTGTAAGATAGTTTGTCTCTTTACTCAAATCAAAGTTAAGTGCTCAGTAACCAGACTGCTGAGGACTGGATTTTCAAAAGGCCGGAGCCCTTAAACAGCATTTCTGAAACCTGGCTGAATTTCAGTGCGTGCCTAGCTTTAGAAAGCTTTTACATCTTCACTGAGCACAAAGGGACAGACTGTCTCGTAAGTTCATGCCTTCATTAGGAGGAACTGAACCCTATTGATTTCAGCATGCATTACGGCTGGATCAGACCTCTTCAGGGAGTGACCTGTTAGCACCGTGCTGAAAGGCACCGCCGGGGCAATGAGGCAGCAACCCCGACAGCAGGGGAATGCAGAATGGCGTGAGGTGAAGATCGGACATCCTCCTCATTGACAGAGGCTTCCCCGTAATAGAAAAGGGGGGAAAAAAGCTTGGTAAGTCAAGTGGCTTGATTCATAAGTGAACTTGCTCTGAAGTAAACACAATGCCGTATGTGTCTCATTTGCCAATGAGATCATCTGTTTCTTTGTTAGGGGGGGAAAAATGTGTTTCCCTTCCAAGTCCAGGGCCACTCAGGCAATTTACATGAACAAATAAAGATGAGGTTTAGCAGCACTAAATAAATAAAATACAACTCTAAGTGGCCACCAAAGAACAGATCTGCTCGAATGGAATAGTGCTGGGACTTGAGCCAGATGGCTGCTGTTTGCCATGCCTGCTTATAATTCCCAATCCAAGCACTGCTCAGATGCTTGTTGCTGAAGTCAAGTTTATGGCTGTAGCAAAACATATATTGGGAGATAAACAAGTTATGCTAGAGATGAACAGCAGGGCAGAGAATATAAAGTAAATCTGTGCTTTAGACATGGTCTTTACAGAAAGTAATTGGGCTCTTGCCAGAGCAGCACGGATCTAAGCTGACTAGGGCAATGAATATTCATCGCTTAGGAGAAGAGGTAGATGGCTTGTTTCTGATATCTTCTGCCAGCTGTATCCTATAGTTACTCAAAGGTATTAAATGAAGTCATTCCTGATTTTCTCCTCTTTGAGATTAGGATCTGGTCACCCCTTAGTTCAGTGCTTCTGACCATGGAACAGGTGTATACAATATCATGGATTCAGTTAACATGTAGAGCCCTAAATGCTGTTGGTTCGTTGCTATTTCCTCATCCAGCTGGTGTGTAGTCTGCTACGCATCAGTTCTCAATGTGATGAGACTTCCCTCCAGCTCAGCTCATGCTGCACGTCTGACAGTTTGGTGCAGAACTGGTCACTGCGACTGGTGCACTGTGACACCCTAGGTCTCTTATCTACAGCTCAGTCCTGAGTGAGACTGCACCCTAACAAATCATCAGTATGTGTAAGATGTTAGCAAAGTACCTCATACCATTTGTGATTCATGGAATTGCTTATGACTTCTGGACTGATGGAGATGCACAAACTGTTTCTGCAATGGATTTATTTCAAATGACTTAGCTACAGATATTTCATCAATAGCTAGCAGAAACGTGCTCCTCCAAAGTTACTTCACCCATCACAGTTCTCCACAGTTCTTTAAGATGCCAGACATGAACCTCTGTCAGCATTTCACTGCCTCCTTTGATAATAGAAGAAACCAATATAATCAGCTTAAATTAGACATCTAATGTGTAGTTAGACATCTAATGCTGAGTGGGATTAATCTCATCAAGACATCTAATCTGAGTTTCTTCTGTGCTGTTATCTCTGACTTTCTTGTTTGAAAAATCACTTTGCAATCTGATTTTTAGATGAAAGGCAATTAGCCACATGCTAAATTCTTCTTTCTGCATCATAGCCAGAGCATTGCTGAGAAACTAGCTCATGAGTTCTTATGATATATTCTTGCCATGATGGAGCTGCTGTGCTGACAGGCTGGGCTGAGGCTTCTATTAGTTCTTTTATGTGCTTATTTATTTGCACAGGTTTCAGGAAGAAGTCAGGTTTGACAGCCCTATCAAACCACTATTCAGTTACACACAGAATGTTTAAGTAACTAATTTTAGATCCCATCGTTCTCCTCTTTCCCTCTTTTATTACCTTCACTGCCCTGTTTCTTTTGTGCCTTCACACCCCAACCCCAATTAAAAAAAAAAAAGAAAAGAAAACAAACACCCAGAGCATAAATATAGTATTAGACTGTACACATAAGCTGGAAAGAACCTATACTGTGCCACAGTGCTTATTGGCAAGTACTATTAAACCAATAAAATCTTTCAGAAGTTCAGTTACTATAACATAAATGTAACTGACGTGAAAGTCATGGGCTGTAACCTATGTGCAGAGGGAGAGTTGGATGAGAATATTGATGGGAAACTCAGAACATGATGCTAGAAAGGCAAGTACTTCGCATCCGGATGCATTTGGCCTTTGGGTTTCACATCTGCTATGCTCAAGCATTGCCATGAATGCATATTTGAATTAGTTACTCCTGTCTGTAGTTCAGCAGATGGGATATACTCGTTCAGGGCCTTTTTTTTTTTTTTTTTTTAAAAAAAAGTGTTTTTTGTATTAGCCCATTATTTTAAATGTGAAGACCTGGAATCATGGTAGCTGACTCCAGGTACTTTAGCACAGTAATTTCATCAAATATCAAGAGATTATAGGCTTTTTCATTTATGTTTCAGGAGTAGGAAGTCTGCCTCTCTGGAGAAAGGCATAACTCTCTCAGGAGATTTATCTCACTCTGTGTCAGCCTCTCTCCATTGACTAGAATAGGGCATAAGTAAAGTGCTATGATTAAAAACCTAAAGTTAGGTGAAGTGAGGGCTGGTAATTGGTGTATCCCAAGGAACTTACAGGGGGACCAAAACAGCATAATTCTTTCTAGTTGACAGATAAGGGACTGTACTAATATGCCCAAAGCAACAACAGAAAGCCTGCGGCCTATTTAGGAACAGATCGTGGGTGTTCTGAAGTCCAGTTCTGGCCTTAACCATTTGCTCACCCCTCCCACTGCACACAGCTGATGTTTTACATCCTCCCTCCCACAAACAAAATATATATTTCTAAGACATTAAGATACGTATATTAACATATACAATAATATAATCTCAGTAAGATATACCTGCACCTCCCTGAAGTTGCAGTACCAGATGGGCATTATTGATACAGTTTTGGGGGGAAAAAAAGCTCATATGGACAACCCAGCTATGGCTGATGTTGGATCAGAAATGAATCCACTGAGGATTACTGAATCCAGAGACATCACCTGGCTCAGGAAGCCTATGAACTGCAAAAGGCTGGAGGCTGTGAGAGTTTAGGGGGAAAGGATCCCTACAGAGCTCTTCTATTTTCTGTGTTCTTCACCAGACATCTGCGTTGGCCATCCACAGAGATGGGAGGATGAGTTGTATGGACCTTTAGTGTGATCCAGTACTATTTCTTTTAGTTTGTTGTGGCAGAAAATAGTTATTGTTTGGTGGGCTTTGCCTAATCCTGACAGACACTTCGCATGTCACAGAAAGCAGCTAAAAGTTGACAACATAACTTGTGCTGTGCCCCGGGGACAGCAAGAAGAGCCTGGGTAGGCTCTTGCAGCCTGCTCAAGGAGCATGAAGCATGAGCTCAAACTCTTGTTCACCTCTCAAATAACTGCACGGACATGAATGCAGTCAAGAATCTAACATGAGCAATCTCGTGGGATGTTGTGATGCTGCTAAATTTAAAAGACAAAAGCTATTTTTAGCATAAACAGTTAAGAGTCCCACAAATCATGTTGAGAGGCATGGTTCTGATTATAGATCTGTAACACATTTGCTGTGATAAAAAACAGAGCTGAGTCAGGTGATCTTGTTAATGCAATATTTGTACACTTGGGTAATAGATGCAGCTGTGGAAAAAAAGTTTAAAAAAAAAAAATCAGCAGTTTTATTTTACTAGCAATTATTCATTTATAAACTGTAGCAGAGGAGTAGCCAGAATCTGAGGCAAGACCTGCTAGTCTGGAGGTCTTGAAAGACTATAAAATGTGAAACATGTTCCACTCCCAGGACAGATGTCCTTTCCCCCTTTGCTGACTCTCCTCAACACCTGCTGCACTTTAGACATATGCTTACCTTCAACTTGACTTCATTTTGACAGAAACGCGGCTTAAAGTTTAACATATGCTCACGGGCTTTGCTGGATAAAGACAGACTGAGGTGTGTGCCTAAAACTTTTCTTAAGTTGTCCTTCTAACTAATTTATTTTAAGATTGATAAGAACTTCTGCTATTAGACTTGCTGTTCTTGGTTTTATAAGGAGCTGAGTGTGCTGGGAGATGCTAAAAGTGCAGACCCTGGTCAGCCTGGTGAGTATTTCACATTTCTGATGGGCATTACTGCAGGGACTGCTTTCTTAGCCAGTGCATGTACAGTTGGCTATAGTGGAAGTTCACCTCTCGGCAGACAAGCTCCTGTTGTAAAACAAGACATTTTTACTGGGATGGCCCTGAGCATCTGAATAGGACCCTGTCCACAGTAAGGCTGCATATAGGGCAGGGAAGCTTGACATGGGGTGAGCCAGTATTTGCCCCAGGTCATCGGGCAACAGGGATGCTCACAGGGCTTACCACAATTGTGGATGATAGGACTTCTTACAGCACTGGTTTCCAGATCGATTTGTTCTGGTTTCCCTTGGCTCCAGCCAGCTGTTTCTCCAACTTCAGTATGTGTCTAAACTAACCCCCAGACAAGACTGTGAGCCCTAAGTATTTTGAGTCTGGGGAACATGGAGGGAAAAATACATGTAGAAAAATTTACTTACCTCACCTGCCCGGTCCCCTGTTGGTCTAAGGATTTACAAGAAGCTCTCCTAAGAACAGAGATCCTGGTTTTTGTGCAGCCGAGTTTGAGATCAAACAGGGAGCACTGTTTCAGAACTTGTTTCAGATACTAAATTCAAAGTTTGTTAGGGATTTGGAGGATTTTTCTCTACTGAAGAGTTTTTTGTTTGTTTTCCAAGCTGAAAACAAGATCTGGCAGATAGAACTCCAGGTAATAATGTCATTTGCTAAAAATTAAAATCTTTGCCAGATCAAAAATATGGATGTACTTTGGGAAGGAAGTTCAGTTGGAGGTATTATGCTCCATTAGTGGGATACCAACATGAGCAGTCCTGGTTTGTAACTGTAGAACAATCTTTCATCTTGAGCTGTGTATATGTGATGTTGTAAAATCAAAATTAGTTCACGAGTACGCATCAAAAGCTAATTTCATCCTTTTGGGCCCATGAGAAGCCTTTGGCATCTAGGTATCAGTCTCACGTCTTGGCACTTCATTAGCAGCCACATAGCACTATTTAGTCAGCTGCTCTGAATGAGAGCTGTGCAAAGAGCTGCTCCCTCCTGTGACATGTCCCAGATCAGCTTGTGCCAGACTTGCACAGACTCCCACCATCTCTGCAGCATAGCTTGTTCCTCTGGGCTGGACCTTCTTTGGGCCACTGAGCAATTTCTCAGGAGTTTTTTCAAGTAAATGTGGATATTGGACTTTTTTCTAGATCATTTGTAGATGTGCTTTCTGCCTCTTTCTTTGCCCTGTTGAAAGGGAAGTGTCTCAAATTGAGGTCCAGGTGTGACTTCAGGGCCGTTTGCAGGTTACTCATTGCAGTGCTACTTGTGTGGCCGATGGGCTGCCGATCCCTTCTCAAGCCTGTTGCTTCCCATTCAGTAAACGTGCCTCAGCCTCCATCCTGTGCTCGCTTTCATGTCTGCTTCCCTTGTAATTGGCCTGCAGAGATGTGTGAGGAGCACATAGAGCCCCTTTGGGATGAAGCCTGATAGTTCTGCACTACAGACCGCAGGCAGGAGGCCAGCTCCACCTGAGCTGGAGGTCGTGGTTGTCCTCCAGCCAACCTCCTCCTGCCTGGCCTCGGCAGCCAGTGGTGGGGCTTTGGGTGAAAGGAGGTGGAAGGTGGGGTGGACCTACAGCAAGAAGGCAGGGCTCCACGCGGTCGCGGTGTGTCGTTCAGGACTTGGTGGCCCTATGCCAGCAGGCGGTGGCATGGTGCCAAGGGGACACGGCACGGGGCCCGACAGCTCACATCTGCTGAGACAGAACATGAGAATCCACAGTGGAGCCAGCCTCTCCCCCTTCCCATTTCTTCTTCCAAAAAATGGCTAATGTAAATAAATTGTCTGTTCACGTGTGTTTTGGCATCTGAATGGAAACACTTGTCTGTACACCCCCACCAGCCCTGCTCCCTCCCTCCCTCAGCGTTTTTGCTAAATGAGCCTTTCTTGCTCAGCCTCAGCTCAACTTGGAGTTATTCTGTTGGTATTTCCCTCTAGGACTGATAACGAGCCGAAGGAGCGGGCTGTAAAGCTGGTGACATAGACCAGCCCTAATAATGTCCGGAAGCTAAAAGGTCCCTAAGCCCTGACTGATGCAGCAGATAAACATTCAGCAGGGACTCGGGCTGCCCCAGGCACCCAAAATCTGTGTGTCAGGCTCTGCCAGTGGCTCCGCTTGGCCTGTTTTCTGCAGGAGCCCAGGCTTCTTAAAAGCTCCTACCTTGGTGCTAGCAAAAGTATGGCAGTATCCATTGCATAACTTTTCCTAGCTCAAGAACCAGAACGAACTATACCCAGAAATGCCAGTCTACTCACTGGGGCTTTTATATTAACAAAATATTGAAGCAGGGTCCAGCCCTAAGCCATAGGAGGTCACTATGTAGAATGAACCATCATGATCGCCTACCTCGAACTCCTGCAGGAACGAGACCTTTCTGGTATAGTGTATCTTCCTCTTCAAAATATTTTTTTTTACCAAGACTAAGGGGGGGGGGGGGGGGGGGGGCACAAAAATAGAGTTACTTTTCTGTGTCCCATATTCCTCTATCTCTGTGATCCTGTGATTGGTTTTGATATGAGTATCCAAAGGCTGTGGTTACAGGCTGTTCAAAGGTCTGCTCTAGGCCGCTCAGTCCACTGCTGCTGCTTTAAAGAGAGTTGGCTACACTAAAGCTCAAGCCTGAATTGGCAGTCATCACCCATCAGCTTGCTTTCAAACCAAGGGTGGTCTCCTGTCACTTCCAGGTGGGTCAGTTGGAGCTAAATTTCAACTTAATTCTGGCACAGGGTGAGCAACAGAGAGGCTCTTCTGTCAATGCATCTGCCTCAGTAGTGATGCTGAACTTACGAGAATGTTTCCATGGCCAACCTGCTTTTTCTTCCCTTTAAAACTTATCTGTGGGCCTCTGAAGCTTAAAGAACTGTTGGACGTGGAGTATTCATGATTTCTGCTCATGACTTTTTTGATTTCCCCTCTCAACACGAAGTTTACATGAAAGAATCAGATATGCATGCATGTGTATTTAAGGAGAGAACTTCTTTATGTGATAGTTAGGGCTAAAAGAAAATAAATACTCTTATACTAGAAACAGATGGTAAAAAATATGGTGAGCATAAAAGAGGTCAGTGCTTTTTTCCCCAGCTTTATCACCAGCTGAATCATCATGCTTCTGTGTCTATGGTTTCTGCTTGTCCTGTTTCCATATCATGAAAAATCGTATGATTTTAGTCAGGGTTTTACTTTGTAATATGTACTGGGGAATTCACTGAAACACGAGTTCTGCATGGACATTCTTCACGTGGCTATAACTTAAAAATCTTGTCAGCAAGTTATGGATGGGGAAAATAACATTTAATAATAGAACTTCATTAATAATACAAAAAGGTTATCGCAGGGAAAAATGCTCATACAAATTCATTTTGACCAGGTCACTTTTTCACTTTGAGTTGTTTTGTACAGACAAGGAGAAGAGAGCTGGTAAAGTCACATATTGCAAAATGCTTCGCATACTTCCAGTTGGAAAAATAAATATTCAGGCAATTACAAGGGCCCTTGTTAAAGGAGGAGATGGAAACAGATTGTCATCCTCCTCATGGCGCATGTTTCCCGTGCTGCGGGATAATCAGCCACTGAGACATCCTTAATCTTTCTGGATTATTTGCAGCTGCACCTGCCTGAACTTTCTCTTGCCTGATTAACATTTGATTAAATCCACTTTTAAAATGCCAGCATGACTGCAGTGCTGGGGGGGGCGCTTGCAGAGATTGTTTTGCTCTCCATCCTGATTGCATCTGAATTAATTATGCGAAGTGCAATGACAGGAACAATATTGATGTAACAGAAGTTTATTAGGTTGATGTGGTCATCCAGACAAGAGGGCTGTGAGCAGCTTCACATGCTTCAGCTGTGGCCTCCCATGAGGAGAAAATGTCATCTCATTATTATTCAGATTGACCTGATTTGGGTAATTTCTTTCTGGGAGTTGAGGTAGTTTTGGAATCTCATTAGCTTACCGACATTTGCATGTGTTAATAGAGTTCTTGCTTGTTTTCAGTCTTCTGTCCCTTCCTCACCATTGCAAATGGAGTTGGGTCAAAGTCTGCGGGGAGGGAAGCAGGGGAGAAAACTCCAGATCTCGTTTTGGCCCTGCAGTGCCGCTTTCTGTTGTGTGAGCCATTACCTGTGCCAGAGGTGAAGAAGCCCTGGTTTGACCATAAGGGCATGTAGCATTTATTTGGTCTGTTGGGTGTTTTCACCTGTATCATGTACGTGATTGCCAGTGCCTCAAGTCTGTCTGAATTTCTGTCCTGTTATATGAAAACCCAGGAGCAAATCCTGCCAGGAAACAAACTCTTAAGGACATAATCCACGCTCAAGTGCGGTTATCTGTGGCTGCAGACTTAGTGGGCTCCTTTTTCAGCGGGCTGTGGTGTGATGGAGGGATTAATGGTGAGCTCTGCTATGCCCAGACTTCTGGGGTGAAAAGGGGGCTTTGGGGACAGTGTTTGGCAGCTCCTTGTAGAGTAATCTGGGTAGTGGGAAACTTCGGTGAGTTCCTTACGCACAAATACCACCACCATGCAACCCAGAAGCAAATGGCCCTGGATCTGGTTACTCTGCCCAGGTCTTCAATGGAGTATGCCACAAGTGCTTTCAGCCTCTGCAAGCTAATAACAAATTGATAAATGCCTGGAATTCTTGAAGAACAGCAGCTTTACAGCAATGTTCTCAGGCATCATGAACATCTGTTTGCTGTGATTTCTTTTTCTTTCACTAACAGATGTTTGTGCATAATTTGCTTACAGAAGTCTGAGCAGATACTTCTATCTTTCTCTGGGATACCTGTCTCTCTCCCACTGGATCCTGTGGCCCGTTGGTTTAAAAGCACAGCTTTCTCTAGAAGCTGCAGAGCAGCTTTCCTATCATACCAGTTGATGTTTTGAACCTGTAACAAATCAGAAAAGGAAAAAATTGCTTTCTTTGAATCCAAGTATTTTTTCCAAATACATAACAAAAACTGTTCTCCCAAAAGTTTTTTTGTTGTTTTCCACTCCCCTTTCTAAAACTAAAAATGAAGGCTGATAACTCATTGAAATAGAGACTTGGGGGAAGATTCTTGGGAAAGCTTTCATGGAGGAAATAAGGAATATATTTAAAATCTTTCTGCTGAAAAATGGCATATTCTGTGGCACGTGTGCCTAAGAATAATGCTGGTGGTTTAAAGAACACTTGGAAAATTCATTTTCAGGCTAGCTGCAGATTCAAGGTTACTTTTATTTTATTTTTGCTTTGCCTCACTGTTTGCTGTGTGCTCATCTTCCTTTCTACAGCAACTCTCTTCCTGCTGCAGCAGACCAGCAGTGCTCTCCCATCATCGCATCCTTACTCAGACAAAAGGTCCTGTGGTGGGAGCTGCTTGGACCTAATTTTACTGAGTGGTGCCCCATTCACTCCTGCAGATCTCCCCAGCGACTGCACATTTGTCTAATGTCTTTCTCAGGAATCTGGCGAACTCCCTGGACCTAGAATCATAGAATCAGGCTGGAGAAGACCTCTAAGATCGTCAAGTCCAAGTTAAAACCAGGACTTTTTAATAATTTCAGAAAGATATTTTGACTAGTTGTTTTTGTTTGTATTGCTTAAGGAGGTTTTCTTGCCTGGCTGTTGGAGGCAGCATGGATGAACAAAAACATCTGGGCTAAAAAAATAAATTGAAATTAAATTAATTATAAGCTAGCTTCAGCGAATTACTGTGGTGTAGCAGAGTAGTGGTAATAATTAAAAGGCTGCAATGTCCTTACTTTATATGTAAGTTCCTAGTAAAGGAGATGTGCTGTACCTTTCAATCAGTTTTATTAAAGGACTTAAAACTGCAGGGATCCTCCAGCTTTGGCTTGTATTCCGGGGGAGTCCCTGTGGCTGTGCCACCGGAGGAGAGCTCTCGATGGGCTTTTCTAAACTCCTTCCAAGACAGTGGTTGAAAGTCAGTGCAAATGAATGCCGTTATCATCACCACACGTGCAGGATGTTGAAAAGTCAGATTTCTCTTCCAGGGGAAGAAATGTGTTTGTACTCTAAGTTGAATCAAAAAAAAGGAACATTTAAAAGGTTTTGGAACAAAAATTCCAGCCTGCCCCAACATGAGCCTCAGTGGAAACCCTACTGTGTTTCCCCCTTGATGGTGACCAAACACTGCCAAGTAATAAAGATAAGAGATTAGTCATCACGTAAAGGTATGATCTGTGGAATCATTTTGACGTTGATGTTAATATTTCAATAAGGCATGACAGTCAAAAGTAATAAAATGAATGCTATTAGAAAGAAATGATGACAATTCTAACAATACGACAACCTCCAAATCATCAAATCAGAATTTTCTCTTTCAGTAAATCTGTCAAAATTGATATCTTCTGCAAAGTGTTTTGGAGCTGAAACAGCATTTCCCAGCAGAAAAATGTTGCTTAAAATATTCTATAGTTATGCAGATTCAGTGCATGTTATAAAATTAATAGTTGTTTAGGTTTGTAAGAGGAAAACCATGTAGAATTTATTAGCAGAATGTTCTAATGAAGTGCATCTTTTAATCAATGAATTACTGAGATTCTGGCTCAACATCTTTCTCCACCTCCTCTAGCAGCTGAGTGCCAGCTGGGCTGGAAATGCTCTTGTTGATGTAACTGAATGCAGACAGCTAATTTGGTAGTGTTTTAACCTACTTTGTACTCGTCTTTATCTTTACTCCCATTTTTCACATGGCCTCTTGCTACAAGCCATGCACTAGATGGTAGGACAAAGAGAGATCTGACGAACACACTTTGTTTTGTGGGTTTATGAAGTTGAGGAGCTAAAGGATTGTTTTCATTACTAACATCCTGCTGTAGTAAAAAATTCAAATTTAATACATATGACAATTGTTATATTACTTAATCCACTGTTTGTCTTCTAATTTAGCTCGAGTTTGCCTTGTTATTTGGTATGTTAGAGGAAGGCTACAATTTAGCTATTTGGCACACCCTTCTTATCACATGTACTTTAATGTCATATGCTGATGAAGCCTCCAGCTGTAAGACGTTACAGGATAGCAATCTCAGCTTGTCCTTGCTGACTTGGGGAGGATGCATCTGGTGTCAATTTTGTCAGAGCTCACCATCGTGGTTTGGCAGATCTTTTTGCTTACAAGAACACAGGTATACAAGATGCCATGTGCTGAGCTGGGGAGAAGGCTGTTTGGATGCTGGGCTGTGTGCCTGGTGCACAGATTGCAGAATGGGTTCATGCCTTTAGGGACCTCTGGTCCCATGGTGGTGAGCAGCAGCTGTGCTGGTTTTTATGTTATCCAGAAGGGTGCCTGCTGGGGATAGCACTGGAGATCAGCAGAACCAGGTGCTTTAGCCGCCTGGGAGCAGCTCCCAGCAGGGACCTCCCCAGACCCGTGCCCCTACACCATACTTAAGGCAGTGTAAAATGGAGCAAGTTTCATGAGCTGACCGGTACCTTGCATGGACGACCAGGCACATGGTGCTCAGGGTAGCTGCTTGGCCTGTTTCTGTGTAGCAGTGCGTGTACCCTTTGAGAACAGATCCCTGATGGGAAGTGCTGAACCATAGCTCTTCTCTGGCTTTGGAGCTTTGTGCATCTGACATGACTCAAAGCTTAAGGAAAGCCACCAGACTCTGTGGTAAAGACCAGACATGCAAGCAGCATGTCTGGGGATGTCAGTTCATGAATCTTCTGCAATTCTGGGTTACTGTTTTTTATTAAACTGGATTTTATTAAGCTAGTTCGCCAAACCTAAGAGCAACAGATTTTTCTCTTTCATACTCCAGAAGTCATGAGAAGGTAGAGCCAGGCATTGTGCTACTCCGCCTTTCATCCCAACAGGGTAAATTGGCTTTCCATCAGCAGGACGCCAAAGTGAGGTTTGCTCCGCATGCTTGAGGACAAATCAAGCGGAAGCCTTTCCCTGCCAAGCAAGTTCCACAGAAGGATAACTTCTGTGCAAGGTCCCTCTGAGGTTGTTGAGCATCATCTGGTCAGTGCAGAGGCAAGTCTGGATACCGCTGAGAGAAGGAATTGCCACAGAGTAATCTGTGGAATTGTAGGATTTGGGGGTTGATAGGATTTGTGCCTCAGTATCATGAGTTGCTAGAAAGGTTTTGAATGGTACTGACCTTCGGTTCTCATCATTTTGGAGTCTTCTGAATCTCCTGTCTAATTCTAGGCAGGCAAAGTATGGATTCATTGAAGGAAACTGAGCTTGTGGGTCACTATTGCTGGGGCAATAGAGCACCACCCTGACTCAAATCAAATCCAAATCTTGTCTAGTTTTTTCTTGTTTTAGTTAAATACAGGAATATTTGGTAAAATAGTTGTTGAAATTCAGGATAATTGCATAAAGTCACAGATTTTATGGGTTTGTTTTGGTTTTGTGGTGAACAAAATGATTCCAGTGGCATTTTAGGAAGAAAGTCACAGGTGAAGATGTGACTATCGGGCTTCCTCTTGTCTTGAGGATAAACAGAATTCAGCCCATCAAAGGCGCGATGTTTGCATGTAGCCTTTTCATTTGTGTGCCACACATGTGATCAATTTAACTGGGGAGGATTTAGGCAGGGTGGGGAGGCCGATGTTTCTTGTGACATGTGGAATGTTAAGCCACAAAAATGCAACCACAAAATCAGCAGATTAGAATTCCCATTTGTAAGGAATAAATAATCATTATGGTGAGATAGTCCATGAGGGATTAACACGGCTGCTTCCAATTCCGTTGTTCGAGGTGCTGTGACACTTCTTTTTTTCAAGCACATACCTCCCTTTTTTTTCATTCTTATTTTCCTTTTATTCTTTTTCGTGGTGAGAATTGTAGTTGTCACGGTGATTTATGGGGATGAATGCCACTTAAATTTGTCTCTGTGTGTACCTCTTTGTTTTTCTTCCTACTAGTGGTTGTGTTATGCACCTGTTGTTCCCCATTGGGGCCCACGTGCTCATGGAACCGATGCTCACGTTGCAGTTGGTTTACTCACAGTTTTACAACACTTGTTAGTTACATCTGATAGATCTGTTCTGGCTTTGTGCCGAAGAGCTGCCTGGCAGCATAAATCATCTTAGCATCGAAGAGAAGAGCACGGTATCTATTTCAAGTTCCCACCCACCAGAGCCTCATAAATCTACACAAATGTTTCGAGAAACAGGTTTGATATTGGCTGGAATGAGCTAATGCTGCAAAGCCCTTCCTAGTCCTGAACTGAGTCTTGGACTCTGACTCCTCCAGGCTTACAGGGTTAACTTAGATTTATAGGCTATGTCTACATCACTCTTAAAAAGCACGCTTCAGAGCAATGCAGAGCATGTTGTCTTTGCAGCTCCACAAGCTTCTCATCCATACGGAGGCCTTCCAGACAGCGTGCCTTGGTGCTGAGTACCTGATGCCTTATTAACCTGATGCTCTGTTAACCTGCTCGGCATATGCAGGCATTTATCTGAACAGGTGTTGACAGCATTCTCAGGCCTCTTCTCAGACTGCAGTGTGTGTGTATCCTTAGTTTGCCCTTTTAGTGCAAAAAGGAGGAAGGGGGCATAGATTGCTTTATTAGAGTAGAATAATGCACGCTGCTGAGAGTGACGCTGGATGCTCTGAATTGCCTCCAGACGAGCCCTCTCCTCCCCTGTCTGGAGAGGAGCTGGCTTTCTCGCTCAGACCTGTAGGAGGTGGTGTGAATGATGATAATCCCTGTATTTGCCTATCTCAGTGCTGTCTGACTTTCAGGGTGCTTGATGAGGGCTTGATGCAGCAAAGCACTTGCTGTGCCTAACTCTGGATGTGTGAGGAATCCCATCGACTCTACTGAAACGAAGTGCTGTGTTTGGCGTGGTGTGTGTTGGTGGGAGTGCGGCTGCACTACCCGAGAAGATTCATGTGATTACACATCCTTTCTGCACGGCTGGTTCCACAGGTCAAATGGGGGCTTCAGGAGTTTCGTGTTGGCTTTAAATGAACTCATTTGTGTTGGCAGCAGTGACTTGCAAGGCAAGATGCATGAGTGGTTACAATATTTTGCTATAAACCTCAAGGACTGGCTTTGGCATTTTCTCTGGCCTTATACTAAAGGCCACTGCCACTTGTTCCACTTGCAAGTGTGTAGTAGACTCACGAAAACCAGGTGTGATGCCAGAGACTTCACTCCATTTTGCACTTCAGACAGGTGTTTTTTAATGATGTTAACCCAAGGAGATCTGGGTGGATCTACAGCATTTGTAAAGGAAAATAGTAGTAGTAGCAAGCCTTTAAATAATGTAGGTCCTGCACCAGACTTGTAGGTTGGAAAAAAAGAGGGAGTAACTGCTGGATCTGAGACTGCGAAACATCTGGAGTCTTCAAGCTTTCTTGAAAAACTATTCGTCCGTCTAAGTTGTATCCCTTGTATTGTTTATGCAAACCTCAGCAAAAGAGAAGGACATGCAGACCATCACTGCTTTGGGATAGCCATGTCACAGAACGAGGGCACTGGTGACCTGCTTTTTAATTGCTCTCTTTTTAGTGGATACACGTAAAGTTTTGACACATTCATAAAAGACAATTTCACCAGTGGCTCATTAAAGTTACGACAGAGGTGTAACCTCTGGTTCAGCAATTCCCTAAAGCAGAGAGAGTGGAAGAATATGGTGAAAAATGTTAATCTGTGATATATGTGTTTTTCTCCTATTTCTTCAAGCATAGAGATACTGGCTAGGTTCTGGGCTAGAGTGGCTGCTGGGGGAAAATGGCTTTCTTGTTGATTTTAAAATATTAAATCCTCTGAGTATCATTTATGTCCTGAAATGTAGTAAAAGAAATGTTGGCTCTCTGTGCTGTAACCTTTCCTATTTACAAACAGATGTGTTACTGCCTTAAATCAGGATTTGGTATAAATTGATCAAAAAACCTTCTTCCAAAATTAGCCTTGCAAAATTCCCATAACAATCGCATGACAGAAAACTGGCCGAGTACCTCTGTGATGCTCCCCAGCCTGTGATTTGGAGAGGTAACTAAATGAAAATGCGACCTGGCTTATTTAAGTGTACAGGACTCTTTCCTTTGCATGCAGTTGTTGCTATGTGAGTGAAGCTGTATCTCTGTCTCTGAGGCCATGAAGTGAATTTTTAGGCTGTGTAGTTAAATACTTCATTACTTAAATATGCATTGTCTTTGGGGAGCACCTTTCTCCTCTCCCCCTCCCTTCTCTAATATACTTCATCATAAACTTCTGCAAAAATGTATAAGTAAATAAAATAATCCAGGTTCCTTTTTCTTAAACAAAAATTTAATTAAATGGAAGTTGGATCCCTTTGGAATACAGAGAAACAGCTTTAAAGACACTCTAGACATTGGCTTTAAGGATTTCCTTCCCTCTTTTTGACTAGCAGAATGCAATCCTAGGATTGTATTTCTCTGCTTCAATGCTAAAAGAAGTCTTAAAAGAAGCCATATTCAAAGGCCTAACCCAGACATTTTATGGGATGTCATACATTTTCAGCTGTTCATAACATAAAAAATAAAATAAAATACTGCAGGTTACTTTATCAAAGAGAAAGCTGATTTGTAATTCCCAAGGTAGAATTATGAAAATACCTTGAGAGCATTACAGGAACAGACATTTATGAGAAGTAATAAAATTAGCTGACTGGAGTACAAATTTGCTGAATGCTTTTGGAGGAGAAAATATGTTCCTTCCCCCATTGCCCAAAGAAATTCAGATGAAAACTGTCAGTTTGAGAGGCCTTTTCTGTGACAAATCAAAGCCATTCTTTAGCAGAGTACTGTTTCTGCAATGTTTCCCTGGGAAGATGATGTAGACCTGATCCTTCTCCCACTGACATAATAGAAAGAGCTAATGGTATTGACAGAAGCAGTGCTGAGTATTAACAGAGCTTTCTGTAGGAGAATGGGGCTGATTCTGGCCATCCTCCATCCCCAGGCTGTTGCTTCGCTGGCTGGGTTGGTGTGAGGGTGAAAAGGGGTGGATAGGAAGGAAGACTTAGCAAGGGGTCAAACACCAAATGGTTTTAAAGACATTGGGGATCTCTCTCCATTTCCCTTTGATAAGCTCTTGCAATGGTTTTTACTTGCTCTGGCAAATTAAATAGATGAAGTACCTTACTACTCTTTTGAATAAGTCTTATGTCACTTCTGTCTGGGTTGTTCCTTTCTCTGCTAAACTAATTAATCTTTCCAAGTTCATTGCTAATTTTCCTAGCAAAGATATGTGTAACTGCAGTCAGTGCATCTATGTCTTATGCTAAATTGACCAAACTACTTAAATCTCCTTCTGTGAGGCCTGTTTCCTGGTCCTTGAATTATTCTGTTGATCTTCTTTGTATTTGTGGTTTCTTAAGAAAACAAGGCTTATGTGGGTATACTGAAAGTGGATTTATGTGTCTGTCTGCTCCCCTCCCTCCCTCTCCCCATTAACCCTTGACTAATTTCACAAAGACATGAAAAGCATTAAAAATCTTTAGGCTGTGCATGCTACCTGAGAATATACAGCCAGGAAGGGAGGGAAATCCTATTATTGCCCTGCTGAGGGAAAAGCTGGAGCATGTGTGCTCAGCCTCTATTAGACATCCAAAAATCCTACTGGAAACAGCCTGCCAAAACTGGTTTTCTTAAGTTATGCTGCTCCTGATGATGCTTGTTTTCATGGCTGGTCACTGGAGCTATACATAGTGGTCCTCTTTTAGTCTTACTGTATTCGGATACTGGACCAGCCCACCGGGTCTCTGGGCTGTGCTCCTATCTGCATCCAGCCCAGGACAGCAGCACACCAGGAACCTGGGTCTGTGGTCACTGGTGTACGTCCAGACTCGTTGTCTGAGGGCACTAGCCAGTATGCCCTGTCTGCAGAAGTCCTTCTCAGCACTGGCCGTGTTCCTGCATGCCTTGTTTGAAGGGGCAACTCTGTGCGAAGGGCTCTGTCTTCATAATTCACATCGCCGACAGTCTGTCTCGTGCATGTGGACTTCATCGTCAGTGTTTTGAGAACAACTTCCAAATCATGGATGAAAATGTTGACTAGTGCTGGGCTCACTACCAATCCCGTTTTTTTTGGCTAGAAAATGCTCCAATCACAGATGATTCTCCATTTACAACTACTTTTCAAAATCTTTCTGGATAGTCAGTTCTGAAGTATTTGAGATTTCCTGTGAATATTGTATAGTTCTAGTTCTGTAACCAGAAGCTTGATCTCTGATCTCCTTTGGATTACTGTTGTAAATTGATTCAGTTTTACCAACTAATGCTGAATAATCTCAGAAAGGATTTATTTTTTTCTTGATATGATTGTTTTCTCTAATGTCATACTGACCACCACAGATGATCTCACTTTTCTAAGTATCTTTTCCATTCAGTGAGTACTCTATCCCATATTCTTCTTCTTTCTATGACTTATTCCAAACCAGTTCATTCAACCAAAGTCAACTGAATGGATTTAAAAAAAAAAAAGACCTAAATCTGAATTTTCTTTGTCTCCCCTGTATCCTTAGTACAGTTTGTTTGCTTGCCTGAAGTCTATAGTGCAGTAAATAGCACTGAGAGAAAAAAGAGGATTTGGAATATCAAGTACTTTAACAGTACAAGAAAACTGAAACTTAAATGCATTTCCTTTTCTCAGATATGGATTTAATCTCCATTTCTGAGTCTGTGCCTAATTTATTGCAGAATTCTCTCACATGTTCAATTAAATTGTGAGTGTTTAGCAAAATTGCTTAAGTGAGAGAACATATGCCTTCCGGATATGTATGTTCCCTGGACTGAGTATGATTTCCTTTTTGTCTTCCATTGATTAATCATTTTGTTTTTCCCTCTCCCTAAATCTAGCTAATGAACTAACTTTCCTTAATCCCATGTGAAAATACTGTATGTCCCATCAATAGCATTGTTCATAAATCTTATGTTCCCCTCTAGCTAATAAGAAACAACAGTTGAGATATCCATCATCTCTGCTATGGGTTGGAGCTCTACAGAGCAACAGAAGGAGGCTGGATTACTCCATCTCAACATCTCCTCCAAGCAGTTGTTTACATGAGGCAGAGGTTAAAAATGTGGGCAAGCAAACTTCAGTCTCCATGTACAATTATAAATGATCTTTAAGTTTGACTAGAGAACAGACTACTGTTAGTAACAAACAGTACAAATAAATAACACGGGTTGCACCTCCAGGCACTGACTTTGTCTAATTTCTTTTGTAAACTGGAAAATTTTCATCGAGTGCATCCTAGCTTGGCATCGTATCCCTTATTTAGACCTCTTGCCATTCTTCCTCAATTTACTGCTCAGCAGATAGGCACTGTTTTTTCACAGTTAGGGCAGCTTCTTCCCCACATCACCCTTTATAAAAACAACTTCTGCATCTTCACAGCAAAGATGCTCTCCACCTCCATGTCCCCACAGCACTGGTATGAGAGAGAACATATAAAGGGTTTAGTCCATGAGCAGCTTCTGACTGATAGCAGAACCAAAGTCCTAGAAAAAGACTAATTTCACAGTTCTCTTCAAGAAGAAAAGAAAGGTAGGGAATATCTTCTCTACAAACGGGAAGACACTGAAGGGAGGAAGAACATCTCTGTAGCTCAAAGCAAGCGTTAACAGAAGAAAAAAGGGTATAGATTGGCCAGCAGTGAAGACAGACGGGATGCTCCTTCAGCATTAATTGGCTTAGGGGTAAAAACAGAATGCCTTTAGGAGAAGCACTAGGCAAAACCAGGAGGACATCAGGTTAATTGTGAAAAAGATTGTGTGAAGTCATGTCTTTGGTAAGACACTTCTGAAATGCTTTCCTGCTCAGATCAAAAAGTCTTCATAGGATTCTCTAATCTTTAGGTCAGCTATAGCTTTTCCACTTCTTTCTCAGTCATCTTCACCTTTCTTTGATGCCTACTTTTGTCAGAAGCAAAAGATGAGTTAGGTGTCATTTTTATTAGTGACATTTCAGCAAAGGAAAATACTGAAAAATAGCTGTTTAGAATCCAGTCAATCCCAATAGCTGTTAGAATCCAGTCAGTCTTCATATCACTTGAGTCTTTCTGTTAAGTGTGTGTATGCATAAACATACACGCACATTTTACATATGCACACATACCCATATATAAGTCATTTGTATGTGTAAATGATATATATATATATATCGATGTGCAAAAGCAGTTGTAAGAAGGTTTTCTCCACATTCATATCTTTTGACTCTGCCAATTCCAGGAAAAAAATATAATAATTCTTACTTCCTGCTTATTACTCCATTGCAAATCTCTTAGCATTTGAAAAGCTTTGCTGCTTTCCTCTCAGGCTGAAAGCAATAACAAAGCCTTTCTACAGAGCAGCAAAACATAATCCTAAACTTTTCAGGGAAGGCTTTTGAAGTTCCTAATGTAGCAGTGGGCTTATCCGGTTCTTAGTGTGTTGCTGTTTCTGTTCCTTGGTGTTCTTAAATTATTCCCAATCAGTTTTAGATTTAAGGTGCTCATTATTTCTATTTCTTGATGCACGTTCAGTGCTTTGGATAACTTGCATGATTTTCCTTTACTGTAGAGAGAATTCCTAAAAGTAACCAGATTCAATCCCAGTGCTACTCACACAGCATAATTGTGCTGAAAGTAGAACTAATTCTCTTGCTCCAAAATCTCATTTTGTTTCAATTAAAACTATACAGTTTTGTAGACCCAATTTGGGTCAAGGGTGGCAAAGAAATAATTGAAATACATTGTTTCTCCCATGTTCTGAATCTCAAAAAATCCTAAAATTTTTTTCTGATGCATTCAAAATAAAAACACCTTGATTTTTGTTATTTTTTTCAAAAGAAAATTTCTGAATATTTTAAAAGAGAAAGCTTGAAATTCAGGAACAAAATGTTTATCTTGGAAGCATGCATAATACATTTGGCTGATCCAAAGTAATTTTGCAAATACTGGTTTTGTTTGCCCATGACAAATGCCTTGAATTTTTTTTTTTTGATTTTTTTATTTATTTTACTGAAATAGTTTCTGAACTGGAACAAGAAGAATCAATGTCTACGTACATTTACATATGCAATGCGTATTGTCTTTCCTCGTAAAAGAAACAACGGGGGATATGACAAATGATTTTTCATTTTTGTCATTGCTGTTTATTATTCTCATTGCTTGGCATGAAGGCCAAATTCTGGTTCATGGCTCCATTACAGTCTGTGTCATACTATGCAGAATGGGAAGTAGATCCTGTGCTAATATGGTTTTGAAGGACTGAAGCCAGAGTGTGTCAGGCTTCATGATGCATTTCAGTCAACTAATTGTGGTTCATTCTGTAGTCACAAGGAAAAGCATTCAAGATATAACCTACAGTTGTACATAATTCTTGACCTAGAGGCTACAGGAATGAGGCTTTAATGCTGTTTACCACCTTGGGGAACATTAAAATGATGGGACTGGAAGGGCTGTTTAGGTTATAGCAATCTAATTATACCCAGTGGAGAGAGTACCAAAGTGTTCAGAACCAGCTGGTAGGGGAAATCTCCTGTGGATCCAATTGCTTTTTTTTTTTTTTTCAGTTAAGAAAAAAGCGTCTTTAATTAGCTGAGCAACTAAACCCTGCAGTTCTTTATGCAGTTCATACCCACCAAACGCGGGGAGTTTTGTGTTAAGTGGGTATCTTCTGGTGCTTCAGTATCTCAAGAAGAAAAGTCCTCAAGTTGTGTGGGGTTTTCTGGTTCTTGTTTGTTTGTTTGTTTGTTTGTTTTTGTTTTGCTCTGTAGTTGCCAGCAGCACAGCAGGTACAGATTTACTCCATCTTAACACATGCAGAAGGGCTTTCTGTTGGTCGACATAATGATACCGATTTTAAACTGCAGATTGCTTTATATGATGTGTCTCAAAATATCTGTTTGCTGTTCCTCTCAGCAAACACTTGTTTTTCTTCTCAAATTCTGCTGTGGCAGCTAGTTGGAAAGTGAATGTAAGGTAGGACTCTGCCATAACTGTCTGATTGGTGTTAGATAAGAAAGGAGAAGCCTAAGCCACTGTGCTCTAATGAAAATAGTGAAGCTTGCTGGGGTAACTAGAAGTAAGGAAAAATAATGATTTGTCTCCCCTAGCATGTTAAAGTATTTCTGGTTTGCTTCTGAACCTTATAAAGCTTCATTTGAAAATCTAAGTAACCAAGCTTAGATCTGGGTTTGTTTTCAAATGCTTCCTAGGCTTTTGTTGGGACAACCACTGCATTTTATCGTGTGTTTGTACATGTGCATAGATATAGATACAGATTAAACATCACCAATACCTAGTTCCCCAGGTCACGGCCCGCTTAACAAAATGACTGTTCAATCCGGGAGTGCTTTCTTTAGGATAGGGTTTCTGCCTGTTTTCAAGGTAAGACAGAACATTCAAATATTTATGAATGTTACAACATTCCAGATTTCCTTTCCAGGGCTACTTGAGGCCACTTGAAGAAGTAAATCTGTCGTGGTGATGGAGACAAGCTTCATTTGCACACTTCCTTTCATCTGTTTCCAAACAAATGGTTCATTCACACTTCCTAGGTCAATGGTAGCAACTGTGCTTGGTTTCTCTGTGGATTGAGCGGGACCGATTGTGGTCATTTACATGAATCTGGCCTATTAGTTAGGGAAGGGTTTATACGCTCTAGGTACGTGTTCTCTTTGCTCTTTTCATGTATTTGATACACTCAATTGGACTACTAATAATTGAGACCCTGTGTTTACCCTGGAGTCAGGCAGACTGGGCAATTATCTTCCTTGCACGACTGTTCATCTACAGATCTTTCTCCATTAGAAATTATTCAGGTCTCTTCCCCACTGCAGTCACAAGCTACCGCAGTGGCTAATGAATTCTGATTGCTCTGTATGAGGACAGATTTGAACCTGTGACTTCAAGCTGAGGGATGACCTTTTTAGTGTCTCTCTAGTCCTCTCCCCGCCTGCGCCTTTCATGCTTACATCAGTGCTTTCTCTGTTCCTTAATGAAGTGACAACTCCAACCATTTCATAGTCATTTTTCTCTTGACCTCCCACAGTTGCTGTCAAGTTCAGTTTGATTTTTCTGCAGATGGGGCTCTGTGCCTAGAAATCTCTTTCTAGCCCTAAAACTGAAGTCCCTCAGCTGCCGCTGAGGAAACTTGGCTGGATGCTGGGAAACTCTATCACCACAGGGCTGGAAGGAAACCTTCCTCCCAGCTGTGAAATGAGAGCAGGCTGGTTGTACCTCCTGTCTCAAACTAAGAGCCCGTGTCCTACAGGCCTCACAGCCCAGGAGGAGGGAGGCCAGCTGGAGAGCCAGCATTCCGGTGGGCTCGGGGCCTTGGTGTAGTCCTTCCTGATGAGTAGCTGTCAGTGCCCCTTGCTGTTATGCTTAGCTGGTTCCTTGTTAGCTTTCCTCAGAGGGAGGCTGTGCTATCCTCAGGGAGTTCAGGAGACAGCTTGAGCGGCTGTGGATTTTCATCTCCAGTGCTCATCTGGAAGGCACCTGTTGTGTTGGGCTGAGGAGCTCAGTGGGGTCAGAGGTGGCTGGAAGGCTACGAAGGGGCTGGAGAGCAACCCCTGCTGTCTGGTGAAGTCCCAGGCGTAGGGAGCTGGCAGCTGAAGCCATGAGGGAAACCCCTATGGGTGTCAATCGTGCAGGTTCCACATCCGATATTTTCCTTGGGGAGGAGGTGACCAACTGTGTGTCCTGTCAGCTTTAATGAGAAGTAAGCAGGTAGATGGTGGAGGGGAGACTGTGCAAGGTCACCTCCTGGCCTGCCGTCTATGGAATCATGTCATTAAAAGCAGTGGTCACCTCTCCCTGGACTTACCTGATGGATGTTACAGCCAGGACTCAGCACTGAAGAGCGCGTTGGGCCTCGCTGCCCAGCCTGATTCCCCAGCTGAGGCACGGAGTAATGTCTTAGCCAAATGTTCGCTCGAGCACACCGTAGCTGCTTAGTTTCTCCTGTGTGAAAGAACTTCCTTCCCTTTAGGGTATTCCCTTGATTTTTGAAAAGTCAAGCAAATATTTAAGAGTGGATTAGAGTCTAGCTCAACGTATCCATCATTCATCATCAATTATCCATGTCATTAATATGATTACACCAGCTCTGGACTTCTCCATGTCTGAATGTATGGAAAGTTAGGAGGGACTAAAGGTAGAAATTTATAGCGAGAAATTTTCCCTCCCCCCTCTTATTTAATGGCACACAGGCTTTGACCTAAAGTGTAATTTTCTGCAACATTTAAGGCAGATAAAGTGTCTTTAGCAGCCAAAGGAAAGCTCAAAGGTAACATTATCTAACTAGCAAACAGATGGAGGATTTAACATTCTTGGTAGCTGAAATTTTGGACTGTGGCCAAACCATGTTAATGGATTTTTTAGCAGTCGTTCTTTTTCTATGAAAGTGCAGGACACAGATTTAAAAAAAAAAAAAAAGTCAAGGAAAACTTCTAGCAATATAGGCAGGAGCAAGGAACGACACCAACTTGATCATGAGCAGTGAGTGCAGAGGGGGAAATAAAAGCTTGTGTTTCAAAAATTGGGGCATGGCCTGTAGCATTCTATTAAGGAAATACAATAGTTCTCCTCAGAAGCCCCAAATCTGTGACTTAATGCAGGAGGCAAGCCTGTTTAATAGTGAGGGCAACTATTGTTGAGTGTTAACCTTGCCTTCATATGACAACTGCAGAGAAAGATGTCTCTGGAGAGCTCTTGTTCCAATGAATTGCAGGAAACAAAGCAAAGTAACCAAACTCCCTGATCCACCAATATGTCCTTGAAAGAGCATTCCAGCTCTTTGTATGCTTGCAGCAAGCCATGATGCTCCCTTATGGTCTCTGGTATTTTGCTGCGTTGCACAGGGCTTTCCCAACTACCACAGCCATAAGCCTTCTTCCTCCATAGCATATTCTGTCAAGGTTTAAAGCATGACAGAGCAGGCCCTGAAAAAGCTATGCGGTGGAGACCACAGGGCTCAAGAGACAAGAATGCTTTCCAGGAATTATTAGTGAAAACTTTCTAGTGTACAGAGGGAAAATGAGGGTGTTTGTGAGCCTTGGGAACCTGGAGTTACCCACCAAGTCCTATCGGTTACTATTATCTGAAAATTGTGGTGTTTTTTTTGTTTGTTTGTTTTAATGTCAGTATTTCATGGCTCTTATCTCAACACTTGTTGACTGAGTTTTGTTGTTATCCTCTACAAAAGATTTCAGTGTCTCTAGCAGGGAACTGGGAAGTATCGTGGCTAAACTGCCTAACGATCGATAGGAATAAAGATGTTAATTCAAGAGGATTCGGTTGAACTGCCAGGCACCTCTACAGAGATCTGGAACCATTCATTTTGCAAAGAAAAGAGGCTGATACTGTAAGGGTGAAAGGCATTTCCTTTGACTAGCCTTGCTCTTTTCCAAACAGAGGTTTGGGAGCAAATGGATGACATTAACACTACAGTGATTACAAAATGCTGAATAAATCATACAGAGGTCTAATTCTACCAGATCTCATTACCACCGGATTGAACTATTCGCTAGCTTGCATGCCTCCAGTGATCTGAGTCAGCACATCAGCTCTGAGCATCCCAGGATTTGGGAACGCTGGAAACAGATTTGGTTCCAAACACTGGCGCTCAAGAGCATTCTTACAAGTCATTTTCCAGCAAGCAAAACCGAAAATATTACAAAGAGAGAGTTGGAGGCCAGCAGAAACTCCAGCTGAGCACTCTGAGCTGCTCCAACGCCAGAGCATCCATCTTTCAAATGTCTAGTGAGATGAATTTCCATCAGGCATTTTCACAACCAGGCCACCAGCAGCGGCCTTGGACTCGGTGTCTCACTCCCCATGGTGCATGGACAGCAGGAACTGTGGTTTAGACCTCACTGAGAAAGCAGGATGGTGAAAATTTGTGAGAGCTAATTAAACGAGACGAGGTTTTGCCTGGCAGGCATTCATGCCAGACACACTACATCCTGGGAAACCGTTTTAGGCTTTGCCATAAAGTTCTTGTGGAGCGAGAGCGGGATGTCTTGCCAGACTTCACTTCAACTATAGTACTGCAGCTTTTCCCTTTGTTTTTCAGAATTAGTGTGGTCATAAATTATCTATTTAGCACAAGGTTAAACACAGGACAATGTGAAGTCTTCATAGATGAAAGGCTCCAGCATAACTAGGGAAGTGGTCGTACATAATGTTATCAGGCTGTGCTTCAGCCGAACATCCCACTCTGCTGTGCAAAGCATGCCCTCTGGGGAGAGCTCAAGACATGACCATTGGTCTTAGGAGGCCTATGTTCATATTTCTGCTCTGCTGCTGCCCTACCTGTTGGTCCTGGGACAAGGTTTTAGCTTCTTCATGCTTCTTCCATATTCCCATTGGTAAATAAGAGCGGTACAGTTCTCTCCTCTGCTGTGAAAATACTGCACTATTGTTTGGGGACCGCATCCAGGAGGGCACAGAGGGGCTGAGCAGCAGCGCATTCCTCCTGTGGAGACCTTCCATACCACCACGTGGAGCCAGGGCTTCCCCCTGCCCACCGGCAGCTCCTGGCTCTAGCCAGGAGGCTGCAATATCTTGGGGAATCACTGCAGTGACGAGTGGCAGGTGAAACTGCAGTTGATTTTTTCACTGCGGATCCAGCTTTGCATCCTGAATGAAGTATTTCAAATAGCGTCATGAATCAAAGATGGGTGAAAGGACAAGCCATTAGCAGGAATTTGCCTCTGCCCGGACACCCCAGCACACCTGCTCCTTGAGCCCTGGGTTACTACAGAGGAAAAACCACTCTGGCTGTATCATTAAATATAAAAACAGTAGCAGGACATGAGGAGCAGATTATGTTCCTTCAGAGCTCCTGGGGGACAGGTCAGGCTTGCACCAAACCTGGCCCCTGCGTTTGTGCCTGAGGTCTGGAAGTGGGAAATGATGGCATATGTAGTTCTGGTCCATTTCTAATACCGTGTTGGATCTGCGACTTAGGGGGGATTCACATAAGTAATTCCTTGGCTCAGAGCTGAAGGTGCAAAAAGATCTAGCTGATACTGAGGAAAGTTTCCATTGCAGTAGGTAGTAACTGAGCTTTCCAGAGAAATGATGCTAATGCTAGCTGAGACTCTTAGTGTGTGAGATATTACTTAGACAAGATTGGGGTAGCAAGAGAGAGATTGCAGTTACAGGTCTATAATCTGATTATTGATTCTGTACAGATCTGTATTTATCATGTTCTTCAGCTGCCTCCCGCATTTGGAGCTCATCTTGTGTCCATCTTTCTCAATTAGTGTCATAGTTGCCTTAGTTGTTGTATTGTACGGATTCACCTGTTTCTACACCACGTATGATACGATTTAATTAAAGGCAGAGCTAAGGAGAACCTCTTCCAGAGAAAGAAACTTGAACACTTCTGAATACTGGAACACTTCTGAGATGTATTTCAGAGGGAGCAGTGAGCAGGTGTTAGGAAAAGAGAGATGAGTTCTGTGAATAAAATAGTGGACTGGAAAAGCAGTAGCACACAGACATGTTCACTGATTCATTGGAAATTAGAAGCAGATACAACAGTTTGGGGAAAAAGTTCTGCAACAACAAGTCCACCTCTGTGCACAGACACTTAGGGTATTGTTCCCTGGTTCAGGAAGGAGAGGTTTTTGATGTTGTATGCCAGTCCAGACTCATCCAGCCCAGATTTTAGTCTCTTGTGGGTAGACATCAGTCGTAAACACATTGGAAAACCTAGACACTTTTCTTGGAAGGAAACAGTTTTTTTGGGGTGGGTGTGTGTGTTTTTTTTTTCTTTTCAACGCACCACAAATTTCAAAGCTGTGTGGTTTGGGCAATAGCCCAGAATTCTTGGTTTTCTATTCTCCTTGTTCATCTTAAAAAGCATAAATATCATATTTCCTCTACAGGAAAATACATACATGCTTATGTATCTGTGTTTATAATACATCTGCATCTCTGTGAACGCAGAATTGTTAATACTATGAGTTTTCAGGATCGAGGTACTGGATGCTGAATACAGCAAAACAGCGTCATGGAAAAGGAGCTTGACACTGGAAACAAAACCAATCCCTGTTGTGCCAGTCCCGTCCTCACATCTTACCCCTGCAGGCTGCCGGCAGCCCCAGTGCCACGGGCTGGCAAGGGGTCTTTAATGTTGTCTGCTAATTGCTGATGGTTGGCACAGGTTGCAGATGGAAGAACGCCAAGGCAGAGCAAACCAGGTGCTGGGGGAGGCTGCTGGCAGCTCAGGAGAAATTCTCTGCCTCGTGAATCAGCGCTGGCCGTTCCCCCGCGAGCTGTCAGGGGACGATGAGGTCCTCTCCTTCCCGGTGACTCAGGAGCCTTAAGCATGGGTTGCAGTTACTTAAGGATTCAGTAGCATACTTTGCAAAGAGACTCCTTTGCTCTGATCTCGTGGCCAAATTCTTTTCTGGAAAATTGGATGGGATGCGTTTCTCCTGCAATTCCAAATGCACAGAGTATTTATTCCTTGCTACTCCTAGGCTGTCAGCTAGTCATGGTTAAGGTATGTTGTCTTTTCTGGGATCAGCTCGAAGATTCCCTGAATATATTAGCTATAAAAATAATATTTTTAGAGTATAATAGAAAGGAAACTAGGTTGCTACTGCGTAATAATGTGGTACTCATGATCTTAAAGTGTGCTTGTACGTATTAGTTACTGAAAGATAATTTCATTCCTGTCTACATCTGCAAAAGCAGCATGCTGCAGAAAGTATATCGCAGTTCTACATAATGACTGAAAAAACTGTGGGATCTGATCTCTTATTTAAACATAGTATTTACAGGAAAGCTGTTCTCGAGAAACACACAATTCATTGAATCTCAGTTCTTTCAGCTCAGTTTCCAGCTATCTCTCCTTCTTTGACTGTTTTGACTGTGTTCAGTGCTCAGCCCAGATTTGGGCTTCATCCAAACAGCAGTCAAGTGATCAGAAAGTGGGATCGGTGAGTGATGGGGCAGAGGGTGCCCAAGCATGGGTGTAGTGTAACGCACAAGTGCAATGCAAACACTCTCACTGAGCTCTTGCACTCAGAGGTAGACTTCAGATAACGTGTTGACAGCATCAGTCAAAAAAAAATAACATTCTACCCAGCCCAGTGCATTTCACACTATGTAGAAAATTGCCAAAGGGTTGTGAAAGGCGCTCTCTGTTGAAATAATACGGTGTACATAACCTCTGCTTTCTGCATGCAGTTGCAGTGACACAGGATGAAAGGGATGATAATACCACAAGAAAATCCAACCAACTCTGGATGCAGCAGTAATGATACTGAAAAACAGTGGTTCAATATATTACGTTACTATAGGGTTTTTACTTCCAAGATTATAGTTCAAATCATCTTTCTCACCAGCAAGTTGCATCGCCTGTTGGTTCAGGCCAGGCTGTACACAGCAGTAGTAGTCGTTCAGCAATTGGCTTGTTGAATTTAGGCAGCTTAACAAAACACAAGTATGTTGTAGATTGCCTGCAGACCTGGAAAAATGGTTATCTGTCGGTTCCAAGGTAACTGTGTTTCTGACGAAGCGACAGGGCGTCCTGGAATAGGAACACTCCAAGTTTCATTTATTTTAGTACAGCACCAGGAGATATGGTTGGACTGTGGCTGAGAAACAACCACAACATAAATCATTATAATTAAAATAATAATAATTGTGTAGCCACACATTAAACAGACTTCTGTGAGCAACCCTGCTTATTTCAGTGGGATGGCTTTCTAATTAGCTTGCACTTGTTAAGTAAGGGTCACAGCGTTGGACCCTAATTCCTGTTCATAAGCTGCTTTGAGATCTTCTGAGGCTGCACATGAAGTTTTATTGCTATGTATAATTTACGTTCTCTGTTAATCCCTACAGCTATTATTTGCTCACAGGGTGTTCTTGGTTGAAAGCTCCTTGTGCATCAAGCACAGTTCAAGCCAGCTGGCAGTTGGCTTGAGATAACGATACTATGACAGGAAAGCTGACCAGACATTGCCAGAGCTATTAGATGGCACGTCTGCCTGCTTTATGCCAGGATCAACACTCTGCTGCAAGTACCGGTCTCTTGCTTGCAAACAGAAACATCTTCCAGTGTAGGTGAAGTGGGTAACAGCTCTTCAGAGAGATGCAGGCAAAACCTAAAGCAATGGCTTCAGTCGGAATCAGGGTGTTTCAGCTATGCTTTGTCTTGTTTGGGTTAGTATCACCACTAAGGGCAGTAATATATGCTAGAAAACGAAAAATGATCGAGTCTGTTTGACAAACCTGAAACCTGAATTTAGCCTAAAGGGAGTTTCCCTCAAACCATTTTGACAGGAATGTTTTAATTGGTTCTGTTTAGCTGTTAGCAATGAGAGCACACAAAGTGTAAGTCATTGAATGAAAGCTGATTTTCCTAGAGAAAAATAGCTGTTTTCTGCTGTTATGCTGATAGCGAGTTCCCAGTTCTGGTTGTTAGAATAATACTGCCGACAGAGAGAAAAAGAGAGAGAGAGAGACAAGGAGGATCATGTTTCATGGGCCATAAACTGGGGCACACTAAAATAATCCTCTCAGATATGGCCAACTGAATATGAATCCACGTAATCTTGAACATACTCTGCGTGAACTCAGAATTAATCATTAGAAAAAATGAACCCATGAATACAGAGCTAGATGTCAGGAGGAATATTTTGTTCTCATGGTGAAATATTCAAGATCAACTTGCGGCATTGTCCTACAAAGAGCGTCGTAAAAACTAACCCAAAAGATGTCATTATGAATTATTTGCTAGGAGCCTGACTATCCCTTGCTCGGTGTATTATGATGCCATGTGGCATTTATTTTCCAAAGAGATTAGGAAGTGCAAAGTCCATCATTAAATAAAGCTCAGCTGGAAAACTGATTTTTTTCATGATAGCAGCCTTGGGCCCTCTAAGACTGATGCTCAGTAATCCACTGAATTTATACTTCAAACAATTTGAAAAGTGATCTTTGGTTTTCATACAGACAAGCCTGAAGGTCTGGTGGGGCTTCTCATCTTGGAAGTAGAGTTGATTATGAGCATTGTGGTGATGGTGGGAAAGGCATCAGTTGCAGTATCTTGAAGTTCATTCCAAAATTCAGTCATCAGTAATTTTATCAATATACAGACATGTAATGGGATAAATATGTCCTTCTGGGAGGAAAGCAGATCATGCTGCTTTTAAAGATGGCATAGCAGGGGCACAGACCAGTTACTTTCCTTACTGTTGCTGAGGAAACCAAGTGACTGTTTCTTGAGAGAAGCAGCCCCAGCATCTCATCTACAACAAAAAATATTTTCAAATTGAGTTTTGATTCCATTTTTCTTTTTTTCAAAAATATGAGGAACTTTGGAGCATTGCAGTAGACATAGATTCCTCAGCCCTTGGTTCATTGCTACTTTGAATGTCTGGGACCACTGTAAAGATCTCTTGACTTATCACCCTCTTTCTGGAGCCCCATGATATACCTCAGAAAGGAATGAGAGACAGGGGAAAGTGAGACTTCTTAATGTGCCTTGGGAATTCACGACAGATCTTGAACCTCTCTAGGAATGTTTTTCTTGTTTCACTCCATTGGGAATTGGCTCTGACATAGTAAAAAACATTTTCAG
Organism: Anser anser; assembly: GCF_964211835.1. Taxonomy (NCBI): domain Eukaryota; kingdom Metazoa; phylum Chordata; class Aves; order Anseriformes; family Anatidae; genus Anser; species Anser anser. The sequence goes on along the minus strand of NC_139728.1, from coordinate 23,770,730 downwards.
AACAAGCCTCTTTCATTTTCTTGGCCTCTCTATTGCTCTTGTCACTGACCCAAAGCCTTTTGATATTTTTTTTTTCTTTTGACGTTCTTGAGCTAATTGGCCTCAATGAAAAGTGTTTTGTTTCCTGCAGAAACTTGGCTGTGAGAAAAAGTGTGGAGGTTGGGAGAAAGCTGGGACAGGCCAGTGCCAAAGGGCTTATATAATAGCCCAGAATAGTCAGCCAAAATATAGTGTGAGAGCTTTATAGGTGGAGCTCAGTGGGATGAAAAATACTGCAGGGTTTGGATGCAAAAATGCCAATAGAGCAGGCAATGAATTTCATATTTCAGTCAAGGATGATCCGAGTTTAATCCAACACAGGGAGCAGATAATTACTGAAGTGAAACTACGTGTTTGGCCAAATTCCTGCAGAAATGGTTATTCTCTTATACTTAATAACATGGGGCCTTGTTTAAGCAAGTGTTTTCCATTCATGTTCTGCTCACCTCTAAGTCCATGTCCTCAGTGCTCTGGAGCTCTGTCATCTTTAAACTAGATGAAAGTCTGGAGAGTGAAGGAGATGCCTTCCAGACACTTTTCTGTTTATTTCAGTGGACTAATGTTTAGGTTGCACACAAGGTAAGACTTCAGGTGTGGCAGCCAAGAATAAAGAGCTAGGCTGGACAGGTACGCAGCCCCAGAAGTTAATTTGAGCAGTATGAGTTGAATTCAATGGGATTCCCCTTATTAACAGTAAGGGAAGAAGATGGGACATTCTGCGGAGATCTTTCGATCTGCTAAGCACCCATCCTGGGCCACTTGAGTTGGCCTTCGCATGAACCACTTGTCCATGGCTATGGCCTAAACAGCTGGGGAAGTTTCCACCATCATACTTGGGCTTTACAGTACTGCCTATCTTGAGGAAAAGAGAGAGGCTAAGGGTTGGGAATTCATCCGCATTAACAGAGACCTGTGCTCCATCTGGAGTAGTAGAAATAATTTGTCTTGTTTTGTTGGCTGAACCAGATGATTGAAGGAAAAGTTACATTGTATCAATGATGAACAAAAACTTTTTTTTCCTCATCAGAACACAAGCCTGGAAGAAAACTCAGGTTGTGCAAAATGTTTGTTTAATTTAATGTTCACGGTTATGTTCTTTTTGAAAAGAAATGTACATATATTACATCTCTTTAAAGTATTTTTGAATGCTTTGAAACAAAACCATGGTGTTTTTTTTCTTTTTGGAAACAGCAAAAGACAGTTTCAGTACTCTTAAATTATTCATCATGAACGGTTTTGACCCCAAAATTAAGTTTTAGGTGAATAAATTATAAAATGTAAATGGTCCCTACCCGATGACTGTACAGCTCCTAGCTCCATCACAAGCTCTGCATGGAAGCCTGAGACCCATTCACTCCTCTGTAGGATTGGTACATATACACAGGCATGCAGCCGGGGCACATGCAGAGGCATAGCTGCACCCTTACTGTAACATTCATCACAGATGAGGGACAGGGAAGATGGGACTGCTGAGTTTATTCTTTAGGGAGCTTTTCTTTTCCAAAAATCAGACCTTAACTGGGGAAGTGGTAACTTTTTTTTTTCCCCCTAAAGAAACAGTCAGTGTTATCTTCCCTGTTACTCTAAGTGATTTTTATGTTCTGTCTTTTGTAATCTTTGGGCCAGTGCAATGATGTTTTAAATCACTGTGACTCAGCTAACACGAGCTTTTAACCCATAGTGCTACAAAGCACGCAAGCCCTGACTTATCTCAAGCAAATGACTGCTTCCCCTGAAGTCAGCTCAGGCTGCTGGTGTTATTAAAGTTAAGCAGGATTCTCTGTGTTCAGCCGTGTTCAGGTTTAAACAGTAAGGTGATGACACTTCTCTTTTGTTATTTCTTGGGGCTGTTCTCCTTCCCTTCTGGAATGTGTGGTTTAAAAGCAGTCCATCATGTTGCAGACTCTATAAACCGTGGGCTGCTTAATTTGTGTCATTCGTAAGAAAAAAATAAATAAATAAAAACAACCTTCATCATTCTTGGTATTACATCCTGCTCTATTATCCAGAGCATTGACCTTGACCAGCTAATGATAGGTATTTAATACATGTGCGTGTGTGTATATATAGATATAAATATTCATTATGTGAGGTCTGGGAGGTTGGGATCACAACGGAATGTTGGCAGTGCCAAGTTTCGTTCGATGGTTCAGGCCTCCAGCTGTGCCAAGCTCTGGGCTCCCTTAATGTACCATTAAAACAAAATCCAGGCTTTGCTTGAATGTCATCCAGCTTTATTAAGAGAAAGATCAAGCATAATCTTATTAAGCTTGTCACTCAGAAACTGTAAGGGTGCAGCCTTGGTGTGTCTATTCGGTCCACATGTGTGAACAATTTTGCTTCATGATAGTCAAACAGGGGCTGTTATTCTTTAATGAATGCTGTGAATAACAGAGCTACAAATTGGAATGTGAGCTTGGTGATGTGTGTGCACACTTGTGTATTAACAGAACAGAGGCATAGGAATAGATTGTTTGCTTGGATTTTAACATATTCCTCAAGCGCGCTTGAACCCACGTAACCACAATGTTTTTCAAAATCTGTTGTGTATATTTTGCGGTTTCTAAACTTCCATAATAACTCAACTTCTGAACATGACCACCTATCAGAGTGGACATCCATGTCTTGGGGAAAAAAATCAAAGAACAGGACCACTGGATTTCCCTCTTTTTGGTTTCACTAGAAGTCTGTTCACTGGGCCAAAATTATAAAAAGATATTCAGATAAAATGCATTTATCTCTGCTGCTGCTGCTTCTCCTCAATGTTCACAGCTCAGCAGCAGGAGATAACAGTGAAAACCACTAGTGTGTGTTTATACCAGCGTAAAGCCGGAGTAATGCAGTGGTGATTCAAATCAAATATTTCTGCTTGCTCAAAATGTATAAACATGCAGTTTTTCTATATACATACACATTTATACAGGAAAAAAAAAGCTACACTGAAATAAGTCAGGATGTTTGGCCATGTGGCTGAGAATAGATCTGTGTGGGTGGAATTCACTAAGACAAATAGTAATGGATGGAATGTAGATACACATTTGATGGTCTAATTAGGAATGTATTTGTGATATAAAAAATACTCCACAGGCATAACATGTACAAATCAGTACTTCAGGAATACAGCTTTCCTTGATTTTTGGTCAATTAAATTTAACATCTGTGAGCAAGGTACCCTTTGTGCATGGGAATGTGGACGCTTGATGTGACTGCGTGCACAAAGCAGCTTAAAGCGGAAGAATTTGCAGGAGGAAACTCATCACTGTCATGTTGTCATAGGCAGTATCCAAGACAGGTGGCATATGAACTTGGGAGGGATATTGTTTGTATTCATACATTCACAGCTAAGAGGGAATCTCTAAATGCTGTAGGACTCTTTTTATGCTCTTTTTCTCACTACAGAGATGGTCTCTTTCATAACAGATAGGATTTATTGGCCCCGCCTAGTAGTGGCTCTGTCATTGCTGGCTAGGAACCCCCACTCCTTCCACCATGGGGCCTTTAGCCAAAGGACTGTCCTTCCTTCCCCTTGTGTTTCCCTTTCCTGTTTTTCTTTTAAAGAAAGGAAGAAAAATCACAACCAAAAATTACCTGATTTTCCTCTAAAAATACTGTGGTGGAAATGCCCTATGGAGATCCTTTTTCTAATTTATATGAACATCCCTCAGAGTCAAAGCTGATCTGATCTATCGTTCCCAGCTATAGGTAATCCAGATTTTTGACATTTAGATGGATGAAAAGAGGTACTTTCTGAACCAATTTTCTCTTGTTCTGCAGCTCTAGGCATGCTTTGCACTTCAGAAGAGACAGATTTCCAGATGGAGGTATTCTACATCCCTTCCCTCAATGTGTGTTATCTCAGGGTCTTCCAACATCACATTAAGCAGCTTAACCAACGCGTGTTGTGCGTTCATGCCTTAATTTTCTCCTTAAGGGTAATGGTATGTAAACCCACAAAACAAGGGAGATCAAAACAATATACGTTAGAGCAGGTGCTTAACAAGCACCAAGCCTTGAGTTTGAGTGGAAGACAGGAAGACCCAATGCTTAGCTCCTGAAATGCCACAGCAGCACTACCTGCACTTGGCAGTGCACCAATGCCTCGACCCCAGGGGCCGAGTTTGAAAGTTGTTTTTTGGGGCTTGTTTCTCCTGCTTTTGCAGAGGGAAAGGCCTTAGTCTACAACCATAAAGCACCCCTTAAGAAAGCCCAGTTCCTACACTACTGAGGTTCGCTGTGGTAGTGGAAAGACATCAGCTGAATTAAAAGGCTCAGGAAGGTCTTCTAGGGCAAGTTTCCTCTGTGTGGTTGAGCACAGTTTGAAAATTCCTAGACTAATTCAGAGCAAGTAAATGGTCTACATAACAAAGCTGTTTTCACTGGAGATGCTAGCTCAAACCTTGAAAGCCATGCCCTGTGCTAAACTGCCCTTTCAGCAGAACCAGCTAAAAGCACACAGAGCAAGGCTGTATATAATTGCTTTTAATCAAGGAGCAAGGACAGGCTTGGAAACGTGCTTGCTGTGGTGTTTTCCACAATGTGGTAGAAGGAAAAGACTGAATCCAAACTGGAGGGCAGGCTGGATGTGTGGTGCTGAGCAGTGGCACGGCTCAGCACACAGAGCCAGAGGGGAGTCAGCAGGATGGGGGACGCCTATCTGAGCACCACTGAACTGGGGTTTGAGAGCTCTGCTTTGTGGAGGACTTGCCCTCAGGTGGTGGTGGAGACCTCAGCCATGGAGCATGTGTTGCCTCCAGTTGTTTGCACTGGCAGGGCAGCCTCTGAGTGCCACCAGCACTGTACCGGTTAACTCAAAGAAAAGGCTCTTTCCAGGTTTGGGTGACTTCACCTTACCTTATTCACAGCCTGATTTGTGAACTTTCTGGTGTGTTTTTCTGCAACAACAGTGACATCCAGTGGCCAGCTGGGTTTTTCTTGGAAAATGATGAACCATCAATGGTCTTAAAAATGCAAAGCTTTTATATTAAAAAAAAAAAAAAAAAAAAAGATACTGACTGGGAAGGCTAGGCTTTGATGGTATTGAAAAGTTTCCTTTTTGATGTCTGGTAAAATGGCTTCCATTTTCCTATTCAGGGCACTGTGCAAGAAATTGGCTAGAAGGCATTGGTACTTTCTGCTCCTACACAGAGTTTGTCCTTATCCATAAACATCTGAAGGCCAGCATTTTTCTGAGGAATCATTGGTTTTGTGCTATGGCATTACCATGTTTTTCACTTGTGAGACATCATGGTTCAATGCTGCTGCCACAATACCAGTAAACCACTAGAAAAGGGCTACTGGAAAAGATGAAGAAATCAGTAGTCTGTTAAAATAGTGAGGTCAAAACCAGAAAGAATAATCGAGGATTCATATCCTGTCAACTGGGAGCTTGGTTTTTAGTTTTCAAGCCTGTTTTCAAACCAAAAATGACAGCCTGGCTGTAGTCTTTTTGAATTTTTTTCACAGATTTGTCAGAGCTGTGGACATTACCACCAACAAACTGTCCTGGGTGGTTGAATCTCATGCTACAGCGATGTTATAGATGTTTTAGTTTGGTTTAGAGCTATACCTGTGCAGGCTGTAGATGCTGGGAGGAGCCTAATGATATGATCAGTTGGCAGATTCAGAGCAAGCATACAGAAGTGCTATTCCATATGGTGCGCAATTACATTGCAGACCCATCACCACAGCATATTGTGGAAGTCAAATGTATACGTGAGGCCAAAAAGGGATTAGTCAAATTCAGTAGTCCACCTCTGGCAGTCCTAGAGCCTACAATGATTTACTAGGGTCCTCCCCACTGTTTCCTATGGAGAGCTACTAAGTACTCATGCTTCTGTGGATGGGTTAAATTTCCCAAGCTTTTTTGTATTGGCATTGCCCATTGCAGGGGCACATGAGGGGCACAGGCAAATGCTTCAGTCCTGTCCACATGATTTTCTTCCTACAACTTCCTTGTCCTGGTAAATTGCTCCAGCTCATACAACAACTACCTTTTAGAAAAATAAACACCTAAAAGATGTAGGCTTTGTTGCTTGCTCACAAAGGACCTTTTTCTTGCATTTATACATGCTTAGTATGGTCAGGAAGGGATTCAACTCATCATACCTCAAACCTACAGAGATGATAAGGTATTGTGAGCTACTCATCCACCTCCCTCTGCCCTTTAAAATTGAATCCTTGATATTCCCATGAGCTATTTCCTTAAGAATATGTACTGAAAGGGTTATGAAGAACTGTTGGACCTTCTGTCCGCAGGAAACACTTTTAATGCTGTGTAAGAAAAGCTAGAATATGAAGCAACCCCAAAAGGTCATCAAGTAGAGATCAGCACAGCCCCTGCCTCCCTTGCAAACTCTGGCACAGAAAGGATGGTGAGGGACAGGGCAGAAGAGGGAAGGATGGAGAGAAAGGATGGAAGGGCTCCATGCAGTGCTCAGGAGCTTCTGGGTAGTGGTGGGGCAGCTTGGTGGGCCGTCATATCACGTCTGATAGATGCTGAGGCTAAAGGAGCTGTTTAAACTCATGGTCGATGGAGAGAGAATTGCACAAAGGGCATGCATCCTTCCTAAAACTACTGCTTGAGATGGTGAAATGAATTGCTCTGTGGAGGTGCCTGAGCTCTCCAGTGAGACCGACCAACTTGGAGTAGTCACTTCATTAGAAACGTATGAAGAGCAATGAACCCTGTTCTGAGCTCAGTTGTTGCTGTGGTCTGACACGGAGACCAGAAGATGTGCCAGGGAAGTGACCTCACTTCAGTTCTTGCTTATGTTGTTTTTCTTAACCAAAGTGAAACAGCTGGTTTAGGCTTGAAGAGAAAATTGAGTTTTCTGTTGGGTGTTGGCTCTGCAAAGCCACCCTGATGGCACCATGTTGGGTCTGAAAGCAGAGAGCTGTGCCAGCACAGCGCCGGTCCCAAACTGATAAGCTCAGGGAAAAGGATTGTGCCCCATCTTGGGCTGACCCCATTGAGGTCTCTGTGCATCGGGCTTCAGGCTATTTCCAGAGGAGATCTTCCAGTGCATGACATTTATGTGCTTGCAGAATTCATGCCCTCAACAGGAGGGATGCTCAGGAAGGTTAAGCTGAGAGGAAGAACAGAAGGGGGAGAGAGGCATGAGGAGCTTTTATTACATGGAGGAGCAGTAAGAAAGTAGAATTAGGCAGTGGGAGTCTGCCCCTCCTTCAGACTGAGATGCACTGAGCATAGCCTTGCACTGCAGTTCTCCAGGCCTCCCCAGGGAAGCACAAATCTGTGCTCCACTACCCTGCCGTCAGTCTGGAACGACCCCTCAGCTTTTGGCCCTCGTCACTCCAGTCCCCACCCGGCTATGGTGTGGCCCTTCTCCAGAGCATGTCCTGTAAGCGCTCACGGGTAGGAGGGGAGAGAGGTGATTACATGCAAGGAAAGAATGGAGAGCCATGGGGGGATTGCTGGACGTCCAAAGTGCTGCACATTTTGGCCTTTTATGTTTTATTGCTTTGCTTCCCGTGACTGTCTGAAAGTGCCTGTGAGTCAGTTCCTCACAACTGCAGAGAATAACAACATCAAACAAGAGAGGGAAATGATTTCTCCATCTGCCTTGGAGAAGTGGTGGCATGATGTAAGGAGGCTATGATGAAAGCCTGCTTTACAAGACCATTGCACATGGTTTGTACGGAAGTATTTTTAAGGCACGCTCCTGCCAAAACATGGGAGGAAGAAAGGCTCATTCCCTGCACCCCCAGCTTTCCTTCCCAGCTTTTTGCGTAATACTGACATTTCAAAGTGCAAAAGCATGTCCTGCAGCAGGGGAAAAGGCAGCAATCTGGGGTGACAGACTTCGGGGAAAGGTGGGGTGCAGAGTTCCCAGCTTTTTCTGAGCACTGGGCACTCTCCTCTATGGGATAACCCTTGGGGTAGCATCAGCAGACGTGCAGGGGATGGTCTGAGTTGGTTGGGTTTTGGTTCACTCACCCATAGGCTCATCTCTCTCAGCGTCTATCGTCCATCGTGTTTAGGCACTGTTACTGCCCAGCACTTGCCCCAGAGCACGCCCAGTTCTGTGCTGTATCTTTTAAAGACACTTTCCCTTTGGAAAGCCTAACCTGCAGCTCTCAATTTGCACCTGAATACCAGCCTCCAGGAAGCCTTTGGTAAATCTGGTATGTTTGGGACAGAGGTAGGGATGCATCTGGGATGCTGATGACTATGCTGCATCCTCCATTCCCTGGCATGGAGTACAGCCTGATTTGTTTCATGCAGACGTGGGAAGAGGGAACACTGGGGCACTTTCTGGAAAATTTCCTCGCTGGATCTCCACAAGCATGAATTTTTTTTATGTTGACAGTAAAATCTAAAATCCAAATTTTCAGGCAGTCCTAGCAACATACTCATCACTAGATGCTTCTATCACCTACCTCATCTGTTAACCAGGTGTCATTTTGTTACGTGCTTGTAAGATGCTTCACAGCAGAAGGATACTCAGACTGGAGGAAACCTTCAGCTGCATCTAGATCCAAGTTGAAAAAGCAGGATGTGTGTGCAAATCTACCTTTTGCTCCTTGTCAAGGAGTGCTTGAGATAATGATTTGAAGCAATCCTTGTCTCTAGAGTAAAGTTTCAGAAAAGTGGTTTAGGAAGACAGAAACAAACCTCTAGCAGTAATACCATGTCTAAACCATGAGAAAAAGAAGAGTGAAAGACCCACTAGTTATTAGAGGATAATATTCATTAGAAAAGAATGACTTAATGCAAGGATAGAAGCACCTATCGTGTTGGATGCAGAGTGGAGAGGAAATTAAAGTTTGGAAGGTCTGCTTACAAAACTGGTTCTCCATCATGGATGTGGGACATCTGCAATGTCAGGAAATAGTAATGTGGTTCCCCAGTAAATTCATGTCATTGTCCAGTGACCATTGGTTCGGAGTCAAATGCTGTATGGCAAACCCAGAAAAAATTCCCTGCCTGAACTGTTTGCTGCAGCTCCTTACCGCAGCCTCCTCTTGACGTGTTCATCACTCAGCCTCCAAGAATATTCAGTTGGACCATTGCAGAATAAGAGAAACAGCATACTTCTAGAGGCAACACGCAAAGGAACAAGTAAATATTTGCCCCAGTTGTGAATGTGCAGCTTCTGGCATTTGCATTTTGCCCGCACTAATTCTTGTGAAGTCTAACTGCCATAAACACTCCGGTGGTGCCAAGAGCCTTGAAAATCAGCGTTAAGAGAGAAAGAGGAATAGAGACTGCTGCCTCCTGATTGCAAAGCAGCCTGAGGTCTAAATGGCAACAAAACGTTATACATAACGTCTGATTCACTGTGTGGAGAATGTAAAGAATTGAGACCTCCCGACACAGTTTACATTGGCCCTTTTTATGACTAATTGTGCAGAAAATAGCTCTGCTTGTAGTGTGCATGGAAACAGTTCAGGTTTCTGCTGTGTGTCAGTTAATGGGCTAGCAAGGCTTTTTCAGCACGACTTCAAAGGCTCTGGCAATGGAGGTCCTTTGTGAGGGAATTATCTCCTGCTCCTTTGTACCCCTTTATCCTTCTAAGCTATGGAACAAAGAATCACAAAACGAAGAGACGGAGTAATTTGTAGTAGATCTCTAAACCTAGATAAAATACATAACATTTGCTTAGAAACATTTTTCCTGCTTCTGCCATCAAAACAAATTTGTATTTTTATGTGTAGGAACACCCAAGTTCATTTAACTTCTGAGGGATGCAATCTTATGCTTGGATATGCTATTGATGGGGTCACCAAGATGTCTATGATGGTAAAGGAGAGCTTTAGTTTCTATGGTCAATTAGAAAATGCATAGTTGTGACCGTTAGAGTTGGCTGAGAAGTGTATTTTTCTCCCCACACCCCTTTTGCCCAGCTTATTTCACTAAAAAAGGAAGAAAACGTACCTTTTCAGAAGCACATATACATGTATTAAGGAAATCATGCATGTGGGGTTTTTTTGTTTTTGTTTTTGGTTTGTTTTTTTTTTACCTCTTCATAAAAAACAAAGTTGCTTATTCTTTCTTTCTTCCAGTGAAAAATGAAACCTTGGGGAGATAAGAAAACACGTTACATGCATCAGCTTTGTGTAGTTCAAAACACGGTTCTTAATTAAAAAGAAAAAACAGGGATGGAAGATGGCTGATTAATGTTAGCAGCCATGCTGTATAACATGTTCTTCCAGTGTTTCCAGTCTTAGATCCTCTGTCTGAGAAAAACAAGGCACAAGAGACGGGACAAAAATCTTGTCCTCATCAAATTTAACCTAGAAACTCCCACTGCGTGCAGTGAGCCGCTCTAGCCAGTCCTCTGCATTTCTGTTCAAACTCTGAAATGTCTATTCAGCATTGGGCCTTGTCCTCACGTAAATCTCAGGAGTATTTCCTTATCCTTAGAGGGCAGAAGGACTGCATTGACACCTTTCCTGATAAGCTGGAGCTGGTAACTGAGAGAAAATTTAAAGTGTGTGTGTATATATATATATATATATATATACACACACACACACAGACTGCAACCAGTTAACTAGATATTTTGTTCAAGCATTTTACTTAAGAGTTCATTGAACGCTTGAGCAGTTTGCCTGGTATCATCGTGAATTTCCTAAGCACAAACGTGCAACGGATTGATGTCACAATATTGAATTTTATTTGCAGGATTTATTTATTTATTTATTTATTTATTAAACTTAAACTGTTAGGAGAGGCTGTACTCAGGTACAGAGTTCCACTTCAAGTCCCTATCTAGAAAATCTTTTCTGTCTGCTATCTCTTCTCCTCTCCTACTTCCATACTTGCATGGAATTCCCAAGGTAGTTGGTGTTCTGACCTCTTGGATCCAGTTTTCATCAGCTGTCATGGTAAATTTGGTTAATACTGCAGGAATATTTTATCCAGGTTTAGACTGAAGAGGAAATAGTGATGCAGAAGTAAGAGCATTCCTCTGTGTCTTTAAGTTATCCGATCTACCTCTGGATGCACAAACTTTTCAATAGTTTTACTTGTTTGTGTGTGGTGAGATTTTTGCCTTTTGGAATGAAATTTCCTGGCCAGGCAGAGAAACCTTTTAAAGTTTTCAGCAGAAGCATATATATGTGCACACGTACATATACACATATGAAGTACAGTGTGTGTGTGCATGTATGTATACATAAAATCCGCTGATGATGTAAAAAAAAAAAAAAGTATGGCAATTATTACATATTTGTTTGCACATGTTGGCAGCCAGAGTCAGGGACTTGATGTTTGTCCCTGACCTAATCCATGCTGAACTCACATCTTACCGCACTTTCCTTTCTGGTCCATCTTGTTTCAGCAATGAGCTGCGTTTGAAACTGGTGGCTGCTATATCAAGATAAGTCTTGTTGAACAGGTGTCTACATAATAAATATTGTTATCATGAGCTGTTCCAGTTCTGGAGCATTTAGGGGCTTTGTTGCTGACATATGGCCAAAAGCAAAAATCTGTGCGCATCCAGAACCAGAGTGAAAAACGTGCTGGGCAGTCCATGTTTTCCTCTACCGTCGTGCACAGCAGGTCCCTAGGCCAAGAGGGTTATCAGCTTTCGTCATGGCCTCAACAGAGAAGGCAGGAAAGGAAGGCCAGGAGATATCACCTTTTGGTCCTCATCCATTGCTTGGAAGGGATTCACAGGCTTTGCTCAGGAGCTGACATTCCTGACGGGCCTGCCATTTTGTGGATGAGGAATCAGACCTATAGCAAGTTACTTTTTTCTGGACTTAAAGCAGTTAAAATTGGATTCTTTTGTACTGTTATAATGTCAAAGATTTGCTGGACCCAGGACAGTTTTTTCCATTAAGAAATCTCTTGGCATTTAGGACTGGTTCAGGGAAAGTAGAGCTCTACTACAGTGAGCATGGACACAGAAACATCTCTGACCTTGACACTTTTGACTTTGATTCCTCAATGTCACTTTGCCAGTGACAGAATCGGGGCCATTGTTTGCTTTGGCCACTGCATAAAAAAACAGGATATGATCAAATCCAGTTAATCACTCACAAATGTCTCGTTTCTCAAATCTCTGAGGGTATGTAACACGTTTTTGGGACTGCTCTCTACTCCTTTGGCTTTTGTTATAAGTAAGTTAGGAGAAAATCAAATTTTGAGTTTTCTTAAAAGGAAGTGGAGGAATCCTGGAACACGTTAGGGCTCTGCAAATGTACGTTTAATCGTTTAAAGAAACGTCTTTTGGCCAAAAGCTCTTACCACTGCTTGCAAGTTGCACTAAAAGCCATACAACTACATCATTCTCACAACTGATGCGAATTAGCGCCCTTGTTGGCAGTGTAAGCAGAAAGACGCAGGCTTAAGGAATACTGGAGACTGAATTACTCTCAAATTCATAGCGACTTTATGCAGTATGGGTGAAGTATCCTAGGGCTGACTGCTCACAGTTGCATAAGCTCCTTACATAGTGGCATAGAATGGGGAGAGTCTTGGGCATGTCCCACCTGCCTTGTTTTTTTTTCTGTGAAAAATATTTGATTCTGTAGTGGAGATGGGCAGTTTGGCATCTCCTACAGGCACGTACTCTGTGCTCAAGACAAACACTCTCTCTCTAAGCAGCAAGCTTGAAGCAAACCAGAGGAGCGCACTTTTGCATGCTGTAGAACTCACTGCTGCAAGATGTCATGGGGCAAAAAGTAGACAGAGACAGAGGCCTGAGCACATTCATGGTGAATTGCTCTATTCAGAGCTGGCAGCGAGACGTGATGACCTGGGTGTAAATAGGGGTCACCCAGCCATGCAGAGAGAGAAGCTAAAGGACATAATGGGGGAGGATTGTTCTATCCTTTCCCGCTCTCTTTCATTTATATATTTATATATATTTAACGTTTACCGTGGGCCACAGTTGGAGACAGGTTAGTGGGCTACGTGGACTTCAGTGTAACCTGTTAGTGGAGTTCTTGCGTTCTTACTTTGTACCTCGAACCCATCCTGAAAACAATGTGGAATTCTGACAATAAGTTGAAAGCTTTGGAGGGATTACATTGCCTTATTGAGTCTGTACCCAAAGCCCTTTGAGGATTCCCATTGACTCCAGCAGGATTTGGTTCAGACCTCAAGTGTATAGGATTCCCTTAACTAAACTCTTTCAAGGCCCATACATGCTGCAATACTTACTGGGCTCTTTGTTACTTCTGTGAATAGGAATGCGACCTTTACACTTCTAGCAAAGTGCACTGGTTTACAGGACTAAATCTTCACATTTGGGAAAAGATAAGGATAAGGTTACTATCTCAGCTCCTCCCAGCCCTGCCGTGCAGGTGGCTGAGCGGTTGATGAAGCAATTTCTGAATCGCAGCCATTTTAGGTGGATGAGCACTGAGTGCAGCAGCTTCAGAGCTTCTTCATAAGCAGACGTCCATGAATGATGATGGGCAGGGTGGATATCTGGGGCTGTAAGTTGTTCCAGTCCATGAGTCAATGCCCAAGTAATATTCTTTTCACCACTGTAGGGTCATTTGGATATCCACGTTAGAAGGACCTTTAGTCCATGCGCATAGTAAAAATTTCCATGATAGCAATTTGCAGATTCCTGGAAAATCAAGTGCTATTAAAAAAGAATACATTAAGGTTTTGGTTTATACACCCAGTCCCTTGGTCATGTGAGGGTTGGGAGGGGTAAATAAGACAGAAGATCGTATCAGGCTGTATGCTGTCTGTTCCCCTGCTCATTGCCAAAGGCTGCAGTGGGCTCAGTGGTGAATAGTTGAGGTAACTCCAACAAATTGCATAACATGCCTTTCTTGCTTTTGGAGCTAGCCTAGCTTCTGGTAAGCTTACCTCCCAAACCTGTTGTTGCAAAAGGAGAAAGTCAAATGAGTGAGAGGAGCAGTTTAATTGACAGTGCTATTTTCTACCTGTATTTTAGGTCACTTCCTGGGTAACAACACTGTGATTGATGTACTGAGACAAGCAGGATTTGAAGTGGAGCACACCCCTCCTGGACAACCAATTGGAAAGTAAGCAGCTGCCTGCAGATTATTAATCACTTTCTTTCCTTTTCTTTTTTTCTCTCCCTTTTTCTGTGACTAAGCAAGATTATTGCATTAGTACAGGAGGTGGATGAGGGGGTGAGGTACCTTCCTTTCCCATGCAAGTTCCAGACAAAAAGTGCATTGTAAAGTATCTGTGGCATGAGTTTGGAAACACAGGGAGCTTCGGTGGCTGTTTTTCTTCACTTGTGAACTTTATTCATATCACAGCTGCTTAAAACTACTAGATCAGAGACACCACAATTCCTTCCTGTTTTCCAGAAAAATTGTTCTGGTCATTTTCCTCTATAGTTGTTTTGAAATTTTGTCTCCATGGGGTTTTGGTTGCCTCTCCATCGCAGAGCAGTAAAGTGCCACCAACTTCATTCTTCAGGCCTCTCTGTAAGGCTGCTCTTCTTCAGGTGGGATTTCAATTTTGCCTGAAGGACCAGATGCGATGTAGCAGATGCATCTTACACACTCTGGAAAGTGTGCTGGGTAGGTAAAAAATAATTGGATATTCCCCAAGCATCTCCATCCATCTGATCAAGTGTAAAGCAGGCAAGAAAGATTGATTACTATGCTCTGGGCAATCTTTGTTAGTATAAGCTAAAATATGTCATGAAATTGTCTTCAAGCAGTGAAACAGATTTTCTTCTTCCCCTAGACTTCTCTTTCTTGGCAATTTAGATGAGGTCTCTTTCTGCTCGAGGTCTAGGAATATCTTAGAAAATAAAACTGGAAGGGATGGCGAGATACCATTTAAGTTTGCAAAGTTAACCTTTCCCTTGCATTCTGCAGAATTGGCTGAGATTGCTCCATTATAGAGTTGTTATCCTCCTTAAGAGAAAGTCTTAGCAGCATGCTCCTGTCCCTGGTGGGGCAGACATGACATGGTCCAAATATGAGATGAGTTTCAGTATGGAGGATTAATTGTGGGGCTAGGAGACCACATCTGAAAAAGCTATATTTCATATACTTGGAAAATCTGTCTGATTCACCCTTGTTTGTGAAATACTCACAATGATTCACACAGAATACAATATGGCTCAAGTGTACATAAGTGTCTTTGACAGAGCATTTATCCTAAATGCTTCTTGGAATATGTTGAGCCATTAAAGTCCAGTCTTAAGTAACAATGGGGGGAGGAGAGGAAGAAAAAAACATCATATACAGTGCAGCACATATATTCAGAGGAGGTTTAAGAAGCACTTGTGACAGCGAGAAACATCAAAGTAACACAGGGAAGAGCAGTAAATTCTGTAACTGACTGAAGCTGGAAATTTTGGCTAAAATTAACCAAAATGCCTGTGTCTAAAAATACAGCACGACAGAAAGCCCAAACAAGCATTACCAAAACAGCTGAGTTTTGCAGTTCCTGCAGGAATATAGTTCCTACATCTCTGACAGAGAAACTTTCCTTTCAGAGAAGCAGGCACTTTCCATAGAAATTTTCATTTAGTTGAAACTATCATCTTCCCATGGAAAGTATTTCAACTGGAAATTGTGAAACTATTAATTTATTGGCTGTTAGCAAATCTTTGAGAGGAGAGAAAGATACAGTAGCGTGAGAGAGATCCAGGAACAATCTTAGCTCTTTATGGTGTTGGGTTATGTCTTTATTAAGTCACCACAGGCTTGAAGTAACACGGTGGGGCAGGAAATGTGAAACAATGCTACTACTTAATGTTGACCTACTGGCAATGTGGGGTACCTCCATGTATGCATTCCCCAACCTTGGCAGCAGCATCTCGTGTTCATGACGTCTTCCCTAAAATTGTCAGTCCCTGGGGAAAACGTACTTGAAGGCAAGAGGACTTGGGCTGCTGCCTAGAATAATGCATATGCCCTCAACTGAATTATCCTACAGATGGTAGCTTCTGTATCCGGATACAGAGCAGAGCATTTGGCAGGTTGGTCCCTTTGTCTGGACTAGGGCCCTAATTCTGGTGGTGGCTGTCCTGAACAGTGAACAAACAAAACTTATATTGATGCATATTGTATATATCAACATATATACAGTATTGATGTGCATGTGTTGGGTATGTTGATGTGCATGTGTACTGAACTGAGTTGAGAGAGGGCATATGGCTGTATTCCATAAAGATTAGATGCTCTGTTGATGAACCTGTATGTGTCCCTATGGTCTGATGACCCATGCAGATCGGTCCATCTTACATGAGAATACAAAAAGAAAAATAAATGGCATGGTAAAGAAATACAGGGTTGTTACTAAATTGCATGGTGCAGAAACAGTAGAAGATTATAGAAAGTTCAAATAAATAGAATTTATATGTCAGGGAAACATCTTGCTGCTTTTAATTAAAAAAGACTCCCAGACTAGCATGTCAGGACTGTGTTTTCACTGTCCTACAGCTGGGGCTGCATCCATCAGAAGTGCTTGGAGCTCCCCTTTAGAACAGAGGAGTTTGCTGCAAACCATGCTGTAGCAGATGCATCTTAGAGTAGCCTGCATTTAATGTTTTCTGGGTGAGATGCAAAAGAGTCTAATCAAGCACAGTAATGACAAAATTTGACAGCATATTCTGAAAGCATGACCAGTTAATTGGTATGATGCTGGTCTTATGTTGTTATTAAGAGTCTTATGGAACCTTGCATCTTTGTCTGTGCTTCTGGTTTTTTGTTTTGTTTTGTTTTTTCTTTTTCTCCTCCTTCCTTTCTAAAAAATGAAATAAAAACATTTGAAAATAGCTAGAAAGGCCCACAAGAGGAACTGTTTTGTAGTAGTGGCTATGCTAAGCATGTGTACACATACAGTAAACAAGTAGAAGCTCAAAAAAAAATGGAGCTGCTTACAAGAAGTTGTTTTATGGATCATAGAGATGCAGGTGTTTTCATCTTCATTCTTGTACAATCATACATGAAAGAGGAAGTCTTTCTCTCCTCTGCTTAAACCCAAAGGGATGGTTCTGCTTTAATTCCAAGTAAGTTGTTTAAGGGAGTCAGGCCCACTTCATTGCGTTCTGGCACTGACAATTGAAAAATTGGATAGTGTGCAGGGAAAATCAGCTGGACTCCAATGGAGAGAATTGGGGGAGTGTGGACAGCACATGGAAAAAAATGCAAGGATTGGAAAAAAATGAAACAGCTGTATGGTTATGTTTTGGCCAAGGGAATTCAAAACAGGATTTTTGTGCACAGATTGTGCCCGGAAAGGCCAAGAGGAACGATTTGAGCTGGCACACAGGACCTTTTGGAGGTAGATCATATTGAAACTAAGGGTGGTTTTGGCTGAATATTTTGGCTGACAGTTAAGTTGCAGGACAATCTTTCTCAGGTTAAGTCAGAAGCCTAGCTACTTGCAACGATGAAAGTAACTACATCCTGGTTACAAGCAGTACTGTCTTGGGGAAAATAAATAAATTATTCTTGTAGATCACAGAATCACGGAATGTTAGGGATTGGAAGAGACCTTGAAAGCTCATTCAGCCCAATCCCCCTGCCGGCCCCCTCCCTCCGTCCGACAGCGACAGGACAGGGGCTCCACCGTCCTCTGGGGGCATCCCCCCAGTGCCCTTCTCTCTGGCACACCAGGGGGTTACTCCACCAGGCAATCTCCTGCTCACACGCGCTAGTGCCCCTCAGTCTGTCCTCCTCCTCCCTGAGCTCAGCCACCATTTGAGCAGCCCTTCCCCCTGAGCACAGGCGGTCTCCCTGCTGCCCTCCCCCGGCAGCGGCAAGCTCAGGCGCTCCCTGCAGCCAGAGGCCTGAACAGCCGCGTCCCTGGTGGGCAGGGACTGGGTCGCCACAGTCTTTTTGTCTTTTTTTCTGTTTTTCTCGGCGGAGGGCCCGGGTGCAGGCGCCGTGGCCCTGGCAACGCCCAGTCCCTGTCAGCTTCTCTCGCGGCCCGCTCACGCCGCTGCCCTGGGCCACCCCTGAGGAGGCCAAGCCCGAGATCCCCCTGAACTCGTGGACGGGCACCGAGGCGGCTGGCCTCGACTGCTGAGGATAGATCTCTGTTCCTAGAATAGTATTATTGTTGTTGGGATTGAAACGATTAGTAGTTTGAACTTCATTGTTCAATAATAATGAAGCAATGTTACCATAAATAGGTGGGGTAGTCTGGAATTGTGTTTAATCTCTAACACCTTTTTCAGAAAGGACAAAATACATTTTAGAAGGAACTACTGCTATTCCTGTGTATCAGAAAAGCATTGAGAAGAGTTAAACAGGACAAAGACAAAAGCTGTAAATGCCTTCAGTTACGTACAGTTTGGGTAAAGCCAGGATATTCTTGGCTTTCTGCATCTAAGATGCTAAGCACAGGTTGTTAGATGGCTCCTCTTTGAGACAACCAAAGCGATTGCTTTGGGTCTTATTTTTCTGTTGTCTAGTGACAACCACAGATTTGATCCAAGCTCTTCCTTTCTTAAGGTGCTGGAGAAAAAGTGAGGCCTTAGCAGTCTAGAAGAGAGAGCTAAGACGTGGAGGGTTTTGGTGGCTCCAGAATCAATGAACTGGCAAAGAAAAGTTCATGTAAAGTACAGGTAGCTGGTGCAGAGCTATCCAGGAGCTACACTAGCACCTACTGGGTTTCTGAAATCTGCTAGCTCCTGTCGATCTGCCTGGTGGCTCTGTGCTGACTTTTCTGAGCCCCTTCTAAAATCCCACTATCTGACTATTGGAAATACCTTCTTTAAAGCTTCATCCCTTTCTGTAAAGGACTCTGTTGTACTCAGCATGCAGAACAATGCTGTAAACACTTCAGAACTCACCCCCACATTGGCTTCATTTGCTTATTTTGTTGCCTGAGGGAAAGCATCCTGAATCTGTTTGCCCGACAACCTTCAACAGCATTCATATTTTCTTCTTATTCTGTTCGCTGTCTTTGTCGTCCCCAAATAAAGGCATTGGAATATGAACAGCTGAATCAGTATCTCATTGCTTTGCCCTGAGATGAAAAAGGGTAGCTTTTAATAGTGGGGTTTCTGCCAGTTGGCTGTCCCTGCCCCTCTCTTTCTTCAGAGAGCTGAAGGCTGAAGCAGAGGGCTGTCTGCTTGGGGTGGGGAAAGGAGGAGACGGGAGAAAGTTTCCCTTTAGATGGATTCCAGTGAGTCGAGCACATAAAGGGCCACAGCTGCTTCACATTTAATTGGAAACAGCCAAATTGCGAGATCAATTCAGGAAGCACCTGTGTCCAGTGATGACTCTCTATTGTTACTGAGTTCTCAGAATCAGCTCTGACCTTCTGCCATGCGCCAAGCCTTGACATACTGCACACAGTTTTCTAGGCCAGAAAAACACACGGCGGTGCTCATTTCCATCAGACTGCTCTTTCAGATATTATGCTCAATGCTGCCTTCTTTCAGAATGGGAGAATTCAGGACAGGCTTTTATTTCTGGCCATCTGAGAGTTTATTGCAAACTCTCAGAGCTCTGCTGTAGAAATTAATTAGCCTTCCTCCTTATGGTTGAACTTCCTGGCCCAGTCGAAGCAACATGTCTTTGCTATTGTAGCTTCCTTTCCTTTTTCTGAAGCAAAGCGCTTGCTTGTTCTCCTTTTTTCACAGCATTCTACAGGTGTGACCCTGGCTCCCCAGCATCAGCATTGTCTCATGATGGAAGTGTCTTTCCTCTACTGTAAATGTTTTCTTGTTCCCCATGGGATGAAAGCACACCTGATCCACACAGCAGTGCAGCCTTTTCACTCCATCGGGATCCATGGCCTTCAAAAGGTGGTGTGCAGAGCTGGATGGAAAATTTTTGATGTAACTTGCCCCGTAACTCCTACTTAGTAAAAACGCCAGTTCAGCAGACATCAAAGCCCTCAGGCGTCTTCCAGCAGTTGCCATGTTTGTTGGGATACCCAAGTGTCTTGTTTGGGGTGCCAGCATGGCAGGGTTCCTCCACTCTCATTCTTCCTGGACCACTTAGCTGTTAATGTTTGGGATACCCTTAGGAGAACATTAAAGTTGTGAAATAAGTAAAGTTTTATTTCTAAAAGAAAGAAGAAAAAATTGTGAGAGCTGTGGCACTTTCATTGGGAACAACTGAATTAATTAAGGAAAAAAAAAAAGACCTGAGGAGATATTAGGCCATTCTGGATCTTGTCTCTTCTGAGACTGGGAAAAATGCACACTTTTTATTTCTGTGGGTGGAATAATCTGCCCCTTGGGATGCTGCAATTCTTCTTAATCTTATTGTAAACCTCTGGATCTTTCACTTGATCTGAGCCTGAAGATCATACTCCCTTCACAAGCTTCCTTGCCCTCAGAAGAAAAGCAAACCCATTATTTAGGGTTTTCTTTGACAGCATAATTTGCAGTAAGTGGTGTATAGGGATTAAATGGGGTTCATCTGCATGCATTGGCAAATTTATTGCCTCATCTAACATTGGAGAATATAACTACTTAATGCTTAAAACATTTAGTCATGAAAATATGCACAGTACATTTTCAAGGGTTTCCCGTGTGCCTTTAGAATATCCTCCTTTGCGATTTAATTTTCTTTGTGTCTATAATTGCCTTACAGCCACAAAGCATAGGGTCTGAGCCAATCAAAGTAACTCGTAGGGGGAAAGAAATTGAAGGAAACCTCCAAGTCATGGTAAAGAAGCAAAGTCAACTTACAAGTTCTCAGCCATAGAAACTTAATTATCCTGTCACTTCCTTCCCATTGTTTAGGGCCAGTGTGTGTGCATGTTCTTTAGGCCATCTTTAAACACTGCCTGCCTTCTGAAAGAGTGGAACTTGCTACAAAAAAATAGTACTTATTTTTACTACTCATCCTGTGAAAGAGCAGGATAATTCACGGTGTTGGTGAAAGAATATGGAAGAGAACTTCTCAGGAATTTTGCTTGACCGTTTTTCCCAGTGGGGCATTCACTTTTCTCTATAATCAGATTTTATCTTTGGAAAATTTCTAGTTTATTTAGAAAAATATTTTCGTATTCTATATGATTGTATTCCTCGGGAACTTGCACACAGAGCCACTGGGGAACCTTGGCCTGGCTCTGTTGGCTCAGAGGGCAGCTTGCTTGTTGAACTGTCATGAAGCCAGCACTATGGTTCCTAGTTTTTCAGCTGCTCTCCAGCCCGTCGGTTTTAGATCTGGTTCTCGTGCTCTATAAACTAATAGTCAACTTAGAAAGCCTTGGAGACTTCAGAAGATCAGAGCTAGTTCTTTATTTCCTAGCCAAATTTTGGAATTCTTGGTTCCAGAGGGAAGTTGATTTTTCATCCTCTTTCTGCATCCAGCCAACTCTGATGCAGATCTGTTCACGCTAACATCGTTAATGTAAGATTAAAGTCCTGGTCCGTAGTTGCTAGAGATAAAGCTGATCCAAACTGTACTGATATCAACATCAAGGCTTCCATATGTGCCAGTAGCTTTAGAGCAGGCATCATTAACATGAGATTATAGCTGATCGTCTCCTGTCTTTGGTTGTGAGGTGCCATGAAAGAAACAGTAGAAAACAGAGAGCTTGCTCACATATTATTATTATTAGAGTCGATGTAAAAAGACTGGCTTTTCTAGAGGAGTGTCCGTGGGTGTCTTAGCTAGCTGAACTTGCTTGCAGTAGACGTCTGGCTAGTTTTAGATGTTTAATCATCTTGTGAGATGAATTCCCCTCCTATTTGGAGGACTTGGGCTCTGTGTTCAAGTGAGACAATGTCATCAGACTCATTTAAGCCTTTGGAAAAATTGCACCATCCTCTCTCCAGCGTTATATTGAAACGGGGAGATTGTGTGAATTTTCTGTTTGTGTATTCAGCCTGCACTTGTCCTGTGGATTGATGGCCTCCGTCCCAAGTGATATCAATCTGGGCTGAAGTGCAGCTGCACTTTGTAACAGCTCAAGGGGCACAAAGGTATCAAGTGGTATTGTGTGGTTTGAAAGATGTCGTTTATCTAAGGAAGTTTGTGGTCTGTTTGCTGTCACTTTGTCTAGGCAGTGCCGACTTCCCTTACCTTCACTATCACGTTGTCAGGCAAAGAGACCTCACACGTTAGGCCAGATAGCTTTTCCTCTTCCAGAGCTGACTTTTCCTTCAGCCAGGAGGTCTGTGGGTTGTGCTGCCATCAATAGAGCTACTTGATTTAGCATAAGTGTAATTACTTGTAATTCTGCTTGAGGGGATCTCTTTCACATGCATGAGTTCCTAAAAATGGAACAGGGCAAGAGAGTAGTCAATGAATTTTTCATTGACACTTTTGCTCAAAATTCCTTCAAGAACACAGTCTTAGGAAAAAAAAAAAAAAGAAAAAAAAAGTTGGGGATACAGTTTTCTGCATAGCAATACAGTGACAAATTAATTTTACATCTTCCATGAGTGTTCAGCTATTTATAGGGACATGCTTCTCAGTCCAAATGGGGTTAGAAGCTCTCCAAAACAAAATTGTGTGACTGGTGACATGGCCAGATGACAACTTGCAGATCTTGTAGCAAGTTTTGAAAGGTACTTACTTTTCTGAATTGCCCCCGCAAGAAGATGGTCATTCTTACATACACATGAAATGAAATCTTCTGCCGTTTCTTGTCTATTTCAATGCAAAATAGGCTTCTTTTTAATGACTCATGATATCTTAGCCAAGCCAAGTGACTTTACTCTGGCCCTGACCCAACTTTGGGTCTGAAATCTCTGTGTATTACTGTAGGAGAACCATGGTGAAGGATCAGACTAAGAACAATGTGTATCAGCTGCTCCTTCTAGTTAAGTGCTAGGAGCAGGAACGCCAAAGAAGTAAGTTCTTACAACATGACTAGTAAATTAAGAATAGTGAATATATGAAGCACTTGTCAGAGTGAATAACTTAAAAGCCAGAACATATTTTCATGTTGTAATCATTGAGTCATTTTTATTAGAAGTCAAAGTAAATTCCCATGTAATCTGTAATGTCGAGTTTAATTCATGCAGTAAATCATACATTGGGACTACTTTACCCAGCTCCAGATCAGATATACTTCAGAGAAGCTTTCAAGTTTTAAAACTCTTCCACAAGCTAAACTGATCTCCAGAACCTTTGGAGGTTCACCGTTCTCTGGAGCTTGTGCTCCATACAAGTGAATGTCATGCCAATATGTTTCCCATTTCCTGGGAATTAAACTGCTGTGTTTGATGACTCAGGACTTCCCAAGAAAGCAACTCAATCACTTTGTCTGAAGCAGCCTCCAGTGTCTCAGAGGACATGTCTCCTCATGTGCATGACAGTGATTCATGATTGCAGAGTAGAGGATCAGCTCTCTTATTTTTTTTTTCCTCCCACAAACTTAATTAATAAAACAAATTTGTATTAATGGGTGTTGAAAGACTTTGGCTTTCCACCTACACTCCCAAATGCTCTACATTCCAGGAAGAATGAAAAATGGACCTGTGAAAAGAAACAGGAGGGAGGAAAAACAGGTCAGATGGAGTATATGCATATAGAGGTAATGGGAGTCAGCTGATACAATGGAAGAACATCCTGCATGAAGACAATTTCCTACAATCATGATTGCTAAAAATACACTGATACGATATTCCAGTTTTAGAATTAATACATGCAAAGATTGGAGTGTCTGATAGGAAATGGATGTTTGGGTCTCAGCCTTGATTTCTTGTTCAGGCTGGTGTTGTGTGGACTGCAGTTGTTGTGCTTGTGTAAAACGGATCCTTTGCCACTGCGACAGACCTCTGAGCCTCCAGTCTGTCAGCAGAAGCAACTGGAGGATTTACACTATTGTGACCACTGTGGACCTGGCAGAGCCCATCTGTCTGCCTCAGCTGTTTTCATCAGCACCAGCAATTAGCCTAAATTTACACCTAGTGCAGCTGTAGCTTCTGTTGACCTCAGTGAGACAACAGTTGCTCCAAACGGGCACCAGTGTTTGTGTAAGGAGTAGCACTGGGATATTTCCCCTTTCTTTGCTGTATGGGAAGTCACACCAGCTCACATCTTTGTGAGTGCCACTCTGCAGGTCACAGTTTGCAGAGCAAATAAGACCTAATTTGGTGCTCTCGTTTGTGGATAGTAGTACAATGAATCCTATCTACTGACTCCCATGAAACACATCAACTCAAGGCAAGATTTTCCAACTAACTTGCAGTAACTCAGCGGCAAAGTCATAGAGTCCAAGTGCTTTTGTATCCAGTGCCCCGTCTGGCCACTAGATTTGAATCTCCCACCATCTGATCCCAGGTTCGCATTTCCAAATTGCTCTTGCAGAAATAAAGGCAGTCACAGAAATACTTCTGTTGAGACACCACATCTCTGTTTATGTTTGAAGGGACGATACAAATCTGGAGTCCCCAGCGATCAAAGTGCGCATTCACAGAGATGAGCCCCATGTTGTGTTTGAAGTGAGTGCAGCACTTTGAAACAAGGATGAAGCAGGAATAAATCAGGATGAAGGATGTGGGGCATTAACTACTTTACATGAAATCCCTGCTGGAAAGACATGGCCAGTGTTCCAGCGTTTTCCTTGGAGAGTGCTCAGAAGTTGCATACCAGCTTATTTGTGGAAAGCCAAACAGTTCCCCTATTGTCCTTGATATGAAACACTTCCCAGATAAACACATCCCCCTTCCATTGAGGAAAAACGATACAGCCTGTCCAGAGCTCTAACACAAGGGACTACACTGGGCTGCCGTTCAGCCTCTGTCATGTTACTGGTTTCTGTTGGCATTGAGCTTTGCTAAAAGCTACAGTTTGTATAAATGCCAGTATCATTAAGAAAAGGCTAAGTTATTGAGTGAGACTGGGATAATCTTCAAGAGCTTAATAACGTTGTGTGCCTGCATCCTTGCGTCTCTGTTCATTATACCCCTGGAATGTAAATCCCAATCCGCACTGGCTAAGCGAGGTTCACATGGATCTCAAATACTTTTGTGGTATTGTCTCCTCCTGATTTCTGAAGGGGAAAGAAAACATTGCTAGCTGACAAACTCACGTGGTTCTCTACAAGGAGAGCAGTAAACCTCTGGTGTTGTAGTGGGTTTAGATTGTAACATTGCCTGCATTTGTGGCATTTTAAATCATTGCACAAGGAATTATTCCCAACATCCATGGAGTCTACACATCAAATTCTAGCACTGGGAAGATCCAGAAATCCCTGTGTGAACGTAGGAGAGAAAAAGATTTCTGAAATCAGCAGTTTTAAGAATCAAGGCTGTCTAATGCTAGGGTAGTACTGATGGTGGTACAGTCCAGGTCTGTAGGTGGCTCTTTCTCTGCCTCTCTCATCCGGGCAGATGCAGATTTGAAGGACCGAGTTGTGCCCTAACCTCTGACCCAGCTTTGGGCACACACAGAGTTTTGCTGTGTACCCCTTTTCTTCCTCTGCAGTACCACTCCATTGCTCCAGGAGCAGCAGTCATTCTGCTCATTGACTGACAGTCAGTGGGTGCAAGAGAGCCACAGGATGGTTTTTTGCAACCACTTTGCCAATGCAAACCTTGCTTTGCATTTGTGGCACAGCAATCATCTTTCTTCTCTCAGAGGCATGTGATTTCTTGCTAATGTTAAATTAATATTTTGCATGTGTATAAACTTTACGTGTTGATCATGCTTTTTGGTCATATATGAAATGGGAAGTGTAACTTCTATTAACATTTACCAGGCACAGAGGTTTTAAATCCCTGAGGCAATTTTTGAAACATCCCCCTCAAGCAGAAAGGGGATATAGAGTTGAAGCAAAGCAGAGTTAACAGAGTTTTTTATAGTTTGTTTGTTTGTTTTACAAATACAGCCATGAATTTAAGTCAGTTTTTATGTATTCAAGCATTTATTGCTGAATGGTTAACAATTCCCACTCAAATCAGTGAAAGAAAGCAAATGACATGCATAGGCATGTTTTAAATGAAGTCATGGAGCAGGACACGTTTTATTTTTTATCAGTGGCTGGAAGGCATGTCCTTTGAGGAGAGACTGAGGATGCTTTGTTTGTCTGGTCTGGAGAAAAGAAGACTGGAAATGACAGACCTGATGAAGGCTAGGTGTCGTATGGGTTTTCTCATCATTGGACTGGTATCTAGGAAAGGGCTGAGCTCACACCTGAGCCTTTTCTCAGAAGTCTTTCTCCTTGCTGCGTATTTTCATACAAATAAGGACATTTAATCTTTTCTGATATCTGTGCTACTTGGGATAATTCTGTTACAACGGGTTGTCGGATAGTTACTGGAGAAGGGAATAGACAGAGGGACAGACAGGCTTACGTGCAGGGTGTCATCATTTGGTTAGGAAACTGAGCTAAAAAGAGCACTGCTTGAGTAGCCTGTGCTTGAGTTCAGAATAAACTTCTCTGTCTCAGAGGGCCCGCTGGGGCAGCCCCAAGTGCTTATTCTCGTTGCAGAGAGATGAGTCAGATGAATCCTTCATTCTGCGGTCGTAATTAAAACATCTTGTGTGGGTAACCTCTCAACAACACGAGGGGACAGTTTTGCAGTCCGGCCCACGCTTATCTGTCCGTAATGCTCACAAGGCTCCCAGCAGCTCAGCGTCCCTTAACCTCTGCTGTATTTCTTCTCACTTATCTTCATGTGGGGTGGGGACTTATTCCCATGGGTGGATGGAAAGCTGGGGCATGACGGGATTTTTAACTCCCTGAGGAAAACTTGACAGCATGGCTAGTTTAGCATTAGTTAAGCTACTAACCGCTAAACCACTGGGCAATCCCTGCCCTGTTGGGGTGTGATGGGCCACGCTCAGGCCTGTCAGGAGAGCTGTAAAACCACTGGCAGCCGTGTGCTGCTCTGAGTAAATACAAGATATATCTTGGCTACTGCAGAATATGACACAGGGGTCATTTGAGTCTCCTTTTCAGTGCCTGAGACTTACCAACACATTCTTGTACAGATGTTTCCTTTGTAGAGCTGCTTCTAGTGAAAGTAGAAGATTTATATGGGGCTTTCCTGTTTCTGGTCTTGGTGTTGGCCGGTGCTTGCTTATCAATCTCACACCTGGGGTATGGAGATACCGCCTATCCAGGACTGATCTGAGCTGCCAGGGCAGACAGCCACAGCAGAAAAAAAAAAAAAAAAAAAAAAGTCAAGGGCTTTCTGTGTTTGATAGCAACATAAATTCAACCCTACTGTGGATAACAGAAACTGGAGTTCCTCTGGGGCCCTTTTATTGAAGGCAACATCCCCAACCTGCGCTGCAAATTCAACACCTAGAGGGGAAGTTAGTCTGAGGCAGGAGGAGTCCTCGCTTATTAAATGGTGAGAGAAAAAATGAAGCCCCTTACAGGTAGAACTAGCAAACAATGACACTCAGTGTGGATTAGGAAGACAGAGGCAGAAGCTGAAGGCAGGCTGCAAGCACAGAAGTGGAACCCTTGTTCCTCCAGACCCTTTGAAAATAAAGTGTATGTCCAGTGCAGGGCCGTGTGGCACAGATGGCCTGATCCCATAAGGCTGGAAGGAGGGGACAGTCTCTACAGACAGATAAGATGGTTCACTTTAATAATATATTAAAAAAAAAAAAAAAAAGCAATCTTAAATTACAAGATTATTCTGAGAATAAAAGAGTGATTTTGAGGTAAAAAGTCCCCTGTTAGCAAAGGAATATTGGCTTTCCTGTAATGTGAGCTGGGTTGCAGCACCTCC
Source organism: Anser anser (assembly GCF_964211835.1). Taxonomy (NCBI): domain Eukaryota; kingdom Metazoa; phylum Chordata; class Aves; order Anseriformes; family Anatidae; genus Anser; species Anser anser. Next base: position 23,743,155 of record NC_139728.1, on the reverse strand, counting down.
TCAAACCAAACCAGGTTTGGTTGTTCTGAAAATGTTCCAGCTTTCCACAGTGATAAGAGGCTAACATGACTGCTAAAACCGAAGCCAAATGCCAGGCATAGTTTTGATGGGTCTCTGACGTCCGTTAGACTTGTTAAAAGTGATATTACATGCTTTTTGTAGCTAGGCAGTGCAACAAATGCTGGTCTGCGATACCCTCTCAGAGAACTGGCACTTAGATAAAACATTTCCAGGCAAACAAACAAATACACACAGACTAAGCAAACACACACGCACATACAATGGTGGGAGGAGGATTCCTAAGTGACATACAGTGCTCTGGGGACAACAAAACAAGTGGTTCTCATTTTCCTGGTGTTTCATTTACTGCCACGTGAGGTTCTCTTCATGGGAGGAGAGCTGGGCTTGATTGCTGGTATTGTGTACGCTCGTGTGTGTGCGTGTGAACAGTTTGTGTAGAAGTTGGGTTTGCTCAAGCTTGTGACAAGAGCCGTTTGTCACATTCACAAAGTGCCCCCAGTGAAGGGGGCCAATCCTCAGCCTAATTATGAGGCCTAATGAGGCCTCAGCCTCAGCCCTGCCAATCCTCAGCCTAATTTACTGCTTTTCACTGACAAATGAAATCTGTAGACTACATGAAGAGCACCTGAGGGTGCTGATAACTGCCTGTCCAAGGAAGACAGCTGGCTGAATTCCTCTGCTGAGGCAGCAGAAAGCCCCTGGTAGCCATGCATGGATGTTCCTTCCCTTTCCTCCGTGGGAAGATGAAGGGCACCAGAACACCCACCACTCTCCTTCCCCCTTTTCAGAAGCTCTGTAGAGGACCTAGGAAGGCTGATGTGACTTTCTGGTTTTATTCCTCATCCTGTATGAATTGTGCTGAGCTCTGAATACCTTTTCTGAATACATCTCACAGATGTCAGAAAAAAATTTCCCCTTTTTGGCTTTCATTTCCCAATGAAAGCATTCAGCAATGCCTCTCAGGGTCCTCTCCAAGGATGCAAGCAGCATCCTCTCAATATCAGAACTGGTGTTGGAGAGAAATGATGGAGCTCAGGAAAGCCCCTGCCTTGTAATGCTGCTGCAAGGCACCAGCTCGGGTCACGGAGAATTTTCCTCTTCTAAGTAGAGCAAGACCTTGGCCCTCGTGTTAGTAACTAGCTGGTGAGATTTGCCTGAATTCATTAAAAATCAATTTTTCATGTGGCCTCAGATATTTCTAGATATTCGAACTGTATTTTAAGATCTAGTCCCATAGGTTTCAATTAACAACCAAAAAAAATAGAATAAAGAAGCTACTTTTCTTCCCCAAGGCTTCAGCAGCAATATGCATGCTTCATTAACAAAGAATTATAATGAAGAATGGATTTGTCAGGCAGAAATGAGTATTTGATACAAGCAGTTTTATCAGCATGAGCTAATATACAGTGGGAATTCAAGTGAAACCAGGCTAATATATAGAGACCTTTTGTGAAATCTGTTAACGTTAGATTTGATAAAACAGCGTTAGACGTTAAAGCAAGTGGAGTTTGGAGGAAGAACTCTTCTGCCTTCATTATATTTCAAGGGCTCTGTCCATTACCGTGCAGTAAAAATGCCCACAGACAGGCTGAAATGTTGTCTGAATAGGATTTCTGACAACTGTTTAGTTCTTTTCTTGGAAACACTCAGGCTTTGTGATAAAAATGATGCAGATGGGCTATAACAATATTTTGGAGAAAGGCAGCCTGGCTCCGTGTTCCTTTTTCTGGCTCAGTAGCCATTAATGGCTAAGCAGATCAGATGTTTTACCACGTCAGCTACAGAGAGGAAAAGTGGATTTGGTGTAACAGAGATGTCGGGTCTCTTACAGGCATGATCTTCTTAGGGCTGTTCGGTTCCACACTTCTGCCTGCTGCTCAGTTTAAGTGGTCTATGTCTCTCCTCTTCTAGAGATAGCAGCTGCTTATGTGCCTGCGTTATCTGTTGTCTTGTAATCTAAGAGTCTGTATTGAACAAGGTACTTAAGGAAGACAATTGCCATGCTTGTACAGATCTGTGATCCACCCAGTATCTCATTCCTGCTAGAGCCCAGCTTCAAAAACATCAGGAGAAAGTGCGGAAAACAACACCAGGCTACACTGAATAGCCGGTCCCTAATATAAGTCTAAAGTCAGCAAAAATGTACTGAGTTAGGCATTTAGTACTGTGCTTGGTTGATGTCTCTGTAGAGAGTTTATTTTTAAGATGTGATGAGAAACATGTATTCCTGCAGATGTTTCCCTCTCCAGGGGATCCAGCAGAGAAGGGAAATCAGTTTCTGAAGGACAAAATCTGGGAGCAGAATTCGATTTGGATAGCAAGCAAGAAAGATACACAGAATGGTTATGTTTTAACAGTAATTCTATCGAGGAATCAAAAGTGTAGTAGCAAGTTTGTTTGTTTGTTTGTTTTTTGTCAATCTTTTGCTTAATATTGAAACCTTGGATGACAAATACTGGGATGGACCAAATTCATCCTTAATTTTTTTATGCTTAAACAGAAGTTCAAGAATGGTTTGGGAATAACAACACACGAGACAAGAGAGTAGTTTTGGCAACTGAGTCAGCAGACCTGCCTTTATGCTTGTCCATACAGCTCAGTGTCCCAAAAGTTGACCTCGACTGGAGAGGAGCAGACAGCCACAGACATCACGAGTGCAACTGACTTAAAATGAAATTAGGAGAGAGGTGAATTTTGGTGACTATTTCTAGTTTGGTTATGGCAGCTGGGGGAGAAAGAAGGATTTTTTCTAGACCTTTCCTTGTTTTCTTGTCTCTGGGGTCTGAGTTCATAACTGTTGAGATAAGTCATTGGTATTTGGTCATCACTGTCTAGTTTCTAAGACTCTGCCCAAACCATAAATAAACCGTAGAACCAGAACTGGCCCCAAACCTAAGCCTGAACCAAAACTATGGAAACATCAGAATTAGACCTGAAAAAACTTAATGTTGCAGATTGGGCTGAACTGGATAAAAATGTTATGCTTTGCAAGACCTATTGAATGATGGAATTTAATTTCCAGCACCTGAAAAATCTGCTGTGTATAATTAATATGACATCACCTCAAACTAACATAGAAAGCTCTGAGATTTTATAAAGAGGAAACAGAGATTATATTGCCCGGTAATAAGTCCACCATTCTTCTTTATTAAAGTAATACACGTGTGCTTATTAAAAAGTTAGGTTAAAAAAGAAAGAGTAATATGTTTGCTCTCATTACTAATGGTTTTCAGGAAAAAAAAAAAGTGTAGAATAAAGCTTGAAAATACTCCAGTTTAATAAGAATGCAAGCCTAAAATGTTGTTTTGTGGGGTAATCACATCACTTTAGATTCATCAGAAAAACTGTGTGTTATTGGAAAAATTGGCCAGAAGTTAGGTTTTCTACTCCAGAGACAGTGCTGACACTCCAGTATTTGTTTCTGTCCAAAATCAGGGAGGAAAAGCAGAAATATTGTAAATTCATTGCAAAGTCAGCATGCAAAAATTCATTAGAAGAAGATTAAACATTGCGGTTAATGTTATGTGACAGGTCTTCCAGTGGTACATGGGCATATAGGAATTGTAATTTGAATGCCAGGCCCTTTCTGTCCTCTGTGAAGTGGACTTCCAGAACAAACCAGATTTCCCAGGGCAGCCATGTAGCTACATGATCCCACATTGAACCAGGATGCTGGAGCAGAAAATAGACTGTCTTGAGCTGTGGGACAGGTTCCTCTCCAAGGAGCTTTGAGTACAACTTCCGTGAGGCAGTGAGGCTCCAAAGGCAGCAATGTTATGAGTGTTCTGCATAAACCACACTACCTAGGTATAAATAGCTTAACAATTAGCTGGCATGGTGATAGCAAGAGTGTGAAGATTTAGGGAGCAAGGTCTGAAGTGAGGCTATGAGCCCTTCTGTGTGCCATAAGGGCAGAGAAGGATCTTATTTACTTATTAACGTGGGAGATAGAAGCAAGACTGGAGAGTCAGCCCATCCTTCCTCTGTGGGCACAGCCCGTCTTCTGAGGCTGGAGCGCACTGCTCATACATCTTAACGCTAAAGAAGCATGAACAAAGGATGGTTTAGTTCAGGAACTGAACCAAAAAAAACTTGAGAAGGGGGAAATGAGTTCACAGCAAAATGAAAAGGAATATTCTGAGGACGTCTTTGAAGGCAGGGGTTGGGTTTTGTCATTTGTATTTATTAGTTGGGTTTTCCTTTTTAATTGAGATCAATTTTTAAACAAAAAAGGACACTTTGTAGCGTTTAAGTCTTTGAAAACAGAGGACTCAAAAAAAAATCAAAAGCTTTGTTCAGAAAGTGCTGAAATGAAACATTTTGACTTTTCTGAAATAAAAGGCCATTTGAAAATGTGGAAATGGCACATTACAAATGTTTTAGCTCTCTCATTTTTTCAGTAAATTCAACCACTCAAATTGCAAAAAAGTTTACATTTCTTCTGTGCCGCAGATCAGCTCCACTTTTAATGAAATGGAATAGGCAAGAAAACTTCTACACACTTCTTTCATTTTATAGTTTCTCAGACTAGGAAGGAAAACATTAAAATCCATGGGAATAGCTTGACCTCACAAGATTTTCACTTTGTTTATGCACAGAGTTGAGTATTTGCATTTATATGTTTATACGGAGGACCAAATTCCCTCTCAGACTAAGGTCACAGTTCTTGAAAAGCAGTGGTTCTTCCCAGACAAATGCTGTGATGTGGATTTTAAGTCCAGAGATACCATCCAAGTTTTGGGTGGACTGTAATCTAATTTAATTACTTAACCTAATTTAACTGATCGTGAGTTGTAGTAGACTGGTGCAAAAATGAAAACAACTTTGTTTCCAAATTCTGTTAAGAAATGGCAATGCTTTAACTGTAGCATACAGGCCTAAGGCACAGCATACTAAATAAAATAACCTCGTTATAATTAAGCCAACCAGAGCTTTTTTTCAGGTGATTGAATAGCCAGGGATTTCACAGGTATTCTGTTTTGCTGTCTCTTGAGCCCAAATTCATCCTCAGCAATTTATGGCACTTGTCTGAATCAGCTCAGATAGATTAGGACTGCATGGTCACTAAAGGAGAGGGGTGGGCGTCTCCAGAGAATCCAGATGCAAATACATAGGATAAATCAGCAGCCTGGGTTTTCACCTTTTTTCCTTTGACTGTAGGGGAAGCATATGGTGATTGATTAAACAATTGGGCTGAACACCTGAAGCAGTATGGGACAAATCTAGTCCTCCGATCTCTTCTTTGGAGTTACTCTCTTTTGCAGTAAGGAATAAATAAATTCACACTTTTGACGTGAAGGAGGTGAACTCCGTGATGGTACATACTGGTGTCACCTGGTAATGTGAGAGACCATGGCTTAGATCTGTACTGTACATCAACAGTGGGAGGCCCTATAAGCTGTGCTGGGGTGAGTTAGGATTTCTGCCTGGTTTTCTGTTCTCCTTTTGTTTGCTGCTGTCCCAAGAGCTATGGAAATCCGAGTTTCATCCTAGCATGGAAAAGAAAGAAATGTCAAGCTTCTTGTGGGACAGGACATTCTGGTGCCCATCTTGTGGTGGGGATGACTGTTCTCTCTGAGAGATGCGTAAGGAAAAAAAAAAAAAAAAAGCAAGAAGCAGATGTCTCTGTGGCCTGTGGCAAGGGGAGGCAAGATGCTTATGAAGGACTGATGAATTCTTGCTTTGACAAAGACTCCCAAATTGAAATTTATGGGAATCCGTCTATAATAAAATGTTCTTAACTTAGTGCCTGGCTACAGTCCTGGTGCATCCCAAGAACGGTGGCATAAGGATAAAGCTGCCACATCACACATTCCGTGCTATCACCACAGCTTGTCTCTCGAAACAAATTCTTTCCTTGTCTGACAGTCTTGAAAACTGAAGCAAGGAGCAAAGGAAAAAGCTCGGCACCGGCGCCTTACTTTCAAAGTGGATGCAAACCATGGCAGTGTGCTGAACGACGCTTTTCCATTTCTCACACCACAAAGACAAGATGCAAATAACAAATTGGCCAACTTGGGTTTTAAGAGATTCTGCACGTATCCAAGTGAACAAAGATGTTACCGCAAAATCACTGAAAAATAGATGAAAGATTTAGTTGTATGGAAGGTAGCAAAGTGCTTAAAAGCGTTGTCTTGGGGAGTAGGTTCCTTGTTGTTACTGACGAGTGGTTGAAGTGAGTTGGCTGTAAGAGGAGGTGCTTCTGTTGGGGTCTCTGAATGGCATCTCCTATCTCATGAGCTAAAGCGAGGGCAAATCTGTGGCCCTGTGGAGGAGGTGTTCCACTTGGGAGATGGACAAAGCCCTCCGAGCAGATGATGTGAGGGCAGGAGGGGTGCTTGCCTGGCAGGCAGGAAGGCACGTCTGCAATCCCAGGTGGCTTGGGGTTGAGGGGAAGTAGGGCCAGAGCAATTGTGAGCATGGGAATTATGAAAAGAAGCTATTACAGGACTTCATGATGCTCATTTTGTTTTTCCGACCAGATCCCCTCTGTAAGCCTGGCAAATCCTGATGATGAGTCAAATTTCTATAATCAGTGCCAACACAGAGACACTGGAGACCACAAGGCAGAAAGAGAAATGCTGAGACAGTCTAATGGAGCGTACAACTGCCTAATCTACTTGCATGTTTTGTTTTGTTCTTTTAATTCTTGAAAAGAATTAGAAAAGGATGGCAAATCCACCAGAAGTGAAACAAAACCACAGGGGTCTTTGTCTGTTGGATTAAGCATTTTCAAGAATGAATAAGAACAAATGTTTTCCTGTTTTCACTATTTTCTGTTCCATAGGATAAAGCAACTTAGGTTGTTTGCTGAGACTCCCTGGTTTTCTTATTTGGACTTCATGATTTCAGGGAGGTTGTTTTGCAGAACTGTGCTTCCCAGGGAAGGAAATTAAGGTCAGAGATGAGAGAAACCCACCTAAGGGCCTGAAATATTTTTAGTTTCTCAAACACCATCCCATGTGGGAATGATACATTTAAAAATGGGTGGAACCTCTGAGCCTGGAGTTGTATCAAGTTATTCATGAAAAATCTCTGAGATCTTTGTATGGACCAAGATATTTGGGTGGTTTCTCACTCCTTCTTGAGAAAAGGCACTGTGGCCTCACAAAGTGAAAACTAGCTCTGCTTTTCTGTGGCTTTAAAAATAGCTATGTATCTTGAAAAGCTGTCTCAGCAGTAGTGAAGGAGTGAAAAAAAAGTATATTATATCCCCATGGTTTCATCCAGTGCAGCTGTGCTAACAGAGTGCAATGAGACTGAGACCAAAGGAAAGGCATGAAATAGTCCATGAAATCATCAGTGAATCTAACGGTAAAGCTTCATGCAGTGAAGAGATCTATTGCCCAGGTATCCTATTGCAAATATTGGGGGGGTGGGAGGGGGTGTCTTTTTTCAGGGGGGGGGAAATCCAGAATAGGAATAAATTCAGGCCCATTTTAAATGTATTAATAAAAATTTTAATTAAATCAGTGGGAAGGTTATCATCTGATAGGAAGTCTACCTTGCTTTGAATTAAAATATCTTTATTCTTACAATGTATTCGGATTAAATGTGCATATTCTGCTGGTTTGAAAATTTTATTTTTACTTTTTGTTAAACGTCTGTAGGATGATGATCGGATTTGGAAACAACTAGCTCTCTAGGTTTTATTAAGTCAATTTCAAAAAACAAATCATTTTTACATGTCTAAAACTTGACGACTGGCTTTTTGTTATTGTCACTGTGTCTGTTTTTTTAGACCATTTTATTTTTCACATGCTGTGTGTGATTTTGTTTTCATTTATTAGGAAGAGTTGTTGAGTCTGCAGATGTTTTTACCAAGGATATTTCACCCCTCTGATTCCCAATATTCTCAAGCTTCAGTGCTTCAACATAGCTTAAAACATATAGATGCAAGCACGCATCAACATATAATCTTCAACAGTCTTTCTTAGGTCTTGGGATAATTATTAGTAGTGCAGGAATAGTGGAACAAATATTGACCAAGTGTAATATGCAGTTGCCACAATGGATATATTCCCTATGCATCGACTCTAAAGAACAAGTGGTTAGTTTATAACCCTCTTTGGGTTACAACATTTTAACATTTCTTCAATGTTTATTTATTCTCTTCCCAAAGAATGTTCTGAAATATCGAGTTTACAACCTGTGGCTCATGTGATGGCAGTGGAAACAATTAAGCCAGAAGCTTTCAAAGCCACCATTGGGATTTTGATGCCCAAACTCATTAATTTTAATAAGAAGTGAGCTGCCAGTCCTATTAAGTGGTTTCTAAAATCTCAACCCGTAAAAACACCTCTCCACTGATTCCAGTTTACTAGGAGTTCAGAGCAAGATAAACATGTGTAACAAAATAGTAGGTGTTAAAAGGTGGAAAGTATGTGTTCAGATGTCTCTGAAAGCATTCAGGGAACCAAGTGGTGGCCCCAGGCTTTTACTGGCAGATGTGGCCTGATGTGGGGGCTGCTCCTGCCTTGAGCATCTCGAGGAATTACTGATGCGATCTTGCTGCCAACTGATCAGAGCGTGAGACATGGTTTTGGTTCCACAAAGCCAGTGGAAACAGAAATTTGGCAGCAGCTCAATTTCAGCTTCAGGTTCTTGCATCTGCTTCATTCTCCTGCCTTCTTACCATGTTTCTGCCCACTGCAGCCTGGTAGCCAGGGTCAGGGCTCTTCACCTTGATGTGCATGTGAGTGGATGGCTTGTAGGAAGATCTGAGTGTGTTAACACAACACCAAAGAGCAGAGGTATCCAGGGTAGTACCAGCACGATCTATCTTTGGGCAGTAGCCATCAACCTGTATTCCCATTGCTTTGGCATAAGCACAGGAGGAGATGAGGCCAGGGATTTCTGCTGCCCACTGCTGTTGCAGTTGCCCACATGCTGCTTGTGTACGGTTGGTCCAGGCCCTTCCCAGCTGCCCAAACCATCCGGCCAAGTTTGCACCATGTTGTCTTCCAAGCCACAAAGTGGCTGTATTCGCATGTTGATACTTGACTGATCCACCACCATGGTTGGATAAAAATTAAGAGTGTGTCTGCTGTGACGTGAATGAACCCATCCATTGCAAATCTATGAGAGCCTTTCCTTTTACTTGACTCTGGAGATGGTATTGCTACGCAGTCATAAGCACAGTGAAGAAAACATGAAAACTTTGGAGAGCTCCAAGATCTTTCAGAGAAAGTTGCTGCACTGATGAAAACTCATCCTCAACGTGAATCATGGAAGAAAGTCTTACTTGGAAAAAACATCTAGAACCAGTAGATCTCTCTGTGAAATTAAAATAGTGTGTGGAATGAGTGTGAATGAGTTCAAAACTGACTCACTGGAAGTCTGAATGCTTGGAAAAACAGGAATATATGGGACTTCTTGGTGTCTGTTATTAATGAAAGCAACATTGGAGAATTTTAGAATTAATTTAAGCAAGTATCTTTCTTTTCTGTATCTGTCATATGATCTCTGAAAAAAATCATTAATGTTGGCTACGAGTGACAAAGTTGCTGTAGTTGCCAGTGAGTCTCATAGCAGTGATAATTAATACTCAGTAGCTAGTAAAGATCAAAGGACCTTTAGGTGAAACATGATGCGGTGGAAATAGATATGACCATCCTGAGTGCTATTGTAATGGACATCAAAAATATCGAAAAGAAAAAAGCTGCTATTATTAGTAGTAGATGTGACTTTTTTGGAAGAGAACAAAATGTTCTGTAAATGAAACATGTGGTTTCACTTGCAGCACATTTTGTACATTGTCACCAATGAAGTTTAGGATTTCTTATTACTTTTTCATTAAAATGTCTTACTGGTTTCACTCAGGAGGCAAAGCTTTTCACGTGGCTTTAATTGTTTCTGTCATAAAAGTCATAGCATCCATGTAATAGAAATAGTTTCACAGACCACAGCTTCATATTGCCTATTATTTCTCTTCCATTTTCTCTACCTGCAACTCATTGGACCATCCTCTCTTGCAATTAAGACCAAATAGGAACTTCTACTGAAGTTAGAAAAAAAAATCCAGTTGTGTCAGTAGTGCTTTATTAGATTTTTGTTTCAGATATCATAGCTCAAAAATGTAAATTGACGTGGCCACGTATCAAAGAAGAGAGTTTATATTGACTTTTTTTCTAAAATCAGTGAAACCGTAGAAGATGAAATCAATAGAAGGCCTTTTGCTGCAGATTTACGGTCAGATGCAAGAGGTGGTAGTATTTCAAACAGGAGAAGTGAAGAGCTCCGGCAGTATTGTTTCATGACCCAGGAGAGGTCATTTATCCCCTTTCTTTTTTGCCTAACTTCTTGATTATACAAAAAATGCTATAGTTTGGACCTCACAAATCCCATCCCAGCAGGCCAGCCATTAGTCTGTGCTTCTGTCAGCAGTTTGGGCATTCCCGTCACCAGTCCTAACTCAGATGAACAAATATAATTACTGTTGCAGTCAAAACAATTATTTGTTTCCCACAGATGATATCCAAAGTTGAAAAAAAGAAGGGATCTAATGTTACCTCATTCGTTTAAGTTTTGCTTCTGTTAGGGCATTCATTAGTTGACAATTTGTTTTCCTCAGCGAGTGTCCCAGTTTTGCCATTTAGCCTTCAGACCACTGCGGGAGGTGATGGTAACCCATACAGGAGGCTCCAAAACCTGTAAGTAGTTAAAATTCAAGAGATCAACAATAGCTTATCATCTGTCTCTTCACCATTTTTCAGATTGGTGTTTACTTGGCAGTTTTCTAGGAAATACGCTGCTATGTTTAGCCACTGCTCCAGAGCAAAGCCTCTCTCCTTGTACACCTCCTTAGCAGCTAGCAGCACCCACGGAGTGGTGTAGTCCTCCATCTTCACCTTTTCTTAGCACTGTCCCTCACGTGTTCACCAAATGTTTAAATGTGTTTTGCAGTTCAAGGACGACAAAGACAAGTCCAGCCTTGGAAGGGTCCTCAGCAACAGCCCTGCCTGCCCTCCAGCTTTCTGAGCAGGTCCCACTGACGTCTCCTTCCCTGGAGCCCCTGCAGATGGACGAAGAAGACAGCCTGTCTCCTCACCTCCTGTTGCCGGACAGTATCAGCCAGCTGGAAGAGTTTGGCAGGCAGAAGAAATGGCACAAGAAGCAGTACAAACATCATCGCCAGAGGCAATTCAATGACCTCTGGGTTCGGATAGAAGACAGGTGAGTCATAACTTTTATGGCTCTTGTCCTCATCCTGTTGTCTCCTAAATAGTTGCCCTTTACTGATCCCAGCCTTTGTTGATAGACCATAAGAAGGGTTGGAGAAAGGCTAAATGGGAGAGATGGAGAGTGAGGTGTTGTTTTTGGAGCATAATGAAAAACTTGGAGGAAGGCTCATAGGAACATTTAATCTAAAGTAGAAAGAACACTAATACTCAGAATATTTAAAATATACAGAAATAAACAGTTACCAGAGTAAAAACAGGAAAAAATGACGAGGGAAAATATTCTTTTTGCCCTACTTCCAGTAATTATTTTCCAATATTTACTGTCAGTTTTCAGCCCAAAGACTGAGCCATTTTCCAGCCATTTAGACTCCTCCTGGGAGTTTTCAAGATTCTGAGATATCTGACAGTCTTCTGTGTTCTGGGGCTGAAATGTTTTAACACCTCAGATTGCTTGAAAACAACAAACTGGGAACTGGCTGCTCACCTGTACATATCATTATTGTCTCTCTGTTGGCATTAATCTTATTCCCATTTTCATAGCACCTAAAGTGCTTTTCCATAGCAATCCAAGTAAGTCAGAGTCTCTCGGAGGCTTCTGCCTTTACTAAGGAAAAACCTCTATGTATTTGCATTCTTTTGTTATTATTATTACTATTCATCCTATTTAAGGAGCAGTTGCCCCATTTTTATTGTGGTTTGTTGTTTTCTTTTCTTGGGATAAGTGATGTAAGGGTTGTTATTTCAGTGGTGTATAAAAATCTTACTGTAATAAGGGTATATCTGATGTTAATGCCAGCTTTGTTAAGAAGAATCAGATCTGTTTTGTTCTCAAAGAGTGTTCAGTGTTGGATCCTCTCTACGGAGGTTGTTTAAGCATGAACTAAAAAGTATTTGGTCCTACATAGTTCATTACCTCAAAAACGAGGGAATTCTGTATATGTCTTCTACCTAGGACATGCCAAATCGTGGTGTCCCACGATGGCCCAGCGTTCCACATGGATGTCTGGGTCAGCTCACCTTACCAGTAATGTAAGTGGGGTGCTTAAACAGTCAGATCTTGCAGGAGCCTGGCAGTTAGCCACATTCCTCCTGCCCCCTTCTCATCTATCCGGAAAGGATATTGGATATTGGGCCTGATAGGGCTATGGAAATGTGCAGCTGGGAGCTTAAAGCAGTGGTGCTTGCATAGCTTTGGCAGACTTTTGTGCCTTTTGTTGTTTTTATTTCAGTAAGAAATATTCCTAGGAAAAGTCTTTAAAAGGGTAGCTCTCCAGGTTACAGTTAAATTATTCACTCTGTGCTCGTGAGAGATTTCATCTGAATCAAAACCTTTTATCCCTTTACTTCCATTTCATTAGGGTGCAGATTGGGATGAGGAAACATAAGTTTCCGCTCCCACCACGCTGGTGATGAACCAGACTCTGTGTGTAGCCTGCTTGCTGAAAGATCCCAGGGAGGTATTAGTGGGAGATCACAGCCCTAGAAATGAGGAAAGGCTGGAATAAGGGAAGTTTGCCTTGGTGCTTTCAGATGGATTTAGTGCTTCTGCAGTTCTGGAGCAACTTCTGGTGTTTTCCTGGAAACAAAACAAAACAAAAACTACAAACTGTTCAGCTAAATCACAGACTCACTACCAGCTCTGGTTTCCCCATAAATTGGATGGGGTCTCGACTGTCATAAACCAGCTGCTGCATATTGTGCTTTTGGCAGTTGTGTTTCATCAGTATTAATTGCAAGCTGGACCTTGCACAAGGCAATAAACAGTGTGTTCTTTCTAACTGGTTCCCTTCTGATTGGCAAGAAAAGAGCAGAAATTTGTGCCTGTCACCAGACTTTGTAGCACGATCGTTCTTGGGAGGAAACAGGTAGGAAGACTAATAATATGGGCAAAGCACGTGAACTTACGTTGTGTTGCCCCAATAAAGTTCACCAGCACTCAACAGTGAGACTGTTAGCACTCATTTTTGGAGGATAACTGATAGACTGGAAGCTCATACTCTGGCCTGTCCACATATCCATTACACAATTGCATATACTTAAATTGGAGCCCCCCCTCCTGTTTCTGTATGGAACGTCTCTGTGTGGACTGAGCTCCGTGCATCTAGTGTTATCCTGAGCTGTGGCTCAGTCTCTCCTAATGGTTCTTCTTCCACTTTGAGTTTCCTAACTTACCTGTTGTCACCTGAAACTTGACTTTGAGACAAAGTAGAGGGATTTAGGTCATTGTTATGTTTTTGGGGGAGGTAAAAGCTGTATAAAATTCATTGTTTCCATGCAAGGTCTTCAGAATTCAGCTGTCTGAGCCACCTTTCAACCTGAAAAGTCAAAGGGAAATATACAGGTGGAGGACAAATCCAGGCAAATTTAAACCAGATTATTGATTCTTGTATGAACCTCATTGAACTGTGAAATGACCGTGGTTCATACAGCTCTTTTCCAATGCTTTATTGACCGTGGATTACAGGACTTTATGAGCCATGAATTGCAGGGCTTTTATGGACTATGGATCTCTAGGCTATCTCATACACTCCTATGGAAATCTTAAGGTGTTTTTTTAAGCTACCAGCACAGAAACAAAGGAAATGAACACAGGAGAACAATCTTAAAGGAACATCAAAGGTCTGACTCCAACTTATAAAAGCCAGGAAATCCATAATTAATGGTTCCACTAAGACTTCAGCTCACACAGTCTTTCTGGTCTGATCCGAGGTTACAGCTACAATCTGAAATGGCCTCATGAAAAATGAGTCATCATTTAATGTCACACATCATTATTAGTATTTACTTTCAGCTATACCTTGGAGATTGTCCTTTCGTTTTTGTTCTGTCTTAACAGCTGAGGCATTTGAGTTGGCACCCCTGAGTGGACGGTGTTTAGATTTGTGTGTTTGAAGGTTAGTACTGCTGTGGAGGATGAGAAAGCTCCTGCTCTGTCTTCTCCCTGTCTCTGACAGATCTGAGATTTGCTGATCTCCTGGGTAATAGGCTTCACTGAACAATTCAGTGAAGGCTATTAAAAAAGTAAAAAACACTGATGAAATGTGTGGTTTCCTCTCCCATCTGCCTCCTTCCCTCCAAATCTAAACAAGATGAAAAAGCCCTGCCTGGCTACAATTTGTGTTTGAAATTGTTTGTCAAGAACCAAAATGAAATGGAGATTTCAAGTAGCAGGATATTTTTTCTAACTACTTGATTTTGCAGAAAGGCGCAGATCTGAAGTCTGTCATTGGGAGGAATTTGAATGGAGACAATATTAAGACCCTAGCTAGCTCTTGTAGCCAGAAGTCAGTTGGGGCAGCAAGGAGGGGACGCAAAACCCTTGTGCTGTAAGGCTGTAGTCTGGCACACAGAGTATGTTATTGTTTCTGTTGACACTGTGTTAGCTAAGCTTCTCCTTGTAATATATAATTAATTACAGATCATTCACTGGCTTTTCATGAAGAGCTGCTAAGTAAATTGAAAGAACAGAGATGCCTGTGATGTTTCAGAGTAGTGAGCAAAGGCCAAATCAGTGTTGCACCTTTGTTCTAGGTCAGGCAAACAGTTTAAGGTTACAGACAGCCCAAAACAATGGAGAACCTCTCCCAAGAGGAGTAGGAGCATTACAGCTGCCGTGGCCCTCAGTAGGGCGGGAGGGAAGCTCCCTGGGAAAAGGGAGGGAGGGGAGTTAGTAGCTGGGAGGATGCTTCAGGAGGCATGAGGTTTGGAAGGAATGATGGCAGCTGGAGGATGCAAAAGCGAGAAATGCAACGATGGGAAGAAAGAATTAGAGAGGGCATCATGGGCAAATCAGAGGTTCACTCCCACTGCCGAGGCAGAGATCTGGGCAAAGACAGCATTGGGGAAGACTCTGAGGATGCACAGATGCTTCACTTGTATAGAAAAGGAATTCAAGGAAGAGAATCAGACAAGAGAAAAAGAGATTCTTGTCCCAGATGTAAGCTTAGCCCTGCAAAACCTGCTATTAATGGGAAATAAAATGAATTCCCCCTGTAATTGGAAATGGCATTTCTCTGATAGCCTAGTGCTGACTGTTCAACCCCAGACGAATGCAATAACATCACAAATATCAATTTCTTCTAGAAGCAACAATTATTTTAGGGGGAAAAAAAGTTATACCAGTGATGGATGAAGGGAGACAATGTGTAATAAACTGCACTGAGTGTGCCTGTGTAGAGTGAACCTTATCAGTTTGGATGGAATTTAAGCACTTAGCCTGTTATCCTTTCTTTCAAGACAATGCAGTGATGGAAAACAGAACTCTGTCAACTCAGACAAACTTTTAATTTCACTTAACTGCATCTGAAAGGTAAATTTCAGTAAATGAATCCAAATTGCTTCCTTTTCACAACACACGGTGCTGAAATACAGTACTTAACTTCATTAAAGAAAAGGCTGCTTTTCTTTAGAGGAGACCTAGACACTTTTGAAGTCTAACAGGTAAATTGTGGTCAGATGATTTCCCTCCATATGGTGGCTTTGAGATAGAAATTTCCATCACTGGGGCCTTGTTTGTTTAAATTACCCTCTCTGCCTCTCTGGTAAGGACACTGCGCAGATTCTGCGTGCCCAGTGATGCACATGGGGAGGGGGGTCCCTCCCTCCTCCAGCCTGTCTCCACACAGCCAGGCAACCAGTTGCCACCATTGCATTTGCCCCAAGTTCAGCCTAACCTTAGCTAAAGGCCGGGGATTAGGAAGTGCTTTGGGAGCTTTCTGACTTCTCACCGGGTCCCTGTCTCCCAGAGGGGCTGTTCCAGCAGGCAGGAGCAGCAGGAGCAGAGGTGTGCTGAAGTCGCACCTTCCTCTCCCCTTGTCACACCTCATTGCTGTTTGGGGCTTAGCTGTGGTGTGTGGCCCCCTGGCCTTCCTCCAGCACTTCTGTCTGCCGTTTCCTTCACTGTTCTCCCGGCAGGATTTCCGTCTCAGGAAGCTTTCACGATCACAATCCCTATCAGCAACTGCCTTCAGCCTCCAGGGCACGGCATAGAAATACCTACGCATCAGAAAAAACTCGTGGTTTGACAGCTGAGATACGAGACACCTCCATCACGCTGAGTGGTCTCAAAACACCTCCCGGAGGAATTCTCCATCCCAGTTCCTCTGCAGACAGCAGCTTTGTATCTCAAACCAGCCTAAAATCTGCTCCTAGTTTGGCCAGTTTTCAGTGAACTCTGTTGGATATACAGGGGCCAGAAGATGGCATTTTGGCCACTGAAGCGGCATATCCATAGGTCTTTTTCTCTCTCCCCATTGCATTCCTCTCTTGAACTTACCATCATGCTTCTGTGAAAGGCTCCTCAGCTCCTCCTCAGCAGAGAGCAAAGCATGGCCTATATGCTGCATTTTCCCCTCCTTAGTCTCTTTACCGTTTCCATTTGATCCCCTCTAAGACGGGCAGATGGCTTTATGCCTCCTTTACACAAGCGCCGACGTTGGCACCTCTCACCCAGCCCTTCACCCAGCCCGAAGCACTCAAGCCCTCCCGTGGAAGTAAAATAACAGCACAGGATAACTCGGATAGCTTGGTGCAATATAAATAAGAGGCAAATCTCCTGACTGTAACATACGATACAGTGATGACATATCCTTCATCCCTAGATGTTTTCTGTAGAGGCTGCTTGGATTATCAGGTTGGTCAGAGTGCACAGAACGTATTAATTAAAGCTGTGAAACCCGCACTCAGCACAGAATTCTCCTGTGCATCGCAATAACGGATGGGAAATCTTGACATTTGTGTCCAAAACTCTAGCGTCCCCGTGCTAATAGACCCTCCCTGTCAGCAGGCCATGAGTGATAACTTCTTTCCCCTTGTAAAGTCAAGGAATTACTTCGTTATTCTCCAGATGGGGCTGCAAAGATGTGCAGGCACACTTTCACCTGCTAGACCCGCAAAAAAGATCTTCATGTTTTACTTTGTTCTGTTGATTTTACGTAGTTGAATGTTGCTGATGTTTGCGTATTTATTTTCACTATTATTTGTCTCATTGCTGATATAAATTATTAATGTGAAGCAGTACGTGTACCCTATTTTAAAGAAAGCTAAAAATGCATAAAACTAAAATCATTAGATATAAAGAACACTGAAGTCTCTTGGAAATAGAGATATGATTGGGATATATATAGATTTCAGTTTTCTTTCATGAAACTAAATTCTTTATTGGTAATGTGTTAGGTATTTTATTTTCATGAAATTTAAATCCATCACAAATATTAAATCCATATTTTTGAAGGCAAGCAAGTAACAAAATTGGAGCACATAAAAGCTAAGATTTTTGAACAGTGAGGTATGCTTCAGCACTGGATATCCAAGAACGCTTTCTGCTCCTTCCTCCTCAATGCTGATTAAGGTTGAAAATACAAGATGTTTTATGGAACCTATTAAGAGATTTCTCTTCTTTCTTGTTTTCTACTTTTTTGGTATATGTTAAATAAAGGTATTCCATATTCCATGTTTATATGTGCCCCATTTTTGTGTATTTCAGACTTGGACGAAACATAGCCCTGCCATAGCACACCCTTTTAAGCCTTTTTAAGCCACTGCATCTGCCTGATGCAGCACAAATAAAATGTTTGCTTAGGATTCAGTTTCAAAAATGAGCAGCTGCTGAGTTACGATAATCTCTTCACTAGCACTTTTCAGTGATGCACATCCCCACTTGTTCCACTGTTTCTCTCAGCCAACGCGGTCACATTTCCTTACCCACTGCCAGCACTCCTCTTAATCTTGAACAGCCTGTTCACTTTTCAGTTCTGTGATTCTCCATTTTCTGCTTGAATTTTCTTTTTCTCCCATATTTTTTCTACTTGCCCTGTTCAACGGTGGCTATGTGTGGTTGGCATGGGCCCTGGAGGCAGGTACAAAGGGACCCCTCCACCATCGCCATCTATAAATACATTCCCTACATTGCAGTTCTTGATACAAAAAGAGGTTCTCCATCAGCAAGTTTATTTTACCTACAGTTTATTTTGATGTTAATATTAAGCTACCATGATTGAATAGGTTAGGCTCTTCTGAGATTCCCATCCATAACTGCTCCACCATAAATATTAGGTTTCAGGATTGGAGCTATCATACAAAATGTCTCCTGTGCAGAGAATCAAAAAAGCAGTGTGTTTATTCCACTGTAAGAATTAACACTAAATGAGTTTGACTGTCTTCTGTGTTCATGCAAGGCTTTTTCTCCCTCTATTTTTAGTCTGTACCAACAGCATATCCCACTGTGGTCTGGTATGCAAGAGCTTTGCTGTGAGGTTTGCAGACACTTGTATTTTTGTGTTGTGAGAACAGAGCATTTGTGTGTTATTGGAGTATGTGTTCTTCAGCATCTGAAAGGGAGTGCAGGCTGTGCATGTAATCCATGCACATGTTTGTTGTTGCCTGTGAATAACCATGTACAGCAAATGGGCTCTGGAAGAAAGCTTGTTCGCAGATGTCGTCATGGCCCTTCCAATTCATAAATATGAGCCTTGACATTTATATTTTCCATATTCAAGGCTTTCACTGGCCAGATGTTCTGAGGATTGTCTCCTTGGAGCCTTTAATTATGGCTCCTCATGGCATATTGTCTATCGCACACACAAAAAAGGAAAACTGTCTTTCTGACTCATATCAAACAGATAAGAATAAATGCTGTGGGTACCCTCAGGTAAATGGAAATCTTCTAAACCTGAAATGCACTTTAACACAGCTCTACAAAGCTGTTCTTATTCACTCAGCTGAAAAATAAGTTGTCGGGTTTAACAGGCAAAGAAAATTCAATACACAGTAGCACTTCTTCCCTGCTGTTTGGGTTGGGTGAAGAGTGTGGTTTGTGTTAAACTTGCAAGGCTGACTGCAGCTGCAGATGCTGTAAGAAATGCTGAATATGCTTATGCCCAGGGTGAGCTGGATTTCTTAAACGCAGGAGTGGGTAGTAAAGCACCTGCGCTCCCTAAATTGCAATACTTGATACAAAAAGAAGTTCTCCGTCAGGAAGTGTTGCTTTTTCCCTATTTCCCATCAGTGAGGAAAGCTAATAGAGTTGTGTCAAAAGCTGGGCGTGGGTTGAAGGTGGGACCTCTGAAAGCACAGTGTTTGCTGTGTTAAATGCTGGCTGCCTCTCCTCTCTGACAATACACAGATATGGCAAAGACATCACTGGCCATCTAAAAGCTAGCACAAACCTTCATCTCAAACACTGCAGCCCTGAGCTGAACTTAGGCATTTGAGTGACCTTCGTATCTAGCAGGTATCTAAATACCAAAGAGTGCAGATGTGCTCTTTCTCAAGGTTAAGCTTCAGGCTTAGCAGAGCTAAATAAAATCCGTAACATAGCAGAAATATCTTTTAGGGAAGGCACTTGGTTACCGTAAAGAAAGAGAAGTCTGTTGTTAAAATTCCGGGGAAATGCACATGCGAAACTGTCGATGCTAGACCAGAGGAAAAGGTCAAGGGATACAGGATTTATTTTGGGTTCTGCAATTCCCCTTCTGAGTAGTGAGCTTCGTGCCCTGTGAAACTAAGTGAAGCAAAGTATGACAGAGAGGAAGATGACATTATTGTTGTGGTGGGCAGTTGGCTTATAAGAGGGGCTTAACCACAGTTATACTCTGGTAGTAGGTTTATCTAAGAAGACAGATTCATTGTAGAGTGAAATGGGAGGAAACCTGATTCCCTGCCACTCCCGGCAGTGCTGAAAACCCAGCAGGACCTCAGAGGGCAGCTGTGGTCTACGTCCAGTTACTGGGATGAAGGAGAAGTAGGGTTTATTTAAATTCATATGGTTTTAATGCTATAAAAGCTGGGTTCCTGCAATTATGAAAATGCCAGGCCAAATTCCCATTTCACTCCGATCTCCCCTTTACAATTCGTGAATAACTTAACTGAACAAAGTAAGCATTATACCTGGGGTCTGAGCCCGCCACGCTGGAAAGCAAGGGAGCCAAGCCAATTTCTTGAGAGCTGCTGGATATCAGGGATGCTTCACATAGCGCTACCATGGGGAGGCACGGTGCAGACCGTGCTCACAAAATTCTTTGGCTCCAATCTATGGAGACACTTCAGGGTCCTGGTTATGACACCTGGCAGGGAAAGCTTTTGCGGCCTTTCCAGCCCTTCAGGCCAGCAAGTGGCTTTTCGTGAGTCACCAGTGGCATCTCCAGGCCTTCAGAGGGTTTGGCAGCATTTGTGGAGGAGTTTGTGTTGCATTGGTATCAACGCAGTTGCTTTGCAAGCAGCAGGAAGAATCCCAGCCTTGTGGGCATTGCAGCAACTTAATTTCTTTCACATTACTGCCTGGTAGATATGCCCTATGAACCTTTTTTTTTTTTTTTTTATTTTTTTGAGAGTGAGTCTGCTGGAAAGAAAAAGAAGGCAGTGCTTTTGTTCAGTGGAACAAGCTTGAATTCAATACTGCTCCAAATAACAGGTTCGAAGATCTGACCCAACCTTAATTATTCTTATTAAGAGAGACTCTGGAAAAATACAAGCAGTGAGGAGGAAAGTGAGCCCAGTGAATTAGAGAGAAAAATGTGATACAGACCAAGCAGAGAGAAAAAAAAATGTTATATGGAGATGGAAAACGAACAGGGAGAAGGAAAAAGAAAATTAAAATCAAATGGAAAAATGCAGTACGTTGGACATCCATTTAAGCCAGTTTATATTTTGGTTGTTCATTCTGTTCCTTAATACATTGCACAGGCATCTTCTTAGCTGAAATAATTGTGTGTCTTAGAGAACAGTCTTGGAGAAAATACTTAATTTGACAGGATGTTTTAGGTATTTCCCCAGTACTGCCTATTCTAAATCATTTTAAAATCTGGAGGGGAAAGTCGATATCTTTTACAGTGTTTAACAAGAAAGTGACAGGGTCAAATATATACATCTCTATGAACGTATGTGTTCCCCAAGCACATCTAAACAGGCATGGTTAATTCTGTGCATCTGCAAAAAATATCTGAGCCATAGGGCCCACACAGTACCAAACAAACACTTGAGTGCACATAGGAGAGGGCAGACCAAGTCACTCTGTTTCTAATTAATTGAAAGGTTGAGCCCAAGAAATAAAATAGGGATTACGACTTTGGCCACCCCAAAAATTGCAAATTGTTTTGTATGTGGGGCTAGTTTAATGTGAGAGACAGACAAAAGAGAGATATTCTGCTCATGCTTGGGGTTTTGTTCAAAACCACCTGATTGCAGTACCACCAAATGAACCCTTTGCATGTTGTATATCAGCAGATTGCCCCAGAAACATCACAGATTGCATCACTGGCAAGATTTTTACCATTCTAAGATCATCTGTATATTCAAACCTTGATGTTCTTGCTTACTTTGGCTATAAATACTGCAATCATTATCTGTCCAATGACCAGTGGAAGAAATATTTGGTTATTTGAGCCATGATGATGAGTGCCTTAATTGCACATACAAATCAGGTACACAACCAGATGTGTACAGAGGGCGGGGGGGAGTTTGTGGATGTTTTTGAGGCCACATCACTATTCAGGCTCTGGCGAACACATCCTGGCTCAGACGTCTGCGCAGAGCCTGTGAAACAAAGGGCTCCGAGCTATCCCCTGTAAGCAAGGGCCAGGCCCTGGGTAAAACTGGGATGCATTATCCCGGCTCTGTGATTGCCTCGTCCCAGTGCAGAATCACAGGGGGATATTCTTAGGGTATTAGAGAATCATCAAAGCATTTCTTAGAAGGGCAAAGGAAAGAGCTAATGTTGTCATCTCCTGCCTCAGGACCACCCAGACACTCTGCAACAAATCATGGGTCTTCAGCTACAGTATCTTGAATTATTGTTCACAGGGATTTTAAAGAATTTAATTTCTTTTTTCTCCTTTTTTTCTTTCTTTTTTTCTTTCTTTCTTTCTTTCTTTTTTTTTTTTTTTAAGGATGACATGTAGTTTCCTGACGGGCTGGTTTTAATAAGGTCAAAATCTTTGTTGTTGCCAAATCAGAGAGGAATATAACATCTTTAAGTCATTAGATGGGAATGGGGTAATTACTCAGAGGGTGTGCTTCAAAGGTTATTGGTTTTTACAGCATTTTGTGTATTTACACCACTCTGCAGTTGTCTGAAAAGGAGCTGCGGGCCTGATTCTGCTGCTGCCACGTGTGGGTGCAGGATTTGTGGGTGAGATATTTGCAAGGTTTTCTTGCAGCATTTCAGGGCAGGAGGTTGAATAGGGCCATATGCAGTGCCCTGTAGGGATGGGGGAAACCTAAGCCTGACCACAAGGTACAAAAAAAACTTCCCTACCTGCCGAAAGTTCAGTTCAGAAAAGTGCCTTTGGAGTGCCCCATGCTGGAGATGCTTCTCACCTGCTCTTTCCCTACCTGCTGATCACATGCACGTCTCTCTCTGCACCGCTCTGTCCTCATGCCCAGGGGACCCACAGGCCGTGGCACTGTGACAGCAAAGTCCCCTCCTCACCTTTCCCCATCTCAGATGCAGCGTTCCCCACGGCCTCCATCCCTTCCCGTCCATCCCTCTCCCCTCCTCTGGCCCCACAGCAGATGAGGCGCTTTGCCCTAGCAGCATGTCCCACCCATGCCTGGAAGGACGCTCTGCCTTTTAGGATGTCTCTGTAGCATTCTGCCTCGATGCGGGTGGATGTCACAACAGGGCTGAATTTGTCATCGCAAAGGTGTTCTGCAGGTGGCCTGGGCCACCCAGACCTGTAAATTGCAGCAAGAGCCTGCAAAACGCTCCACGATCGGTCCGTGCTGACACCTCACGCCTCGTCTCAGATCAGAGTCAGGGGAGGAATAGAAGTGAAGTGCTTTAACGAGGTCTTGACAGTTCATTGATGGGTGATGTGGGGATAAAAACAAAATCTCCCGTCTTCCAGCCCCTGGCCCATCCACAGAGGGGGCCAAAACTGCACCAGAGACATCAGAGACATCTTCTTTCTCATAGAGATATGCCGTGGTCCTAACAAAGAGTGGGGCTATCAGAAGATGCACTGCCCTTTGCCTCTTCACGGGGGTTGGAGGCTCCCAAGCACCCACTTTAAACAGGGGAAGAGCTGTCTGTCCATCTCCATCAGAGCCAGGGCCTTGAAATAAAGCTGGATCTGAGCTCCAAGTTGCTCTCAGGTGGGGATATGGTTCCCATTTGCATCTCATCGGAAGGGAGGCTCAGATGGAGAGCGGCAGGTTGTTGAAATGCCCCTGATGTTGTTGCTTGACCCCTTTATCGACAGCGTGGCTGCAGCTGCCTCTCGGTGACTCTCCGGCTGTGCTGCTCACAGGGAGGGTGGATTCTTGCTCTGTGGAAAACAACCAAAGAACTGGGCTCCCAATAACCCCAGGGTAAAGAGAAAATAATAAAGATAAGGCTCTTCCTTGGCTCATCCCGCGTTCTCTGTTGGCCACAAAGCAGTGTGTGAGATTGCTCGCTCAATGAGACATGCAAAGGCAGTTTACTACACTGCTGCGAACGAGTAGTGGCCTCCCCTGGACCAAAATCCAATTCTTTAATCTGATCCAGGTTGGATTTTTCTCTTTTTTTTTTTGGATGAACTGAACCTTGCCAAAGCATGAGCCTTTTGGCCTTGATCCCATAATGGGCTTTAGGACGTGCTGAGTTGTAGGTATGTGAAAACTAACTTTGCTGGGAGCACTCGTGCTTGCAGTGCTTAGCGTCCTGCTAGTCTGGGACCAGGAGACTCAGCATCTTGCAGGATTTATCCCTCAGGCTGCAAGAACAGTGTCCATGAGAAAGGCAGCGATTAAGAGAGATATAAAGGTTGGGAAACTGTAGCTTATGCTGATCTAAAGAGTCCCTTCCAGAAACACATTAAATCTTAATCTAAAAATATCAGGAGATGGAGACTTCGCATTCCCTTTGAGAGGTTACAGTAATGGTCTTCGCATTTAAAACCTTGTAACATTTCTAGTGTGATATTTTCCCCCCAGCTTACTCTTTTTTCCTTTTGGTTAAACACCTATGTTTTTGTTTTGTTTTGTTTTTCTTTTTTTGTTTTGTTTTTTAGAACGGTGGTCAGACTTTCTTCCAGGCAGCTTGTTTACATGCCACAACAGGTTGGTCACAATGCTTTAAGCAGATAGATTTTTCAAATCTTGATTAGTAAGTTTTGGTGACATAAACAAGTCTGGTTAGTTCCAAGAATAATTGTCTTCACTAGCAGGACATTATTTCTGATCAGCAGAAAAATTATGTGATCAACTCCTTTCACATCTATCTGTTCATTAAATGAAAAGGAAAAAAATAGGGCAAAATTGTTTGAAAAGAAACAGGAAGCATATGCTTAATATCACTTAAAAAAATCAGAAGGTTAACATCAAATCACAAATGCAAAACAGCCATTATTGTATTTACTCAAAAAATTTTCCTTCAGTTTACTAGCTCATTAGGTTTTCAGTTGAAAAATGCATGTTTTCAGGGTTCAATCTGTGATGGCACATCATCTTGATAAGCTTCTTTCATCAGATGTTGTATTGTAAGAAAGGCTGTCTGAGTCCACATTTGTTTACATTTATTAAAAATACTTGTCATGTGTTTATATAGCTCCTTTGATCCAGAAAAATCCCCAAATACTTTATAAGTTATGCTTAAAAAGGCCACTTCCTCCGCCCTGAACAGAAACCACGTTGGGACAGAAGGATGGCAGCAGATTAATTGTGCATAGAAATATCACTGTAATTGAGCCAGTGCTTGTTCCTTCAGTGCACCACCAGTTTTCCATCATCTTGAGAACAGTTACTGGGAGTATAAGAGTGGTTTGGGGGCAAAAAGCAGTCAAAAAAACATCTTCCTGGAGATTGCAGAGGGGCAGCAAGTGAAATAAGTGGCTCCTAATTGGGAGCCAGAGCTTCTCATGCACTTTCTTTTACTTTGCCAATAGAGAAGCAGCGGTGCCTACTGCACAAAGCACAGGGCTGGTAATACCTCAGAGAGGCCTACAGATCCCAGTTTGGGGCAGCTCACTTCAGAGAAGATGCAGATCAACCAGGCAGAGTCAGGGGAGAAGAGAAGAAAAGATGGAGGGAGAGCACGTGAGGACTTGCAGAAAAAGGCAGAGGGAATTTTTTGTTTGAATGAGAGAAGGCTGAGGTGAAACGTGGTTAAGTCTTCAAGATACGTGAAAGGCTGATGAGAATAGGAAAGGAATAAAGCTGCCTGTGGGGACAAGAGGAGTCACGAACTTGTGCTGTAGCATGGGATATTTGGTGAAACATTAGGCAGTAATTCTGCATGTCAAGTCTCTCTGCAGAGACTCTTGAATTGCAATCACTGTAGATTTTTTTTGAGACTGGATTAGACATACACGTCAGGAGGGGCTTAGATCCCGTTCCTGTCTTTGGGACAGATGTGCCAGAAAGTCCCTCTTGGCCCCATCTTCTGTGACCCTGATGCAGTGTCACTTGTGGTCAAATGGGCCCTGCTAATGTGAATAAACCAAGTCACACTAAAACTTTATTTGTGAGTTCCTTGCGAAGTCCTTGCAAACTAAACCAGAGCAGAAATTCCCACAAAGGGCTGTGTGTGTGTTTGTTTTATTTTTCAATTTTAAAATGCTCCCACATCATCAAGGTGCTTCAACATGCCCCCAGCGTAAAGGACTTGACTCATTTAATTGGATTCAGTAGGGTCTGTTCACAAAGCATGTGCCTGGGGCCCCATTTTTTGGGAAAGTTTTACACGTTCTAATGGTGGTAAGACAATGTATGACTAATGCACTGATTTGAAAAACTGCCCTATTATCTGATCAAAAGTACAAGCTCATGAATATGATACCCCAGGTCATTTGGCTAAACGGTACCTGGAGTCTTCCAAATTTTTAAAACAATCCCATACACAGAAGCAAAAAATAGGCATACGAACAGTGGAGCCAGTGGTTGCCTGTTCATCATAGCTCATGAGGAATGTTTTATTAAAGATGTTTTCATCAGACACAAAAACCTCAAACATGGAATATCCTGGGCTGGCAAGAGAAGGTGTGATAATAATTTAGATTATTATCCTCCAGATCCGTGATTCATTTATATTATTCTCTGAGTACATTTCAGGAATGATCAAAACCTCCCTGAGGACAGTGGAAAGTGTCCAGTTGAGTTCAGGGGACTCTGTTTTTGCTTTCGTCCGAGGGTCAGTGAGATCCTACGTACAGAGGCAAACGGGCTCAGAGGGAGTTTGGAGACGCCATCTCCTGTCACCCGAGCCACCACTAGGATTAGTTTGTAATCTCACGTGGCTCTCTAGACCTCCTCCATAGCCTGCAGGAAGAGAGAGACCCCCAGCCACACTACATACCCTTAGGGACCTACACTGGAATGAGGCAGACCACCTTCTGGAGAGGCTTCTCTCCACGTTTGCTATAGAAACAGCTGAGTTACAAGCTTGAACCAGAGGTTTTATGAGGAGTTTTGTAGCATTTGTTAAAAGGGTCATTCTCTCTAATTATCTCTAAACTACCTTGGTGGTAGGCTAGCGTGCTAAAAGTAGAGCTGCATTTAAGGAAATATATTATATGGCTAAACCAGGATTCCTTTGCTATTAGTATGCCTTGTACACAGGCATGGAAACTCACTGTTATTCCCTCTTAAATCACTTAAGGATTTTTTAGTAACAAATAACTCCACCTAACAATATTTGTCCTAACAAAGAAGCGTTTATAGAAATTTAATGTCTTGAAACCAATAAATGACCTCACTGACTGAGAAGAGGGGTCAAAAACTTCTCAGGTCTTTTGACAGGAAACCCTGGATTTTAAGTAAATTGTTTTCTTTTTCTCAAAAATACCTTCTTTTTTTTTTCAAGGGAGGAAAGAAAAAACAAAAACAACAAAAAATTTGACAAAATACTTCTGGCAGTTGACTAGAAGATGGAAGCACATCATACAGAAATGCAAACTGTTGATTTAAGGTTTCTTTAGGAATTCCTTAGAGGTAGTTGGCTGATGAATGGGCTCAGTTCCCTGGCCAGCCTGATCTCCTTCCCCAGACATCTCATACAGTACGTCCCCAAGATGCAGAAAGGCAGTTTGTGCAAGGGACATTTTAGTCTCACTGGCGGATGAAGCCATAGAATGAGTCAGGAGTAGGATATACCCAAAGTGTATGCAAGTCCCGTATGGCACTGTGGCAATAATTTTTAAATTGAAGTTGAAAACCAGACCCTTCCTGCAGTCTGAAATTTAATTTAGGGCTAAATTGCTTATTTCTGTAAGTGACAACCTAAAGAAGATTACAAGCACCTTACCCATACATACTAGGGAAAAGTGGTGCAGGGTAAAAACCCCAAAGCTGTGTACCCGCTATCATCGTTGCTAGATCTGTGCACCACAGTATCACTCAAAAGGATAAATGAGATCCGGATCAAAGGTTGGAGCATGACTGCATTTCTGTTGAAGTGCTCAACATGTGTAGTTTTGTCAGAAGTATGCTTTAATGATGCTTTATATTCGCAGTGGGTATGCCATTCATACTTGATGTTACATACGTTACAGGAGCTTGAATAGACAGTACCTAATCTGGCATCATTCTTGCCAGCACTAAATTAACTGCTCAAAAACACCAGACAAATCTGAAACAGCAGCATTAACTTATCCCAGATCTATTCTTTTTATTAAGTGGCTGCAGCAGTTTTGATGCAATAGCACAAGTTCTGAAGCTGTATGCCCTGTATCATCCATTAAAGATATAAACAAACCACTTATTATGGGAATTTAGTTAAGAGCTTTCTCCAGCATGGCTTGATTTCAAATTCTTTATTTGCAGCAGTTTGTACCTCTGGAACAAGTACCACTTCTCACTGTCAAGAAATAATGTTGTTTAGATGTATTATCTGCTCTCATTAAGCAATTCCCATGTCTTTAATTATAGACTGCCTTTTCTTTTTGCTCTAATTCATTACACATTAGTTAAGATCACTTCTAGCAACATAACAACTGTCCCACCCAGAAGATGTGGTGACAGTGTAAAGAATGAGGGAAGAACTGAAATGAATTATTCCAAAATCCGGGGTGAAGTGTGACACGCAGCGATTGTCTGTTGCGTTTGATGTTGACCTGCCTGTGCGTTTACCAGTGCCCTCTTCTGGGTGGACTCTGATCTTCTCACGGTTTATGATTGACTCCATGCTTCTGAGGCGTCCAAGCTAAAAGCTATGACTGATGGTGATGGCGATATGCCATCTTATTATTGCTCAGACAGAAAAAGACAAAAGCATTCACTGCTACTAAATTCTCTTTCTGCACATGAATCCGGAGCAAGGTATTGTTCCTTTTGTCTGATGTTAGGCAATACGCAGCCGTTTTTCCTCCAAGGTCAGGATCTCAGATACAGTAGCTAAATAGTTATAGGACTGCATAGCTTCTTACCCCATAACAAATTATGTGAGGGCCGTTTTAGTAACCCTGAATCCCCTCTATGGAAGATTTAAGAAGTAACGCAGAGAATCTGCAAGTATTAGTGTCACATCTTGTTTTCAGAGGAACTTGTCTTTTTTCTTCTTGCTCCACAGAGGTGCCTTAACTCCAAAATCCACTTTGCACAGTCTGCATGCAGTTATGCTGCTCCATGACAGCTGGTGGATTATGGATCATCTAATACTGGGTGCAAAGGAAGGATTTTATGAAATGGAGATTACAATTTAAAACTTCCTAATCAATTGCAAATGCATCTTTTTGACCTTCATTGTCATGGGAATTGTGATGAATTCCAACGTGCACATTCAAAGCAAAGTACTGACTCAAGCTACAATCAATAAGCAGTCGCACCGCTACTGAGGCAAAGCCACAGCCAGGGAAACTTCACATTGAGTCTGGTTTTGGCAATATGATAGGATCCAAAATGTCTTAAAGCCAAGAAAAGAAAAGAAGCTGCTTGGTCTCCTGTGCTCAAGGTTATCTGTTTTGTAAGGGGATCCCGGGAAATTCTTTATGGTTTTGAGACAGGGGAAGGAAATGTTTTCTGATCCTCCTGGACTTAGTATCCACTCCATGGTGGGTAAGGCATGGCTGTGACACATGCCAAATTTTGAGACCTTTGGTGGCAAGGAATATCTAAGAACATAAGAACTGGGTCATTCTGGTGGTTTCTACCAGCAGCCAGAAGCTGAGGGACATCCTGAATCAGATCTGTTTCCAGACCATCACAGTTAGTGTCCCCTGGGGATCTCCCTCCATGTCTAATACATGCAAATAATAATAATAATTGTGATTGTCATGGTTGTTGTTACTACATATAGAATGACAGATCACAGAGCAGAAATAAGGGCTCTCCTGTTTAATTTCCTTCTCTTTTGTTTTCTCGTAGCACCACCACGTTGCCTTCCTATATCAGGATAACCAACGGCTACATCACAGTCAAACCTCCCATTTGGATTTCGAACCGGCTGGATCAGAGAACACACTCAGACCGCCCATCCCAGCCTCAGCCAACGAGCTCAGCTTCAGCCACCATTTTATGGCCATCAATAACTTCTCCTCTCTACGTGGCCATAGCTTCATTTCTTCTGAATCTACTGCAGCCTTCCTGACCACATTAGTATTACGTGCAATCCCTTGGAATAGAGAAGAGAGATAATTTATGAATGAATTGGAGGTTATGACATTTGCAGACTGGACCTTCTCAGTGAATCAGTAGTGCCTTCTAGCTGATTTTGTCTCTTTGCCCAGATACGTTTTGAAACTCTAAAGCTTTATTGTAACACTGACTTACATCTTCTTTTTGTAGAAGGATCTTTATTTCCCATAGTGCTATGGGGTTTTGTAAAATATTCATGTTCATATAAAGAAAAAAAAAAAGAAAAAGAAAAAATGTATTTATTCGACTGGTAAACTTATTTTTTCTTGTTGTATATGTTAATAACATCCCTAGTAATCAGTAGTGATGGTGAAACAGATAAATTAATATTGCCTATATTTGTTTTCTAACTGACAATTCTGCAAATGCCTGAACTGACACCAGATGAATGGCTTGTTTCTTTAACCATTACTTTCTACAGCAACTATCCAATAAGTACATTTTGCTGCATTTCTGTATTTTGCTTTTTAAAAAAATTCTCATTAACATAACTTAAACCGAATAAAGCAGATCCTGCTCTCTGTGGCCTATGCCCATTAGAAAAATAGGTGTGCATTCTTAGCTCAAGTCAGCTGCTACAACCTAAAATTTCAGATATTTTTTATATGATTTAGTAAGTCATTAGTCAAAATAACCCTCTAAGATCCCCTGTTGTCTTTAACTCAACTATTTAACTTATGTGGAAATTATCAATTTCCGTCTTTGCCCTGGGCTTAATTCATTATCTAACTCAAGACATCTTTTTCTTAATAAAAGATTTCATTTTAAATCTGGAATTTTCCCACTGGAATTATTTTCTTCTCTCCCTCATCTTAAATAAATACAAGCCCACAACCTTTCCCAGCATAAATGAGACCAGAACTTGGTCTGTTTATAGAGTATAAAGATGCAGTTTCCTGCTAATCTATAGAACTGCTTTGCACCAGTTATTAATGCAAGTAAGCAACCTGCAGGCGGGGAAAAAATGTATAGAAATTCATCATCATCCTGCTAATGTGCTTAGAGATGGTATCTCCATGCTGAATTATGATTTGTCCAAAATTATTTCAAGGCCACAGGAACCAAGCCCCTGTGTCATGGAGATGTGCAAGAACTTTCCTGTTTGTAGACTATGGTGCTTCTGTTGACTATGATGGAAAAATTAAGACAATTTGAATGTAGTGAAAAATTTGCTCACTTTCCAAGCAGCTACTTTTCATTAATCAGATGAACAACATCTGTGGAAAAAAAACAAGTCCATCTTTAAAACTACCATGCTTAATAAGGCATGCTGATTTTTTCCCCAACAAAACAAGATGAAAAATCACTTTTGATACAGAAGTTTCAAACAGAAAATTAATTTTGCTTGAAATAGTCTTTTTTTTTCTTGAAGTCATCTACAAAACAAAAATATGAAATCTGTGATGAAAATATCTTAGTTAAAAAGAAAATTTAAAATTTAATTTTTTTTAACTGTGATGCAAACCTTTTTTTTAATGAAAAAGTAGTGCTTTTTCACCTTGAAAAAATAGCAGATAATGATGGCAATAACAATAATACTGGTAAAAATCCGACTGAAAACAGTCATGTCACTTTCCCAGCGGCCTTGCAGCGTGGTGTTCAGGACTGGAGACAATTCTATGTACTCTTCAAGTCTCCTCAGTGAGAGATGGTTTAGGATTCACGGTTGGTTTGTCATCATACCAGTTAATTCAAGAAAGGAGTTTAGGAAATTGTCAGACTGTAATATGCATATGGTTTTATTTGAAACCATGATAAATATTGAGCTTTTTCACCGTGCATCCCAACCCACTGCTTTGCAAAGGCAAGGGAGAACACAGATGGCTTTTTTGACCTACTGCGCACCATGACCTCCAGCTTTTTTTCTACTTTTGTCAGAAGGATGTGTAGATTTGTGGTCAATTTAAGTGGGTGCAGCAGCCAGTGCTGTAAGCTACCCCTATATTTTAAAGTACAGCGGTTGATAAGGCTGAATGGAAAACTTCGAGCTTTGCCACAAATGTGAGCTTCAAGCGCACCCTGTGCATATTTTTATATTGTGTATTTTGGCTAGCAGAAGATTAGAGATGTTAGTTTTGGAGAGAAGCCATTCACCTTGCATAATATTTATTGCACTGGGCTGGATATTGGAAACATATTTTGAGAACTTTCATTTCAGTTTTATTTGCGCTATTACTCTAGAAATGCCTTCATTTGAATATAATAGCTTAACAGACCTTCAAATTCAACCTTAATGCGCTTAAAAAGATTGGTTCTCCTGCTGTATTCAAGACAGAGCTCAGACCTGAATAGTAATGTATTATTCATAAAAAGGGAGCTGAAAATAACATACATAGGCAAATCTTAAGGGTGATGATAAGTTACATAGTAAAAGCAAATAGCCAATGAACCAAAACCCATTGAATTTTATTTGTTATAATCTGATCAAATCCAGAAATGATTCTATGGTACCATCCCAGAAATAATTCCAGGTGTTGGAAAACTTACAGAATAAATAGGCTAGACCATATAAAGATAAGAGAGACAGAAAAGAGCAAAAACAGAAACAGCTTGTCCAGGACCATAAGGAAAACCACCAACAGGACCAAGACTGGGACTTACAGTTTTGTTCCTAACCTGTGGCTTTCTCCAGAGGCCTGTGAGGCTTTTAGGAATATAATGAGCACAGATGTCACCGCACTCACAGCTGTCACCATACCACACAGAACAGTCACTCGGTTTGTCACTAATGAGTTTTTTGTGAATCACTTCTCCATTGGACAGTAATGCTAAATACTTACTAGCTCAGATATCACGCTATGTTTGGATATCACAGTATGTAAATAGCTTGGATATCAACGTATGTTCTGACATATTTGCATTTCTTGGCATTTTGTCTGTAATTCCTGTGAAATGAATGAAGGTTGCTGGAGGTCACCGAATTTCAATTGTGCTCCTGCCCAGTGTTTGTCATTCTGCAGTACAGGTTTCAAAGCAAGGTGCCTTCTGGGTTTGGAGTCAACACATTTGATTTCTGCCAGCTAAAAGTGTCTAGCGCACCCAGTCATCTGAGCTTCCTCTGATTAGGGGAGAAGAAACCACTCGTGATAAATTTAAGATTAAATAGCTTCCCGTAGATCCTAGCTCAGGAACCCCATGTGAACAGCTATAGCGCAGTTCACTGACCAAGCATTTCTTTTATTGTTGTCTTTCCTAAGGTGTGACTTAGGGTAACTTTTTTTAATCCTTGGCATGTAAGCATAGCAATAGTAGAAAATGAGACCCTCACTGTGATTGATAGATTATTTATTCATCAGCAATAGCAGCTCAGTATTAATTAATATACACCAGTACTGGTGTGTTTAGCACAGATCTATGCACATCCATTGCAACGGATCATGACTATATTCCACGTGAGTTTAGAGTGTGTATCAGATTTGATGCAAGCTCTTGAAGTAACACTGACTACCGGCTTCATGGGACTTCAGTTTTATTCTGTGGGTTTCTCAGAAAATGGGGAGCCAACTGTTTTGTCTTTCCTAAGGGAAGCTCAGATTCCCATGAAATTGATTCCAGGAGCAGGGGATTTAAAAATAAATGAATAAATTCATGCCCACTATGTAAAATAGCAAACTTGGATGGTACTATTTACCCGTGAGAAACACAATCAAGAGAGTCATGCAATGTGTAGCAATCAAGGACATTTTGTTGTGGTTGAGTCCAAAGCTGAATGAATGCATGATTCATCCTTTCAACTCAGCTACAGTTGACACTGCTGCAGCTCACAGTACCTGTAATGGTAACATTATAAAGGAATGCTAATTATCTGTCAAGCTATTGCCCCAGTAGAATAAAATATCCCATACCACCAGCAATAGAACTAACTTGTGCTGTTTCATTGTTTTAATGCTTTTCTTGCCAGTGTTTAAGTATAGATGCTGTATTAACATGCATTGCCACTTGAAGAACCAGCTAGTAAGTTGGGACAGAAGGTATATTATATTTTATGACTGATGTAGTTCTCTGCAATCCCTCGGGCTATTGAATAATGCAATACCTCTTCTGGAAATAAATGATGAGTGTGATTTATAAATATGCTTTATACAGGTGTCAAAAATCTGCTTTGTTGAACTTCCCTTCCCATTCCTCCAAGCTCCGCTGTGATTTAGGAACACCCAAGGTACAGAGCTGTGTATTTATCTAAGTTCTTCAGTATACAATTGTGGAGAGAGACGGAGGGGCAGGCGGCGGGGAAACGAGAATTTAACCTATGTTTAGTGCATTGATTAGTCAAATGATATGGCCCAATCAGTCATTACCATGTACCACTGTTAGGGAGGAATTTCCTATCATATATTTACATTAGAGAAACCAAAGTGCCAAAGTCATTATCTCAGCATAAATGTTATCATTCCTAACTTTGCTTAGTACCATATTTCTATATTGTATCCAAAAAGCATATGAGCTTGTCATATCTCTGAAGTGATCAATGTTCCATGGAGTGTGTTAGATTTCAGCTTCAATTTAGGCTTTTTTCAGCTTAACTGGAGCAGAAAGCCAATTTCCTAATTTTGAGCATATGGGTATGTGGGTATGTATGTGTGCGCGCGTGAGTGTGTTTTGTCCCAACCCAAATGCAAATTTTCCTGTGACTAACTTTTCAGGAGGTACCTTAATTTAACTAAAACCAGTGAGATCTTTCCAATTAGCAGTCGATACTTTTCTGCCACAGGAATGATCAGCCGCCCTGCAGGCCCATGCTCTCACTGAATTTTAAATTGCATGTTTGTCAGTTTTCAATTCAAATGTATTTCAAATATTTTTTCCTGTTCCGCCTCCTGCTTTTGTGAACTGTTTTGAAGAGTGTAATAAAAAGATGCTTTCTAATATTATTTTGTCAAAATATTTTTGTAGCATAATATATTAATAAAATGTTATTATAAATCCATAGCACAAGAATCTTGTATGTCTGAGTTCTTTCTTTTGCACCACAATCTAGGGAATCTCTGAAAAGGGGAATATTCAGTTTGCAGCATTTCCTTTTCCTCAAGACCAACATCTGATGAGGAATTAGTTCTCTGGGAAGGTTTTCTTGTAAAATAATTCAAATAAAAAATAAAATAAAAATTAAAATGGAGCAGTGTCTCCCTTGGGGATGGACCAGAAGCTACCTCTCCACACCAAAGTGCAGAGACACAGAAAGCTGCTCATTTTTCTTGGCATATTCCTTTCTGTTCTTGCATCCAAATCCTGCCTCGCAGCTGACATTGCAGACTTCTTCCTGGTCACAGGATTGTTGCTTGCTTATTAATTAGGTGCTAAATCATTTGCTCTTTAACACACTATTTTGGAGAGGGCTCCACCAGCAAAGCTGGTTTAGAAATATCCACCACAGGAAACACAGTGCAAGTACTTGAGCTACTTTGAACTGAGCTAACTAAGGCACAGGAAGGGATCGCCACTGAAACACCGCGGGGAAGCTCTCTAAAAACATGGTAAAAAAAGATCCCATTGCCCAAAATACACACCACAATCTCCACCCTGGGTGTCTGAGATGGTCCAGAGAGTCCACATGGTCCAGCCCTGGCCCTAACCGTCCCTGCCCCTGGCCAGCCTCGCACTGCCAGCTATTGCTGGCCCTGACCAGCCCCAGTCTGCCAAATCCTTTTGCTGTTAAGTGTTCTGCTCAGCCACAGGTCTGAAAAGCTGAAAAACCTTCCGTCAGCACAGCCAGATATTGGCTCAGTGGTGCCGTTTGCTTAAGCTTCTCCTTCCCTTGACCCGTCTCTGTACTCTTAGACTGTAATTGCAGCTTTTTACTCTAACGTGAGATTTTCTTGTTTATAGATTTGCACTGGGAAGAGGGGAAGCTGTGATGAGAAAAGTTCAGGGCAGACAGTTTGGGTTTCTTGTGGAATAGCTCGGGATCTGCGCTGCTGTCCAGCAGCCCGTCTCCTTTTTAGATCAGCGCTTTCTGGGACGCTCCAGTTCCCAAATCGCCCGAGTACCAGCCACGAGAGCTCCCCTCGCTGAAGGAGCTGGGTGTTAAGTTAAATGAAGCCTCAGTGTGACTCCATCTTTCGTTTTGCTCAGCAGTTTCCAGTATTTTTGGCTTGTGAACTCCCAGAAATTTTCCAGAGTGCAGACCACCCCCTGCCCCAACTGGTAATGTACCGAAGTGCCGTCTCTGAGCCGTCTGTTGCAAACGCCGCAGAATTGGGCCAGAGATCCCCAGGGGCCTGGGGACCACAGGCAGGTGTCCCTGAGCCAGCGTCCTGCACCCTTCTCTTGACCAGGCTGAGGATGGTCATGGAGAGCTGCACGGTGCAGAAATATCCAAATGCAGTCTGCTGTGATATATATCTCTTGATATGTTTTTTTCCTTTTGATCACTTGGGCTTTAATTAAAAAGCAGAATATTCTTGGTTCTCTCTCTCTGAAAAGCATTTAAGTGGGTGAAAAAGATTCCCAGGAGAGCTTTTGCTTTTGAAGGGGTGGGGAGTCATTTTCTAGCAGAAAACTCAAGCGTAACTTGTGTGTGTGTCTTCTTTTGGTACGCCTTTTTTTTTGTTTTGGTTTGATCTGCTTTGCTTTTTTTTTTTTTTGGCTTTCCCTTCTACTCCCAGTATTTATTGACAATTGATCTTATTAACTTACCCTATACTATTAGAGCTTCCCTGCTGCCTATTGCCTGCTGCCTGTTCTTACGAAACTCCTAGAAATTATTATGCTTGAGACCTCCAACCCCATGTAAGCAGTTTTAAGAATTGCTGGCCAAGGTGCAGTTCCAGTAGACAGCGATCACATAACTATCGTCATTCTAGAAACGAGTCTACAATGTGGCTTAAAAGAAAAGGTATTGAGGCAACGCATCTGAAGGAAAACACATCATTGCCTGTGCATTTAACCACTACTGAATCAAGGCAGAGATGTTTTTATTGCAACTGATTTGTGGAGGGGCTAAACATACTTTACCAGGCAGGGGGAAAGCTGGCGTTTAGCTTAAAGTTATGGTGGTCTGTGCCTCTAGCTGCAGACTCCAACGAGGACTTTCCCAAAGACGTGCCCACCTATTGCAGCCATGGAAAGGAGCTGTGCAGCATCTCCAGGGGCTTGACTGGAGCAGAGGGGACTGCTTAGAAATATATGTAATGGTGAGAGCCCAGTTGGATGTACAGATGGAGCCAGAAGAACAGCAAAAATCACAGAGGATCTTCAAAGACAAAAATAACCAGACACCCATAAGTCTGCTGCCAGTAATTGAAACAATAGTAATGGAAAAAATAGCATGTGTATAGGTTGCTAAAGAGCTGGATGGTGGGAATATGATTACTTAATTTCACTGGGGTCTTAAACTGTAAAACACTGAAAGTTTTTATTGAGCATTACAAATTCTGTATTAGCTTTTTTAACAGACTCTTTCTCTCACTTTAAATAGGAGCCCTGTGATATCTCCCAATGCGTTCAGTGAGTTTCAGGCGCTGGGTTTTGGAAGGTCAGACGGCAACAGCAGTGCAAACGCACACGGGGCCTGTCCCACCTGCCCTGGGCTGAAGGTGCCTGGCTGCCAGGTGTGCTCCCCCTGCACCAGCCCATGCCCAAGGATGTGCTTAGTGCCAGTGCAGGAACATCTGGAGAGCTCTGTGGGGCTCAAGCACCAGGACTTGAGGACAATGGGTCAGAGCTCCACGCCTGAGTCCTGGCACTACCACCATATTTTGTGGCTGTAGAAAAAGGAGTAAGGACTCTAAACCCCAACAGGTACAACATCTTTAAGTTAACCTGTGCCTCTGTAACAGCCCATAAACCTAACAAACCACTCTGCCCTTTCTCCGGGTTTAACTCCTGGCAAACTGCATCATGTGTGCAGTGAGAGCCAACGTGCAGGCAGAGGCCTTCCCCTGACTGCAGTGGGCTTTGTGTCAGCTCCTGAACACCTAAGGCATTTAAGCAGCGTGTCCTGCAAGTATAAACACCTTGCTCTAAAGCATGCCAGCACTTTGTTAGGTTAGTCGCCTCTTTTAGGTGAAAACCACCACCCGAAGTACTTCAGTGTATTCCACTTTCACATTTAACATGGATCAGGTTAAACTGGCAGAACAAATTACACAGAGCCAAACCTCCATCGAGCTGATTTTCAGAGGAATGATAACAATAATAACAGCGACAGTGAGTTCATGCTAACAGCCCTCATTCACACCTGGAGCTCCCTGCCTTCCTGGAATGAGAAGCAGTTTGAACAAAGGGACCAAGATAATGTGAGAAAACATCAACAACAGGCCGATAGAGGCAAAGTAAATGAAAGACAGATGTAGAAGGGAAAGTGGGAGCTTTCTGCTTTGATTTGCACAGACCCCATATCTTTATTGTCCTAAGGAATATCAGTTTGTTGTCCTAACGCTATCAGTTCTCCAGTCCTCTTGCATGACTTACGATGCACCTTTTCCTTCTTCATATGAAACCCATTGGTTTTAATTATAATGTGATGGATGCACAGCCCAAGACAGTGCTACGTGGGTGAATTGTTTGAACAGCAGTGCAGTGGGCCCTTTTGCTTTTCAGAGATTTCTGCAGCTGTTTATCTTGGCAAGGGTAGGTTTGTCCCCAGCTTCATCCTGTGTGAAGTCCTTTCCACCCACTCAAGTTAGCCTGTGCATTCACCTCATTTTTAATGGGAGCATTATTATCTTCTACTATGCACTGGCAAAAGCATCTCTCAAAAGGGGAAAAGACAGAAACACACACCTACCCGTCCTTCTTGAACAACTGTCTTCGTTCCCATTGTAGGAAGCGAGCACTTGGAGGAATCTGCCAGGAATTGTTTTTCTCTTAGCAGCAATCCAGACCAGAAGTGGACACAGAGGCTGTGATACCATCGCTCAGACAGAAGGCTCCTCTTGAAGATGCATTAGTTCAGATAATGTGCGCACTGCAAGCACAATAGCTGTGGTTGTGTGGTTGTATGACGGACAAAGCTAGTTGTGTTTCCTGGCTGTGCACTGGCCTAGCATGGCCCTGAGAGCAGGATCCAGCCCACACAATGACCCCATCCTGCTGCTGCATTTTCCTCCAAGGGAAATGCAAATAGTTCGTGAAGATCCAAACTTTTTTTTTCTTGGCCCTGCATGTGGCCATGTGTGTTGAGTTGATGAGAGGAAAGAGGGTTGGGTTGGAGACCTCTCTCTCCTGATGTTATGCAGAGCCTGGGGCTAGAGATGGGGCTTGGTTGCCCACCACTGGGGGCTGATGAAGACACACCATCGCCTGTGCCCTTCCATGTGGCCAAGCGGGCTGCTAGAAAGACATGCAAAGTGAGATCATGATGCACGTGGAGCTGGATGGATGGTGTTTCTTCACAACACTTACCTTCACTTTCCTTGAAACCACAGCCTTCCTGGGACATCGTCACACAAAAGCAATAACTCTAAGGGAAGAGGGGGGAACACTAAAGCATTGGTGTTCATGGAAGACTCAGACATCAAGACAAAAATGCATACCAGGCTTGGAGACTCTGTAGCAAGCTGCCAGCAACAGGCCCTGCTTGAAAGGAAAGTACCTATCTCAGCAGGTAGTCAAGAGGAATGAAAAAACTCCAGTCATTCAGAGGCAGGGAAGAGGAGAAAAACACTCATAAATGTGCTGGTTTATGTTTCTCCTGAACTTTGAAAATAATTTTTCTCTCCTGCCCAGATATTACTCACAGAAGCACATGATACCGTATCTGGGAAAAAAGTTGGGTGGATGGAAATGACCTTTGGGGAGAAGGAGAGAAGGAAGGGAGCAGCCACATATTTCTCTGTGTGCCTTTCTCACCTTGCCCTTTCTCTGAGCCTGAACATATAAATGAAAGAGTTAGGGGAAAAAAATGAACACTTGGGTCTAGCCTAAGGCCAGTGGGAAGCTTTCCACAGCTGTTTGGTGGGTTCAGGGAGCTGACCTCACAGCTCCACAATCTCCCGGTGCTCCCACTCTGCAAGAAGCTTGATTTCTCCCATAGGCACCAGAGAAATGATTTTCAGCATATTTTCCAGTCTCAAAATGAAAGAGAAAAAACTGAGGGACTAATGAAAGTATGCTCATAAATAACACTGAATGGGAAAGGCTACGCTTGCTATGGCTTTAAAAATAAAAAATGCAGTTCTTCCAAGCACTTCTGAAGCCTTGGGTTAGACTTCACAACACCCAGAGGTGTCAGGTGAAGGAACAACCCCAGTCCCACCATAATAAGGTGGGAAAATGAGGTGGACAGGGGATTTTATGACATGCCTGAAATCACAAGGGACAGGTATGGGATCAGGACTCAGAAGGCAGCCTTTCCTCTATGGTACACTGTTCTCAGAAGCATGGCTCATTTATTTCAATTAATACAGCTTTATAAGAGCTCCCCTGCCTCCTTTTTTTGGCATGAACTGCTGCAAAGACAGTGAATTAAAAGCACCAAAGGGCATAATTTTTATTTAGTGTTTAAAGAAGCCATTTCCATAAAAGCAGAATATGTGAAATTTGCCGAGAAGTGTACATTTAGAAATAACCTAAAGAATTAGAACACACACACAAAAAAAAATGTCTTAAAAATCTTTTTCTCGGAGCAGGCTGACCTGACAGTTCAGATCTGGAGTGGTCTTTCTATGTAATACCAGTTAAGTGCTTCGACCTGGGACTGGTTGCTGTCACAACATGCACTCAAGCATTGCAGGAGCATGTGTATCATGGGTATCTCTGACCACATGAGATGAAGCGTTTTAAAAAGCATAAAGCTAATGCATGTAATCCACTGCCTCATTATTTTCTCTCTTCAAAAACATGCAAGATGGGATTCAGTTCACCTACCATGTGCTGTCTGAAAGCTTATCACACAAATGACTTTCATTCAGTGGTGCCACCCCGAATTACTCTTCCTCTAGCCCATTATCTCTACCCTAGGGCATTTGTTTAAGAGGTGCTGATGTGCTTTGTCCCAGCCAGCTTCTGACCTGAGAACAAAATTATGTGTACCGTTTGCAAAGGCACATCACTGTTTGCTTCTTATAAAGTATGTCCAGCTTCAAAATCATTTTTAAAAAGAGCCGAACTTGACCACGGCTGAATAATATTCAGTGTTTGTGCAGCTCCAGTGTTTGGCATGACCATGCAAAATCTCTCTGATGTGGCCAGGCTGTGTTAGGGCAGAATCTGCCGGGCAAGCTGGGGAGTGGACAAGGTGCAGAATGGGCCATAACCCTCACTTAAAATACTTGCCTTGCAGGGTCTACCTGGAGCTCAACAAAGACAAAACTTGCAGTCTAATCTACAATTAGATCCCCCACGTCGTCTTCCACACAGTATATTTTGGTGGGAATTGCAGCGCTGAGTGGTGCTGAGATATTCAGCAAATGACCTTGTATAGTATATGTAAGGTAAATGTGAGATGGTTCCCTATGAGACAGAATTGTGAAGTTTTTAACTTTGGCTTCGAGTGACTTCTTGTTGAAATGAGTTTTAATACTTTGAGTTCAGAAAGGAAGAAGAAAAAAAAAAAAGCAACATGGCTTGGCTTTGCATAAAATTTATAATCCCAACTGAAACAATACCATTTTCAGTTTTTTCAATTTTTGCAGTGCCAAAATAATAATAATAATACATCTTTCACTGATAAGTAGCAGAAATGCTGAAATGAGACTGAATGGGGGAAAAAACGACATTTGTACTCCAGATGAAAACGTTTCTAACATTGTTTCACTACTGACTTGCACCTCCCTTCTCTCCCAGCAGCAGCAGACTCCCTGTTTGCCCTAGTTTTGAAGCCAGGAGCTGGATGTTGCTTACCTGTTGTGCAGGCCTCTGGAACTAGAGCACTTTAAGTTCTTCTTTCTGAGCTTGTTAGACCAGTCATTAAGAATAATTGCTAATGGATGGTCTCTATCCAAATCAAACCTGTTGCAATCCTCCCATACTTCAGACTGCTGAAGACCTCAACTCAATTCTCTGTTAGCAAACATCGTCCTGAATGCCATCTCCGTGTGGAGCAAAATGTCACTGCAATGTGATAATTTGATGATGATATTTCTGAAGTGCTGGGCTGCGCAAAGTAATAATCTTTGGTTAAACCATAATCACAGCACTGCAAACCATTGGTTAATCATGGAAACTTCATATTCAGTGTGGTCTTCTGTGCTGTTCCAAGATGTTATGAGAAATGGCCGTAAGCAGGCCGACAGGAATGTATTTATGCTGTTATTCACATCTTGTGGCATGCACACCACATGCCAGAGGTCATCGGATTTTGGTTTGTTTTGAAAAGCAGGGATCATGAGCGAGACTCAGTGCTTGAAGATGAAGAGGTTTGCAGCCCTCTGTCTTCTTCCACTAGGAGAAATGAGGTGCCATGTCCAACTTCATTTAAATAAATTGCACTCTCCTTTACCCATGGTTTCTTCCAGGTTGGTGTCATGCCTAGAGCATCACGTTGCGTGGTGCTACAAGGTGCAGGTGCTGCTACCACAT
This sequence comes from Anser anser, assembly GCF_964211835.1. Classification (NCBI taxonomy): domain Eukaryota; kingdom Metazoa; phylum Chordata; class Aves; order Anseriformes; family Anatidae; genus Anser; species Anser anser. Next base: position 23,700,943 of record NC_139728.1, on the reverse strand, counting down.
TCTGCAGATACCAAAAGGCTGCCTGACTTGTGCAAGGGCAGCCCATGTCCAGCTCCGCTCTGTCTCTGCGTACCACTGGGCAACACCCCCAGCTCTCAGACACCAACATCCTGGGGACACGGCATCCGCAGACATTCCCTGAAGCAGCATTTTGGCTGGCTGTGCTTCCCCCTGCTTCTCCTCTCTGCTGGGACATGAACACACAAACCCCACCGAGACAGCTCAGCACTGAAGACGCAGCACAGAGAACTACCTCTTGCCTGGGTGGTTCCTGAACAGCTGTTTCAGCTATGACATAACTGCTTTTAAACTTACATATATATGTATATATATATAAAAAAAACTAGTTCTGAGCTGGAAACATATGGATCGTTTCATAAAAAAGCAAGAGCAAGATGTAAGCTGGCCGTGTAGCAGGTAGTGGACACAGCGGAATTGCAGAGTACACACAGCATCCCGTCAGCCCCGTCTTCTGCTCAGCTTTCACTCCTTAGGGGTCCGATCCTGCAGTCCTTTCTCAAGCAATAACCTCATCCGTGCCATCAGGGTCTGCTGTTTCATCTGCTGGTAGCCTGGCTGGAATGTGTTTGCTTTGGGAGTGATTGTGTGCTTTGCTGGTGGGCTGTGAGGACAGATAAAAGGTAGTGCCCAGCTCAGCAGAGCAGTTTCTATTGGGGTGAATGAACTCATTAGTAAAAGATCCCTTTAAAAAGCTGGGTCTTTTGCAAAGCCAATGTAGGTTAGACCTCTTCGGGGCAGGTGGAGTTGAAGCATGACCAGGCTCAGCTCAAACCCGTTTTGTTCTTGTTGTCTGCTGCCCTGTGAAAACATGTTTCTTTCTGATGCCAGTTGGGAAATCCTGAGTGCAAAAATCAGTCAGGCTGGGCCTGGAGGTCTGGAAATCTTACAACACTCAGAGGATGCCTGTCTTGTTCAGACAGTGTTGCTGCAACAGGTCCCACAGATGCTCTGTGACACTGGCTCTGCACCTGAAATTCTGACAACACCTCCCCCCCCCCAAAAAAAAAAAAAGACAAGTCTTGCTGTAAAACCTGATTATTTTCTTACTGATACATGCAAGGAGGAAGGAGGGATTTTGTCAAAAGCAAACATACAAACCAAAATAAATACTACTACTACTACTACTACTAATAATAATAATAATAATAATCCTGTGGGGCTACATCACCAGTTTTCTGGACCACAAGCTTTTCTGTGTCAACTTCCTTCCCTGTGAATGATGACTGGAAGCTCCACCTTGCAAACAGCCCTCTGAATTAAAGGTCTCTCCTTGAATATCATCCCTCCTCTCCTGAGGTCAGGGGGCTGGAGGCATCTCAGGCATGTGAGGGTAGGTGCATGGGCATCTACCACTTCCCTCCTACCTTGTAGAGCAGCTCCCTGGGCAGCAATAGGTGGCCCCTTCCTCCAACCCAGGGACACTGAGGACAATAAAACAGAGCACAATCTGCTGAGTATAAAGTTGTGGTCTAAACCAAGAACTGGTGGTGCGAGTATGTATTGAATACCTACCTTGTAATTAACATCTTTGTGTTAGGAAATAGTAATGACTAAGGGAGCTTGAGAGAAGACTGATGTGAGTCATCTCGACACCTGTGGAAATCCTCCTGCTGGCACTGAGCAGCCTCAGGTTTTTAGGGGCAGACTCATGAGCCAGGCATCCAGCGCTCCGTTAGGAGATGAGCAGGTGAAGAAAGCCTCACACAAGCAGAAGCCCTCAGGAAGGAGCAATTTCAAAAATGCGCTGGGAAATGTTTCAACATCACTAAAAGGATTTGCTTGGAAGTCTTACATCGCTGTCAGGTATCGCAGCTCCAAAAGACACTTAATTAGTCCGCAGTTAAATCGCTCTGATTTTAGATTAAGGATTGCACCGTGGAGTTGCTGTCCTGTAGGCTAAATATTGTCACTTAAGGGCGCTCTGGCATCAGAGATCAGAGCAAGTGAGTGGCTTGGAAAGGAATTCATGCTAGCTCCAGAGCCAGAGACTGCGTAAAGAGCCACCCCAAGCTGTCCTTTGCAAAATAAGAGAAAATGGGTGATTCTCCAGTCCAAAACCACAGTGCTCCTCAAGCCTAATTCCAGCACGAGGGAACTGGGACACTTTGGGTGCAAGTGGCCAAGGCTGTGCGCAGGAGAGGGGCAGCCCCAGGGGCTGCCGGGCAGCGTGGATCCTTGGTAGGGGACGAAGCCGATGGAGACAGCAAAGTACATGGATCGCCAGCCTTGCTGAGCTTGAACCTCCAGCGTGCTGCCCCGCAGAGACCCTTTAGCCTGTACATCTCCTGTTTTTCACTTGCACTGTAATAGAGGGACCTGCTGCAGCTCTCAGACAGCAGCTGTCAGTGTCCGCATCCCCACGTGCTCAGGTCTAGCACTAGGACTGGAGATCAGACCCAGATGTGATCTGCCCCAAAACCTGTTGCATGTTATTTACCTTTTTGGCTATCAGGGATTGGTGTGATATTAATTTCCCCTATAAACTGTGTGCTCTGTGTACAGATGGGGCATAGCTGTTGAAACAAATTTGCTTTAAGTTACAGCAGAAGCAACAAATTAAGCACTCCAAATTTATTCCATATAAATGCTGCACCTATACAGTGAAAGTCTTCATTTATCTCTATGCAATTAGATTTGGTTTCCACCTTTTTTACAGGAGCGTTTTAGTCCAGAGAGAAAAATGAAACACATACAACAGCAGGAGGCCACAGTCAGAAATGCTCCCTTCATCCAGGGAAGAAAGGGCTCTTACATTGTGAAAGGGAGCCTCCTGTTGTTTTCCAACTGGCATTTTCTGGCCAGCTGAAAGCTAAAATAACCCTCCTTTTATGCTTGTGATACTGTGATCTAATAGCTAAATGGATTTTAGTACAAAGCATAATTTCCTCCTTTGGTTTCACTTATCACTTAATGGAAAGGCCCCCTAATGTATTGATCACCAAAACATTCTGCTTATATCCCAGAATGGAACTGCTCAATGGAAGTAAAAAACAGATTGCCTTATAGCACTGCACTTATTTAATAACAACAATAATAATAATAATTATTATTATTATTATAATATCTTGCGGCCTGAACCTGCCGCATGCTCACAGCGTGCATGCAGTTTCAGACGGCCATCAGCAGGAAGGCACAATTAATTTCTGCACGACACACGGTTCGTGTCTCCTCACATTTTGCTGAAAGCCAGGCACTGTTTCCCAGCTCTCCCCACTGCAGCAGAAGAATCACCCCTCTGATGGGGCAACCATTGCAGGTGCAACACCACCGAGATGAGTGAAGGAGAATTGCCTTCTCCTCAGGGCGTTCAAGTAATGCATCTGAAAAGGAAAGCTGCAAGACTGCATGTTTCACTATGGAAAGAAAATACCTTATTGGATCTAAAATCAAGAATTTTGTGGAAAGAAAAGTCCAGGAAGCTCACTGGGTTCATTTCTTCCATTATTGATCCCTATAAAGAAACGTTCCTGCTCTTCACTTCACTAGTCATGGGAGTCTCTTCTGACCAAAGACGGGCATGTGCTTCAGCTTCTTGCTTCACCCAGCACTGATGTTAACAGCCATAAATTAAGATGCCTCTAAAATAATAATAATTAAAATAGGAAAGAAGTAAAACAATTCATTGTTTTGGGAGAAAATATCCCTTGAGCCTAATTAATGAAAGTCAAACAGCATTTGAAAAGCAGGACATTGAAGCTAGCTTGAGCTCACAGAACATTAGCATTGCTCTGGCAAGAGCACAAGTGATTTTCTGATAGATGCTGCAATTTCATAAAACAATACATAAACTGAAAATGCAGTATCACCCTCCTGTTTGTAAACTCCCTGTTACTCTGTCATCTTCTTATTGTTAGCTTTTTAAGTATTGTCTCTCTTAGGTTTTAAATACGTTGTTAGCATGATTTGCCACCAGTCCTTTTTGTCTCGAAGAAGAATATTTTTTTCCACCAGAGAGCATAACAAAGCCAATTTTTAATGTGAGGGAATTCAGGCTTCAGCGATAACTCCACACTCCTGATGGTTTAAGTCAAAAAGCAACAGAAAAGCACTTGATACTAGCAGAAGAATAATACCTGAAAACCTGATGCGAGGTGGGAGGTATACAAAAAGAATCCTTGCCTGTGGGGAAAAGTCTCTGAAAAATTTTGTAAAGGATGATGGAGGTGAAACAGCTCTCTCTGCCCTACTCCCACCTCTGAAGCAGGGCACCACCTGCACCTAGAGATGCTCTAAGAAATGAATCTCCTCCAGATCATAAAGTTAGTTTTAACACACGAGAAAAAAACGAGTTGACTTGTCTTGATTGACTGTGGAGCACTCAAAAAAACGGTGTAATTTCTTTCCCTCCCAGCCCAGGAAAACCATAGCAGAGGGCAGGAGCCAGCAGCCTCCCCACGCCTCGCCTGTTCCCTTCACATTTCTCCTTGTAAAACTCCTACTGCCATAGTGCCATCTACAGACAGTTACAGAAATCAGAGATTTTGGTTGCTGCTAAGAAAAGCAGGGCTTAGCGTTGTTTGAAGATTTGTCTCGTTTTATTGCAGTAATAATTGTTGCTGACCAGTACAGCAGCCCTTAATTCTTCACTGTGCTCCAGTGATTTGGTCCCAAGCCCCACTGAGGCCACCTCAGAAGCATCTGCCGGGCTCACGGCTGTCAGGATCAGTCTCATCCTGATTCTGTGGGTTGGGGATCTCAGCGTGGTTAGCTTGTTATTAGCACAAAGGTGCTGACAGAGCACCCACGGTAGCAAACAGCTTCAGACACTTGAAAGTGTGACTCCGGGGACAGCGGTACCTGAACTAGAAAATAATATTGCACTACTGCAGTGACTACATTTTCCCTAAAAACACTGCAGAGAGAGAGAGAGAGAGCGCAAACACTTGCTACTTGTTCTGATTTTTGAATGTTATTGTATCTCTGTGACAACCTGAAGAATGGCAAGCATTTTGAAGGGTAAAAAAGAGATAGCACACAAGTGCAAATTAAAAATCTGGGCACACTGAAGAGAAAAATAGCACGCTGTCCTTTAACCACCAGCCTTGCAAAGATGAATACAGGTTTCATTCCAGATTTCCAACTGTATCACAGACAATGCAGGACCTGGGACTTTTGTGCCTTCATTTCCCTGTTATATAGAAACATAACACTGACTCCTCCATTCTTTTTAACCTCTTCTTTTTTGCTTTCAGATCTCTGTGTGGTTGGTCAGTACCTCATCCATGTCTTGCACTATTACAAAAGTAATGAATAATATTAATGAAAAAAATTGCAATTGTCTCTCCTCATAGCAAAGATTTACAGATGTTTTCTTGTACTTCCAGCAGAACAGATTTACAGGCAAAATTAAGCTATTCAGTCAAAGGCAAATTATGGAAATAGGAGATAAAATTGATGATTGTCTTGCAAGCACTAAAACACTTCATCTTAACCATGAAGCCAAAGGACTCTGATAGCCAAATATCTATTTTTCACTGTAGCTGTGTGTCCCAAGAAGTAAAAGCTAGATTAAACAGAAGGCAACAAAATGCAGATCTCCCTCAATTGCTGTATAAGAACAAAATGTTCATTTTCCGTACATCCCTAAAAGAACTATTATTACCCATGGTCATAAAATTCCCAGTGAAAGGATTTTGAATTGAAAATACATTTTTGGTCATTTGGAAAGAAAAGACAATAACAACATCATCAAAATCCCCCTGACGGGCTGGTTTTGTTGGGAAAAGGCTCATTCTTCTAGAACTGTACCTTGTCTAATAAAAACAGGTCCACAAATGAATATCTGCAAGTTTCTGTAGGTCAGAGTGCACGGGGACATGGTAAAAGCATCTGGAGACGTGATTTTTGAGCCTGGTTGTGACTGTGAGGCTAACGTGGGTGGAGGCTGCTGTAGAGGGGCACCTTGAACATTAAAAGCTGGGCAGTTAAAAGTGAGTGGACGAGTGGACGTAATACTGGAAAATCACTCCCTCAGGAGGCTGTACTAACACTGGTGTTGTGGAGTCCAGCACTAAAAATAAAATAAAATAAAATAAAATAAAATAAAATAAAATAAAATAAAATAAAATAAAATAAAATAAAATAAAATAAAATAAAATAAAAATTAAATTAAATTAAATTAAATTAAAAATAAATAAAATAAAATATAAAAATATCAGAGCTAAAAGGAACAGTAGGGATTTTTTTTCTTTTCAGCATTTTTGTCATTTTAACTATTTCTTGCAAGTCATCATCAAACAAAATACTCCTTTTCCAAACATCTCTCACTAAAATATGGTGGTACAAACCATCTACTAAGCAGTTACAAAGAACACACAGCAGACTTTAAATTACCATTTGCTTTGGACTATGTGTGTTAAAGTGAGGTAATAAATCACTCTCTAAACAGGTCTGTCTCTGAGACAAAAATTCAAGTCTCTGACATTTGTGTGCATTTATTGACTTTGCTCCAAGTGTGTGCCAGTGACATATGACTACGAGTCCGACAAAATGATACTTCCCCGTGTGCAGACACATTACCCTCAGAGAATCCTTCCTAAAAAGCAACAGATCTATGGGGCAGATCCCGCTGCTGAATCTCCACCAGATCAAAGCAAAGGCGGATGTGAGGATCTGGCCCTCACGGAGAGTCCGGAGTATGGCTTGGAGATGGATCAGGGGCAGTGATGGGGTGTGGAGACAGCCTCCTGCCCTGACGCAGGGAGTCTTTGTGGATGAGACGAGCAAACGGTACTGGCCCAGGCAGTCCTCTGGGGTGAAGAGCTCAGGGCTAGGATAAGGGGCCTGGAGAAAGGGGGCAGACGTGCAGCAGACCCACAGGGGGACCATCCCCATCCTGTCTGCTGGTGTGGGGCTGAGTTCTGCTGCTGAGACTTGTCCCACTGCACCGCCGTGGGCAAGGCAGGCTGCAAAGGATTTCTACCATGGCACTGCTCTGATTTGTACCAAGGGCCTGGTGCAGTCATCAGAACGGCTCCCCACAGCACCGGCCCATCCCCTTCCCAGGAAGGTATCCCCCAGCGTCAGAGGGGCTGAGACCCTCAAAGGTAAGGAATAAATTCTTCCCACGTGTTTTCTCCAACGCAATGAAATAATGCAGGCCACAGATGTGACGCTCTGCTGTCAGAAAAGTGAGAAGATGGCTGTGTTTTACCATCGGCTCTGAGGTATAATTTCCTGTAATTGTGCAGCGCTTTAGAGGTGCTTGTGAACTTGGGCGGATAGCTCCTAACTAAGTTGATGAATAACCCAGGACTGATTCATCTCCTAAACAGACTGAGCACTGAAGGAGGGAGCGTGCAGAAAGGTTTTGCCTTCCATTAGCAACACTATCCAAACAACTGACCCTCTCCCTGAGAGATTAGTTCACAGCAGGTGAACTGTAATCTGCTCTGATCGGCAGGCAAGGAGAGCATTCATTCCAGCTGCATTGCAGCCCGAGCTTTTCTTCTCTTTTTTTTTTTCCCCCCACACATTGTGAGCTCCCGACAAAGGGCTCCAGCTATCAGATCAAGCAAACATTTTGCCACTTATTTGCAGAAATGGTTCTGGTCCTGAGTTGGGATGGTAACCAGCTAAAGACTGGCTGATGAGTATTTTTTCCTGGCATCACCTCCAGCGCTTTCTCTGCTGGAAAATGGTCATTTGCTAATGTCCAGAACAATAGGCAAGCTTTTGATCAGGGTCAATTTTGTGCTGAGAAGCTGTTGCCAATTTATGATGTTGAGGATAATCTGCTGGAAACTATTATTTGAACATTACATGGTATTACCATCCATCTGATGCACTCAGTTGCCAATTGAAGGACATTTTCCACAAAACAATCACACCACCTCTAGATTTCTGGTTCAGACCTGCAAGAGAGTCCTAAAAAATACCGTTAAAAGATAAGCTAAATTTCCCAATTTGCCATATATTAGAGCTCACGGACTCATTAGTTTTTATGGCAGTTATATTTCCCTAAAACCAGCAGCAGTAAACTCTTCATTACCTCACAGCTGGTAGCCATCCATCCCTCCTTTCCTGTTTCTTTCTCTCCCTCTTTGGCCAACAATCTTATCACTTCCCTCCTTGTTACCTTGATACCTCTTCTCTGCAGGTATCAGTCAGCCTTTTCTCCCAAGACCGAATACCTGACAAAACCAAGATAGACTCAGAGTCATTGTTCTCAGCTGAGATTTAGTTTGAAGGCGATGGTTTGTATTTTTGGAGTGAGAAAGCTCTTGAGTGTTTGGAAAGTTAGCTGTTTAGGTTTGTGTGTTTTTTTCCTTTCCAGTCTATACCTGCAGGTCTGGTAAAAGGTGTCACCTCTGCTTGCACATACAGCCTTGCTCTCCAATCCCCTTTACTACAGCAGGGGATGTTTACTAGGGTTGGTGCCAGCTGTTGGCCCCAGGAGCTTCTGCAGACCTTGCGATCCGACGTGGGCCCAGTTTACCAGGCTGGAGTCACGTACGGCTTGAAGAGACATCTCGTGGCCATATCCCATACTGCAAAGAAGTTATTTTGTGCATCCAACATCGCTTGTGTGCAGCGGGGACAAGAAAGGCCTGAGTGTAACCAGTGACAGTGGGCCAAAGAGAGCAGAAGATGCCAAACCACACACCATGCACGTAATTCAGCACCCCGCCATTCTCTCCAGGTGTCTTCAGATAATGGAAAAATTGGAGACAGTCGCACATTATGTTCCTGTTTATTTAGCTGGGACTTCTATGTATGTAGGAAAGAAACAGCTCGGTGAGGGACGGCAAAAGTCTGCAAAATCCTGAGACACTGGGAGAAGCCAGAAAGGGAGCAGCTGCTCACTGTCCTCGTGCTCAGGACTCAGAGCCACCAGGTGAACCTTCGGGAGCCATGTTCAAGCAGGAGGAGGAGGAGGCGATTCCTCTGGAGCCTTCCTCCTGGTGTCTCAGAAGAAGGAAGCCGAGGGCTGCCCGGAGGAGCCAGGAGATGAGCTAACCCCTCGGCTGCGCGTGGTGAGGCTCTGGTTGCTCTGCGGCTTGTGGCAGCGTGTAATGAAAGCCTCACTGCCCGTGGCTCCCTTGCCAGGGACATCTGGCCAGCCTGACCCACAAACGTCCCCTCAGCGCATCCAGCACTTGGCGTGGGGCAGTCTGTAGCAATGCAAGGCAACAGCGCTGATTCGGGCTTTCAGGAGGGTTCATCCTCTCACTGCAGTCCTTCCTCTCCTGTGTGACCCAGTCATGGGCAAGAAGGACCACAGAGGGTCGGGTGCTGGGGGATGCAGTGCTCAGGTCCCACCCCTGGTTTGCCATGCCCCAGCTGTGTCCCCTTGGGCTGTTAGGACCTGCTGGAGGTCCAGCTCCATCTCTGTCTTGGGAGGACAGGAGGCAGGGGAGCTCTGGCTTCACCTCCTGCAGTCCTTGTTCAGTCCTCGTCCCCACCAGAGCACAGAGAGGCACCCCAAAATGTGTCCACCCCCAGGTTTGAAGCCCGGTCCCACTGCCCCACACGTGCTGCTGTGTGAGCCATGCCCCAGGCTTTGGGAGATGCACTGCACAGCCCACGGCTCGGAAGGAAAGGGGTTTAAACTAATCTTTGTTGGTTCCTGCTAAATGCTTCCTCCGTGATTAGCACCAGAGGTGATTTTGATAGCAGGATTCATTGTCAAAATAGCTTATAAAACAATTCCATAAAACTGTGTAAATCTTGTGTTGATCTTGCGTTTTACAAGGAGTCTTAAAGCCATATATCCCAGCGCCACTTACAACGTTGTTGCAGGTGTGGGACCAGCCTCAGAAATATAGCTACTACTTAAACTGTGTATTTTATGAGCCTGGGGAAACATCCGTTTGGGCTGTAAAAGGAGCTCTCCAGCCCCTTTGCTGCTTTGTGCGAGAGACCGTGCCACTGCCCATTGGACTTCAGTGCCTCCTGAGGCACAGCCAAGGTGCGGGGACAGGATTCCTTTGTCAGCACACCTTAGCAAAGTTTTCCATTACGTTGAACTTTGGCTTCAGGAGGAGTTGGGCTCCTCAAGCCCAGGTTTCATTGCAGGCTACTGAGCACGTTCAGGCTGCCAGCAGACACGGGGCTGTTTTGCTATGGGCTGCAGCCATCCCTCCAGTGAGGCTTGCAGGCTATTTACTGGTGCTCTGGAGCGCAGGGAAACAGGTGGAAAAGGGAAAAATGAATAGCCCAATCATGTAAATCAGATAACAGAAGGCATTTAAGTCAGCAACATATACTGCAATTACATAATAGGTATTTAATAGGCATCAGGCTGAGTCTGCTGGGGGTAAGGGAAGAGTCAAGTGATATTTCTCCCCTTGAGTTAAAATTTATCGGGATTTTAACCCTGTATTAATGCTCCCTTCTGTAGCAGCCCCTGGCATGTTATATTCTATGGCCTCTGAGCTCTCCTGCAGCTCCCAGCACGACAGTCATGAGATTGTTTATATCATGGGGACTGAGCCCTCATCCCATAGTGTCTACTAAATATAGCAGCCATTAGGCATCAAGCCATCACATACCTCTGCTCTGTGGGGTACATGGGCAACCAGCTGCCTCACTGCACTCCAGAAAACACTGCACTTTTCAGCTGGATACATGGGCTCTCCATTTGTAACCTGGGAAGCAGTGAGATGCACTTGGGTTTGAGGCTCAGGACTCTAGGTCTGAAGAAGGTTGTGTTCTTTGACCTTGGCCAAGCTGCTTGTTGCTTCCTTTAAGGTGTGATGAGGCTTTTCCACCTGCATGTGACCTGGAAAGAGAAACGTGGGCGAGCTGCAGAGCGGTGCCACCATTGTGACATGGACTATGGGCAGTCCTCTGCCCCAGTGACCCCACCTTCATGCTCCTCTTTGGATGCCCAGCACCTCCCTTCCCAGCGGATGTGTCTCAGCATCCTCTTATCTCCTGCTCATATTTTCTGTGTAAGACCAAATATTGACACTGTTCAGGAATGCCTCTTGGTGGTGGGCGCATCTCCTAACCTTCAAGATAACCCTTGACCTCTCCCCTGATCCCTGAAATGCACAAGATAAATGCAGGAAAGGATCACAGCAACACGCTTAAAAGATGTTTTACAGCAGTTGGAGGGTTAAGCCCAACATATGACTTCTGTGTTGCAACAGCTCATTCTGAAGGGTCTCAGAGACACAGAGATACACATGGATGGGTCAGTCTCGTATCATCACCCCCCCAATGAACTGAGCTCTTCTCTAGCTTCTCAAAGCTCTAATTCATGATGTACCTCAGATTTAACAACAAAGACAATCTCTTCCTATTTTCCTAAAATAAGACTCTTAAAATAGCTTTCAGCTCTGGAATTTGACAGCATCATAAACCAGTACGGTGCCTGTGACTTGTGATGCCCTGAAGAGACACCAAGCTGCCCACCCTGCCCAGGAGCAGGGCCTCAGGGCACAGACACTGAGCTCGTGCAGACCCTGGCATGAATCATCTCAGCTGCCACAGCAAAATCAGTGCAATCAGGCATCCAATGGTCCTGGAGAGAGTCTGGAGGGGCTGGGATCGTCTGCACGTTTGTTATACGTTTGTACCTGGCACACTAGATTTCTTCCTTAACCAAGTGCTGTTAAGATGCTGTCACAGTTAAATTAATAATACAATGTCATATCAAATGTTTTATGTATTAAATTTAGAACACTAATTAACCATGATAATACTTTAGAGATGAATTTATGAAACCCCATTTCCTGAAACCCACGTGCGCGTGGCTTCACCAGAGCTTGATAAAATGCTGGGCTCATGCAACAACTCTCCCTTCAGCCAGGGCACTGAGCTGGGGTCCTTCCTTCTCCCTTGGCTATTTATTTCTAGGGGACACAAAGGAGTCTGATAGAAGGCTGCTCCACGCACAAACCTGGCTGAAACCTGCCTGAGTGATTAGGCAGGGACTGATAGACAGATGTGGGCAGAGCAATCACGCAACCCCCTGTTTCCTTTGGAAACCAGGCTAAAAATAGGGGACATGCAGTAGAAAACCAGACAGGAAGGCAGGAACGGGTCTATCAATAGCCCCCCACTCCTGCCCTGTTTCCTGCCCATTAGTGTCTCTTGGCAGATGTCAGGTAACCTTTAGAAACCCTCTAAAGAAGCATTCATTTATCAGACACTTCTTAAATTGTGACAGGGATTTGGACCCTATACATGCGTGAGCATCCCAGAAAAAAATATATATATTTGTTTTCATTCTTAATACTGCCACAGACCACCTGCTTATTTCATATTACATTTTTAGCTAAACTACCACGTCACACTGATCCACATCTCCATTCCCTTGGTGCTGCCGTGGCTCTGCCTGCAATCCCAAGCAGAGCAGGGGAGAAAACATCTTTAGCAGCAGTGGTCCTTCCAGGATGTTAAGTGCTTAAATTCTGGGTAAGATCAATTTGCTGTACATACAAGCTTGTCAGCAAGACGTTAATGACGGTGGGTAGGAGAGTACTGTATAGGTTTCAGCATGGCATGTTAGTATGTTCTTTCAGAGGTGAGAAAAAAAGGGGTTTTCGTGGGAGAAATGGATCAGCCCTTCCTTCAGGCGCAGCTGCCGGTGATGGTGTGCGATGCTCACTAGATGGCGAAGGCTGCCTTCCTCCCTGCACGGCGGCCGCCCCGCAAAGCTCCGACTGAAGCAACTGGAGATGCTGCTGGGGATGGAGGAAAGGGCTTGGATCGCCGAGGGGAGATGTAGGGGAGACGTCTGGAGCCTGGTGGGTGCAAAGAGGAAGAGAGGTATATTAAGGTTCAAAGGGTGGGAAGGTTTTCCTTGAAGAGATGGTGCCGCTTGTTTGGGAACTGCCCCTTGAAACAGATCTTTAGGTGAGGTCCCAGATATTGAGGACTGGTGAGGAGAGGCAGAAAGAGAGATACCTGTGTAAGGTTCTCCCATGGATTTCCTCCAGGCTTCAGGAGTCTCCCTCTCTTTTCACCAGCAGGACCAAGCTGACATGCCCAATAGTCATCCCTCAAATCTATCTAGGGATGAGACAGGAAGATAGAAATGGTCTGTGGCCATCCCGAGTGCCTGAAGTGCTCTTGGGGCAAAAGACAGCCTAAGAGATGACAGCTATCTAACAGAGGTGCTCTGTGGCAGCATCCGTGGGCCACAAGAGGTCTTGGTGCAAGATACCTGCTGCTGTCATGAGCAGAGCCCTGGTAGCAAGCTTCGTGCCACCTTCACAGCACCCTTCCTCCGCTGCCCCAAGGGTGTTGGCAGACACAGGATTGCAATAAGGTGGTCGAGAGGAGTGTGGCAGAGCCTGATTTAACTCCTTACACAGAGGCTGTAGATATTAAAGCCGAAGAAATCTCATGGCTTGCTAGGTTGGAAGACTCAGCTGCCCCAGGGACCTGCAGTCTCTCAGCCACAAGTAAGGAGGCACGAGAGAGGACAATGGTCTATGCAGAATACTTGGCTACAAGCCCAAAGTATTCTGAACAGAAGAAAAGAAATAGAGAGGAAGCTGTAAGCCAAGCAAGACTGTTTTGAAATGGTTCATCTGCACCAGTGAGTCATAAAACAACACAGCAGCTATGAAAGTGAGTTAGAGGAGGGTAATTTCAGCCCTATTTTCAGCAGCTGCCAGCTCACGGCAATGCCCTGTTCTTGCAAGTCATCACTGTTTACAGAGCAAATTTCACACCCTTGTAGCCAGTTTCTTACATCCTCAGCTATCTACAGACAGCTTCTCACCCACAAGTGCCAATATTTTCAGTAACACCAGCCTGAGAGGAGGAATAAAGCCCTCCACAGACGTCTGCCTTGTCAGATGAAGAAGCACCTGAAGCATGCTCAGCCCTTTTATTTCCAGGATGCCCACCTGCACTGCTGGCTTTATTTCGGCCACGGCTGGTCTGTAACGCAGCTCCCAAAAGCCACATTTAGGCATGAGCATCACAGGCTTCCTGACAATGCTGGGCTGCAAAACCTCAACTCAGCTGTTCTCCTGGGGGATGCTGGCTACCTGGGCCCAGGTGTGTTCAAATTCACTTCTGCTCTGTCTTCCCAGACCATACAAGCACACAGCTGAAATCTGCAGACAGGGGCAGAGTGCGTGTGCACCCTCAGGGGTACCCAGATCCATCATGAGTGCAGGGTTCATGGAAGGGCAGGGAGCACAGAACCAGCTGGTGCCAGCTCAGGCAGCCAAAATGTAGCTTTACAGAGTGGAACATCACCTTTCACTCCCCATGAGATGCCCTCGTGAGGGTGAGAGCCCGTCCACACAAACTTCTCAGCAGCAACACCAACAAGTCCTCACCTGAGCCTACAGACATGCGCTAACGCACACCAGTGATGTGTGTGATATATGCCCGGACATGGGTATATAGGAGAGCCAACAGGTTTTTTTGAACATTGCTCACAACCATTTGGCACAGAACGAGCCCTGAGGGTAATGTTTAGCAGCCAGAGTTTTTATATTGTTTCCAGGATCCATTATACCCCATCCTACATCTTTTGCAGAATAATGCAAGCAGCCTGCTATTCAGAAACCCAAGGCTGTTCCTTCCCATCTCGCTGGGATATGGAAATACCTGGAAGGTGGTACTGACATTTTTCCTGAAGCTCTTTTCTGTTTAACAGAAGCAAAGTCACGTTGCTGAGAGACCCCTTAGTAACAGGAAGCAGTTGTCCGGTTTAAAGAACCAGCTAGAAAGCAAACAGCTTTGCCTCCTTTTTAAAGCCCCTCAGGACAATATTTACCTTTCTAAAATATCATTGTGCCACGGCTTTGGGACTTTGCTTGACAAACTTGGGGGTCTCTGAGCAGTTCAAAGTGGGCTTGACCTATAGCTGAGCATGGAAAACAGGAACTGCATATAAATAACTAAATTACAGAGAGATCAATTCTCAGTCAACTCATTAGCAATGCCCGGCGTCTTTAAGTGATAACTCCAGTCTCTAAGACCTTTACGTAATTACTTGCACAAGGCACATTTTACCCTTTGGTTCGCAAGTTTCATAAATGAAGGTTAAGTTTACTTAACCACCCAGGATTTACCAGCCATGTTAAAGCATAAAATGCGCATGCTGCCAGGTGTCTCTGCAGAAACTGCCTTGTTGATTCAGAGACTCCAAGGTTAAATGGTGGCTCCTGAGTCCAAGTTAGCTTCCCACAGGGGAGCAGCAGGATCTGCACTGTAACATTGTACCACAGTTCAGCTGAGGTTGATTTAACAAGGCTTGGAGTTAAGATAGCAGTGATTGCAAAAACCTGAATGGAAATCAGGGGTTTGCTGTGCACTGCACTCATAACGGGAATCTTGAGTATGTCACATTATAGTCTGTTTCTAAAAGATGCATTTATGCATTTTTGTTTAACTAGATACCCATTTCTATCCTCCATCTCCCTATACTATTCACACACATACACATCAATAGGGTGCATGTTTATGTAGTCTGCATACGTCTTACTCCACACTGTCCATACAAATTCCCAGCTGATGTAAATCAGCACAGTTGTATTAACGATTTGGCAGGTCATATTAGTTAAAGACCAATTTATTTATTCATTTATTTTTTCAGTGTGTTGGGTTTATACCTATGAGTTTGGTTAACTCTTCTCTGAGAGCATTTTGGGTGTCCTGGCTGTAATCTCCTCCTTTTCACACACATTCAGATTAGCTAAGTTTTTCAGCCACTTTTGGAGCACCCAAAGGTTCCTGGCAGAGGAAGGATCGGTGTATCTGCTCTTCCACTGCCTCCCAGTGGAGTGAGACAGACCACCCCAGTCAAAGGTTTGGTTCTTGTGGCCTTTCAGCCATACCATAACTGATCTGTCACTCAGAGCAACTCACTGGTGTTCTGACAACCCCATTATCACCCTCTGAACCTGGGGAAAGTGCACAAAAGCATATGGTAATGTAACCTGCCACTCCTTTTTACCCTGACCAAACAGTGACTTGCACTCAGTCAGCCTCACAGCAGGAGAAAGCTCAGTTTTCCTCCTTCCCCAAAACTACAGAGAAGGTTCAGGCAGCTGAACCAGAAAAACATTAATTTAATCGTATTCTGTTCAAATTCCCACTGCTATCCTCTTTTTTCTAGAGACCAAAAGAAGATCAATGAATGAGGGTTCTTTCACTGTGATCCCCCATAAGACTGACTATGCAGGGAGGCCTACAGTCCTAATGCTCCTGTGTGCGAAAAGTTATGTCCAAAAATTTATGTATTAGACATCTTTTGGCAACTACATCCACTAGTTGAATGTCGGAATATCACAGAGAAATTCATATACACCCATATATCCTACCAACAATACAGGAGAGTTCTACTGGGTCTTATTTCTGCCTCCACTTTCCCCAAGCATCATGGAGTTGCAGTTATCACTAAAAGAGGATCTCTATCTCCAGGTTTCAAAGTAAATAGATGGCCACCAAAGCAAAACAGGTAGATAGCCACAAAGCCCTGGCTGAAACTTCTCATGGTCAAGGAAAAGAGTCCAAAAGATTTTGATTCAGCTGCAAAACTTGGCTTTGTGACTTAACTAGGGCTATAACCTGTTCTCAGGTGCCGCCATGTTTCTAAGTTATCTGGAAAGGCAGATTTTGAGCCATGATGCAGCCAAATAGTGAGCAGAGTTTGGCCTCTGCTGATCTGGAAATGTAAGCTCTGCTCACACTGAGCTCACTGTTACTTATTTAACATTATATTTAATAATCTATAGTTGTTCCTATTATTGCAATTATAGCCACTGATGAAACACATTACTTATATCTGAACAGGATTATAGCATCTCGCTACCACTGATTAACCACATTTATCAACAGAAACTTGATAAACGGCAGGCAGTTTTCTAGGAGCTGAACTTCCAGTGCAGTCAATGGGGAAAGGTCAGAACATCCACCCTTCACATTTCTGGGTGTTTCTATGCTTCATATTGTTCCCAATGGATTCCTGGTGCAGCCATCATGATCTAGGAGTACAAGCAAGGCAATGTTTGCAAGGGAAGGTAATATTTTTTGTTAGAACACAAATGGCTGGAAAAAGTAGGTCAATCTTTAAAGCATGAGCCCCTCTTCAAGTCTTCCATAATTAACAATCTCTGACAATTCTTGCGAATCAAGTGCAATTTTAAAGTCAGGATGGAAATGGTGGTGCAAAGATTTTGTAAAGGGCTTGACACAATCAGCTATACGTTGCAATAACTAACTATTAGTTTTGGGAAAGTTCAGCCTCTGATCTGACATTTTAGCAGCTAAGAGCTCTGGCTAACAGATCCCACTCTGAATTACTCTCTCGGAGCCTTATCAAAAGGAAATGGAGCCTTTTGAAATCACTGGCATCTGTGGAAGACTGGTTTATCAAATTTCCCCCAGTTCAAGCAGAAAAACTCTGTTTTCCTTTGCTCTTTAACCTCTTATTTTAAATGTCATTTTACTTTGAACTGTCAAAAGAGGCAGTGAGGGAAGCAGCTTGCTTACCATCAGATGGAGGTGAAAACTGAAACTTCACCCGTCCTTAGTGAGCTTATCCACATATCAGTGGCATGCTACACCAGTGTGTTTATTTTTGTGACTAGAGCATATCCCTTAACCTCAAAGATCCGAACATTTCTCTGGAATGTACAGACGTTTCGTATCATTTATTTCCCAGTGGTCTTTCCCCATACCAGTTACACATACGCATACATAAACACACACACTTCTATTCACATTCTCTTGATCACGCTGGCATACACAACCAGACATCAGCTTTATACACACGCACATTCCTATCCATAGCATCAGTCTTATCTAGCCCTCTGTGTAAAATAATTGCACACATTCCTGTATTTAATGTACATATTTACAATGCATATTTGAACATAAATGGTTATGATTTCTGCTGCATTTACTTATACAAGCCTACATGCACAAAAATGTACCCAAACATTTGTGTGAAAATGCACATATATGGAAAACCAAGACTGCAAAGGGCACTGACACACACCACTGAGTCCCATGGCTGCTCAGAACCTTGCTGGATTGCTTCTCTAACCAAAGGAGAGCATTTGGATAGGCTCCAAACAACTTCCATCAGCTGAACATTTCAATTTCACTTACTTCTGTCTTTGTGTCAATTTTAAGAGGAAAACTACCTACTAGAGGTAATGACCAAAATAGCAGGCCAGATTCCACCTCAGAAACCCTATAGCAACTAGGATTCTCTGAAGTTCCTGCATCATTGCTCTAGTATAACTATGTCCCCTTGCCATATTGACCCAGGATCAAATGATTGGACTCCATTTTATCCGCTTCTGCTGTTTACCATGGGCCAGAGTCTTCAGCTGGTGTAAATCAACACAACTCCACCAAAGCCATGAAAAATGAGGTGCGTAAGTTAAGCATCTGTCTCAATGGCTGATGTTTATCTTTGCTCCCATGGCCTCAATTGCACTTAAGATGAACGTAAACCCATGAAAAAGGAGTTTAATGGGACAAAGGTTTTCTACTGATCATCTGCATGCAGCTGAATTTTACCCTATTTGATTGCTAAACCAAGTTTAACAGATACGCATGTTACAAATAATCTGTCATGCTCTTAGGCGCGTTCCACCCCAGGCCACAAAATGTTCACAGTAATTGAAATATACAACCAAATTCCAAGCTAGCATAAATCTCCACTGATGTCAAGTGGTATGGAAATCCATATGATCTGAGGGCTGTAAAAAAAAAAAAGAAAAAAGAAAAGAAAAGAAAAAAGCCTTCTAGTAAGAGACTTACACAGCTCAATCTGATTAGTCTACCGCAAAGAAGATTAAGAGGTGACTTCACTAGGATGTCCAAGTACAACTGGAAAAAGAAAATACCAGGTACAGAACGGGTCTTTAATCTAGCTGAGAAATGCCTACCGAGATTTGATGTTTGGAAGTAAATGCCAGACAAATTTGAATAAGCGATAAAACATAGATTTTTTTTAACATGGAGTCATCGATCAAAGGATAGGGTGGACTCCATCGTTGAAAGTCTTCAGACCAAGGGCAGATGCTTTTCTTCATGAGATATTTTTGTCTAGCATAGCTAGTCGTGTTCAACACAGTGATAATAATATCAGCTGTTTCAACCTAAAATCATCTAAGGGGCTATGACTATTTATAAGAAGCTAATGAATTAATATCAAGAAGAGCCACTGTAGTATCGACAGGATTAAGTTTACTACAGATTGATTTAACTTCCTCTTGAAAAGCTTGCAGAACTGTGAAGTAAAAAGATAAAGCCTGATAAAATAGAGAGCAGAAAGTCAAACTAATGATCCCTTATCTTCATAATTACTTATTTACTTTAAAGCCTGGTCAATTGGTTCCTGGAGTCACATCAGTTTTAGAGCTGCAAAAATGAATTGTTAATTTCCTTCCAATTATAATGCAGGTAAAGAGATGAGCACTCTCAAGCCCGAAAGAAGAAATAGTACTTATCACACAGAAAGAAACCTGAATCCCATGAAGTGTTCTGTATCTTCCTAAAAATGCATTCCTCTGTAGCAAAATCGCTGGTTTTCAATGGATCCCAACCGCCAAGCGCTGTGGTTGCTCCAAGTTAGAGCATTTATCCTAAGAAAGGCCCAGGTGCCAAGTTCATTTTAAAAAAAAGTTTCCAAAAAATGTCTTTGCACCATCTGTTCTCTAGCAGTGTGCATTCCTCAGGCCGCGATGTCATCAGCTTCTCATTATTATTCTTAACGGTTCTTCTAAGTCAATCAAAATCAAAGACAGAACAACAGATTTGGGGTGTTTGTGCTCTGTTTGCACGCTACGTTGTGCAGGAGGTACATACAGTTATTTGGTTATTTCCATCCATGGCTCTTTGGCAGCAGAGCTTGAATTCAGAACCCCAGCTTGTCAAATAGATTGTGATTATAAATTGTAGATGAAAATCTAAAATTGGGAAGGGGTGGGATTGAAACCAGCTCACTCCAGGCAGCTTTCTAATTTGAGCAATTGATTCAAATCCCACCCAGAACCCCCAGTGCAATGCAGGATCCCTGAGTCTCTCGGGAACCAGTCCCATCCTTTCACTGAAGTCAGTGGGATGCTTTGTTGTGACTCTGCTGGAAGTTTGGGAAGGTTTTAAGCCAGGGATGTCCTGATCCAGGATGCACACTCACCCTTTGCAGTTTGTTACAAGGAAAACTTCGATGCAGAACAAGGGACTGCTGGTGCCGAGACCGTGCATTGGCTGCCTGCACTTCTGGGAGGGGAGATACCTGCAGAGGAAGAAAAGGTTGAGGGAAGCTGTGTTCCAGATGCAGAAATAAAACCCACTTGCCAGCAGCAAAACCCCAAAGTCCAGACCTCACGAACACATTATTGGCTTCCCCGTGGCTCTGCTCAGCTAACAGCTGTGTGAGTAGCTGCTGCTTTATCTGGCCACACTCTTTAACTGTGGTTTACGGAATAAACCTGCAGAGACTGGGTTTAAGCAGCCAGGGAGGAGGTACAGGGCATTTCCCTGGGATTAGCAGCCATCTATGGGATTGGCTGGTGGCACCTCGATGCCAGAGAAGGCTCAGCAGCACTTCTAGGACTGGAGGGAGACAGGAGCCAAACTCCAGCTGGGGGAAGAGGCACTGCCCTAGGAAAAGGCACAGCCCCTGAGGACATTTTTGTGGTATTCACTGGCCCATAGCAGTGACGAATGTTGTTGGATAGAGCCATGACACGAGACCTGATGGACCATGCTTCTAAATGAATACCGAAATGAATACAGAATAGTCGTGTGCATATTTCCCTAGCAAGCTCAAGCCCAAGGCAGCAGGGCTTCTCCACTATACTGTGCCAGAAAGCAGAAGCAGATAGAAATCACTTCAGAGCAGAGACCATGGTCTGCACTTCGCAAATAGGAGATCTCCAAACACTTAGATGACAACAGTTTGGAGGATAAATGGTCCTACTTTTCAAGTCCTTAAACGACTGGAAAGTAGTAATCTAACAAGTGTTTTTATTACAAACTCCTTATTCCTGAGCCCATCAGACAGATAAGCATTGAATACTTTACAGCATGTAGCTGAACCATAGCCCCCTGGGGGATCACCACATGGCAGAAAATAACCTGAAAAGTTTGTGAACCTACAGCAAGGTGCTGCACAAAGCCCATCGCAAACCTTCTTTTAAGAGGTTCAACTCCGATTCAAAGGTTGGCAAACTGTCTGGTTCCCTTCCCTCTCCCCCACCAGTTTGTTTTTGATTATTTTGGACAGGGTTCACAAGAGGAAATAAATATGCCTCATTTCACGAGAGAGGGGAAAAAAAATAACAACATGCTTGATGGTACTTTAAAGAAACTTCTTTTCTTTCCTTTCAAAAACAACAATTCAAGTAAATTAATAGGTCCAGTCTGATGAGTATGAGTCACTTTTGGTACAAACTAACCACAAAAGCTGGAAATCTGTTTTTAAATTTAGAGGAGAAGGCAGAAAAGGAAAAAAAAAATAGAAGAAATAATTTGTGGATTTTTTTTTTGAAGTACACGCTATTACCAGTGATCAGAAGAGAACTATAAGCTGCCAGCATCAGAGATCGTAATGTAACCTTTAAGCCATGGCCAAGCAATAAACAGAACTCTTTAGTGACCAAATAATTACAGTTTGAAATCGGAAGATTATAGCGTGTAACTAATGCAGAGAATAAACTCCACTCCACATTTTTTTACAGCTTGATACGCCATTAACTTGAATAGATTTTTTTCTGTCAATTTGCATAGATTAGCCTTCGCAAAATATCTCCCTTACTGACTTCTCAAATTATTATTTTTTTTAAAGCTGTGATCAGTTGCTGTGTCTCTGTCTACCCATACTCTATTTTTTCCTGTATCTTCCACATAGATATCCTCCCCAAAACATAAACTGATTTGCTGTGGATGTGCATGTGTTTCCTATTGACAGCTGTGGGATCCGTGTGGGTGTTTGTCTGTGACTTACAGACACGCACATGCAGACCCATATGCCCTTAGCACTACTACTCTCTTGAAAACTTAAGTTTAAGTGATTTCTCCAATATCATATAGGAAGAGGTATCAGAGACCAAGGGAAAATACAGTTCTCTAAAGCAGCAACCCATTACGTTTGTAAAGAGATGTTTCCTTTCTACAGCCTGGAATGGCTATGACAGAGAAAATTGGGCTCCTAAGGACAACTGTAATGTGCATCCCTGGCTTCAGATCACAGTCGCTTTAGCAACATACCAAAAGACACGCTAGCTCTTCTCTTCTCTGGCTTAGCTCCCATAGATTTCTCCTCCATGTGCACTGGGTCACTAAAGAAGCTGCAGAATGAAGCCTCCAGCTTTTTGCCCAGTCCTAGAACAGGTAAAACTCATAGCCCAGAAGTACAACCAGCAAGCTGGTTTTCCTTGGGCTCAGCTACAGCTCCCCTCCAGAACGATTTTCCTTTCTTTCCTGGGTTTTTGGATTCATTTCAAAATCATGCACATCCCCAACAACAACAACCAAAAAACCCTTCCCAACCTCCAAATTCTACAGTTTTAAAGAGAAATAGTATCTGTATACATATATAGTGACTACATACACACACAATACAGCTTTGCAAAGAAATAATCAATGTATGTTGTGAGTACACACACATATATAAATTAGAGACAGGACACAGCATTTTCCCGTGCCTCAGCCCCAGAGACAGCTGATGTATTTGGGCTGAAAGATTATGTAGATAAAACCTGAGGCAGCAGGAGGGTGGGATAATTTAGTCCCAAGGGTTAATTGACTATGAATGATGTTAAGATCACAGCCTAACTAATAGCTTGTAACATGAGCTTTACCTACAAGACACAGTATCTCGTGATGTCACACACATTCCTATATTCCTGCACTATTGCAGTTTCAGTCTTAAATGGAATATGGTGCGTGTTTTATGCTGTGCATTGTTTCTTTTATATATGCTACATCTTGTGTGGCATATTCATACGTATTGTGTAAATTTGTACATGAAGAAGACTGGTCCGGTGCTGCTGGCACTGCAGCAGGCGGTGGCTCTGCCCTACTGCCGGCTCAGGACCATTTTCCCAGGCTGCAGAAGGAGATGGGCGATGCAGTTTTCTGCCTTGGTCCCCCGGCTGCATGCAGCTTCCAATTTTCTGAATTTCATCAGTGGGTTAAAACAAAACCCGCGAGAGGATTTCGGCTCTCCTCTGCGTCAGGCAGTGCCGGAGTGGAGAGACACGTGGTTGTTTTTTTGTGTTTGTTTGTTTGTTTTTTCCCCAGGTGGGCAAGCAAAAGCGTAAACGGGATTGCCCGAGTCCAGAAAGCAGCCGGGTCCCGGCAGGAGCAGCTTTTTGCTCCCCCCAGACCCACCCAGCCGGCAGCCTGCCTGCCCGGGCTGGAAAAAATAGAAATTTTTTTCTCCCCCCTCCCGCCCACCAAACCAGTTGCCCAAGGCAAGTGCCCACCGCAGCGCCTGCATTCCCTGTACACCAGCGGCTCCGCGTTTACATCCTTGGGCAAGGAGAAAAGCGGGGGGGGGGGGGTGTCCGCGGATTTCTGGTGATTTCGTGATTTTTTACGAGGGGCTGCGGGTTTGCAGCCGACCCCCTTCCCTACAAAAACGCTCGCTTAGCGCTCATCGCCCTGCCCCCAAACCCTTCCCCCGGCGGGGGGACACGGGAGCGGGGGGCCGGGGGGACACCACCGGGGCTCGGTGCGGGGCTGGCAGCGGCACCTCCTCGGGGAGCCCCGGGGAGCGGGGGGGCGCCGGGAGAGGAGGAGGAGAAGGAGGAGGAGGAGGAGGAGGAAGATGCGCGTTTCGGTGCCCGGCCACCCCGCAGCGCCCCCGGCCGCCCCCGCTGCGTGTCCGCACCCACCCTTCGGGGATCCCTGCAGCCGCTGCGGGTCGCTCGGAGCTACAAACACACGTGCAAGTATCGCTATACATAGGAATTTAGGGCTCTTTTCTGTAAATCTGGACAGTCCCGCGCAGACGGCAGCGTGTTTTAGCCACTCCGCGTGCACACACCGTGTGCGTATGCACCCGGACACGTCTTAAGGCTGTTAAAAATACCTTAAGTTGTGTGCATCGTATACAAACATGGCAGTGCTACAAATTCTAATTCTCTGTTCTCATTGAAGAACACAATTCATGTAAGTACGTGTAATAAAATTTATACTTAAATTGAGGATATACATACATTTACTTCGATTTTTTTCTGCAGTATGTAGAACGGTATAGAAAAATTCCGAACGACATGTAATGCGTATATAATGTGCCTCGTACACACGAGGCGTATTTCATCGCCACGACAAATGCATCGTGTAATGAATTACGAATTTGTCATGTGTGTCATGTACAAATACACAGCTACAGCCGTGTGTTTGGGCGCTAAGCGTGTAAGTTACCGGGGAAGGAACAGGACGAGGTAGGAAGCACAAGCCCCGGGAAGCCATCTATCAAAGAAAACCCACCCTGGGGGACGCAAACACGCTGATTTGGTTTCGGAGCCTGGCTGGGCTCGGCGGGAGAAATGCCGCTTGGAAAGCACGGGGCACGGCGGGGCGGGGGGGGCGCACCGCGCCGTCGCCCCCGGCCCCTGGCACAGCTGCCCCGGGGCAGGGAGGGCTGCTCCTCCTCCTCCTCCTCCTCCTCCTCCTCTTCTCCGCACGTTTGTCCTCGGGAGGAGGACGCGCGACTGCCCGCAAACAAACCACCGCAGCGAAATTAAAATAAAGATGTAACAGAAACAAAAATAAAGGAAAAACCGCGTCGGAGCGGAACCGGCAGCCTCCCTCGGCGGAGCCAGCCCGATCCAAAGCCCCTCCTTGATCGCACTGAAAGAAATGAATCGAGAAAAAATAAATTAACGGTGGCTTTGGCTGACTCGGGAGAAAAAAAAAAAAAAAAAAAAAAGGTTTTCGACATTTCTGCAAATTATTTTGCGCCAGCCGATGTGATTGTGTAAAAGATCTTTCGGGGTCCAGCCCGCGAACGTCTCCGGCAGCGGCAGGGGCGGGGGGGGGCGGGGGGAGAGGTGGAGGAAGGATAGGAAAATTAAAAAGGTGTGAGAAGGTGCTGCTAGGTAGAAAGAAGGAAGGAAAATAAGAGATGCTAAAAGAGAAAGGAAGAAAAAAATACTCGGCACATTGCTCGAAAGGCAGTGCGAAGGGCTGTGCGGTGGGGAGGGTCGGGGCGATGAGCGGAGCTCCGGGATGACGAGGATTTCGCTAACTGTACGGAAAGGGGGGGGAAAAAAATAATAGGAGGGGGACAGGAGAGAGAAAGAAGGGAAGAAAACTACAAAGCAGGAGGGCTCCGGCTCCAGCTGCGCGCCAGGTGCCGGCGGGCAGGACGCAGCCCTCGGCCCCGCAGCCCGGCTCCGAGCATCCCGGGGAGAGCGCGCCCGCCTTGGATGCCGCTCGCTAACGACCAACATCTTTATTTGCTAATTAGAAGTGCCTGGCGATGCCGGCGCCCCGAGGCTCCGCCGGGAGGGGGGCACGGCCACCCTTCTCCCCCGGGAGACCACCCCGCTCGGGGCTCCCCGCGATGGGTGCCCCCTTCCCATGCACCTGCGGGGGGGGGGGGCAGCACCCCTCGGGCGCCCGTCCCCGAGCCAGCAGTGTTACCCTGACACCGCGCTCGCGAACCGGGCGTCGCTCTCCATCAAGCCTTGATCCGTCCCTTTTAAGCTAACGCGGCGAGATTATTATTTTTTTTTTTTTATTATTTGTTTCATTTTCTTCCCGCCCCGGAGCGGCGCGGTTCCCACGCAGCCGGTGCATTTCCCTCGGCGGGGCGCAGGGGGTGCAGCGGGACCGCACGTCCGGCCGGGCTCAGAAGAGCCGCTGGGGCTTTTACTCCACGTCTCTTTCCTGCTCTTTATTTATTTATTCCTCCTTTTTCTTTTTCTTTTTCTTTTTTTTTTTTTCGGCCGTCCCTGGAGCGAGGCGAGCAAAGCCGCCCCAGCAGACGCTTCTCCAGCCGCTCCTGAGCCCTGGCATCCCCTCCTTTTGGAAAGCCGAGACCCACGTTTCCAGCTTGGCAGCCAAATTCCCGGCAGCCCGAAGAAATAAACGCTGGCACCTCCTGCTCCGGGACGGGCGGGTCCCCGCCGCCCCCCCTGGTGAGGGATACCCGTGCTGGAAAGGCAGATTTATTGTCCCTAATCAGCAACTCGTTTAGGTCATTACAAGCCCATTACCGAGGGACCGGGAGGGTGAAGAGAAATTTGGCTACACCTCTTCATGTGAAC
The DNA here is from genome assembly GCF_964211835.1 of Anser anser. Lineage (NCBI taxonomy): Eukaryota > Metazoa > Chordata > Aves > Anseriformes > Anatidae > Anser > Anser anser. Next base: position 23,674,760 of record NC_139728.1, on the reverse strand, counting down.
CAGCGCCTCTGAAAATCGGAGGAGAGGAAAGGGTCCCAGGGAGAGACCCCGTCATCCCTCTTCTCTAGGAATGCTCCCCCCTTATCCCTTCACCCTCATCTGTTGCCTTCCTTTTGCCTCCTTGAAAGGGGTCCTGCCACATCTGGTACCCCCACCCCTGCCTAGACCCCTTCCAGCATCGTTTGCAGCCAGGGAAATGCATCTTCCCAGCAAGGCCTAGGGAATTAGTCTGTTACAATGGTTTTGGGGGTTTCTTTTATACCACCACCATCCCATTTTACGTCCTTTTCCCCTTATTCCTTTCCCCCGACTGACAATAAAACCACTGAAGATCCAGCGCTGCCCTTGCTGTGGGTAAACTGGGGGTTGCCACGCTCAGGCTTCAGAAGTGCATCCCACCAGGGAGGAATTTGGGGCAGATCGGGTCCACTTGGATCCACACTAGGGATCCAGCTCAGAGGGAAGGAGAGGGGGCAACTCAGCCCCCTGAAAATCAGGGCTCCTACCCCCCACCCCCCCCAAAAGGGCCCTGGTGTGGGTGGCATCCTGCAGCATCCCTGGTACCTACCCTGGCCCCCTGGGTACCGGGGGCGTCACCAGCCTCATGGAGCTGGGGGGGCTGCACAGATCTCCACTGTGGGGCCAGAGACACCCCTGTCGTCTCCCCCCTCACCCCTTTTACCTCCACCCTGGTAATTATGCAACCTCTCCTGACCCTGCTTTCTATCCCTTTTATCCTGGCCTCAGTGCCTGTTCGCCCAAGCAGGCAGGGCTGAGCCGTTGGAGATTGCTCTGAGGTCCTTCCATCTGGCACTTTCTCTCTGTTCCCCCACTCAATAAATAAAATAAGGGTCACCTTTTTTTTTTTTTTTTACTTTTTTTTTCCTACTTTTTTTTTTTTTTGGATCACACACCAAGGCCCATCACAAATGAGACCCCCGAGGCTTTGATGCCTGTGTTTGGACACAAGCAATTATCTCTAATTATTGTTTTGCTTTTCAGTTTGCCCAACTTTCCAACAGCCTTGAAAAGAAACTTCAAGGAGGGGGTTCAGCAGACTGAATGAGACATTTCTCCAAGAAAGCCCCTCCCAGAGCCCCCTCTCGCTACCATATTGAGAGAAACAAAATCTTCACAAATGTTTAAGTACAATATGGGTTTGGCAAGGGGGTTTCTTTTCTTTTTCTTTTTCTCTTTTTTTTTTTTTTTTTGAAGATGATTTCTAAAGACACGGGAACATTTGTACAAATAAGGCGCAGATGGGAGTGGGGCGGGGGAGCACACTGGAGCTGAATATCTGGGAAGGGAGGTGAAATGGTTTTCAGCTGGGAAGGAAGTGGAGAAACAGAGATTAAAACCCCCTTAGACTTTCCCACCACTCATAAATAATGCATTAAATTGCACTTATTGCTTTCTGCTCACTGAGAAGCACTGGGCAAAGGCCTTGAGTCCCGTAGAAAAATCCTGGGGGAACGGTAGGATCAGGAGGCAGAAATGGGGGAAAAGAGTGATATTTTGGGAAGCTGTCCGAAAGGATGGGAGACTAAAAATAACATGCCAAGTCTATGCCCATACATGTGGCACACACCTGCGTAGACACACACGGAGCTACATAGGCAGGTTTTCTCCTGCTGGCAACATGCATGAGGACAGCCTTACCTACACACACTTAGGCACGCAGACGTGCAGCCTGGGCACAAATGTGCTCAGAGAGTGAAACGGATGTATGCACACACAGAGGTACATACAGGGGTACAAGTGCACAGAGGGGTGGGCTTCGGTGGTACGTGCACATCCACGGGTGCATCACATCCGTGTGCGCATGCACACAAGGAGGTGGGCAAAGGATGCAGAGGAACAGGCAGATGCACTTGTACCAACAGCCACATCCTCCTGCACCATACAGATACTTGGTAAGTCACTAAAGCCATCTCAGTAATTCACTTGGTAGCTCACTAAAGTCATTTAAGAGTCAGGAAAGGCACTCTGTAAAGTGATGATCATAACAACTTTGCACCACAGGTTTTCTGCTGAAAATCCCCAGCCTGTGTGTTTTCACTGCTAACCCACCGTTTGTTTAGCAGCCCTTCAGAGCAACCAGAGCAAACTGAGCAAAATACGCACAGCCTGCTAAGAGCCATCTTCGGCTGAAGGACACCGACCTTTTTCTGCAGCTAAAAATTCCTCCGCAAATCAATGCCATCCAGTCATTAGTTCCTCACGAACCGGCCTAATGGGCCATCGCTTCTCCGCCCAAGAAAAGGAAAACACAGCCCTGCTCCTAACCCGGACCTAATTGCACAGGCCAAGAGTGGCAAAGGTGGGGGAGCCTTTGTTTATTGCTTCCATCCTTTGGCAGTAGCACCGCCGAGAAGTGTTGCTCTAAATATTTGTCTTTCTGCCCGGCTGTCTGTCTGTCAGCATGTATGTCTAGAGGAACACTCCAAGTATAGATACATAAACACGAAGTGATAACCATGTGTAGTTGTACACACAGTGCACAAATACAGCGTATCGCTACATGCATGCATGTGGTATATATATATAAATATACACCAAAATAAACACAGGCATGTATGTCTCTTGGGTATTTTATTTTACCACCCGATTATTAGCAATGGTAGCAGTAATGGACATATTTCTGTAGACCTAGACCAGTAACATAAGAGCATATTATCCTTTTAGGAAAGTAATTAGCATCAGGGATCTGATTCCTTTTGCTACCCTTCTAATTAATTATACTTGGTAATGCCGTCATTAAGAAGAGCGGAGTGTTTGTTCTTTTAATCTCCGTGTAAGGGACATGAGTTGGGAACAAGCTGCTTTGGGGTAGGTTTGCTGCGCTCTTTATTCCACCACTCAGCCCTCCGCTTTTCTTTTCATTTTCTTTTTTTCCAGCCAGAGCCTGCACCCCCCCAAACAAAACAACCCCAAACAACTCCCCCCGAAACCTCGCTCAAACTCCTCCCCACTCAAAAAAAGGAAAAACTAGGAAACACAGTGAATTAAAGAAGTCTTGACTTAAAAACGACCCATATGTTTCCAAATGCTTTCCAAATGATCCCTTTCTGAATCCGTGTGTTGTGCGCGGGGCGGCGGGCGGGGGGACACCCCGCTACAGATTGCGGCTCTGATCCCGGGGTTTTTTCCTGAGCTCGGGGGCTGTCTGTGACCCTTCTGCCAGGGGTCGGTGCACTCGCCCCGAGGGCGGCTGTCCCCACTGCTCTGGCACAACCGCCGGCCCCGCTCCCACACGTGGGGTCCCGGATCTAAACCGCTAATTGCACGGGTTCACAGATCCTCCAGCGCAGCGCCTCGCCGAAAACCGGCTCCTCGCCGGGCCCGCATCTCTTGGGGACCACACACAAGCACCGCACAGAGCCTTTGTGTGGCAGAAAAAAGGGGACGCATAATAGAAAGGGCGAGAAAGAGAAAAAGAGTTGGTAAACACATTGGCTGCGGTACCTAGAAACCACGGCAGTGCGACAGGTTCCCAAGAGAAGATCAAAAGTTGGCCTTTGGGATAAGCAACTGAGCAAACTCAAGTATGTTTCTATAATGAACTGCACAAAAGCAGCAGAAGGGGCACTGCGCTGGACTCAATGAGCTGCTCATAATGCGCTGATATGTATATTATATAGATATTCCTCTACCTGGCGCCCGTGTCCTGCCCAACATAGGTGTGTGCGTGGGCAAAGTACAGCACATAAATCTGCCATACGCACCGTGCACCAGGCAATCTGTAAATAGATGTGCACCGCAAAGAGTTTTGCATGTATTTGTGTCCATGGGGAAACAGAGCCAAAAATTCAGAGCTATACCATGAGAGCTCAGTGCGGGTAAGTATACAACTTTACATCGTAGAGTCGTGTGGGTTTAAGGGCACTGGGTCTGTTCAATAGTGCTGATGAATCAAAATAAGTGCATGTACATCACATATACTGAAAAAAAAAATAAATCTATGCCTTTAAATGCCCACTTTACATGGTCACAGAGTTCTGTGTATATATTTCAGTTGCAAAGATGTACAATTGATTCTGGGTGCAGTGTGCACAGATGGCTGTGTGCATATTATTATTGTATATGGGCTACTTTTACTTATCATAGAAAATATCACACTAACACTGCTCAAATATATTGTATTTTTCACTCCAAAATATATAGTGACAATTTTACTGAGAAGATGGGGTGTGTTTTTGTATTACAAAACTTCAGGAGCCTGAAAGATCATTAACAGTCATTCATCTGTCACCTGACATGACATCTGTCATGTCACTTAGCTTTCCATTAAGACGAACAGGGAGCAGTTGTATTAAGTTATGTCCCAGCTATCTTCTTAAAAAGAAAAGCCCCCATTCGTTCCAGGAGCTAATACGCTGGTTTCCTTCACTGCTACTCACTGAGGCAGTAAGCATGGATGTGACAGCCAAATGGCTGATATAAATGCACACGGACATTTAAGGTCCAAAAGGAACATAATAGAGTGTAATCCCAGTTTAACATTATTTTAAAATAACAGGGAAACACTTGAACTCTCCCTACATAATCATACGAGTTTTGCCCTGGATACGATTACGTGTTTTTCAGGCATGGTTAGCCATATGTCTAAACTGAAATTAGACAAAAACAAACCAGGCAACTTAGCAGTGCCTCGTGCTGAGCTCAGCACTTTTTAAAAGGGACATTATTGAACTCATTCAACTGAAGTGTAGTCATAGCAATTGCTTCATTGAGAGAAATATGTTGTTAGAAAACTAAGTGGGCATAGGAGCTGAGAGTGGTCCATTGCTTTAGAAGGGGAGCACCTGATGTGACCTAATTATTTAGCCTGCAGTATAAGTTACAATCAGTTTGCATCCCATGTGGTAAATCTTTACCTTAATAAGCACTGGTTTCTTAAAAACTTAGACGGTTTCTTCTCTCTCTTAATTCATAGTCTTTCACTAAGAGTATGTCTCCCCTTAACGAAATAACCAGTATGAACTTGTAAAGAAATATGCCAGTGGGGACTGGGAAGGGTCAATCCATGAAAATGTGTGTGGGGAGTATCTGAGCTGGACAGGAAAGAAGAAAATCCGTGTAGAGCTGTTGGTAATAGTCATTTTTTTTGGAAATAGTCATTTTTTAATCATTTTTTGTCATTGTCTGCAGTCTCTTTTGGGGGCTCACAGCTGAGCAGGCTGGCTTAGGGGGGCAGCATGTTAAGATGTGCTTTGCATTGCTGATGAGACAATGGCATCAGGCTTCTAACGGAGACTGTCATAGGAATGAGTGCTTAAAGTCATCTCCAGTTTGACTCTCTCATCTTTCTGGAGGACCCACCTCACTCTTGAGTGATTCTAGAAGGAGTCTAACTAACTAACTGACTGATGCTAAGCAGTTTTCACATATTCTGAATCTGCAGGTTCCCAGGCCAATCATTTTAAGCCTCCCGAGGGTGCACCACCTGCTCTCAGATGACTGTTGAAGTCATCTCAAAGTAGCTCCTAGGATCTTCACACTGTGGGCTGAGAACCACAGGGGAAAGACGTCTTCCCCAGAAGATGTGGTCTGCTGTGGCTCTGCAGCAGTCAAAGGTTTCATGCTGCATACCCATAACTAAGCACACTCCTTGCACTTCCAAGGGAAAGGTCATCACCTTTCCTTTAACCACTCCTACAGGGGAGACAAGTTGAGCCAAATGCCAGCAGTGTGTGCAGTGTTACAAAGTCCTCGTCAATAAGCAGCTTGGAAGCCACCTGCAGTCACAGTGCCGTACCATGGCCTCAGCAGAAGCCACCTGAGAAGCATCTTGGCTTTTGGGGACCAGCTTTACGATGAGAAGGACATTTCTCTGTGCCTTCCTGGCTGCACTGTGAGTTGGGTGGAGAGTGAGACCGATGCTTCCCTGGCATCTTTCCTGTGTGGGTTGCTGGGGTTTGTGTGCATTGAACCAGCTGTACTGAAACAAGTAGGCTGGGAAGGAGAAGCTGGGGGAGCAGATGAACACCTCCAAGTCTCACAGTTGCCACCAGGGATAAGGCTACTCTCATGCCAGCCGTGGAGCTGTCACATGCAGCACTGGTGTCTGTTTATTTACAAGAAAAGAGTCTTTCTGACACCACTATGAGCCTTTCCTTTGGCTGACGGCTGAAGAAAGAGATGGAGCTCAGGCTGCCAAGAAACTTGGGAGGAATTTTAGGAATGTGTCAATTATCTGGAGAGAGTGATTAGCAGTGATTCATAGGGGCTTAGTGTCTCTTCCTTGCTGCTTTCTGGCCACATGACTCGACAGGTGAGTTTGCCCAACTTGTGCTCGTTTTGGCCGCTTGAGCCCGTTTTGCAGCTGATGACTTAAGAGGTGTCATTTCCCCAGCAGTAGCTGGGTGTGAGTTCAGCCTGGGTGTGAGCCGGGTGTGAGTTACAAGCTGAGAGGGAAGATGGAAGTTATTCCAAGTCAACATCCTCCAGAGTCTTTAAATACTTCAGTTCACCTCAGCCCCGCCGAATGCGGTCCCTTCGCTTGGCTATAGCTTTTCTGTCAGCCTCCCACACTCTGCATAAAACCAAACTCCAGCCCTCTGTGTCCTTTAAATTATTTGCCTTTATTGTACAAGCTCCAAGAACAAAGCTAAAGAAAAACAATGAAAATAAACAAATTTTAAACACAACCACATTTCATGCCCATTCCTCAAGCCAAGCTCTTGTTATTCCAGAGAACGGGGCCACAAGTATGAAGGACAAAAAGTGATAAACGAGTTCATCAGACAACCAGTGGATCATGGTTCTTGCTCAAGAAAAAGTAGCTCACAGTGCTCTTTTTAGGTCATAGATACCATGAGACTTCATTAATGACTCACAAAGTGCGCAGAGAGCTTTAACTGAAAACTATTTTCTTTGTGTGCAAAATAAACTGATATTAATGGCTGGAGCAGGAACAAGTTGGCAAGCTATAGGCAGACCACAGTGTGGTCAGCACAAATTACTGTCATTTGCTGGAATAATTGCAGTGGCAACTGTTGCTGTTGTTGCTAAGTGTTGCTTTTTTTTTTTTTTCTTTTTCCCTGTGTGTCTTTGTGGTGCACACTATTTATGGCCGGATTCTGCCATTCTCGGGGATTCAAGGCTGCCCCCTCTGAGATCTGGATCATCCTGGCTAGGTCTATTCTTAAGGGTGGACAAAACTTAATTCCCCCCAGCTACACTGACTGCCCGAGGCAGGTGACTCTATTCACATCAGATTTTGCGGAGCGTAGGAAGAGATTATGGCTTATTCTGTTGCAATTTAGTGGCTGCACCCCCTAAGTTGGTGGGCAGGAGGGGGTGGACAGTTGTGCAATGTGCCCGGTGTCCTGACACGTGATGGAAGGACACCCTGTGCCACTTGGCAGGCACGTGGCTTGGAACTGCTCTGAGCTTTGCGCAGAGCTGCTGGCTGTCTCCAGCATCCTACTTTGGTCACGTAGGACCTTGGTGTGGGGAAGATTCATGGCATCGTGCTGGGTGTTACCAACTTCCCTAGGGGAGCAGAAATCAGACGAGAAGGTCTAGGGCCAAAGCATCTTTCTCCTTTTACTTCTGTGTCCAAATAAAGGTAACTGAATTGTGCAGAAGCAAAAGCTGATCACCAGAATGGAGTCTTAGCAGAAAGAGTGGAAGAAACACACATCGCAAACCAAGGAAAGGATTAAAGAGACAAGAACGTGTTGTTTTTTTTTTCAGTCACTAGAAGCATTTTAAATATTGTGAACCAGAGAGCTGATTTATTAGCATCCAATTACCCTATGAGAGCAGAACAAAGAGCCGAAGCTGTGCCTGAAGGGAAGGTGATGCTTTCTAACACGGCTAGCCCCAAGCCCCCCCAGAGAAGTGTACCTGATAATTAAAATCAAAGAGGGCCAGGTGCAGCCTGGGCACAAAAGACAGAACAAAGAGGTGAACTGCTCCTTGAGTGAGAAAGTGCACATTTTCCCTGTTGCCTTTGACACAGCTTTGTGCTCTCAAGTGATCTCTAACTTCTGATGTGCCAGGACTCTCCATCACACACTACAGGAATATGGGAGGTGTCATCTCTGAACTCTTCATGCTCATATTTAGGCTCACAATGACACCACTCACAAAGGCTGGATGCTAAGATCCCTTGTTTTATGTACCTCTAAACCTTTCCCAGTTGGGTTACTCCCACTTTGTACTGAGGCTGCCAGATCAGAGTGAGAATAAACCAGGACAGGTCTGAGCTGGGATGTTCCCACTACCTGTCCTGCTTGTGAAAACACAAGGTCAGAAAGACCTGAATTGTCTCTGGGTTTTGGTGGCTGATCCAGACTCAATTCTTTTTTCTGTGTGTGAGAATTTGAAAATTGACAGTATGTTCCACCTCAAAATAATTCAGATGAAAGAGCATCTGAAAACTGTGTCAGGAAAGCACAGCTTCAAAATCTTCAAAATCTTAAGACCAAGCATTATGGCTGAATCTTTATTTTCCATTATTAGTCACAGAATAATGGATGATTTTGACTTTTCATCTGAATTAATGATTCATAAAATACTAATATCCTGGAAAGTATTGCAGCACATAAAAATCATACCCATCACAAGATAGATCAGAATGGATCAGATCTCTTCTGTTCCTCCAGTATCTGAAATTCCCTTCTCCATTCTCCCTAGAGGATCTGTGTTCAAAACACTGTCATTTTGTCTTCAAATTTATTTCTGCGTGAAAAATATCATTTGAAAACAAAGCAAAACAAGCTTTTGGTGCAAGCCATGCTTTTGGACCCCTGACTTACGCTGAGCCCTCCATTAGGAGCAAGGAGTGAAATGGTTTCTCCGTGCAGGAGATCACAGAGATCTGGCTGCAGCATCCTTCATGATGAATGAGTCTTTTTTGCTCCCTCTTCTTTCTCCTGCCTCCTCACCTACTTTTATCTGCATAAATATTAATACTACAACTCCTAATTAAATCCAGGAATATATTTACCTTCACAGATGAGATACTTAAGCGGCACAAGAGGGGCCTCTTGTTTCCATGAAACTTTGCAGCCTGTAAAATGCAGTGGTTCTTCCCAGGGTTATTGCTGCTCAGTAAATAATGGGAAAAGATGAAGAATATTTCTGAAATAGGTCAAGTACACTCCAAACAGAAACATGCTAATAGGGAGAGATGTAAGAACAATGTCAAATGTCAATGATCACAAAGTAGCTCCCGAATATATATTTACTGAATGCAATGCTTCTCCGCTGAACAGAGTTGACATAATGACATGCTCTTAGTGGAAACTTTCCTAGTTATTTTATCAGAGGTGTTATTATTTTATTTATTTATTTATTTATTACAGACGTGCAGCTAGAAAGTTCCTACTCTCAGAAGACAGACTCTTTGAATAATAATAATACAATAGAGGCCTGGAAGAGGCTAACAATGCCTGTTTTTCTCAGCGTGGGTTTTATAAAGCCATCAGCTTAGCTCCATTTCTCTCCACACCCAGTGCAACAGTACAGCCTAACTGGTATCGACTAAACCATTGTTTGTGGGAACGTCACATGGGCTGATGCTGAAGTCCAGATAAAACACCCCAACTGCAGCTTCATCGTCCACAGAAACTTATTTCCCTGTCACAATAACATCTAGACTGATTTGACATGAGATTTGATAAACCCACGCTGTCTGGTCCTTATCAGCTGTGCGTATGCAGGCAGTTTGACTGATAATTTGTTTTAATATTCGTGCTGCAAACACTTGCAAAACCACTTTCAGGGTGGACACCAGTGTATCCATGTCAAACAGGACATACTGAACGGGGTTTTGCAAAAATTTGTCTGGAGCCTGGCAAATCATTGCTCGTGAGCTGGATGATGTGTGACGAAGCAAACCAGGAGGGCTGTTATTTCAGTAAGGCTGTGGGCAAAGTTCAACTTTCGTACTGTCCCTCCCTCTCTTCTATTCTGCTGCTCTTGGCTGATCAAAAGCCGGTGTGACATGTCAAAAAGAAATGCTCAGCATCATGCTGAAATTAATAAGCCAGGGTGTCTTATGCAAGACACATGAGCTAAGCCTGTCCCACCGCTCACTACCAGGAAGGCCTCCGCTGTGTTTATCTTCTGCTGCTGCTTCAAAACTGCCACATCCCACGAGACCAATGGGAAAAAGTATCATGGGATTTGTTTGCTTTGGATGCAGTTCAACTCAAAACCACAAAGATGGCTCCATAACCAACTTTTGATCAGAGCTGATCAAGTCCAGGGATAGGCAGACTTGGAGGGAGGTCTCTGAGAAAAGCACGGAGCAGCTCAAAACCAGAGGAGAGAAGCAGCCGGAAAACTTGGGTCAGAAATCTAGAAAACATTACATAAGAAATGGCTGAAAATGAGTGGGTTTGTTCAGCCTAGAAAAGACAAAGATAACACAGACTAGTAGTCCACAAACACACGAATGAGTAGAGGGAGGTTATAGAGCTTTATGTCTTCTATGGGATGGAGAGAAGGAGTCTTGTTTTGAGTTGCAGCAAGGGGGGGGATGACATTAGACATTACAGGGAAAACTGCTCAAAGGGAAGATAGGGAAGGGCTGGAAGACGTTGCTGAGGGAAGCTGTGGTACCCCTATCACTAATGAGTTTCAAGAAGAGGTTCAATATGCGTGTGCCAGGAATGGATTAGGCCTGACCTTGTAGGCCCTGGATGAGGATAAATTGACACCTTCACAAGGCCGCTTCCCGTGCTGTCTTCTAGGACTTGATAATTTGAGCACATGCAAAATTTGCTGGCCACACTTCCTCAGACACACTCACGGTTCAGTCCACTAACTGCTGCCTCTGGCGTTTGGAGGAGGCCTCACCCAAAGTCTCGCTGGAAAAGCACCAGGCAGCCCGGTCAGTGTGAGCTCCAATGCACCTCAGTGCTCTAAAGATGGCGACACAAATTTATGTGAGGGCGAGCAAACTTCTTACCTTGGTGAATCAATTCTGGGATGGCTGGGGACCGGGACACAATGTGAACCTGGCTCCATATCTGAACTGCCCCCAGCCCCAAGATGTTTACATCCAAACTGTTGGTTGGGGGCCTCCCTGCAACTTTCCCATGTCGGCAGCTATCGTGAAGTGCCGCATGAGGCTTTTTTTTTTGTATGTGTCAGGAAGCCTTTCAGGGATCCTTATTTTATCTAAATAAGGACAAAGAGCTTGTGCAGTGCCAGCGCTGCCCCACTGGAGTCAAAAGGCAGCTCTGCTCAAACGCCAGTGGCGTGAGGCCCGAAGATGTGCAGCTCCAGAGAGGACCCAGGAGGCGACAGCCTGTTCCTGCCAACCAACAACGTGGCTGTTTATCCAAAGGAACAGTGCTCTGTGTGAATGATGATAGGTTTATTTTGCAGTCAGCGTCACAAATTATGGCACTTTTCCATCTATTGTCCTATATGCTAAGTAAACATCATAAACCATTCTGTGCTATGGGCTTCTGAAAATCATAATGCAAGAGTCACCATCAAGGAACAATGAGAGAGCAAACAAGGAAGCCAAACCATATACGTTAGCTTTGTTTTCCATATGGCGGAGTAGTGTATGACTTGGTTTCTCCTGTCATGTCTTTTATGGTGTTTTTTAAAGCTACTATGCTGTGTTATATGGCTCCATTCATAAAATTAAATTGTACAGGACAGGAAATCATTCCCTTTTTCATGATCGTATCATCTAAACCCATGCTGCAGGCGACAGGCAAAAATTACTAGTCCTGATGCATATTTAAGGAGTTTCTTCTGCTGCATGGATCCCACATCAATAAGAACCTCTGCACATGCAACAAGGCAAAAACCCACGGGGTAGACTGAAAAGATTTTTGTGTGTGCGTGTGTGTGGTTTGGTTTAATTTAAAGATGTGCAGATAGAGTTTTCACTCAGCGCGCGGTACTGATTAGTGCAAGGCAGCAAACTTGCCTGGAGATCTTATGGCCCCAGAAATCAAGCTGTGGGCTGGTAGTGATTGGAAAGGTTTAGAGGGTGATGATTTGATAATTTCTTTAGTCCAGAAGCCTGCAGAGAACACACACATGCAAAGTCTGGTCTAGGGCTGCCCGATATCCCAACTGCCCTGAACACAGGTACTGAAGACTGGTCAGTATGGACATACTGACATGGGACAGACCCACCTAGGGGCATCCCAGAGAGGGGTATCTGCAGGCAGCCCCAGGCAATGGCACATGTATTCCAGGCCTGTTTGGTCCATAGGCTCTGGAGGTGCTACAAACAGCTATTTAAAACTAGATAAAATAGATCTTATATGTGCAACAGCAGTTTGAAAATGAGGAGATGAAAGATAATGCCCATCCCTAGATAATAACCCAGTCCTATCTGAGTTTGCATTGATAAATGAGCAAGGCCTAGTTCCTTGTGGCTCTCAGTCACGCCAAACCCTCACGTTGCTCTACTTGCCTAGGATGTGCACGGCACACATGGATTTCAGACACCCCACCAGCATCCAGGCTGAAGCCACATGAACTCAAAATTCATTCCAATGCAAAATTTTCCTTGGGAAGGAGAGACAGCATGTCCAATATTTTTTTATTTAAAAATAAAAATCTCTTCATGTTTTTTCTTACCTGCTGATTCTATCTGTTGGCAAAATACACCACCAGATTAAAATATTGGCTTTTGGAATAGGGTGGTAAATCATAAATGAATGTTGTTTTCAGCATCATAATAGGGCATTTGGAGGGTTCTGTATGCTTTCCATATCCATGACATGAACACAGCTGTGTACTCACATATGAAAAACAAGTTTTCAGAACTGAACCACAGAGATCATTTATTGTTTGGAGTCCTTTCTCAAGAGAGCTCATTACATTTTATAAAAAAAAAAAAAAGGAAAAAAAATCCTTTATATTTCAGCTCTGCTCATTTAATATAACTATGACAGAATACCAAAAATCTGTGGAGCTTTAAATGTAGTATAATATATTACCTTTATACTTTAAAACTATTTCTCTTATGGCGTAAGAATGCTCCAACTCTCTTCTGCAAATGTGTACAGCAAATACAGAGTCAATTTTATGTTGCTGTACACTGTACATTGAATATTTCTATATGTGCACAGCTGGAAATATTAATTCTTAAGAGTCTACTTGTGAGCAAATGTACATTAAAGGTCCGTTACACATAATGTATATTTACAAATGCACATCTCTCCTTACCCTGCAAAATACACACAGTTTGATCTTCAGTCATTCATCTACCCGATATATCCCATTTCCTAAGCTCTTCACTTAACTTCTCCTGCTGTTGACTATCACACCAGGCAGAGCATTCACGGAGCTCGTACTGGGCTGCCCTGGCAGGGAATGGTCCCAGTTCTCTGCTGCAAAGGCATCTGACCTGGTTCTGCAAAAATCACAGGGCACTTCACTCTTTAACCACCTCCCTGGACACGAGCAATGAAGCACTGTCTCTAAACCCTTTCATTCCCTGGGGGTCCACCGAAACCTCTGCTATGCCATGTGTGTTTTGGTGCACTGCTCAGTGAAGCCATGCAAATCTGTGTAAGTTGATACAATGATGCTGAAACCCTTCCTGCAGGGTTTGGGCTTGTCACCAGTTAACCCAGCTTCAAAGCCTTATTTAGTTTAAAGTGAGCACGATCCAGCCCTGAAGTGGAGGGTGGGGGAAGGAGAAAGAAAGAGGGTGGACAGTATTTATCAAAAAATTGTGCTGGGGTGGGAAGTGGAGGGATGGGAAGGGATGCCCAACTTCTTCCCTGGGCATGAGAAATAAAAAGCATTGTGGCAAGTGAGCAAAGCTCCTCTGCATTCCTGCTGTGCCCATCTCCAGAGAGGATAGCAAAGCACAGATGTAGGAGAAGCAGCCAAACCGCCTGGGAGATGGAAAACCCAGCCCCCTGCACCCCCTCCCTCCCTGACTCCCTCCTCATCTATGTTGCTTGGGGGCTGAAAGGATTTTTTCCAGCAGTTTTGCACCCCTGTCCCTGCTGGAAGTCCCAGCCGGGTGCAGGGGCCGGATCCCCATGGCTCTGACAGCTCCGTGCGTGGGCATTCACGCAGCCGGGGTCCCAGCTCTCCAAAACCCAAGCACAACACTGACAGCCGGGTTTTAATCACGCAAGGGCAGATAACCATCAAACGCCGCTAATTTCCAACAAATTATCTAATCCAGATGCTTGCTGGATTTGAGTAAACACTGCACCCAACAGGATCATAAAACAAATAAGCACAAAGCGGTTTAGGGTTTCAGCTCTCGCCTCGCCTAGCCCAGTACCCTCAAATGGGGAAAAATGCAAATCAGGTGATCCTGCGCTTGTGTCTGAAACCAGATCGGTTCCTGGGGGGTCACATGCAAGCCCCCCACATAGTGCGGGTGGGCTGTGGGGTGCTCGGGATAGCTGGTGACAGAGCAAGAAGGGTGAAGCCAGCACTGCTGCAGGCAGAAATAACGACCGAGGCTGGGAGCATGGCGGCCAGGAGGCATTTGTGGTGTGAGTGAGCAGAGGGGCTTTGCAAAAACCTCGGTGGGACCCTGATACAGCCCCTCTCCCCCTGCCACATGGGGAGTTCAACACCCACAGCATCGCACCGGTGGAGGAGAGCATCTCTGGCTGCTGGCTTTGCACGTACAGGCAGCTGCCTGCAATGTGCCTGCCCGATGCCATTTGGCTCGCTGGCATCGAGCTGCCTCAGAAACCTCCCCAGCTGGCTTTCCAAGGCAGGGAGTATTTAGAATCCATGTGTTTGGAGAGCCGTGCACACACATGTGAACAGAGGAGCGTGTTTTAGGCAGCGGGAAGCAGTTCGGGAAATGGTTAATAGTTTTTTTCCTGGCTTGAGACAAGAGACAGATCTTGTCTATTGCAGAAGAACATTTAAACTTCAGTTTTGCAAGGGCAAAACTGTGACCTGGAGACAGACAAATATGCATGTATGCACACACACACAAGGCGGAGAGATATTTTTCCCTTCTTCGGGACCAGACTATTTTCTTGACTGATTCTCCTGTAGGATCACATGCAAGACATTCCTCGAAAGGAAAGACATATTTTCTATAGCCATATAATATTTTGTGAAGTACACATCACAAAATGCCCTTTCTGTAGTGTGTAGGCAGGGTACATGGTGTATATATAAAAATATGCACTACATATGGTGATGGACAGATGCTGTATGAACACACATGAAGTAACCATGCTCTGTCGAGTCCAGGGACTTATTTAAGTAAAGGATTTATTTTACAAATTTCCTTACACATAAACATGCACACACACAAACACACACACACTGGAAACATATGGGATGGAAAACATTCTTTTGCATAAATCTGCAATACTGGATTTAAAGTCACAATTACCCAGAGGTTATGTAAGCTTTGAACAAGGAGGAAAAAAAAAAAAAAACGTAGTATGTCTGAGCAGGCCTTCTGGTGAAGAAGGGGAAATGGCACCTCCCCACTCGCAGTGTATTGTCTATTCTGTTTCAAATTGGGAAAAAAAATGTTTTCCCAATTCCATAAACAACACCCATCCTTCTTTCAGCAATTCATGGTGGTCCTAGTTCACAAATGTTCATAAAAAAAAAAAATAGCCCCAAATATTCAGCTTCCCAACCTTTTTTTCTTCTTTCTTTCTTTCTTTTTTTTTTTTTTTTGCCATATGAAGAAATAAACCAGCAGTGTTGCCTGTTCCCAAGAATTTTCCGTCTTCCCCCTTTGCAGCTAAAGCTGATCTCTCCTTGCTGCTTCTCTCCCCTCTGCTCCCCCTCCAGCTCCTTGTATGTATAATCTCCTGCTCCCCTCCAAGTGTGTTATTTGGTTTTGGAATTATATCTATTTACCCGGAGTGGAAGTTGCACAACGGATGTGTTTATGCGAGAAAATTATATCACTGACAAACGCTGATTGGCATGTGGACATTGCAAGAGAAAACTACAGAGGACATTTTCATCAGCTTGGAATAACACAATGATTGTGTTTTCAGCAGAGCTAATGGATCACATACCCCTGCTCACTCTGATAGCTGTTTACACGAAGGACGGCTTCCCAGATGCAGCCAAAAGAAAAAAAAAAAAGAAAAAAAAAAAAGAAAAAAAAGCTTGGAATAAGAAAACCCACCCCAGCAAACACAGCAATAATAGCAATAATGGGCGATCGGGGATAATCCTGCGGAGGAGGAGGATGGGGCTAATTCTCATTTGCACTAAGATCCCTTCACAGAGGGAAAGGGGCGTTGAAGAGGGTGCAGAGGATGCAGTGCGTGCGGGGCTGGGTGGGACGACCCCTCTCCCCAGCTCATGAGTGCCTCAGGACATGGGTGCCCCGGCTCCCACCTGGCTTCGGCTGGGCTTCAGGAGGCTTCCTCTTCCTGCGGACTTCAGTGAGGTCAGTGCTTGGGGCAGGGAACTTATTTTCTTGCCTTTCAGCAAAGAGCAAGTTGGATTTTTAGCATGGAAAGACAATGATGCTGATCATCTGGTCAGTCTCCGCTCTTGAAAATACTCTCCCCATCTTGAAACAAAAATAAGGGAGAGAAGTGTACGTGGGCACAGGAATCAGAGCCCCCTCCTCACCCAAAAGCCTCCTCCCTTCTCATCATGCACTTGGCCTTCTCTGGAGCTCACCTATTTACCATGCAAATATGTATATCAGGCACAAAGCTCCCAGCCCAGGGAAAACACGTTGCGCACGCTTCCACCACTGTGTCACCATGGTCTGCCAAATGAGATCGACAGATAGATACTCATTTTTTTTTCAAACATTGTTTGGAGACCAGATCTGCAACATCCATTTTATCTACCTCCATATTTTCCCTTCTCTCTCTCTTTTTTTTTTTTTTTTTTTAAGAAAAGGTGCCGTTCATCTAAAGATCAAACAGATCAAACAAACGATGTCTCCTTGGAATCCAGACTGCTCATCTACCGCATGCTCCCAATTTCACATCTATTCCTGCCTTTGAGAAATCCAAATCTGCCACATGGTGTCCAGCAAAACCTGCCTGATTTTGCTCTTTATTGCTTTTTGCATGCCTCGGTGTTTAAAGAAGACCCGTCTTTTGAACAGCAGCTCACAATCTGATAATATTTCTCTTTGAAAAGTCAACATACTATCCTTGTTTCGAATTCAATTATACAGCAGGCTTTCTCTCCATGGTATGCAAGCACTGTATTTAGGTTATATTAAATTATGTTTTAATAACATCCACTGGCTTTTTTTATCCACCTCAGTCTTTAAAAGTCTTAGTCCCTCCAAAGGAGGGGGGGAACCAGTTTATTAATGCATCACTTCAGAATTGTTTTTTAATTGGAAACATTTTGCAGAGAAAAGACCATTAATAAAATTCGATTCCAAATCAAACTTCTCTGTGTATGTTATTTTTACTCTGCAGTCAAACGCTTTTATTAGATTTAAAACTTTCACTGTTCTTTTTTATCTCTAGCTGTATAATGTTCTACAATAAAAAAAAAAAAAAAGGTCCTAGCGACTCCGAAGTCTGGCAAAATAATATACTTTTTTGGATGTCTGTGTATGTTGCCAATTAGTTTTGCTGTAAATACAGACCTCCATCCATCATCAGTCTCTGGGTGGCTATAAGAGATCTAATTTGTTTCAGATGCCTTGTGCTTTCCGAGCTATTCACCAACTCTGCTGACCTGCTGCGAAGACCAAAAGCTGCAGAAGGATGACTGACAAGGGAAACTGGAGCGAGACCTATCTGCTCAGGGCCTGATCCTGCCTCCCAAATGAGGAAGGAGGCGAGCTCCCCCCCTCCACCCCCCTCCTTTTCTCTCTCTCCTCTTTTCAGAAGCTCGTAGCTTCGGAGAGGAGCGCAAAGGCGTAGGACCCGCGTTAGGGAGGCTATGACAGGGTAATGGAAAACTCTCCTCCTCGATCCCTTCTCCCACCTCCCCTCTCCTCCTTTTACAAGCCGTGCTTCAAACCTCCCGTTCCCCAGGAATTTTACGAATGCCTGAGCTGAGCCAAAATAAACTCGTAAAGAAAAAGTTTCAAAAAAAGGTCACAGACCCATACGGCAAGTGCGAACCGGCAAATATCAAACCTTGGGCCAAGCAGCATGGGGAGGGAGCCCTAGGGCCATATGCAGCCCGGCCACATGCTGTTTGTCCACCCAAAGAGGATTCGATTCCTTGGTTCCCGCGCCCGGCTTTGTGTCCCTCCCCACGGGCATCCCGTCGGCCCCGGGAAGGCACCCATGGAGGTATCAGCACCTCCAAAAAGGAACAAAGTGGGGACAACTGTTCCTTCTGGGACTTTCGTGCTGGGGAGGACCGGATCAGAGCCGCAGGCTTGGGGGCTCATTGCAAATAGCCAGAAATATCCCTCAAAATTGTTTTTCCACAGATAATTGGGATTCCTGTTAAATGCATTGTTTGTGCATGTGTGTGGAACGTGTCTTCTTTTCTACAGAAATAATCCTGACTTGTTAGGGGCAATTTAAAAGAAAAAAAAAAAAAAAGAAAGGAAAAAAATAAAGAATTGGAAAAAAAAAGGTTGCCAGACTGAAAAATGTGACCCTCATACCAGAGAGGCTCAGATCCGCAGTCCCCAAAGGCAAGCGGGCAGGGACTGGGTGGGAGCATCCCCAGCCCTCCTGATGTGGTCACGTAGGAGGCAGCTCGAGATGCTGGGATAAGGCATCAAAGGAGGGAGTTTGGCTCAGCAGGATCCGCTCAAGGGTGCTGGAGAAGAGTTCTGGGTGCTGACTATTGTTGCAGTTGCTAAAGCATTTTGCATGTGAAAGCTGCTGGATAACAAACCATGGTAGAAACAGTTCTTCAAGCTGAGGAAGGAGCCACCCTGCAAAGGACAGCAGCTGGGAAAGGAGAGCAAGGCTCTTGCTTCCTTGTGCTCCAGCCCTTCCAGCACAGGCACTTGCACACTCTGCTCAGCCCACACCCAACAGACAGGCTCCTCCACAAAATCCTTTCCCTTGCTTGTTTCTCAGTTCTGCTCCAGAGATGTTGTTGTGATCCAGAGCACACGTGTGCTCAGGATCAGTGTGTACAGATCACCCCCATGGGGTCAAAAGCTTGTCCTAATGCAGAAAGCTCCAGACAGCCATTTGTGAGGCCGCGCAGTGAAGCAGATTGGTGAACCGATCCAGCAGAAAATGAATCCTGCTACAAAAGAGCGGGGTTTATGGGTGCATCCACCAGGAGAAGGGTGCACCTGGGAATGAGGAGAAGAAGGAAGTGCTGGGAGGGCTCAAATTAGCATCTTTGCTGAAGTGAAATGAAGTGAAACAAAATGTAATGAAATGAGATAAAAGAAAACAAAACACAAAATTGCACAGAACTAGCTTTGGTGATTCAGAAGGGTCTGTAAGTGTCCTATGGCGTCCGAGGATAAGAAAGCTTTAGGTGAAAATGATGCAGGTTGCTCCCTGCCCTGGCATCACGTGCCCTGGTAGGGGACATTATCAGAAACCCACCGCTGCTGGCAGCACAAGAAAGGTGGGCATCGTGGGGGGAGCACCTGAGCCCCCAGGACCTGCTGGGACAGCTGGGGATCCTCATGTCCTAACCCACGCTGGCACTGCTGCCATCTGTCCAGGCACACCGTTACAGGCATACTTGTGAAAATGCGATGGCACTTCTCGAAATGAGCATCGCTGTTGCAGTGCTCAGGGAGGGGAGGAAAGTGTCGGGGGATCCCCCTTTTTCTATGGCAGGGCATGCTTCGTTTTCATTGTGTTGGGGGGCGGGAGGGGGCAGAATTACTTTTACTCCAAACCATATGTAGAGCATCAACAAATGCACATCCTGTGAAGTTGGGCGTGTTGCAAGAGGGATTACAACGCAGGCAATTTATAGCAGCTGCCTTAGTAGCCTCTTCTTCCACGCATTATTCTGTCAACATTGTATTTTCCTTGGAAAAACATCTACAGTAGTTTAAATCTCTTTACTGAAAACAGATCTACTACAGGTGCTTTAGAGTTCATCCACGGGATATGAGAAGGTTGAACGTCCCCAAGAAAGGGAAATTTATGTCAGTAATGACTAATTGATTTGCTTGGCTTTAAAATCCCTAATGTATTTTCACATTTTTCCCTCCCTTCTATTTTACAGTGCTAATAAAAGAAGCTACATCATATATTTGTGTTATATGTGGGTTTATTCTGGGAAATCCTTACTTTTGCAATGTGTTTATGTTTTCCCTCATTTCCTTTTACCTTTCCTTTATAAAAGGGCTTGTTTTTATAGCAAATCAATAGGTTAAAGGTGAACATTAATGAAAAAAAAAAGTGTGTTTGGAAAATATATGGTGAAAACAAGGCCAAACTGGAAACCAAATCTTTGTTCACTGGAAATTAAAGACACGCTTTCCACATTGAAGTGGTCTAAATGCAATATATTGTGGTAGGGCAGAGTGAGAACTGCACACTCCGCTCCAAAGGCTCCCAAAACCCACCCCAAAAGTCTCCAGAAATGTTCTGATCCTCATAGGGATGAGGCGAAGGGTTAGTGCACCCCTGTTGGGGGTCGTTTATGGAAAAGGTTCCTGCAAGATCCTTTGCAAAAATAAATATTTTTACTAAATCCCTGGAGCTCCTTGCAATTCCCCCTGCTCACAATTATAATTTCCCCATTAGGAAACTTCCTTGAAAAAACCACTTTGGCTCAATAGGAATGTGTTTTTTCAACAAAGCTGAAACATTTTGATTTCAGCCTTTTTCTTTTTCTTTTTTTTTTTTTACTTTGCTCCACAATCATTCATCACGCTCCAACACAGGGCGTTCAACAACACCAGAATGGCAATGTCACACAGAGGAGTCAAACCTGTTGCTCTGCTTTCATTTGGGAGGAAATATTGTTCCATTCTGAGGGAGGGATAAAATAAAATAAAATAAAATAAAATAAAATAAAATAAAATAAAAAATAAAACTGTGGTGACAGCAAAAAAATTCCCTTAAACTTTGTAATTTGGAAAGTAGCAGAAATTGGTTCTGCCAACGGTTTTGTTAATGCTGTCACAGTGTGTGCCAGTCTGACCAGACATCCACTTGGACATGTAGACAAGGTCCCTTTCCATGCCTTTCAAGACCACCAGAAAATTTCAACCGAATTTAATGCACAGAGATGGGCGCAGACAGCTTTGGAGGTCTTAGTAGCTCTCCCATGGACTGAAGAGTCCTGTTGGACCAACTCATTTCACTGCACTGTGCCTCAATTTCTATCTGTGCTCTGAGGTGAGCAATGGGAAACACCTTTTACAGCATGTTTTGAGATTTACAAGTGACATTTTATCACGACGTGATACAATGCTCAAAGTATCTGAGCATACCACAGTTTCTGACTTCACACTATTTACAAATTAAAATTACTGAGAAGGCTGTTAATAGTTAAAAGCACTCAATTAGGACTGTAGTCAGCCCCACTAACCAAGCAGAGAACAAAATTATTTACAAAACCACTTGAAAGGACATCAAAAGAAAGAATTCCGTTGCCTTTAAAATAAAATCTTCAGCTCTGTGAAATTCATGACATTCTGCCTAGAAAACTCTCCCTACTAAACACGCATTTTGATTTAAAACGAGAATACTGAAGGGATACTCCATGAATCACTGAAAGCCAGCTAGGAACAGAGGCATTCCTTTAAATTATAAGGAGTAGAGGAAAGACTGGGCTAGGGAACACGAGGTCTCCATATGTCTCTATATGTGTCCATACAGGCTCCTGCACACGATTTATAAACACCCTATGGAGCAGGGAACCTAACTTGCAAGCTGACAAAACCTGTGGAGGTTACAGAATGGATGGTTGCCCATTTCCTCCTGGGATCCTACTGCCAAGATCTTCGGGGATGCAATCTGTTCTAAAATCAATTAATTTTTACAAGGACCACTCCCGCTGAACCTTGCAATATCCATCCTTTGCCACTGTCTAATCGAGTTATTACCCTCAGGTCACGGGAGCTTTGGCACACCAAAGCGTGCACATGGTGGTGTGTGTTGCTGGAAGCTATTATCTCAGGGAGCTCACAGGATACGACAACTTGGGGATGTTGTTTCCACCGAGAACCAGAAATCACTTTCTGGGCTGACTGATGTTTGAAGAGGGGCCATCTGTGCTGCCCAAATTGATGTTGACAACTGTGTTTGATGTCTCTGTCTCAAATAGTAAAGAAAAATCGCTGTTTTGTTTTCTCGACTCTGCATTTTCTAACTTCGTGTCAGTGGAGGATAAGAAGAGAATTGATAGGCTCATACTGCAGGAAAAGAGTTTTTATAAAATACCGGGGAAAAAGAACAGCACTTTTAAACAGGAAGGGTTGCAAAAGCCTGGAATAGGTTGTCTGGAGGGGTGGTGGGATCTCTGAAAGCAAGGCCATTAAGAACAGGTTAAACAAACAACTGTCCAAGAGGTTTAGGCAGAGCCGGTCCGTGCTTGGGGCAGGAGGCGGACAAAGATGACCTCTGATGGCCGTTTCCAACACTATTATCTGTTCTTAATAATGCTTGAATATCCTGTTGTGCTTTAGGTTGAGGGTCTTTCTTACAAGGCGCTTTCTCAAAATGCTGTCCAGAGTTAATTAACTCATACCCAAGAGGCTGGAATGGACATCTGTAAGAGCGTAAGCCCCTACTTCTTCGAGTAAAGAAGCACGCAGGATAGTTGGGACCGGCGATGTGACCCAGGGAGGAATTTTGCTGTCCAAGACCTCACAGCTGCGGGATGGACCCATTGGGCGTCCTGCTGGCAATGTTTGCAGGGAGCTGCCCCATGTCCCCGCTTCAGGACTACAACCACACATGGCCTGGAATCAAGGAGCCATCAAACTGGACAAGAGCAGAGGCACTGCCTCAGAAAACAGGAGAGGACTGTCAGAAGAAGAAGCAGTTCAGGAGCAGAAAATCCAGAGGATTATTTTAAGTTACAGTATTAGGTATTAGGCAAGTCAGACTATTAGGTGCATGCTGCTCAGCAGCTTCAGAATCTCTGCTGTGGTAAGCTATTATAAATCACTGGCAAACTGCAATAGTGAATTTATTTGGAGTACTTGTTCTTAAATACCAACGTGTCAGGATTACCTGTTTCATGCTTGAGCCTGTTTATAAAATCATTCTAAAACTGATTACAAAAGCTCTAGAATGATAATGGTTGATATTATGTTTATATTGCAAAAGATTCCACTGTCTGGGCTTAGAGCAGGGAGTACCTGCCTTGGTTTAGTTTAGTGATGTTAGCGTTTCAAGATACCTAAATGTTTTAACCCAGCTTTGGCAGCCATAGGAATTCACCTCAGTTATCTTCAGCTATCTAAAAATTAAGGACGTATTTGAACAGACTCCTCTAGGCTCTCCTCTCAAGCAGGTTTACCTTTCCTTTCTTCATTCCTTCCTACAGCAGATATCTAGTAGGTGGGATGAAAGAGCCTGTGAAGTCACCACACTCACCATATGGGTTATAGAAGCAGCTGAAATTACACTAGTCATCTAATATCTATACATCTGACAGGAAGTGATAACCTATCCTTAGAAATATTTCTGTATGTTAAATTGATCAGTTTAAAAACCCTTTCCATCTCAGCGCTTTATGTCCGTGACCCAGTGTGATGAGAAATTTGCTGTTTGACTTTCCTAAAGAGATAGAGCCAGAGCTCTGCCTGCTCCAAGCCAGCACCACGTGGTCTTTGCTTTGAGGGGAAATGCTTTCTCCAAGACACCGGAAATCTTTGGTAACAGAAACACAGGGTTTGGGATGTTTTCTCGTGTTTCTATCAAATCGAGATATCAGATATGGTTGTCATTATTTAATAATGATAATAGTAACAATTTCTTAGATGTAAAAATAATACAATAATGATAGGTTTCGTGGAGCATACAAAAAGAAGACTAACAAATATAATCAGTTGCAGAAGGAACTGAAGAAAATCTGGGACATGAAAAGCAGAGTAACAACTGTTTGTGGTGAGCTGGGCTTTCATGATGGGGTTATCACAGCAGCAGCATAAAATGGAAACAGGGTCTACTGTAAAGCTATGTGTCCTCCAGATGGCAACATTGATTGGTATTTCTAAAGGAGTTCAGTAGAAGCAATCTTTCTCTGGGATACCCAGACCAGTCTTTGACACAAACTTGCTACAGTGCTGTCCTCAAGACCCTGGCCCTTGGCAGGAAAAGGGAACATCTTTGACAATATTCGTGACACTAAAAAGGGGGAGCAAAAGTATGAGCCTTGAAAAATGGCTAAAAAATGATGGAAATCAATACAAAGTCTTCAGATTCAGGCAGGTTATTTCCAGGAAACAAAACATCATTTATGACATGACTATCTGACAAAGGACAAAGAAAGATTTTAACCACAAAAAAAAAAATTCCCAAAGAAGAGATTAAGACCATTAAAGATGAGAAATGACAGTGATCTTAAAGATGTTTGAGTGTCTTCTAAAATCAGTGTATTTCCATTAGGATTTTGAGTCACCAGGGCTGCTGGTGTGAAGACATTTCTCATTTTGCAACAGCAACTTAACCTCTAAGTCTAGAACTGCCAGCTGATGGACATGACAGTGACACCTAGGACTGCAACAGTAATGGTATTTAGTGTCCTTCTGAGGCTTGTCATCGAGGATTTCATAATCATACAGAAAGGAGATAGGAGGATGAATTGTAGTGAAATATGAGACTTGCATGCACTTGTCATGAACAAATTTTAGTCACTGAGCTGAAGACAGGTGAAAATAAAGAAATAGGATAAGCTCCTTTGCTTTTATTAGCTTTACTAAGGTATCATTTCCTTTCCAGTACACGGCAGGTGAAGTTGCACTGCAACCACATGACACAAATTCTGCCTGGATTTTGTGATCTGAAAGGCATCGTTGTCATCTCCTGACATCCTGCTCCTACAATGGCCTTGGTGCAAGGAGAGATAAAGGTCAAAAGCCACGTTAGCAGAGATTTGCAGCCAAATGGCAGGCTGGTGAAAACGCTCAGCTCAGGTGACTGCGAAGGAGTGTCACTCAGCGGGCTGAGAGAAATCAGTCTCTGTTTCTGGGTTGGAAGAGGTGATTCATATTGGTTCAAATCTTCCATACTATTGCCATTTAGAGAGCAAATAAAAAATAAACTCTATCAGTTTCTTACACAGTCTCCCTCTCTCCCTTCCTTCTTCTCTCTCTGATTAGTTCATATTAAAAATGCCTTGAGGTTTCTGTGACTCATCTGTCCTCTCTAATAATGTTGGCTATTAATGAAGGGTTTCCTGGAAAACAGAAGAGTTCAAAGTTTCAAAAATCCCTTTTTCCATTGAAGTTTAATTTTTAGAATATTTTTTTACTTTCAGCAAGAATGAGACTGAAAGTCAGAGAACATTTTCCATTAAGATCTGCAGAAAAAAACTTCCTTTACTTTCTAAAAGAGGACTGCAGGGCTTGAAAGCAGCCTCTGCTTTCACCACTGCTGCCAGAACAAGAGTTAACATCTTCTACTTCCCTCCTCTGCCTTACATTAGGTGTAAAAACCACCGAGTTCCCAATTTCTGGGCACAGATGAGCCACAGATCCATTTTTACTTCCTTTCACCTACCCAAGCTACTTGTGATAGTCACATTCCAGTCCGCACTTGTTCCAAAGTACTCCATATACTTGGCCCTACAGAAGGAGATGACCTCTTTGTCTGATGGAGTTCTGTCTGGAATAATACTGTCTGGAATAATTTTGTCCAGGGAAGGGTTAAGACCACGGTTAATGACTTTATTTATCCTTTTAGCTCTCTAAGGTGATGAAATTTCTTCCTTATTTGCACTCTGCTTCCCATATATTTTCCATACTGAAAGGCTCACCAACAGCTTTTGTAGCAGCCCAGGCATGAATTCAGCCTATAATTTCTATTTGTTTATTTATTTGTTTGTCTGTTTTTACAGGTCAGTCCTGTTCCCAGTGCCATGAACAGAACAAACTGAAATCACATACAATTAGGACCTTGGTTCCTTTGCCCATCAAAAATCACAGACCTACAATGTATTATTTTTTTTGAAGAAATAAAATTTTGGTAATGGGAAAAAATAGGGCAAAAACATTTGCAAAAAATATCTTCAGACAAACTTTTGAAAAATCAAGCCATACACTTAATGAACACTGGGAACGGTTGCAGAAAGTTTTTTTTCATTAATTAAATTTTCATTGAAAACCACCCAGCCAAATGTGCTGGCTTGGAGCCATTCTTCTCCGCAAGCAATTTGTCACCAGGGCGGGCCCGAACCAAGTCACGGGTTACATGTGGCACCTTCGCCCACCACCATCACAATCTGTGCTCCAGTGGTGGGAGGGCAAGATCTGTTTCTTCTGCCTGTGTCGTCCTCGCCAAAATTAAAACAGCATGATTTAAACCAGCAGTAGCTGACTCGCTCAGATATGCTCTGGGATTGTAGATGGGAAATGATGCAGTGATCCTTCCTTATTTATTTTCTTGGTAAGAGCAAGGCAGCCTTTAAAATGTGACTGATGTGTTTGCGAGCTAATGCCCGGCTATTAGAAGGGGATCGCTGTCCTTTTGGGAAGCACACGTAGCAAAAGACCCTTCTGATGAAGCCGCAAAGCTAAAATGTTAATCAGATGAATTCTACCTCTATGGCTCTGGAGTAAGAGGTTAACAAAACACTTTCTGTGCCAAGAAGCTGTAAAATAAGCTTCATTTTAGATGTGATAGGGGAATATCTTCTTACTAATTGTACCAAGGTGTCTGCTGAATTAGCTGAGATATGATATATCAGCAGTCGCTGTAAAACCTCTGTGTGAAAACATCTAATCGAGTCAAAGAAACTAGCACTGGAATAGACCTCAAGGCAGATCAGCTGTGCCTAAACCTAAACCAGGCTCAGCAACGTCCAGTCACACGATCCATCCCCTGACCCCATGGAGAAGAGCTCTGACTGCATTTGTTCCTATTTACTCCTGCCCGGTCAGACATCCAGCAGCGGGCTCACTCGCAGCCCAGAGTTACCCGCTCCCAGCTGCATGCACTGCCGCTAATATTGGTACAGAGGTGAAGCTGAGACTGAAACCCCATGATGACTTTACCTTTCCCTAGTCTCTGTTCTAAAAACCATACAGTGAGAACCAGATGGAAATACCATCATACCTGTTCTGCCGGTGAGCATGAAATAGCACAATTATTCCAGCAATTGTCCCATTGAGATATTGTGACCTGTCTGCAAAGCCAAGAGAGCGATGAAAGATTCAGACAAAGCATGGTTTCTCTACAACCCCAGACAGATGCAGTCATGAGGTCCTTAGCAAGGTGCCTTCCACAGGGGGTCCAGATAGCACCCTGGCTTAGATCTCCTCCCACTTTCCTTTAACCATGTTATAGTATGACTTATTGGTCATATTCATGTTATATCTTCAAAATTTGGATCTGCTTTGGAAGAGTGGGTGGGCCTTAATTTTTTCCTCTGCAAATAAAGGATCATTTCCAATATTCTGCATCTCTCTTAGCAGAAGCAATTTCATAGAGGTAGGTTGTTCTAAAATATGTTTTTTTGTTCTGTTTTGTTTTGTTTTTTTCCCCCTCAGGCACCAGTAATATGAGGCAATTTATATGACCAGTGGAAGCCAACACTGATTTTCAGTAATTTCTCCTGATTATGTTTATCAATAGGTATCTCTCAGCAAAATGCCAAATCTTGCGAACATGTTTGGAAAGTCAAATATGTTTGTGTAATACAAACCTATGTCATGTCAGGAATTAGTTTGACTAATAGGGCTTTAATTAAATCCTTGTGGGGTCTTGGTGTGAAGAATAGACCCAGCTTCCAAAAAATTTAATTTATAAGATAAATTCACAAATATATCCATCTAATAAATCTGTCCTACATCCAATATTTGTCATAGAAATAACAACAGGACAGATAATTTATTAGACTATTTCCTATTGCATTATAATGACTATGCTCGATACTTTAAACATATTCTTCAGAGCACTGGAATGATGGAGGCTATAGCTAATGAAGATAAAGACTTCCAGGGTGCATTGATCCAGGGGAGACACACTTAGAGTAACTTCCAGACCTACATGTAATCACAGAAATATTTCCCTAGAGAACACAAATTATAGATGACTCTAAGGTAATATCCAACTGCCACTGGAGATACTTTGCAGAAACCACAACAGGAAATGTTTATTTTCTCAACCCTAATAACCTTTTCAATACAAATTATTTTGGACTTTTAAGAAAATTCCATTAATTTCCAATTAATTTTTTTCCTGCAAGATGCTTCACATTTATATACATATTAATATTTTTCTCCACTGCCTTTTTTAAAGTCAGCTCCTTGATTTCTTACTTACACGGCTGTTGTGTACGAAATAAAACGTTACCTAAACCGTCTCCGTTTCTCTTCCCTCAGAGAACAGCATGCTTGCAATACAGATGAGCACAGCAAAAGGTCATTTTTGCCCTGGTGTAAATACATGGGAATCTTAGTAACAGAGAACAGAACAGAAGTGGCGGGTCTAAAATGTAGTCCCAGCAATCCAAAATAACATTCTGGTATTTGTAAACAGTCTGCAGAGTTAGATTTGTCCCTAATCGATTGAGGTACCATTCACCCTTCAATTTCAGAAAGCTCAGAGGAAATATGCCCTTGCAGCCCTTCCTCCTGCACTATGTCTGCTCAGAACACCCTCTTCCTTCCTCCAGCGGAAGAAACCCCAGGTTTTGCATTCTTTACAGTCTATTTCTTTTATTTAGTATCGATAATAACATTAACATTAGTTTTTCATACCTCACAAACCAGTTGCAGGTAAATCTAGCGAGAGACCATGTGTCTGGCATGGAAACTGCACAGCCTTCCTGCTGATGTGAACCGATGGATGGCTTCACTTAATTTAGGCTAAGGGGGAGGAAAAGGAGTGAAAGACAACAGCTGAGGAAGGAGGTGGGTTACGTTTTGATCAAGCTTGCTGGAAGGTTCTTGAAGGCTCAGAAGTATTTGATTTATTTCTAATTGTATCAAGTAAAGTTCAGCTCTTAGAGCTTTCTCAGCATTGCTCCTGCTCAGTACGCAGCCACTGCTCCTCAGCCTTTGGGACTTGTGTCTGTGGTCAGGCTGTTGCTCTGACTCCAAAGGCTACTGAGATGAACTCTAGATAGCCAGCTTCTCAAGAGTTTGAATAACAAAACGTATAAAAAAAAAAAAAAGAAAGAGACAGCTTGGGTATGCTGATGATTTTCAGAGGAAAATCTGATTTGCAACCTGTGGTTTGGCTTTGAGCATTTTGTGTGCATGGATTTCATAATGGTGGAAATGAGGCAGTTAGCAGCCTTGGCTGGAACCATCCCGCTCTGGACAGACACGCTCCTGGGAAGTCTCACACCTCCCTAGTCCAAACACCTCTGCTCCAAAACTCTTTGCATGGGATTGCAGGAAGAGATCTTTGGGCAACAGACTCAACTACTGAATCCTAAGGAGTTTTTTGAAGAACAAGATAAGGCTACTTTCCTGCTGGTTTAGAAAGCCTACTGTGCCTGAGGACTTGTTTTCATCCCAAATCCACAAGCAAAGTGGGCACTTGTTTTTTTCACGTGTTTTCACATGCATCGTGCACTAAGCCTCCAGCACTGCAAAGAGTGATATTTCTCTATCACACCATTTCACTTCTTGCTGCAAAGTACATCTCCATGTAAGAATGGAAGAGCAAAAAGTGATCAAGTCCCCCACAACTGCAAAAGTGATGGAAATGGAGGATATATGGTATTTCTGCTCCTGTTTCCCCTCTCATAAACACAAAGAAAGCTGCAAAACATTTTCCCCAAACTTGTAGCAAGCACAAAATAAGCTGCAGAGAAGACCAAAAGCCACAAATTGCAACATAAACCAGGAGGAGAGCAGGAAAGATTACAGGCGCTGGGATGTCTTGGGGTCCTGCACAAAGCAAGGGAATTTGCTAGGTGCTAACTCCCAGGCGATACCCAGCACCGGGCTGTGCTGTGTGCTGCAGCTGAGGACAAAGAGGCGACAGGTCCCTGCCTCTGTCATCTGATGAAAAACGTATGCCTGACCCTAAGCCCAATGATTTAAAGCTGGTCATGTGAGCACGACTCCTTGAGGAGGCTCCAGAGGAATTGCTAACACCAGCTGGAGCGCCAACACAACCAGCTCAACCTCCTGCCTCTGGCTGTGGCCACTTTCCAGTGCTTCACAAGAAGGCAAAGAAAACTCTCAGAAGCCAAGTTACGTAACATTTACACAATATTATAAACTAACACAGTTCTGGTTTGTTTTTCTGTTCCCATGAACATGATATGACTCAATGGAAACTACTCTGCAGGAAATAGGCACATTTTGAATCCTAAGCTTCCAGAAATAAGATACCACTCAAAGGAATTTGGAAGCGGCGTACCTGTTGCAGGGATGATCCCAGGTCACAAATTAGAGCTGAAGAAAATAGAGTTTGGAAACAGTTGGGGGAAAAAAAAAATCAATAACTCTGCATCTGGCCTAACTGTTGTAATCATGGTAGCTCTGGACTGAGCCAGGTCATACGTATACATAAGTCATATGTCAGTATAACAAAAATCATTGTGACCTTCAAATAATACAGAAAAAATCTATAGTGTGACTCTTTTTTTATGAGTCCTTTTAAATGTTTGTACCAGCATTTTCTAAGTCTCCTTTCAGCTGCTAATTGTAATCTACAGTGGTGTTTGAAATCTGCCTCTGAATTTCAGGGTGTGAAGCCAACTTGAATGCTGTCTCCCCATCAGCTCTCCTGACAAGGATAAAGAAGGACAAAATGTTATGCAGACTTGTTGATAGAGGTGAAACTCAGTGGTTGCCAAAGATGGTTTCTGGAAACAGTGCAAACCCTCCACAGAAACCTTACTGGCATGCAAGACAATCTTTGCTTTTTACTAGTAGGCCCAAAACTAACATTTTCATAATAATTTTCCAGTATCAAAGTGATAGTTTTTATCCAAGACAGCTGAATACTACAGAACTGTGTAACAACAATTCAGTGCCAAACATATGCTATGTATATATTTTAACACCTTTGATAATAATAAAAAATGCATGTTCCTAGCAGTTTTCTCAACTTTCATTCAATAACAACATCCTCAAGTTGATGCTTTTTGTTTTCCTTTCATATTATTACAAACCTGTGTTTAATTCTCAGTGCCAGTTTGGCTTTTTAACCTCTCTTTCTACATTCCACTAGTAATGTCTGATTAAGAAATTAGCCTTTCAAGTGCTATAAAAAAATCCAAGAAATACAGTAACACAATACCATGGAAAACTGATATAATCTTTTCAAAACTATAAAAATTGGTCACCCGGAGGAACATCTGCATGGTAAAAATTTTAAACAAACTGGAAGGGAATCAGATAGCTCATAAAGAACCGAGCGGCTAGAAGAGTCATCGGTCGTTTACATATTTTGCTGTCATCCTGACTTGGAGAAGACTATCATTTTGAAGCATGTTTCTTCAGTTTTAGTTACCAGCATCTGGAATGAATTCCAGGATGGAACACTGAAAGTTTTTAAAAGGAAACTCAACCTTACAATAATTATTCCTTAAATCATTAATATGGTGAAAATGCCAGATGTAAAAATATGAACAAAATAAAATAAAATATGCTCCTAGGTATCAGTCAAATCCCTAATGTACATCTGTCTGTTTTCTCAGTTCATTAATATCTGTTGTAGTCTCAGATATTTTCTTTTATGTAAAAATTTCCACTTGCTTGTTATGTCTTCTGTCTTGCATTAGAGTTATTGCCCTAACTCTGGCTGTGTACATTGTGGAGCCGTGGATCTACTGTAATGCAGGCTTCCCTCCAGCAGAAAATATCAGTGTGTTTGTCTTCTGTCCATCAGCATGGGAAACATTTGGACTGGTGGGTAACCAAAAGGGACCCCATCCTGAAAGAGAGGTTTCACAATGACCTCAGGGCTTTGTCAGCATGGAGCTCCTCACAGGATCCAGGTTTCATTCATGGGCACAAGATATTACACAGAGAGACCTAGCTGTGAGGGACTTGCAGAGCACCAAGGCGTGGCAGTTCAGTCTGCACCTTCACGCCCTATTCACACTTTCAAAGCAGAGGGATGAAAGCAGCAGAGGGAGGCAAGGGCGACTGATACAAACTATTTGATGCTCCATTCATTTCAGGATGACAACCCAAACCATTAGGCCAAAATCTATTTATTTATTTATTTTTTATCCACTTGAAGTACAGTAGCATTACTGCACAGACCAGTAAAGTTGTATTTAAATCATTTAGGAGGACCAATTTCATTGAAAGCTCCTGGAACACCTAGCTGGACCCTACCAAAGCCCCAGTCATTCACTCATTTGTACTAATGTCCTCCCTCCTTCCACAAAGGAGATGCCTCCTCAGAGCTCCACTGAGCACTCCAAGTGCCACTTAGCAGTTTTGCAGATTAATGCTCGTCTGAATGTTACTAATTTGGCCAGGCGACTATATAATGAGATGCTTACAAAGTTTATTCATCACTAAAAATAAATGTTAAGCATCTGGTTTGCAGGCTATTCCCATGTGCCATTCAGGTCTGCATGCTGGAGAACCAGATGGAGCTGGAGGGAGACCAATCACAGCACAGAGGGATTACATGTCTGAAAACCATGGTTAACTTAAATAAGCAAGTTGCCATCCCTCCATAAATCCTGCATCTACCACCAGATGTGTGACAAGACTATTGCACAGGGCTTTCTAGCCCAGGCTCCCCTGCTCTGGGGTGGCAGAGGAGAACGCAGATCATTTATGGCAAGGGACAGCTCTCCCTTGAAAACAGCCCGCTTGTCAGCAAAGCTACTCTCTGTTGGTGACCATCTGAAAATAAAGCCTGGATGACTCACAAAGCAGAAAACCATCAAACGGTGGGGGCTACACTGTGCTAGGTGAACCGTCCTTCTGTCCCCAGCAGAGGTGGAAATGACTCATCCCCCGCTAAGCCTGGGGCAAGTTTCTCTCTGCCATGTTAACCAAATGTAAAGTGGGTTTCTCAAGATGTTTTTTGCAGTGAAGCCATAGGTGATGTTTGCTTTCAAGCCCTGATTTAAGTACACAAAGTAGCATTAGATGTAAACAAAGACATTGTCTCTACTGAAAGCATTTACTAGCCTGTGTAAGTGCTGCCAGAGAAGGTTGAGCTGACAGCTGGATACTCCTATTTTCCTTTTCTATTACTGTGTGATGCTGTGCAAGAAGAAGCACTTTTCTGGTGTCATAGGTTTCACGTTAACCGGGAAAGTAAGGTTAGGAGATTCAAGGTCCCCAGGATCCCAGGAGAAAGGAGGTCATTCCTCATCCAAGAGAAGAGAGGAGGAAGGGAAACAACCCAATTCAGCATTAGCAGAAAGAAGGAACAAGCTGGGTTTTGCCAGAGCTGGATGAATCAATTCCTCTAGATAGGAGGTATATTATAATGTAATATAATATAATAATAACAATAAATAAAGGAGCTAATTTCGTGTTCTCCTCAAAGAACAAGTTCTCTAAGGAAGCAACACCACGCAGAAGCAGAACTGATGGAGACGCCAGAGAGAAGGTAATTTTTCAACAGTTATGGTTTGTCCCTAGAAAGGAGCACAGGATGAGAAGTTCATATCTGGATTCCAGGCACCCCAAAATTCAGGGTTTTCAGATTCTGGGGTTTTGATATTCAGTACCTTACACTGCTAGGGAAACATAATAAGGTACGCTGCTTCCAGGAACCACAGAGTGCAAGTAAACTAAGTGGATGAGATCATTAGCACAAGAAAAATATTTCTTTCCTCTGAAATCAGAAATCAGTTAAGCTGCTTAAGTGTAAGAAAAAAATGCATCTCCCACTCTTTAAATCAGCTGTGAACCTCTTAGCTACTGCTATCTGAACATTGTGTCTCACTCTGCCATGTTTACCAGTTTGCCTTGAAATACCAAATGTTGGGATGGACAGAGTAAGATTTTCGACTTGTCTGATACCCCCAGATACCAAGAATCTCAGGAGAAACTGCAGCACAGAAGAAGTCCACAGTGCCCCAAACCTTGGACGAGAGTTAATCCAGCTAGCAGACACAAAGCTGCAGGAAACAGGACTTCTGAAGCCACACCGCTCACCATGCAGGCTGTCTGCTGCACAGTCCAGACTTCCTTTCCTGCTTGCTGCCACCCCCTGACACGGCAGAGTCCTTGATGTGGGGTGGAGAGGACCAGAAAGAGCTGCAAGGGGCTGCAGCGGATGTGATCCACGCTTGTCTGCGTGATAGTAAGCAGAGACACAACAGAGCGTCAGGAAGGGTGGTTTTGTGGTCGTGTGGTTCGCCCACGGCCCAGATAATCAGTCTCCACCATAACGTTTTTGCTTTATCGGAAGCAAGTGCTTTAATGTGGCTGTGGCTCAGGCCCCCATCTGTGGTGATAACGCATTAAGGGGACGCTGTGCTGATGGGAGCCACATAGGTGTGATGCATGGGGACATGGGCAGGCAGACAGACAGGCTGATGATCTCATGAAACTTCACTGATTTAGAGCCAGGTTAGATGAAAGGGGATGGATTATGGACAGTTGAAGCAAAGCTGGAGAACATATTGGAAGGTTTAATGGCACTGAATCAAAACTGACCATCTCGGGAGGGGAAGGAGCTTCTACATGTTTGGTATAAATACTGCCGCTGGCTAACTTGAAGTAGTGGAGACCTCTTCTGATATCACTCAGCACAGGAGGAGAAGCCAGGCCATGTCCAAAAGCACTCCGGATCCTGGGCATACTGAGGGGACCGTATGAAAATCATATCTAAGCCAAGGGCATGCTAGTAAGATATCCCAGAAAAAAATCCAGCTGTTCAAGGGCTCAGGACACCCCCATGGCATTCTTCTTTACAGAAGGCCTGACGCCAGAACTGAGACCTCTGCTCCAAGGTTTTGGGACTACTTGGAATCACTGAAGTGAAGGAGAAAGCAAACGATAAGAGTCATTGGGTGAGGACTGCACAACAGTGCAGTTGGGACAGTTTTACAGAAGGTCAGATTGCTCCTAGCAAAAATATTTTGTGGGTGGCATGAAACTAGTCCTGCTGGCTAGTGTCCATTTTTACTGGCAGAACTATCACTTATTATCACCTGTGATTTTTTTTTTCATTTTTTTTTTCAGTTATGATTTATGGGTTAAGTTTAAAAAATCATAACTAATAAATTTTACCCACTGCTATTTCTGGATCCCTGAAATACAGTTTGGGGGTTCTAGCTACAGGGAAGTTTTGAGATATGACTCTTGTCTTTTAGTCCAAAGGAAAGCGATTGCTCAGAGTCAGAGTCTTGTGTCCAGTACCTAACAAATGGAAGGGGAACAGAAGTGAGACAGAGCACATTCCACAGCCTGGTATGTTTAAGGAAAGGGGTATAGCTTTCACTCTCCCGCTGTTAGACAATAATGCGCTGACTGAAAATGTCAAGCTTCAGTTTAAACAAAATAAAAGACTGGAGGGCCCAGGGCAGAGAATTTAAACACATATTAATTAGGGCTGGTAATACTCTGACATTTGCTGGATTTTTAATAAACTGATGAATATTTCTCCTTCATATTTTAGTGACATGAAATCTTTGCAGCACAATTAATTTCAACGAGTTTTGGTCAAAGGGTGTGGAAGGAAAATGAACATACAACATCATAGACTTGAAACAGAAGTACTCTTTGAGTAACGAGGAAACTCATTGCCCTCTGCATGAGAAAATTGCAGCTCGGGACCTTGAGAGGAATTTATTTACTTGCAGGATATGATTTATTTAAATACAAATAATGATACGAAAAGAAGAGGAAGACAGAGAGAAAATATTAATAAAGCTCCCTTAAGAGTACAACACAGCAGAATGAAAGACAACCCCAAATGTGGAAGTGCAACACAAACTTATGTTAGCATGAAGTCTTAGGTTCCTATGTTCATAAACAGCAAACAGGAAAAAAGAACATTTTCTGGAAGACACTGAAGATTCAATTGTTATTATAGTAATGAGCACCAGAGCAACATCTCTTGACTAGTTTATAATCCCTTCTGTAGCACTCATGCAAGTTTAAGGTTCAGGAGGTTCCTGCACCTAAACAGAGCAATAACACTTCCACACAAATGGACATTGGATATTGGAGGTTTTCCTAAGTGCTCCCAACCTCTTTGGCACAGTTCCTCCTTTCTCTTTTGCTAGCTACAACGGTATTTCTTTATGTGATGAGGGGCTTTATAGACTAGGTCCCTGTTGTGCAAGCTATGGTTGCACTCAAGAAGCACAAGTCTAGCCCAGGGCCATCTGGGAAGTTCAGTCATGACTTATAGCTCAGCACAAAATGGCACAGCAATAACATCAGCCACTGCACTGGCACAAATTGAGATACAGCACACAACTAGTGTCTGAAGAAAAGCAACTGGACAAATGCTACCTCTGCACCACTTAATGTGTTACAGAACACATAGTCCATCACAGCGATCCTGAAACAAATCACATACACATGAGCATGCTCTCTTCCTACTAGTAAGTGAAATTTGTATGCATGTGGGGGTCTTAGCTTTGCTAAGAGAAACCCTAGGGTGCAGTTATCACAGAAAGAAATGGACTGAGAATGTATATACTGTAATAAAGAGATTTTTTGTAGCATTTAAAATGTTAGCTCTTACACTAAGCACAGGGTGTTCAAATCCTACACATAAAGACATTCAAGCAGAGAGTAGAGGTGGACATCCTCTTTCCAGATTTTAGTGAAATTTTATATTTTTAAAATACAGCACTCACATTTCTTCACATTTTTTTCAGTCTATGAATCTACAAAGTTTTGAAATTAAAAACTGAAAACCTTGAAATCTAAGTAAACTGCTGTTTAACAAAAAGTGGAACATTTTTCAAATAAACATTAAAAATGATTTATTTTTACAGTCACTTGGCTTCAAAATGACAGAAAGTGGTTCTGTGTTAGGTTGTGGCTATTATTGTTATTCCTATTATTATTATTATGCTCTTGTTATCGCCAGAATCAATGACATACTGGTATTCACTAAATCCTAAGATTGTCCATCAGAGACCGTCTTGGTTTTGGCTGGGCTAGAGTTAATTTTCTTCCTAGTAGTTGGTGTGGAGCTGTGTTTTGGATTTAGGATGAGAATAATGCTGATAACAGACTGATGTTTTAGCAGATCAGTGCTTGCACAGAGCCAAGGCCTTTCCAGCTTCTCGCACCGCCCTGCCAGCGAGGGGCTGGGTGTGCTCAAGGAGCTACTGCAGCTACTGAAACATCAGGAAGACCCATATGCTGGGTATCTTACTGATGTTAATTTGAAAGATTGTCCTTGCCTCAAGCAAATCCTAATTTACTTTTGCACTCAGGAGAACACTGAACAGAAATAGTTGATTAGCACAGGAACTGGATTGTCACAGATTCCTGATGTCACAAAATACAGTAAAATCCAGTCCATCATCATCAAGAGTAACACAGGAGACCTGAGATGCCCCAGGCAAGCTCAAAACACCACTGCAACTTGGCAAGAAGCAGATCCTGACCTAAACAATTTGCAGATTAGATAGGCACAGGAACTTGTGGGATGAGAAAAAAGAGAAAGGAAAACACTCATTCACTCTTAAAGATCATGAGGTTAAGAAATTTCAGCAACGAGCTAGCAGAGCATGGCATAGTGGAAGAGTTTCTCAAAGTCACTCAGATACAGCAGATCCCCCAAATTCCAGCCTAGAGGTAGAACTACAAGAGCATCCTTTGCAGACAGCACAGTGTGCGTCTGAGAAGAAAGGGCTCCAAGAGAGTTACTACAAGGTTAAGCAGCTAATACTAACTAGGATGGCATTTAAGTAGCATGGCTTAATGAACTACCGCCACCCACCTGGATTATGGTCACTGATTGTATGGATGTTCTTGCAGAAACTGGGAGGTTTTGCACCTGTGCTCCTTCCAGTGGAGGAAGATAGAGAGGAGACCTGTTTGCCTTTACCCCACTGGAACTTTCTGCTCAGGATTGTGATGTCAACAGTATTGATTTTAATTATTAATACATCAGGCTGGGAGCTGCAGCAGGTCAGACGTGCTGTGGGGTGCCTCTGGGGAAGGGTTTGCTGCCCCAAGCTGTGTGGGCAGCGTCAACCTCTGCCACTCCAGCCACCCTGGGCAGGGAGCCCCTCAGTCCTAACCTGCGCCCCAGCTCCTCTGGGGCTGCTGGCAGCTCCCCAAGTCCCCATACACGTTGGAGATCACCATCTTCCAGACACTGGAGATCATGCCCATAACCCTGATGTTTTCTGAGGCAAACAAGAAGGAAGTTGAGGAACGTCTGGTGTTCGGAGCTCATGGAGCTGTGTTTCCCCTCTTGCTCTGTGCAGTCATGGTGTGGGGGCAACATAAGCTCTGCAGGTGAGGAATGAAGATGGTTCCTGGCCAAAACAGCTTCCCTGCCTGGGGACAGTGTTCTTATGATCAGGGGCATCATTTAAGTTTCACCTAGCCCCCACAACTCCACAGAGGATACGCAAATAAACTCCTTTCAGCTCAGTTGGGCATTAACAGCATAAATCATGGCACACAAACTACAGTGCTCCTACTTCCACTTCAAATGAAGTCTTAAACTATGGGCAAAATATGACAGATTTGTAGGCAGTTTCTTAGGGATGGAAGTACTGCGAGGGATTCGTTACACTATGGGCTGACTACTGATACCTGAGTTTCGCAGAATGAATTGGGTTTCCAGAAGGAGCTTAGGATGAAATATGTGGTGAAGGAGCAGTACAGGCTGCAGAACTCACGGCAACCCTGGAGAGACAAATATGAAGTGTAAATTACTGAGGCCAGCAATGACCATGGAAAGAATAGAGAGCTGGGAAATATTGGAGTATTGGATCCCAAATAAGAAGAGTTGAGTTCCTCCATTTCCTTTCTAGGGCAGCTCTCCTTATAACCTGTGCAACTCAAGAGATAAGCTCCCTGTGATTGATGTTGGTGATTTTGGCATTAGATTTATAGCCTGTTTTACCGGAATGGGAGTCTGGAGACCTGGATTCTTGTATCTCAGTGCTATTGATTTCCTGCACGACCTCAGTGAGTCATACAGACCTGCCTTTTCAACTGGCAGCCTGAAGTTTGGTGAACAACCCCATGGCCAGCCCCACTGCGAATCCCTCCTACAACCTAAAAAAAACACTCTGTAAGCTGTGAAGTTAGCTTCAATTCTGTGAACCTCAGTTTCCTAAAATGTTGCTAACGTTATTATCTTTCCACAAGGTCCTTTCAGGTGTTCAGTTTATAAATAAAATACAAATACAGAGATAGGGAAGGTATGAAAAAGCAACCCAGATAAAAGCATTGCCTGAAAACTGCACTACCTTCTCAGCAAGTAGAGCTCTGTCAAAATATGATCCTGTAAAGACTAGGGCCTGCTAAAGTTTTGCAAAACCGAGGGTAAAGGAAATAATTGTTTTTCCTACCTCCCCTCCAATACTTTAGACAACCAACCCTACAGACACCTGATAGGAAAGAGAATAAATAAGTTGATCTGCTGATAGTCAGAAACAGAAAACAGCAACCCCAGAGGATTATCTAGAACTACCCCAAATAATCCCACAGAAAAATAAAATTTAAAAAAGGCATATAAATACTTGTTAATCATTCTGCACATGTCATCTTATAATCTTGGGGCAGCTCACAATGTCTGCTTAGGGAGCAGCAGATCCAACATTTCTGAAGAGCAGACTAAGTTAGATGACTAAATATGATACTTTTTGATGAATTTTGAGCACCCACTTTGGAGTTCTTGGCCCAGAACTGATTCCTTTTGAGAACTAGTCCTTTGATCTTGCTGCTAGACAAAATAATTAAAGGAACTGAAATGCAATCAAAGTTTCTTTCCAGCTAAAAAATACAATAATATTAATAATAAAACATACTTGGACATCTTTTGTTGGACTCTTCAGATAAAACATCACATAGAAAAAAGATATGGTGTCTCTTGAGCTTATGCCATCAGCTCCTTTCTTCTAAGGTTACATGTGAAGCTGCTCAGATCTTCTATTGGGAGGGACAAAAAATGGAAGTATAAGGTAACCCTGGGGGGAATGCCTGTCTTTGAACCAGAGATATTCCTCTCTAAGGACCGCTACCTAAAATTCTATTTTCATACCAAATGTCCCCACTGGGGGATTTTGCATTGAAAGCCTCCCCTGTCTGGAAAGAGGGTTGTTGTTTTTTTTGTTGTTGTTGTTGTTTTTTCAGACACAGATCTGGTAATTTGCTTCATTTTTCTTGATTTGGTGCTGGTCAGTCTGCTTGATGGCACCATTTTAGTGACAAAGATGATCTACCTGGAGGTTTTGTGGATAGAGAAAAGGTCTGTGTCACGAGGCTGAGGAAAGATTTGATGAGTTCCTGCTAGCTCCTTCCACCTGGTCAGGGGGTTCAGGACTAGATCAGAACAGCCCAGTGGTACTTTGTCTCCTCCTCAGAGAGGAAGGAGAGCAGCAGACTGGGTGAAGGGTTTTACTTCAGGTCCAAAGGTGCCAGCTGAAGCTTTACTTGGATTTTATGCTACAAGCTTTCCCAAATTAAGCCACTGGGAAAGACACACGGTTGTTTGGAGTGAGGAGTCAAAAGCAGATGTGACATGGCAACTTCAGTCACCTCTCTGGAGAGCTGGGGTTCCTCAGGTAGGCTACGTGACTTGTAAGGATTGAAAGAGTCACCTTCAGCAGTGAATTTTGATATCCACAGAGCAAAGGCTGAACGACGTCCAAAATGCTACCAACAATCTTACTTTGTCTCTTCATTTAAGCTAGTTTTGTGTCCTCTTATTGTAAACCAGTGTTCATAAACTGGTGCCTGAAAGTCCTGATTAAAAAAAAACAAAAGATTTACCTTACCTAAAAGTGCACTGTTTTTATCCTTCACGCTCACCTTCTACTATGAGGAATCTTTATTCCCCCCCTACTTCTTATTCTTTTGCTCCCCTTCTCTTCCCTCCAGTCTCACATTTTGAGATCCTGACAAGGTAGGAAGGCAGAAAACTGGATTTCCTCGTCACTGAGCCAATTAAAATGGCTATTTTGGTGATGCTCCCAGCCTCAGATATGTTGCCAGCATGAAGGCAAACCCAGTGTGACCGCACACTCTGTGTGAGCCCTGGTCTGGCTTTGAAACCCTTTGGAGCAAGCAAATCTCACTCCTTGCAAGCGTTTCATACAACATTCTTTCATTTTACATTTTGTTCTGTGGAAGTACATTTGTTATTAATCACCGGCTTGCACATTAGTGCAGTGTTTTCTAACAGTTAAACCAGATATTCCATCCTAGCAACTCAAATTAATATTTGTTTGAATAATCTATTTAAGATGATGTCTGGCCAACAGTGTGGTCTGGCTGGCAGCACTCTGCTCTCCCAAGCGGACGTTTTCATTTGGTTTGTTCCATATTTTCTTCCTCTGCTCTTATTTTATATCATCCCCCAAAATCTTCCACTCAAATTGCTTTCTCTAGCAGTGGTTCCTCTTGCATTCAGTGCATGTAGGTCAAAGTACCTTTTTCACTGCTTGTCCTAATTGTTTTGGACAGATGGCTCAGCTGAAACCAAATATTTTTGAGGAACTTATTTTTATGGAGTTCTTTTGTGTTACTTAATATTCAAGTTTAGATATGTATTTGGAGTGCAAAATACATGATATATGAAACAAAATATGTGGTTTGCATGCCTATATGTGCATCCATATTTGTTCTATTATTCTTCAGCTTGGACATTGACTGTGAAATAAATCTGGCCACTGATTATACATACCATTGTACTTATATTGTTTTAAGGATTGTCTTCCACAGGATCAAAGTCCTGCTAACTCAATTACTTTCTACTACGATAAAAATGACGAAAAAACTTCGGAATAATCAGACACTTTTGGGGGGATGGATATAAATTCTCTTCTTTTTTGAAAGACTTGGAGTTTGAAGCCAACTTTCACAGTTCAGGCTTCTCTCTAGAAAATACAAATGAGCAGCACTTCATGTCCAGTAGCAATTTCTCCACTGAAGCATACTCAGACTCTGGCCCAAAGTCCTTCTGTGTTCTGGGAAAGTATGAAGCTTTTCTGGCTTGGGTTTGCCCCAGACTGCTTTGGAAAGCAAAATTTTTGGAACTGTTCATTTTCGGAATGTTACACTGGTAAAAATTCACTTTGACAACACCCCTCTGAGGTACGGGGATCAATGTAATGTGCTCTGACTTCACAAGATGCTGAGAACACAACCTGTGCTGTGGGAATCAACTTTGCCCTGTCAGCTCTGGTCCAGGCCCACAGAGGATAAATGCATGGAAAGAGGCAAGAGCATGAACTGGCAGCAGAGCTGGGACAAGTTCTCCAGACCTCAGTATTTTTCAGCCCCTAAGGCACTATATGTCTTGTGGGGTATTACTGCTT
Source organism: Anser anser (assembly GCF_964211835.1). Classification (NCBI taxonomy): domain Eukaryota; kingdom Metazoa; phylum Chordata; class Aves; order Anseriformes; family Anatidae; genus Anser; species Anser anser. The sequence goes on along the minus strand of NC_139728.1, from coordinate 23,632,394 downwards.
CTCTTTACTTGAGTGTGTTTTCAGAAATCTATTTAAATCTATGGTGTTTGCAGAAAAATAGCTGTGAATGACTGCTTCCCAATTAAATGTGTACTATTAATATCCTATATCATATGTTAATTATTATATTATTATATAATTATTATACCATATCATGGTATATACCATGATTTTTAATTAATTTTAATTAAATTTAATTAATTTAAATTTAATTAATTTTAATTAATATACCATATCATATGTTTTCCCAATCCAAAGAAGCATTTTTTCACTGAGATTAAGAGACTCTTCCTTTGTCAAAAGAACTAATTGTTTTCTTCTCTAGCTTCAAAACAGTGGATAAATAACAACGTCCAGTCTAAGAATTACCTCCTCAAACAAGGGAAATCAAGAATTATTCTCCTAACCCATTTAAAAAATATATTCAATTTAGATAAACGAATAAGTTTTCCTGAAAATCTATGTTTAAACTGATAGCCACAACAAATTCCAAGAGGAAGTTTCACAAATCTTAACATCACAGATGATTTCTCTTCATTTTATCTTTCAAAAAAGTGAGAATCCTGGAACTGATATGCATTCAAGTCCTTGTTTCATTTAATTTATTCTTATAATCATTAATGGAAGAAAATGGCAGAAGCCAGAAAAGTAATCTGACTTTCTGTTGTATAACAGTTGCCCTATCACATTTCAGACTGGGTTATTTATTCTTGGTGAAGCAGACTGTAGTGTATATCTATCATACACGTATTTACATTAGCCTATGATTACACTCATCCAACACATGCTGTATCTTGGTTGCAACTAATATTTCTTTTTATGATTATAAAGTAAAGGGCATTAATAAACTGGTGAGATCCCTGCGGAGGTCATATGACCATCTCTTCAAAAAGTCCACTGCCACGTTCTCCCAGTTACTCCAGACAAAGCCAAGGTTTGAGTTTGACAACCGAGGTACATGCAGTGCTCCACTTTATGTCCCCATCTCCTAAAAGCTCCGTGCACACTTGGCACAGGGAACTCTGAGCTACCGTCTTCTGGGTGTTCCTCGACAGGAAGATGTTGCCTCGGGAACGCACATTTTGCCCTTTTAGGTGCCTTATGGGTCCTTTGTTGCATATATGCATATATCATCCCAGAAGAAGTCACTTCAGGCTCTCTGATAATAATATCACACTGGAAATATTCTTTCCTACCTGAGGCAACACTAATCCCACCATGACATATTTCCATCTCAAAGTCGAGCCAGATAAAAAGATTTTGACCCAAACAAAGATACCCGTCTTTGACACAGAAGCCAAAGCTAACCACGAAAATCCACGCCACAGGTGTGAATCATTACTAAAGGACCACAGTATTCACATAACTGAATGAGACGTCATTCTCTTCAAACTGACGAACCTTCAACAATTTCTGTACATCCATGAAATTTTCACTCAATCAAAAATGATAATAGCATGTGGAGCAAAACAGTAGCCCCTAATTCCTGTCCCAGGCAAGATATTTCTCCAAAAGGCCAGACAAGCTGGGAGGTTCCACCAGGTATTGATAGGTTGGCAGACCACTGAACACATAACACCTTTACAGGTACATATTTTACATAAAGGAGAGATTTTTAAACATGTGCAATATCTTTTCATGTATAGCTGTTGGTAGGATGTAACAATTTTATCATTTGGGGCTTAGGTGTATGACCTTGTCTTTGGTCTTGAGATTTGTCCAGGACAAATGCTTTCTATCTGCTCACTTCTGAAATCGAAAAGAGTTTTCAGCTAATCTTTGTATAAACATGTTGCAGTCAAATTTGTTTGGAACAAAAGCCAGTATACTATACTTTAAAAGCTCTTTTTGTCAATGACCTTGGTGTGAGAGCAATATGCTCCATTGCTATTTTTTCTCCTCTATTGTTTGCCTTGAAAAGCAGCTGGTCCTTTATGAATATCTCCCTATTTGACTCAAAAGCAGAGTATTTTAACTCCCTTCAGGAGTTATTGTAACTCCTCTTCTAGCAGACTCTTCCCTTGACCTCACTCCCACCCTCACCACTTACAGAAGATTTCTAGAAAGGTCAGAATGGAGATTTGCAAAATAATTGGTGGAAGATTTTCATTCTGCATCACTAGATGGCAATTTCTAATTATTGTTGTGGCCAAGTCATACACAGAACTGACTGATCTCATCAGAAACTATCACTGATTTATGAAATTAAATAAAGGTGGCAGAAGGAGGAAGGAAGAATATTTCTGTGAAAATCTAGAGGATGTTTCTTTGGTGCTCTAGTTTGTTTTTAATAAAAACTTTGGAAAGAAGGCACGGGGTAACTGTTCCCATTTTTTGTACTAACTCTGAAAAGTTCCTGCATTTGTTAAAACCATCTCTAGCACTAAGCCCTTGTAGCTCCCGTGTAAGTCCCTGGGAACTGCAAGCCCTTCCAGGACTGAACCCTCCAAATGCTGGCTCGCTGTAACTCACTTCACATTCAGCCAATTCCCGAGTCTTTATCCAGGTTTTACTCAGCCTTTACTCAATCAAAGCTCCCACTTAGGGGCAGTAAATAAGGACTTTAGGAACTGGCCCAATGGATAGGTTCCACAGCCTGCAAGACAACTATTATTAAGCGTGGGCGTTAGTCAGCAATAAGCCCTCCTCCACCTCTTAAACTTTTGGTGTTCCCACAAGGAAAGCTATTGAAAGCCTGTGCTTTGTAAGTTCAATTCCCTTTGCTGGCTTATAACACAGCTGCTATATATTATCTTATACATTTGACCACAAAGGTGCATTCTATAGGCAAGATTCATCCACTCCTGCCATCCCTTTTTATTCATTCACCGCTTTTCAGTGTAATGTTTGGGGACCCTGTTCTCAGCCACTTGTACATTTCAGCACTTGAAACACACCAAGAGGGACAATCGCTTGACTGATATCTCCATCTTAGTATCTATACCCGTCTCTCTGTTTCTCTAGCTTTCTACCCAAGCCATTGTGTGCGCCAATTGTGCTATCATAAAGCAGAGTGTTGGGCTGTTTTGTGATGATGAAGAACCATGCAATCACAAGCTTTATTGCATACCATCCCATCCAGTGACCCCTGTTCTTATCATGAGAGCCCATTCAAGGGGAAATTACACCAGACTTCAACGGGGAAAGTGTCCCTCTGTTTCCAGGCTATTCAGGACAAAAGGTGAGAACCACAGAACAAGCCTCTTCTGCTTTAATTGTGAAATGTTTCAAGCAATTGGAGGGGGGGAGGCGGGAGGAGGGGTAAGGGGGATGGGGAGGGAGGGAAAAAAAACAAAAAAAGAAAAACTCTATTGAGATCAGGTGGTCCCATTTCCCAGAGATAAACAAGTTCAATAATATACTGGTCAACAGAGTTACCCTATCTTCAACAGGCTTTTGTTTTTTAAAAAAGGACTAAAATAACCACTTGGAAATGTTAAACCAAGGCATGGCATTTTAATATGAAAATGGAGGCCTAGTATATTTTTGGTCCCTCTGACAACGATTGCCCTCAATTAGATCACTTATACTCAGTAAATTGGTTGCTGCAAGGGGTTTATGATCATAAAAATAATTCATACATGGCAAGTTGCTTTCAAACCTGTTCTTTTTTGTTGTTGTTGGTAGTGTTTTTTTCTCTGCTTTTTGCTTATTGCCATAGTAACGACAAGTGCATATTTTGGCTTGCTTCCAAAATAATATTCAAGAATGTTCTTTTCGTCCGTTTTTAAGAGGAATCATTATGAATATTTGAATTATATTTTCCAATTAGGTGAACTGAAGTGTTTTCCAGCAACTCTGTTTTTTTCCCCTCATTTATAGAAAACATGAAATTTTTATTACACCAAGGACTTTCAAGACAATAACTACAGAGACTATTTTTCAGTACTGTTTGTAATATCTCATTCAGAGCTAATTTTTAATGGACCGAGTTCCATGGGGATTTGTTTGCAAATTTCATCAACTTGAGTTCCTGCTTCATTTGCTGAAATGCAGTACTTGGAATTGACCCAGCGAGCAGGAACACTCTTGTTCCTTTTAAAACATTACTGTATATTACAATAAACAGTGACTGGTTATCAAAAATAAAATGCTTGATTGTCTAGAGATTTAGAGCACACATTTTGTCTTGGATGAACTGTCGAGTTAGACTCACCACTGACACGGCTTAAACAAACACATATATTTTATTTTAAGCCTTGTGTTTCTTCAGAAGCCAATAGGATATGCTCACTTCAGAACATAAAAGCAATTTCACGAGGAAATGCTTCTGTGATGTACACATCATTTTGTGTCTAGCTATCTTTACTAAAAAGCATAGCTGAATAAATCTCAGTACCTTCTCTCTGTCCTTACAAAACATTACTATTACCACTCATTTAGAGTCTCCAACAATATCGGTGTCTTGACCTTTTTTCTAGCATAGTTTCATATTTTCTCCTCTCACATACTCTTTTATATTTGCCCTGGTAAAACTCTCATTGTCCCTGTTCCTGTGTGGATGAAAGTGAATCCTTTTACCCACGCTTTCACCCTCCTTCAGCAGTAAAGTGTCTATCAGTTGAGATGGAATCCCAAGTGGCCAAATCATTAGTGATTGATTCGCTTCTGTCTCTGAACTCTAGAAAAACATCTGGTGTTGGGCTTTTTGCTAGTGGGCAGCAATGGCCATTTCAGGTGAAGAGAATAAATACAAAATAGAAGGAAGCATTCATGAACACAGGAGCTTATTTTAGCAGAGCCTGTTCCTGGTGAGTCTGTTGCAGACACCCAGGATTTGCTAAAGTGGCAGAGATGCTGGTCAATGGAAATCAACATTTGCAAACACTCCAGGCTAAAAATGTTGGGACTTGTTGGAAAATTTATGTATTTTCCACCTCTGACAGTATAAACATGGTCAACATGCTGTATACTTCTTCACAGGGGTAGAAATGCCCTCACACATGAAACTCATACAAGACCCTTTTCCAAAACAGGCTGCAGGTGGAAAAGGTCCTGGAACTTCTGAAGTATCATCCAGGGCCTCTCAACTTCCCTTCCCATCTCGGCCTTGATATATTATTGAGTCACACTTGAAAGCTTTTGAAACTCTGAAAAGCCAGATCTACTCATCATTGTTTGTGCCTTGTAGAAGCATCTTGTCCCAAGAAACCGCTGAGATGAAAAGTAGCAGAAATGTCAAAAGCATAAAGCAGCGTTTATGTGGCACTAGGGGAGGGAGAGGGAGCAGAGGAGGGTGATGCAGTGAAGGGGAGCGTGAGCAGCAAAGGAGTTTTACACCAAAGCGTGATGGGCTCTTTGCAAACAAAGGTGAAGGTCTGGGTCTGCTGAGTTCCTCCGATTTCAGACTGCAGTGAATTAGACCGACAAGCTCTGTTTTGTAGAGGTTCAGCTAGCCAGGCAAACAAACCAAAACACTGTGCTGTATCCATCCACTCTTTCCCTACAGCATGAAACAAGCAATTAAAAAAGAAAAACTACTTGGACATGTTTGATCAGAAAGCACTTAAGCAACACAGAAGGAATCTGCAGCTTTTGATATTACATTAATACACTAATATCTTAATCCTTTACCAGTGACAGACTACACATTTAAATCCCTAATGGGACCTGGTTTCCAAATTACATTATTTAATGTTTATTCAGTGAATAATCCAAATAGTATTTAACACCACTGAAGAAAAAACACACACACCCCCTGGGCGGATTGTCTGCTTTTCCTTTGCTTCGTAATTACCCAACCAAGGGCCCTATTAAATAACTCCATTTTTTATGATCTTAAAGCGAAACAAACCCTCTATTTGAATGTTCCACAGAAGAAACACTTCAGGCACATATGCAGTCCAGCTCCACATCCATGTCAAAAAATTTTCCAACGATCAAGACCGTTTAGGTCTATTTGGGGGTTTTCTAGCCAGAACGATTTACTACTAAAGGGCCTGATCCAGGCCCCACCCTAGAAAGAAAATGAAAGCAAGAGCCAAGAGAGCATCAAAGAAATAGAAATGGCTCATGAATGAAATCTGTGTGTGGAAGAGGGGAAGTTAATAGCCTGTAACATTATAATGTAGTTAAGGCACTTTCAATAGGATTTGTGCCACCCAGCTGTGGACACGGCCGGCAGGGCTGTAATCACCCAAAAACACTCTCGCTCTTCACCGCGGTGGGAGCTCAGTCTGCCATGAGGCTAAGGGAGGCCTCTGCGTGACAGGGCTGGTGACAGCCTCACCCACACCCCACTGCTGTGCACCAAAGGGATGGAATCGCCCAGTCTTTTGGGGAAGGTTGGTCCACATTCAGCAGAAGTCACTTGTTTCCCTAGGGAAAAGTGCTTTTTGCTGCTAGTGAACAAAATACAACCCCTTAGTAGTCAAAGATGAGCCAGCCTTCATTTCTAAGGGGAATGTGTTTTCTTGACCCACTTGCTCCTTGGGTAGAGGAAATCACCACTGACATACGATACGTGCAAAAACAGATGCTCCTGTTGCGGTCCCCACATTTTCATGCCTCTCCTTCAAACCTGTCTTAAATAAAGGCCAGTTTTGTTGTTGTTGTTGTTTCATGGAACATCTCTAATTGAAACCTTCAGTCTTTGATATATAAATCAGCTCGAGTAGATTCTGAAGCTGTGAGTTAAAAAGTGTGTGTGGAAGTGGAGTAAAGTTGGGAAAACGAAGGAAAAGTATTTTTGCCCCTTTTGTGGAGTGAAGAATAACTTGGGGATTTATTTATAACATTCTAAGAAAAACAAGGCTTTTTGAAGAGATCTTGGCTCAGATCTGTTTTATATTTGTCACAAATAGCCAATGGTGCTTGAATCCAGCATTTAACTGTTTCAATCTGCGTAGTTTAAAAAATACCCAGCACAATTCCAGATACACATGTTTTGACATCAGAGCTCCCAGTAATCTGTCAACATTTCCATTAAGGAGCCCTACTTGGAGAGCTGGACATATCAACAATTCCAAGAGCATATGGCTTGCAATAAAGGCGCACATGTTACTGCCATTTGGGATGTAAAGGGATAAACGCAGGGATGCACAGATAGACAGGCAGACAGCTCCTCCTAGTAAGCCAGCAGAGCGATGCTCTTTCTGTACCAGATCATGACCGGCTTTCTCCTAAAAGAGCAGGAGCGGACTGAAGAGACCCGTGGTGGGTTCACATCCTTTCCTTTATGATTCACAGCCCAGCAAAGTACCAAATGCATGGCAGAGGGATGTGGTTGGTTTTCCCCTGTTAATTCACAGCCGGGGAAGGAGGGGTTAGTGAGAGGTTTCCCACCCCACGCACCAGCACAGGGGCTTTCAGGGGGACACTGATCTAGAGACTGCATCATAAGTGCAGAAACCTAGAGAGTACAAGAGCATCTGCTCTCAGCATGAGACATTGAACTTTCCTACCTTAATAATAAAAGGAGATTTTCCCCCAGCATTACTGTTTGCATTTTTGAGACATTATTGGTTAAAGGAATTTTCTTGAGATGAAGACAAATGTCCCCAAAATTCATACTTTTGAGAGGGCTTGAGTATTGGTTTGTGAGTGGGTTTTTGTGTTTTTATTTTTTGACTCTTGACCATAGGGTGTATTACCAGAGGCAAAGAGAAGAAGAAATAACACCTGATTTCTTTACCTACAGAGCAGGGAACCTCAGTTATTAATGAGATACAAGAGGTGACATTTATATAGGCCTCACTGTAACAGAGCCCCTCATAATCACCAGTGGACTCCATCCTACTTTTATGCGAAGCAGTGGATATTCATCCTTACTACACCGAGAGGGAACACAAGCACTGGTGAAGTGACGCCCCCAGGGATGCCCCAGCCAGGCTGAGAACCTGCCCCGCACCTCCTGCACCCAGCTCCAGCCTGCACTGCTTCGGGCAGCACGGCGTCGCACCGGGTGATGCTGGAAGCCAACACAGGGTGGTGTGGGCATCACAAAAGGGAGAGAGAAGACAAAATGCTCTGCACGTTCTGAAATCTGAATTTACCGGCAGGGTCAGGGAGCTATTTTACTTGCTGCCACTGTGAACTCCGGGAATGGAATCAATTAGTATTAGTTTAAAACATCATCTGTTTCAGTTTAACAGAAAGCTTCTGTTCAATGAAATACAGGATTGGTAAATGAAAAAAATAAAAGTTGATCTGATTTTAGTAACTCCTAAGGTACTATGTTAGGTGTGTCAGAGGTATATCATACATCTGCCACAAATGCGTATGACAATACATTACTCTTGCTGTTCTTCACCTCTTCAGATAAGGAGATCCCAGTAAGTCGTGCACGAGCACAAATCACAAATCTGCACTAAGAAAGATGTTTCACCAGCAACTGAGCAGATGTGTGACTGAGCATTTTCTCCAATTATAGGTAATAACACAAATAATTTTAAATGTATGTTTGCCCAGTTAATTTAAAATCATCTTTAAAATGACATTGGAAGGATTTCTTTCCAACCACAATCTCTACCTTTATAAAAAAACACTATATATGCTTTTTTTTTTTTTTACCCTAGAATTTTACAATTTATGGAAAAGGATTCATTATAGATCTGCAGAATATGACAATTTTCCAATGCAATTAACTTGCTCCAAGTAATATTGCATTTGTTTTAACAAAAGGTTTTTCAAGTACTATCATACTTTCCAATTCAAAATAGTTCTAAAATACTTCAGTTCCTCATGGGCACCACCAACGTACTCCTCATCTAAACATCTTACGAGGTAAACAGCATACACTACTTTATAGGTAAAACAGGAGTGAAACACCTGGACTTATGTCACCCAAAACAGGTGATGGCAACGCTGCTGGCTCTGTGCAAATATTTTTAGTCTGTTAGTTAAACAATGCCCCATAAAGTCAGGGAGAGAAAAGCAGAGACAAGTTGGGTTTCTATCAGAGAGGACAACCAAGCCCTCAGCAGCGTGATAAAGAGCTGGTGGACCTGGAGAGGAAAGGTCAGTGTGGGCATCCTGCAGACACCCAGCACAGTCAGCGAGTCAGCAGAAAAAGCCCCGGAGAGGGCTACGGAGGGAGTGTGGGGTGAGACGAAACAGCTGCTGGACTTCCTAACTGCTGGAAAATGGCATCACAGCCTGAAGAAGCAAGGAAATGCAAAAGTGGAAACTTATAGATATATTTTTACATGGTGATAATGATTTTAGCATCTGCATGACGTGCATGAGCCAAGGCCAGGATCCCTCCTCGCTTAAATCGCTTAAAGTTCTGTTCTGACTGAAAGTAATAATCTGTTTGCTTTTATTGCTGCCTTATAAACTTTCCATCCGCATCTACTGATGAAATGAAGTGGCACTGGGACTGTCAAATAAATTCTTCAAGGAGGGTGGGAAGTTTGGGTTTGATGAGGCAGAGCAGCAGTAGCACATTGCAAATGCGAAGTCCAGAAGAGGATGCTCATTGTTCTTTGGGGCTTCCAAGGTTTTCCAAGCTTGGAAAACCAACCCTGAAGCATGACTAGCAGCTTCCTGCTAGATGTTTGCTAGGCCACCAGTAGACCTCATTGAAGGAAGACCGCTTTAAGTGGGGAGCTGAGACCTCCAGTGATGAAGTATCAAGGAGCTATTCCCTTTCCAGATGGTGTAACTGATGCTGATTAGCCCAAATTATGTCATGCAGCGAATGGTATCAACCCATGCTGTGTACACCATCTCGTATTGCGAGACAACAATGAGGAGAGGAGAACGAGACAATGGAGGCCACGGGAGTCTGGTACACAGCAAGGTCACAAGGTACAGAATGGAACAGGAAAATAGATATTTTCAGCATGCGTTTTCCTTTGATGGAGATCTGCTTTGCTTCTGTGCTGAGGGAGAGAATGACACGGCATCCTCCTGGGTTAAACACACTGCAAGGTAACTGGGAAAGCAGAGATGCGGTCCCACTTCTTTCAATGTTGTTACCCGCTGCTAATCTTTCTAATAATTTTTTCAGATTTCATAATAAATTTTAATAAAATTTTTAATAAATGCAGACCAAACCTATCCTGGACCTGTCCAACACCACACAAAACTCAGTCTGTATTTACAGAAGTGGGAATTTGTATTCTCCACATTAGCTCATCTATCTTGCTATTCTCCAAAATAACCTAATTCACACTTATAACATGAATGACTGAGAAAAGTTGTTGTTTTTCTTTTTTTAAAAACAAAAGGAGTGTTTTTCACAATTCTCAGTATTTCCTACAGAACAAAAAGATCATTTTAAGTTCTTCCAAATCTATCTGAATGGATAACTGGGGAGACAAAGAGGAAATCAAGCTCTGAGACTAAAGATGGTCTGATTGCTCTAGGGGTGAGGACGTATGTATTTATGTGTATTTAGGTCTGTTGTTTATCATGGGAATACATTGTGCGGGAGCACAAATCTGGAATATAGGGGGGGAAATAGGAGAAACAACAGAATAAAATAAATGATCCCCTTGGGCATGGATCTGAAATGACTGACTTGGTTCATCTCTGCATGAAATTACTATGATTGCATTATTGTTTAGATTTCTAATGTATTCCACTGGAAAGCCTTCAAGTATTTAATTTGAACTCTAGTCCTGCAGGGACCAGTTGGTCCATTAGACACTGAATATGTAGCGGAGAATATCAAATACGTTGTTCATCAACATAGCCAAAGGGAAAACAATACTTGGTTTATTCCAACAAAAAGAAACCCTTGATGCTTATGATTTTAAAGGTCTTATTTTTTAATCCCTCTCCTAGAGCAGAACTGATGAATGTGTGATAACTGACAAATGCAAGAACAGCGCAAAACTGGGGCATTCACAAATCACAGGGTGTTTAGGGAGAAATCCCCTGTCTTTGATTAACATGGTCCTGAATCACCCAGGCTGTCAGTATAAACTTCAGCTTCCAACAAGCCTAAAATATTAAAGATGATTTTAGACATCATAACCTCATTCCCCATGTCTTGCACCAAATCCACACGCAGTCATTAGAACACTACTTGCTGCGTTCCCATGAAAAACCATAACATTGACCGAGGTTAAATTAATCCATTTGTCAGCATCTGCTGACCTGTGCACCTGCGTTGGAGTTTGTAACAAAATCCTAAACTAGCATCACTGAGCTTCAGGTTCTGGCAAAAATGGCTTGCAGAGTCCATGCTACACTTCTTGAGACTTCCCCGGGGGATGTGACTCAGTGGAGAGATGGATGGATACTTAGAGAAATGTAGCCTGATCAGTTTAACTAGAAATTTCAGAAGATCAAGTTCCCCAAGAGATTTCCTCTCTTGTTAAAATATGTTTTATCATTTGTTCCTATTAAAGCCTGTGTTTGATTTGCCACAAAAAAGCCACTGTAGCATAAGCGGTGCTCAGAGAACAAAGCAGCACAGACGGTATTAAAAAGAAGGAAAGAAAACAAAGCCAAATATTTGAATGAGACTGTTTTAAATACCACCAAAATTGTAACATGACAGCCAAATTCATACATGAGGTTGAAGAAAGGGGGAGCTAATTTCCTCCAGAAAAAAACTGCTGTCCTTCCTTTATATTATGTTATCCTGACTTTTTTCATTCACAAGTGTTCCTGAACACTGTATACACACATAAGTGTTCATATTCCAAATATTCCTCTTGAAAAATTGTGTGTGGGAGGACATTGTGGACATGAGGCTGGAGCAATACCACAGTGAAAATGGGATTCAGGCCTACTAAGGCATCAGAGTGCTGAAAGTCCTGGGCACAGGCTTTCACTTCTGCCCTTTTCCTGGACTCCGACTGTTATAGAAGTGACCTGAGATCTTTTGGGGATGGATAGACAATAGTGATGAAATGACCTGGAGACTAAAGAAATGTAAGGAATTCCCTCTGTCTAGCATATCAAGAAGTTCAAAAGTTGCCACAGTCTCAGTGGCTAAGCAGCAGAAATGTCAGGTGTTAAAATATTTTTTTAAAGAAAATGAGAAAGGCGTAAGAACCACCAAAGGCTTGGTATGAGGTCCAAGATAACTCAAAGAGAATCCGCATACATATTTGACACACTGGGTTATTTTCCATCAGACTAAAATAGCAAGAGAAATTCTATATTCTCATTTTTTTAAAAGTTCATATTAAAACCTGTATCAAAACTATGATAAAAATATGGGCTGCATATATTCATCCACTAGAAAATGCACATCCACGACAATTTATTTTTTAACACATATTTGCCAGAATTGTTGAGCTTTTGATCAAAACAAACCATATAATATATGACATGGCAACAATGTAAAATGAGCCAGATGAGAAGCTGGAGATTCATAGATTTTCTCCAAAGGGTTTGCAGAAGGTAACTCAAATAATCAAGTCCCCCTCCAGTAAGATTAAATTTAATATCCGTTTTCTGCACTTTTCTTACAGGCGTTTTAGGGGCCAACATTAACAATGGTTAAAAATGAAGCAATGTAATCCTTTTTTTCTTCTTAAAAAAAAAAAAATCTAGGAACTCTGAATGTGTTGTTTGACGTGACATAAAGTTTAATATTTTCTAATTCCATCACACCTCCATATCAATAAAGGTTTTTAATAGGTAGGAACAAGTAAGGGATGGGTTTCCATAGAGGTGAAAAGAAAAGAGCAGTAGACTAGACCCAAAGTTGTCTCCTGAGCCTATCATTGGCAATTTTAAGCCAAGAGATCTCATACAATATCTGCCAAGGAAAGAAGGTTTATCCTCTATAAATTTCCTGGAAATCTTAATCTACAAGTATAGGAACTGCAAGGAAGAGTGAATTTACCTGCTACTGAACCTGGCTTGGATGTGCTCAGGAGGCTTTTCTGCTATAACACGACTGCCTGCGAGCCTCCGCATGATGGCACCTGGGGCAGGCTCTCAGCATATAAAGCACATCAACACACCACCAAAAATCGAGAAAGCAGTAATAACAGTCAAGCAGAAAAACAGGACTTTCCTTAGAAAGCTGAAGTGATAGACGTTCAAGAAAAAAAAAATAAAAAATCTAGTAATGCTTCTTGTTAAAACTGGTCAAAGACAGTTAGTGCTATCACACTTGCTGGGAGAGATGGTTCTCTGGAAGCTGTTTTGTTGTGCTTTTTTTCTTTTTAATTATATTTTGGAGAAACCAAAACAGTTGAAGTTATGATAAAATTTAAAAACCCAATTTCAACAATTTTTAATAAAATTCCTCTATTTTTTTGTTTTGCAGGGAACAACATTTCTTCTTTTTAAATATATCTTATCATTAGATAATAAGCAATAAGCAGAATATATTTTTTTTTAAATTAAACAACACGTTTTATTATTTTTCCCTTACGTTTAGAATAAGATAAAAAGTGACAGGTAGGTCAAAAAGGATTTAGAAACCTACTTTAGTGAGAAATTTGAAAGTTGAGGAGTTCTTCTTTGTAAGCAGAATAAAGCCAAACTTGGAGTTTCTTTTCTTTTTTTTTTTTTTTTTCTTTGCCAGGCAGAAGACCTGTTCTCTGCAGAGCACCAGGAGTCACAAATAATTAACATTCTGATCAAGCTGTCCTGCTAAAAATCCAATCCCTCCATCATATCTGAATCATTAACAGGCCACCCAAGGAAGCGAAAGAAAACTGGAACTTGACTTTCTAAGGATATTTCCGTTATTCCTGGTGGTCTCTGCCATTCTTAGGGTCTCATTTTTGCTAAGCAAACAAACTGGCATGAAAAGAAAAGCTTTTCTCATCCATAGATCGATTAGATTAGATCATATCAGATCCCTGTCGGTCAGCTGAAACCTATAGGGTGCTTTTACTCTTGGCCAGCTACGACTGCAGCTGATGAATGTTAGTACCGAAAAGATGACAAAAAAAGATCAATAAAAGCTTTTCTCTCTTCCTCTGCTTAAATATATTCAGTCACACGGAGGAGAACACAAATACATACGGCAATATAATTATTTAAAACAAATATTTCTGCCATCGGACATTTTCCTTAGAGACGTAGGAACTTTTCTATAAAAAGTGTGATTTCTATTAATTTCCCTTGAAAATAAAATCGTGGCGACAAAAAAAAAAAAAAGTCTGCCCTTATGGAATGTCTTTAATTTTACATTACTTTTTCCATCTGTATTCTTTCTATGGAAGTAAACCTCAATTCCAAGATGTTTTTTAAGATTTACATGTTTATTTCATTTTGTTTAATATCCTAATCGGTTCACAGTAACTTTGACCACACACACATATACAGTGCTCCCAGCTGGTTGAATGTGGTGAGCCAAGCCAACGATACTGTCAAGAATACAGCCCTACAGCTGAAAACCTCGCAAAATTATAAACAAGACCCTTAAAATTATGAACTTGGCATCTCGCGCCAGCAAGCAGGATGATAATGTCGTTTTGCAGGGAAACAAGCTAAAAGCAGTTCCCTGCTCTTTACTACTTTGAAGGTTAGGGGAAAGGGAAAATTGGCATATAAATACCATCGATGTACAGGCTTTCTCCTGATTTGGCCCAACGTTGTGGTTTCCAGAAGCAGGTCTGAGGATGCTGTGTTTTCCTTGTAGGTATGCGAATGACACAAGTTAACATCTGAGTGAACCCTTCCAGCCTGTCAACCCTCTTTCTCTCTCTCTTTTTTCTTTTTTTTTTTTTTGGCAGTTAATTCATTATCTTTTGCCGCTCCCTTCATTGTAAAGCCCAAAACAAACAAACCCGAGGGTTTGTCTGCAGCCTTCAGAGCTGCTTTCGGAAAAACCACGGGGAGAAATCTGGGGCAAGGATCTTCAAAAGTGTTGAAATAAAAACTAAAAACAAACCAAAGCAAACAAACAAACAAAAACATTTCCCTGAAGGCATTTGGTGTGTCCTGGTCCCTGCCATGCTCCCTGCGAGGAAACCCAGAGTAAAGGGGAAGGTGTTAGGTGGAAACGAAAAAAAAAATGAAAAGAAAAAATGAAAGAAAAAGGATTTTCAAACCCCCTTTTCCCAGGGAATGCCCTGGGACTGAGCCTGACCATGGAGGGACAGATGGAAACACACAGCCTGTGTCTGCGAGCAGCCCGGGCTCTCCGTGGTACGTGGATGCTCTTTATGGAGACCTCGATGAGCAAGGGCGAGATCAGAGGGTGCAAAGATCAAATACGCCCGTGATCGGAACGAGATAATGGTGGGAGGACACAGAGGCGCTCTGTGCTGGCCGCGGCGCTGCTCTCCTTGCTCTGCCCGTGGAGCTAATCAAAAGCCGAGCCGCGCTGCGCTACGAGGCTTGTTATCAAGATTTCACATCTGGCCCGCACATCTTAATTTAATGATGATACGGCAGCATCCCCTCTCCGCTGCACAGCCCAAATTATCGCGTTGCCTTCTGAGGACATAAATCTCATTTAGATGTTGTTCCCCTTCAGGGAGTTTTACAGGCCAGATAGCAGGAAAAAGATATCCACCAGGATGCGCATGGGGAACTTCGTACGCGGGCAGAGCCTGCAAAGCCGCCCGTCCCCGACAGACACCGCAGCTTTGCATGCTTAGTACCTTTCCCTTCACTCTCCTCGCCAGTCCCTCCCAGGGTATAAGCTGGCAGAAGGCCATGGGAGTTGATGTGCACCAGCTGGGAATGTGGTCCGTCTCGTGCAGACCCCCCTCAAACCACCCGCCTGCCACTTCAACTCACTCCTATTTCTTAGGTGGTTTTTTTTTTCTTTTTCTTTTTCTTTTCTTTCTTTTTTTTGGTGGGATTTTATTTTATTTTTTCAATAGAGACATTGCAGGAAAAATCCTGTTCCTGCTTAGTGGAGACCTCCTCTATTTCATGCTCCTCTCCAGGCACCAGGCAGAGGTGAGCATACGTGGGAGGCCGGTGGGACTGGCCCACGGCGGAGGAAGAGCAGAGAACATCCCGAGACATCCCATAACAACATCTGCGTCCTGCCACCCTCATTCGGTGCTTGCCCCCACTTCGCAGGAAAACCAGCGTCCTGGGTCTGTGAGTAAAATCAATAATGGGGAAGAAATTCCCAGCGCCGTAACAGGGACAGTGGTGTCCGCAGCCCCATTCTTTCTTGAAACTGTGTTATTATGGGATGGAGTGTTAAGGATCTGTCAGCATTTCTATTACAAACCTCAGTCTTTAGAGGTTTATAAACGCAGCCATTTAAAATAACACTGCATTAAAAAGTAGGTATGTGAGTTGTCAGCAGTGGTGTTTCTGTTTTCTTTAAGATGGTTTAAAGACGTTTTAGCAGATTATTAGCCTTAGAGAGGTCAAAAATAATCAGAGGTGGTTTTTCGGCTACATTTTTGGCTACCTCTGGATAAATAATGGTTTAATTTGAAAAACATTGAGTACATAATATGAACTGTCTTTAAGCAACAACAACAAAAAAAGGAAAAGCCTCAGTTAACGGCCATGCTATTTATGTTTCAGAAACAGCTCCTGCACATGCACAGTGAATGCTCAATTTTTATAACTTTCCCTGTGATGTGGGTAATGCGATACAACAATAGTGACATTGACAGGGCAGTTTTTCCCATGTCCTAAACTCACATCACTACCCCACGTCACCTCCGGCAGACAGGCCACCCCCGAACAGGGGCTGGCCCCATACAAGACGCTCAGGATGGGGCTCCAGGAGCTCAAGGACAGGGTAGGAGAGCACCTCACACCCTCCCATCTCAGCCCAACGTCCACCAGCCGATGCTGAACAGCTCTGACCCTGTTTTGCAGCCCTGGATAGACCAGGATGGGTCAGGAGATGAGATGATGCCCTGCCTGGTGCTACCAGCACCAGCACCTTCTCCTACACAAGGAAGCCCAAGTTATGGCCAGCTCACCACCGGCAGCATGGACACAGGATAAAATAGAAGATATTTTGACCTTCATCTAGCTGGGCTTTTGGACTATCTCATCTTAGCTGCGCAAGAAGCACACCTAAGTTCATGGTCAGAACATTTATGGTTTAGGACAGGCCGCTGCTGTGGACCACAACCAGATGAGGACACAACCTGGACACTTCGCAGTCTATGAAACTAAGAGGGAAAAGACTGGATAAGGAGGGCAAAACTGCCTCAAAAACTGCCTGTGTGTCATTAAATGCTGTTACCAGCAAAAAGTAAAAATGGCATTTTTTTCTTTCCCTCCATGAAGAAAATTGCAGGCCTGATATTTTGTTACAGCAATAATTGCCCCTGAGATTGGCTTGCAATTATTTTTGTGAGGCTGACCTTCCAAAGTGAAATGGCATGAACAGCACAGCATCCATTGGCCCAGGTAACAGCCAGCTTAACAGCTTCTAATTATTTCCCATCAACTCTTGATCTTCTTTACCTGATTGTTGCTTCAAAGTATTTCAGCAAAGAGAAGATGGCCTCAGCACTCTCTATTTATCTCAGTGTCTTGGGGAAAGTTTTGGAGAGCTTTCCTCAGGCAGAGAGCAGAGATGGCCTGTGTTGCCTGAAACACATTTTTAACTAACAAAGCAATGGCTTGAGTGCAAAACTTATGATATTACTCAGACAAGACATTTGGGGTTTTCTGACGCTTAATTTTAATGCTTTTGCTAGAAAATCTATTTATTTTTTAAAGATCATGCATAGAAACTTGCTAAAAATCTTGACTCTGGACTGTTTACTTTAGAATAGTTATATCAATTTAAAACCTGGAGTGTGATTATTTTATTCTGGAATAAATAAACAGATTTGAAGCTGGATAAGAATAAATGTAATCAATATTACATTATGGACATTGTCTGCTTCTCCTACCCTTCACTTTGCAGAATCCAACTCTCAAGAAGGATGTGACGATGAACCCTCTGCCTGCCCACAGCAAGTGTTGCTGCTCCCTCAGGTCTTCTTCTGAGATCCCACCACTTTCTCTAGCCCTTCCATCCTTAGAGCTCACCAAACCCACTCTTGAAAGGGCCAGATGATATTGCCTCTTCCATCAGCTCCAGACACATGCTGGTTGCTGCCGTGATTCTCATTTCTGCTGCCCCTTCCTCTCCCATATCTTCTTTCTATAGTCTATTCCTTTGCTCTCTCTCTAGCCTGCTATATATACATTTATATAAAAAAAATCTGATGTAGGCAGCCAAGATTACATTGCTTCTTCTATTTCTGTAGCTGTATTTCCGTAAGCCTGCAACCCAAAAGGCAGCGGGAGGCAATGCCTTAAATATGCCTCTGCAGCACGGAGGCCTCGCCGTGACTCAGCTCCAGAAGCTGTTCTAGCTTTGCTCTCCTTTTCTCTTTCCTTTCCATAAGTGCTTGTCTTTGGGACTTGGTTTTGCTTTCTCTTTCCTGAAAGTGGGACTGAACTCCAGCAATAGCAGTAGCAGAAACAGCGCTGATCTGCCTGTGTTAAAACAACTTCTTTTTGCAGGAAAGGCAGTTCCGCCATCTCTAACACTATTCGAACATGGTCAGAAAAGGGTTTCTTCAGGAAAACTGGTTGGTATTAAGGAAGCTCATTCAAGCGAGGGCCTTAATATTTTGCATTCAAGATTCTTTCATGTCTTTTATTCTGCTTTCTGGAGTCAGAGATCTTTGTATTCAAAGCCCTAAATGTTATTTATAGCGCTTTATGGAGACAGACCCATCAGCATGCCGGCTCTCCAGACCCCTTCATCCGATTTTCGTTAGCACTGCACCGCAAGCCCACAACATTTAGCAAATGAGAAACTGAGATGCAGAGGCACAACAGCACTGCTCCAAAACGAGCCCGTGCCTTCCCAAATCCCACACACGCATCCCAGCCGCTAGTGTCGCCGTCCTCCCTTGGAGGAACTATGGGGTTTTTTGTTAGCAAAAGGCCCATTGTGCTACCTCCTTGCACTCATCCACAGCATCTTCCCACCCACTGCTGCAGTTGATTTTTATTTATTTATTTATTTTTGCACTTTATTGCTCTGCAAAAGCAGAATTTGAGGCGGTGACTTCACTTCGCGCTGGTATCCAGGGCCACCTCCTTGCCCTTTCCGGACAAGGAAAACAGTAAGGATGACAAATGCTGTGGCAGGCGATGAGTAAGGGCTCTCATACCTTCACCCCACTAATTTCTCTCTGTCGCAAGGCTTTGGACAAATTTTGTTCCCTCCCTGGTGAATCTCCTGCTCAGACCTCGGAGGAGCTCGTGCCTCTCTCCCCTGACCCTGCACACAGCCACCACAGGCGCTGGATTAACCCCAGACCACAATCCACGGCCCACCTTGTGCAAGTGGATACATTTTGTATTTAATACCACGGTAAATTAAAAAATGGCAGACCACATCAAGCTTTTATTTCACATACAATAAAAGGTTTCCTCAGCCATAAAAAAATGGGCAACGAGAGTGGGAAGAGGCCACCGCGCAACAAATTCCTGCCTTGCAGTCTTGAGAATTTGAGGGGGCGGGCTGGGGGGAGATTTGCCAGTTAATAAAATGTCGTGTATGAATTATACTTCAGGACTGGCCCTAAACGTGAACCAGACGCGGGCTGGTGTGCTGGGATCACCATGCCAGCACAGTGCAGGGGAACGACCAGTCCTGCACGAACTCGCACGCGCGCTTATCTCCGTGCTTTAAGCTCCTCCTGTCTCCGCTCAAACAGCGATGGACATGTGTGAGCGTTCACATGCTGAAGGACTTAGCTTACAAAGAGCGCTTTGTTCTGCAAAGGTTGCCTACGCTGGAGGAAATACTAAAACAATACGAAACATCACAACTGTTTATCCTCTCAGCTAAAAAAAAAAAAAAAAAAAAGAATGATGCAAGCACCTAAATATATTTGCCTTGTAAACCTATTTATTTTGTCCCACTTTTTTTTTTTGTGACAGACTGGATGCTGATATTAATAAATTTCCATACCCCAAATTCTCACACATCAGTAGAAGAAAATCCACTGGCTTAAACCTGGATTGCCTCTCCTCTAAGGTGAAACCAAAACTGATTTTAGAATGACCACAGTGACGATACTGCCTTGGTAACAACTCAGGCGTTAGGTCCCCTAACCAAATAAAACATTTATGTGCTCTACGTGCTACTCTCACCACTCAGTGCCCGGCAGCCCCAGGAGGGTGACAGTAAGCGATGCACAGCCCTCACCCCATGCTCCTGGCAGTGCAGGCATAAAACCCACAATGGGTAGCAAATGACCCACGGTTAAGTCTATAGAAAAAATAAAACAACCCACGTCGAGATGAGAAGCAGTGTTTTCCATTCCCAGCAGCCCAGATTCATCTTTACCATGCTACACTTGCCCACCGCGCACAACAGTCTGCCTTATAGAGCTTTTTGGCTCAGCTGCGGTCGCCTTCCCGACCTACACACGGGACAGCCCCAGCAAAGCCCGGTGGCTCCGGCAGCCCCGTTTCCCTTCCCTGCGGTGCTCCAGGGCTGCACCAAGCCCCCGTGTCGTTTTTATCCTGCTCGCCGCAGCAGAAGGGGGACGTTTACAGCCGTGCTTTGCAAACGAGACGTCATGAGCACGCCGCGCCGAGGACTCCCACCACTTCCACACCACATACCTCCCATGCAGCCAGCCCGATAAATCCATCAGGGGAAAAATAAAAAAAAAATAAAAAATTAAAAAAAAAAAAAGGGGTGGGGGGTGGGAACAGGATATTTTAATTGACTTGACACTAAATTCCACTCCCCGCGTTGAATCAACCAAGCATTAAATTCATGTGTCTAGTATGGTATGTGCAGATGTGTCAGGGTGCACATGGAAGTGTTTCCACTCATTCGCTGAGCTGTTGTTTTTTTTGTTGTTGTTGAATAATGTGAAACTCATTAAAGGAAAGACCAACAGAATTTGATAACACGATGCAACAGCTATCTAAGGGTTTTGAACAACCCCAATAATTTCAGGTGAGAAATCTGACTTTTCTGCACTTCTTCCTAATATTCACTAGAGGTACAGTATTTCCAGGGGTGTAACTGAGGGATTATTTTATTTTATTTTTGAGAATGTTAGTGTATTAACATGTTCATTTAGCTTGTTTTTGCTTGGTTTTGTTTGTTTTTTACACAATAAAAAATGTGAAGTTGAAAAAATTTCAGTATTTGTTCTATTTTTTATTTTAAATAAGAGGCTTGGTAATGCTGAAACAAAATATTTTTTTCAGATAAGAAGTGTGTTTTTTTCTAACTTAGAATATTTTCTATTTAAAATTATATCTAATAATCAGTAAAACTGAAAGGAAAGGCCTCAAAGTGCTTTAAATAATTTTTTTTTAGTTAAGGAGATGAAGCCCTTTCTTCAGATTTTTTTGGTACGTGTGAAAATATGAGATTTCAATGAGAAAATGCATAACATCTTGGAAAACTGTGCCAACAGCATTCGCAGGAGAGGGGAACCACAGCTCGATCGCGTCTGCTCTGAAGTGGGAGAGGGCCCAGCTCCCTGCTGGCACGCTCCTAGCAAAGCGAGGGGCGTTAGGTGGGAGAGGACACGTCCTGCGGAAAGAAAACGGTCTCTTCTCCCCGTAGGCAGCCCAGCAGAGGATGCAGCCCCACACTTTTCAAGAGATTCCCATCAAAAAAACGGCTGCAGGAGCCAGTGGGGCTTCGTGGCTGCCACGTCCTTCTCCAGAGCTGGGATTTTTACAGACCGGGCTTTGTACTGAAACGAAAGCAGCGAGTCCCTTTTGGGCCACAGAAGTCCCTGAAGTCATCGCATTCATCCGCACGAGGCTGATGAGCTCTAAGCGGTTCCTTTCTCCAATATATATACGTGTTTTAAATAAGATTTGAAGTGGGAGGAGGGGGGCAGAAAGCCGCTCTGCTGCCCGTCCGTCCCCGCGCTGGGGCTGTGGAGCGAGGGAGGGCGGCGAGAGCAGCAGGCACCGGGACCAGCGTATTGTTATCTAAGTCACACGCAGCAAACAGCATCCCATATTTCCCTTGAATCCAAAATGATCTACCACAGCAATTTTCATTACTCCAAGAAAAAGAGAGAGAGAGAGAGGGAAAAAAAAAAAAGACATTACTTCTCTGAATTACACGCCACTTTCATAATTCTCCCTGAAGTACCACACAGGGACTGTGTTGAAGGGAGGAAAATGAAAACAGCTGTGGAGGTTTTGGGTTACACTGCAGTTCAGTGCTGCCTTTGGCCCTTGCCCACCAGTGCAGTTTGTTCTAATCCTGGTCGTGAATGTCCGTATTTGTTACTGCTCGCTAAGGCGAGGCTTCTGCCTCGTGGAATAATAAAAACCGTTGTGCGCTTATCTGCTAAGCTGCCTCGACAGTTGCAAAAAGTCACCCAGTCAGCAACGCGGGCGCTGGGGCTGTCACTCAGGGCGCTGCCACAGCACCAGCTGGGACAGGGATGGGGCCGGTGGCCGCGGGGCTGGGGGCAGTCGGTGCTGCCCGTGACCCCCTGGCTGGCACGGCCCCTGTGCCCCTGCACTCTCCTTCGACTCCCTTTTTCTTTCTTTTTTTTTTTTTTTTTTTTTCATATCTGGTATGTATGCCTCAAAACAAAGAAGGTGTCTCCATCAGTAAAACTGGCTCCTAAAATAGGGCACATCATTTTTGGAAGGGATTTTGGCTCTTATATTCAGATTTTGATAAATATGAGGCAGCTCTGCTGAAAGCAAGAAATTTAGAGCCGTAATTTGGAGCCAGGAGCCCCTCCTGTCCTCACTCTCTGCCCACCATATCGGCCTGGTCTCCCCTCTGTCCTCTGTCCTCCTCTGCCTCCAGGTCCTCTGCGCTGCCATACTATTTCCTGCCGCTGTGCTCCTATTTTCTCCCTAATCCCTGACTTCCCCCACACTCTCCAAATAGTTCTCCTCAGCCTCGGCTTTATTAACTTAAGCTGTTTATTCTTCTGCCACTAGAAAGTAATTCTGCGCCTTCCCTTTTCCTCTCCTCCCTGCGTCCCCTGTCTTCCTCCCACCCCGTCCCCAACCCCACTGCATGCTGAGAAACCATTCGCCCCTTTGGAGAACTGTGAATTTTTTTTCCCCGACGCGTTTGGGAAAGAAAAGTTGTGGGGGGGCTCCTGGCACCTCCCCACCGGAGGATCCGGTCTGGTTTTAATTTAGATAGTTAAAAATTGCAGCCCCGCTGGAGTCTGGAAGAGGAGCGTGTGTGCGTCGCTGCGTGTGTGGTTATATAGGCGCGCATTGTTTTTGTCTGTATGGAAATAGGGTGACATGTTTATTGCGTGTGTGCACGCGTGTTGTTTTTGCCTATGTGGGAATGGCGCGGCGCGTTGCCTGCGAGCTGCGTGCGGCTGCGTCGTGAGCCGGACGTTTCCACGCGTACGGGAACATCCGAGGGAGCTGTCGTCTGTGAAACGTGCCACGTAGCCGGCTTCTCCCCCAAACCCACGGAACGTCCCACAGGAACCCCAAAAACCTCCCCCAGGAAAGCCGGCTCCAGATTTAGGTATAAAAAGACATACATGGGGTTACGTATGTATGCATGCACGCCTACAAAGTTTTCCATGTAGCCCTCCATGCGTGCCTGTGGGAAGCACCTTGCTGAGATCCTGAGGCAGCGTGGAGGGGAGCCCAGGTAATGCCTCTGCCTCTAATGCACTTCCCTTCCTCTCCAGCTCCCAGCAGAAGTGACTTATTACAGGAGCTTATAAAAATTCCCCCAAAGAATAATTGCAAAATGAAACAAATTGCGCTAAGTGGTGGCCAAGAGCTTCAGCGGGGACGGAGGCCGGGAGGCCGGCTGGGAACCTCGTCTCTTCTCCGCCTCCCCACGGCTGCGACAAGCCCTGTGGCAGGGGCAATGCAATCCGAGCACACGGTTAGGAGGCAATTAATTGTGCCTCCACCGAAGGGGAGATGAAGTCAGCAACTGCTTTTGCTGCTGGGCTCATCACGGAGCCCACAGTTTGATGGGCACCCACAAGCCTGCTCCTGTCGCTTCGCCATCCATCCAGACTAAGAGTTCCTGATGGATGCGCAGCTGCGGCCACCAGCCCCTCTTGGGCCACCTTGGCAAACCCCAGCTCCTTCGTGCTGTTTGTCTCCGTGCTCTTGGGAATTGCCGAGGGAAAAAAATTCCCTGTAGCATTAACCAGTATTTTTGGCCTCTGCACAACAGCTGACCCAGGAGAAGATATTCATGTGAGACAAAAAAAAAAAAAAGACAAAAAAAATAAATAAAAAATAAAACAACCCAGCACATTCCCTGCCCCTTTCCCTCCTCCTCCCCCAAAATAAAATAAAATAATCACACAAGTGATGAAAAATGGGCCATGTGTAAAGAACAGCAGACCCCAGAGGCAGCTCAGGATTGAACTCCCTATTTATACATGGTTTTACATTATTATTTACTACAGTAATCAATGTAAAAACACTGCCTACCCTAGCAACCCCTGTGTCATATGGTGTGTATACATCACCTCTGGGAAGCAGGTCAGCTCTATAAAGAAAATCAGCCATATTTAACGTGAAACTCTGTAGTTTTTACTATGTTTTGAAAAATGTTTTACAACATGTAGAAATGCTTCCATAAAAGCAGACTTATTAATCCCAGTTTTAAGCTGTCTTTTAAAGTGTAGTTTTCTTACACAAATATTTTCCTTGTCTCCCCACTGCTCCCCCCTTTTGAATAACGTTATAAGAGAGAAGGAACCAGACCGGGAAGGCGGTCCAGCACCAGTCACCTCCACGGACTGCCAGATTCCCCGTAGAAGATGTGTTACGGGGGGGGGACAGGTCTTTTGCACGGTACTGCTGCCCACCCCGGAGCAAGGATCCCTCCTGGGTGCTGCCAGCCATGGGGGCTATCTGCAGGATTTCACATGTTTGCTTATGCTTTTCCCAAGGCTCAAAGTCTTTGCACCAAATGTGAGGCTCTCAGCTGAGAAGCTTGAGTTGGGAACCTAACTGGGCCCCTTTCCCCACAAGAGAGGACTACAGACAGCTCTGGTCTGAATTGCCCTCTGTGGAGGAGCTTGTCCCTTATTAATGCTGGAAAGAACCTAGAGCAATTACGTGCCTCATTTAGGAATGAGATGTAAACGAGCCTCGCTGCTGGGTACCTGCCACCACACATCCCCTGCAGCCCCAGGAGGGCTGCCCAGCACGCCCTGCCCACAGCCCGGACACCGCTGAGCTCCCTGCCGTCGAGCTGGAGGCACCACGGGTCCAACCAAGCAAAGCCAGACATCATGCCACAGGTCCAACCCTTGTCTGCACGGGGCTGCCGTGAAATTTCAATTCAGTCCTTTGCTCGTGGAGAGGAGCAGAGAGACCCCAGGAATGCCCCAGGAGAGCACTGGTCGCAAAGCAGAGGGTGGGGGCACTGCGGCAGGTGGGGCACGGCACAGCCCAGCAGCTCCCCGCATGCCTGCCCTGGGAAGGGGCTGGGATGCAGGGGGGGAGCGCTGCAAGCAGCACAGCCGAGCCCCTGCTCCTCCTGCAGTCTGACCACGGGAGCAAAGACACACAAGGGAAGTCTGTTTTTCACAAGTTCATTACTTGAATCTGCCCAGTAACGTCTCTGAGGAGCACGGCATATCAGAAAACTACTATACATATAACATTGTATATAAATATACAATAACTATACATATAACTATAACTATATCATGATGGTTCTGGATTATTGCTTTAGCGATAACTAATATAATAAAAAACAAACAAAAAAAAATGTTTTCACATTTACATCAGGCATAGCTTAATAAAAAACAGCTCTCAGATAAGATAAGCTGCCTCCTCTTCACCCCCAATTTCTAATCCTCAGAGCACACCCTTTTGAGTAACAGCCCATTTCACAGATGGCAAAACTGAGAGAGGGAGGACTTGGCAGCTTGCCCGAGGTCACACGTTTTTCTAAAGCCTACCAGCTGGTGTTCAGAAGCGTCACATCTTTGCACTGAGGACTGGGTGCAGCGATGTTTTTAAGATGGGGGGCAGGAGTGCCGGTCTAACTCCACGCATGCTTGCCACTGCCCTCCTGCCTGTAATAAGCTTGACTGCTCGGAGCAGGGGACGCTGTTTGTCTTTCCCCCAGCGCGACCCCGCTCCGCAGCCTCTCTCGCGTGTCCTTCATTGGACCCAGATTTCCACCCCGCCTGCTGTTTTTCCAGCAGTAGCATTTTGGCTCCTGGCAGACTGGAGAGACGTTTCTGTCGGCAGCTCAGGAATTCCCTTTGTGTCTTTCCTGAGCTTAGGCTCACCTTGATGCTAGTCTCTGACCCCTCTTTAATGCAGAGGAATGTGTGAAAAATTTATTCCCCTTTTCATTAAGAACTCATTTAAATTCACCAAAAGGTGACCCAGCTCCCTCCTCTGTGGATATATTGTTCTCCGAGAAGCCGTTTTATTTCTGACTTTGAGTTCAACAGAAAAGTGAGATCTTGCTTCCACCGATCCAATACTTTAATTCTTTGGCATCAGCTATGAATAAAACAGTGAGGAGACACGTTTGAGGTACGTTTCCCATGCTCATAAACAGTCTGACCAGCTACGAGGAAAGGAGGAAATACTGCATGTCCCTGGGCGTAGTGTCCTCCTTTTAGCTTACTTAATTAGCAACTGTGGTAAGAATGGGAATCTGATTTTCCATTAAAAACTTAGAAAAATATTTGTTTTGTTTATTTGTTTCTCACAACACGCAAAGTGAAAGCCAAAACCCGTCATTTCTACTCTGGTTTGTTTTGTTTTTTTTGACAAGTGAAAAATCGACAATCCTAGACTTGAAGTGTTTTGGGGGCTGCTCCGGAAAAGGTGCCAATGAAAATAACGTCATTCTTTGTGCAAAACTTCATCCAGTTAAAAATAAAAACAAAAAGAAAAAAAAGGGGGGGGGTGGGGAGAGAAGCCATTTTTCATCCAAAAAGCACTTTGGAAAATCAAAACCCAATTGTCGACTCACTTTATTCTCAATCTGATTCTTATTAATGGCCCTTAATCTCCGGCGCGCTCGGGGCTGGACGCGCCGCAGCAGGGATGTGCGGGGCTGGGTGCAGCACAACGTGTCTGGGGGGCAGCAAGGACCCCTCACCTTCAACAATATTAGGGGCAGAGGCAGCAAGGGGTCTGTCCGGGCAGAGATACCCGCGGCAATGCTCCAGCAAGCACCCTGATTGCCCGAGAGCTGCCGATGGCCCCGGCGTGCCGGATGGAGCCGCCTGCCCAGCGCAAGCCGCAGCCAGCTGCAGTTTTCTTTATTTGTGTCACTTGTGTATTTGGTTTGCAGAGGGGGGAGGAAAAGGCCCTAATACAATTTATTTTTTAAATGAACCTATTTAAAGCTATGGATGCCGACTTTTCAGTAGTCTTCTGGGGGCTGTTACAAAGGGGCCCTGGTTGAAATCTATCTGAAGGGAGTTAACCACAGCCCTTTGCTCACACATGTGGTATAACGTAGGCTCTTTATTGCTTTTCTTTACTCCCCCCCCGCCCCCCCTCCCCACACACACACGTTTAAGATACGCAGAGTAGAGCTTTTCTAAATATCTTACAAGTGTGTTTGTGTGTATGCTGGATTTATGGCAGAGCGGGGAGCGTACTCCTGCCCTCAATTAAGGAAGCCCGTGAGCAAACGGGACTCAGCTCCAAGCTCCACGCCAGAGCCAAGAGGGAGCTGCTGGAGGAGGGTGTAACACAGCCTGGTGACACTGGGAGATGACAAGTGCCCCAGTCTCTCTGGGAGAACAAGCTCGTGCCCCAGGATTTCAGGAGCGAGGGATCCCCAGACCCACACGTGTCCCGCCAGAGAGAGAGAAGCTGATCCAACCCTCCAGACTAAAGCTTGGTCCTGCAAACGGGCACAGCTTGTGTTCATCTGCTCCAACTTTTGGGCAGCCAGAGGAGGCCAACAGCCTGGGAGCATGGTCACCTGAGACGTCCTCTGGGGTCAGAGGCTGGAAATCAGCTCCCTCAGGATCAAAGCCTCAGACCATGCCCAAAACAACTAGCAGAGGTGTCTCTGCCTCTCCGCTGCCTGGGCTCAGGCTGGGTGTCTCCAAGCCCAGCTGCACGTCCTCCTCTCCCCCGGGCTCTGCTGCGATGGCAGGGCTTTGGGATACGAGTGTGATGAGCCAGACATCATTTATCACAGCCAGAGCTGGTGTGCCGGGGGGAGGAATATTCAGACCACCTACCACGGCACCTAAGACAGATGTAGGTGTCAGCAATGACATCTGCGTTCAAGAGGGATGAGCAGCTCAGGCACCTACCAGCTGGTGATGCCAGACTCTGGCTCCCTAAGCACAGGGAAGAGGCAAAGAGCCGTGCTTCAGTCATGCAATAATCATGCAAAAATCGTGAGCTGTCACACCTATTTCACCCCCCTGACCACCAAGAGGAGCCAGGAGTCAGCATCGCTGGATGACAGACCAACTGAGCATCTCCTTCCTGCCAAACCAGGTGTCCTGAAATGGTCTTAGACCTACTCCAGCCGCCCTTCAGCTTAGTGTCAAGATTTACGGTGGTTTTCAATAGCAGCCTTTTCGGATGCCTGGAGACGTCAAGCACCGAGTGGTGGCACAAAGGGACAGAAGCTCAGCTGGGGCAGATAAGCCCCAACTGGCTGAAATCTCCAGTTGAAGACTTGGCCCAAAGTTGGCACCCCAATGTTTAAGATTCCACAAACTGCAAATCCAACCCCAGTTTTAACTCTGTGGTGTCTTGCTTTGTTTTGTTTTGTTTAAGTCTTGCTTTGCTGCTCTAATGTGCTTTTAACGTTGTTTCTTTGCTGGTATGCATGTTATATTAGCACACATGCACACGCGTACCCTGTATACACAGAAAGTCTATAAAACAGGGCACTCGTATAATTTTAAAATAGACAAATCAGTTTAAAGCATTAAAGCAAATCTGGTAAAAGAAAATCTCTCCTGGGTTGACATTTTGTTTGCCAAGTTTTAGCTTGGAATGAATTTTTATGACTGAGTTATAAACCCTCGAAAATAGAGGTTTATAATGGAAATCTTGACAAATCCTTAACACAGGCCCCATTGTAACATATTCTGTACATATCCCATTGATCTATGGTAATAACAAGTTTTATATAAAACATTTTAACCATGGGAGTGACGTGGTTATCTTCAGACTTCCAAAAATATTTTTCAAATAAATAGGTGGCTTTTTCTGTTGGGCAAAATCAAGGAATTGAACATCGAAAATGACATCTAAATATTCATCTGGATTTAAGAAAAAAAAAAAATCACAATAATCCAGAACCCATGATGTTTCTTTGGCTGAAACACAGCCACTGACTAAGCAGCAACTCCACTCTGATACAACTCTCAGTGCGGGATGGGGTATTAGCCATGAGCAACAGAAATGACTTTCTTAGAGGATTAGCTGTTGGTCTGAAAAAATAAGCAACTTAATAAGCAAGCTATTCCCTGATCAGGGGAGCTGATAAAGCTGGGATTCAAAGGATTTGTCCCCAAACCTTCGTCTCTCCTACAAGACACCCGCTGCCTTGGCCCCGCCAGCTCCCTGCCCGGTCCCCAGCCATGCACAGACGGACAGCACAGGGACCGACTCGTAACTTCTTTCCCTTCTCAGGCCCACTGAGCACCACGAGGCTTAAAAGAAGAAAACATTTCCTGCAAGTTGAAGGGCGGTTCAAGCGTGTCTCTCCCCAGCACCTTCCACCATCAAACCTGCAGTGAAGCACCACGCTTGATCCTGGACACACAGCCCCCAGAGCGTCCCTCTAGACTCCAAACCACGAGAGTGTCTGGATGGGCAGCCTCCCTGGGAGTGGGGATTTCTAAAACACAGGTTTCTTAATATCTGAAAATTTTGCAGTCTTCACTATTTAACCTGATGTAATTCTTGTCAGATAAGGAAGGTCAGGTTCACAGATAGAAAACTGAGACATGTGATTACGAGGAGCTAGGGGTACTTCAGTGTCTTCAAAGATAGCTAGAAACTGAACTGGACATGCGATCAAGATGCTATAAGCTTTTTATGAACTGCAGTGCTATGGGCTTATTTGCTTTACGGTGACATATTTTGTCTAAGTGAGATGATTCAGAAAACCTGAAACAACAGGGATGAGTCGCTGCCTGGATGTACTTGTCTCTCTTTTCCTGATTACAGAGGATCCTGAACAAGCAACTTTTGTAAGTCTCCTCAGTAATCTGAATGGCTTATCTTGGCAAAACCAGAATTTGGACTTACACCTCTACCACCCTAGGCAACCCTGGAACAACCTCAATTACAACCAACCAGAGGACAAAAACTGGCATTGAGTGTGCATAAATGGGCACGCAAAACACAGCTGCTTCTATGCAAACCAAGATGTGCGCCCATGGAGAAGTACCGCTGCCGAAGGTCTGATTTGCTCTCACAGATAAAAGCACTTTCCTTTTCGTGCAGTCTGCCCAGACTGTAGGTCTGAATTCCTGCACTTGCATCCAAGGGAGCAACCCATTTCCATCTCTGATGCATTCCTCTTGCTTCCATTGAAACCGATTACTACACTGCTGCTTTAGCATGAACATAAATTTTTCCAACTTAACATGTTGCTTTAGGACTCAGTTCCACTCAACAGTAGACTTCCATATGTGCTGTAATGTTTGTGTTTCTAAGCAATGCCTCGGCAACCACATCAGGGTTGCCGAAATACGAAAACGAAAAGCCTGCTTTTTAATTTTCTTTTTCTGGTGATCTCAGTTGGAAACTCGAAATAAAAGAAGGTGGTCTATCTTCCCCAGAAGAAATGTAGCCCATAGGGCCTACCTGCTGTTAACACACACCAAAAACATTTTGGTGGCATGTGTGTATTAAAAAAAAAATACACATATACTATGCTGGGATTAGTACGGAAGAAGAAATGTTAATTTGCTGACACGTGAGAGGCATAGCAAAATACCTTGTCCTTGTGGAAAATGCCAGCAGGTGTTGTCTAGGGATGTTTTTTGTTGTTTTCTTTTTTGTCTTTTTAAATGCCAGAGTATTTCCACACACACAGCCCTGGCAGCATCCTTTTGCATATTTTGCTGAACGGTTGACAAATTAGCTGCATAAACTTGCATGAATTCCATTCATCAGCTATTTATGAGCAAGCAATAGTTTATTCAGATGCCTTGACCAGAGAGGATAATAGCTGTGCTTTTTTTTTTTTTTTTTTTTAAGGGCAAGATCTAAATCTCGATGAAGTCTATGGAGAAATGCAGAGGTTTTTAGGATCATTATGAAAATCTGGTCTGACACATACTATAGAATTTCAGTCAGCTACCCCTGTAGTGAGCCCTAGAATTTATGCTCGACTAAAGACCCCATTATTTTGCTAGGCTTTGAGAATCAAGCATTTATGCCTTCGTTCTAGAAAGCATTTAAACACATGCTTAAGTCCCTCCCTAGTCAATAAAAGCACTTAAACACATACTTTGTTCCTGCTGAAGTCAACTGCATGTTGACACAGCAAGTAGCTTGCTGGGTAGAGCAGACTGCTAACGGGGAGCCTTGGTGAGCTGCGTTTCTGGACGCCGAAGCTTAAAACTGGGGATACATTACTTCATTTTTATAGTGATCAAACCAGGGACTTTCCATCCCATGTGATGTTTGAGGATGTTAAGATTTGGTCTTGCATGGAGCTGGGGTGCAAAGTCAAAACCCACGAGGGCCATTTTATTTTTAGATATATATATAAACAAAGCACAAATGTTCTCAGCCATTTCATGTCACTCTTAACAGTGTGCCTTGGCCAGGCCAGAGGGAGTCTGCTCAACGCTCCTGTTCAGCCTCTGTTGGGAGGTGTCTATATGCGATGCAGCCCAAGCCCATGCCAAAGCCACCAGCCCTCCCCACTGCAGGGTCACAAACCCACCACGGAACGGGCACCCAGCTCCTGTGACACCTCCTTACACAACGCCAAGCTGCTCTGGTGGAAAATACCTCCCCTGGCTCCCTCGATACCAAACCACGGGCTTCTCGCCGTCGAGCAGACCACCCTAAGGCTAAGCACCAGTTCTCTCCCCGCAGCAGCTCCCCGGCCCCTCAGCTGCCCCCACCGCCCCCAGCAGCTGCTCTGCGCCTCGGTGATGCCGCAGGATGTGCTGGCCGCCTCTGCCTTTCCTCTCCCCCGCTTAGGAATTTATTCTAACCTCAGTGAAGTGGTTAGGGGTGCTTAAGAGCCAGCTATGGCTCATTAGAAGTGGTGCTGGGCTGTGGGAGCACGGAAGGTGCCTGGAGCCGCTATGGCAGGTTTAATGGCATTTTGCTCCCCCACAGATACTCCATGGATTCAAGGGGGCAGCAAGACCTAGAAAGCAGCAGCCGTTTCTTTTCCCTCATCCACAGCAATGGGTGATGCCTTCCCTCTGAGGCCCAGCAGCCACAGCCCAAACCCAAAACGCTGCTCTGTGCCCCAGCTCCTGCTCCCCAACGCCCACGTGCAGGGCAAGCAGGGCTCGCCCTGCCCACGGCACACGGCAAAGCCCCGTAGAAATGGAAGTCACTGCATTTATAGCTTGCCTGAACATATGGTCTCAAAGCTCTTTCAGCGTGTAGCATGCATGAATATGTATCGTAACTAGATGTCACTGCTTCAGTTACATAATCCTGTGCAAACATATATTTAAGAAGGACCCAACATCCTCTCTTTTTTAAGGGGCTTTAGCAGTGATTAATTCTCTGAGCTTATTAATCACAACATGTGTTAGTGTTTGATAAATTGCCCAAAAGTTGCATTAGCTAATAAGTATAAGAACAAAACGAAATAGTTTCATCTGTTTTTATAATAAGACAAAGAGCATCATGGGAGCATACACGGTGGTCATGAATAAAAGAGAAACATTCATTTATGATAATTGGTTTCAGCTCCCCGTTTGGCTGGTTCTTGTGACCTAAATGTATCCAGTTGTTTCCTTTCTTTCCCGTTGGTTTTTGGGTCACTCCTAATGGTTTAATTCAACAAAAAATGTCTACCATTTCCTGTAACCTCTGTCTTTTTTCATTCCTCCTTCCAAAATGTTTTTTTTCTGTGCAGCATCTAGAGAAATCTCCCTCTCTCTCTCTCTCTGTTTCCTTCCAAGTGAACAAAGTCAATATTGTTGACAGAGAAAAGGTTTAACTCCAGGCAAAAGAAAAAAAAAAAGTAATAGTCATTTATTTGTCTCCACTTTTGAGTTCACAAGGGTTTTTTGTTTGATCCTGGCGGTCAAGACTTTGACACGGAACATGCCCCCTCTGACCATGAACAATTTATGGAGGGAGAAAGAGACAAAAATCCTCATTCATGTTTAAGAAAGCAAAGGAAATGGCTGTAGATTAATATTTGTGCATTTGTAGCAAAATTTCTGATAGGTCTGTAACACATTCAACCACCCTGGTTGAGAAACACAAGAGGCAAAACTCAGCCCTGGAGAGTTGAGTTTTGTTACTCTTGGACACCTTTCAAAACATCAGCCCTCATTCTGCTTTTCTTAGGGCAGCTTTTTATTCCAGCAGAGAGTGAAAAATATTGCATGGCATTTGCAAGGACGAGGCACATGCTGGCCGGGTTACCTCGAAGCACAAACAGAGAGTGCTTGCCGTGTTCTTGCATCTGCCCTCATGCCTGATGCTCCCCGAATACCACAGAGCGGTTTTACATCTCCCATTCATTCTGCTCAAAGCAACGAGCAATGAATTTTCTAGCACAATGTCCTGAGTTTTGGCTGCCGGGCGATGTGGTGCAGCACAGTACTGGGGAGCCAGAAGGCTGCTAGCACCTGGTAGAGATATCCTAACATGTGCCATCAGAAGTCCCTGCTCTGTTACATTCACCACATTTAAGCTATTTGGGCTGAAATTCTCCTTTGCCAGGTGTCTGCCTCCAGCAGAATTTTCTAGGAAATTGCAGGGAGGGTGGGAGAGAGGAAGGGCTGGCGGCTTTCCAAAACAAGATTAGAGAAAAGTGCTTAGTCGATGTAAAAACAAATTCTAACAATTATTTTTTGGAGACTCTCTCACGCCTCCATCCTCTGGAAAGGGGACTGGAAATTTGGTGTCACCCTGGGAATGGGGATGTGCCTTTTGCATCCAAATTTGGCAAAGTTAAAAGCCTTTGAAAACATCCCGCTAAAGATTTATTAGCTTTTGGGAGAGAAACCTCTACAGATTCTGCTTGCCTTGATCTTGCTCCATTTTGGGGCTTCTGGGGCTTGCTCAGGACTTTCCTTGCTATGACTCCCTTCTTGGCTGCTGGACACGGCTGCGGCTCTGGGCACAAGAAGAGAGAGCCAGAAAGCTGTCGCCTTGGCCCCTGGGTTCTCCATAGTCCCCTGCTGCCCAAATCACATGAAGGGAAAAGCAACAGGACTGCAAATTAAGAGAAATGGGGGAAGGACCACAGAGAAAAATGTCTTCAGGAGAAACTGGGTCCAGAACACTTACTGCTACATCAGGAAATGGGGACCAGACAGAAAAATGAGGCAGGATGATCTGGCAATGATACATAATAAAAGCACAGATAAAACAAATGCACAAAGAAGTGGATGAAGGCCACGGTTGTGGCCTTAATTCCAGTGTTTCAAGGCTCCTGAGTTTCAGTCTTACATTTCTCAAGCGTTACTGTCTGCATCTGCTATCACTTCTGAGCAGCCAGAGTCCTCCACCAGACCAGGACAGCAAAGTACTTCGCTGTTACATCGACCACCCTTTGAAATAGCTGACAAGCTAAAAAATCACGCAGGAAGATATAATGAGAGGGCAGAGAGTCAGTCCAGAAAATGGCATGATTTTGAGCACGCAGATGGCATGCACAAGGTGTACTGAACACTGCAGCAGTAAATCAAAATCTGCTCTCGAAACACTCACTGCTGTTATCCAGAGACTCTCTGGCTGGAAATCAGTTCCCCACAAAATCATGCGATTAACATAAATAGTCATGTGATTTTAACCATACAATATCTAGGAAATTTTTAGCCCTCAAGAATTGCCGTTCCTTTCAAATCTGAGCAGATGTAATTCCCGTTTCCAGTTATCGAAACCCACCGTCCCAATTGGATTACACAGATCAGAGGCTTTCAGAAAAAATAAATAAATAAATAGATCCAGCCTGAAGAAACTCCAGCTA
Source organism: Anser anser (assembly GCF_964211835.1). Classification (NCBI taxonomy): domain Eukaryota; kingdom Metazoa; phylum Chordata; class Aves; order Anseriformes; family Anatidae; genus Anser; species Anser anser. The sequence continues at coordinate 23,597,479 of NC_139728.1, read as the reverse complement.
AAACATGGGCACCACCAACACTTTGTAAACTACCCATGCTCATTCCTAAGCCTACATAGAGGCCAGGAGTATAAATAGGTTCAAGACACAAGGGCACGCGTTCAGAGGATAGCTCCAGCTTCAGCTCATAAATACAGAGGTTCAAGCACAAATTGCATCACGAGCACTTGCTGGAGGATGCTTCGGGAGAGATCTTATGCTGTATTTGCCCTGTTCCTGGGGTGCACTGAAGACTACTGCTGGCAGCTGGGTGCGGACCACACGGACCTCTCCATCCGGGCAGTTCTCTGTCCTTCTGTAGGGCTGCTTACTGCAGCAGCAGCCAGCACTGCAAACCCCATGTGCTCCCCTACGAGCAGAGCAAGGCTTGTGACTGCAGGAAGAGCAGCACGTGGAAGGGCCAGAAATCTGCTTTCACGTCAGAAAACCCACTGTCTAGACAAGAGATCAGGAATTATCTTAGATTCCAAGCAGTGATAGTTGACCAAGGGGAAAGGAGGGAAAAGGGGAAAGGTTTTATTAACAAAGATGATGATCCTTTTGGGGTTTGTCATACAAATAAGAGGAAACTATACTATTTCATTGTCTTGGTGCTCCTAAAGACTCATTGCAGCAGGTTTTTTTCCTCATCCTGCACTTTTCTATCAAGGAAAATCTGTCCATTTTATTATCATATGTAGTCCAAGTGCCAACATTTTCAAAGGAGACAGGCTTGTTACTGCCCGAGACACCTGCTTTGTGTCTATTTGCATTAGTCATGACTGAAAACATTATTTAAGGGAACTGTGCATCTCTGACTATGACAGGCACTTACTTCTTCTTGCATCTCCTCAACAGCTTCAGAAAATTGTTTTTCTCTACCCTTATCAAACTAGAGCAGGTGGAGAAACCAACTTTTATGGTGACCACACAAAAACACCTGTACCCCAGGCCTTCTGACCAAACGGACTGAGTAGCTTAGTGGGGAAAGCCCACACACTGTTGGATACTCATCCTATCTGTGGATAAGCTTAACATCCAGAAAAAAAAAAAAAAGTGTGATATTATAAGTTTTCAATAATCTCCAAAACAATACACCATAATCACTTCATATACCTAGTTTCACTTCTAAAAATTGTTGAGCACAAGCCTGCAATGAGATGAGCCCCTCCACTCATCCATCACTTGTAAAGACGTCAAAACATTAATGGGAGTCTCTGATCTTCTCTCCTTTGCCTTACCCCTCTCCTCACCCTCCTCCACAGTCACATCTCAGAGATCTTGGGACATGCTTTGTCAACCCAGCTGACAAACACCAAGCACACAGATCAATCAGTTTTTCGTTTGAATTTTCTGCCAAATGATATTTTAAAATCCCTGAAAACTCTGCTTTTGTGAAAAATCACACTGCTTAGAGCAGGACAGAGTATTAAAATTCACGTTTTTCTCCTTTGCGGAGCTACTGGTGAAGTCAATACTCAGAAACAAAACCATTTGGTTGGACAAATGCATCTCTAGTTGTTTTTGCAGGTGGCAGATTAATTAATACTGGGTGCCTGTGTTGAAGACTGTGGAAATCTTGCACTGTTCTCTTTGTTTCCAGATCTGCCTGACAATGATATCCACAGCTGCTCCAGAAATATAAAGACATATCTTACCAATACTCCCTGATTCAATATATCCCAATTATCTCAAAAATACTTAGAGATGATCTAGAATTTTATGGAAAAATAGGAGTTACAGTCAGTTTTGCATTATACATTCTCTCTGCTACCTGTTTCTGATGAGCACTTTTTTTTTTTTTTTTTTAGGGGGACTTTTAAACAAATTCCTGCTGCACTGGGACTTCCCTCTCCCAAGGTGCTGGTACAAGCTTTTCCACCCAAGCTGAACCGACTGTGAAATAAAAATGTCCTCTCCTTCCTGAGATTTGAAGATTTAGACCACTGTCAATAAGAGGTGGGCTGGATCTCTGCCTGCATGGGCTCTGCACAGTAACTTACATCTTCTGCCTATTTTACAAACAAAACCTTCAGCTGGGCATTTGCCCAGTGCACATGGTAATAGCTGTGCCACATTTCAGTGTCATCGCATCAGCCACGTGCTCTTGCAATGGTTCCATTTCATGATATCCTACATTTCCTCCCATTTTGCTAGCTGTTACACCTAATAAAAGATACCTCCAATCTAAAAAGAATAAAAAGTGACTTTTACATGAAGAGTTGAACACCTCAACCATATTCTTTTTATTTTCACCATTTGATGATCCTGCCTCTTCCCTGTGCCTCCCAGCTCACTACTGAAGGGTGTGTTAGCACGTGCATTTACAACGTGATGGAATTTATCCATCACATTGGTGTTGCATATGAGAATAGGAATTGCTTGCCTTGCGAACCATGCGAAGGACTTTGTTGTCATTAAGACAGTGCAAGACATGACCTGGTGGGGAAAACCCAACCCTCCTCCGGGTGCCCAGTCTCGTCCTTCTATCAGGGGCTGCAGCTTAAGGGGTCTTTTAGAAGAAAGGGAGAAAAACTCTTCACCAAGGCCTGTAGCGATAGGACAAGGAATAATGGTTTCAAACTGAAAGAAGTTAGACTTAGATCAGATATTAGAAAGAAATTTTTACCACAAGGGTGGTGAGGCACTGAAACGGGTTGCCCAAGGAGGTTGTTGATGTCCCTTCCTTAGAAGTGTTCAAAGCCAGGTTGTATGGGAATCTGGGCAACCTGAGCTGGTGGAAGGACTCTGCAGGAGAGCCCGTGCCCAGCTCCCTGAGCTGGCTGTAGGTGCAGCACCAGGGCTCAACCCAGAAACAGAGCTGAGCGGAGGGCAAAGTGCCAGTCCTGCTTCTTTACAGGTTTTGTTCTAAAGGTCTGCAATTTTTTGCCCTTCAGTCCAGCCAGGAGGACAGCAGTATCAGCAGCTGGCTGTGCATGAAGCAATTGAGATTAGCACAGCACGAGCTACCAAGCTATTCCAATGCCCTACAGGTGCTGGGCGAGAAGCAGAAGTGACATCCTCGGTGGCATTTTGCTGCCCTACCAACCTCAGGTCAGACTTAAAACCCTAGTCTAAATACCAATGATAAAGCAAAAGCCTTTGCCAAAAACAAGGCAGGACATTCCTGCCAGAATATATGTTAAAGAAAGACACATAATTATTTTTTAGAGTTGCTGGCACAGTGCTTTCAGGAAACCTTTCCCTTTAAACACTAAAATTAAACAAACACATGAAACGCAGGGAGAAATGTAATTACTTTATAGCTTGACTTTGGTCTATTGCCTTGGGTATCCAGTTCCTTTTCTTACTGATGTGGAAACTCAAATTCCCCCCTTACAGTGTCATTAATTCTTTGGCCTGGGGAGCCCAGCCTTCCTGCTGCATCGTGCACCAGGAAATCCCAGCCGCCCGCACCTTGCTCCCAGAGCTGTGGCTCTGCAGGTGATGGGGGATCTCCCGCCCCTCTCTGATTGAAACAATCAGTTTGACAAAAAGAAACAAACAAAAAATAATAATAAAAAAGCACAATTATAGACCCAGGCAAAGATCTAGCTCCTCTGACCCCTTGTCCTCACAAAGCTCCCCTTGCCTGCCAAAAATAATGACAAGGGGTGTCTATTTCTGCTTGCCTTTCTCCTAAGAAAAACACCTTCCCTCTGCCTCCTCATCCCCCCTGCTGCTCTTCCCCCTGCACGCAGTTGGGACCGGCTGAGGTTGGCGCTAAATGGACGCCCGTTCCTAAAACACAGCCGGGACGCTGGCCAAAGGCTGTCAAGAGTCCCGCTGACGTGGGTGAGCGCGGGTGCCTCCTGCAGACCTCCCTCCCCAGCTCCGGCACCCTGCAGACAAAGCAAATAGCCCAAAGGAGCCCCGTGGGAGGAGAAGCATCTCGCCCAGACTCACCTTCCCGCTGCCCCGCGTCCTCGCACGTGGATGAAATCCTCACCACCACGTGCCAGCCCGACCGGGCGGCCGCCCTGACTCCTTCCCCTTGCTCAAGCTGGGGCAGCTGCTCCCGAAAAAGCCTTTCCTAGGCACTGCGCAGATCCTCCCAGCTCCCTTCCGAGAGAAACCGTTTTGAGGTCGGTCCTGGAAGCAGACCGGTAGCAGCCTGCCCATTGCAAGCTGTCATGTAATTTAGGAGGAACCGAGACGGGCTGTGTGAGTATATATACCACGGTGACACACGCGCGCACACACACGCTGAATGTGCCTGGCATCCGAAGCAGCCGATGCTGGATTTATCCCTTCCCTTTTTGCCAGTGACTGACATAAGTGCCGGGAACTCTTGGTGGAAAACTGCTTATGAGCTTTGGGACCGATCCAAACCCCACTGAAGACAAAGGAAAGACTTGTGATTGCCTCGGAGCTGGCTTGGGATCAGTCCCATTATCTCTGCCCAGAGAGCAGCACGCAAACAAAGCAGGCAGGCGCTGGGGCACGGTAAGCCTGTGCCCAGAGGCCCCTCCTCAGCTAGGACACGGAGAAGCAGCCAGGCACATCTGAGCCTTCTTAAGACGTTTATCCAAAACCTTCCTGGGAGAGGAGGCTGGGGACTGTGCGTGGCCGACACAGCCGCCTCCGGCCTGGGGGGAGTTGGCACCCGGCTTTCTCTGCTATCAGCCATGCTCAGCCTCCCGAGCCAGACTTAAACCGTGCCAGTCATCCACGGGCTGAGAGCCTTCATCCATCAGACACCGCTGGCTCGGGTGCTCCAGCCCTGAACACACCCGTGTATCCCAAAGGACACAAGGATCCCCATGAGCTCACTCTATATTCCAACCAGATATCAGAAGAGTTATGTTTGCAGACTCCCTCCCACCTAAAATCCACAAAACCATTTGTTTTGTCAGCAATTAGGCAGCAATTTGCATTCTTCCTAGGAGGCAGCCTGAAAAATGGTTTGACACCATTTTATTCCACTGCCTCTAGCAGTACTACCTTCCTCCCCACTTACTAATAAATAATAAATAACTGTTAAGTCATGACTTTAAGACATTTGTTGTAACAACACAAGGCTTTTTTTTTTTTTCCTCATGTGGAGAATAACTGGGAACCATGAACCGCACCAAACCTACCCAAGCAAAGTGCAAAACTAGCCTCCATCCTAGGAGTACAGAGTTGAGGATTCATGACCCTTACTTTGTTGAGTTTAGGCTACACAACATTTGTAGCCATAGAACTATTTCCACTGGAAATAAGGGGTATTGTTTTGGTTTGGTTTGGTTGTTATTTCTTGGGTTTTGATTATTTTTTTAAAACCAACACCCTTCTACTAGTGACAATCCCTAGCATGGGTATTGTTATATCATGACAGCTTTTCTTGGGAAGCTGGTACAAAGCCTCCTTGCACCCCAAGTTTAGAAACACATGTGAATTCCCACATTTTAACAGACTACCACGTGTCAGCTGAATGACAATAAACAGCAATGTGTGTGTCCTTCAGATGAGATGAGCATGAGCCAGAACGACCGACTCTCAGCTCTTTCTGCTGAGGCTGATGCTGTGGTCTGGCTTACATCTGGGATGGGCCGAGGGCCGGCACACGAGCACCTGGGCTCAGCGGTGGCTTGGGAGGTGAGTCCAGCTTAAACCACATTCAGGTACTCAGAGAGGGGCAAATCTAAGCAACAGAGACGCTCTTACAAGTTTCAAAGCCTTCTGGCATTTTTGTGTACCCAAATTCTGAAAATCACAGCTAGCACTGAAAGTCCTGAGCTCAAAACATGCAGCACTGAGCTACTTTTCAATCCTGGCCTGAACTGCAGCCTTGCATAAGCATAAGGCTCTAGGATTTCCCACCCCTTGTCCAAAGAAGTAGAGAATAGAAAGTGGGGATTTAATGGGAAATAAGTTAAACCTCATAGCATGCAAAATGAATTCCCTAACCAGAAGGGTCTTGCCACATCCTCTGTATGGTGTCACGGCTTGAAAATATGCCTTGTTTTCTAAGCTCATTTATTTGCTAGGAAAACCCAGCAACTAAAATATGTCTTAAAGAAATCCCTAGAAAGGCATCTGCAAACAGTTGCACTGAAACTTCAATTGCTGCTGAACGTAATTCACGGCAGAGCGAAACCCTGGAATCTCTGCGAGTGTGGGGTACAAATAGCTCAAGGAGGTGTTTGGTACGAAGGAAATGGTGATGCTTCCTCCATTTCCCATGAATATCATATGCACAGCTCCAGCCATATGTTGTGTTGAATCTGCCACATTCTTCGGTGGTGGGCACAGATGTGGACAGATCTGACAGATCAGGGTCTTAGGGTCACACAGGAGTAAATTGGGGGCAGATGATTTGAGAGTCACAGCTTATTTTTAGAAAAAAAAAAAAAAAAACGAGAGAGAACAGAAAAAAAAAATTGCCAAGAATCATTTCTACCATGTGTCTGAACAAGAAAAGCATTTATCTCACTTACTAAAAACAAAGAAGAGTTTCTCTCAAATAAGGAGTTTGTTTTGAGAGGCTAACAAAGATTTTTCTATGCACTCTATAGATCACAGGTGCTTCAGAAAATATACTTTGCCATGTATTTCCATGCTTCATTACTGGGTATTATTTTCAGATGGTCTCCAACAATGTTCCATCTCTGCAGGCACAATAGCAATTTAACAAATCAGCAAAGTTTCTCCTCAATTGCCTGACTTTCAATATCCTCTGCTTGTTCTTCTGATTAGTGTTATTTTGCTTGCAAGTGAACTGTGGATGATAAAAGACATTAAGGAAGTGGAAAAACCTTTCCTGAGAATAGAATCACTACTGGAAGGTGGAACTAAAAACAAGGAAAATGAAAATCAATGCTAATCCAAACCCTTTAGATCACTAAAATATTACAAAAATGTAGCAGACACTTTTATTCTGCATATCGCCTATTTACATGAACAGGAGTACGTTGCAAACACCCTCTGTGCCTCCTGCTGTATGACGTTTAACTGCAGAGAATGAGGATGCAGTGTCACGTTACTTCATCAGTCCCACAAACTGCACTGCTGAACATTTATTCGTACACTGTGAGGCTCTGCAAAACTAAGGAAGAACTCAAACCCAAGGCCAAACGGCATTTGCCAAAGAAGCAAAAGGAGTGTTTCACAACACCGCCTGTCATTGAGCACAGAGATGTCCCTTTCCAAGGCTGCTTTGAGAAGGAAGACAGAAGAAAACCCTGGAACAAAGAAGGTGGCTAGGACAAATGCTGATGGCAGGACTGTCCCCGCCAGCCCCACCACCTGCCTCTTTGCACAGTGCTTGAGGCCAGTCATTTACAGTGGATTTTTTCCAGGCCATCAGCTCAAACTACTGATGGCCAGCCTGGGACACTTTTATTTGCATCAAGTCGAAGCTTGACCTGGAATGTGCCATGGGTGCAAGTATCCCAAGCAAGGCCCCAGACGTGCTGGAAAATGCTCAGAGAACAATGACACCCCTTTGCTCCCCATGCCGAAACAGGGGGAAGCTGCTGCTGAAAGCATAGCTGGAGCTTTTCCATTTCCTCTTACGAGTCACTGAGGAGTTCTAGGTGTGATCAGTCTTCTTTTTTATTTTTTTATTTTTTATTTTTTCCCCTATGTTTTTCCTTTCTGTTTGGCTAAGAGTAAAAGGCCTGGGTTGACTCTATCATTGTCCCTGGGCCTCGAGGTTTCTTGCAGGCTGTTTCTGGGTCTTTGGAGAGGTCACACCAACTGGCAGAGGATTCAGATGGGACTTGAGCTGTGTGATGCTATGCCAAAACTGTATGAAGTGTAGCTTAGTGATTAACTTCTTGGAACAGGGATCAGAAAGCCCATCTTTTTGGGTAAATACGGACTTTTCAGCGCAGCCATCCTCACTCTGGGCAACGTGTGTCACTGAAATCCTTTTGCCAGATTGCTAGCGATCTACCACCTGGGCACAGTGCTGGAAAGGGTGGGAGATGGGGGAAGGGAAGGTGGTATTTTGCTGCTCCCATCCTTTGGGACCTCCTTGAGCTCATCAGAGCTGTGTTTTGCTCTAGCGCCCAGCACAGCAGCCCAGCCAGGACTGCCAGAAGAGCCAAGGGAGAAGCTGAGGTGTTCTGGGAGAAGCAGTCACTTCAAACTTGTTTTTCTGTCTATGGGATTCATTTTTAGCAAGGGGGATTCCCTAACACAGGTAAGCACAGAAGGTTCTGTGAAAGGAACAGGAGCAGATACCCAGTGGGAGCAAGAGGTGGGACCATCACTTCCAGAGGAAAGGCAAGATTATGCTGGATTAATCAGACACTAAACTGGAATATGTACCTATAACTTAGTGATTTAGGGCAATTCCCATTAGGCAAACAGACAATCAGGGACTGGACGTTGCCTTTCTGGAAACATTTTTACCCCTTGCAGGGGGATTGTGGAGACTGGATACCCGTGGATCAGAGCAGCACCATCAGGCAATGGCAGCGTGGCACAGCAACAACACACCAGGCTGCCATAGCTCTGGGGACAGACCTAGGGAGCTGGGGTCCATGCATCCCTACCATCCCCTGCCAGCAGAGCTGCTTCCCAGGAGCCAGGAGTTCAAACCAATCTGAGACACTGGGAGGAAGGTTGTTCTTTGTTGGTGTTTTTTTTCTCCCTGACCACTGGTTTCAGCCATTTCTGTCTACCTGTCAGTTGTTTTGCAGCACATCAAATAAGCCAGGTTCCCCAGAAACTCCTCTGTCAGTGATTTTTCTCCTCCAGTTGAAAAATAAACTACCAGTACTAAAATGCATCACCTGTTGGCAGAAGGAGCGGTAACGTTTTATCCACCCTCACCTCCCCTTGTGTTCATATCTGATCACTTCCGTACCTGTGCAAATAACATCACAAGATAGGAGTTTTTGCAAGATAGTTCAGCTCCCAGTGCTGTCATAAACTCCTTCTGAGGCCTTGAAAAAGTTGTGCTACTTCAGTAAGTCTCAGTCTAGGTCAATCTGCTGCTTAGGAAAAAAAAAAAATCTCTGCCTTGCAGGGCTATTCAAAGCTTAAACGAACATTTGCAAAGCTCTAGGAGAAATGGGGTGAAGGGTGCTTTCAGAGACACAAAACATTATCATCATAAAGTGTAATCTTGATGGTTTTTATGGGCAAGCATCAGCTTCCAGCAGTAATCTTTAAAGCAACGTCCATTATCCAGAAAATCGGCTTTCAGCTAATGGCCTGTTACAAGTCACACTTGGTAAAACTTCATGCCTTTCTTCCTTTTTTCCCCTAAGAGCACTTGGAAATCCCATGACAGCTGCCTGTGAGAAACAACGGATCCTGGCTGGCTGCTGGCGCAGAGCAGAACAGAGAGATGAGGAGCACACGCCTGCAGAGCTTTCCTCTGCACACCAGGAAAATCTCCAGCCTGAGCACCCCGAACACCTCGAGATGCCTCCCCAGGGCACAGATCTCACCCAGAGCTGCGTCTGCCCCAGTGCACAGGGCTGGTTTGGAGACAGATGCTCCGCATTAGGGCTCCAGATGGAGACGAGGATCTGACTCGGATGCCGTCTTGCTAGGAAAGTTGGGCAGCAAAAAGCAGAAGGGGGTGGTGTTCTCCTAAATGGATTTCTCCCAATTGAGACTCCCAGAGGTTATGCCAAAGGGCCTGAGCCAGGGCGTCTGGAGGTGGGGATGAAACCCCACATGGTCAGGCTGTGCCCCTCAGCACCCTCGATGCACGTCCTACTTCTCTTTCCAGAGATGGTGCTCTCCCTGCTGAGCAGGTCCACGAGGGTCCCAACAAGGTCCAAGAGGAGCAGAAAGCACCAGATCTGCCTCCACCCTCAGTCGTTCAGCACCCACCTCCTGCCCTGCCGCCAAGCTTCTGTGGGCAGCAGCCCCTCTCCCCCTGCCACCTGGAAATGCTCCGTTTCATGGGGAAATGCTCCACTCCCCACCACGGCCACCTGCCTGGGCTCTCTCCTGGACACGTGGGCACAGACTGACCTGGGGGACCTTCCCCACGTGGGCCATCACACAAAGATATCTGTGCTATCTGTACCATCAAATGTTGACGAGGGACAGCAAGCAATGGTCATTGGTACAGAGGAGCACCAAACCATGAATCAGATGGTGGTCAGGGCACAGAAATAACTCCTTGTTTGTCTTGGAGATCCAGGCCTTCTCCTGGAAGAGTGAAGAGCTACTATTCACTGCCACCAACGCGTGAAGCCAAGAAAGCAGTTTGCAACTCAAACTCAGCAGCATATAAAGGCAGCAAGGAAGAGCAAAGAAGACTATTTAATCACTGGGAGGTTATGCCTAGGACCTTTAAACTGTCCTTCCCTGCCCTGCTGCACTCGACCCTCTGCAGGTGGAGAGTGCCGCTGGCACCATGAGAACCCTCGTCACGGGGAACCTCGTCATCCAGCAGGCAGAGGTGTCAGAGCCACGTCTCTTGACGTTCTTCCTTCTTGGCAAAAAATATGGATAAGATGGAAATAGGTGGCTTGAATGAAAAAAAAAAAAAATTTACTATTCATTTTAATATTTTTTTGTCATGTTATGTCATGCTGCCAAAAATGTTGCCAAAAATGTTAAGTTTGTTAATGTTATGTTATGTCATGCTGCCAAAAATGTTAAGTTTCTAGAACCTGGTCATTTTAAGGTTTTGGTTGCCAAAACCAATGGAAGCAAAGGGTGCTTTTCAGCTTTCAAAAACCAAAGTCTCCCAAGGAAAAATGAAAATTGTCACTGCAGATTTTTCCCTTTTATTTACTTTGCTAGAAATAACGTTCTAATGAAAAAGTGATAAAAAATAAAAACAATAGTTGTGCAGTTGCTCACCCAACCTTTTCATGTATATTCTGGATCTATCTGAGCAAAATGCAGCAGAAATAAAAATCTTACTCATACCATGACAGGTCTTTCTATTTTTCTGAAAGTTTATGGCACCACTGTGGGGCCGGCTTTGTTTTTAAACAAGCAACAGCTAAACCCGGGTTTGAAGCCAGCTGAGACAATCTCAGAGGAAACACCACCACTTTTTTAAAGTGCTATTCTGCTTCCTCCCTCTGAGCTTGGATTTAATGTCTTTTTTATGATACCAAAGAGTGAAGTACTTCCATTTATTCTAATGACAAGCAAAGACATGGCTGGAGAGCAAAGGTAACATGGTTTCTTCCCTGTTCTCCCAAGGATTACTTGGAGAGTTTTGCTCCATAGCTCCAGGCTCTCTGCAGCAGCAGCAGGGTGAGGACACCCACCCAGCTGCCACGTGGAAACCCATACTCAGTGTCAGAGTAGATCTGAAGGTCAAAAATTAAAAGCATTTTCCAGATTGCCTCCTGTTCCCAGCTGCAGCATCCCTGGGCCCTAATCTCCAAACCTACTCCCTCATAAAATTTGCAAGCAGACTATGAACCGATGGGGAGCTGCAGTGAGACCTCCTAATCCCAGCTCCCAGTTGCGATGTAAACCAGTGTCTACCATGGCTGCTGGCTGACACTGGAAAAACAAAACGGGAGGGAGAGACTTGAGACATTTCCAGCTTTTGTCTGGGCCAGGTAGCCCCAGCTGCTTTGTGCAAACTCTGAGCCTCCAGGACTCAGTCTGGGGTCTTGGTGGGAAGGGAGCAGAGAGCAAAAGCAGCAGTGGTGTATGACTGCCATGAGGAGCAAGGCCCTGCCATCTGTTTTGCCCAAGAAACTAAGGAGAAGAGGGGAAAAATAGCCAACAGTTTTTATACAAGGAATAACTAAGCAAACCACAGGCTGGAAAAGACATGCACAAGGCGGAGATAAGATTTAGTTGTACAAAACCTTGTGACTGGGTAAGGATCATGTGTTCTTGATCCCTTCCAACACAAAATTGGGGTTGCTGGAGGGGCACCAAAAAACCTAGCCTGTGGCAGGTTCAAAACAAATGCAAGCGAATGGCTAGTTCAAATGCAACCTGGAATTAAGCTGTGGGACTCTTTGCCACTGGATTTGTAACTAGAAGATGATACAGGTTGAAGGGAAGGCTGCGCAAGTTCAAGAAAAACAAACAAACAACAACAAAAACAACCAACCAAAGCCAAACAAACACTAAGGTTCATTAAAAATATTAAACACCTCCTCTAGCTCAGGAAGTCCTTGGAGAGTAGCTGGGGGATGGACAATATTTGGAAATCTCCTGCTTGTCTGGCACCTTTCCTCTTCTGATTGTACCCACTTGCAGCCTCAGTCAGAGACAAGATCCTGGATTAGCCAGACAGTCAGGGTGGCCACTTCTACGTGCTGAGACCAAAATTGTGAAACGTCCCATGGAAGCCTGCCCGGGCCTCACCTGCCCTCACTCCTGGACATCCTCCTGCCACCTCCAGAGAAGCTGCCCAGCTCCAAACAAAGGGTGGGGGAGAGCTGAAGTGTTGAAGACGTACAGCTGCCACGACTGCTGCTCTGGCAAACACAGACCTGCACAGAGGCAGCTACCAGTTTCCTGACAGCTTCACAAACAACAAGCCATATAAAACTAATCAAACCGACCATTGAACTTTACCCATAGTAGAAAGAGATCTTTTTTCTTTTTTCTTTTTTCTTTTTTTTTTTTTTTTGAAAAGGCAGCACAAAAACAAGCCTGGATGTGAGGAAGACACCCAGTCCCTAGGAGCACTGTCTGCCAGAAAACTCTGCACAGCCACACACAGCCCTGCCCCTCCAGAGCCCTTCCAAGTCCTAGACTCCGCCGTGAAACTGTGCAGGACCGCACTGAGGACCGTGAGGATTAAGGTTCTCACTGTGTATGGGTTGGAGGGAAGAAGCCGATGAGATGAAAAGTTTCGACTTGATTCCAGTTTTGAGGTTTCCGATTGCAATTACGAGCCGGGATTAGCAGCCCTACAGCAGACCACCACCGCAATCCTCCCCGAGAATCTCCAATGCCGTTTTTAGCTGTGCATGATTATCCTACCGCTACCCGGCTCCGGGTCCCAGTGCTTTCCCCAAACTCCCATTCCTGCGGCCCAGAAAAGACTTCCTAACACTCCTGAATTCAGCTCTGATCTGGGTGTCTCATACTTCGCCAGCACGTGGGAAGAGGAGCAGCCACCTACACATGACACAGCTCGCAACGGGGCTCAGCCGGGGAAGGCGTATAAAACGATATTAGCAACAACTCGGTAGAAAGGAGCCATGTTGGTGTCATTTAACACAATGAAAAGCGTAATTGGTTACAGCTGACAAACACAGAATTGCATTAAACAGAACATTGGATGCTGGGCCATGGTTTACATCAAATTGTCAATCTCAATACGGCAGTCCCCTAAAGAAGCCGCTTTTTCTGTAAACCCTCAGGAAACATAGCAAATCATGGCAACATGTTTATAGTCCTCAAATGCCACACAAGGAACCTGATATGTATCTTTTATGGCGGGATATACTGGAGGGCGTTTCAGCGCGTCCATACTCATTTTCCAAATACATTGCACAGCTTTGTTAAGCCTTCCTGAATCTCCGAGATCTACTTTTAGATGAAGCTGTGCAGTGGGCAATCCTCAAGGCCAAACTCACTCAATAAAAGTGAGATCATGTGATTTATCTCTACGTTGTTTTCTCTCTTAGAGCCCGGCAATTAAGGTTGGAAACGGCAGTGACGACGCAGATCTGTGCAGCCTGCCCCTGAACCTCGCTGACTGCTGTTGCCATATAACCTGATGGCTGCTCTTAGACTTTGGCACTAATTTGCAACCAGAGTGGAAGGACAACATTATTTATGTCCAAACAAATGTTTGTTTCTGAGCTTACAGTGGCTGGAATTCAAGTCATTCCAAGATAGCTACTAACCATCAGTCCTGACCCCAAATCTTACTGGTGTTTGCTCAAAGTAGGTAATATAATTAGGCTGAAGGGAAAGAGTGCTTTATGGGTGGTTTGGCTAACGTTCAGATGGCCTTTGCCAAGTCACTTCTCTGCCTGCTCAGCAGTGCTGAGCGTAGGGCACTGGGGCTGCTGGCTATCTCTTTGAGGTTCCTTACACAACAGACCCTTTGGGAAGGGGCAGGTTTGTGCAGTGTCCAGCAAAACCAAGACCATGAAAAGGCAGGGAGAGAGACACACATGTTAAACAAAGAAAGCACCTCCAAAACAGGCAAAAGCAACTTTTGTTTGGGAAGATGCACGGGGTCCTGGTGCAACTAGAACACACCCTGCCATACTGGGAAGCTTCAATGTGGCAGAACTTGTGAAGCCTGGTGTCCCGGGAGGTTTGTCGTTTAGATTCTCCAGTGTCTAACACTTCAACTGAGCTCAAGCCACAGCTCTTTCAGGGGAATCTAACCAAGGCTGTTTCCTTCATCCAGCTTTGGATTTCCATGAATCTGGTAAAAAGTTAGTCTTTTTAAGTCCTCCAACTCTCTGTCAGCTTTTCCACCAATCTGACAAACAGGTCAATGGAAATAAAGACAGACAAATAGATAGCGTAAGGAAAAGAAAACAAAAAACTCAGTACACAGAGTTTAATCTTCAACTTCAGAAGAAGAGAATTACTTAGAATTACATAGCAGGAAAAAAAAATTAAAAATTGAATGAGCTCTTTAAAATGACAATCCAAATTACCCACTATGTAGATGACCTACTATTGACATACCTTCAAGGTTTCTTGATAAGGAACTACAACACAAGAGAGGTCTTTACAGCAGGATGGCAGCACCCTGAATTCATTGGCAGTCTGGGTTTACTACTCTGAGTACTTCAACAGCCTTGCAGAAAATAGCTTTGAGCTAACTTTATTAAAGAACAAACAAGAAGAAGAGTCAACAAAACTGTTCTCTAAGTTTTAAATAGCAGGAGGAGAGGAAGCTTTATTGCTTTATGCTACTACATTACACAGATACAACAACAGCTGTCAACAATAATATTATCTGTATTACAGCAGAGATCCCAACTGAGACTAAGGTCTCATTGTGCTGGACACTTGTTTTAAAAAAAAAAAAAAGAAAAAAGGAAAAGAAAAAAAGCGCTCTGTGAAACCATCCCTGCCCCAAAGAAACTTAAGGCTAAATAGGATAGAAGGAAGAAGGGGTGAAAAATTATATGCACCTTTAAAGGATAAATGACTTGCCAGCGGTTGCAATAAGATGTCTGTGGCAGTCCAACGCCATCCAAATCCAGTAGCAGACTTTCCTTTAAATCAACCCTAACAGCATTACAATTGGATCTCACTTGTAATCTAAATGGAGAAATCAAAAACGGATATGGTTGTTCTTTGTTTTATTTTGTCTTGTTGTGGGGGGGTGTTGTTTTTGGTTTTGGTTTTGTGTGTGTGTGTGTGTGTGTTTTAAGAGCAATCTTATTTAGTCCATGCCATATTTTGCTTACGACTGTAAATTCTTCACAAAATGGGTCCTTTGTGTCTAATTTTCTCCACTTAACCTAGAGGCTGCATTTTTGGGTGCTGTGCCAGACACAAACTTGTTCCAGCAACTGGGCACCCCCCTTCTTCCTAATGCTCCTTTGCATGCTCAAGGCTAACAAATCTGAAAATCTGCTCCACTCCCACTCCCTCCTCTGCATCTGCAGGAGATACAGGGACATTTAACACAACTGACACGCTCCTGACTCGCTGATGATGATGGGAGGCTCCTGAACGAAAGTTCTCCCACAGCCCTGTAACGCAACGTGTTGGTTGAATGCTTAAACTCATGTGGTTAGCAAGAGTCAACATGATAATTTGGTGTTCGTCAGAATTACCACGGTTGGATTACCCGTTTTTCAGCTTCTCCGGTTCTAAGCCGTCTTAGTGGCCTTGATTCATAAAAGACACAGATCTACCCATTTCAAATTGCCCCTTCATGTAAATACTGTCAGTACAAATAAAGTAATTACCGTCAAACCATCTGAAAATGATCAACACACTTCACTACGAAGTAAGTAGAGTGAAGTCCATAATAAGATAGTAATTTGCACCTTTTTTTTTTAATTTGAGGAAAAATTCACTTTCTTCGGTGCATAAGTTAAGCATGGAACATATTATTTAATCCTAATGCAAATCACACCAGCAGGAAATGTCGTAAAGAAAAAAGTAATCTTCTGAAGGAAAAATAAATTATCGACCACGTTAAGAAGGAAAGAAACATTCTCGAATAATTTCTCTCTTTGTTGGTATTGGCTGGCAGCATAATCCTTCCAAGTAAATTGTAATTTCCAAATTAGATTATACATTATGTCATATTAGTTTTATATTAGAAAAACAAACTGACTTAAAGGAAAAATGCCAAAGTCGACTTGCCTGGCAATGTAAAAATTTTGCTTTTCTACTGTGAAATGTTTAACGTTTTTTTTTTTTTTTAACAAGTTTTACAGCAAACATAAAACCTAAATTAAGGCAAGATATTTACTTTACCTGACCAAGCCCTGTTTGAAACGTAAATAGGAAAAGGAAGACCGAGCATTTTCAGGATACCATATAACCATAGCAACAACTATCTCTGTGTATAAATACATACAGATACTGGCATGGAAATTTATGAGTTATGCCTCAATTTGTTGGAGGTATGTATTCAAAAATATAAGCACCTATTTCACTCAAAAATAACTTACATTTAGAGAGCGTTAAATCTCAACAGGTCAAGTGATCTAAAGTCCGGAAATGCCAGAATTAAGAATCTGTGTAACTTTTGCACAGCTCCTTGGATGGCTATGTTATGCCAGAGTCCTTAAATACATCATCCTCTATTTGTGTTTTATTTCACACAGCCCCTGCTTTGGCCACCGGTCAGGATGGACGGTGTTTGATGGATTATTCATTGTGTCTTTATAATCTTCAAAAACTGATGCTTGGCCCAACCCCTGCATAAGAGGCACTGCATCCTTGCTTTTCACAGGGTTAACCTATATCACAGAAAACCTTAAAATACTGCTATAATGCTTTAGCTTCAGTGTATATCAAATGAGGTCAATAATGCAGAAGCATGTGATGACCTAGAAACAAGGCCTAATGGCATCAGGGTATGAAGAAAGCAAGGTAGGTACAGGGCTGCAGAGGAAATGAGACTGAAGATGTTTCCTATCACCAGCACACATGAATTCCTGACAGCAACAAGTGGCAGAACGTTTTTGAGACAACCATCCACATGTGAACAAGGAAATTATATTATTTCTGCATCACCTGCTAACTGTCCCAGGAGCAAAGGTGTGTTATCGTCTCTACAAACTTTCAGTAAGATTAGACAGTTAAAAAACAAAGTGTAAAAATAGTCAATTAATCCCGGGTGCTGCAGGAACCATAAACCCACAGGCCTGCCTCTCCAAGCAGCTGGCTGCAGTTGCTCAGGAAGATATTCCACCTGAGCGACACCCTTCGCCTCCTCACTCGTGCTTCTCTCCCCTTCTGACACAAGGCTGGCTGCCTCCTTATTCTCTCCCTTTGCAGCTCAGTGTGGGGTACCAGCACACAGTGTAGACAACTGCGGTCTTAGGCCCAAAGGTAGACTAACTACAGAAAAACTCCGGCTTGGACATTGAGTAAGCTTAGGGAAGCTAGACACAGTCAAAGCAAGGATCTTAATGAGGAAGCTGGGTAGATTCCTGACAACTCTTCCACAAGGATAAATTCCTGAGTAAGTTTTAACATGTGCTTTCTTACATACATATACACAGACAATTTGCTGAAAGCAGTTACTACTCACTAAGAAGTTCTGAAGTTTAAAAAAAGAAATTGCTTTTTTTCTTTTTTCTTTTCTTTTCTTTTTTTTTTTTTTTACAACGCAAATCCTCTGTTCTCTTATGGCATTTCCAAGTGCAGATCAGCCGATAAAAATAAATGCTTTGGTATTAATTACAGAAAATGAGAGGTAGAGCGCATACAGTATGTCTTTACACATACAAAGGGAAAGTAATCTGCAAAAGAGGAAGGAGATGTAAGAAAGGAAGAAAGATCTGTGCATCCCAGTCTAGCAGACTGACAGCATCTATGGACCCTGACAACAATTACTTTGAAATTGTGTGTTTGGTATCCCAAAGTTACCTTTGTTGCTAGACTTTTCCCAAATCAACCACAGTTGAAAACTGACCTTCCTGTGCCCTGAGGAAATAACTGGACACAGAAGCATCTTAAATGTTAAAAAAGTGAGAGAGAAAAATTTGGCCTCTAAAGACCATTTTGAACTCAAGTTTGAAATGAACTGACAGAGAGGTTTAAATGCAAGTTCTCACTTCATCTTAGCTACAGTCCCGTTACCCACATAACATATTATAAAATACAACAGGGTGGGTTTAGCACAAATATATTTTTATATTGTCAGAGCTACAGCA
The DNA here is from genome assembly GCF_964211835.1 of Anser anser. Taxonomy (NCBI): domain Eukaryota; kingdom Metazoa; phylum Chordata; class Aves; order Anseriformes; family Anatidae; genus Anser; species Anser anser. Next base: position 23,579,291 of record NC_139728.1, on the reverse strand, counting down.
ACATTGCCATCATAAAACACAGACAGACACACAGACATGTCTGTCTCACTTCCTGCTAAGGCTGCACTTACAAGTTTTTTAAAAGGAGCCAAGAGGTTATTATTAGATGTAATAATGTGGTGGTGAACATGAGAACTATGAGGTACAAACCATTACAAAGCCGTTAGTAAAAGGTAGCTCTAAGCCTTGATTCTACACAACATGCTGGCTTCCATAATATTTTATAATCTTTTTTAAAACATCTATTTATCATCTGCTAATCCTCAGCAAACTCTTCTAAGTAGGTTTGTCATAAGCAACACACACATAATCATGGGATTTTGTGTGAGAATATCACCCTAGTCACAGTGTCGATTGTAGTCTAAAGCAAGCAAGGAGCCAAGTTGCATAGCCTCACTTCCTTTGTATATTTGACCACATTGGATATAGATGTCATGGCATACCAGCTTGGAGACTATTCCAGATTGTCTTATTGTGCCAAACTCCAATGATGTATACATCCCCGTTAGTCTTGCCCAATCACATACGTTCATGGTTTACATTTAGATGGCTAGAAATGGTTTACTAAGTTGTAACCCCATGATCTTGTCAAGTTTCACGGTGGGCCACAGATATCAGTTTTGGCTAAACCTCATCATAGTGATGTACAAACCCAGCTAGAGTTCATAGGTTATTTGGTGTGGTTCTGATCTTAATCAGCTTCGCCCATCTCATATTCATGTAGCCATCCTAAACGGCTCACCTAGAGCAACAGAGAAGGACTTCACAGAACAATGAAAATAAATGTTATTTCTGCATTTTCTCTTTTCCATCATAACTGAAAAGAAGAGAGTTGATGAATACACAAGCCTGCAAGATGCTTTATGTCTTGATTCCATACTCAGTTAGCCCATGGGACTTCCTCTCCCATGATAACACCAGATTCAAGAGTCCCTCTGAATTTGAAAAAAAGGATGACATACTGACAGGAAAAAAAAATTAAAAAATTCTTCCACGATGTAGCAAATGCATAAAACACAAAAAATATAATCCTTCAATCTTCTGTAAATCAATAAACAATTATGTGAGCAAGAAATTTCCTTCACTGACATCTCGAAACAGAATTATCCACTGTGGATTTGTTTTTTAACTCAACCCCCTTTATTGGCCCCAGTCAAAGAAAGTACTAAATGAGTAGTGACTGACATGGTGGATCCTTCTAACCCACCCTCTCTCATGCAGGAAATCAGTATTCGGTTTTGATGTGAAGAATCTTTACGTGTTTTCCTTCCAAGACCTGACCCCAGATATTCCTTTCTCTGATGACATTCCCAGAGAGACAATGGATGTGAGATCTGTTTTTCGCACATTCATCAAAATGTCTTTTTTTATCTTTTCTTTTCTCTTTCCCTTTTTAGACAGAGCTCACAAGGATTTTGCCCAAGGACCAAGATCAGGTTCTAAACTCCATACTCAGAGCACAGCCCTTCACAAAACCTTTTGTGACACGAAATGCAAACGGCGGCAGGGAGGGTGGGGGGAGGAGAATAAAAGCAACAATTCTGAACACCAAAGGCTCTCACAATGTTCATAAAACAGCAGTTTCAAGAGAGTCAGAGTCCCAGCCAAGAGAGACAAGACACACACATACACATACATACACAATGAGTCCAGGAGACCATGTCCAGAATGATATAATTGGCTTGCAGGCACACTTCAATCATTCCTTCATTTTGAAGACTGCCATTATTTAGCTTAATAGGAACTCAAAGAAAGGAAGGCGGAAGTTAAATGAAGTAACCTCCCACCCAGCCCTGATGTATTATACTGGTTTCCTTTATACCGGCTCATTTGTACCTATAGAAACTGTTCTCAATGACACAGAGACCAGGGATTATTATCAATAAAGAACCTGACTTGATCATAGTCACCCATTACCATGAATGCTACTCAACAGCTTCTTCTATTTAAGAAAAAATCCTTTTTTAACGTAATATTTGTTGTCAGTGAATTCCACTGGAAATACATATACTGCAAACATCTGCTTTTAAGCACAGCTACAGCCTTTGTGCCGTGATTTCAGAGGAAGCCTGAAAGGCTCGGTCCAAGATTGTTATCTGGGGACACGTTATTTAAATGAAGATCTTTAATACACCATGTCAGAAGGCCATCTTCAGCTGTGTGGTTCCAGGGAAGTGGAGGCACTGCACTGCGAAGAATTTGGCTCCTTACCTACATAAAATAAACAGTTTCAATGCCTGTAGGTCTCAAAAATAGTAGTAAGGGTTTTTTTTTTTAATAATCCTCAGTCTGGTGTTTCAATAGCTAGACTACACATTGCATCTCCCTGTACGTATAATACAGCTGCTTTATGTTGGCCTTCTAACTGTTCATTATTTTTGTTTTTATAATAAGAAATGTATGGAAACAAATGATCCTTTCAAAGTGCCGATCTGTTAAAAGAAATAACAAACAATCCCAAAGCCACAGAGACTCTTCTATTGGCACAAGAATGGTGGCTCTTAGTCATTTCAGGCCCCAAATGAGATAACACTTTGAAACAACATTCATTAATGTTTGAAATCCCAATACAGAGCAATTTAATTCAACCAGCTTTGTTCTTTAGAAGAAACCTAAAGGGGAAGGAGGGAAGGGTAAAAAGACAGCTTAAGTCATATAAACTTCCACCAAAGAACAAATCAAAACATCTGAGGTTCATTCAATAGGGCTAACTGGCCTCAGCAAGAAGAAGACAAACAAAGAAGCATTGTATTGTTCCACAGAGTGAGGTTTTTCCAGGAACATCCAGTCAAATGCTTTCCAAGCGAACACCATGCAGCTGAGAGTAGGTGGATTTGAAACAGTGAAAGATCAATAAAATCCAGCTTTCCATTTCACAGGAAGTTGACTTAAAACAGTAACGTACTTGTCCGTAGCATGTAAAACAGAAAGGCCACACAGAGGCTGGGCGTCAGATTACTGCTTGATGTGTCTTAATAACATGGCAAATACATAATGAACATCTTCCTTACCCCACCCTGAAAGCCTCAAGAGCCAAAGAGTCCAAGCTTTTCAAGCAAATGAACATGGATAATCCCTGATAAAAGGCAAAATTCAACCGCATTTTCCAAAAGAACAAATGATCCCATTTCCCCCATCCACCCTGCAAAGAGCTATTTAAATCTGCACTCTGTCACCCTGTCTTAACTCCCCAGGGCTCAGATGCGTGGGGAGCAGAGGCAGGTCAGTAATGAGGAACGTTACTGATGGTGTCCTGACTCACCAGAAGAGCAGTGGGTGGAGAGGGCATCCAGTGCGAAACCAAGCAGATTCTGCTGTTCTTGGATGTCTACTGTTTTACTTTTTGCATGATCCCTTCTTCCTGGAGTTGTGAGTGGAAATCTGAATAAAAAGCCCTGGTTCAAATGATCTGTGCACGCACCCACATTTGGACCAGCAATGTGACAAGGAGAAGACAAGATCTTAAGTAGCTCCTGCCTGGGGAATAATTAAATAGATAATGACTTCTCAGATTGGAAGAGATGACTGAGATGGGGTGTGGTGGAGGTCTCTGGGACCCTGAGTAATCTGGCCACAGCAAGCAGGAATAGTTTGTCTCCTTTCCAGCACAAGGCCTAGGAAGCAGAGAAGGAGGTAGCAAAGAGCAGACTGAGAACATAGGAAAGTAAACAGCTCTTTCCCCAGTACCTGGTGAAGCTAAGGAAGCCCTCGCTTGGGATATTATGAAACGTATAACGGTTCAAAAAGTAATCAAACATTAATCTGGAGAAGAAAAAAAAAAAAAAACTACTTAAATACAAAACACCACCTGTGTCTGATGTGCCTTTGAGGGGTAAAATGCTGAAGAACAATGCTGAAAAAATGTCACCAGATGCTTGCCTTGTGGTTGTAGTTTTCCTTTTGTGTACCCTGTTGATCACCATCAATGGCAGAGTAATGGGTTAGAGAGACCTTTGGCATTACCCAGTGTAACTGATCTTGCATTATGTGAACTACCACATCAACCGCCTGTGTGTGTTCCTAGCCCGCAGCAAACATGAGGTAATTTGGATTAATTTAACCCACCCAGAAGGAGGGTTAAGTTAGGCTGAATTGTCTCACATTTGCCAATGACCAAAACACATATGCACGAAGTTATCTCAAGCTAGCCACCAGGAGCCAAGGTAGTGCCAAGCCCCATGGGACTCACTCTGCATGTTACAGAGTCTGGCCCCAGAGCATGAGTTCATCTCTAGATCTGCTCGTCTGTCTGAGCATCCCACAGATCCTACCAAGCTGACAACGTTTCAGCCACAATCTGATCTCAGGGGTTTGTTTTCCAGCCAAGACACCACAGAGATAACCCAGTTGGTTCTGACAAAGCTCTGACTGGTTCATGTCTTAGGCACACCGCTGGTTTGGGACGTAAAGATTTTCCTAGAGAGGTAAAAGCAAAAATCAGAAGAAACAATTCAGTTCTGCCTTGTTGGCTGGGCAAATCCATCAGCTTTCCAGGTCTATTCCCAGGTTAATGTTTACAGATCCCAGCTCCGGCACCAGGCTCAGTCAGCCTAACCTATCGTTTCTTTACGAACACTCAGCATTGTTCCAGTGATTTCTCAAGGACATATTGCTACCCCAGCTTTCCAGGTTTACTGCATGTGTAAATGTTTTTGCTTTTGAGGGATTAATCACACCATCTCCAGAACTTCAGGGCATCTTTTTTTTCTTGCTCTGGTAACACTGCTGCAAGGAATCTATGCTGACGTCTATAGCCTCCCACAGGAATGCCGCTGTGGGAGCATCTGCAAGTGATTAATAACTGGGAAAGAGGCGAGATGAAAAGGTTCCAGTTGGTGATGAGGCTCCTTTGGACACTTCTGGGGTGTCAGAGCTTTTATGATGATACTCAGTCTTCTTATCACCATTTGCTTGCCTTTCCACAATGTGGACATGAAGAACAGCCTGGAAGCATGAGTGGGAAAGATCAGCAGCCCCAGGGCAAGATGAAGTGACTGATCCTTCTGTGTCAACAGCCAGGTCTGCAAAACCTTGCCTGTAAGTCTCATGGATCTTCTTAATGGTAAGGGGAACCAGATGCTCATTAGTCAAAGATGTGGCGGATGTTCAACCAATAGTGCACTGGTTGAGCTTTTAACCTGTGGGTTTGTCTGTCTGCAAAATGGCAATGAGACCCTCTAGCAGGGCTGGGGGAGTTAGCGATTCCGGCTCAGATGGATTTGTGCAAACTTCTTGCAAGATTACTTGACTCCTTAGTTCTCCAAGTCAGATTTGATCCTCACCTGGGGGCAACAGAGCAGTTCAGCTGGCTAACATGGAACCAGGCTAACTTACACCAGAGGAGGTGGTGAGGGATTGAAATAAAGCCAGCATTTAAAAAATCTGAGTTTCTCATAAAGATGGATCCTCCAAGGCCTCTGTGGAGGGAATTTCCACTGACTTCAACACACAAGGAGAGCTTAGAGGAGCAGACCCCTGAACCTAGGTCAAAGCAATGAACGATACCCAGTTCTGCTGCGAACGACATAAATCAGCCACATTCATTCCAAACTAGGCCCTGCAGCATGACCCTTAACCAACCTTTCAGTGAACCTGAGATATGGTTTTCAAATTTGTAATGAAACCTGAAACTAAGTGATTTTCACCTGGTTCTGGCTTTCACAGAAAACATTTCTCAGCAAGCTTTATTTCCAAGGTGTGATCCCCTAATTTCTTTGTTAAATTCAACCAGTTCTTTGAACCAGGAGAGCCAAAGAGTAACATGATGATAATTACCTGAACTACATTAAACTTCGTGTAAGAATATGAGCTCATCAAAGTGGATGCGTTCCATGGTGTTCGCCAAGGAATTTTCAAGACACTTCATTTCAAAACCACGTGCCTCCAAAAAATTAAAAGGATAAAACCTATATTGAATTTTCCTCCAACAGTTTCCACAACCAATAACACCACTGAGAGGTTTTCTGGGGCAGGAAGCATCGAGGGAAGATAACAGCAGTTAGTGCAGCACTCAATGAACGTGAGAGCTAGTCCCATCAGGATGGTGCTGGCCTGCAGAAGGGCTTCCATGCCATAGGAACGCCACAACATGGAGTAGGTTCTGCACCATTAACTTGGGCAGCTCTATTTCAGATTGTCTGCTAGCAAAGACTCCCAAAAGGTCGGAGGACCTTTTGGGAAAATGTACGTTTTGAAATGTACCTTCTGATGCCTGAGCCATACATCAGCTGAATTACCACTGAGGTTGCTCATATCTTTGGGCACGGGTGCATTGACAGCCACAGGAGAGCAATGATGCTCAGGAACTCTCGAAGCTTTGTGTCCCTCTTGCTTTGCAAATATTTGCTCAGCAGAGACGATCCAGTCAACCAGCCTTTGAAACAAGGATCCATGCGTGTTTTCTTTCACACTCGATTTCTAGACAGGTAGCATTGCCTCATGTTTGATAATACCCTTGTTATAAAGGATACTAACCCATGATTTACTCTGTGAAAAGCATAATGCTAACTGAAAATAGCCTAGGAAGGATATAGCGTCATACCTAACACTACATTAAATGCAAACTGAGAACCTGATATATTTTAGGAAAATTCAGCACACTCTAGACTAATAAACATTTTACAATATTATTGCACATGTTCATTTCACTTTGTACAAATAATCATTCCCTTCACATCTAATAAGTCTGCTTGACACATTTGTGGCCTTATAAAAACACCTTCAAGGGTCTTGTTTTGAGGCATTGATCATTTATTTATACAAAGCTCAAAGACAATGACTAATGATTTTGGTGGTATAAAAGTCTTCAACTGTGATCTTTGTCTTGCTGTTTGTTATCTCAGAACTGTAAAATAATTTAAAGGAGATTTTATTTTAATGAATGAAAAATGGCTTTTTTTTTTCTCTGGCAGCAGCATCAAATCAATCAAGGAGAAGGAAAAGACCAGACCTGTTTGCCTTTTAGTGTATTTCCAGGGCTGGAAATAGAGTGCACTTGCAATTCTGAGACCTTATTTGCAGTTTGTGCTGCCCACACAATTGACGGAGGTGCCAGAGGCTGGGAAGGCATGAACTGAAAATCAGGCCTCCAAACTTCACCCGTGGGGACATTTGGGGTAGACTTCACCCACTCTCCAGGGACAGAGTTTGGTCTAACCTCACCATAAAACATAAATAACTGATGCTGGTGAATTAGAAGAGTATCAAATCTGTAAGTGTAAATGGGCTCATAAAGCTGGACACCTTGAAGATGATTTGCCTTTCTAACCTCCCTCCTCACTGCAATACCACCTTCCTCCTTGCCTCTGGAAGCAAATCCCAGCTGCCCATCTCTGGTGGGCCAGCTCTCTAAGGAACGCAGATGGAGTCAGCATCTTATGCACGCATGAAATCACGTGGATTTAGGGTGGCAAGTACACTGATCTGCAGAAATGACTGCTCCATGGTATGCTGTGACACAGCAGTCCTGTGCTGACAGAAGGGAACAGCCACTGAACGTGGCATTGCTTTTCTAGGCTTTTTTTTAGCAAGCCACTAAAATGACAACGTTTTCATTAAACTCATGATAGCTGATCTATGCTCCAGAGTTAACCAAAAGCAGAACCTCCACTCGTTATGACCTCAGATACATGTAAATTCAAATGAGGTGCCAGGGAAATATGATAGAAATAGAAGAATTATAAGCACTTACGTAACAATACAAGCATTCTGAACCTTGGTTTACAATTAAAATGGATATATAATTAACTGTATTTTACTGGGCCCAGATTATGTTCAAAGCATACTGAAGTAGATTAGCAGATTTATGGAAACACATGTTAACTAGTTGTACGAGACCAGGTTCCCCCCCAGCCAACTCTCCATCATGCTTTGTTGTCACTGCATTTAACATCGCATGATACCCTATAGCACAATACAAAAATTAAATGCCAGAAAATAAAACAGCTGCTAATCTTGGGAGATCTCTGAAAAAATCCATGTCCTCTGTTTAAGATATTGCACAAGGTTCACGTTGCTGTTAACTCAGTTTTCACTTTCTCCCAGCCCTGGCAGCCCTAGCCAACTGCTCCAGGTACACCTCCATGGGGTAAGACGGCACTACCCTAAAATGAGATTAATAGTTAGGAAGAAAACTCCCTTTACAAAGATGTCCCTGTGGATATCCCGAAGGCTGCACGTGTGTTCAGCCTGGGTCCTGTTGTGGTGTTCTTGGAGGGAGTCCCAGTGAGAGCGCTTGGTCCATGCTGGCACCAGCTGGGACTGCTCTAGGGGATGCTGCCTGAGGATCTGGTCCCTCGAAACCCCTCATCTCATGCATTTGCAAAGACTCACAAGCACATTCTAGCAAATCACTGTGGATCTGCAGCTCTCAAGGACCTGCTCTCACTGTGTTTATTCAGCCTTCTTTTTTGTGCTTGTACCCACTTTCATTTCTATTGGAAATTTACCAGAAAATGTACAAAACCCTTAAATCATACTAAAACCCATTAAACCTGAGATTAATTTAGTCTTAAAGGTTAGCTCCATTTTCTTACCACTATTTCTGTCTGCAATCTGTCTTCATCAGACACTAATTAATAAGCAGACACAGCTTTGGAAAACTGCCTTTAATCTTAGGAAAGTGTAAATACTCATGGTTACTAATGTAAAATCTCACTACACAATTCATCAGTAGATTGGAACATATAATTTTCCTTTATAACAGCTTACTGATTTAGAGGACTAAAAGCACAGGTGAAGCTGAAAAGAAATATTACTTTAGAAGTTTAAAGCATTTCGCTTTATTTTTTCCTCTCTGCAGTGCCAAAGCAGTTGTATTTTCCTAAGATGTTTTCATTTTTTTCCTCAGGCGACGGGGTTAGATCCTCCTGTGATTTACACCAAGAGCCTTTGCTTGAAGTCAGGGTTTGTTGCTCCTGATTTACAATGGTGAAAGTCATTTGGGGATTAACCCTGTCCAGAGCTGTGTGCAGAAAGGGGGGTCTGTGACAACTAGGAGGTAAAATATTGCTCTCCAAATTATATTTTTAATGATCACTTCCCTTCATAATGATGCAAGATTATATATTGACTGTGAAGAGCTATTTATATGCCATGACTAAGATATGTTTTCATCAAACATTTTTTTCTCATGCTTAGAACTAATTTGTATTTGATTAAAGGTTTTCTACGCATTTACAGGAAAAGATTATTCACGTTGAATTGCTTTTCTCAACAAAACAAAACAAAAAGCTCAAGAGTACTGCCAAAATAGTGGTTTTAAATACAACTCTTTTTACTCTGTGCATCACAGTAGGGATTTCTTAATCAATGCCACGTTGGCTAGCGCAGATACGCTTGCGGCTGGGCTAGGCCAGAGCAGCAGCCCAGCAGCAGCAGATGACAGACAGCAATCCCTCATTGCAACTGCGTCCTTTACCTGGACCAGAAGTTGTCTTTTGTGGGGCACAGCGAGAGCCACAGATCCACAGCATCTAAATTGGAAGACGTCTTAGTATATATCTCATTGGCAAAATGTAGGAAAAATTATTCTTATATCATTCCTGACCTGTATTGAAGACCCACGGTGGTGGCCACTCCACTTCTTCACCAAGCAAGCTATTTTGACAGGTACTAGCTTTGTGTCTCATTCTGCATTTTCTTGGGAAAATAATCTGTGCTGGTTTATCAAACCACATCTGATCGGCTGCAGAGACTGGAATAGTTTCTTTCTCCCTTCAAAATAACGAAGATTCATGGAGCTAAAAAGGGGCTCACTCAAATCTGCCTTTCCAGACCATCCAGAAAACATCACTGCACTCTGCCACCCACAGCAGACTGATAAATTATAGACTTATCTCTGCAAAGAGCCTTCGGGGAGTCGGGGGTAAATCCCAAATGACTCGCACGCACACTGCCTTCAGTACCTGACCAAGCGCTGGGGCCCAGATCCATCTGCTTTCCATCATTTTTTCCCAAGAAACTGGGGAAAATGGGATTCATCTCAGCTGACCCCAGCCACCAAAACCAGAGGTGTCTAATTCAAACTGGTCATTTGTCCCCTACAATAGACACTGGAGAGACATACGTCCCTCCCAGCAACTTTGGTACTTACCTTTGGATAATAAGGATCACCCTGAGGAGGTGCAGTCTCTCCCATTGACTCCAGGGGAAACCTGGACTAACCAAGACCAGATGCCTCCAATTAACGTGTCTCTAAATATACGAGACCATTCTCACTGCAAACCCTTCTGTGCCTCAGTTCCTCAGACAACTGAATCTCCACGAAGACCAGAACAGTTTAGAAAAGCAAAACATCCAAAGCAGTGATGCACCCGTAAACCAAAGGGCATCACATAATGGCGAGTCCATGCAAAAAAAAACAAAACAAAACAAAATGACAAAATGTAGGCAAACCCCATCATTTCTTCACCTCCTGCTTTCCCATTCTTTTTTTCTCTTCCCACTATCTCTATCATCACTCCTGCTTTGTGCTGAAGCAAAGCCACAATATGTTGAGCACATGGGGAAGAATTCTCTGCAGCAGCATTAAGAAAAAAAAAAGAAAAAAAAAAAAGGAAAAAATCCTCTGAAAAACGTTTTAGTTATTAAGACACTCGGATTTTTCAATATAAATAAATTTATTCGTGAGAGCACTTAAGACAAGTTCTAAGGTTAACAAACACTGCACTATGCAACTCACAGCTGCGACAAATATTTAAGAAATCTGATACAGCATGCCTAAAAATTATTCATTTGCAGGCCTCGTTGCTTTTGAAGATCAACTGTTTTATTTGTAATTTTTGACATTTTCCTTCTTTTCCTGTTTGGCCTGTGAATTTGAAAGGGTTGTAAACACGTACTCCAGCTCTCTGCCTGAGGCGCTGGGCTGTTGTCAGAATGCCAAAAAGGAAAAGGAAGCTGATAGGTCCTTTGGTACATACCGATATGAAGGGCTTGTAAAGATAGTATTTGTTTGTTTTTTTTGATCTGACTTTGAATCTGGCTGTAGTACCTACCCTTCAGGGAAAAGCAACTTTTAAATAAATGCTTCAAGATTGTGCAAACATTTCAGTAGTTTCGGAGTCCTGGTGTTCTGGGTCAGGGAAGGAAGAAAATACATGTCAGTCAATAGAGATGGAAACGATAAAAAATGGTTAGAGCTACAGTCATAATTTTCCCTGTGCCAGGTGACGGGTTCTTTTGGCTGCTGCATCACTCGCTGCTGCACTCATGTGCGTTTTGGCCAGCCTATAAAATGCACTGTGGATTTTCTACATGCGCACACACGCGCTTGGAAACAGATTAAAAATGTGGTTCTTTCAAACTCATTATCCTTTAGGACCATAAAGATCTGCTAAAGTTGCAGGGAAAAAAAAATACAAGCTTGCTAGTTTTTCTGTTTGTCCTCCGAGAACTTAGGAAACACAATCTCTTTTCATCTCTTCATTTAATAACCATGTTTCTGCATTTTTTTTAAATCCATTACTTGCTACCTAGCACCCGAGGACCCCATTATGCTGTGACGTGAGGAACAAGCAGGCAAGTTGCACCAGTGCACGAAGCCGTGCAGGGGGCTGCACGAGCTGCTCCCGCTCGCCTTGAGAGCTGATAAGCTGGAGGGCCAAAGAGCAGGAGGAGGAACAGAAGGAAGTGAAATGGCTCGTTCAAGGCCACAGAGCAAATCAGTAATGAATCTGGGAACACAAGCTACATCTTCTGGCCCTTTATCATAGCAGAGTAAATCAGCTTTTTCTCATTTGCCTTCTGTACTTCTCTCCACTAACTCCTAAATATTTCAGCAGATTGCAATGAATGTTTACAGAGAAGTATATTCTTCAAGGCAAAAAAGTTGTTTCTTGCCTAAGGGGTGGCTAGGGCAGCTGGAAGGGCCGGGGTCTGGAGGACTGGGAGCTGCAGGACTCGCTGCCCTGGGAGCACAGAGCCCAGCCCAAGGGCATGCAGCGAGGAACCGGAGCTGACAGAGGCACTTGGGCAAACACAAGTCCTAAGTCGACACGAAGCCAGGCACCAGGTCCTCATTCACCCAAATTGATTTGGTTTTTAAGTGGAAGATCTGGAGGCAGTGGTGCTCAGGGTCAGCTCGTACTAGGGTTGAAACACTCCCGATCTACTGGTGTTTAGTCACATTAATAACGCACTTTTCCCAAGGGACAACCAGCCCTGCAAAGCCTGAGATGCTCCACAACCAAGGCGCTGGGGCACATTTCTCCCCGTTGGCAGTCTCTGCGCGTGAACATACCAGAGGCTTGGGCAAGGAGAGGGAGAGAAAGAAGAAAAAGAGGAGAGGACAGTTTGTGCATCCAGAGCATTTTTCCCTGGCTGGGACTTGCCAGCCCTACGAGCCCAACGCTGGCCGTGAAATTCAAAGCAGCCCAGGTTGTTCCGCTACTGCCGGACCACCAGGCCAGCTCCGCGGTGTGCTCCAAGGGAATCTTTCCACCCAATAAAACCCTCAGGCCGCTATTCCTCGGATGCTTGGCAGTGCGCTGCTGTCACGTTTTCATGGCAAGAGCAGCCTGTGGGAGGTGGGATCCCAAGCGGAGACAGTTATGAGGCTGTCAGGCATTTGTGGCACAAGCTGGGGTAGGGTTTTGTTATCCGGCGTCTCGCAGGGTAACGTGTCCTCTCCTCGGCCTCTAAGTGCCCCACAGAAAGCACCGCTCCGTTTTCCCCTCCTCGCCCCCGCCGCTGCGCATCCATCCCACCAGTGGCTGGGGTTTGGGGGAATTTGTCTCCAAATGGGAACCAGATTGGAAAACGGATTAGCAGGAATAAGATAAAGAATTAAACTCAATCAGCAGGCGACCGCGTTTTTAAAAGGCACAGATGCACGCGATTAGCTTGCAGCATGTGTTCAAGTCAGATCCCAACATCAGAGATGGGCTGGGAGAAAACCTCAAATCCCCCAAGAGCCCACCGGGGCCCTGGAGCCATGCCTGGGAAGCGAGGGGACTCAGACAGCCCTTCGGCTCCCCGTGCCCCCGACCTGTCCCCTTCGGTCCCCCTGGGGGGAGAGGGCATCGCTTGCTGCACGCTCGCGGCAGCTGGCAACCATTTCCATGCCCCCAGCGTGGGCTGCGGGACGCGGGCTGAAGTGGAGAAGTTCGAACAAAGCTAATCCCAATATCACAGTGCCTGAATATTCCCAGGCCGCGTTTGGGAGGGGCGAGGGGGAGAAATCGCTTTTTTTTCTCCTCCGCACCCAGGTCACAGAGTGAGTCAGGGGTCAGGGAACAGGGGTGATGCTCCTGCTCCACCCGCTCCCCAGGCAAGGCCAAGGAGGGTGAGAAAAGTTCAGAACAGGCTTCCCACCTCCAGCTGGAGAAGGCAATGGACGTTTCACTGTGCCGAGAGACACTCCAGCGTCTCCTGGCCTCACACTTACTTAAGACCCATCCGAAAAGTAAATATTACTGAGAGACAGAACAGCATCTGCACACTATCAAGTTTTCCTGGATCTCAGGCAGCCGTTGGGTTCACCAGCATCAGGGGGTGGTTTTCTACTGGGGAGACAGGGATGGGGTGGGGAGAAAGTGAGGGGAGGGAGGAGGAAGGGATTGAGTTCGGTAGAAGGAGAGCTCTGATTTTTGGGAAGCCCTTTTTCGCTGGCAGAGCCTCACCATCAAGTTCTTGTTGCTTCGACATTCGATACAGGTTCATGAGTTCAGAAGGAAAACATGAAACCAGAAAGGGCCAAATTCTGACCCCAAGCAGGCAGGGAAAGCACTGGCCCAGCCCAGGGAGTGCTGTAATTTAGCAGCCAGACCACCCTATCGTTCCTAGAACAATAAAATAATCTTACTTCTATAGGACTAAATCCCGAGCCCAGCATGGCTCCTTCCAATTGGTGACAGCAGAGTCAAGCTGTGTGGTTTGCAGCACCATTAGCCAGGGAGCTCCGAGCAGTTTGCAAATATTAATTCAGAGGCAAAAAAAAAAAGCCAGCCGTGAGAGAGGGGACATTTCTTTCACTGCTCCTTGCAGCGGGGCAAGCAGAGGTCAAAGAAGAACCGGATTTCATGTGTACACCACCAGGCTTTCTGCTGGACCTCACCTGGGCAATGCCCAAGCAGCCGTGGGAATTGCTGGGGTCAGAGTCTCAATTGTCTCATGTCCCTGACCACGGTCGAGAGCCACCTGTCTGAAAGGACAAAACGAAGAGAAATCCCCTGGAAATGGTAAGTGTGGGACCATTTACCTGCAGGATGGGTTCACCTTGCTCTGGAGCAGGATTTCAGCAAAGGATGGTTTCATCCAATGCGTCTGGCCATAGGGCAGGTGTGAACAAGGGTATTACCCCAGTAAGTTACAGCCCTCCATCGGACATGAGGCACCTGGCGAATTTGTCACAGCTTTGCCATGTCTGGTTATGTGACATGAATCCTCCCCTCAAAGGCTTTTTAGAGTGTCCTTTCATGAGGTCTGCGTGACAGGGCCAGTTCCGGTGGATTTTGAGTCCAGAGGCTGACCTCCAACACATCTTTACCCATGGAGGGAGATGTCCTCTCAACAGTTTTTAACCAGTTAGCATTAGCAGACATTGCTGGGCATGTTTTAAAGAAATGCTGAACCAAGTCAGATGAGTTACATCCCAAAGGTGCCCATCTCTTCCCACCAAGAGAAGTGGTGCTGACTAACTACACAGACCCGTTTTTTCCTGTAGCCAAGACAGAGGTGAATCACACCCTAAATTCCTGTGAGTTTTCTAAAAGTTTTCTTGGAGAACAGAGAGGTTCCCTGAGAGGTTAGGGCTCAGTCCCTAGCAGAGCCAGGTCCCATATTTGTGGTCTTCTTGCCTCTTCAGTTCACCTAGTCAACCCTCAACAACAGAGAGTCCCAAACACAGATGGCCCCTCTCAACCTCCCCGACATGAGCAGGCCAGGGGTGAGCTGCCCCTCTTCTTTCCTCCCCAGCTCCCAGCCCCATCTCACCCCCAGGGGGAATCTTCCACCTTCTGGAGCCCACACGGTCACTCCAGCCCCAGCTGGTCAAATCCAAGAAAAAGATTTGTTTAAGCTTTTTCCAGCACGTATTTTACTGCAGACATTGCTTTTAATAAAGGCTGCACCACAATCCTTTTCATAATGGCACCAAGCAATCTAGCAATATCCTCATGCACTTAGAGAGTGAGTTAATGAAGGAATAGGTTAATTGAAATCGACTTCAGTGCTGCGCACGAGCGGTTGAGCTGAAACGTGGCATAAAATAGAAATGAAAAGAAAACCCAGCTTCTCAAACCAGCCTGTAGCTTTCTGGCCATACACGGAAAAGAATTATTATTTCTTCTTCGTCTTCTAATATGTTCGACAGTAAAACCACCAATAATATGAAAATAAATTACACCTGGGGCAACCTTATATTGCACTAACAGTCTGGCTCTGATTAGCCTTGCCTTTATCATGCATGCATCGTATTAGTCCGTTTCAAAGAATTCACGGAGAAATTCATACTTCGACCTTAAAACAGAGAGTAAAAACACAGCTGAATTTAATTACCCGCTGACCGCATGCACTGGGTTAGGTAATAAAATATAGAAGCAGTAAGATATGTAATGCTTTATTAAGCTATCTCAGATACAAGAGCATGCCTGGCAATTATGCCTGAAGGCTACTGAAGGCTACTCAGAATCTCCTGCGGACCACCCAAAGAGAGCTAAACAGAACCTGGTTCTCACCGCACAGCGAGGACATCCATAAATAACACAGCTATATGCAGGCGAGGTGCCTCCTTGCTCCTATCTCCCTTTAAATCCATATGTTTATCAAACACACATTGCCCTGGCATCAGCCTATTCTTCTCTGCCTTGCTCAAGACACGGGTTTTTAACGCTTACCCGGCGCGCTCTTAAGCCCAGCTTAGGCCACAAGTTTATGAACATTTAAATAAAACAGTCAAAAATTAAATGCAGCCCAGGAATGGCTGGATGAGAAAGGAAAAGCCAAGCCTGCCTCCCCTCCTCATTCCTCAAAGGAAACCTTGGCTGCAATTAAAATGGACAGAGGAGACGGGAGCCAGCCTGCAGAGCCACTCTGCAGATAAAGAAAATGTTTCAGAGCACATGCCAGCGAGAGGGCTGAGCGGGGAGGAGAGAGAGGAGAAAACAAACCCTATCTTAATTCCAAAATTAACAGTTTAAAGGATTCCAGTAAGAGGCACGAGCTGCAAATACTGGTCTGACCAGATCAGTGCGTTCAGGCAGTAATTTTTGAATTACTCTAAACTAACATCAGCCCTTTTTATGTGCTTCACCCGACCTTCTGCTGCCCGTAACATGTAAATTTATGCTAGTAAAAGGGAGCTATACAACGAATAATGAAAAGGTTGTGATAAACAGAGAAAAAAAAAGAAGAAAAAAAAAGTCCATCGAAGGATACATTGCCAAGGAATTGTACAATAAACTGGATAACCCAAGTTTATAAAGAGATTCACATTTTCGGGCCCCCATCCAGGCAAGGGGCCCAGGTTGCGGGTTTCCAGGGGGAAAGACAGCTGTCTGTCCTCTGCTCCCACATCACTCCCACCCCGTGGTGCTGCGGGGTGCCACCGAGAGCTGGTCACCCCAAATCACCGCCAGAGCTGGCAGGCGGCAGGACCGGCGGAGGAAAGGAAGAGCTGGGATGGGATCGGCAGAGATGGAGGCAGATTCCCCGGCTGGAGGGGAGTCTGAATCAAAACCTCACGTTCAGACTTTTTCTGGTGACCACCCCTTTTTCTCTTCTTCCATTTCCCTTCTCAGTTGTTGTTGGCTTAGACTACAGACAAGTTTAGGGTAGGAACACTTTTGCGTGTGGCTGTGCCATCCCTGGAGACACCACACTTGGTTGGAGTCTGCAGGCTGTATATAAATATAATCACTGCCATAAGAATCAAATTAGAGAGGGATCCAATATTCACATCTAGCCCCTCTCACTCGTAACCAGCTGAACCCAACTCACAGATCCCAGAAAATTTCCACCTCTGGCAGTCTTCTCCCCCATACTTGCCATGGAGGTCCACTCCTCTTTTCCTGTGACGGGAAATCTATTTCTTTGTGTATTTAAGTTTGGGTTTTAGCTTTTTTTCTTTTTAATAGAAGAATCAGTCCAAAGCAAAGGCCAAAATTTGAATCAAATCTTCCCAGAAAAAAAAAAAAAGTAAAAAGAAATAACCAAAGAAAGAAAAACCAACCCCAAGTTTGGGTCACTTTTTCCTTTCCCACATTCCCTGGCTCCTGTTCATTTGTTGCTCTTCTGCATTTCGAGCTATCTGGCCAGGATCAGAGGCAGACTTTCTTAAACATATTGTGGTGTGAAAGGCAGCTCTGGAAGGATTTCTGGCCCCCACTCTCAGTGCGGGATGAGTTGGAAATCTCCAGGTAGAGCTGATTCTCAAAGACTTCCACAGCAATGCTGGAGGGGAATAAAGACCTCTGGAAAATGGCCATACTCACATCTCCAGGAGCTTGTGAACACTCATGGCAAAGGGGAACTGAGCAGCAGCTTCATCAAATTGACATCTCTCTCGCTGGAAGGTTATTTACACGGATCACGGTTTGATCTGCAAAGCCCTTTAGCAGTGCTGGCTGACAAGTCTCCTACTCCATGCAGCGCTTTTCCCACCTTCGAGCTGGACAAACAGGGAGCAATCGAGTACCTTGCCTGCTGCTGGTGGAGAAGAGGAGCCAGGCACTCAGATCCTAACCGCTGTTCGCACCAGAGTCTGGGAGTTTCCTGGGGCTCTACATTTACCATAGGTTTCCTGAAATCTGTCCACAGAGTTTCAGAGTGGGGGGCTCAGAGATAAAAAAACAGAACCTTGTATGCCAGATCAGGAATTCTTGCAGACAACGCCTGCACGGAGCGCCCTTGCAACAGGCAGTGGGGGAGCCCTGCTTGTTCGCATTCTCTTTATAAACAGTTGTTTATTTTATTATCTTTATTTGAAACAGATTATGCAGCAGAAGACTTCTGGAAAAATCTTTTCCATCTGACTACTATTTTTGGCAACATACGGTACGGGATAAAAATGCGCTTGCTCGTGTTTGTTTATTTGTCTTCATCCCAAAGGCTGCGAATGGGGAGAAGGATGTATTAGATGTAACTTTGGAGAGAGCCTGCAACTGCCGGTGCAAAAAGGGCTCAGGTGCAAATCAAAAGCCTTCACCTGGGGCTGTCTGTGGGCCACTTACAGCAAGACAGAATTAATCTTTCTTTGAGAATTCATTTTTCCTTCTATATCTGGTCCTTTCTGAGCTTTTCCTAGAAAAAGAGTTCAGGAAACACAGCACTGAAGCTAACAATCCCTATTACCAGCTCTAAATGAGTGGCTCCTGCTGCAAGAAGAAGACAACTGTGATCCTCATAAGGGAACCAGAAATAAAGGGTGAAAAAAACATCTTGAGAACTGCCTCCCTATGATACACCTAACGCTGCAGTGGATTCCTCTATTGAATTAAAGGCATTACCACTTTTTTTCTAAAGAAATTACCCAAAACAGCTATAAAAAGCAGTACAAGATGATAGTCAGTGGGTCAGATTTTTAGTCGATTAAAAG
This sequence comes from Anser anser, assembly GCF_964211835.1. Classification (NCBI taxonomy): domain Eukaryota; kingdom Metazoa; phylum Chordata; class Aves; order Anseriformes; family Anatidae; genus Anser; species Anser anser. Next base: position 23,560,756 of record NC_139728.1, on the reverse strand, counting down.
CTCTGATTCACCTCTGATATCAGAAGTCAGTGAGTCACAGGACAGATTCATTAATTTCAAGAGAGGCTAGAGAATTTTATGGATGATGTAATAAAACAAGGTGTAATAACACCAAAATGCAACTATCCACTTCTCTGCATATGCAAGAAACTTCAATGAAAATTAAAGGTGGAGGTCACTTTGTTTAAATGTACGGGTTATTTTTGTTAATGCCTTGATTACTGAGGGCGGATTTTTTTCCTGCTTACTAGTAATTTTCCCACACATACGAAATCTTTCATTTCCATTCCAACAGAAACGATAAAGAAAAGAAACGGGAAGAAAAGACATTTTAGAACAGAAATGGGGAAATATTGCTTGAAGTAGAAACCATCCTTTGAAATTTGTATTGAGAGGCGAACAAGAAATTATTTCCTGTCAAAAAAACATTTATACAGAGAAAACACCCAAAACCTCAGGCTTTTCCTTCCCATGTACAAATAACTACTGAACCTGTCTTCATGATGTAGCCTTTCTTTATGGGACATGAACACACGCATTCGTAAGCCGTCAACAAGGCTTTCACACAACCTGCAGTGCCCGTAACGTCTCTATAAAATTTTCACTTAAACATTGTTCATTGATCTGCTTGTAAACTTCCCAAACAGCACGTCGCCTAATTAATCATTTTTATACTAGATGCAATTGTGTGTTTAAGCTGCAGAATGGTTTGCTGTGGCTAATCACATCCATGCACTGAGCAAAGACGGAGCTGTTTGACAATTGAATATGAAGCTTTAATTATTCTATTCAGAAACAAAGTTTTCATTAGAGGATCCCAGAGCAGCTGGTTACTGTAATGATGTCCCTAGTGGAATTACAAACAGGATGAAAAGGGTTGGACAATGTTATTTGACTTACAGCATCGCGATGTTCATTTTGAAAGCCATGAAGAGTTGGACAAGATTCTTTAAGCTTTCTGTTGCTGGTGCCAAAACCCAGCTGGAGTGTGTTTTCACGACACTCTCCACTTCCTATTGTTTTGCAAAATGCTTTTTCCACCTTCTTGAAAGGACTCTGAAAACAATACACCTCTGAGAGTGAAGATTTTCTGCTAGGAGGAGCTACTGAGCTGAGCACAGACTAGATGTCCTCTCTAGCTCCCGGCTGTCTATGTCTGCATGGAAATACAGTGCATGCGGTTTCGCTCTCCCACTTCCATACCCACTTAGGGAGCAGATGTAATGGGAGAACGTGACACTACCATTAACACTACCCGTTACGGCACGTGTTCCCCTGGATGCAACCCTACCTGAGTCAAATTCAAACGTGGATATTAACTGTTCAAAGATGTGGGTGCAGGGCCATGAGGAAGTCCTTGGTGTGAGCTGGACTGGTTCCAACCCCACATCAAGGACTGGCCTAATGACTGAACGCCTACCTGGGAGAAAGAGAAAGGAGTGAGGGAAGAGCCTGTTACTCCTTGCACCTGCCCTGTTTTCCATACCAATAAGAAAGCCTCCAGCCCTTTGTGACCAGACCAGGGGCTGGGAAACTTTGCCATCAACTCTCCATAGCTGCAAGGACACAAACGGGGAAGTGAAGGAAGGAAAAATAGAAAAGCAGGCTGTCATTGGGGCTGATATATGAAAGCCCGCTACCAGAACATCTCTTTGTGGTCAAAAATCCACCCGCTACAGAGCCTGACAGCAATCACAACCAACAACAACTGGACAGCAAACACCAAAGGATGGAACATGTTGGGATTGACCCTTCCTGTGGTGGCTACTGGCAACTAGGTAGGACATCACATTTAACAGTCACCAGTAGACCCATTCTTCATTCACCCATTTTGATCCCCATCCTCATTCCATCTACTATCTAGGTCTGTAAAACATCCTGCCGCAATGAGTCTCACGGGTTCTCTCCTGTGCAAAGTTGCAGTCACTTTTTGTTTTAGCCTGCACCCAACCAGTCCAGCAGCTGTCCTCCTAGCTCCAAAACTGAGAGAAACAGCAAGGAGTCATTCCTCATTCCTCTTCTCCATCCTGTTCAAGATTTTGTTACCCTAATCCAAAACATGCAACATTTCTCTTCCTCTCCAGGCATTCTTTCTCTATACGTGAAGAGTCCTAGAAATCCCAGGATTCTGTTAAGAAATCAGGTAAGAGTGTACAATAAGAAGTTGGAAGAGGAAAAAAAAGAACGAGGTAAACTTCCCACACAATTGCATTAAAATTAGGACTTCCAGTGAGGCACCACCAGCTTCCAGAGAAATCTTCCCAATGCCACCATAAGCACTATTCCCCCTGAGAAATTTATCTCGGTTTGTCCCAGTATCTTCCTTTGTAGCAAAGGTGATGAAAAATTAAGTTATTCCCTCCCTTAACATGTGCCCATCTTTTGTGGGGCTGGTCCCACAGGACAGGGAGGAGGAAAGAGGTTAGGGTGTCAGTGCACCAACATAAACTCTCATAAAAATCCATTTTCCTGCAGGGAAAAAAAAAAAAACACTTTTTTTTTTTTTGCACAACCCCCTAAGCCATACGTGCTAGTGTCCAGAATTAGGCCCGGAATATAACATCTCTATTGAATTCTCTCCTCCCTTGCTGCCCTCCCTCCAGGATTTCCCTAACCAGTTCAGGCTGTGGAGGTAAAAGTCCAAAGTCTGTTAGTAACGTCCCAAATGTAAGCCCACCATGAGAAGAAAAAAAAAAGGGGGGGGCGGGGGGAATGCTCATGAAGACATATATCCTGCTGAGCCACCAGAGAAGCTCCAGGAACATCAAAAACAGAACCAACTCTAGTGAGTTCTGATGTGGTTTCAATTTTGGATTCTGTCATTGGGAAAGTAATCAGGTCAATCAGAAATGTGGTGGAAACCCAGCTGAGAACATGAATTACTGCACATTCTGGACCACCCAAGACTAGAAAAGAAAAAAAAAAAAGGGAAAAAAAAAAAGCCCTATATCCTAGTAATACTATAGCTTTTATCATTAGGGGTAGAATTATAGTTGCAGTGAAACTATGGAAACAATACAGGGTTGTAAATGCTTCCCGTTGAAATCTACATTTATTTTTTAGTGTGTGTCCTATTGCTGTGTAAAACTACTGCAAAAGTTCAGTTGGGGCTGAGGGCTGGGGGTCACATCCTCAACGGATGCAAATGTGGAACAGCTCCAGCGCTGGAGGACTCAGCCCTTTGTTGAATTAAGTTCCAGCTAGAGACTGATTTTTTTTCCTCCTCAGTTTATAGAAAAATCTATTTGGGGCATTTGTGTGAGTGAGTGGATGTGATTTCTTCTTCGAGGATGTTTGGAAATGAGAAACTGAAGCACTAGAGAGGTCTCAAGATTTGTTAGTGTCCCTTTCCTCCACCCCCCCTCATGCAGCTGTGAAAATAGTCTAGCTGGAACAAACATGTGGATTAAAATGGAGATATTTCACAAGTACAACTTCTGTACCCGGGCACCGCTCACCAGTCACACTGAACTCACTATAGCCATGGTGTAACAGGGATAAAGGGAGCGAATGAAGGAGAAAACTCCTTCGAGGCTTGGAGGGGGTCAGCAAATACTCTCTACTGCTTACAAGTTCAGTGCAATCTCACAAAACAACTGGCCTGTCCTTCAGGTGAGGAGAAATGGGAACAATCCCACTGTTGCAGCAGAGCCAGATGCGGATCTGGCCCAGCTGAGGCCAGAAGCACTCAGAGAACAAGGAACGTGAGATGTCTGAAATGCAAAGGGCAAGTCAAAATCTGCATCCTAGGAAGCCACATTCCAGGCACTGACAGCAGCCAGGGAAATCTAAAACTGCCACCTTCAATCTGGCCTCCGCTAAAAGAGGCCAAGGTATGTAATCTGGAGAGCGTTTGAAGATAGACAAGCCAAAAACAGAGACTTCCTTTCACCCTCTTCAATTAAATCTGAAGAGCTAGGAAACCAGAAGTTTTTTTACATTGAGGACGGTCAAACGCTGGAGTAGGTTTGCCAGAAAGACTGAGGAGTCTCCATGCCTGGAGATACTCAAAGCTCAGCTGGACAATGTCCCGAGCTACCTGCTCTAGTTCACCCTGCTTTGAACACGGTGGTTGGAGTAGATGTTCTCCAGAGGTGCCCTCCAACCTCAGCCGCTGGGTGTGAGAACTTTGCCTCGGTCATACCCCAGCCTGAAATAGGCTGAAGAGCTCCCTCCTCTTGGGGACATGGCCAAGAAAATTCTCGGAGGGCAGAGACTGGCCAGTCAGCAGCCTTCAGGCTGCATGGATGGGCAAGGACATGCAAATCCCCCGCTGCACAACGTCAGTAACACGGGACCACAAACACTGCAGCCTACAAGCTCCAGCTAGATGCAGCCTGCATAGCTCCGAGGACAGAAATATGTGGATTATTTTTTTTTTTCTTCTGTCCGTTTTTAGACAGGAACGTGGGGTACTGAGCAGCAGGGTCATGCTCTCTTCCTCCTGTGGTCTGCCTCAATCTAAACACTGGCCGCAGTGGAGTCCAAGGCACGTTCTGCTATGGTAATAAAAAGATCATGGTCATTTCAAAAGCAATTAAGCCCTCGTAATCGATTGTGCCGTTACCGCAGCCATCCTTGCCCTTGAAGCACACACCCGAGTGGAGAGGAATTGACAGCCATTTTCACATGCCCTGCATGCCACTCTAAAGGCTTCTCTTTCTATTTCTGGCTAGTCATATCCCAAAAGACTTCCAAAACCAAAATGTTATAAAAGCAAATCCCTAAGAGGGGGATGCTTTTACTGCCTCCTCACTGTCACAGAAAATGAGAGGGAGAAGACCACAGTGGTTCTAGTCATCCATAGCAAGGATAACTAGATTATCAGGGGAGAATTATGGCCCTGTGGCCTGGACCAGCCACCAGTAAAGCTGGGCTCTGATCCCACGGCAGGGCAAATCCTCTCAAGGTTCATCATCCATCTTTCACAGGGGTGGTGCATGCGAGGGGCTGTCATCTCATGGCACCTTCACAGTCACTTCCAGGCAAATGGAAGCGTGCTCCTCCCATGCTTGGTGCTGAGCAGATGCTCTGCGACTTGGTGCTGAGTCGGTGGTAGCACACAAGACCTCCTGTTCAGACCTGACCCAGAAGCCTAGAGGTTTCTTACTGAACAGGTAACATGGCCAACCGAAACCTGCTGAATTCAGCTGCAAAGCTATAAGGTTGGCATCAAGAGTGCAAGGCATATTTGTATTCCTTTGTGAGAAAGAATATACCTGCCAGGTGTCCTTGCTGCCTTCCTCCATTTCGCAGCCCATGAGACACCACCTCTGAGACTCAAGTCAGGTCTCAGTAGATCATCTTCCTCACCAAGCAGTCAGTGTCTGTCCTCCCCCAGCTTTCCCTGGCTGTATTTAAATCCATGATCCTCTGTCTGAACCCTAATGGGTGTGGACAACAGATTATTTCTTGCCACTGCAGCAGCGTTAACATGTTGGTAGGCTTGTATCTTATCTATTTTTTTCTTTTTCTTTACCTTATTTTTTGTGTGAGCACACCTTGGCTGACTCAAATTTTGTTTGTGCTGGACTCTCAATCCCAGATTTTTTTTTCTGCAGAGCTACTGTCTTGGATACCTTTTATATTCATGCAGCTGATTTCTCCTACCAAATTTCACCCTTTACCAAAATTCCTCCTCTCAAATCATGCTTTGCCAAGCTCATTTATGTCCTATACCTACTCCCACCAACTCTTCAGGGACACGTTCAAAATTAACAGAGAAGCTCTCCTTTCGTCATCCCAGGTGGTAAGAGAACAATTACAGAGCAACGAGCGCAGGACACAGTCCTCAAGATCCCCCAAGCTGTAGCATGGAAATTTGATAATGAAATTAGGATAATTACTCCCTGAATATTATCTTCAGCCAGCCTTACAGCCTTTCTAGAGAAGATTTGTCTCAGCAAGGCTTTCCTAGCTCAGTTATGAGGCAACAAAGCTCCTGTTTTCTTTCAAAGCCTTCTGAAAATGATAGTCAATACAACAGTCTTAGCCTTAAATTACTATGTATACATACATACATATATGTATCTAAATAAAATAATCAGAGAGTGAATGAAAGCTTGCTGGCAGCCTGAGGCTTCCCTCTGACCAGATGTACCCAGTTCATTTCCAGTAAAATTCCATGAAAGCCGCTGGCATCCCACTGGGATGTGCTAGGCCCGTACTAAGTTGCTAAAATAACATGGAAGATTTGCGTGCATTCTGCTGTGATCTATCGCTTCTCACTTTTTTTTTTTTAATAGTCAGTACAGTATCAAAGCACGACACGACAGTATGGAAACGCAGGGTCACAGGGCAGCTTGCTCCTGCTCAGCATCCTCAACCTGCTGTGCTGGGTCCCTGTAGGCTCAGCTGACACGCTTGGAAATTTCTTGGCCTCATCCTGCACCATCCGCACTGAGAACAAGCTGGTGTGTTATAAGCAGAAGGGCCTGGGGAAAAGCATGACTCAAAATCTCCAGTCCTAGATGCACCCAAAATTTTTGTGAAATCTCCCCGGAGACTGACATCCAAACTGCGTAACTCTGGTCCTGCTTTTGATCCCTGCTCCCTTGTGACGAGCAGGGGACACGAGCACAACACCAGCTAAGTGCAAAGCGGAGCTGGCTGCCCTCGTGAAATGTCTCTGCCTAGGACTCTGTCATCTCCTCCCACTCATTCATGCCCTCCATCCTGCAGCCTCATCATCCCAGACCCCTAATCACTTGATGCACACGCTATCCATAAATTAGGAGACATCACATTGTTATTTGGGGCACTGAACAAGATTACTGTGCAATTACACCAACGAGCCACCTTTATCTCCAGGCTTGAAATCATGCCTTTACTTAAAACACTTTAAATCAATAAAATTATACTGTAGCTGTCGACAGTACATACAGTTTTGCTTACTGCAATGACCCCCATTATGTTCAACGGGAGATATGTTTCTGCCTGATTCAAGCACAGCAAACAGACTTCAAGTAATGACAAATGTCAAGTGGTTTCAGGAGGAAGTAATTATAAATCATTCATGACACCCTGCTATGTCCTAGCTGTCGGTTGGCTTAGTCCTCCTGATTAGTGCTAATTTGCATATGACTCAGACCAGTGCATCAGTGATGGAGACCCCTCCGGAGAAAGGAAAGTACCCTGGAGCACAAAGGCAGGTGGGTTGGTTATGGTGGGAGAAATGCTGCAGAAGGGTGAGAGAGGTGCATAAAATCCTGGGTGACATGGACAAAGTGCAGAATAAAGGAACAGAAGAATGTTCACACAGTGTGTAGCAGAGCTGCGGAACTTCCCCCTGCCAGAGACTGCACAGACAAAAGCTTTCTGTGGGCTTCAGCTTCGTCTCCAGGGCCAAAATCGGAGCAAAAGACAGAGACAGAAGGTTGGACTTCTCTTTCTTCACAACGGCAGAGGAATAGGATGCAGACAGGTATCATCTGTAGCCTGGCTTCATGGCTGAAGGCACCACAGGTGCAGCGTTGACAGCACTACTCACCTCCATGGGAGCAGAAAGCAATCAGCTCCCAGGTCTGGGTGTGATAGAAAAAGTGAGGACCGGCCTCGGGGAAGATGTGGCTGGCTGCACGGCTGCCACAGCGATGGGAGGCAGAGGACCTGCTCCCCAGGAAGCAGCCTTCAGCCCCAAGCCATACATATGACACAGACCCAGAGCAGGACTCGGGCAGGCACTTCCAAAGGACAGGGCAGGGAACCCAACTCTACCCCAAGAGGCTGAGACTCTCTCCAGCCGTATTACATTGTCTTGGGAAGTGCAGGAAATTTGCAAGCAGCTCTGAGTAAAGGGGGATTGTCTGACGCAGTGACAGAGCCCTGATTTAACAGGCTGCTAATTAACTTCATGCATTTGAAATTAGGCGAATGCTGAGCATCCCTGTTGAATCAGGGCCTACACACAGCTCTGAGATAGCTTAAGCCTGAAGAAGTAGGCTGGAAACATCTAACAACAAGAGGATTTCCCATGATAAATCTGGTACTTCCTGCTTCTGGCTGTGCTGGGTTTACCACACAAATAGTCTTTCTCACAGTCCTTCGGCGCTGCTCATTCCATTCTCAGCTGGGCTCCAGACGCACAGAGGTGCAGGGAGAGGAAAATAATGAGACAAAGTTGGGACAGGCAAACCTCGTGGTGCTGGAGGCTTTTCAAGGCTCTCAGACGCTTTGGTGGGTTTGCAAACTGGGATAAGATTGGGAACCACTTTTTTTTTTTCCTGTAATTTAAAATGCATGCTCTCCTTCGTGTACCACCAAGGGTGGCTCGGATATTAAAGGCACAAACTTTTTTGGGGGGTGGGGAGAGCCTCTGCTATGCCTGCGGGAGAGGAGAAACCTGGACCACCTACCCTTAGCTGGGTAGTCAGAGGATATTGCCTACAGTCCATTCCCTGCCTTTTCTTCCCATGCTACTGCTCCCACTCTGGTGCCCATCTGCCATCGTAGCATCCCCATAGCCGCTCTGTGCAAACATTCCTTGTTTTCAAAAACAGGAATGATCCTAGAGTTGTAACACTCACACCCAGATCTGGAAATGATCTGGATTTCCCCCAAAGCCTGGCATCCCGTTTCAGGTCCATTGTATACACAATGACCGTAGTGGAGCCCAAATCAGACCCTTGATGTAAGCTCCAGTCTCACAGAGTGCCAGTGGTTTTGGCACTGTTTCCCAGTTCAAATTCATCTTCTGCTTATGCTGCTCCCAGATCCAAAAGATTTTTCTTTATCCTTTTACACAGCCGCATCCATACACGAGTTTCATCCCTTAATCCTGCACCAAATTCACCTTAAATGATTCCTTCTCTTGTTTGTGACTCATCCAATATTTTTCAACAGCAGTGACTGTCCCTGTCTTACTAACTCTCTTCGCAGGCACTGTCTCGGCGCTCCCCACAGCTCAGTCCGTCTAGCTCTTTAAACATGACCTGCTGCTCTCTGAAGCCTGACTCGTTGGTACCTTTGTACAACACCGAGAAGTCAGTGCTTGTTGTACTCATGCCTACAGAGGGCTGCCACTCCAGGCTGGATGGGAGGTCTTAAAATAGCTATTTTGTTCCCTGCCTTTGGCACTGTGTTAAGAGCTTGGATCTCATCTGCTGCTATCACCTTAAGGTCACTTTGAGGCATATTGTGTTTCCAGCCCACCCACCCCCCACCACCTCTAATTGCACGAGTTAAGATTGCTTTCAATTTTAATTTCCTTCCTTTTGATGGTTTCATACCACTCTTAACATGACTTGAACATGGGTCAGGGTTTTTTGTTGCCTTTTTTTTTTTTTTTAGGCTTCTTCTGAACATCTCTGCTGACCAGTTATTGATTTAACCCACATTCACAATGTACAGCTAAGAAAGTGAGACTAAATGATTGAGCGTTCATTAGAAACAGATCAAGAAGAGACTATGTTAACATCCCCCTGACTGCTGCTTATACCCTCACATCTGGCCACTAAGTGCCTCTATAAATCAAATATGGCATAAAAGGATGAGGAAAGCTGTAGGGTTGCAGCAGGCAAACACTGTCTCTGCTCCTCCGCCGGTTTATCTCAAAGGAGTCTGAACGCAGCCAAGCTAGCGCCGGCTTTGTTGACTTTCTGCTGGTGCAAATATCTCCCTGCCTTCTCCTCAGCACCCCTTCAAATGATCCCTTCCCAAACCCACAGCCACCCTGCTGGGGGCCCCCCAGCACGGGCAGACACACCTAAAACAAAAAGCACGGCCCAGGCTAATCAGGGAATGGCTCAGGTTGGAAGGGACCTCGAAGATCTCCCAACTCCAACCCCTGAATGGTGAACTGTGCAAGGTGGAAATAATATTCTCACTCTCTGTACAAATATATACAGACAGTACTGCTCTTCTTGTTCAGCATCAGAGGAAAACCTTCCCGTAATTGCCTCCCATGGCTCCCTAACACCACTCCCTGCATCAGTTCTTCTGGTGTCTTCAGCATCTGCAGCACTGCTCCAAAGAGCACCAGGAAGCCTGATGTTGGGCTGGACATCCCACCAAAGCTGCCCGCAAAACACGCAGTGTCCCCACGTCTGACCACGCACCCCAAATGGAGATCTGGCATCTGTTTTGTCCAACACTACCACCAGACTACGTAGCCAGCTGAAATGAAGAACTAACCCCCAGCCTTCAGTTACAGGTTACTGTCCCGTGTTAAGACTATAAATTCTTTGACCAATTAGATAGATAGCTATGAAGTTAAACTGGATGCTCACTTCCACCTCAATATAACATTTTGTACCTGATCCCTGTTATTAGAAGGAACAAATCTCTTCACTAATACTTTTTTATAGGTATTAAGACATTCGAGGACTCTATTCTCAATTTTCTACCAGTGTAACCCAGATCAGATTTGAACCATTGTAACCCCAGAGGCTTTTTGTTTACCAGAATTTTTGTCAAAGAAACATGATATTGAGGTACAAAAAAAACCCTGAGCTTGCATTTTCAACCTTAACTTATATGGGTCCAGGCCAATTCAGAGAATTTATAAAGAGTGTAAAACCCCCTGCCTCGATTTCCCTGCACACAAGTCTCTTGAAAATCACTGACCCAAAATGTAAGTCTGGCTCCTGTTTTCCTGTTTGTTTTTGTTTGGTTGGTTTGGTTTTTGTTTTCTTTTCGTTTGTTTGTTTGTTTTGTTGTTTTATTGTTGTTGTTGTTTTGTTTTGGGGTTTTATGTTTATTTTGTGGAAAGCCCTGTTTCTCCCTGATCATTTTGGTGATGTTTTCTCCACAGAACTCAAGTATTTCTAATTCTTTTCCAGCATCTTCACTCTCCAATCGACTGTGCTGCCGGACGCTTCCCTAGCTGGGTCCCTGTTAGTACTGCCTGAGGGCCGTGCATGGCTGGACCTGCTCTCACGGAGTCCATCCTGGCTGCTGTGGTAGCTCAGAGCAGGGACGGTGCCCCTGGGGCTGAGCTGGCTGCCTGGCTGAGGCTGTATTCCTTACAAATGTGCTCCCTGAGCCTGACACCAGGGCAGCAAGGGCAAAGCCACGAGGAGCCAGGAGCTCCTTAGTGACAGCTGAGACTTGCTGCAGACCCAGGAAGGCAGACAGCTAGAGCAAGGCCATAAAATAAGGTTAAAAGCTGCCCTTAATATAAATTTATATATATATATATATCAATTAATATAAAAATATAGTTTTATTGAAAGAGTGACCTAAATTAGTAAGAACCAGCAACTGTGTTCTTGCATTGCCACCCGTCCTACAAGCACTTCTTTCCCCTTGCCTCATCCTGAGCCCGTGTTCCCCCAGCTGCTGCCTGTGCCGGGGGTCCGAGCAGCCGGGACACCGCCGGCAGAGGCAGGGTCCCCACTCCCAAGGCTGGCTGGGGACATGGGGCCAGCAGCCGGCAGCGCAGGCTGGCAAAGGCAATACCAGAGCAGCAGGGGAAACTGGCCACAGCCAGAAAAGCATTTGCCAAACGCCACCCAGCTAGCCTGGGTAAAGAAGGAAAAGAAACCGTAGCCCAGTCCCCTCCACAGGGCAAAATCCCAGGGCTTCGGTAAGCCCCTTGCAGCCGGATTCGCAGCCCCTGCGGAGCTCGAGCACGGCGGCACACAGGGACAGGGGGTGCCGGGAGGATTTGTGGTCTGATTCTGTGGACACCATTTCGAGAGCAATCCCATGTCAGAACAACGCAATGCAAGCAAATTTATGGAGGGCTCGTTGCCTCCCCCCACAGAAATGAAGAGGGGGAGAGAGAAAGAGAGAAGGAAACTTCTCTGTGCTCCTACTGATTAACCACAATGCAAACTTCATAAACGTGCTCCTGACCTCCACCACAACGCGCAGACTTGAGTCATTCCAATAAAAGAGGAAATGACACTTTGCCACAACATTACTAAGTCCACATCCCATAAAACCATTCAGGGAAGGAAGAAAAAAAAAAAAAGAGAGAGAGAGAGAGAGAAAGAAAGAAAGAAAAAGAAAAGAGAGAGCAAAAAGCAAGAGTAAAGCCAGGCAATTATCTGTTATTAACCCAGCCCTGAGTGGTATCACATTGCTCCTAAAAATAATGACAGAGCAACAAAGCTTGTTTGTGTCTCCTGTGTCCTTTGTGGGTTCCTCATTATTCTAATGAGCTGCTAGAAAATGCACTTCGGTTCCATCCCCGTCGGTTATTTCACTGATCACCCTGCTTTCATTTCCACCTGGCACCGCAAGATGTTTTACAATTAACACTTTGATCCTTGCTTTTTCTTCTTTTTTTTTTTTTTCCCTTCTCCAGCTAGCCCAGGGATGAAGGCAGACACCCACTTCGGGAGGAGCCGGCAAAGCCCTTGGACCAGGCTGCACCCACGTCCCGTCCGCACGTGGTGCCCGCCACACATCCCTCTCTTCGTGGGGACCAGGCTGGGCAGGGTGACAAAGCGTGAGCCTCCTCCAGTGATGGACACAGCCCCACGGCCAGTACCAAAAAGAAACCAGGAAGAATTTAAGAATAGATCGGCGTAATGCCTGCCACGTGGGTTCGGGAGCAAAATATGGAAGGGATGGAGGAGGGCCGAAAGGCAGCCGTTGCACAAGCAAACACGCTGTGGCTTGGTTGGTTTTTTTCTGTCGCAGTGAGTCACGCTGCGCGCTGCAAGTCAGTGACCACCTTTCAGCATGTGGAGAAAACAAAATTTAAGGGAAATCTTGTTTGGTTCAACGAACTTCCCTCGCCACCCTGTAGCCCACCCTTTACAGACATTACTCAAGCTGACCGTCCCTCCAAGCAGGGGTGCGTGCTCAGCCAACGCCATCCTGGAGCCCACCCTCTGCTCTGGGGGTGTCAGCTCCGCAATGAATTCCCCTGGGCTGAGAGCATCTTTGCCCAGGAGCATCCCTCGTTTGGGTGCAGAACCGGACCGCGGTGGGGTGCCATATATTCAGTATTTAGTACCAGCTACTTCTGCCGGAGGTCGGGAACGGAGCTGCACAGCACCCAGGGGGCTGACAGCTGCAGAACAGGGATGCACAGAGAGATGAACCTCAGCCTCCACCAGCTGAAGCCCACGTAGAAGGCTGACACATTTCAAGATCTGAGTAGTGGTCTTCAAGGAAATTTGGGCTATTAAATGCTCTTTTTGTCCTTTCTTCAGTAGACAGTACTTTCTCACGATTGAGTTACCTCCTTTCCCACAAAAGTGCTGTTTTACCTCTTTTTTATTAAAAAAAATTGGAAAAGATACCAAAATTGCTACAGAAGGAGTTTGTATGTCCCAAACACCCAAGTCTTTAAAGAATTTGGAAGGGTTTCTTGTTTCGCTTGTTGCTGCTTTTGTTCAGAAAAATATAGAAAGCAGTATAAGCAGCATTTAAAGAAAACAATTTCAGCCCCTCTAGAAAGTATTTGAAAAAAATTGTAGCTTTTTTTTTTTTTTTCAGGAAAATAGATTTCTGGCTAGCCTGAATATTAGCGCTGGTCATAAAAGTATTGACAAAGGGCATTTTATCAAAGACTTTCTTGACACTTCACAGTTCTGAAAATGTAGTCTGATAGGAAATTCCACGTTTTAGCTCTTTGGGGACAATTCAGGACTTCAAAATATTTATTCCTTGCTATTTTATTGAGAAAATGTTGATTCTTCCAACACTTGAGTTAGAGCATAACTTTACTACAGTTGTATCTGAATGAGGGTATTTACGAGGGTAAACTCATGCACACACACTCGTGTTTACAGGGTCGGGGCTTCCGGTAACTTGCTGACATTCTGCACAACCTATAGTGCTGTACAATGCTTGCTTTATGTACACCAGACTTTGACCTTATTCATCAAAATACCCTTCTGACTTTGCTCCAAGAGCTTTTATGTTCTTTGAAAACAATAAAAATTCCCTTTTATGACATTACAACTTTAATTTCAAAGTGTGATGAGTGAACGTGGTGTTGTTCTGCTTATTAAGACACAACAAGCTCGTATGCTGCGGCTCTAATTATTTTTACTTTGGGTTTACATAACCCTGATACGACAAGCAGCTCGGGGTCCAAAGTGCAGCGCCAGGACACACGCGATCTCAAACCCCGCCTTCCAAAATGGACGATGACTTTGACCTCTGCAGCCATAACCCACTGGAGCAATTCCTACCCTGCCAGGGCTCCTTTGCTCTGCAAAGCCACCAGCTCTGGGGCACGAGGTGCTTTTCCACCGGTCCTCGGGTCCCGCAGTCACGGGAACGCAGGCATCACAGTTCCAGCTCTGTTAAAACATGACTTTTTATTCCCCATGGATGCAACGGAGGCTTTGAAATACAATAGCCCAGCGGCGCAAAGGCAACGGATACCAAAATGTCTTTTGGGGCAAGGGGCTGATACTGAGCTCTCAATTCCCACAGTCATCAGTGCAGAGCAGGGAAGAGCGAAAAAGAGCCTGGGGCTCCGTTCAGCCCAATGCAAAGCTCTTTGCTCCTTGAATATTAACACAGATTTGCTCACGGTGTTGTTTCTTGGGGTTTTTTGTGTGCTTTTTTTTTTTTTTGCCTTAAAAATATTCTAATACAAAAAAAAAGAAAAAAGTGCAGATTGTCATTATGAAAAACCACACACGCACACAAACATTAAGCATTAAGCTACCCAGACGTTCTAGCTCAAATTTTAAGCATGTAAGTAACCTCCCCGGTACAAGAGTTCGAACAATGCCGATTCAGTTCCAAGGCCAAAGCTGCGTTAGTAATGGCTTGCTGGCACCGCTCGCGAGCCTACCTTCCTCAACTGGCAAAAGGGATGCTTCCGCTGGGATAATTTATACCAGTTTCCCTAAGGAAATCCACTGTAACTGCAAAAGTGCAGTTTTGCCAGGAAAAGCTATAACATTTACGCAGCATTTGCCAACATATATATATATTTCAAAAAATTTATGAAAAGCCGTGCCTCACTGCAATGCTGTTCCACTGACAATGATTTGGCTTGAAGCGCCGAGTGGAGATACAAAAGGCATTATTATACGAGACTGGGGACTGGCTCCAAGCTCTGTAGAAGTAATTGAAGATAGGAAATGCTGAAAGGCAAACTCAAAGCATGTACACAATCCAGGAAAATGTTGCAAACCGCTTCTTTGAACAATGGAAGAAACTCAGTCCTGAACTAGGTCCTCAGCTGGTTATGAGCTGGCACAGCTCCACTGTGGTACATCAGTGCAAACATAGCCCTGAAAATTTCCTGTTTTCAGGTGTGCATCTCTGGGGAGCTGTTGGTTTTTTTTTTTTTAATTTGGAGGGAGGCTACCTGCCACCTCTGGGCTCTCCTGCAGTATCTTCAGCTGCTGCAAGCAAAAAGGAGGTTCAAGGCTACTGGGACCTCAAATACGGTCAAATGAAGTCAAGATGTGGCCCCAAAGAGGGCATCTCTTTGCACGTGAGGATGACCTTTAGCTTGGATCCCCTCGGTGTGAGTGTAAAAAGAACAAGAGAATGGACAAGAGGGAAGGAAGTAGTCACGTTGGAGGGGATAGATGGTGAACAGAAATTCAGAGGGGAAAAAGGAGATGGAAACAAAAAACAAAGGGTGAAAAACGAGGCAGATGAAGAAATAGGAATCAGAGGTGGAGGAGGGAGAAGAGGAGGGATGGGCAGTGATAAAGGGAGCGGGGTTAAAATGAGTAAACAGAGAAGGCATAAAGAGAAGGGTTCGGGTTAAAGGAGCAATTGCCCTCTGGCAAACATACTGCAGTGTAAATGGAAACACGTATGTCAACAAGGAGAGCCCAGAGATGGGCTGAAGAGGAAGCAGCTTACGTGACACGAGCTTCTGCCAGGAACCACGGCAGCTTTCTCCCTCCACCCCAGCACCGCCCCAAGTCACCCCCTTCCTGCAGAGGCTGGTGCCCCCCCTTCGGGCAGGGCACTGGCAGAGGGGTGCCCCAAACCCAGCCGTGGCCCAAGGTATGCCCAGAGAGGCACCCCGGGTAAAGAAACTCTTGTGTATGCTAAGGATTCAGCCTCTTCTGTTGATGGGATCTGTGCGTGCTGGTTTCTGTGGCCAGCTGCACAGAGGGAATTGCAATGGCTTGGTATTTATGCTCTGATGCCTCTTCCTTAACCAGCAGCATACAGCACAAGTCCAGGGCATGGCTCAACCCATCGCGTCAGGGTCACCACCGACCTGAGCAATACCTCGCTGCAGTGCATTTACTCCTGCTCCTGCCTAACAGCCCACATCAGCAGAAACGCATTTATCCCAAAATTAGGCCAGCTGTAAGCAGAGCGTTACACCATCTTGAAGACCCAGCTGGGCTGCGGAGATGATGTATTGGTACAGACAAGCTCTTAGACTACTGCACAGTTAATCTGTGCATCATCAAGGTATTGACAGCAGATCTATTAACTGCTAAGGAGGTTACTGTGGAGAAGCTGACATATGGTTACTTCTACAGCACTAAACTCCTTACGGGGGCGTGTTTAATACACAGCACATCGTGTGTTGTAGGTGGCTGTTCCCAACAACCATTCATCTTTCTTCGCTTGTGCTGCTGTGACTTCCCTTTGAAGTGTTAAGAAACACTTTTCAGATATCCTCCATCGCTTTGTTGAGTACAAGATGTGTGACCGGGATCATTAATGCCTTTATGCAGAGGCCTTTTTGTCTATTAAAAATACCCTTCAAACATGTGGGATCCAACTCTTCGCATTAAGTCAAGCCTGAAGATGTTACAGAGATGGAGGGCTTCCCATAGCTATAAACTGAGTAGATAGATGGAAGTTCAGTCACAGGCACTGAATCTTTCTGACATTTTAACATTTTCTACTCCAGAACACATGACAATCCTTCAAACAACCATGTTGTTTTATTTTTACAAGGACACCAATTAGCCTGTGTTGTTTAGATTGGTAATACTTGCCATGTATAAACTTTCTTAGCACATGGCAAGTGAAAACAAATAACTTCCATCAGATATGCATTTTCTATGTCAAGAGGGCAAAGGAAAATTAAGTGGCATTTCTGTAATAAACTGCCTCTAGACTTCCTTCCCAGAATCTGGGGAGAAACTTTCAAAGGTAGAAGCACAAATGTACATAGTGGCCCCAGAGTTATTCTCCAGTGGGTACTTTCTCCAAGCGAGTTGTGTTGTTGTAGCTGTGATGGTCCGAAAATAGAGGAACGAGGTTTCTAGACAATCTTTTCCTAGATCAGCTGATATAGCTAAAGAAAACAAGCTTTGGGCACACAGAGTTTTATAAATTCTATTCACATGAAGAATTCTATTCTTTCCTCGCAAAGCCTTGATGCCAGCTCTTGAGGCTCTCCAGCCACCGAGGTTTGACAACAGCTTTGCTTTTTTCCGTGGTACAAACTGCCCTCCTGAGAGGGTGGCCTAGCTCTTCTCAGGACCTGGGTTCAATTCCCTTTTGTCACAAGCCACTTGTAAGGTTTGTGGAAAGCAGCATGACAGCTCTAAACATCCATTTCTCCATCAGCTACAAAGCAGGCTGGGAGCACTCCTACCCCAGCCAAGTAAGAGGGAGGCAGCAGCACAGAGCGGGCTGGGAGCAGATAAACCACGGTGCCGTAACTGGCACAGCTGGGGATGGGCCTCCTCTCGTGTATGCTGAGAGCTCTAAAATGATGTAAGGACCGCTCCGGTCTTCCAGGCCACAGCAGCCGTCGTCTCAGCTACCTGAAGTGTTCTGCTTAAGATGCAGATGTCTCACCAGGCTGCTGAGGGAGCCCGAGAGGAGGAACAGAAAAGATGCCTTAAGGGGGACCAAGTTGCAGCCCTCATAGTTTTAATGGGATTTTATCTCAGCCCTGAAGTTTCATCCTGCTGCTCTGGAGCTTGTTGATCAACTTAAATGCACTGCTGCACCAGGATACAAGGATGTGTCTCCTTCCTACACCACAGCATAGCCAAGGAAATAATTTCCTTGATCTGATCTTAAAGATCAGAGAGAACTAAATTATTCAGGAAAAGACTAGCATTGCTGGATTTTAAGGCAACAGGTATACTGCAAACTGCTATGAAAGAGAAGCTGGGGAGCTGGGCAGCCACTGAATAACCAAGGACTCTAGCATTCACATCTGTACATGTCATTTTTAAATAGACCATTTTCTGAGCACAAGATATTGGTCTCTTTTTAGAAATGTTAATGTGTTGTGCTACAGAACTCTTTCAAAGACAGATGCACAGAGCTGTTTGTTCAGTGTCCTTAAGCCAAACAAACAGTTGCATACTGTTACCTTCAATATAAGTCTCTCTTCTTAAGACTCTGGCCAAGAAAAATATTATCCTAGCTAGTTTGTTATGAAAATGTTTGAATAAAAGCAGCAACATCAATAACTTATGTAAAAACTTCAACCTTTAATCAGCTGAGCTTTAATAAGGTTTGAGATAACAGCACAAGCATTTTGCCAAGAGTATAAAATAATCATAAAATATTATAATTGATGTGCTGTTCTGGTTTATTACATCTCACAAACTAGATAGTTGATTGCATGGAAGAAAACATCTTGGACCTTATGTTAACATATTGTAATAATTAATAGCCATTATTTGCATTTGAGGAATTTGTGATTTTTTTTTCTTTCAACAGCTTGTACAAATTTGGCTAAAGACTCAAACCTCTCTGAAATCAAACAAAACTATTTATGGTGCAGAGATTTGGCCCACAGTGTTTTGAAAGAAGTGAAGATGGCAGAGCTTAATGCCTCCTCAAATGAAACCCTCAAAATAGAAGGGAAAAAAAAAAAAAGAAAAAGAAAAAAAAAAGCCCCAAACTGCAAATAAACCCTTGACAATAAGTTACACCAAGTTGTTTCCTTTTTGGAAGGTAGTGAGCTGCAAATAATTGCTAATAAAAGGTTCACTGTGTTTGGTGAATACAAATCTTTATTTAGTGGCTGCAGAGCAAGTCTTTTTCTTGCTCTCTTGACAGTTTAACTACACGCCAACAATATTTGCTTAAAGTCTTTGGCTCCATTAATCTCAAACCCTGCTATGCAGATTGCCAAAGCTGATGACAAACCCCAGTTAGCATGGATCATCTACTTGCCCATGACAGTATTTTTCCCATGACATTAAAAGGATGTTTTTTTCCCCCCAAAGAGGGCACAAGTCTACTGGTTCTCCAGAAGGCTTGAAAGGATAAGTCTGTGGCTTAAGGTGAGTGATCGAGATAGCTGGGGACTACACGGAAACAAGGAGGAGGAAGAATACCCTTGCACTCTAATTGGCTTTTTTGTTTGCTCACAGTTGCTTCTAATATGGACAGATCTCCATAGGAAAACACAAAATTAGCACCTGTTAGGACAACTTAACCTTCAGAGAGAAAAGCAAACATCCTTGGGTTGTCAGGATTTTGAAACAAAGGTTACAAAGGAGGTGATTTTTATCTGGATTATTTTAACCCCTTCTTACAACACACTGCAACTCATTAAGGAAGGTCTTTAATGAGTTCTTCTGAAATACTGTACATGAAGCAGCACCACAAAATGCGATACTAATTAACCACAGCTGCACACCCCAAACATCAGATGGGGAAAGCATGTGCATGTTGAACTCATTATCAAGGGAAACTGAGGCACGGTAAGTAACTGCTTCCCCTGTGTCCCCTTCATGTCTCGCAAAGCCGTCCCCATTCTGAGTCCCACAGCTTACTGGAAAAGAGCTTGAAAGCTCTCTGCTGTGGTTGTTTTCAGTCACCCTCACTGAGGGAAGGCAAATGGGGCTGGTCCATTACTGTTTGGGCAGTCGGAGGAACAGTACAGGAACAGGGGATAGGGAGCGGTAGGGGACAGGGACAGGTGCCCCGGCCTCTCTCAGACATCCCGACCCCACAGTACTTATCCTGGCCACTTTCTCCTCTCAAGCCCCGCTGGGAAGCAGGCATTAGCAGTGCCCTTCCTCCAGGCCAGGGAGGGCAGCACCACCCAGAAGACGACCGCTTTCCTCTGCCCAACGTCCAGCTTGAGATCACGGTGGGGTGCAAGCAGCACCGCGCTCAGCTGCCTCCCGAGGCAGGAAGGGCATCTCGCAGACTTCTCGCTTTCTTTGCTTCCTTGCAAAGAGCCGAAAGATTTAAAAACAAGCCCATGAATAACCAAGCAGTTCTGAGTCCTCCCTCCTGATTGACCAGCAGGTGTTTCGGCTGATGCCACGGCGGCCCTGGCCGTAACCGTGTCTCCCGTCCCAGCACCAGCTCCCACACGCAGATACCAAAATGCAGAATTTGGAGGGAAATGCAAGAAATTTAGTGGAAAATCAGGGGGGAAAAAAAATAAAAGTGCTTCCAAGTGAAAGCAGCGGTATTCAGCTGTGGCTCTGGACAATACAAGCGGAGTGCGTATTATGTACACCTGGCTAACAATAACATCACCTCCACCACCCAGCCTGGGGCTTGTTCTTGATAGACGACGACTTGTTTAAGCTAAGGGCCTCGGTGAAACTATTCAAATGTGAAAGCAGAAAGCCTTCACAGAACTCTGCAGGACGGTGACCTCCGTAAGTAAATTGAACTCAAGTGATTGTAAACGAGCTAACATCTTTCACTTTGCACTGCCTCCTGTTCCTCTCCAACACAGGCACCAACCTCTCTCGCACTGGAATCTTCCACTTCTCTATCAAAACCACAAGCATCTCCCAATTTTTCTACACTTTAACCCCAAAGGGGTTCACACTGTAGCTAACAGCCTCTGAGAGGACCGTAATAAAAACCGAGCGAGCCTTTGTTCCGACTGCAGATTAAAGGGAACAATCTGCAGTACAAATGTAAAATAGCTTTCCTCTGAGTTTTCTTTCCTCCCCCCGTTTTGAATAATCGGTATCTGCATGCGAAGGTTCAATGTCACCAAACATGAAGCTTGTGTACAAAAGCAGTGATCCTTGACTAAAGCACAGCATACTTAACAGCTCAAAAGCAATTGTTGTAAAACTTGATGGAATTGTGCCTGGCAATCGTATTTTATTGTCGTTTGTATAGGGACGCTTCAACATTTTCTGGGCGCTTTTTTTTTTTTTTTGCCTTAGGGAAGTGATGGATATTTGATGAAGAAACTTGAGCTCAGGAGTTCACGGCCATATTTACTGTTTTCTCCAGAACGTACATACCTTACACAAAATACAACCCAGGTGTTGAGAAGAGAAACATTTTCCATTTATTGAGGTAAAAATATAGCCCAAGGTCATATAAATGATCGTCACTGAAGTTTGCACAGACTATGGAGCAACAGATAAAGGTCCAGTTTGACACAGCACTGAATATTCCTGTGCTTTGTACCACGTTGAACCCAAAATCTTTACAAGAGTAAAGGTACAAAGGAAAAGAGAAAAAGGGTCCTGCAGACAGAATTCCCCTGGGGTGTGGGAAGCCCTGGACTCCTTCCTTTCCACAGCCTGAATCAGAGCAGAGATTTAACTTTCCATCCCTCTTCACCCCAGGAAGGAGCCTTCACCGCCTCACTGCCCTCTCCCCCTGCCTCTCCACGGCAGGCACGGAGCCTTTTTGCCAGCTGGGTGGGTTACACACATCCCATCTTCACTCCCTGCTGTCCAAGGGACAGAAATATGCAGGAACGGGAAAGGGCAAAGACAAAAGGCATACAGTTCTTAAAAACCTTCACACAGCAGCACTCAGAAGGGCTGTTTCCTTCTGGTAAGTGGTTTGGGGATGGCCCGGGGTACCTGCATTGCTCCGCCTGAGGCGCAAACAAGCATTCAGGAGCAGGTGGCTACAGCTCTGCAGGCTGGCTGGGAAAGGAGTCCCAGGAAAGCAGCGTTTTGCTGTTGAAGCCCCGGTCTCCAGATGGGGTCAAACACGGCTGGGGAGGCAGCACCTCGCGGCAGGGGGGCTTCTCCCGCGAGCCAGAGTGCTGCGGAAGGGACCCCCCTGGAAAGCACGCCTCGCGCATCCTCCTGCCTCCGCTCAGTGTGCTCGGGAGCATATGGCACATCCACAGCCAGCAGGTTTTAATAGCATAGCTTGTTGTTTTGTTTTGTTTTAATGCTGGAATCTTGATCTGGACACCAGCTGTTTATGCACATGAAGGTTTAAAACAGCACTTCTGGCACTGGGAGCAACCACGCAGTGTGTTTCTTTGCCTTAGCAGGAAGGACATATACATATAGGTGACCAGCTGAGGTAGTTAAATAAAGAGACAAAGTGAAATATACGACCAGAAAGCATTATCTCTCTGCCAAGCACCAACCGCAAGCCAGGACTGTCACATGTCTGGGTTGTCCTTTATGCGCTCCTTTTTTAACCCCTGAAAATGGTAATCTGGTCCTAACATCACAACGTCAGGAACCTCAGAACGTCCCTCAGCCTGGGGAGATAAGCAAATTTATTTCCTCTCAAGTGCATACGCACTAATCAATGTGATCCATGTGCATACGTTCTGTGCACCATAAATCCTGCACAGCCAGTACCTGTCAGCCATAGCCATACACATGGGTGTTTCTGTGCAGGATTTTCTGCATGGAGGGAAACCTTAGCACTCAGTAAGTCACAGCCACACAGCTGGAAGGGATCTCCAGACATCCAGTCCCTTCCACTGCAGCATCCCTGTTGTCTCCACATCCTCACCCCCAAGCCTCTTGTGGTTAGATTAAAGAAAAAAATAGAAAACTTCTGGCTTTAGCAATAAGAAAGATAAAACAGAAATGCCAAGACCCCCCATCCTAACTGTCAGGGGTGCCCACGGGAGCAGTGGTTCCTGGTGCCCAGTACTACGGGCACTCGCAGTACTCACCCAGTGCTCAGATCACTCCCATCTCCGTGCCTCCCAGGCAGAGACGCAGCTCCCCCCAAGTGCCAAAAACGGGGTCCAGCTGCATTATGTAGAGTGAGCACGTGCATGTGTACACACAGATACTCGTATATTTATGTGCGCACACACCTATATATATATATATATATATAAAAATAAAAGTCCCAAAGGCTTTCAGGGGAGGGAGGAAGAGGGAAATCCCTCTTTTAATCTGGACTTAAATGGGAAGACCTGGTTTGCACTGGAAGTGAGATTTCAGAAACGTAAGGAATGAATGGTCTGCTTTGTATCCGCAGCTTTGATATATCAGTTCCTTCAGTGACAGACTTGTTAATCTTTCCAATGTTGCTTTTTCAAAAAAGACAAACACAGTGGATAAATGCGAAGGGCCAACCACATCCCCTCCCATAGGAAGTCTCGCCACATGGGCAATTCTTCCAAGTAAAGAAAACAGCCCACTTTATTTACAGGGTAAATCATTTTGACTTATCTTGCAGGGGTTTGCTCATAGCAAACTGACAGTTTCCCCCTGTTGCACAGTAAATGGCTGACGGGGAAAATGTTTTCCTTCCCACCATGTAGAAACAACCAGCCAGAAGGGAGGAGGGGTCAGGGACTTCATTTTTCTAATACTCCATTAATGTTCTCCTGGCTGACAACCACTGCAAAGGCCTGAACTCACCACTCCAGGCAGCTTGAGCAAGAAACCTGAATCTCTACAGGGAGTTTGAGCTAAGTACATTGACTCGAGTTAGAACTTTTGGTCTTATAGGGTAAGGTAACCATTAGAACTATTTCCAAGTAAGTGGCATTACTCGAGGAAAAAAATAGTACCCAAAGTTTCTCTTTTTTTTCTTGTTTAAATCCTTGCTCTCAAAAAAAAAAAATCTTTATTACCTGAAATGACAGGACAGCAGGGATAGGAACTTTTTAAAGGTGTGATATTCCCAAGCAGATTCAATGATTTCTTATACAGTTTTTCCTGCTGTGATCCGCTAATCATGACTGAATCAACCCACATTTTTTAAAAAATATTTTTAAAATAGAAAAGCAAATCTGGATATAATGCAAATTGGTATGTTTTTGCAGATAAAGTTTGCAGCTCAGGGAATTAAGGCCAAGGTTTCTTCTGTGCAAGTCCATGAGGTCTTAAGACACCACCTTCCAACAGCCCACTTCACCTGCTCCTATCTGACTTACAGCAGCAGCTATCCCGAGTCTTCAAACACGACCCTGCAAGCACATTTTCCTTGTACTGTCTCATAAAACGAAACACAAGTGATAAAAGGACTAAAAACCTGCAGACGGGTGTGCATTTCTTACCATGCCTCATCTTTGCATGGCACCTATCACTGCCAGGTGAGCAACAACAGAGATGCCGAGAGTCCTAGTGTTGTCCCAGAAGGGTACAGGGAGAGATGGACAGATCAGAGGAGTGCTGAGATGTGCTTGCTTTGGGACAGAAAGAGGAAAGCATTTCTCCTGCCACACTTGCGTCCTCGCATCTGTGTAAGCCACTCCATAGTCTTTGTTAATGATCTTATTGGAATAAATTGGGATGAACTGCAAGTGCAAAAGTGAGCCTTAATGATTTCAACAGTGACTGCAACAGGACACATATGCTTAAGTGCTGTCCACAATAGCAAACTCAAAAAAAAAACCACACACCTAAAATGGCTGTCATTACACAAACACTATAGAGAAATCCACCAAGAAGTTTAGATGCCCTACGCGTGCACAAAGACAGCAGGAGTGGCATTTTGCAATCTTAAATACAGCAGGTTAAGAAGTGTGCATGTTCCACATTCCCAATAATGTCTTATTTAAGAGAGACATCAATCAAGGCTAGACCTCAGGCAAAATCCACATAATTGCGGTGATTTATACCTTTTGACACTCTGGTCTGCTGACACTGGAAAGACAATGTGCATCTGACTTTGCTGCAAATATTCACTAACACATTTTTCTGCTTTTTTCAGTTAGAAATATGAAAACATATGTTCTGATTTATAAACTGCAGGTCAAACATGCAGGTGTTAATGGCTTTTTCCCTGAGATTTCCAACTCCAGACAGGCCTGTGTATGAACAGCCAATTAAAAAAATAGAAAATAGCACAGCATAATGGTGTTCCCATCATCTCATAGTAACAAAATAGCACAGTGAAATTAGAAACACAGACCTTTCCACCAGGACTCAACCTCCAGGTAAGAAAACAACTTTGGATCCTGCTCGAATCCAACAAATACTTCTGCTTTGACCTTAAATGGTGTGATTTACTGTAATAATAAATATTTTAAAGACCCTTCCAATTTAAATGACTAAGAGTTGAAAGTTTTCACTAGTACAGTTAGTTGAATGATTAAAAGTAACTGTAACCCTGCTCGTACTAATGAAGGCTGCGCAAAGGCTCAGCTTGCTTAATAGGTACATTTTTCCCTTTTTGTTTTTCCTTCGTTGTTCTAATATCCCCTTTGGGTCCCATCTGCACAGGTAAATTTATGATGTTGAGGATTACCCTGAAACACAGGCTCTATCTGCACTGGGCTGGGAGCCCAGGCAGGTAAATGCAGACATATCACAGGACCTGGTGCAGCCCAGCTGCCCTGCGCCCAGTCACCAGCATCATGCCCAAGGACATGCGTGGGTTAGGGCCTCACCGCTGCTCGTCCACAAGCAAAAAGGCACAATATGAGAAAATTGGTATAGTAAAAGCACCAGGGCCAGGACTCACGCTCTGATTCCCATCTGTGGTTCCATGAAAAACAAGCACCGCAGGTGCCTTCTAAGTTACAGCCAAAAAGACGGTGACCAAGGGCAGCTCAGCTCCCCTCTTCTCAGGTGAAGCTAATTTTGGAAGACTGAGCTGCTCCTTACTGCATTCTTTGCTCACTGGAGAGGAAAGCCATGTTTTTTCAACCAAGATGCCACAGCAAAACCCTCCATTGGGAAATTTTAGGTTTTCAGGTCCACATACATGTTACAGGGTGCGACACATGAATATCTTTGCCTGCAAGCTCAAGACTTCAAATCAATGTTCAGCACGTGGCGCACCCACAACTCTGTGTGGGAAGCTGCTCTGCTGTCCCCAAGACTGTGCATCACCCTGAAGCTGCTTTGGGTCAACACTGCCCCACAGCACAGCAGAAGATGCAATGCCTGCAGATGTGAAGGAATTGCAGAAGCACAAGTGCGTTGGCTGAAAAGGGGTTCTGGAATTTGCCCGGCCCCACCTCCCACCTGTAACAGGGTTATCGCCAACACCACAGCAGGTCGCCCTTGCTGAGCCTTACAAGGCTCTGAGGATGGTGATCCCACAGCCTTCCCAGGCACCTGCTCCAGCACCACACCACCCTGAGTGTGGCACCCCGAGTGAAGAAACTTATCCTAATATTCAAGAGAGGTAAGACAAGACCCATACATCCAGATGTGTAAGTAGAGCAGGAGAAATACTACTAAAACTGAACATTTGGTGATCAGGTTGATTTTTCATTTCAGCAGGTGGTTCACATCACAAACTCACAACTGCTTGGGAGGGTTTTTATTTTGTTTTGTTTTTAAAGGTTGGGTAGCCCTTTGGTTAACACAGGCTGAGAAACATTGCCCGAAACGGTCTGAAAGAAATCCATGCACAGTTTCTTCCTTTTTTATAGAGTATTTCCCCATCAGGTAACATAACTTATAATTAAGCCAAAGATTTGTGAAGACAGCAAGGCAATATTGCCTCGAGACCACAGAATTGTTGAAAATTGTTTTTTTTAATGGGGATTCAAAGTGGTTTTGCATCATTTGGAATATATAAATCAGCTACATATTTTCAAAAAATTAACTGGCCACATAATTCCCACCAAGTATAGCTTCTAGCAACAGCATTATGAAGAAAACACCAACGTTTGCAAACCCAGTAAAAACATGTTATATGTGGTAGAAACTACAACCAAAGAAAGCTAGAGTACATCCTTTAAAAACATTCCAGGCATCTTTCTTTTTCATGCCATGAGAGATGATTTTTCTATTTCTTGTGAGGCACTCTGCTGTTTTGCTTGCAATTCCTAAGGGAACGGTGACCTCATGAAGAAAAACAACCAGGACAGAATTAGCCTGTATTTATATATTAATAGCTTTACCTCCAGCAGTAGCAGATACAATTCTGAGTCAAAAATCATAATTTGTGAGTGTTTGGATAGCAGTGTTCCTGCGAAGTTGTGGTAGCAGGAATCGTCGGGGAAGGCAGGATTGCGGTTCCCAATCGCTGCGTTTATTAACGATTGGATCTGAAAATTAAGGGCCTACTCCAAAAGCTACGAAAGCCAAGAAGATCCTTCGCATTCCCTGGATTTTATATCAAACCTTAAACACATACTGGAGTCGCAGCACAGCGGGGGACGCAGAAAGGGAATGCGAGACAGCAAAGCTCTTCCAACGCAAGCTCTCGCAGCGGTGATAGCTAACGGGGTGGTGCTGGCTCGGGAGAGCTGGGTGTCAAAAAGTCCCCTCCCCAGCACTGCCATTCCCCGCCAGGGTCACCCCAGCAGGTGACCGATCCCTGTGCCCTCCCTGCCTGGTGAGGTGCCGGTTCCCTCGGCCTCCCTCCCCAAAATGCCCCTCCTGGGTTGGGAGAGGGAGCCTCCGCCCCGAGGGCCTGGGAGGCGGTGAAAAACGATACGGACCGAACGGCAAAACCAATATTTGGTCAGGCCGAGGGGGGACTATCGATTCTTTTCTCATGATATCCGTGTCTCCTGCACTTCCTGCTTCTCCGGGGCACTGGAAACTCAAGTCCCTCCTAGACCAAGGGTGGCCAGGCTTTGACTCTGCAACATCTGTGCCTCACAAGAAGTTCACGTGTGGTCCCCGGGGCCGACGCTCGTCCACATGAGTGGCAGCAGGGCCACGCTGGCACAAGGGCTACCGGGTAGGCTGGGAGGAAGGGGACCAGCGGGAGATGCTGAGGGCAACCTCACCGGGTCAACGCAGGAGAGCACCACGTGGAGCTGCTGCCGCCTCCTGCCTCTGCCTTCTTCCTCACAGCCCTGTGGCTGCACCAAGGTTTTAGCCTTTAATTTTTCATTCAGTCTCCCCCACATCCATTTTCTCCATTTTTTTTTCATTCATTTTCTCTTGCTCCCTGTCCCAAAGGTCTCATTGTTTTGGGCAGGGACAGCCACAGGGCCCACACAACGTGCCGTTCATGTAGAGGTCCAGGAAAGGTTCCCAATCCATGCATCCAGGGCCCAGCCCACATCCAGGTGAGAGTTGGGTACCCAACAGCCCTCATCCTCGTTCCTTATTTCCACAGGAGATGGAGACTCAGGGACAAACTGCGACACTCGTCACAAGTTGGTACAGGCACAGCCAAGAGCGAGGTCTGTACTCCTGTGAAGCACATTCACCATTTCCTCACGTTTCTCCCAGTTTCTCCACCACTGAGGGCCTTGTCACAGGGAGCCATGGCCAACACGATGGCCAGCAATGGGGACAGCAAGTCCAAAGGGAAATAAAACTGCACCACTGTGACTAAATATAATCATCTTATCATCTCAAACTCTGGCAGCCCTTTTCCAGAAAAGTTGCTATTTTAAGTCCCCTCTTCCTTTGAGAAAGTTAGGCTCTCCCCAAACACTACCCCAGATGAAGAAACCCGCCAGATGCCTTGAACTCCAGGATAGAGAGCAACCAGTGAAACTTTGAACTTCTCACTGGAGCAAGGAGGCAGTGAAATGGCTCCCCACACACGTACCTGCCGCTCAGCATCCACAGACCCAACCCACACTGAATAGCCATGAGCAGATATCGCAACAACTGCGGCCACCAAAGCACCACAAGCTGTCCTCTCCAGGACAAGCAAAGCGGGAATTCCCACATCACTGAGTTCACCCAGGGTTTGAGCCCACAAGAAAACCAAAGCTCCTTGGCTGTCCACATATTGTTCCTGCTGATTCCTTTTCTTGTTCAAACTGGGAACATGGAAAGCCCTCTAATCCCACTCATTCGCACAATCCACATACAGGAGGCAACAGCCCTGCTGGAGCTGGCTTCTGCTTCATTATCTCCGAAGGCATCCCCAGGCTTTGCGGGCTCTTGGCCTCTCTCACACTGTTCGGTCCTCAGCGCTACCCCAGCCAGAAGAGCCCAATGGAGGTGGAAAAAAGCCTGAACCCAGCCTTGCTGAAGCACAATGAGAGAAAGACATGGGAAAGCAAAGGTCACCAGTGCTGGACAAAATGCATTAATGGAAATGTGGGCCCTGCAGCAAGAGACTCGCCTAGGAAAAGCACAACCACGATGGCCCATTGCTGAGGGCACC
The DNA here is from genome assembly GCF_964211835.1 of Anser anser. Lineage (NCBI taxonomy): Eukaryota > Metazoa > Chordata > Aves > Anseriformes > Anatidae > Anser > Anser anser. The sequence continues at coordinate 23,531,749 of NC_139728.1, read as the reverse complement.
AGGTGGCACTCAGATGCCACGGTGCCAAGGACAAGGTGACCCAGTGCACAGCTCTGCCTCAAAATAAAATCAGCAGGCACCTGAGCGAGAGCTGCTCTCATCAGTGCTCACAAGAATATGAATAAATCACCACCATGAATGCTTTTTTTCAGGTTGCATCTGGCAAAAAGTGCCTCACAAGGGTTTGGGAGAGTCTATAGGGAAAGCACTCAGCCCTCAAAGACAAATACACAGCGGAGTTGGCTAGGTGGTGGCTGTCCTTGTTAAACTTCACAGAAAAACACAACTTGTGCAAACCAAATTCCCTTGCTAACCTCTTCCCCTTGTTGAAATATTAAACAAAAATAACTTCTCTTTTTATCTTTGAGCCAGCAGGACAAATTCATCATTAATGGAACTTCACTGAAGTCAACAGGGATCTATCTGAGATGAAGTAATGAATTTGACCTATTGTGTCCTGCGTCCTTATGTTCTAGATAATAACTACGTTGTACAGGCTTTTAATCAAAGGAATCTGAAAACCTGGCCAAAATGGCTTGCTTTCTTCCACCCAGTGCTGCTATCTGTACTTTCATATTACTTTCTCTTTATGCAATTTTTGAAACCTGGTATTTTCAGCTAATTTAATCACTATTTTTTCCCCCCCATAAGAATATTGTTTAAATTGTAACAAGACTTTCATAAAATACTTGCATTGAAGCAGAAAATAGGAAGCCCAAAAAATCTTAAAACGTTCAACGTTTTCATCAGTGCTCACAAAAGAAGCACTGTGGGTGTTCTTGGGCACGCACACTTGTTAGCACGACCCCAGCTGAAGGATGCCTCGTCTCACCCCAGGACCACCCTGGAAAACGCAGGGATGGAAGCAAAAAGGAGCAGCAATGCTCCAGCAGAGCTCCTGCGGAGTGCAAGCTCCTCACGAGGCAGGACATGAAGAACTCCAGGAGGAAGAGTTTCTCCTGGAGGAACGTGAAGATGACGGAAGAGCAGCTACCGACGTCGGCGTTGCGTGGAAGACGCCTTTTGTGCATCGCGTTGTACTGCCTGCCGGCTGAGGAGGGCCTGGCCCACACTAACACATCACGTGTGCTCTGACAGCGAGCCGGGGTGAAGCAGGGTGTCAGGGTAAAGCAGAGGATAATAAAATCACTTTAGATTTATTCCTCTAAATTGGAAACTTCATGCTTACACCTGACTAAATCATCAGCCTGAAACTTTAGCTCGACTCCCACAGAAAAAGTATGAAACCTTATCCCATCTTTGTTTAACAAAGGCCAATCAAGCTCGCCTAATGAATTCTACAGATGGAGGCGACGCGACTCCTTTGGCCAGTTTAATTCTGTGGGGCTTCATCAAACCAACCTCCACCGTACCCATCTTTCAGCGGCCGAGGAGCCCGGCAGGGACGTTTCTGCAATTGCAGCCGGGATACCCCACACCAGCTGGGCATCAGCCACAGCCTCCATAAATCCCACAAATATCAAGGAAAAGGCACGAGTGGCCAGCCAGCTGCTGAGATGGAAGCACTCAGCTCCACTGCCCAGCGGGCACGGGAGGCAGGGCACCGCTGCACCACAAGCCTCACCACTCGCCAAGTGCAAAAGGACTTCTTTTTAAAAAAAAAAGAAAAAAAAAAAGCCCAGCATAAGGAGCTGGTTAAAAAACAATAAATCAGTGGTGAAATGTGGATAACAACCTTCTCTGTAAAATCAACATGGATTGTGTTCCTGCAGAGAGCTGTCTGACAGGCTGGTTGAAGCCTGACTGCTTGCAGCCAGATTTCCCCTGTTCTTTTTTTTTTTTTTTTTTAAAAAAAAGAAGGCTGAAGGAGTATCTTGGATCAGAGGGAGGCAAGGAGGTCTCTTCCTTTTGTACATGGTTTCATTGAAAATCAATAAGCACAGTCCCAACCTGAGTATAACTTCAGACATCATTCATGACTCTTCAGGATCTTGTTCTCCCCCTGCTCTTCCTTTTAAACGCACCCACCAGAGGGAATAGTGGTGGGGAGGCAAACCCTTGCTCCAAAACCAACGTGCACCGATCCTTCCCGACAGGTAGGAATCCAACCCAAGGACGAGCAAGTCCTCGGGGAGCTGGGGTCGGCTGAGGTAGAGCCCAGCCCTGCAGGAAACGGCAGGAGAGAAACCATATGGAGCGTGGAGGTGCTACGGATTAATATATGAATTCCTGCAAATTTTTTATTTTTTTTTTTTTTTTACCCCAGAGGAGAGGGCATCAAAAATAAAATGTACATTTTTCCCTCCATTCTTGTTTTAGCACAACATTTTCTGTTAAGTCCCATTTTAAAAAAAAATGAAAATAAAAATTGCTTTGCCACACATTTTCCCTCCAGCACACTCCTCAGGCTGGCTAAATTGGGTGATTAAAATATAGGAAGGCCTCCAGATTCCCCTCAGGACTGTTTTTAATATCTGTAAAACTGCCACTTTGTCTTGCCAAGGTAAACACCATCGCATGCGGTTCAAAGGTGAGCAAGCCTAAATGTTTCCCTTCGCCTGAAAGGAATCTGCCTGGGGACCCGCGGGCCGTGCCGGAGGGGGACGCGCCGAGCCCGGCCGCAGCGCGGTGGCCGGAGAGGCATCTGTGTACACAACGCTAACTTCTCCCACACAAATACTAAAAATTTCTCATTAAAAATTATTGCTGTGTCAACATGCGAGGCCACCAGCCCCCAGTCTGGAAAAGGCGTTCTGGTTTTTTCTTCTCTTTTGCTGGGAAACCGGCGGCAGGGAGGGGGGGAAGAGGGATGGGACGTGAGACCGGAGTCATCTGCTGCTGACTTTGGATCTCTGCGCTCTCCCCTGTCACTCAAGTTGAGATTTCCAACTGTTCCACTTCATCTATTTTAGTTCCTTGCTACCCAGATATTTCCCTCTCCTCCTTAGCTGCCTATCGCGGAGCTTTATATGTACCTCCCGTGGCCGCGCCGCTTGGCGTTACTTTAAATGGAAATGCAATTTTAAGCGATCTTGTTGTTGTAGCGCCTACGGCGCCTTCAGAGCAAAAGATTTGCTGTTATCCAGACAAATCCACACAGATGCTGCTGTAAATCTGAGCGTGCTCAACCCATCCACGATCCGTTCGACGGGTGGCCAGGAATTCATAGCAAAACAGCGCAGGGACCGAATATTTTTCCGGAGCCAGCAAGGCGAAATTTGCATCCAAGCTCTGCCAGGGCAGGCTCCTAACTCTGCCCCCACCACACCGGACATTTTGCTCTGACGCACCAGAATAAAGTTTCAAAATACACTTTGTTATCAAGCGAGGTGAAGGAGGGGAAGATACCCAGAGGAATGAAAATATGGGACGGGGTGGGGAGGAGAGGGCAGGGAGCCAGCTGCGCGCTGTATGAGCGAGCAGCCGCCCGTGCTCGGAGCATCCTTCCCAGGGGAGGGCTCGGTGGCGGCTCCGGGCGCCCCGCTCTCCAGCACGATGCCGTGATGCATGCGGGTCTGTGCCGAGCCGACATGAAATACAGCAACATGCAATTAACCTGATGTAATGCTATATATCAATAAGTTAAAAAAAACAACAACTTGCTTTGAGGTCAGGCACCCACACACGCAACTCAAACAGTGGAGACCTAATCCAAATTTATTAGAGTTTGCAACAGCTGGACTTATGCCTCTAATACCTTTTAAGTGCCTCTTTTAACAGTGAACTGAGTGTGTCTTTCATTAAGGTGGAGTTGAAAGTATGTTAAGTTCATAAGCATGAAAATAGCCATTTAGTTCTCTTGGAGATTAATTCTGCCTTCAGTTTACTCTCATCGAACCCCATTAATGTTTGGGATTTGGTCTTTAGTGTCCCATTTGCATAAGCTCTGTTTATTATAAGGCCTCTTGATAATATGAAAGTATTAAAATATTTCTTTCCCAAAATATATAGGCATTAATCTTGGAATCCTCCTAATGTCCTCAATTTGCCATCAAATCCCACAACAGGAACAAATGGGCTTTCTAATCAGCAATCTTTTCTCGCTTATAGGCCCTGATCCAACAAGCTTTTAAGCAAACAATTTACTTTAAGCAATGAGTAGTCATAGTGGAACCAATGGAACAGCTCGTGTGTTATGATGGATTGGGGCCATAGAAAATTGCCTTGATGAAAATGTCAATGCTCCCAAGAGCTGGTGAAAATATATTTTTATTATAAACACACAGAGGAACTGTTTTGATCTGAACATTATGGGGAACAAGCTTTGAACCAATGCTTTTTCACGGTCAGACCTAAACAGAAATTGAACACCGCCAGGCTTGGATGACAGTTTAAAAAGGCAGTCCAGAGCCAGATTGATGTTTGTATATAATGAAATTTAGTATTGATGTGATATGGACACTGTCCAGCCTCTAAGACTTGTTAGGGCAATGTACAGAATACGTGGAGGAGATAAAAATCAAAGGAGCACAAGGAAAGTAAGTCTCAACACTAAGAGGAAACATTGTTTTGAGAAGCTATTTTGCTGAAAACATTTTGAAGATAAGCTACAGTCAGATATAAAATACAGAAGTGACTGTGATGTCCAGGCACCCTGCACAAACATCTATCATGCACAAGTTTAAGTCAGCAAATCGAAGCTGGGCTATCAACCAGATGTGAGATAGTAACTGGAAAGGGGCTCACCAGAAGAGCCTTTGCAAAAATGTCCTTTTGTCCCCATACCCACGCATGCCCAGGAGCAGCAGGTAGCACATGGCTGGTGGGTGAGGGCATCTCCATCTCCCCTGCCCATAGGCAACTTCGAACACGGTGCCCTCCTACTGCCAGACGAGGTGGTAACACCAACAGCATCTAAACCCCTGAGATCGGCACAGAGTTAATCCCCACGGCAGCAGACAGGGAATTGTCCCTTTCCTTTGAAGAACACCACATGCCCACCTACGTGCTGGATTTCCATGGCACTGCCTGCTCTGTGAGCACCAGGGCTTCCTTCCACCAGAAGGGTAACTGCACGCAGGTCAGAGGGCTGATGACAGCCCCGACTGGCCCTGCTCACTAATACCTGAGGGACAGCACAGTTGTCCTTCACCTCTGAGGTTCACCTTTCACCACGTAGGGTTTGATGCCCATGAAGGGGAAGAAGGACAGGTATCAAGCCAAAACGAGGAACCTTACGGGGAAAAAAAAAAAAGAAAAAAACAGGTCTTAAAAGCATAAGGGAGACAAGCTCTTCTGGGAAGGAGCAGAGATCTTCATAGACTAGCCAAAAATGTCTTAAAGTAGCCCAGACTTGCTGCTTTTTTGGAGCGCATCCCTTGCAAGTTCTGAAAGACACCTTTGCACTGACGGCTTCTGAAGTTTTCTATGCAAAGAAGGCAAACTGAACGGGACTCCAGGGAACAAAACCATCCACGACTCCTCACGCCTCCACAAAAAGGAGTCACACCACTGTAGGGATGAGGCAGCATGTCAAAGGTACACCAGGAACTGAAGGCTTTGGGGAGACCAAGAGGCCTCCAGGTGGGTTAAAAAATAAAAGGAAAATTCAACATCAGACATCACTGACTCAAACGCGATGCAGCCTCCACCCTTCCATGTCGGTGAGCTTCCAACATCGAGGACGTGTCAGGGGAAGAATCGCTCCACTCCCAGCTTGTTTTTCCCAGTTCTCACTGACCAGGCCCAGCCGCCGGCAGGACGCAGGGTTTGGCGTGCCGTGGCCTGATCCGGCAAGAGCACGCTAGGTTTGCACCTAGAGGAGTGGGAAATTGTTCTTTTTGCTATGCCCTGTCTGTGCCTCTGCACTGGATGCTTTGGATATGGAAAGCTGCTGGACCAGGGGAAAATGGGCGGAAAGCCAGCAAGGAACGGGCAGTGCATCAGCCCCAGAGCCACATCCCGGCTGCAAATCAAGTGTGCCCACAGGTTGTGGGGTTGCAAAAGCAGGGGAGGGAGCTTGTTTTGCTTTGCTTTTCTTAGTAAACCACAGGGCTATTTCCTAGCACTTTATCCCAGGAATGACAGGCAGGGCCAGGGCTGCCGGGTGCCCAGGAAGAGGCTGCCAAGTCCCGAGGATCACCATTGCTAATTGGCTCCTCTGAAACGAGCGTGACAGAGCCACATTTTCTCACCCGCGGGTTTCGGGGTTATATTTAACCGGCCAAGGCAGAATTAAATGTCAGCCTGGCTGGAAGGGGAAAAAACAAAACAAAACAAACAACAACAAACAAAGTGAGAACTTGTCATTAAGCCGGGGGGGGGGCTCAGCGCTAAGCGCGCTGCGGACAGTGCCCACACGCAGGGCTGGCAGGAGCAGGCAGCCCTGATGGCAAGGAGGGACCGAGGGATTCAGCCCTTTAAAAACAAATACTTTAGATGCAGGTCGTTTATTTTGAGGTGTAAGAAACGCAGCACGCTGGGCGGGGAGGATCCGTGTGCTGGGGAACATTATCCCTTCTGATTTCTCTGCTGGATGTTCCTACCCTGCTAATTTGACTACAGCCACAGACTTCCATATACAGCACCACTGAGGGTAGGTGGGGTGCTCAGCACAAAGGGGATGGGGTGGCAGGAAGAAACAGGGACAAAAACCTCGCTGAATACATCTGAGGCCACTCCAAGTCCTCCACTCCGCTGGAGGATGCTTGAAAGCCAGTATGGGCTTCACCCATCTGGATACAGAGAAGGAGATGTTTGCCCCCTGCCAAGCCAGAGCGCAGGACACTTGCAGGGAGACAAGGCACGGAGATACAAAAGCACACCTAACTGCTCTGGCTGCTCCTCACTTGCTTTGTTGAGGGATAAGAGGTCTGTCACTGTGCTGTGCATGCTGCAAACCACATAACATTGAACTTTCTGAGGTCAGGTTTACGTGGGCATGACCAGGGCTACAGCCAGGGAGAGACACAGCCCCAGGTCACACTGGGCATTGCCGACTTCCTCCCACCCCAAAAGCAGCACAGCTGTGTGCCCCATCCAGGGCCATGGGCAAGGGAAAAGAGCAGGATCATGGGGAGCAGTCAGAGATCTTGAACCATGGAAGAGTGACAGCTTTACATGCATTAGCTAATAAGAAAATAAAATCAAGAGAACAGAGGTCCTCATTAGGATTAGGACCAAGAGGTCCTAGCTTTGCATTACAAGAAATTTTCATTCCCTTCCTCCTCTCCACCAGAAAATACTGTTTAATCCAGGTAGTCTTTTCCTCTTCCTGCCCCCAAGCAAGAGAAAATGTCAAATTTTAGAAAAGCAGGGCTCCTTCAGGAAAACAAAAGTATCGCTTCCCAAAAAAACAAAATGCAAGGTTTTGCTTTCCAGTTTGAAGCAAAATATTCCAGACCAAACTGCTCTTTTGAGTTTAAAATCATGTTTTTCAAGTCAAAATGGATACTGCAAATGGAATCATTTGTTTTGAGACAGTTTAACCTCTTCAGAGAAGAATGACAAATTTAAACTTTTTGGCACTACTGAGTCAGAACTTCTTACTCAGGAGAGACTGGTTATTTTGGCTTTTTCCTCTTAACTGGGGACCAAAAATCTTGAAAACTCAACAAAATGTTGACACATCCAAATTTCCCTCAGGCTGGCAGGTCCATCTTCTAACCATCCCTTCATAAACGAAGATGGAAATATTAAGCCTGAGCTCATATGTCTACGGGCTTATTTTCTTTAGCTCCCATCTTTAAAATCTGGAGACCATAAATAGGCTGGGTTTTTTTCCTCCAGACTGCAACACAGCCTTTTAAACCAAACATTTGTAATCGTCACAGCTGTAATAAGTACAACGTTTCTTCAAAGGAATAACATTGGACTGTGGTTTCCAGTATTGCTCCGTTGTCTGTTGCGAAATCTCCTCACCATAAATTAATTTGATTCTATTATCTTTCTGATACAATCTGCTTTCTGACAGATCGTTTTTATCTTGGCTCATTCCTGCTTCTTATTGACAGCCCAGAGCACTGTTGAAGAGATGTGAGTTATTAATGTTGACAAGGTTTGTAACCAAATATCTTTTATCCAGCAACTTATCCTTTGTAATGTTTTTATTCCCCCTTCTCTGGCTACTTTAAGAGGCTAAACAGCAAAAATCAAACAAGCCATACAGCTAGACTTTCCTGGAACCATTTTCAGCTCTTTCTGGAACATCTTTCTACATCCACCGAGGATGTTATGGTATAAGGTGTTATTCATATTGGACAAAACTACTAAAACAATAACATACTGAAGGTTAAGTACAGTGCAATCCTGTTGGAAATCCAAGCACTGGATCAAACACAAGTTCATATTTTTACCAAGTGACGTAAGCCTGTAATGCCAACCAACAAGAGAAGCGGGGAGGAAAATTAACAGGACAGCTTATGCGCTGTCCAAGCTTCAGATGATACCTCCCAGCTCACCACAGAATAGGAGAGCAAAAACCATTGCAAACAGACTCAGTCCATTAAGTCGGAGGTGCTTGGCTGGAGCTCTAAAAATTACGCACATATCTGCCTCCTGCACGCCTGACATGCTGGGGCAGAGCAGGGGGCTGAGCACGTCTTCTCCATCCTGTTTTACCGCTATCCTCAAAGCCCCCTTCAATTCTTCGTATGATTAATTTTGCTTTAAATGCCTATTAAACATATTCCTGAAAACATTAAAATTGCGCACGGAACACAAGAGAAGAATTAAACTGTCACTTCTCTCCCTTTGCACCTTCTCTGCTGAAGCAAATAAATTCCAGGCACCGCAACTTCAGCAGCGGTGACTGCAGTTATACCAGGGACAGAGGATAAAACACCTCTAAATCGATGTAATTCTCTATTCAGTTTCCCCGCAAAAGCATTTTACAGCCACCCTGGGTTCACACTGCACAAGATACCAGGATTTACGATTGGGATTTCAGCAAATCTAACTTCTAATGAATAGGAAAGGACGTGTAGGGAGCATGGCCCCCACCAGCCCCCCTGCGGTTTCCTATCTCTCCTTTCAAGGTGCATTGTGCCAGAGGCAGCAGAGGGACCAGGTGTCCAGGACTGGCTCAGATAGTTCCGGTTCTGTTCTGAGACTATTCCTGCATCCAGAAATAAAGCCTCAACAGTCCCACGTTTCCACCTCAAGCTGGAGATTTTCCCACCGGTCCTGCGGGCACTGTTGGCAATGCCCCTCTCCCGACAGCGCAGCAGGGGAGGACCTCGCCTCCTGCCTTTCTCTCAGGAATTTGCTGCACCCGGGGCTGACAAATCCCCGTGCTGACATTTACAGATGGGGACTGTTTTCCCCAGGTCTGCTGGTTTATTTTGACCGGCTTCCACCTTCTTATCTTACCTCCCAAACCATCAGGCCCTGTTTCTTGGTATCTTTAGCAGTAGGCTCTTAAAGCTCAGGCGGCTTGCCTTCCAGTAAACTTAATAGTACCTTTTCCCAATTATCTGGAGCCCTCGAGAGCTCCTTGTTATTACTGGAGTGTTTTTCATTAACAGTGCTGGTTCCAGGCTGCAGGAGGATGGAGTTCAGCACAGGAGTCGAACTGTTCTGGACAGAGTGAATGAGAAATCCTGTAACACAATTAGAAGTACCCACAGGGTAACGTATAACTTTACTGTCAAGCCCTGAAATAACACGGCCAGCTAATGAAATAACAAAATAAACTTTGTTTTAATTAAAATTAAGAACATTTTTATCTCTCTCATTTTAGTCTTAAATGGGGGCAGTTCAAAAGTCATGATAGAACAAATGGAAAAAAACACTTGCAAAGTGAGGGGCAAGAGGTGAGGGCGACGTGACGGGCTTAGGATTGACCTGTGCCAGACTCCTGGTGGGATCTTTGTATGAAAGCAGCCTACAGTGGATGCAGGTGAAGTGGATTCCTAAGAAGGATCCCAACCTTAAAAAAAAAACAGGGATGTCCTCGTGGGCCCACCCTGCTTCCAGATTCAGACTGAGGGGAGGAGATGCCCCCATCACAGGTCTGCAATTCAAGCCACAGGGCCTGAACTGCTCAGAAGCCACCCAGACCCAAGAAGCATGACAGGACCATGTCGTCCACTTTAACCTTTGACTGCTCATCAGGAGACGCAGCACAATGCTACAGCCAGGCTGGATGGGGCAGGGCAGGAATCTCCAGGACATCCAACCCCTCCTGGGCTAACCAGCTGCAGCCTTTCTGAGGCAAGCGCAAGCCACCACGGGCTCTGCCTCGTGACACCCCGGTCCCTTGTGCCTGGGGACAGTAAGCTCTGCTCCCTGCAGGGGGTTTGGTTTGTGACAACGAGTTGTCTTCACCCATCAGCAGCAGCCTGCTGGCTGGCAGCGCTCCCAGCGCACCAGCCGCCGACAATGCACCCTGGGCTGGTGCCACCCCACAACCCGCGGTGCTGAAGGCAGGCCGGGCCCCTTATCCTCACGCTGGCTTCTGCGAGCACACTGCTGGATGCTCCCAGCTCATGCTGTGCCGAAGGCAGGTGGGATGAGCCTGAATTCCCACTCCCCATACAGCATCCCAGTGCCCACAGCGCAGACGCTCACACCAACAGCAGGCACGGGCTCCTCCACAGCACCCAAAATAAATCTGAGTGCATGGCTTTGCTACTCCAGACCCCCTTAAAGTCAAATACCGTTTCACAGTAGTCCTTATCCTCGTCTCTCCTGCTCTTCCTCCTACAACTGATTTTCTTAACCATTCTCAAAAGCCTTGAAGGGGCACAGATGTATGCTGCCGGAGGGACGCCGCTGTGCTCCCTGCACTTGCCATGGCTGTTTGGCACAGCAATGAGCCTGCCTCAAGACAGCCTAACCGAACAAGGTGTGTTATAGAGGCTTCACGCACACAAGTGGGGAAAAGGGAGAGGTGGTACAAATAATAAACTTTCCTTTTACATATATACATAAACAGACATTCTGGCAAAAGGTATTGGGGCAAAAAATGTTCCATGCTTGACCTGTTTTAATGAACAATGGAAGTATGCAGAGAGCTAGACTATATGATCAGAGTCTGATGAAAAGCAGAAATCACCCAGGGGAAACAAATCCTCTTGGTTGAGATCCCAGTTTTCTCTCAGGTCTCCAACAGATTTTCAGCAGTTTCAATATAACCTTTTCAAAAACCAGTTTGATGTCTAGTCTTGCTGCAAATGAGACGCGAGGAACTTTCTGGTCTCTTAATGCTCTGCGTATGTGCATATCACCAGTACATCCACCACAGATACGGATGAGCGCCTCCACACAGGACACAAGTGCCAATGTAATTCCAGAATGAGTCAACACCTTTTTTAATGCATCCATCTCGTTCTAAAATTCTGCATAACCTCTGGACCACCACATCTATTCATTGCCTCCAGACTTCCCTAGCCATTTCTGCGTGCACAAAATGAATTGGGAAAGACAGATCAGAACTAAGTTGTAAGTTTGGTAGGGCAGGGCTATCGGCTGATTGGGCTTTCCCTGCTCACAGCCCCATTCCCCCAGTCTGTCCTTAAGCCCAGTGGAAGCACAGGTGGGTAGTAAGTCATGCTACATCCTCACACCCCCACGTTAACATGAGTGAGCAGTACGGGTGGGCGCTCAGTGGAGAGCGTTGGAGGATGGTTCAGAAGACAGGTGGCTCCTCAGCCCACGGAGATAGTCAGGCCCCTCAGATCCAACAGATCTGCCACCCAACTCCCTGATTTCTCAGGCAACGGTCCTTAAACCACCTGCCCAAACCAGGAACCAGCTCACTGCTGTGAGACATCTGCCGTTTCCCAAAGAAACAGGCAGGATCAGTAGCTTGTTCTTGAGGTCACAAAATGCAGGATATGGAAGACAAAATCCCGTACCAAAGAGGAAACATCCAAAGCCGAGGAGCATGGAATCGGCTCTCCCTCCCTTGCTTACTGCAGAGAGGCTCACTTGCTCTGAAAGGGACCCACAAGACGGGCAGCCTTCTTTGGTCAGGAGTTTAATTAACCTTTGGATCAAAAAAGGTTGATCAACCACTGTATCCAAACCCCAAGACCTTCAAGTTACTGGGAAATCTGTCAACAACCAGGTGGAACTGGGACACGCAGCTGTGGTGAGGTCTTTATGCCAGACTCAAAATTACAGATTTATTTTTCTTCAAGATCTAACCTCCAGAAGACCTAAGCTACCACACGATGCAAATGAAGGATACTTCTAAAGTGACCAGTGTAGGTGCCTTGAACTGTGACGTGAGCAAAGATCTCTAAGGCTCTTTGATACTGCAGCCAAATTGCTTTCTGATTAAAAACAGCTCAAATTTGCTTACACATGCTACAGTCTGTCTAGAGACCCTTTGTGGAAAGTGTATGCTGTCTATGACAAATATTAGATGTCTATTACAAGGAAAGAGACTTCCAAAGTCAGAGCAGGAAAGATTAAGGGAAGAGGTGTGAAAGCAAAAGAACAGAGGAATGGGAATGAAAACCTCAGAAGCAAACTCAGGATGTCAAGAAATAAATGATGTAAAAATAACACACGGGAGGTCAATCGCCAGTGATACAGTTCACAGTTCAAAACCTGCATATCTTAAACAATCTTAAACTGATTCAATCCAATAAAAGCAACAATTCTCATTATACACTTACTATAGGGAAGTATTATTTCAGCATTGGCTTACAAATTGTCTCCCTCTTTCTCTCTCAAACTCATCACAGTCCTAATACAAGTAAATCTCTGTGCATGAAATATGAACCACTGGCAGCTCTAAGACTCGCTTTTCATCCCAAGCCTAATGGGCAAAGCACAGTGATTTCATTTCACGAGCTTTTCCAGCTGAGCTCAGAGTCGATCACTTGCCAGAGCCTGACTCTTGCAAACAGCCTGCCGGAGCCGCTGAACTCATGGGTCCAAATCCATCAATGGTGCAACTCCAGCTAACCCGAGAGTTTAGGCCAGAGATCAGTTTGTTCCAAAGCATTAAAAAGGAGAAGGATATGTCTTCTGAGACCCGTGATTACAGGACATTGTCATAACACTTAAAAAGTTATGGTATGATAATTAAAAGCTGTCAAAATATATGTATGGCCCTGCCCGCACTTTGCTTGGATGTGCACAAGAAGCCAAAAAGTTCATTTATGACAAGGGAAACCTCACCAGAGCTCTGCAGCCCCATGCCAAAGTGAAGCGGCTCTCCAGCCCAGCGGGACAGGCCTTCAGGTGGAGTCCGTGCTCCTGCCCCTCTCCAGCAGGAGATTCCCAGACCTTCAGCAGAGCCTAGCAGTGCTCCCAGGCTCAGTCACTCCTTCCAATTCCTGAACCAAAACATACAGCTCTCAACTTAAACAGCGTCAGTACTTGGTGTCCCTCTCCAGGAAGGGAGATCTTGTAGCTCAAAGGACCTCGGAGAACTAATTCAGGCAAAAAAAATAAGCAAAGAGCCTACAGAGCTTCACAGATGCAAGATTTCCCCTATACCCAAGGGAAATGAGGTACCAAGTATTTAAACACATTTGCTACTGAGTTACAGCCATTGCCAAGACGAGGAACGCACACCTATTGAAAGGCTAAAAGCTGTTATACAGGAATCAGGAGTTACGCAGGAGTGAATCACCAGTGTGTCCCAGGGTGAGTTCCCACCACTGAGTACACGTTTAAACAGAAATCTGGACCTCCAGTTACTTTCTCATTTCAAGAACGTTTTGAACCTTTTGGAATTTCCTTCCTGCAATAAGAAAGAGACAAGGCTATGGCAAGAGAGATGTGCCAGTCCTTGTCCCCTCCGCAGAAAGCAGGTCCTGGCCCCATGGTGATCACAGCTGCTGGTCTGCAGACACCACAAAACATCCCATGGCAAACCCCTACACCCCTCCCAGAGAGATGTCTGGAGCCCCCCACAGCCCAATTTCAGGTCTCAGCCAAAGGGCTGTTGGACGGAGTCATTCCCCACAGAAATCACAGGGAACACAAAGTTTACTCTAAAAGCTTCATTACTGACAGAGCTGTAATTTCCAAATGGGGTTAGTGGGACAGCAGCAGGTAAATGGGCTGTCCAAAAGCTCTCACAGTGCTTTGTTTAAGTGCTTTGTTGGATCTGGATACAAAGGAATTAAAGGATGAAAAGTAACGACAACACTACAAAACATATTAGAAGAATTTAAATCCTTGGCAAAAGTATTTGGGTTCCCATTGTGTTTGATAATATATCACAAAACGTCGGTAAAAGCATTATATTATAGTCTGTGAAAATAGCATTTTGCAAAGCGATACCTCATCACTGCTTTCTGCCCAACTACGCTAGAACCACCAGCTACAAGAAAATGTGAAACGATGGCAAGCTAAGTGCATTAACTGGGAAATAAGGAGGTGTTGGATTGCTCAGCAGAGCAATGATTATTAAAATTCAAGTCACAAAGATTGTACTGTGAAACCAACAGGCAAGAACTTTCCACTGTTACTGTAGGAATACTGTCATGATATTCAAGACGATACTCTGTTATTTCGTTTTAAGCCAGTTATGCAGAACAACATTTGGGTGGGTCTAGGGAAGCAATATTTGTTCCCAGAAGAGCTACATGCAGTATTTATTGACTGTTCAGCTAGGTAGCTCTCCAGTTATTTACCTTTTAGCAGAGAGCTGGCAGGAGCTAGCACTCAAAGACAGCAGGACTTGTGGCAAGGTTCCTGTTAAGCTGAATAATGGGAGGAAATAAAATTAAGCCCAGAAATACATCAGAATAAAAACAATATGACGAGGGGGGGAAAAAAGTAAGACTTCAATGTCAGAGTGTAGCACCCTGACCTGAGATAATCTTAGCCAAAAGAGCAGTGCTAACAACCACGTCACATGCCCTGTTTGCTCTACAGCAATCATTAATAGGGGTGAGCCTGGGAGAATAGAGAGGTGGGACAGAGCTTCTCACATCCTTTGGACTCTGGGTTGCCAAAACAGCTCTGGCTGCAAGCTTGAACTGCTCTGATTTCCAGTTGCTTTCTGTGGGGATGCTTCGCCCTGTCCTCCACAGAGGAAATCCTCCAGAGGGAGAGGACACCTCCTGGAAGGCCACAGTGGGCATGAAGATGCAGTAAAACCCTGTGAGGAGCTAGGACATCCCTGGGAAGCACCAGGTTCAGAGCCCCGGCAGCTCCCTGCCCGCAGACACTCGGGGATGCTCGCGGGCACAATGGGGTAAGTGCAGAGCGGTCCCTGCTCGCATCCCCCGGCCAGCAGCTTGTGGGTTTGCCATGGTCACCCATAGGACAAACAGGAGAAAAATGCTCAACTTGTTAAAGCAAGGGGCAGCTGGAAAATATCCTCGACTTCAGGACACTTGATCTACCAGCTATTCTTATTCCTCCCTCTTTGTTTCACCTAAATTCCTAATCCTGTTCTTGAAATGGCAGAAGACAAAAAAAGTGATGGCAAACTGCACATTTTTACGAATCTCTGCTGAACTTGGCAGCAGGCCCTGGATGTCCTCAGAACACTCAAAATTTAGGGCCTGAACCAATTCCCACTGGAACCTTTCCATTCATTCAGCAGCAGATGGATCGGGATGGTCAGCACAAGGGCTGGCAGGGGAGGGCACCGGGGAGGGCAGCTGCCAGCTGGGATGCCTGGGTTGCATTCCCAGCCCTGTCCCCAAACTCACAGCCCAGCAAGCCCCTTCTTCTCCCCGCAGCTCTTTCCCATTCATCCCCTCTTTGAAAACAGCCTTCAGCCACTCTAGCTGCTGCAGCTCTGCCCAAAATTCACTCCTTTCCAAAAGGGTTTCCCTCCCACCCAATCTCACAGACCAGAGACAAAGCCTGGGAAAGCCCAGCCCAGAAGGGAACATTTCGGAGAGGTACGAATATGTGAGAGCTGGGTGGGGAGGCTGCTTGGGCTTCGCCCAAAAATCAGGCTGCCTGGGTAACTACATCCCATTCGGCACCCCAAACTCCTGGAAAAACCTCTTCACTTCTCCGGGATGCTCACAGCGGGAAGGTGGGAGGCAGCTTAAGCATTAACAGCTTGTGCTACGGGATCGGGGCCTCCATCGAGGTCAACGAGGCTCTTTATTCCTGGAACAGCTCCAGTCCTGGCCGCCCCTGAAACCCGGGAACATAGCCACCTTTGCCCCACCTTCCCAGGCTGCGCCAAGCCCGGGCTGGCCACCACCCAGGTTTGGGGCCACCAATTCTCATTTTTAAGTAAGAGGGGAGAAGAGAGAAACCAAGAGATGGAAAGGTCAGGTGCCTTCGCCAAGGCTACACGGCGCATCGGTGGTGGAGCTGGCATTCGCGCGCAGGAGCGCCTGTTTTCTACGCCAGTGCTAAAACATCCAGACCACCCTGCTGCCTCCGAGACCACACCGCCTCTGTGAAATGTGTGGAAATTCGCAGGCATTTTCCCTGATTTTTACAGGGATTTTTTTTTGTTGTTGTTCCACACTTGGCTTACAGCTGTTTGCCAAAATCAAATTGCTGAGGTGTTTCTGTCTCTTTAAAACTTCATAAACAGACACTTGGACAAAAACCATCAGTGCATCGCAGCTGCGGTGGGGGATTTGGTTTAGCTGTGGTGGGCTGGAAGTGAGAAACCCAACCCGAGATGCAGCCCCGTCCCTCTGCCCTCCCGGGCAGGGGCTCACGGCCACACACAACCCTGCAGGCATCACCCGCGGCCCCTTCACCTGGCAGGAGAGGTGCACCAGAAAACCAGACTGTCCTTCCATTCTTCCCAACAAATAAAACATTTTCTGCAGTGACCATTTTACTCCTTAATTCCAAAGGAAAAGGTCAGCAAACATTTAGGTTCCCGCCTTCCAGTGCTACCTGCCTCCGCTGCAGTTAGCTATCTGTAATTCAGCAGGACCCCAGTGCCTCTCCTGGACCCTTGCGTTTCCCTACAGACCGAGCCCAGGGCACATCAGGTGCATCAGGGGAAAGCTATCCAAGGCTTACCCAGGCAGAGCAACACTGCAAGCGAAGCACGTGGAGATGCTGTGGCTATTTTTAAGTCCTTTAAAAAAAAAAGCAATCGATGCCTCTGCAACTTGCCACACAGCAAACAAAAGGTTAAGCAAACAAACCCCAAGCGATGTCTCAGGCTTGCCAGATGCAAAAAAGCTTTCAGCCAGTGACATTTCTCCTTCCCCAGCTGTAGGTTCATATTTTTAACGTCAGATCGCAAAAATAATAAAAAAAAAAGCAGGGGGAGAAGGAAAAAAAGCAAACATTTAGCTCACAACTGGATGGGAAATGAACTGGAAGCCCATGTTTGTGTATATTTCTCCCTGGCAAAGAAGCCAGCTGGTATGTGCAAGGTCTTGAAAACCTGTCCTGACATCGGCAGAAGTGTGACCAGCAATACCTCTCCCGTGCCGGCTCATGCGTTTTCTCCTATCTCACTTCATCTCTCACTAAGCTCAAGCGAGCCCGCGCTATTGCAGATTTATCGCCATCTGAAAAACATTAAATATCTCAGGGTTTCAAATATTTGCAGACAGCTGAAGAAGTGGCTGTGATGGAACTGTCTCTTTCTGGCATAAAGCTATCAATTTTCCGTGAAAGCCGAGGCCCGGATTTTTTATTTTATTTTATTTTTTTTTTACCCCTGGTAAAACACTGTAACAAATGACTTATTCCCCTTTTAGCAAATGCGAGGGAAGCAGGCGGTCATTATTACCAAATGTGTGCACACACAAGTAACTAAGGGAAAATAAATCCCATTTGAAGGTTAATTAACTAAGGCAGGGTCACAGCTTGACAATCTGCCCTCAGCAAAGGGAAGCACAACATCACCGGCTCTACGAAGCAGAGCTGTAATGAATTGTGACTTGGGGCTTGTCTATGCAGGGCATTACCACAGTGCGAGCTACGGGCTGAATTTACAGCCCTCGCTCCACATTTACGGCATTAGGCGCTTTGCGCAGACTAATTAGGAACTAGTTTACCTCGTTCACCTTGTGACAAATGCTGCTTTTGCACAGAAGCCCACAAGAGCCCCATCAACTCCTCGTTTTTTGCCAGCACCTCTGGCTTTGCACGGCAATGAGCAATTCCAAACTGAGGAGCGAGGGAGGGAGAGGCTGGGGAAAACATGCTCAGCCCCAGCACATGAGCAAGAGCTGGGGCTTGAGCATCCCCAAAGGCCCCCAGAAAGCCCCTGGGTTTGGACATAAATAAGTTTGCAACAATGGGCACATCTGGTTCTTGGGAGAAGGCTGAGGTTGAAGCCATGGAGAAGCCTGGACGCATTTGTCATCACAGCTTGTCCTCCAGTTTGCTCCCCAGCCCATCCCTGCACGTGGCTGCAGTGCCTCTTGCAGCCCCCAGTGCCCAACAGAGCAGGAAAACCCGTAGTGGTTTAGCCAAGGAGGCTGCAGACGGCCAGAGCAGTGGTGGAGAGAGGGCCTCTGAGGAGCTTTGGGGGGGGGGGGGGGGAGCCGGGCTGAGCACCACCTAGGTCTCTTCTAAAGGGATTTCTGAAGAGGACCAGCTGGCTCATTTTCATTTTGCCTGGCTTCTCAGCCAAGCTGAAGGGCACCAAGCCAACCCAAGGCCACCTCGGTGCTGAACAAACACACCCACCGCAGAGGTTTTGTGCAGGTCAGCTGTTCTGCTTGCTCCCCATTGCCAGGTGGCGATCGCGGGGGGATTACAGGGTCAGCAGCCAGAAGAGGGTACAAGAGTCGGAGCTGGTACGTGGTGACACCAGGCTGAGGGTGACAGAACCACGCTCCTGCACACTGGGTGACAGCTCGTTACCCATCCAAAGCAAAAGTCCTTCGGGGTTGCTTCACAAATGCAGTCACGCCTGCAAAACTAGTCAAGGCACCACATGCCAGAAGTGCTGGGGAAGGTCAAATATGCCATCAGTGGTTAAAAAAATTCTTTAGGCATTTGGGCCTTTTGAGGCAGCAGACAGACAGGAGGGCTCATGGGCTGGGATCTCCTGCCAGCCCCTACAGAAAAACTCAGAAGTCCTTTCACCTCCTTGCGCTTCCTTTTCCCTGCAATAGAAGACAGCAGGTGACCTCCTCTGGGGGAAGATTTTACAAGGATTAGGGGGTAGCCAAGCTCTGATAAGAAGCTGCTCAAACCACGGCTTCCTCAGTGAAGCAGTGCTACTTTCACACCTTCTTTTCCCCACATGCCAGAGAGGATGGTTGAGTTTCAGGGCACATCCACAAGGTGCAGAACATTTTCTTTCCAACAGGGTCTCCAACAGAGTGAAGCAGGCCGGCCAGTTGGGGGACACGCCATGCAGTGGGCTAAAAGCTCCCCCTTTTGGGGAGAGCCCTTTGGAGACAGCTCCAGCACAAGGATGCTGTATTTGGCAGACACTTTTCTGTGCTAAAACCCAAGATTAGCAGCCATTTCTGCTCTTATCTCTCACCTACCTGCAGAGCTAATGAAAGGGGTTCACTATTAGCATTCAATCACGCTCCACCCCTTGGGACTTGGAAGTCCACTACCTCCTGTCTGTGACAGCAGGTTTTCATTTGCCAATTTATCTCGTTCTGATTTTCCTCTTCCCAAACCGTGGGTTTCTTAAAGTTTCCAAGACAGCTGCTTCACTGAAGAGGAAGTGCTTAAAGCCAGCTCGGCTACAAGGTGAGCACTGCTGAAAGCACAAGTCAACTGGTGAAAAGACCAGCTTCTCCCTAGTGGCCCAGAACCCAAAAGACGGAGATAAAACCATCAGAGAAACTGCTGAAACAAGAAACAGGCACACAGGCCACCAAAAGACAGAGCAGACCCCAAGAGGCACTAAGCAAAACCAGATGGAAATCTCAGCTGAGCCATCAAGAGACGCGTTCCTACCCGATGCCTGCCCACGTGCTCCCCCAGCACCTTGTAGCAGTCCCCCCCTTTCAGCACGGACACCCCAAGTGACCTGCCCACAGTGATCACACCGCGCAAGCAATTCAGCTAACATCTCCCAAGCCCTACGTGACCCTTCTATTTTCCATCCTCTGCATTGCTTTTTCTTTCCCCTTTCTTTTAACTTCTATGTATAAATACCCTTCCATATGCGCTCTTAACCCATCTATAATCTCAGACTTTCCTTTCACCTACTCCTCTCTATCTCAGCACTGAAGAATCAAGCATTCAAATCTTTCATGATATTTGCAAAGAACTACCAGCACTGGTTAGTTCCCTGTGAAATCAATTACAAAATGATCTTCCACCACAACCCGTCAGATGGGTTCTTTCACCAAGATGCACAAGAAATTCAGGGGGAGGAGAAACACCGCTGGGAAGAGAACAGTGAGTTTTTAGTGTTATTTTCAATGGTCTTTTTCAAAGAACAGATTGGATATACAGATTACACCCCCACGAAAACGTAGATGGCCCCTTCTCTACAGAAAACCTGGCGAGTAAATAGGTATAAAGCTACATACTCTGCAGGCTGGTCCATGATGTCACAGCCTGCCAATGTGCGCATAATCTCATATGTTTACCTACTAAAATATAAATAATATTTTATGTAGGAGTCCGTTTATGGGGCAGTGTTTATGCAGAAATGGAAGAGTCTTTTCTACAGGAGAGAGGGGAGGTTAAAAGGGCTGCATTGCTGCACTGATTTACAGGCTGCCTGATTTAATTAATATTTGAATATGATTATTTTGGGGGCTGTGGGTGGTCGTTCACAAGGGAATGAAAATATCATCATCTGAAATCTCTTCATTTATTTCATATGTTCACGTAATTGTGTATGAAACTCAAATACACGAAACTGCCACACTAACATTCTTTTTAGGTACGTTTGTACTGCACCTATACAAAAACCACCACAAGAAACAGGAGAAAAAAAAAAGCTTTATTCCTCAACCTGCAAGGTCAAGGCTGCTACATCCATTACTCGGACACAAGTTTTGAGGGAACAAAGAGGTTTAGCAGCCTCCTCCACCGCAGGGAGGAAAGTGGCTTCCACCGATGCTGTCCCAAGCATGAGGCTCCCCTCCCTCACGCCCCCACCCTCCTCATATTTCTATGCTATGTGTGCTCATATAGTCTCATTCTTATTTTAAGAGCATTAATATATACATTTGAAAACCCAAACCATTAAAAAGTAGTTGGCTCGGACTTTTACTGGAACACGTGCACAAATATGTTGTTTGGATATTTTTATGGCCATTAACTTTTCCATATATAACCCAGACCTCCCATTAGGTGTTGTGAACTGGATCGCCTCTTTACTTGCCAAGTTATATTTCAATTAAATTAAAGTCACCTTTGGTCCTAATGAACTCTTGTTGTTTGCCTAATGCCATGATTAATTCCAGCTGCAAGAACTGGTATTAGCCTGGGTGGGTACATAGCTGAAGATGCTGATTCTCCTCTGATACTTACGGGTGCTGGAGAAGGCTCCATAACTCATTACTGGGTGTATTACTGTTCAGACAGTAAGCAGAGTTGATTTGTGTCCCCAGAAAGATGGTCACAATAGGAAGTACTTCAGCACCTGCCCGCAGCCCGTGGTGCTGCAGAAACTGTGATTCACCCTAGATGTGTTCCTGCAGTTAGAAACCGAGCACATTTCTTTGGGCACTGGTGGCTATCTCCTTTCTTCCAAGACACAGAAGAGAGGCAGCCCAAAGACCTTGAACAGCTACATGGTGAAAAGCAACCTCACCTGGGGAATAACACGGCCAGGAAGGATTGCAGCCTCTGTTTACACCTGGTGGTGATCTCAATGCCACTAGAGTGGTCTTAGATCCTCAGGAGATGCAGACATGAGAAACTCAGCTGGGAGCTAAACACCAGCTATGGGCCAAGACCTCAGCTTTCTCAAAAGGATGCTGCCTTGGAGCTTTATCAGGACCCAGGCTTCTGGTGACCCAGCACTTAAGAGCAGAGGTCCATTCAAGCGCAGAATCTTTCTGAAGAAATTCCTATGGGGTAAAGATTTCTGTGACCAACAGACATGGATGAGCTTGTCCATCATGAGCGCATCTAATCCGCTTTTCACCCCACTCAAACTTATGGTCACCTTGACATCAGGAGGCAGAGTCCCACCACTTTATTACCTGTGGTTTAACAAAGGCAGGTGCCTGCCAGGGCACAGCATGGTGCTGGAGGAGCTTTGTCAGCCATTGCATGAGATCCTAAGAGAAGATTGTAGTGACCTAAAAAGGTTTGGGCTTTTTTATCATTATTTCACAGCTTACAGATTAATTTATTTGTGGTCAATCATTTTTCCAACTCCCTTCCCATCCCTCCTCCATTTATTAAGGCCATAGAAATTGCTTCAGTATTCAAAAATATCACTAGATTGTCAGGCCTTTTCTTTTATTAGTGCCAGTGGCAATCTGTCACCATGACCCTGCTTAACAACTTGCTTCACACCTTCCCAGCTAGCTTAAGCTCTCCCTAATCCTAGTTGCAGTTCTCCAGAGAAGAGGGGGAACTCAGCAAATCTGGCACCACAAGCCCGGAAAACAACACACAGTTCAGACTCCATTCAGAGACAGAACAGGATAAGAACAGACGGGATCTCAGATATCTGAAAATTTCTGCCTTCTTCTCATAAGCATCATTACAGAAGAAAAAAAAAAAAAAAAAGGTTGTTGCCAGAACCCTGTTTCAGGATTGTATCTGGATGAGATGATACCTGCTGCTGACATCCAAGGCAGTCCTTCCTTGACAATCAGCCCACAGGATCAATTCTTAGGAGAATTCTCCTGTGTTTAAGCCCAGATAAATCAGGAATATCTCAAGCTGAATGGAGCTTAAGATAGAGGGGAGAATAAGGCCTATGATTTTAGAGGGGCTGGGTTAGAGGAAACAAATATACATTAGTCAAAGTTTCAGAACTGTCTTACTTCATTCAGCATTTCAATGCAAATCACAGTCTAAGTACAACAAAAAATAGTTGTGTAATCATCATAGTTCCCATGATTTCCCTGGCATCTGCCTCACCTAAACCAGGACTGCATTTGAGCAAGAGCAAAAAGACAGAGCCAAACCATATTACATATAACTCTGAAGAAAAAAAAAAAAAAGAGGTTCAATAGGATTCAGACAAACCCAAGAATAACCATTACATTGTGGAAAGTATTTGCCATTAAAACATTTTTCATTAAAAGTGGCATTTCTGAGACTTCTATCCTGCTGAAAAGCAATACCAGCCTCACGTCAGAAAGTCTGTAAGAAAAATTTCCATTGCTATAATTAACTTCTCTGTTGAGGTTGCATTGTTCCCCTTTTGCAGAAAAGCTCAGCAAAATTTCCATGGATTGAAGGCAGCCAAAAAGGTGTCCTGCCCCATTTTTAGGAGGAACTTGTGGTCGGCAAGACATCTAGGAGAGCTTTAAGCTATACAGAAGATGCAGAGCAAACAAGTTCATCTACCCCACTGAAACCAGATGAGACTAAGCTCTGTAGGTTAGCTTCGATGCTGGAGCAGCTAAAAAGTACTCTTCTGGCCAACAGCTGCCACAGGACCACAGCAGAGTCAGAGAAATAATGCAAGAACCTGGCTTGTACAGTATGTTCTTTCTCCCGATACATTTTTGTCTGCAAGCTTCATTACTGAACTGCAAAGTAAGATGTGAAGAGCCTACAGAACGAAGAGAGACCTCTGGAGGGGAACTAAAAGAAAACCCCAAGATGTTCAAGCAAACCAGACCCCCACAGCAGCCAGTGCTAACCCAGCATGTTTTTAACCCTGCCAGTACTCCAGCAGAGACACTCATCCATGGATTGGTGCCATATAAGCCCAGAACCAAGGAGCCCTCAGTCAGAGCACCAGGCAGGAGGCAGTGGGGAGCATCGGTCTTGGCTCATCAACAACCCAGCTCCTGCCAGATACATTGGGCATCATTACAGGGGAAAGTTTTATTACTCCGATATTTGAAGGAAAAGAGCAAAATAAACCACTCTGGTTGTTAAAACACCCCCAGTTCTTAGGAATCGATCCCAAATGTAAACTCCCCTTTTTCAGATAGATGCAGCCCTGAATGAGGCCCCAATATCTGCTTTCGGGTTACTAAGTAATTTGAAT
The DNA here is from genome assembly GCF_964211835.1 of Anser anser. NCBI lineage: Eukaryota > Metazoa > Chordata > Aves > Anseriformes > Anatidae > Anser > Anser anser. The sequence goes on along the minus strand of NC_139728.1, from coordinate 23,507,874 downwards.
CATTAGACCAGCCACTACAAGACCCTGTCTCACATGGCATGTGACTGTGAAGCTTTGTGTTGCATTTCAGGGACGTGAAGGGGGAAGCAAGACCCTCCAGAGTAACACCTACAACAGAACCCAACTCCTGCACTGAGCCCAGTAACATCCAACTGGCCAGGACATCTAAGGAAACATGCATTCTGTCTTTAAGACTAAAGATGAAGACTCCACCATTTCCCTTTGCAGCTTGTTCCTTGTTAGTTTAAAAAAAAAAAAAAGGAATGTGCTATAGTTTTACTTTGAGTTGGTTTGCTAACCAGCCATTGTTTTTCTTTTTTTTTTTTTCCCCCCATTTCAGGAAAATTAAGAATTTTTCTCTGGGTGATGGCACTTCACATACTAAGTCATATCAAGCTCTTCTTCCTAAGTTGAGGATATTTAACTCTTTTCAACCTTGTGAGCTAACTCTAAAGTCACTGATGCAATAGTTCTGTTGTTTTCTCCATTTCCTCTAAAAATATTGAGCACATTCTCCCACTTCTACCCCTTGATCTTTCATTATTATAGAACTGCTGTGAATTGTGTGGGGAGGGTGCAGAAGCAAAGGAGAGAAAGAAAGCAAGCCTAGTTAACATCTCTCAAGAGGAAAGCAAACAGAATTCTCCTGTGCTATGAACATGGAAATACATGTCAGCCCCAGGACTTTGTGCCAGCTAAACACCACAAACAGCTCAGAAACAGATGTATCTTGTACATATTCTTGCCCAGAAAATCATTAGATTGGGGAATGAGACACAGCTTGGCACAAGGACACGGGAGTTGTAAAGGTTGCAATGATAATGATTTCACTAGATTCATTGCTCAGGAAAGCCTTATTTCCTTTTGCCGTAGCAAAATTTTCTTACATTTCAGGAAACGGGTCAGAAACAGCCTTGCCGTTTAAGCTGGATATTTCCAGGATGCAGCTCTGTAGCTGACATGCCAGAGAGCTGGTCAAGAGATGACAAAGCAGTTGGTCTTGTTCCCAGCAGAAGACATCCTGCCCAGATACAAGGCATCATCTCAGCTCTTCCGCTCCAAAACCAAGCACACCAGAAATATGCTGATCCCCACTCCGCCAGCCCCTATACCAGATCTAATGCTGCCTTCTGCATCAAAGCAAAGCAAACTTGAGTAGCATCCATTTTTGTGGGCTCTGGTCTCCAAGATCCAGTACTGAAGTTGCCAGAGATTCTCTTTATAAAAGCAGTGTCCTGTTTTGCTTCTGAATCTTGGCCCAGCAAAACCTGATCTTTGGCACATCTGCCCTCTCTCTGCCACTTAAATATCACTGACACATGTAATTAACACCAGGTCAAACATACCACTCTAGCATTTTACAGAGTCTGGTTTCAGCTGCTGTACTGAAGCTCCTAGATTGGGCCAAAGATGGGTAACTGACACCAGGACAAAGAAGGGTCAAGAAATAACTGCAGAAAGATTTTTACCCAATCAGTGAGGATTTTAATCCATGTTTTAGCATCTAACTAAACGACAAGGAGGTTGTTAGGAACACTGTCTAGTAGCGTACAACTTGTTTACACAAAAAAATAAATGCCTCCTTATAATATATAATAAAATACAACTTAGCCCTAAATGATCCCCCAACTCATCTAGAAACCAGGCCTAGATCTGAACAGTTATGATCCTGGCAGTCTGCCAAAGAGACAAATCAGTCAAAAAAAATCAATTTCAGATTTCTTCCAGGCCTAAGTGTATCCCACTGAAATATCTCTGTTCGAGCCCATGCAGAAGGAAGAATTCCCAGAAATCAGATGCTGCAAGCACATCCTTCTCCAAGAAGAAAGGGAATATTTTCAACATAGTTTCACAGAGTTATAGGACCCAGCTTGCTGAGTTAGTGTTTGATTACAATCCTAGCTACACATGATCTTCACAGCTCATTCACCACCCCCTGAGAAATACCTGCAGCAAATCAGCCCACCTGTCCTAAGACAACATGGCTGGGTAAGAAACAGAAAATCAGACTTGAGAAACACTTCTCCCACCCTGCACCACTGTAAGCAAGTCAGACCCACATACGTTGCTCAATAGGTTTCTTCCATGTGAAGCCTCAGATTCTGCTGCCTTACTGATCCCATAAGCCTACCTTAGTAAATGGGACAACTTAGCAGACAACCCAGAAAATGTATCTAGTCCCTTATCTCCAGAAGGCCTCCAAATGCCATGCTTAAAGGCCCAGACAACAAAACAAAATAACATTTATTTGCAGCAAAGAATCCACTTTCCAATAAGTAGTTTGGATGAAAACACACTTCAAAACACTTAAAAATACTTTGACACTATAAGTAGAAGTGACTGCTATCCATATCACATCAGTGCTCCGTTCTAGGAGGCCCGTTCATCAGACAAGGAGAAAGTTAGCCCTAAGCAGTATTGCAAAGAACTCAGCCAGAATGAATTTGTAAAACAATACAGGAAATCGAGGAACAAATATGAACATGGCAATGTTGTGTGAAGCACCACAAAGCAATAAAAATAAATATATTTCAACAATCAGCTTCACCTTTAGACTCATCTCTACAAGAACAGTAAGTATTTCTCACTTGTGAGTCCATGACAACTGGAGGTTTTCCCAAGCTTTCCTGAAGACAGCACTGTTCAAGATGGACTTTTTTTCTGCCTTGGCTTTAGGACCTCACTGGTGTTATCAGACACTGTTTGCCCCCAGTAAGCACCCTCCAGGTGGAGGCAAGCTATCTGGCTGCCTACCAGAGCTGTTAGAGCTTCTTCTTTTCATTTGAAATAAAGCATTCTTACCTTGTAATCCAGGTGCAAGCTTACAGCCAGACATCGCAGCCTTGTTTGACCATGAATCCCATCCGCTGGCACCCCAGGGAATCTGGCAGAAGCCAAAACAGAGCCAGGTTGCAAGCTCCCAAGATGCTCCACTCCACCCAGGTCCCAGTCACCCAACAGTCACTAACATCTTTCTAAAGCAAGTCCTGGTGGGTACGTGAAACATGGACTGCCCTGGTAATGGAGGCTTAAAAGCTGCAGCCAACATCTTTGGAAACAGGTAGAGGAGTCCTGGGCAGGTTCTTCTCTTTCTCAAATGACATCCCAGATGGAGTGTCCTCCTAGAGATGGGGGTTGACACTTCAGGCAGATTCTGTTAGCTAACACTTTTCACCTGGGATACTCATAACTAAGCCTAAAATGGATCTGCTGGCAGTGCTCACCCCTTGCTGTCATATTGCTGGCACCTGGCCCTACCCTTGAGCAATAAAGCAGACAAAAGAAAAGTGAAAATTATGGGATGAACTCTAGGAGTAGCAATAGGCTCCTGCTAAAGTTTCAGACCCCTCATTTGCAAATCAATTCTGGCTGACAGTATGGCAACTGGACCACAAAAGTCTTCCTTCTCCAAGAAAAAGAAAAATTACAGCCTCATTCCCATTGCTTTTTTTTTCTGATGTTCAGCACTAAAAGCTTTACCCAGACTATAACTATTTCATCACTGACTTACTTCACAGGAGGTTTGGAGGATCATCAGGAAAAAAAGGCAAGCCTCTTCAGCAACATCTCTCCATTGCTCTGCCTAAAAAAATAGATATTGGAGTTTTAAAAAGGTAATGGAAGGATTTCTGAGCATGCAAGGTGAATTCAATAGAAAAAACCCAGTACAATTAAAGATATTTGGCCAAATCTTATTTTAAAAAGCCCCATTTCACCAAAACACATTTTTTTCATCCTACATATTTCACAAAGTAACAGTATTTATTCTCAAAGAAAAGAAAAAAAAAACTTTTATAAATACTTTGATCAAGCAGACTAGGGGAGAGGGGCTAGTTTTCTGATGTTACCTTTTTTCTTCTCTTTCCCCTACCATTTTAGTACAGAGAAAGAAAGTACTGGTTATACACAAAAAGTACAGCTCATGCCTTTCCCTCCCTGTCCCCCATTAAAAATAGCTCCAGAAAGTGAATAAAACATTTTTTCCTTCCACAAAAAAGAATAAAATTTTCCAAAACAAATTTAAAATTAAAGCAACCCCCAGCCAGCTTCACATACTCATTATTAACCTGTCTCTCTCTGCAATTAGGGCTCCACATTTAAAACTCCTCTGACAGAGGCATAACAAACCAACATTAAGCTCGTTTATTGTTATTGCTCACTCAAAATTTCTGCTTTCCAGCTAAAACACCAGCCTGGATTCTCAGCCTCAGAAGAGCTAGACCCAAGGTCAGGATCCCTAATCTCAAAACCTCCTTTAACTTTACAATCAACAAATCCAGCATTTGTGAATGTTACAGATTATTTTCCAAGCTGTGGAGGGAGATTTCTTTCGTAATTGGAGAACAAGGAGAAGAAAACCTCGCACGGGATTTGCCACCAACCTAAATTTCCTATTCCTCCCCCTCCGAGCAGGACACACACCTCCTTCCTCTCCCACTGTCCCACACCTTGTACTGCAGCAAACCAGTGCCTGCTGTACGTAACGGGCTATTTATAGGAAAGCCCCCTGTGGGTGGGGTCTGTTGTGACTTAGTGGGGTCTATTGTAACTTAGTGGGGTCTGTCATGACAGAGTGGGCCTAACACATACACACACATACACAGCTACATGGAGGGTGGCCACCAAGCTGTGCTAGGTAATGTCAGGGGCACTGCTGCCTCGGCTTTAGAGCAGTGCTGATTTGCAGGGCTTGGGTTCGTTAAATGATCTGTAGGTACGTGGTCCAAATTAGTCACACCTACTGCTTTCTGTGTGAGAGTCAAAGCCAGGCTGGATGCCGGCAAATTGCTCAGCGCTTCGCCGCAGCACTTGGCCCAACTGCTGCCTCCCGCTTAGGGGCGGCCTGGGCTGATGGTTTGGCTGGGACGTTTGTCTCGACAGCGCTCAAGGAATAGAGGACTCCAGGCCAACTCCTGCAGCAATTAAAGGCTTCGGTATTATGCCCGGTGGGATCCATGCTAAAAGTTCTGCAGAGCCTCGTCCAAGCGCTGGTCTAGGAAAGCGGGAGAGAAATTCCCCTGTCACAGTCTGCAGACACTCGGGTTTAGTTCATGACGGCTGCAGATTTATCAGAATAGATGGTAAGAGCCGAACCTACCTGGCTGGAGTCGCCATTCCCTGCTGAGCTCCTCAGCACGCAGAGTTTAAACCAGGTTGGCCTCAAGCCTCCTGGAAGCGAGCGTGGAAATTGCTCCGTGGCGGCTGAGGCCTAGCCAGGCCTTGGGCAGGCTCTGTGTGGTGTCTGTGGGGCTTTCCACCCAGAAGGGATACGTGAGAGCTATGCTTATCGGTGTCTGCCTCCACCCTGCCACACCTCACTGAACAATTTTGTCTTCCCATAACACGGGTCTGCCTCCTCTGTCCCCAGAAGCACAGACCAGATATGAAGGCCGAAGGACCAAGAGGTCAAAGGGTCTCCTTCAGCTCCACCTCCTGGAGGCTCTCCTGGACAACCCTGGGGGATCAGCCCGAGCAGCCTCTCCTTCTGGTGTCCCAGCACGTCTCAGCTCAGGCACCAACGGGGTTTCCAGGTGAATGCTCCTGAGGAAGCAAATCCTCCAGCCCACCCTCCGCTTTGTGAAATAAAAGCCTGCAAAAACAGGCATCTACTGCCAACATTCATTTCTGTACATTGTCCCTTCCCTAGGTTGTTTGGAAAAACCACTTTTCTCCACAGCTCCCTTGTAAGCATTGCATCCCTCTGAAGGCCACGTCCAGTCCGAGCTAATTATTTCCCTTCTATGTCAATGTTAAGCTTTAACAGGGCCCAGCACAGCTCACTGCCGCTGGAGCTGGAGGAAAACAAGGATGCCTTTTGGCGCTTGCTCTCTGCGTGATCTCAGAGCGGTGAAGATGCCGCGGGAGACACAGCCCGTGTGGAGCGTGCGAGGAGGTGTGGGCAGCGGGGAGCGGGGTTGGGGTGGGCAGCAGAAACCAGGGGGTACGTGCACGGCTTGGTGTCCAGCTGCCACCACGGCACCTTTGGAAGCAGCTCTCTGAGCCTCGAGCCAGCTTTGTTTTACAAGCGTGAGGTCTTCCTTGTGTTATTTCAGGCACCATTTGCTGAGGCACAGCTGGGGTCCAAATAGCTGTATTTACAACCAAATGCAAATCCGCCGAGCCTCGCTGCACACAGGCACTGCACACACATCTACTGGAGTGTGGTGGGAGGAGAAACGGGTCGGTGACTCACTCCCCGATTTGCATTGCTTAATGTGGGACATGTGTGCCGCAGCAGCATCTGTGCCTCCCTCCCCAGCGCATCCACCCTGCCTGCAGACACACGACAGCTCTGCTGGCTTCTGGTGGCTCTCACAGGAGAAGATCAGAGGGTTCATTTGAGGCCGTCTAGACTATTTAAAACATACTACTCCGTTCCTTTATGTTACAGCAGCTTAGGAAATGCTGCTGCCCCATCCCTTCGCAGCACGGCAGCTGTGGGCTCAGGAGCTCGAACATGGCTTGAAAACATTGCATCAACTTCACTGGCTTCCCTCAGGTCTCTATCTCTGCTTGCTTCACACTGATCAAAGCCAAAGGAGGGAAGAACAGCACAAACAGTTTGGAAATGCTGGATATTCCTCCAGTTTCCACATGACCGCTTTGGACTTGTCTTCTTGGTTTTCATAACTCTCCATGGACTCAACCATTGGTTTCATTCCTCAGTGCTTGGCCTCTCCCCCCCTGCCCCACGACTCCTTGCAGCCAGGGGTCACTGGAGCTGCCGAGCCTCCCCGGGACCCCATCCCCATTCCCAACCCATGAGTCACTTCCCCTCATCAAACCTCACCTTTCAACATTCATTTGTCATCTGCTTATGATCTTCACTCTATCTCCACAGGGCTTTCTACCAGGCACCATTCAGCCACAGCCCGTTGGTCCAGACAGGAGCGATGCTTCTGGTTTCAGCAGGAAACAGGGGGGAGAAGACACCACACAAATGCACAGGGCTCAACCTCCCCTCCATGCAACCTGGCACAAGTTCTTGCGGAGATGGGCTGTCCTGCACCAGCTGAAAACCCAAACCATGTTGCAGGTGGCGTGAGCTTTCTCTTCTCTCAAGACAACACCATTGCTCGATGATCACAAGTTGATTGGAAATGGAAACAAATCCACCTGGAAAAAAAAAAATCAAACTTTTTTCCACCTCACGTGCTTTGAAACTCTCCCCTTTTCTATGATTTTCATCATTAATTGAAGTTATTGTTATTTTAGGAAACCTTTTGAAACGTGCCTTTTGGTGAGAACATGTAGGGTCTGGCCAATAAAAGAATTACTACCAGGATTTCAAATGCATAGTAAAAAATCACTTCTAATTTCATTAAAAAATACAATAATATAATTAATATTAAAATAGTTTAATAAAATTTAATTTTAAAATAGCTTTAAAAAAAACATTTTTTTTGTATGTAAAACACCATAGACCTTCAGGTCATCATGCTACGTGCTGCAGCGTGGGATTTTTGCCACTCTCAGCCCCTGGCAAGCAGCACCAAAGGGACTTCTCATCTGTGGAGTCCGTTTGGACCGCCTGGCTCAGTGGGCTGTGCTGGACACATCCCCTCTGGCTTTGTCTCATTTGAAGTTCTGACTCTCATGTGGTTTGTGCTCAGCAAAGCAACCCGTATTCTTCTTTCCCTGCGTGGAATATGAATGGCAAAATCCTCTGTGAACGCAGTGGATGTTCAACCAAAGTGAGCAAAAGCATGACCAGCCCTGGGATTTTAGCATGTGTAATAAGCCGTACTTAGAGTCAGAGCAGAAGTAGTCCAACAGATGTTTTTGCTCCTGCCAAACCCTCATGGGGTCTCTTCCAAAGGCCCCAGGCTCCAGCCAGCCATCTCCACCAGCCATCTCTCCCAATAGGCCAGAGACACCTGTAGGAACTCATGCAGCAAGGATTGTCTACCTGCACACACCCCAGGATATAAGAACTTCCTCCTTAATTTATGCCACCTCCTGACTGTGAGCTCAGCCCCCACAGGTGCTGCCCAGGGCCGTTTGTATGAGCCGGGAGCTACGGCACACGCATGACCTGCAGCACAGCCTCACATGGCCGCCAGCCCAGGCCCTTGACCAAAAAACCTAGGCTATGTTGGTGTCTTGAGCCGCTTCTCTGTGGCTCTCAGGCACCTCCATTTTCCCCTCCTCCTTATTACACTGAGTCTCCCCAAACGCACCTTCCTTCATACAAAGCCCAAGCCTTTGCCAGGGTTCGGTTTGATGACCACAGTTGGGATCCTTCATCACCTCCAGCTTGGAGGATGCCGGTGAGGAAAGTGAGATCCCTGCCTGGGACATGGGACTGCCCGGCTAGGGATGCTCCTCTCGGTCCCTGGAGATGGGGGACAGGGACACGGGGACACACGGGGAACTTGCGGCCAAGGGGATCGGACAGGGCCTGGGAGAGTGCCCCATGGCCCGCCCCGAGCACGTCTGCCCCGTCCCCACCTCAGCAAGCTGGAGATGAATTACTGGGGACAGCTGAGACAGGAGGCAAATGGCATTGCGCTGAAGCCGAACAAGGCCTGTGACTGCGCGCTGTGGGATCCTAAATATTTTGAGAGCAAAGGTCAGGAGAACAGGACACTCCTCGGCGGTGATTTTCCTCCCGCCCCCGCCAGGCTGCAATGCCTGGAATGACCTCGGGCATCGGCCAGAGCCAGCGATGGGGCACCAGGGCTGGTGGTACCCACGGGCAGGCCCTCAACCTCCACTGCCAGCACCCAAAACGACGCCCATATGTATTTATGATGGTCTCGATGTCATGCAGCATGAAGCCAGAAGAAAAGCACCCTCCGGCCCGGCCGCACCCTCAGCAGGACACGGTGGGAGCCGATCCGCCCCGCCACGTCCCTGCGGCCTGCTGGCCAGGCCTCCGGCCACTGCCAAAATAAACACTCGGGCACGGCGGCGCTGACATTTGCTGTCCGCCAACAGGCGCTGGGCGAAGGAGGCGGCCGTGGTATTTTTTGCAGGCCGGTCACGAGGTGGGAGGCAAGCTGCTCGGCACGGGGCGTCCGGGATGACAGCCGTCCCCGTGACTTTGTGGCCGTCCCCAGCACATTGCTGGCCACCTCCACACAGCCCTCGGTCCCCTCCGTGACACACGTGATGGCACCAGGTGTCTCCATGGGGCTGAACATCTCTTGCCAGGTTTGCCCTCCTCATGCTGGCATCTTCAAGGGAGCTGGCAGCTCCTGCTGGCTCTTTGTGTGCTTGGGAGGCAAAAAAGCATCTTGGGGGTGATTAAAGGGATGAAGAAGTTGATGCTGGGAGCCCCAGGGGCCCTGCGGAGGATGGGAAGGATCGGTCGATCAGCTCAGCAAGCAAAGTTTCTCTGCAGATTTGCTGCTGAGCTGTCGGGCAGATGAGCGAGGCCAGCTGGGCGGAGGGGAGGCAGGCCTGTCACTCCTTGTCTGTGCGGATGTCACCCTGCGAGCAGCCTCACGGCTCCTGCCCTCCCCCGGAGGCCGGAGGAGATGTGCAAGCAGAGGATGCCAAGGCGCTCACATCCCAGCCAGCTGCACCGTCAGATGTCTGATGGAGAATAGGGGACATCACAGGGGACAGGGAGAGGTTCCGACAAGGACACCCACCCCAGGGTGCCGGCTGAAGCCGCAGCCTTTCTCCTGCGTCCCAGTTCCCTACCCCCATCCTGGCTGGGGATTTGGGAGTCAGGTAAGATCTGCTGGTGGAGCGCCGGCATCCCCGGGGATTTCCCCCGGAGGGATGGCTGGGGACACAGGGGAGTCCCCGGGAATGCGGTGCCAGTCGATTTTGTTCTGGGAGAGAAGCCAGAGCTGAGCACAGCTGCCGAAACACGGGCTTTCCTCACGAGCAGGCTGCTGTCCCACTGCCCCTGCCCGCTGCCAGGGGGAGATTTGCCACATCCGCCTCACACCTCAAAACCCCGCATGTCAGGGAGAGGCACCAAACCACCCTGCCCCAGTCCCAAATGCCCAGGGTTTAGTTACCCAGATAATTCAGCTTGGTGTGAAATCAAGGGGGTTATTTTGTAGTTATTGCACCAGACAGGTTAAGGCATCCAGAAAGAACTTCTTCAGCGCCTTCTTGTTATCCATCAAAGTCAGGGGGCTGCACATTTTTGAGCTGAACTGAGCATGAAACAAGTTGCACCGACGACTTAAAAAGCACATCCTTCCCTTGACACTCAGAGAGCACTACAGAAGTGGCCAGGACTCTCGGGGTGCAAAAGGGAAACTGAGGCACGGAGCAGCAAAGCATCACCCCAGGAACCCAGCACACCTCCGCACCCCAGCCCCAGGATCACCCCAAATCCCCCTCGGCACGGCTGGGCAGCGCCCATCCTGTCCCCAGCTCCTGTCCCTGGGGGGGCACAGGTGAAGAGGGCTGGGGGCACCGAGGGCACAGCCCTGGCACGCAGCGGCGTGGGCGAACGCCTTGAAGCCGCTGGATGCTTCTCACAGCTGCAGAACAAATTCAATAACAATAATACGAGCGATGCCTTTTTAATAGGCGCGGGGTGAAAAGAACCCAGCGAGTCAATATTTGTGGACGAAAACAAAATAAGCCGAGCTGTTAGCGCAGAGGAATGCAAGGGAGGCCGGGATGCGGCCGGGGTAATTATTATTTCATCTGCCAGAGAGCCGTGGTCCTGCCCGGACGCGGGGCAGGGGAGAGGCGAGGGCAGGCAGCAGGGGCAGAAAAGAGCAAATGTTTTCACTGCGGCAGCAGCAGGCGTGCGGCTGGGGATGGATGGCTCAGCGCTCCGTCTGCCGGAGGTTTAGCGCTGCCCTGGCCCAAGTATTTAATGTCAGCGGCTGGAATGTGCTTAACACAACATTTTACAAGGGAACATTCGTCAAGCATCTGCACTGACAGAGCGGGGCAACGATAAGGAGCCGGCGCATGGGAGCTGCGGGGAGACGGCTCTGGTTTCAGGCTCAGGGAGGGAGCGCTGTGACGGAGGGCAGGGCTGCGGAGCTGGTGCTGAGGGGGCACAGCGTGGGACACAGAGCCCCCAGATCGGTTTGTCCCTCCTGCCAGGCATCGTATGGGGTGGCAGTGCCGCGCCAACAGTGGGGTCCAGCTTCTTTCACCCACCAGGTACCGCATTTTCTGCCTCAAGTTGCATGGGCTAAGAGCCCTCCTCCAAAGCACCTGCAAGGTGGTATTTGGGGAAAACTGTCCCAAAACTGTCCCCTGCCACTCTGTAGCCCTTGTTTGCAGGTGTAACAGCTTTCGTCTGCCCCTGGGTACTAGGAGCAGGCAGGCGCTTTGTGCAGCTCAGGCTTTGTTCCTCTGCAGCAGGGGTTCTCCAGACCCGAGGCAGCACAAGAGCGGTGAAGCCAGCCCCGGCACGGGAGTGTCCGTCCCTAAGCAGCAAGAGGGAGATGTGCCACAGCCTGGAAGTCTCCCAGAAACTGGGTTCGGGAACCATTAGTCAGCTTTGCCTGAGACCTGAAAATGGCACCACCCTCCATCTATTCCTGGAGCTATCCCTGTTCATTAGCCTTCTTGGCCCCCAGGCTTAAAAAAATCCCCCGGTGTCATGACTCCTTAATAAGATGTCATCTTCAGCCATGACAAACACGAGCGCTTGGTAAATAATAGCCCTGCCACGTAATGTCACGCCTCTCCCATCTGCCGGAGCGATGGCTGTGCCTCTCTCACCTGCCGCCCGCTCCCGGCTGCTCCTCCACGCCAGCCAAGCCAGCACTGCCTGGCCACAGCTCAGCCACCCGCCGCCTCCTCGGCCCCCCGGGCAGCTGCTGGGCTCGGTCCGGGGGCAGGCGGGGGCTCGGGGGGCTCTGCCGGGGAGGAAATGTGCTTCGACACAGCTTGGTGCTGGCACCCGCACGGGGAGAGGGTGAGCGTGCATCCTGCAGCCACAGGGCTTCCTCTCCTTCTCTTCCATCCTCTTTTTTTCTCTTCTCTTTTTTCTTTTTCTCCTCCTTTGTTTTCTTTTTCTTCCTATCTTCCTTTCCTTTCCTTTCCTTTCCTTTCCTTTCCTTTCCTTTCCTTTCCTTTCCTTTCCTTTCCTTTCCTTTCCTTTCCTTTCCTTTCCTTTCCTTTCCTTTCCTTTCCTTTCCTTTCCTTTCCTTTCCTTTCCTTTCCTTTCCTTTCCTTTCCTTTCCTTTCCTTTCCTTTCCTTTCCTTTCCTTTCCTTTCCTTTCCTTTCCTTTCCTTTCCTTTCCTTTCCTTTCCTCCTTGCTGCCTGCAGCCCTGTTTGCAGCACAGTCTCTCTGCTCTCTCTGCAACCCCATTTCCAAAACCTTCCCAAGCATCACTTCAGAACCAAGCTGCAAGATTTGAACAAGTTGTCCCTGGCAATCTGAGGACGGAGTTCCCCTTCTCCCCCCATCCCCTCCCACCAGAGGCCATTAACCCCTTTGTGCCTCAGTTTACCCACCTGCAAACCTGTCCCAATGACCCAGAGCAGACCTGCTGCCGTGGGACTGGGCTTTCCACACTGGTCAGCTGTTGGCGCTTAACTCCTGTTCCCTAAAAACCTGTGTCCTCTGAGCCACGGAGAGGAGACACTGCTACACCACTATTAAAAAACCGACATGCACTGATCGAAGCTGTCTCTAGGCAGGGGAAGGATTTCAGGACGCATCATGCCCTCAGCCAGAAGCGACTGGAGACGCTGCCTCTACGAGATGTCTTTTTTTACCCCTCCCTTTCCTGTGGAACTTGGGTTACACCAAGTGCGTAAGGGGCAGCGGGACGTGGCATTGCTTCTTGCCGTGAAAACTAATAGGGCCGAGGCTGCTTTCATCGGGAGTGTAATCAGAGCCCTGGATAATGTTTTAAAAGGCACAGCAGCTTCAAGTGCAAGCAGGGATTTATTAGTGAAAATGAAACCAGGCTCAAGCCTTTGCGAGCCTTATTTTAAGAGCCTGGATGAGAAGGGAGCGGGCTGACGGGGCAGCTTCGCCCCCGGGTTGCCGGTACAGCCTCGGCTGCCCCACTTGGCCTCGCTGGGCTTCAGCTCTGCACCCGCACAGGGTGAGAAGATCCCCCCCCCTGCTGCTGGGGGCATGCTTCTGTAAAAAGAAAGGGTCACTTCCAACCTCTGCAGCCCCTTTGGGGTCCCAGCAGGACCCAACGGGGTGGCCAAGGGGTCCCAAGGATCCCACAGGCTGAGGGAGCAGCCCTGGGACTTTCTGCAGCTCCAGCATCACCACTACCTCTCTTTTGGAGAGAGGAGGAAACTTGCAAAGAAGCGAGCAGCTTTGCATAAAGCCTATAGGAGCGGCTTTCCCGGCCTCAGGTGCCCCTGCCATCTGCGCACATAAGAAACCCTTCATAAGGTTCTCATTTCCTCTTTACCTTTTTTATATAGCCCATAATAAGATGCCTAATTTTAATGGACTGTATGGATCTCGGTAGCAGGGAAAGGCTCCAGCAGAGGGGTTTTAACCCTCAGTTTCGTCACGATCGGCAGCTTGGCACGGCAGGTGCTGGTAGGGTTCCTGCGGCCACCTCCACCCAGGCCCTCCCTGGCTGCCGGGAGATGCTCAGCGTAGGTGTCCTGTGTAGCGCTGACGGGAACTAGCTCCTCTCCCTCAAATGACTATGAAAAAGCGCAAGAAAAATTGCAAATACATTGCCAAATCGGGGGCATGGGATGTGTTGGGATGCAGGGGGAGCTGGGCTTGTTCGGCCAGAGGAGATGAAGACGTGACCCCGGGTGACTCCAGGCAGGCTCCTGGCAGGGCACCAGGCCAGGTGTGGATGTGTGTGTTTCGATCCATGGTGCAGAGGCAGGGCAGAGCCCAGCCCAGCCTGGAAGTGGTGCTGGTGTCCCTTGCGTGGGGCACAGCTCCCCTGGGACACCAGCAGCCCGGCTGAGACTGCAGCGCACGGGAGCTGGTGGTTACTGCAGAGGAGGGGGAGCAAAGCCAGGCAGCAAAGAGGCAAGGAGCACGTGTCAGGGGATCTGTTCTGCCTTCCGACAGCTCCCTTCTCCCGGAGCTCCTGGACAGGAGACAAAACGTGATTTCTTGCTCCTTCCACTCAAAGGCGGCTGTGAAAGTCTGATTTATGCTGAACGCTCTGGAAAAGAAAAAAGCTTGGCTGTGGAACCAAGCACAGCTCCCAGCCAGGAAAACCTTGTATGGGATCAACACGTTTTAACCATGCAAATTGAATTTGGGTCCAAACAGAGCCCTGTTTCATGACTTCTGCCTCTCCCTTCCTCGCTGCATGGGGCCAGGCTACCTCTTCCCCAGACAAGCCCCCACGTCCACTCCCTGGGGCAGGGACACACAGGGATGCTGCGGACAACTCCTTTTGTCTTTTTTCTTTTCTTTCCTTTTCCAAGGTGCAGCCAAACGTGTCACAGCTCCATCTTTCACCGAGATGATTTCCAGCTGCTGAAATGCACTGGATGAGGTCCACCTGCCCGGGAGCCTGTCACTGAGCAAGGTCTTGTTCTGTGCGACCCCAGCAGCACGGAGCAGTGCACCCAGGGAGCTCAGGAGGCCCAGGACCCGGTGTCCCTGCCAGGACCATCCCTGAAGCACAACCCCACCTATCTGGCTCACAAGGCAGGTACAGCACGGCCTGAACAAGCCCCCGATGCCCCTTGACATCCACCAGCATTCGAGGTGCACAGCGATAGAAGGCGAGGCAACGAACACAAGCTGCAGATGGAAAAGATTTGTAGACAGAGGGACTGGAGAGGTGGGCATCTCCCTCCCTGGAGACATTTAGAACTTGGCTGCACAAACCCCTGGGCAAACTGACCCTAGCTGGCTCTGCTTTGAGGGCTGGTGGACCAGAGACCTTCAAGAGGTTCTTTCCAACCTAAATCCTCCTGTGCTCTATACCCACGGCACTGAGATGCTCTTTCATCATCTAGAGTTCTACAAGCCTGCCCAGGTATCCTTCCTGCTTCTAAATCAGCAGGATCCTAATCTTCCCTCGTGATTTTATTCCTTAATTCATTTACCATAATCCCGTAGTATACGGCTGGAGGAAAAGGAAACGACGCAGCAAAGCAAACAGAGAAATGCAAGCAGTGCCCCTGAGAATAGTATATTACTCCTCTTCTTTCCTGTTTGCCTTCCTGCCGTTCCGCTTCCATGAGCATCTGTGGGATTTCATCCAAAGCTCCAGTATCTCCTCTCCAGCCGTGGCTGGTGACGGATGCTTAGAAAGAAAACATCAGGAACGGTGAGCCCAGAGCAATCCTTTCCCTGCTGCACCCTGCCAGCCGCTGCCAGCCGTGGCTTCAAGGGCATCTGGCGCTAAAGGCCACCTCGTGCGCTTGGTGGTTACCCAGACAGCCGTCCTCCACCGCCGGCTGGAAGCCCCATCCCAACCCACCTCAGTTTTGGGGCTGAGAAGCTGCTGGTGGAGTGAGAGGCACAGCAGAGTGAGTTTTATGGCGTGCCCTGGGGAAAGGCATTTCCCTTCCCCCTGTGAAGTGGGCTGCGTGCTGGAAAGGGACCAGCATCACCTGGAGCTCTGCGCGCTGCTGCGGGCGCGGAGCCCGAGGGGTTTGTGCCTATTCTCCCTGTCCTCTTTTTTTTCCCTGTGCCCCCCGGTCCCACCCTGACCTCGGGAATTCACTAAGAAAAGCCATCTCGGAGGTAAAACCCAAACCCCTTCCCCTGACAGGCAGCGCTGGGATGCGTCTGGGCAGCGCGGTGACTCAGCCCGAGCCATTGTTCGCCCGCACAAGTGCCACGCGTCTTCGCCGCGCGTGTTCAAGTTGAAGAGCCCTTTGTGGGCAATTTATCCCCCGAGCCAGAATGGGAGCGTTTTACACTTTGCTCTCCCATTGTGCTGCCGGCAGAGAGCTCCGCACATGCACACGCGTGTGCACACACACACACACACACACGGGGCAGAGCCTGCAGGAGCAGCAGCCGCAGCCAGCACCCCGCTGCCAGGCGAAAGCATCGCGCCCTGGGCTGGCAAGGGTGCCGGGGGGCGCTGAGCACCCTGGGCCTGGATCAGGGTGCGGGGGGACAGGGCGTGGGCACGCATGGTGAAGGGAGGCTGTGACACGCAGGGAGCCCTGGTTCTGGGGGGGATGACGGGGGCGTTCCAGGTGAGTGCCTGGTCTGAACCCGTGTGTGTCCCCGCCGCTCGGCCGCAGTCGTGTGTGCCGACAGAGTGAGCTGAAGTGAAGCTTGGCGGAGGAAAACAAACCCCACGCATGCTCACCGCCACAGCCCACTGGTGAAGCACGTGGTGGCCGTGGGAATCCCCCCCCCCGTGGCCTTTTTGGGTACACGGAGCTCACAGGGGAGCAGAGCCGGGGATGCCTCCGTGCCCCGGCTCTGACACGTGGGGCTGGCTTAGACCTCGGTGGCGCTTTGAGAAGAGGTAGAAATATGTATTTCCCCAATAATCTGAACACTTCGGCAAATGTTTTCCCTCAGTGGGACGTAGCTGTGGAATCTGGGGACCGTGGCTGTTGCCAGCCGATCTGAGAGCAGAGCGTGGGAAGCCAGGCCAAGTGCAACAACTGCCAGGACGAGAAAGGGATCTGGAGGGGTTCGGGGGTAGGGGAGGATTTTTTAATTTCTTCATCTCTTTGGTGTAGTTTCTTTATTAATATTTACATGTCAGAACCAGCAAAGCACACCTCCAGATCGCACACGGGATCTTTTCCTCCTCACTCGGGCAGCCGACCATGCAGGCCTGGCAATTGTGCAAACCAAGAGGTGTGCCAAGCCGACGGGAAGGAGAAAAAACTCCGGCTCTTTGAAACACGTGTCCTAACGGGGGGGTTCGCCTCTGCCCTGCATTTGATGCTCCCAGCTCCAGGCCACCCTGGGCCACCCATTGTCACCTGCACCGCCACCCCCACTGCCGCCTTCCTGTTCCTCCTTTCTAATGCATTTGCAAGGTTTCAGCCCAAAGTTTCGAGGCTCTCAGTTTAGGATTAAACGCTGCGTTCCCATCGCCGGTGCTTGGTGAGGGGATGGGGGGAGCTCGGGACAGCAAAGGGCTCGGCCACCCGGCCCCTGCACCCAGCCTGGCGTTGCCCCAGCAGCCCAAACCCCGGTGCCAGCCCTGCCTGGGGGCCCCCAATCTCCCAGGAGATTTGGCGAGGCGATGTGGGTGCCTCAGCTCGCAGCGAGGACAGAGAGCAACGCGGGGCTGCGGGAGGTAACGGGAGCCAGGAGGTCTTCCCGACTGCTCCGAGGGCAGAGCCGGGCCCTTCAAATGAAAGCCCTTCAGGGAGAAGAGAGGATCTTCCCTCGAGTGTCAGGCGCGTTTCAGCACCTTATAAATGCTGACGTCCTCCCTGCTGGCTGCGTCCTCAGCCCTGCACAGAGCTGAGCACCGCAGCTGGACTTGGCCAGGGGAAGGCAGGATCCAGCCTCAGGTGTGGCTTCAGAGCCTCCTCCTGCTGCCCTCCCTTGGCTCAGCCGACGTCTGCTGATGGGGACACGCAGGGATGCGGCCGGCCCAGAGCAGCACAGCCCCAGGTTAACCCCGGCCCTTGCTCAAAGCTGCCGGGAGCAGCAGAGCATAGGAAAGGGGACGGGGTGTCCCCGGCAGCCAGTGACCCCCATGGAGCAGGGGGGGAACTTAGGGCTGGTCTCACCTTCACCAAGAAACAGGAGGATTTTAGCAGCACCACCACCTCCTGCCAGCTGGGCTCACGGCTAGTAAAAGCGTCTGTGTTTAGAAAGGGAGTAAATAGAAAGCTCCTCGGGCTATTTGGCACATGGATCGGGGAGAGGGGGTGAGCGCAGGCGTTTTCCTGAGCAGCCCCAATACCTCCAGCCTCCCCGGGGGGGCCTGGGAAGGAGAGGCACTTGCTGGTGGTTGCGGTGCACGTCCAGGCTGCATCCCCTGCCCTGCTCAGCCCTCCTGGCACCTGCCAAGGGCAGGGGGGCTCGGGGGGGGTTAAACCTGGCTGAGTTCTCCCAACCTGCCGGCGAAACACCTGGGGCCGGTGCTGCAGGTTTCCACCGGGACCCAAGTCCGCCTTTCCCCTGGGCCCACCCCCCCTTTTAAAGCCAGGGGATGTCCCAAAAGGCGTGCGAAGTCTGGGGGCTGCTGGACTGATCCCTTCCATCCCGGGAAGGAAAGGGGCATCGCGGGAGGGAGGCGAGGGGAGTCAGATCCCACCCGGGGATCCTTTTGGATACCCCCGGGGTGGCTTTTGGGGTGGGCCCAGCAGAGATCCCAAAACGGGGGGTGCCGGAGGGTGGCAGTGGGTGGTGGAACGTGACTCAGGGGGTGCAGACCGTAACAATTCCGGGGGGGGCGGGGGCATGCACTGAGACTGAGCCCCCTGCCCATTCCCAGGGACTGAGGGTGGGCAGCGGTGCTGGAAGGATTTGGAAAGGAGGGGGGGGATCGCCGCCCCTGTGCCCTGATTCCTCCTTCCCAATATTACCGACGGGTCAGGTTACACCAAACAAATGGGGAAGCAGGGCAAAATCGGGGGGAAAATAATGTCTCCGATTGATGGAAAAAAAAAAGAAAAAAAAAAAAAAGAAAAACGGAGCGGGGAGCAAGGAGGGAGATTTTATAGCCCTGTGCCAGTGCCCCTCGCAGAGCGATCAGCTGGGGACGGGGTTTGGGGTCGCTGCTCCCCGCTCCGGGCGCGGGGGTTTCTTAGGGCAAGTCTGCAAAAGCCATTAGGACTTTTGCGCCGGGGCACTAGAAAAGCAACACAGACACCACTCACTTTTCTAAATAAACATTAGTCTTAAAAAGTTTGCACTGCTGACCCCCGCAGCTCTGATTACTTGTAATTCTCTGAACCATATTTTAAGACTTCAAACTCTTTTTTTTTCCCCTTTTTTTTTTTTTCTGCTGGGGAGGGGGGAGAGGATTTGGTCGGTTCCTGCCCGCGCCCGTGCCACAGATGTGCTGCTGGTGCTGCGTGCTCCGGGGGCGGGGGTCCTCCCGTTTTCTTTTTTTCTTCTTCTTTTTTTTTTTTCTCTTCTTTTTTTTTTTCTTTATTTTGGAGGGATTGAGACCGCCTTCGCGATGCGGCTGCGGCGATGCTGAGCCCTCCTCGGGCTCCCCGGGAGGCGGGCGGGCTGCGGCCCCATCCCCGCCGGGCTGCGCCCCCCGCCCCGGGCCGCCCCCAAACCCCCCCCGGCACCTTTCCTGCCCCTTTTCCCCATAGCCCCGAAGCAGCCGCATCTCCTCGGCGCGGCGGAGGCAGCTGCAGCGAGGTATCATCAGCCTAATTGGAAGGGGTCACATGTTAAACCCTCGCTGTTGTTCGCGGTAATGTAGCTGTGTCCCTCGGTTGCACATTTCCTGATTTCTCTCAAACCAACCCATTGTCACAAGGTTCACTCCGCGAGGAGTGATCCGATGGGTTGCCACGGCAACTATAATGACATTAAAATAGAGGCGGCCACCGCCGCGGCGAGCAGCGGGGATGCGGCGCCCCCGGGGGCTCCTCTCCGCATCCCTCGACCCCCCCACCCCAAAAAAAAAAAAAAATTTAAAAAAATAAAAAAATGGGAGCAGCCCGGCAAAAATAAATAAATAAATAACCCGCAGCGCTCCGGATGCTCCGGCCCCGAAAATCGCGGCGGTAACCAGCTGCCCCCGCCTGCCAGCAGAGTCGGGAGGGTGCCCTGGGTTCCGCTCAGCCTTACCCTGGAAAGCGGCTGAATTAAAGCAAAATGAACCCGGCCGGAGCAAGGCGAAAAGGGCAAAGAAAATGGTACTCGGGGTTGTAATTTTTTTTTATTATTTTTTTTTTTTTCTGTGAGCAGAGCAAACGGTGCAAACGTGCCGGTTACAAAGCCCCCGCGCGGCACCTGCGGGTTGGGCGCTGGGCGCCCTTCCTTCGGCACTGAAACCCCGCTTTCTGCAACTTCTGTTTCAGGGAAACGATCGTTTCCGATCGTTTTGCCCCGATCAGTTTCCCTTCGCCGCTTTCGCCCCGTTTTTTTCCCCTCGAAACCGGGCCGAGGGGAGCTGTTCAAAGAAAGCCCCGCGATCCCAGCCGGCACGAGTCACCCCCACGTCCCCAAAATCTTCAATTTCCCGGCTGCTCCTTCCCCGGCGCGTAACCCAGCGCTGCGCCGAGGGGGCTGCGAGACAGGAGAGGGGAAATTCTGGGAAGAGCAGCTCCAACATCGCCTGCTTCTGGCGGGTGGTCCCGGGGCGGGTGTTTGGCGTGGAGGAGGATGCTCTGCTCCTCTGCTCCTCTTCCCTCCCCGGGATTTCAGCGCCGCTCCCCAGCCCCGAGCGTTTTTCCCCCGGGCAGGACGAAGGGAGAAGAGGGGAGAGCTCCGCTCCGACCTGCGCTTTCATTCCCTCCGCCGACATGTGCCTGGCACCTGCCTGCGGTCGGGGTGGGAGGGGGCAAAACCCACCTCCGGGCAGCCCCCCTGGTTAGCGGGGGGGAGGTTTGGGGCCGGTATTTGCTTTTGCGGGTTTTATTTTCCGGGGTGGTTTACTCTGCCCCCGAAATCCGCAGCGTGCCCTTAGCTGGCAAGGAAAGGGGAAAAAAAAAAAAAAAAGGAAAAAAAGGGAAAAAAAAAAGAGGGGGTCGGAGGGGGTGGATTTGGGCGCAAACCGCCCCGGAGCCGTCGGGGCTGAGACCCCGAGAGGGGCTGCGGGGCCCGGAGCTCGGGGGATGCGGGCTCCGGGGGGGCACCGCTCTCCCCCCGGCTCCTTGGGGGCTGCAGCCAGCTCCGGAGCTGCCTCCCTGGGCCAGAAATGGGCCAGAAACTCCCTCACGACCACCCGCCCCCCCCAGCTGGAGGGCTGTCAGAAAGGTCCCTCTGAAGCGATCCTCTTGGCACAGGCTCATTGAAAGAGACACACGGAGCGGGAGCGTGCCCGAGGGGAGGTGTGAGCCCTGCGTGGCAGGGGAAAAATGAAAATAAAATCGAATTAAGGAGGTGAAAGAGAGAGGAAGGTGGGAAACGAATTTATCCGCCTTGCGGAAACGTGTCGGGCTTCTTCGGAGCAACTGCAGAAGGGAGGCCTTTCCACCAGGGTGGATAAATTTACTCGTGTCCCACATGACTGAGGGTGGGGGGACCTGGGAGGGGGGGTAGAGAAAGGTCATGGGACTGGGATTTGGGTTGTAAGTCACAGAGGAGACGTGGATTTCTGTGCCGGGATCCGCGTTAGGTGACTCGGGTTTTGCAAGAGAAACAATTAAACCAAAAAAAAAAAAAAAAAAAAAAAAAAGGAGGGAGGGGGAGCGGGAAAGGGCATTTTAAAATAACCCCGGGAAAATCTCGGGGGCTCAGCCGTGGGAAGGTGCCTTTGGGAGCCGCAGCTCCGGGAGCCCAGGGAAGGGGCTGGGCCCCCCCCCACGCCAGCCAGGGCCGGCCGCGGGTGCTCGGCGCTGCTCACGGCCCCCCCGGCCCGACCGAGCCGCGCTGCCCCCGCCGCTTCTCGCCCCCGTCCTCCTGTCCCCTTGTCCCTTTGTCCCCTTGTCCCCGCCGGGCGGCCCAGGCAGCGCGGGGAGCGTGAGCTCCGCGGGGGCAGGACCCTGGCACTGTTGGCCCCATCCCCAGATGGGGAATTTTTCCCTTCTCCACCGATTTTGTTTAAACTTAAAGCGGCGGTGGCGGCACCCCCCGTCCCCCCCCGGACCCGGCACGCCTGGGGTCTGTCCCGCAGCGGCCGAGCAGCGCCCGTGGGTGTCTCGGGGACACCGAGCGCGGAGCTGGCACCGCGTTCCCCACACCCGGGGATTTGTCCCCCCCGTTCCCTCTGCCCAAGGGCTGATGGGGGGCAGCGGGTGGGCGAAATGCGAAGCCCACCCCCGGTCCCGCTCCGGGCAGGGCGCACGCTGCTCCCTGGCAGCCCCGCGGGGCAGGATCCGGCCGCCGGGGACCACGGGGGAGGCTGAGCCCGAAGCGCAGCGGCCACCCGGGTTCCCCGAGCTGAAACGAGATCGAAAGAGATCGATCGCTTCCTCCGGTCCCCATCCAACAGGCACCGGCTCCTCGGAAAGGAGGCGAGGGGCCGGGTACAGCCACCCCGGGGGGACCTTTTCTCTCCCCAGGTAATCTCGTCCGGGGGAAAATAAAAATAAATAAAAAAAAAAAATCCCACGGATTTTGCAGAGAGTCCAGCTGGAAATAAGCACGGTCCTGTGCCCAGCACAAGACTGACTGCTGATGAGTGATTTTGGTGGGGAAATGCTGGGATCGCTCAGGTTAGATGGAATTTTCGAGGAGTCTCTGCTCGCCTTCTTCCGCGGGAAAAATAAAATGAAAATAAAAAAATGAAAGAAAAAAAAAGAAAAAAATGTGGAATTTCGGGGAATTTTGCGGGAATGAAAGGAATCGCCGCTGTTGGCTTAACACGTTTAAAATCCCCGGCACTAACGAATGAGGAATGTAATTTCACTTAAATGGCGAGTTAAAGCGGGGAAATCGAAATCTGATCGAAACGGACAGCGGCTGCCCCAAAAAGCGCTTCTCTGCCACCCTCCGCCTCGGAGCCCGAACCTCGATATCCAGCAACGACCGGGGACGGGGAGAAAAAGCAGCAAACGAGTAATTAGAAGTACCGTGATGCGCCGACACGGAGCCTCCCCTGTAGGAACAGGGACGCCCAAACTCATCGCACCGCTTTCGGCTCCCACCCGACGCCTCGGCGGGGAGACCGCAGGTTTGCATTCGGTTTTTCGCGACCTGCTTTGGCACCCAGAGTGGAACATTGATTTATTAATCACTCCACGCACCCACACGGGGTTGGGCAGCGAGGTGTCCGCCGGGTCGTGGCTGGAAAAGGCCGTCGGGGCCGCGCTCCGGGCTGCCTGGGGCCGCCTGCCCGGCGGAGCCGAGCCGGGCCGGGCCGGGCCGGGCCGGGAGAACCCGATGCGGGGCAGCGGGAGGGCGCGCCCCCGGCTCTGCCCCGGGGGACCGTCCATCCGAGGGGAACATTAGGATGTGAACGATGAGGAAGGGTTGGAAACGTGCGATCAGACCCTGCCGGGAGTGGGGTTTTTGCCCCGTCCCGGATCGCAGTGTCACCTGTTGCTGCCAAGGGCTTGGGGAACCGGGGTGCGCCTTGTTTAACAGCGAAACGCGATCTGGTGGCAGAGGAGCCGCCGTGGGTCTGGTGCTGCCCGCAGCCCCCAGCGGCCCCCCATGGGCGCTCTCCCGGCCCGGGGACGCTGCCTCTTGCCCCCCCCTGCTCCCCCCCGTCTGTACAAGGAGCCACGGGCCGGTAAAAGGGGAAGGACGGAGCCCACGGGGAGGCTGCACCCGCACGGGAAAGCCCCGCAAAGGCGGCGTGGGGGGCAGCGCGGGTGGGAGGGAGAGCCGCGGGTGGGCTGGGGCGCGGGCGGCGGAGGTGAGGGCTGGGGACCCCAACAGAGCTTCGGAGGTCGCTTTTTGGGGGGAAGCAGGAGGCACCTGGGACTTCTCCAGGGCTGTTTCCGCTGCGTGTGGCCTGATGGCAAAAGCTGGTTGGGCTGAGGTTGGTTGGGCACTTATGCCCCGGGGGGGTCCGGCAGCCCGGGCCAGGGTGCTGGGCTCTGGGCAGGAGCTGGGCCACAATCCTGCAGGGCAGGGGAACCGCGGGGCCCGGGGGGTCCTCGCCGCTCTCTCCCCGGGGAAGAGGGGAGACCCCCCCGGTGCGGCCGGGTGGGCGATCCCCGGGGTCCGACGGGAGGTGGACAGAGCTGGAAAAACCCTGCGGAGAGCGGCAAAGCAGCTCCCAGTGACGCCGAGATGAAGCGGGAGAGACTGGAGAGACAGAGAAAGAGGCAGATAAAAGCAAAGAGGGAAAGAGAGAGGAAAGAAAAATAGAGAGAGGTAAGGAGAAAAAGAGGGAGAAAAGGTGATAAACAGGAAAACAGAGAGGGAAGAAGAGAGAGAAGCAAGAGAGGAGAGAGAAAGTGAGAGATGGAGAAAGGGAAAAGAGAAATAGAGCAATAGGGCGAAAGAGAAAACAAAGTGAGAGAGAAGGAAAGAGAGAAGGAAAGAGAAAGAGAGAAAGAAAGAGAAAGAAAGGAGAGAGAGAAAAAAAGAAAGGAAAAAAGAGAGAGAGGGAAAGAGAGAAAGAGAGAAAGAGAGAAAGAGAGAAAGAGAGAGAAAGAAAGACAAAAAGAGAGAGAGAGATAGAAAGAGAGATAGAGAAAGAAAGAAAGAAAGAAAGAAAGAAAGAAAGAAAGAAAGAAAGAAAGAAAGAAAGAAAGAAAGAAAGAAAGAAAGAAAGAAAGAAAGAAAGAAAAAGAGAAAAAGAAACGGAGAGAGAAAAAAATTGAAAGAAAAAAAAAAAACCTAGAGGACAAGAAAGTGGAAAGAGGAGGAAGAAAGAGAAGAGCGGTGCCCCCGGTGCGGGCTCTCCCCGCGGCCGCCCCACGCAGCGGCCCCGGCAGCGGCCCCTGGGCCGAGGGGCAGCCGGAGGGGCGAGCGCGGGGCCCTTCCCCACCGCAGGCATCTCCGGGCGCGTTCCGAAAGCTCGGACTTCATTTCCAGGGCAATTTTGCTGCGGCCGAGTCGGCTGCGACAGCTTCTCCCTCCCTCCCCGTGCTGGAAACCGGGGTTTTTCTTAAAAACCTCGTTTCTCTACTTTCTGAGCCGGGAAAGGAAAGAAACGAAAGGGAGACGGGGAGGGGAAGAAGATGCTGGTTGCAGCTATTTTCCACAGTTAGGAGGGGGGAAAGTGTTTTCAGGTCGGACACCGGGGCACGGGGAGACTGGGCGTTATTATTAAATCTTAAATCCACCGTGAAAACGAGAGCTTCTCCGCAGTAGCAGCGAAACGGCCAGGCCGGCAACGGAGAAAGCACCGAGCTAGGGGATGAGATGCTCTTGAGACTTAAAGGTAGTTTCCATAATCCAGGTTCATTTATTTTCATTCGGGGCTGCGAGGAACTCGAAAGAGAAAACCAAAAAAGCTACCGGGGAAAGGAATAAGAACTTGACCTTCCCCAGTTCTCCCCATCGGCAGTGATGGAGAGCAGAAGGCGCCAGGGGAGGAGGCAGGGGGCGAGGACCGGGCCGGGGTCCCGGCACCCCGCAGCCCGCACCCGGCGGCTCGGAGCCGCCCCGCTCGGCTCAACACGGGCTCGGCTGAGCGAAAAGAGAAAAAGAAATTGTCCCCCGTCCCGGCGGGGATATTCCGGGACTGGATAGTTGTTTGTTTTTGTTTTCTGCCCAGATAATGAGAGGAGAACCCGCTGATTTTTCCGCCCAGCCGTGCCCGCTGCTCCGTCTGCGCACACACGGAGAGCTGCGGCGGGACGGACACGCACAGAGCACCGCGGTTTCGTTACAAGCCCTTCGTCGGACGCACAGAAAGGAGAGGGGGCACATTAAAAAAATACATAAATAAATTCCTCGGATGTACGAGCAAGGCCGGCGAGAAAAGGGGGTGGGAACCGCATCCCCCCCAAGCCCTGCTCGGGAACAGCGAGAAGGGGAGAAGGGAAAAACCCAAACCGGCGGCAAAGGATCGGGCCCTGCGGCCGGTGCGGGGCCGCCGGCGGCCCGGCTTCGCTCGGGTTTTTCACGGGCAAATATCCACCGAAAGCAACAGCAAGAACCGGAGGGATTCGCCTGCATCTTCCGGAGGGGAGGGAAGGGAAATGCCAGGTCGCCTTTTTGGCCAGGGACCCCCAAAGCAGCGACTGCAAGAGCTAATTATTTTCCTTTCAGTGCTCGGTTATTGCTGGTGTCCTCCACGCCTCCCCCAGTAAATAAATAAAACCCTCCTTTAGGCAGCGAGGCGTGAAAAATGATCCTCGCTGAACGCTTAAAAATAATGTCCCGTGAAGATCGGAGCTGCGGAGCCAGCCAGCCCCGTAATTAGGAGCCATTATCCGGCCTGCCTCGCCGAGGCAATATTTCCCCTGCACAACCTTAGCCGAGCCCGGCGAAGAGTTCCCGGCCCCCCAGGAGCCGTCCCGGGCCCTTTCCTGCCGCCCCCGGCTCCGGGGGGGAGCGGATTTTGGGGAATTCCCACCGATCCCCCCCCCTCCCCGGCTCCCCACTCATCGCAGATATTTGCAGGCGGCGGCGTTTTGTCAGGGAGGGGGGCACGCAACGAGCTCGGGTGCTTTTAGGGGAATTTAGGGGGGGGGGGGTGAAAAATAAACTGAAATCAAAACACCGCCTGAAGTTAGAGCCGCTTGGGGATGTTCCCCACCACCAGCAAACAACGGCGCCGCCGATTGCAGATCCCCCGCAGGCCCGGCAGAGCCGAGCCGAGCCCGGGGGGGTCCTCCCGGGGGTCTCCCGGTTCGGGGGAAGATGCCCCTGGACCCCCCCCCCCCAGCTCAGCGCCCACCCCGGCCGGCGCCCGCGGCTCCCAAGCCCGCGAATGGCTCCGCAGCGGCGGCACCCGGGGAAGGTGTCCCAGCCCCAAAACCACCGAGCCCCCTCCCCGTCCGTGTGGGGCAGGGGGGGGATCTCCGGGGAAACAGCGGTTCCCTGCCGAGAGACCCCCCCACACACACCCCCCCCGCTCCTCCAAAAGACGAGACCACCGGCTTGGAGGACCCCTGCTTGGGCGAGCCGCGGAGTTTGGTGCCCGCGGGCGCCGGCTGCGATTTCTTAGCCCATTCCTCGCATCCCCCGGCTCGTCTTCCTCCCGCACACGCTCAGCGAACAAATCAGCCCCCCCCCCAAAAAAAAAAATGAAGGGGGGGGAAAAAAAAATCGCTACTTTATATTAAAATGTGCCGCCCCCCCCCCAGCCGCACTGCAACCACCCAGGCTCAGCGCACATCGCTTTCTTCCCTCGGCTCCCGTCTCCTCAAAGCAGGCTCGGTTATTAAAGGAGGCTGAACAAAGATAGCCGAGAGCAGCTATCAGCGCATTTTAACTTCATCAAAGACTTCGGGGGAGAGGGAGAGGAGGGGTCTGGCACCTTCCAGTAATGAGCTTGTCAGGAACACCCCTGCCAGAGCAATTGAACAATTTGCGCGCAGCAAAAGAAAAGGAGCCGGGAGGGAGGGAGGAAGGGGAAATGCTACAAAAGCCCCTTCAATTTCCAACCATGTGCTTGGCAATCTGGAAAATAGATTCATTGGCCTCCTCTTTTCTCCCATGTCGAGTCTTGTAGCCCCTTTTGTAGGAGCTGGACATGAAAGGGAGACAACCAAGTGCCGGACACGAAGATCGCTTTTCAAAAGCAAATGTGTGTGAAGCGGAGATGTGAGACCGCTCGCTGCGGGGAGGCGGCACGCTCGGGAACAACATCAACAAACTGCGCGGAGCTTCGGGGTGGCACAGACAGGGGCAGGAAGGGGGGAGAAAAAAGGAGGGGGGGAGAGAGAGAGAGAGAAAAGCAACGCCGCCCCCCCACACCCCCCCAACCGGCGCACACCGCCCGGCTCCTGCCTGCGCCCGGCGGGCCCCGCACCGAGCCCCGCACCGAGCCCCGCACCGGCTCCGTGCCCCCGCTGCCCGCCTCGGCCGGCTCCGCTTTGCTCTGCCTCCTCCTCCTCCAGCTCGCTCGCTGCTGGGGCTGAAAGGCCTCGTATTCGTTAGCTCGGGGTCCCTGCCAACAGCCAAACCGAACAGCGTTTGGTCCCTGTAAATAAATAAAAATAAAAAAAAAAAAAGGAGGGGGGGGGCGCTTAAAGATGTTTATTTACTCTGCAAAGTCGTTGCAAAATTTAGGCGGAGATCAGGTTGCATTCGGTCATTCAAACGCTGCGGGCCCGAGGGGGACGTGTGTGCACGGCGGGGGGGGGGGGGGGAACCCTCCAACTCCTTTTCTCCTGGGTCAACTTTTCCAAAGGAGCCAAAGGCACGCGGAGCGGGGAGAGAGGGGCCAGCCACCTTCCTCCGGCCCCCACCGCCTCCCCCGGCCAAGGCATGGAAAGGAGCAGGGCTTTAGCGAGCAGCGGCGCGATGGGGGGGGGGGGGGGGACACCAAAAACCGACCAAAGAAACAAAACCAAATCCAAAATCTTAGGGGGGGCCCTTCCCTCGCCGCCCGTGGAGAGGGACCCAAAGCGGGGACCCCCCCCCCCCTCCGGCAGCCGGAGCAGCGAAACTCGCTGAATTTCGCCAAAGCCTGGGAGCCCCTCGCTTCCCCGAGGCCCGAGCGGGGCTCTGGGCTCTCAGCGTGACAAAGGACATCGCAAAGAACCATTGGGATTTTTTTTTTCTTTTTTCTTTTCATTTTTTTTTTTTAACCAGGTCACAAACATTTATTAATTTACACCACCGGCGGACAAAATTCTGTTGCCTTTTCCACATCAAATTATTCACAGATTCTCTCAATAAAATAAGATATGACGGATGCACAACCAGTGAAGAGTAAACTGGACTCCGCTCATTAGCTCCCGAATAATCTATATACAAATAATTACCGATACACCAAAAACCCACGCGTGGAGGGGGTGGGAAAAAGGGGATTAAAAAAAAAACAGTACGGGAATTCTCCTAACTTCCTGACGGATCAGATTTTTTTAAACGTGCATTTGAATGTCTCATTGAAAAAAAAAAAAAACACGCAGTCCTGAGTTTCACCGACTTTTCTTTTCCTTAAAAGTAAAGAAACCCTAAACAGTGCCTTTTAAAACCAAAGCTTCAAAGAAACTGCAAAATAAGATGGAGCCGTTCAAACATTTTCCTTGAGAGAAGGGGCGAGAGGGACACCCCCGGCAAAGCCGCCCGCGAGAGGGGCCGGGGACACCGAAAGCGGGCACGTCCCAAAGTCCCCCCGCGGGCTGCATCTGGGGACCCGGCGGAAAAGCCCCGCAGCTCTCAAAGAAAATATTTCGGACCCTAAAACCGTTCCTTTCTCACCCCCCAGACCCCTTTTTCCCCTCCCTCCCCCCCGCAAGACGTTGCTCGCCCAGGTCCCAGCTTATGTTACGGCCGCTTTCGGAATACGCTTTGGCGCTTGCGGGATGAAATATTGTTATTTTCCCCCTCCCGGTTTTCCTTTTTCATTTTTCTTTCTCTTTTTTTTTTTTTTTTTTCCTCTCCGAGGAAAGAGACACAAACTGATCTGGATGCCACAGAGCCTGGAAATAAAGTTTTTTTAAAAAAAAAAAAAAAAAAAGAGGAAATATTTCCTACCTTAAAACACAACAGGAGGAGGTTGGGGGAAAGGGGGAGAGCGGGGCAGAGGGAAGGGGAGAAGATCGGAGAGGAGAGCCGGGCAGGGGCCGTTTGGTTTGCGCCTCTCCCCCCCCCAACCCCCCCCCCCAACACCTCCTCCTCCCCTTCCCCTCTCCTGGCCGGAGCCCGCTTTAAAAATGACAGCTGCTAAGGTTTGTGATTTTACTGGAAAAGTTCTGCGCGGGCTGCAGGAGCGGCTCGTGTGCCAGGCCGACCTGGGGCTGCGCCGGGGCCAAGGCGGGGCTGAGCATGGCCAGGACCGGCGCCGGGGGGCCCGCCTGGCCCGCGGGGTAGGGCGCGGCGGGCGCGGCGCTGGGGTTGGTGCTGGGCGGCGGGGGCACGGCCCCCCCGATGATGTTGTCTATGGAAAAAGAGGGCCGGGAGGGGTTGCCGTTGCCTCCGCCGCCGCCGCCGCCGCCGCCGGCAGCGGGCGAGGGGTCCGGCTTGAGGGTCTGCAGCAGGGCGGCGGGCAGGGCGGTGGGGCTGAGCTGGGGGTGGTAGAAGGATTTCCTGCAGTTCAGCTCGCCGCCCAGGAAGGAGGGCAGCCCCGAGGCGGCGGAGAAGACGGAGGCGGCGGGAGGCGGCGGAGCCGGTAACGGGCAGTGCGGGGCCGGGAAGGGGAAAGCCCCCGGGGCGCCGCCGCCGGCGGGGTGGTGGTGGTGGGGCGGGGGGTAGCCCTGCAGCTGCAGGCCGTAGTTGTAGCCGTAGTGTCCGTAGGCGAAACCGGGCAGGAAAGCGGCGGGGTCGGCGGCCCCGGCCCGCAGCAGCAGCTCGGGGTGCGGCGGGTGCAGCTGCTGCTGCCGCTTGAAGCGCTTCCTCCGGCGCAGGAAGCTGCCGTTGTCGAACATGTCGGCGGACTCGGGGTCCAGCGTCCAGTAGTTGCCCTTGCCCGGGTTGCCGGGCTCCCGGGGGATCTTGACGAAGCAGTCGTTGAGCGAGAGGTTGTGGCGGATGCTGTTCTGCCAGGCGGGGAACTTCTCCCGGTAGTAGGGGAAGCGGCCGCTGATGAACTCGCAGATCTCGCTCAGCGTCAGCCGCTTCTTGGGGCTCTGCAGGATGGCCATGGTGATGAGGGCGATGTACGAGTAGGGCGGCTTCACCAGCGGGTTCTTCCCCCCGCCGCCGCCGCCGCCGCCTCCTCCGCTGCCTCCCCCGCCGCCTCCCCCTCCGCCGCCGCCGCCGCCGGCCGTCGCCTTGTCCCCGGGCGCGGTGCCGCGGGCGCACGCCGGCTCCGAGCCGCCGGCGGGGGACAGCCGCTCCGGGGACCCCCCCGTGCGCCCCTTGGCGGCCCCGCTCCGCGGCAGGGCGAGCCCCAGCGGATCGCCCTCGTCCTCCTCGTCGTCCTCCTCGTCGTCTTCCTCGTCGTCGTCCTCCTCGTCCTCCTCGTCCTCGCTGTACTTGCCCCCGTCCTGGGGCGGGCCCACCACGTCGATGTCCGCGTCCTCCACCTCGGAGAGCGGCTCTTCCTCCGGGGAGCGCTCGGACATGATCCCGCAGCAGCTGCCGCCGCCGCCGCCTCCGCTGCTGCTGCCCAAAGTCATTGTTGGGAGGCCGGGGAGGGAGGCCGGGCTCCCCCCCCCACCTAGCGGCGGTTCCCGGGATGGGCCCGGGGCCGTGCCGGAGGGGCTGAGGCCGCCGCCGGGACTCCGAGCCCCGCTTCGCCGCCGCTCCGAGCCCCGCTCGGCCGCGCCGCTGCTGCTGGCGGGGCCCCGGCACGGCTGCGGGGTGGTGGCTGCCGAGGGAGGGGCGGCCGGGGGGGGGGGGGGAAGGACGGGACGCGGGGCAGGGGGAGGAGGGACGGGCCGGGACGCCCGGGGGCCGGGCAGGGAGCTGGAGAGCGGCGGTAATAAATAATAGCGATAATGATGATAAAGGGAGAGAGGGAGAGACGGGGGAAAGGAGGGGGGGGAAATAATCTGTGCGTGTGTAAAGTGTGTGTGGGGGGGCGGCGGGTCTTTGGGGGGGTGGGGGGGGGACGGAGGGAGGGGAGGGGGGCGGGGGAAAAGGGAGGGGGGAGGGCAGAAGTTGGGAAGGCGGCTCCCCCCCTCCCCACCCCTCCCGAGCCGGGACCCGGTGGAAACGTTCCCACTCTGCGCCTCCTGCGAGCGGCTCCCCAGGCCTTTATAGGGCCGCCCCGGCATCACGTGGAGCCCCCAGCCCCGGGGGGGGGCCGCGAGGGGCTCCCGGCCCGGCCCCCCCCCCGGTGGGGATGCTTTCGAGGAAAGGCGCAGCCCGCTCCCCCGGGACCCCGGTCACGGCCGGCCGGGATAGGGGGTGTGGGACGTAGAGCCCCCCCCGCCCCGCACCTCCAGCCGTGCCGGAGGCTCGCAGGGTCCTTTAGGGCCGCCTGCCACCCTCGCCCCCCCGACGGCCGCCCGGCCCCGGGGCTGGGGGCTGCGCCGGCGGGCCCCTCTGGGGGGACCCCGAATGAATGTGGGGGTCCCCGCTCCCCTTCTCCTCGGTCTGACGTCAGAGACACGTCAGAGCCACGTCACCGGGCACCCAGCACGCCGCCTCCCCCGGGGGGGTCCCGCGGGCTGCCCCCCGCCGCAGGGCTGCCGGGGCCCGGCAGGTGCGAGGAGCAGCCCCCGGCGACCTCTCGCCCCGGGAGGTAGCCACGGGTGCCCGCAGGGTGCTGGGACAGTGCCCGAGCCCCGCATCCCCTCCCGACGGGGCTCCCCGACCCCGTGCCGCTGTCCCCCCCCAGGCACCCCGGGGGAGGGCAATCCCCCCCCCATCCTCCTCCTCCTCCTCCCCGGCCTCCAAAAGCCTCTCCGCTGCCTCCCTGCCTCCGCTCGCCCCGAGCTGCAGCATCCCCCCGACGACAAGGCCCCGGGGGACACGGCCGCTGTCACCCACCCCTCGGCCCGGGGGGGGGGGGGAGCCGTGCCAGCCTCCTGTCCCCGTCTCGCACGGGTTTTTGCTCGGAGAGCGAGCACGGAGCCCCGCTGCTTTTTCGGGGGTCTCCCTCCCCCGGATTTGGGGGATGCGCGAGGAGGGAGAGAGGGGACGGGGATGCCAAAAAGGGGATGCCAAAAAGTCCTTCAGGTGCCACACGGGTGTCACACGGGAGGAGGCCGGGTGGGTGCTCCGTTCGGCTCCTTCTTCCTGCCAGCAGCAACTGGCAGCTCCGTTCAGCCCTTGCAGCCGGGGGGCTGGTGGATGGGGGGGGTCTGTGCGGCTCCCCCCCCCCCCCCCCCCCCAAGGCCGCGCTCAGCACTGTGAGAATCTGCGGTGATGGATTGCCAGGCGCTGCTGTTAACAGGTGCGAGCATTTGGTGATAAAATCTCCAGCACTAATACCGGGGAGCCGGGCCAAACAGCTGCGCGGCCCCGCTTCCAAACGCCGGTCACAATTACTCAAAGCCTAACGACTCGGTGCGCCGGGGAACCCCCGCGAGCGGGCACCCGCACCGCTCCCGCACCCCTCCCGCTCCGGAGCCGCGGCCCCGGCCGCATCCTCCTCCCTCGCTGCGATCGGGCCAGGATTTCCCTGAACGGACGGAGAAAGCGGTGAAGAAGCGGGCGAAGCGGGCCGGGGGAGCTTTCCCGAGCCCTTTCACTTCTATACCCTTCCCCTGCCGACAACCTGCACACGCGCCCCCCTCTCCTCTCCTCTCCTCTCCTCTCCACGCGTGTGTACAGGCGGCTCTGTTCATTCTCCCTCGGCCAGCACGGAGAAAAGCCCCGGCTCCTCTCCATCTCTCCGACGGTCGCTGCTCAGCCTCCCCGTTAGGCAGCCCGGCGGCGAGGCGATGGGAAGAACAAATGGGAGAGGGGAGGGAAAAGAGCCGAGCCCGTTTCCATTTTTATTAAGTAAAATAATAGTTATGACTCCCCTACATAAACGAAAGTGTCATAAAAAATTCCGAAGCAGCTGCCAGAGATTTCGACCACACACACACACGAACGGGCGATTGAATTTCCACTCGGTGCCTTTCGGCGCGGAAAGGAGCCGCCGGGAGCTGCGCCTTGTGCCTCTGCGAGGGGAGCGCAGGGGACAGCAAAGGGACCAGAGGCTGGGGGCAGCAAAGGGACCGGCGGCGGGGGACAGCGGGCACCGGGGACAGCGGCACCGCCGCCCCCGTGCCCCTCAGGGTGGCTGCCACCAAAGCGCCCTGCCCCGAGGCCGGCCCCGCCAGGAAAGAGGGGCTCGAAGCGAAACAAACGGGTGGGGGGGGTGGGGGGGCTGTGCCGGGTCCCCCCCGCACCCTGCCCCGTCCCCATCCCCTCCCGGGAGGGCAGCGCCGGGAGCAGCCCCCGGGAAATGGGGGCTCGGGGGGAGCCGTGCGCCCCTGGGCGCCTCCGCATCCACCCTCGGCACCCGGAGCCCGAAAGTCCTCGTGGGGCCGGGGGGGGGGGGGGCATTAAAGGGCGGATTTTGGGGGGGGGGGATGCCACCGGTGCCTTGCACCGCTCCCCCCGGGCCGCCCCCCTCCGGCTGGGCGCATCCCGAGCCGCCGCCGCTCGCGGAGCAGCGCGTCCCCAGCAGCCGCTCCTGAGCCTATTTGGGCGCTTTTATAGGGGAAATGTCGCCCCAGCTGAGGTGGGGGGGAGTTGGGGGGGGGGGGGGGCAAAGGGAAGCGACAGCGGCAGAGCCCCCGTGCCCCCATCTGCCTGCGGCTTCTGCCCGCCGACTCGCCCCTAGCTTCGGCTTTGTCCCGCAAGATCGGCTGCGGGAAGGAATCAAAACGAGAAAAAGCACCGAAAACCCAACGGCCCGGAAACGGTTTGGGAAAGGGGACCCCCGGGGTGAGCCCAAGCGGCCGCTCGGGTCCCGCAGGCGGCCGCACGCTGCGGGCCGCGCCGCCGCCCCCACGGCCGGCCGCGGGTACCGGGGCCAGCTCCAAGCCCGGCTCCGTACGCGGGGTGCGGAGCGACGTGGGCTCCCGAAACGGCCCCGCGACCGACCGGTCCGAAAAGATGGGCTTTGTCACCTCCCCCCCGCCCCGCTCCCAGCCACGCAGGGTTTTTTTTTCCTTAGCGTTTGTCCCTGAGGCGGGTTTTTAATTTTTTATTTTTTTTTCTGCGCTCCTCTCCGGGACGTTTCGTTACGGGCAGCCTCCCGCCCGCCCCCCTGCCGCCCTAACCCGGCTCTGCCGTACATCCCGCGGGGAGCTGTGCCGCCCGAAGTGCCCGGCGGGGCGGACGGTCTCCAAAAAGTCTCAGCAGCGAAAAAAAAATAAATAAAAAAGACGGGGGGGGTGGGGGTGGGGGGGCGTCAGCCGAACAGCATTTTAATTCTAACCTTTAAACGGACTTTTCGCTGCCTGTCCCACCTGTCTGTCGGAGGTATTCCTATACCCTCCACCTCCCTCGGGCGGGGGGCTCCGGGCCGGCCGCAGCCTCCCCACGGGCTCCCCGTGCCCCCCCCCGGGGGCTCCACGCCGCCCCCGAGCCCGGAGCCCCCCGCGGGCTGCTTTTCCCCCACCCCCGACGAGGCACTGATTTTTTTTTTTTTTTCCCCACGGGGAAAACCTCGGTCCCTGCCCGCCCACCTGCTTTTTGCCCGAGGCTGGAGGGCAGGGCAGGGAGAAAGATGCCGCCGTCCCGGCCGGAGCAGCCCCCGGAGCTGGGGTTTATCAGGAGCAGAGCCCCCGGCCCCGCACCCTGCCCCCAGACCCTCGCGGAGGACCGGTTGGGTTTGCAGGGCAGACCCGTTCTTGTTTCCTCTGCCTTTTCTTTCCTTTCTTTCCTTTTCCTCTCAAGTCGTTTATGCTGATGAGAACCGCATCCACAAGTCCCCCAAGGCTCCGTGATGGATTTTCTGTATTACCTCGTTATCAAGCTCAGCTGACCTCTAACTTCTCTGAGAACACGAACAAGACGGACCTGCTGCTGCCTGGGCTGCCCCAGGGGGCTCTTTTTCCACTTATGTGATTTCCTTTGATATTATTTCTCTTCTTTCCATATCCAAGGCTCAGACCTTCAGTGCTCCCTGCAGCTCAGCCTCCTTTTTTGCCAGCCCCTTATTGCCAGCTCCCAGTTTGCAGGGCTCGGTCGGCTCGCCAGGAGCTCCTGGCGCAGGAAGGTGGCCGGGGACGGTGGTGCCAGGTAGCGCAAGGTGCACAAAACTCCCAGCCTGGAGACCACCGATGCCAAGTACCTACAGCTGCCCCTGCAGTGCTCAGATGTCGGGTATCTCCGTTTCATTGACTCGCATTTTCAAGCCCAGATGTCCCAAAATCCACGCCAAAAAAAAGGCCTGGATTTCAGGTGAAGGCTTCCCCAGGTGCCCCCATGTGCAGGGCTGAGCGTCCTCATCACACACACGCACACAAACACACATGTATTTAGGTACTGGGATCTGAGTTTAGGACCTCAGCTTTGGACTTGCAGTCCAACAACGCTGCCTGCTGCTCCGTATTCGTTACCAATCCCATCCCACATGGACCTGAAGCCCACCAGGCAAGCCCGCATGCAGCTTAACTGATTAACCCTGGCTTGGCGTAAGCTTTTTCTTCATGCTGTTCTTCAGCAATCTGACATGAAAAGGGACGGATACACACACACACTTCCATGACTCAGAGGAAGGCAGTGATTTCAAGCCGTAAAGCACCAGGTGTGCTTTTGAGACTCACCAAATCCAGCTCTCCTGGTTGCCATAAAAAACACATTAGCCAAAGGCTGATGCATGTGGAAGGCAATTATGCTCTGGCACATGGCAACATGTACAGAACAGCCTGGTAACAGTGCCTACCACACGAGGGAAAATATCCCTGTGAAAACAAGCCTGCTAAATCACTTCATTCTTCCCCGAATCCCCTGAAAATAAAAGGGAGGATTTTTGGGGGGGAGGGAGATCCGTGAGGGAGGGAATCACGTTTCCCAAACGTAGGCGCACCGTGCAAGACCTGATGTAAATGACTGGGTTCACGCAGACGTAGTAAGCTCTGAGGAGGGCTCCTAGTCCAGGTTTCCACGCCAGCACCTGACCATGCCAGAAGTGCTCAGGTAGCTCTTGCTGCTGAGTCCTCTGCAGTCAGCAGCCCCAGTGCCCACCTCACCCACACGGGTCCACAAAAGCCCACTTGTGCCTTGAACACCAGCTGAGGACCCTCAACATGGGGACAGGAGCGGGCGGGGAGAAGGTCTTCAAAGGAGAAAATTACTGAGAAGGTGGAAAATTACTGAAATGTGGCTTGACTGGGAGAAAAAATGCTTGACTCCTTTTTTTAATTATTTTTTTCCTGCATGGAATAAATGGCTGAGGATTGCCTTCTTTGTGGCCGGAAGCATCCAGCACTTTCCAGAAGGGGATGAGGTTGGGGTGAATCTTGTAAAAGATCAGTCCTGCACACGCATGCTGATATCTACAGATGCGCCTGCAAAGAGGCTTGTAGATACATTTTGCCTCTTGACTTCAAATAAAACTGTGCTTCTGTCGGCTGGCAGCTGTGATGTTCCTACCGCACAGGAGTAATGCCCAGGGTCCCTTTCCTCTACTCCCACCTTGAGAAGGAGCTGAATAAACAGCTGGAAAAAGTCTGTGGCCTGAAGGCTGCTGAGGGAGGGGAAGTACCTCACTGTCTCACCTGATGCCATGCAGAGAAGCAGAGGCAGAGCCAAACGCCCTAACCCCTGGCCCCTCATCCAGCAGGGGACAACCAGGTAGAAAAGAGGCCGTGCAGGCGGTGGGCGTTGCATCTGGGCCAAACGCCATCAAGCAAAAATACCAAGCTGGGAAGCACCAACACAGCCCCGGCCGAAGGTCTGCAGTGGGGTGAATCCCAGCCTGGCTCCAGCACCTCCACACCTCTAGCTCTGGCAACCAAAGCTAAGCCTTGCTTTGCTGTGGGACTTCGTGGCAGCGCCGGTGTGGCCGCAAGGGGCAGTTCTCCAGCCCTATAAAATAGGTGCGCAGCAGGTAAAAGGGACGCGCCGGATAAAAGGGACATGCAAGAAACCCACCCCTGGCATTCTGGGGTGTGAGCTTCTCCTGCACTTTTCTCTAAACCATCAGACGCAATTGCTGCCCTGAGCTGCACAGAGGATGCGAGAGGAGAAGCCTGGCAACGCGCAGATTAAAATTAATCCGGCCGCTCTGGGGGCGTCGAAGCTTCACACGAGGAAGCCGCGCTGCTCGGGTGGAAGATGCAGCACCAGGGGGTGCGGGAGGAAGGGCAGGGCTGCTGTTTCACGTCTGGGTTTGCAGTTCTTGGGAAGACCCGATCCGTGCGGGATGGACGCGCAGCGTCACCCAGCCAGCCGCATCCCACTGACGCTTACTTCGAAATTCCTTTTTTTATTATTATTATTTTTTATTACAGTTCTCCAGGTGCCTAGACCCTGAGATCTAACTGCATTAGGAGGGCAGGAGGTGTCGGGGCACCCTGTCTGCTCCCTGCTGCAGGGGGACGCGGGCTGGCTGAGCGCTGTGCCCGCGCCTTTTTACTCCCCAGCAGGCTGCCGGGGGCTTCCTTCCCTCCCAGCGCAGAGATAAGCGTGCCACCTAGAGGAAATCCCCTTCACTGCCAGCACTGGCAGCCGAAAATTATCCAATAAAGAATAATTAACCTCTGGCATGGGAGAAAATCCTCCTCCCGTGCCCTGCAGCAGCTCCGGGCGGCCGCACAGGCACGTTGCGGAGGGATGGCGATGCACCGAGGGGCCCCGGCGAGCGCTGCGGGGCCAGCCCACGGCTTCCCGTACCCCGTGCTCTCTGCCATCCCTGCCTCTGAGAAACGGGCTGCACGTACCGCAGGGCGAGGGGATCACGTATGTATCATATAATGCCCTCCAGTGGCAGCCAGCAGCAGTCCCAAGCCCACGGGTGGCGGTGCCCGAGCTGCAGGAGAAGGGGGACGGTGGCGGCGTCACCTCCTGGCCCAGCAGCTCCCACCCCGTGGGGCCCGGGCACTGCTGGGGATGGAGCTCTGACCCCACGCAGGGCAGATCCACATCTGCACATCGTTCCCAAGGAAAAAATCTCCTTGGTGCTTAACTTGCCAGGCTGGCCACGGGCACCCTCACCGACCCATCAGGCGCCCGCGGGGCTGGGAGATGCGACGCGGGAGCAGGCGGGGCAGCAGGTGCCACAGACCTGGTGTCCTCTGTGATTTTTCCCCGCACCTCCCCTGCCCGCGCTGCTCCTCACCACCTCGTGGCCGCCGTGCCGCTGCCGCTGTCCCCGCGGCCGGGCGCAGTGCTCGTACGGAGCGAAGGGCTTCACGGCACCGCGCGGGAAGCTCGCGCGCTTTGCAGGCCTCTTATTTCCTGCCGTGGCCGAGAGGAGCCTAGTTGTAATAAAACTCTGGGCTCCGATCCTACAAACACTTATGCCTAAGCTTAACTCTAAGCACGTGAGCCGTCAAAGGGGACTATTCATGTGCTTAAAATTTAAGCATGTGCTTAAGCGTCTGCAGGCCTGGAGTCTGTCAGCGCAGGGATTTGTGCGCTAAGCCCATATTCTGGGTCATTATCCTTTTCATGTCTTCTCTGGCATTTCAGAAGATGCTTCAAAGGGGAATTTTCAGGTTCTTCAATAAACTTTGCCTTCCCAAGCAGCCTGGATTCTTGCCTATTCTATGGGGCGATTCTCCTCCGCTGCACCCCCTCCCCCTGTCAGCGATAATCCTGTGCTATTTCATGCTTGGCCAGACAATTAAGCCCTCTTGCTGCTTGGCTCTGTCTTTGTTATGTATAATTGTTCCAAATAATTAGCCACTATTGCACGCTACTCTGAAACTACTTTGTATTGCAATTATACTTAGAGGGCGAGCATCAGCTGAGGGAGAACCCAAGCAGCAGACAGCCTGGAAAAGAAAGGGCTGGGGGGAGATGGATGCGCGCCTAAAGCAGCACCGCAGGACAGCCGAGGGTCGGGAACAGATAAATGGTGCTTGGGGATGGTCCACAGCTGGGGAGGTCTGGCCAGGAGAGCGGAGGGTGGGCTGCGGGACCTCGTCCCGGGTGTCACCTGGCTGCCACCTCGTGGTGCTGGCTCTGGTGCAGCAGGTAACGCTGCGGTGACCGCCTTGGCCATCTCTGTGCGACGGGAATGCAAAGCTGCTCCGGGATGTGTTCGGGGGCTGGCAGCAAAACGGTCCCTAAATGTGTCCGTGGGTAGTTCTGGGGGGTGAAACGTGTGGTTCCCAAGGGTTCGGCAGCCTTCTCTTTGCTCGCCAGCAAGCTCGTCGCACAGTGGACAAGCGCCAGATGGGATGCTCAGAAGAGTTACCTCTCTACATGAAGCATCTTTTTTTAAATGAAAACGCGGTGGTGCAGCACGGTCACCCTATTATTACTCCGTCTCTGGTATTTCAAGCAGGGAATGTCTGAGAAGGATATAACCAGGCACCTGGGTTGGTGTGAGCTGTGCTGGTCAGTTAATTCCTCTGCCGAAACTTGGGGCCTGCCCCGAGCAGGGGCACTTCAGCAGCCCCAGTGCACAGACTGTGAAATAAACGGCCCTGGATGCTGTCCCCAAAGCTTGTCGGTGTTACACCACCTGTGCTCGGGCTCTGACGCTTTGCTGCCCAACCTCAGCCTTCCTTGTCGGGTGCTGCAAGAGCCAGGCCAGCCACCCACACCCTCTGCATGGCTCATTTCAAACAGCCTGCGACAAGGTGCAGACAAGTGCTCCTTCACCCCTGCCCCCTCATCTTCCCCGAAGGGCCCGATTTACTGCTGTATTTCCACTCCTATCCCTATTTTTCCTCCAGGGGGGCAGCCCATCCAGTTCTCTATCCCGTCCCCAGCAACGTCCCGCAGCGAATGCTTAGGAAAAGGGTAAAGGAGAGTGTATCCGGGGAAATCCTTTCTCAGCTTTGGTGTTCGGTGCTGTGGGGGTTCCCCAACCCGCCGTGTTTAGCGGTGACCCTCCCCGAGCAAACCCCATCCCCTCCTGGTCCCGGCCGTGCCCCAAGCCCCTGTCCCGACTAGGACAGCCCCCAGAGGGCCACAGGCGGAGCCCCCCCGTGTCCCCCTGCCCATTGTGGGGACGACGGCGACGATCCGGGTGCCCCCTTGAGCCCCCCCCCCCCCCCTCGGTCGCCGGCCGGGAGCGGCTTCCCAGGGCTTTCCACTGGAGGTCAGTGTTGGCCCGAGCACGGCGCCTGCCGCCCCGGCCACCTCGCCCCTGCCACGGCGGGTGACAGACCCCCCCCCCCGCCCCCCCAGCCCGTGCCGTGCCCCCTGTCTGTCCCCTGTCCTGTTTCGTTACGAATTCGCCATCGGCCGGCGGAGCCCACCTCTGCCGGTCCCGCGGCACCCATCGCCCCATCACCGGATGGCCCTAACGGCTCGGTCCTGACCTTTTGGTCCCTTTTGGGGACCGAAGCTGCTGGCCGTCTCCGAGTGGTGTGCGCGCAGGACAGAGCGTCGCAGGGAATAAAACCTCCTGTCCTTCTGACCTACAATTCCCAGCACTGGGACTGCCAGCGGACACCTGGCAGCACCCAGCCAAAACCCAACCCCACCGGAGGGACCCACGGGTCCTCCAGGAAACGTGCTTCTAAAATTTCACCTCATGCGTTCGTTTGCACCCAAGTGGAAAAACGGTATTAGCAGGTTGGGAATAGCGCCTGAAAAGAGCACTCGGCATTGCTTGTTTTAACCTGCGGGGAAGCAGCAGGCATTTGGGGCACGCACGAGGTGAGCAGAACGCCGCCGTACGCAGGCACCCCCGGCAGCCTGGCCGGACCTCCCCGGGCAGGTTTCCGAGAGAAAAACTGCTTTAGCTGTCAAAGGGGCAGCAAACCTCGGTTACGTGGCTCCCAGCATCCAGGCTGAGCGACCTGAATCCTGTCCAATTTTCCACGGCATCCTCCGAGGAGCCACCTGCGGCACGTTTGATCCCAAAGCACCACGCTCCTTCCACGACAGCGAAGAGCAGAGTTTAGTCTCTGGCTTTTTGGAGTAAGATGGGGACGGTTCTGACTGCCACGACTTAATATCACCTGAACTCCCTGGCTGCTGCTAAATAAAGAGGAGGGGGATTTCAAAGGAGACTTGGTTTCACAGCCAAAATCTGTGTGATAATTGCTCCTGTTTCATTCAAATCCCTCTTATTCACCGAGCAGGGACACTGAAAAGACACTAAAACAGACAAAGGACGCAGGTATAAACTTTACAAAGCTTAAAACTACTCTGTCCCAGCAAGGCTTATGCTTTACATGACACTTTAATCCTACTCATTTGCTAGATTCACCCTAACTGTAAACAAAGCTTTGAAACGAAAGCTTAAAAGCCTAGCTGGGATACATTAAGTTAACCAAGAAGACACTCTTAAGGCATTAGTTTAATGACGATCCCAATACGAGTGCCAGAGGTTTGTGCATGCGGGGATTAATATCTGCAGGGAGAAGAAGAAAAGGGGTTTGTTCCCCGTGCTTTC
Source organism: Anser anser (assembly GCF_964211835.1). Classification (NCBI taxonomy): domain Eukaryota; kingdom Metazoa; phylum Chordata; class Aves; order Anseriformes; family Anatidae; genus Anser; species Anser anser. The sequence continues at coordinate 23,466,540 of NC_139728.1, read as the reverse complement.
AGCCTCTTTGGCAACACAGGGCCCGCAGCGAGGGCGGCTGCCTGCTGCCTGCTGCCTGCTGCCTGCGGGCGCTCCGACAGCCTGAGCTCGAGCTAAAACCCAGCAGCACGGAAATCCCTTTCCAACACTCGCCGCTCACCCTGCAAGGCTCTGGGGGGACCGGGTCAGAGCAGGGGGCCAGGTATCCTAGCACCGAGCCCAGGGAGCTTCAGCATCACCTGCCCACCCCCGCCACCCAGCACCCATTGCCTTTAGCGCCGGAGCCAGGCCGTGCCCCGCTGCAGCCCCCGCTGCGCGCCGCAAGCCCCCCAGCTCCCAGCCCGCCGAGGCTGGAGGGAAGCCGGCGGACCCAGCACCTCAGCACGTGTCTGCTTTTGCCTGTAAAACACTGCAGGATTGGGCCCCGAGAGTGACTGTGAACCACAACAAGCATCCTTCCTACTGGCTGTCCTAGCAAGCGTGATTTCAGCATCCCCACTGCCCGCGCAGACAGACTGCGGCTCGTACAGGACAGCACTTCGCAGGCTTTCCGTCGGTGAAACATCTCTACCCATAGGTATCTTTCATAGAAAGCAGAAGTATTTTTGGGGGATAAGTTTTCTCACCCAGCCCTTTCCCAGCAGGGCTATCAGTAAGGGAGAAGCAGGAAGCTGCTGCTGGGAGCAGCGTGGGAGCTGAAAAGGAGGAACCAGAGGGAGCAGGAGCAGACCAGAGCCGGGAGGTTTTTACAGACAGGTGAAGCCCCGGTTTTAAGGAGACCAAGAGAAGAAAAGCATCTTCCTCCCTCCCCTTCCACCCTGACCCCGCACTCGGTTTTTACAACACACATGGAAAAAAAGGAATGAAAAGGCACAAGCAAGAGCTCCCACCTTGTGGGCAAAAGCCGACCCGTGGGGTTCCCACCCCGACATTGCCCCGCACACAGCTTTTGGTCACAGACATCGGCCGGGGGACGAGATGCTCGGGTCTGCACCGCCACCCCGGTGACACCCAGCTCCTCCTTAAGGACTGTGGGAACCGCTCTGCTTCAGAGGACCCCGGAGTGACGGGGAGAAATCCGTTGTTTTTACCTGGAGGGTGTTTAGACAAGAAAAGCTGAACCCAGCGGCGGGGAGTCCTGCCTCCTACCTGGCTGAGCGCTCTGGCTGGACGGTCCTATAAATAAAGAGCACCAGGCTGGGCCGTGAACAGATTGGGTTTTTAATCGATTTTGTGCCTAGGAAGGAAAGCTACGATCTCCTAACCTGGTGTGCTAAACCGGAGGTTTACCTGCGGGGGATTTCTCGGAGGGAAGACACGTTCCCTGCTGCACAGATGGAAACCATCGGGTCAAGTAAGAACAGCGCGGGCAAACCTCACAGCTCCCTTGTGATGACTGCATCCATCGCACAGCTCGGCCATGGTTAGCTCACATTCGCTTTTTTAAAAATCATAGTAAAATAGCTTTAAAAAGCATCACTAAAACCGTAGGATGAGGCGGTGTCGGACAGCAGCACGAGTCTGCCTTCCACCAGTCACAGGAGGAATGGATTTCCTCCAGGAAAGGCCTGGCTGGGGCCAGAGGAACAGCAGCGCTGGACACGTTGGAAGGAAAAGCTTTATTTTAAAAAAGTCCTTTCTAACAATAAAAGTGAATTTTAAAAATAGTAAAAAGAAGTAGTCAGGGTGAGTTTTTTCTTTTTTTTTTCTTTTTTCTTTTTTTTTTTTTTCCTACGGGGGAAGGAAAGGGTAAGCATCTTAAATATTCATTTAAAATCCAGTGAGTTGCTTTAGTAGTGATTTTTAGTAGATTTTTTTTTTTTGGTAGCTCATTCCAGTTATGGAGGAGGCACCCAGGGAAGAGAGAAAAAGCCTCGTTTTGGGACATTTTCTGCTCCCCGGGTTCCTGCCTGTCCCACCACACTCCGAGCTCCTGGGCGAGCTCTGCCTCATCCCGGGGTGCTGCGGGGTGCTCTGCTCCACCCAGGTGCAGCCGGGTGAGAAACAGACACCCCCGGGCACGGAGAGCATCACTGCCAGGAGGGAACGCGGCAGCAAAATACATCCCCTTCTCTCCAGTTAAAAATCAGCTGGGAAAGAGAGGATTTTGCCCCCCTGCACCGTGCACGTGGCTTTGTGTCCATACGCAGCCAAAGACCAGGACCCCCCCCACCCCACCCAGCCGATCCCACCACGGGGCAGTGTCCGTGTGTCCGGCCGTGCCCACGGCCACCTCGGGGCACCCGCCCGTGCCCCTCCAGCCTCATCACATGTACCGCTCGAGGCCGGTGGGGAAATTGGGCTGCCTGACGTAGGCGTTGCTGGAGCCGAACTGGCCGAGGGGCGACGAGGCGGGGAGCCCCAGGAGCTGCTCGCCGTGCTCGGCGCAGGCTGTGGGGCGCATGGCGGGCAGGGCCAGCCTGTTGGGAGCCCCGTAGAGCTGCGGGCTGCCAGGCGAATAGCCGCCCTGCCCCACGGGCAGGTGGGGAGGCGAGGCGGCATAGGGGTAAGGCAAGGCGTTGGGGCCAGGCCGGCCCAGCAAGCCGGGGCTGACGGGCTGAGGCTGGAAGCAGGGAGGCTCGGAGGCGCCAGCGGAGCAGCTGGGGGCAAGCTCGGCCCCGGATAAACCCAACGAGGGGTGGCCCAGCTCGGCGGGCGGCGAGGGCTGCAGGGCCTGCTGCCCGCTGATGAGGCTGTCGATGCTGAACATCCTGGGGTGCTGAGCCTGCGGGGCCGCTCCGGCCCCGTAAGGATGGAAAACGGCGCCGGAGAGCTGGGGGCCGTAGCCGGGCGAGCAGAGGGCGTTGGGGTAGGGCGCAGCGGGCGCCACGGGGCGGGCGGCGGGCGGCGGGGTGAAGGCGCTGGAGTTCTGCATGTAGCCGGGGTAGGTGGTGATGTCAGTGCGCTTGAAGCGCTTCCTTCGCCGCAGGAAGCTGCCGTTGTCGAACATGTCCTCGGCCGCCGGGTCCAGCGTCCAGTAGTTGCCCTTGCCGGGGTGGCCGGGCTCGCGGGGGATCTTGACGAAGCAGTCGTTGAGGGTGAGGTTGTGGCGGATGCTGTTCTGCCACTTCTTGGGGTTCTCCCGGTAGAAGGGGAAGCGCTCGGTGATGAACTTGTAGATGCCCCCCAGGGTGAGCTTCCTCTCGGCGGCGTTGGCGATGGCCATGGCGATGAGGGCGATGTAGGAGTAGGGGGGCTTGCCCCGCTGCACCGGCCGCTTTCGCCGGCGACCCCCGGCCGGTGGCGGCGGCTCCTCGGGGGGCAGCGGCGGAGGAAGGGGAGCTGGGGGGCTGCCCCCGCCGCCCCTCGGCTCCGGCTTCACCGGGGGCGCCTGGCAGGAGGGGGGCGACCCCCGGGGGGGCCCGGGGGAGCCGGGGCTGGCGGCGGGGCTGGGGGCCGGCAGCGTGCACATGCCTCGCAGGCAGGGGAAGCCGGCCGCGGTCATATACGGCCGGAGGGACGGGGGTAAGGGGGGGGGGGCACGGGAGAAAGAGCCCCCCCCGAGGGATGGGGGAGAGGGAGGGGAAGGGGAAAGGGGGCAGGCGCCGCGGCAGCTCCCGGCGATGGGGAGCCGGGCCCCGAGCTGCCTTGCAATATATAGGGCGGCCGCCCCCCTGCCCACCCCCGGGGGCGTGCGGAGCCCGGGCCGGCCCAGCCGGGCCCTCCGCTGGGGGGGGGGGGGGGGTAGGGGGGGAGCCCGGGACCTGTCTCCCACGGGCAAATCCCCCCGGCCCCTCGCCGGGGATGTCTCGGGCAGCGAGGCCCCCGGGGGGGGAAACCCGCTCCCGAGCGGGCTGCGCGATCCGCCCGGGCGCTCGCTCGGTTTCCAGCTCCTCCGTTTTCCGAGCAGGGGGAAAATTAAAGCGAGCCCCGCCGGCCAAACCCAGGGCGAGTTTTATCCCGCGGCCGGCCGCCAGCAGGGGAGCAGGTAAGCCTGCCCCACGGCCCCCCCGCTGCCCAAATTTCGTTGAGTTTTTCCCTGGGAGAAGCACTCCGAGGCGGCTGGGACGCAGCGATGGAGAGAGCCGGGGCTGCTCTGCCCCAGCCCCCCCGGTTTGTTACTGTGCAGCCTCCTGGGTAAGGAAACCAAGCTGTTATTTGATATTTGATTTTATTTCCCCGTGGGAGAGTGGAAAGGGATGCGCAGAGCTCGGGGCTGCCCGCAGGTACGAGGGACGCGAGGCAGGGACGGCGTTTTGGGGGCGGACAGGGGAAAAAGGGGTCTCTCGGTCAGCGAGGCTGAAGGTAGCACTCAGGAAGCCCTGCTGGGCGTCAGACGGTGGCAGACCCCTCCTGTCCTGTGAGTAGTAAAAATCACAGCCTTCAACTTTGTGACTTGGTTAAAAGTATTTCCGAGAAGACGGCAGGACAAAGCCTTGTTCCACAGAGGCAGGTAGATGTGGCTGGGATCGCACCATCATCTTCCTCTCTTGTTTGAACTAAAAAGCCACCAAGCTTTTTAAAATAAGATTCCCCATCCCATCTTCTTTAAGCATCTCCTCGCAGTTTTATTTTACAGTCCAAGCAAGAACTCATTGCCCCGTTTATTTCCCACCGTCACTCGTTCCCTCGCTTGTGCCTGCATCTGGTTTTGTTCTTATTTTCTCTGCAGACCTTCCTGGTTCATCTTCTGCCCTCCTCGGGGCTCAGGCAGGGCAGCGTGGGGTCTGGCAGAGCTGTGCTGGTCCAGTCCCGGTCAGCTACTGGGCGTGCTGGGGTAAACTGCCTCAGTTTCCCTTCTGCCAACTGAGGGCAAGAACAGGGGCAGGGGGAGTATTCAGCATACAGAAGTGTGCCTTTCTCCAGAGCTTGGTTTTTCTTAGACAGAAGGCAGCTCTTCAGCGGGGGAAGCAAACCAAGAGCACGGCAGGGACCCTTCATTCCCTTGGGAGGAGGAGGGAAAATGACAGACTCCTACTGCTCCGGGAGCGTCCATTTAATGTGAGCGTGTATCTGAGCATTGGGCACTTCGTGACCCACAGCCTGAGGATCTGACTTGCCCAGTCGTGGAGAAGGTGAGAACCCCATGAAGGTGAAGGGAGGCACTAGAGACCATGCCGTGAAGAACAAAGAAAATTACCCCTGGGGGCTGAGGGGGGATGGAAACCTTCAGTTTTGCAGGCATGATTTTTTTTTTAATGCAGACAAAGATTTTTAAGTAGAGTGATTTAGCAAGAAGCAGTTCGGGAGGGAAAAAAGTTAAGGAGTGTAAAGGAGGAACAGCTTTTCTCATTTAGTCCCACAAGCAATCATATTACTTTTTTTTTTTTTTTTTTAAGTGGTCTAAACGTCAGAAGAAGAATGGGAAAATGAAAACCCGACAGTGGCTGGGTCTGGAGCTACCTGCGACCACACAAAGGAAAAGAGGTCTTGTCTGGGCAGCAGGATATGAAGGCTCACCAGGTAAAGGGGTCCTGGTCTGAGGCCCTGCTCCCGTGTAGCGCTGCGCACCGCGGGAGAAGCCCTGGCCCTGTCTCGGGGCTGGCCGAGGCTCCAGGTTGTGAGCAGCTACCTGAAAGCTGCTGGGAGCGTTCAGACGGCTCCCAGCTTCGCAGGGGCAGGAGCCGGGTGGCGGAGTGGTTTTGACAGACAGACAGAGCAGCAGGACAGAGGTGGGCAGGAACCAGACCGAGCCCTATTGCTGAACGAGGAAAGCCAAACCAGACAGACACTAATTCCCATGTCTTCTCACTCCAGGTGCTCTTTCTGCCCCAGACATTTTACAAAAAGCTGGAAGGTTACCATAAAAATGGCTTGCACAAGCGAGACCTGTCTCTCCCTTTAAAGAAGGCAATGCAGAAGGAGTAAATCACATTTGCGAAGTATGTGCAAGCTTTGCCAGCACCTGCTGCCTTCCACACCGGTTCATCCTGAGCACACAGAACAGCTTAAACTGCTTGTTTACCTCCAGAAATTGCTTTAGAGGACGGGTGAGCTTGCTTCTCTCGGCTACCTTTGTGCGCCGGCACGCAGCTGCTAGCAGGAGCTTGAAACCACTTGTCTGTGCGAGCAACAGCGAGGAGAGGCAGCAGCACTCCGTGGTGCGAAATTTCTGGGTAGCCCAAGATAATGGGGTATAATGGGGTAAGCCAGGAGGGGCAGATGAGTTTGTGCCTGGCACTGCTCTGTCGCTTGGCACAGTAACGGGACCCTGGGGAAGGGGTGAGCCTGCCCCAAAATACCCCAACCAAATGCACGTGGATGTCCTGTGCTGGAAGGCACACAGGTACCAGCTGTGCTCTTCTCCCAGACACAAGAAGGAGACGACTACGGCAAATGAGCACTTCTCGTGAACTCAGTCACCAGCGTCTTTGTAGGTAACGGCGCAGCAACACCCAGGCAAAGTCATTTCTTCGCTAACAGTACGGGTATGGTACGGGTAAAGCATTTACCAAACTGGGGAAAAACTTCTAAAGAACGGAACTTGTAAACCCTTCTTCACCCTCGTGGTGAAGTTTTTTTCACTCCAAGTATTTAAGATTTTCTGCTCAGAATTAAATTTCGTATAAAAACTGAAGCTTTCTTTCATTCTTATGGAAATAAAGGGGGGTAAGAGGAAAAAACTGCTTCTTTCTTGTCTGTTTACAAAACAGTAATATTCTTAAGAGAAGTATCTGTTTAAACTTGAGGGAAGATATAAAAGATTCTAAAAGCCTTGAGACATTGAAAACCACAATCAGGAGCAAAGCTTGGTTTGGAGTTTTAGAGATTTGACTTCTAAAAACTTTGGTGCTTTTATTGTTTGTTCATTCAAGAGAAACGAAGATTTGGGATAATCAATACCTAATTTTCCTGGAAAAAGGGAAATGCCCCAGCTCCACGTCTCATGGCCAAAACCCAAGCCAAAGAAGGGGGCAGGCAGGAGGGTCAGGCTGGGCTGTGCCTTGCCCTGGTGGCTCCGCTGCCCTTCCCGGTGCCCTCAGTCAAAAGGGGCGGTGGAACAAACCGTGACACAAATTCCTGAAGACAACCCCTGCAAGAGCAGATCTTTACAAGGAACCTTGGTCTCAAACTTTCCAACCATGTCCTTAAGAGCCACCTCTTCCCAGCAGAACCCAGGTTTCTCCGGAGGACGCGAGGTAGGCGATTAAAGCTCAGCGCCCTGCAGGGCTGTTCTGCGAGGCTCACACAGAGCTGTAGTGTTTTCACCACGTAAACAAGCACCGGGCCCATGGGAGAACCTGGCCCACCAGGTCTGCCGAAAGCCTCTGCAAACCCACCTGAGGAAGGTGGGAACAAGAGCGGAGCAGGCAGAACACAGCCCAGCCACGGGCACCGAACGGGGAGCAGGTTTCTTGCACTGCCCCGCTACTTCCCCCTCCCTGGCCCCACAGCCGGGAGCCCTGCTGCTGCCCCAGCGCTCACTGGCTGCCATGCAATAGGCAAATTTGCTGTACAGACCACCTGCATCCCACCCCAAACCCACCAAGGCTTGCATTTTTCAGTCAAGTCAAGGGACTGACGCCCAAACGCTGCACATCAGGGCTCCCAGGCAAGCATTTCACTACAGAAGTTTCCTTTTCCCTCATCCTTCCATTACCCTCCCGTAACTGCTGGACTGATTAGCTGCAAGCCCAGGCAGACAGGTAAAATCCCACCTTGCTAGCTCACTGCCGATTCTTTTTCCTCTGTTTAATGCTCCTGCCAGGAGCGATTCCATTCACTCCAAACACAATAAGCCTTTTCCCTCCCCTTAGGCCAGAAGCACACCTCTGTCGTGGAAAATTTCCCTGTCTTATACCTCCGATCCGATCTGCCTGCAGCCAGCCTGGCAGGTTGGCTTTTTTTCACATTGCTTAAAATGCTTTTGAAACAAAAGCCCTTTAATCCCTCCTGGCTGGGCCAGGCACCTCTGTCAGTCCCCTCCTGGTAGCGGAGGAGGAGAGGTCTCAGCTGGAGGTGCAGGGTGCCCAGGAGCTGGTGGCTGGAAGCTGGGTAGGACATTGGGGACGGAGCTGGGAGCATTTCCCAGCAAGGGTGCAGAGCTGAGGCCTCACGTCGATGATGATCTGGGGGGAAGAAGAGCAGAGATCCTCCCAGCCAGTCCCATATGCTTGCCTGGAGAAGGGTCTCAAAGGCCCACAGGGCTGATGGGGAGCCAAGGGCTGGTAGCCAAGCACGAGACCTCTGCTGGGCATCCTAAAGCCGAGCAAGAGAAGGGGCAAGTCCAGGAGCAAGGCACCTGTCTGCATATTCCCCAGGCACTGAGGAGGTGGCCTGGCCACTTCCCAGCCCTTCTGCCCAAAATGGGGACATCTCACCATGTGTCTGTTCTGCTGCAGAAAATGGCTGGCTGGGGGGCTCAGGTTGTGGAGACCTCGGATGCCTTTGACAGCACTCCACAGATGTCCAGTGACTAAAATTTCATGCAGTGACTTCAACGTGCGTACGGTGAAGGAAGAGGGTCTCCAGCCACAACAGGCCCATGTTCATCACGTAATTTCCTCATGATGAGGGAAGAGAGGTGATTCAGACTCAGATCAGACTGGACAGCCATGAATCACAGCGTTGTCACACACTGCTCCCAGCCAAAGCTAGCCCTGCCCTCTGCTACCTGGGGCTGGCAGAAGCAAGCCAGAAATCTTTTTATTTTGGGGGCCCACAAAGATTCAATCAACCCCTTCCCACCTGCCACTTCCAAAGCACTTGTGGGCACTGGGGTCCTCCAGCTGAGACGGGAATCCCTGTATCACAGCAGTGTTGGATGCAGGTGGGCAGCTGGCACCCAAACCCAGATCTGGGCTGCTTCTGTCAGCGCCGAGTGCCTGGGGAGAGCTGCTGCGGTTCGCCCATCACCTCTAGCTCTGGGGTAGCTGCTCTGGAGGCCCACACCACGCCGCTTCTGCTCCTGCCCCAGCCCTGTCCCACTGGGTGACGTGGCTGTGGAGGATACAGCTGCATCCCGGCTCGCCAAGTTGTGGGCTTTGCCGAATTGCTTCTGCTTGGGTGAGAAACGGGCCATGTCAGGCAGCCTCAGCCTCTTTGCTGGAGCTCCAAGCTCACACCTCATTCTGGTGGCTTTCTGCCTTCACGCCTGCTGCTCCACAACCCGCTTTTCCTGCTCCCGATCCTCATCCCATGCACTCTGACTCAGGGCACTGCTTTGCCCAGCTGGCATCAGGAAATCCCCTTGGCCCACGCAGGGTTGGCACCCAGGCCAGTTCCGAGGCCTCCTTCCCAGGGCTGCCAATCGTGTTTTCGTCACAGGTTTCTCCAAGGGGGAAGGACTTGTTCACATCTCATTGTTCTTCCCTCACGCTGCGGTGGAGGAGGCCCGATTGCAAAGAACAGCGTCAGCACTGCGACCCTCCGCGCGCAGCCCACAGGGCAAAGGCAGGCCTCGCACTGCTGGCGGTGCTGAAAGCAGACGGATGGCAAAAGCTCCCCGGTCCTTTTTAAGCCGGCCTCAAGAATTTGGCTGCCTGAGCAACCAGCCCAAGGAGTTTTGGGTCCGGGATTGCCAGGAACACAGCCCAGTGCTGCCCAGACCCCTCGGATGGGGGTCTGCACCCTCCGGCGGCAGCAAGGGCAAGCAGTGCGCACAGCAGACGCCGGAGCCATCGCCAAGAGCTCTCGTGGGCCACCAGCCGAGAGCTGGCATCGGGCTAATTGCATCAAAATTCATTAGGTTACTTACTGCCTGTGTTCCCAAGTGGCTGGAGAAGGACACCAGCAAGCGACGGCACGTGCCATGGCAGCGGGTGCCACCTCCCCACGGCCAGTGCCAGGACTTCAGGGAGGCTCTGCCTCCTTCCCCACTGTTTTTCCCCTCCGTACTCTCCAGTTACCAACTTGGCAGCCCCACACACAGCAACCGCACCGACAGGACCCAGATAGGACCCAAAGTCACCATTAACCTCGTATATACACATCCGGGGAGCTCCCCCTCAAACCATTTGAGGAACGGGACGGGAAAGATTCTCAAGATTTAGGAAACCAGCGGAGAACATTTTTTCAGGTGGAACACCTTTGCGCAGCTACACAGAAGAAACGCACCACAACCAGGACGGGTTGACGGCTGCTGGCCATCGCTCAACAGCACCACTTGGAGAAGAAGGATCAGAAACACGAGAGGAAAGCTTGGATTTATGCCCGAGGCTCCAGCACCGTGCCTGCTCCCTCCGACCTGCTGCAGCATCATCTCCATCACCTCCCCATATTGAAAAGGGAAATAATGTCCACCACCTGCCTCGCCGGTGCATTAACCCCTACAGACAAAGGGATGCGCTCAGAGCATGGAGAGCATCACTGCCCGATGCCAGCACCCCTGAACGACACCCAAATTTTGGGCAGCCTGGATGAGGACTTCGGGTAGCAGCAGCAGAGCACGGCGAGGCATTGCTTGCCAGCCCACACCAAGAGAAAAGCAGCAGCCACATCACCATCGGCCTGGGTTTCACGTGTCACTGATCAACTCAGGTTTTAATTACGCCCCAATATCCCCCTGTCTCCTGAAACACAAAGCTGTCAGCCAGGCAGCTCCTGCCAGCCCAAGCTTCATAAAGAGCAGCCAGTGACCACGGCAGCCCAACCCTCGAGCCAGATGCTAACAGCTTTGGACAAGTGTGGGATTTTTACACCCCTATCTGCGGGGAAATCTGATGTTTAGTGCCCTGACTGCGAGCAGGTCACCCTTAAACCCCTGAACATCCCAGGCAAAAATAAAAAAAAAAGGAAAAAAAAAAAAAAGAAAAAAAAAAGCAGCGCCGGAGGGGAATTGTACTGGCTCTAATCCCTTCTGCCATTCTGCATATTCATGGAACATTGTCATAACACATCAGCGGGACAAAAGGTCTGTCGGCACCTCCTCCTCATGCCTTTGATAAAGCACGAGACAAATGCTGAGTAAACACTTGGAATCCATTCACTGCCCCATTCTCATCGGGATGAGAAAGTCCTCCTCTTTCTTGCAGGCCCAGAGCTGCTCAGCCTAATAAAGTACGGCCCACGGGCTGTGAAAAGAGAGGCCTATGGATGATGAAAACATGGATTATCTCATTTCACCCTCCTTGTATCAGACCCTGCTCACATTCTCAGTGCACTTGGCCTGACACGCAATTACACACGGAAAAAAAAAATATTTAAAAAAAAAAAGCCGGGGGGAGAGGGTATTTGGAGAACAGGGGAACTGTCCGTAAAATTTCACAGATGACCTTTCCCTAGTGGGAAAGCGATTTGTTCCTGCCCCGTGACCCAGCCCAGCCATTGCCAGGACTTTTCACATCGACATCAGCATTTTCCTAAACGACGCAGCTCTGGACGAGAGAAGAGAGAACACCTAAAACGGAGGTTTGCAGGTCACTTCAAGGCCCTGAGAGCCCAGAAAGCCCATGGGATGCTGCCAAACACTACGGCTAGGGCACGAGATGTCCCCTGCTTGAAGCCAACCAGCTCCAACACCTACACGAGCATGGAGCCACCGCTGCTCTCACCCCACAGGCAGGCTGAGGGACCAAAGTCACCTCTGCAGACGACCGATAACCCCCAGAAATCAGCAAGGAGAGGCTCCTTACCTTTAGATGACTTGGCCAAGCTTACTCAGGACATCAGTTGCCAAAATCTCCACTGTGCGTTTCCAATGCCGACGGCAGCTGCCTCCATTGCCCAAATTTCTGGAGGCTTGAGCTAAAAACTCCTGCAATAAAACAACAACAAAAAAGCTTTAATAACCTCAAACAAGGCAAGGAACTGGCTGTTTGAAGGTAATCATCTGGAAGAAATATTTTCCATTTAAATGCCATTCTTTATTTGGAAGAATATGGGCAGTTTTCAATGTGAAAGTTATCTTCAGAAATAGTAGGTGGGGAATGAACACCATAACACAAATATGCCCATAACAGAAACAAGAAATGGATTATGAATTGCTGTCGAATGACCAAGAAACAACAGATGCACTGCTGCTTAATGAGGGTCTCTTCTCTTTGTAAGAAGTGCCTTGTATACCTGCCCACTCCCTGAAGGATGAGGGAGCTGGTTGTAAACAGCGTGTTCAACACTTTTGTCTCTGCAAAACCCTGAAGTTCATTGGTCCTGCAGACAACAGGTAAAAAAAAAAACCTACCAGCAGTTATCCCTTGGCCTGGCACATTACCCGTGAATGCTGCAATTCAATTTTTTACGCATTTTACAAGGTGTTTGTTACCAAACACCTCGGAGGACTCGCAAGTCACTCGCTGGAACGGGTGGCGAAGCCCGGAGCCAACAGCTCCCGATGCCATACGAAGAAATTCGCCAGTGGTGCTGTGCCCAGATCCTCCGAGATTACTTAGTCACATAACTCCCAGTCATTTCCAAATGATCTCAACCGTCCTTGGGAGCTGAGCCTCGGAGCTCAGCGCCGGGCGTTTCTCACCGGCAGAAGGCTCTGGGCAGCTCCTCTGCCTGCCCTGCCAGGGCCCCAGCCTGCAGGGCTTTGGGGCGCTGAATTCAACCACGCTGCTGCTCAGCATGGGGTCTGAGCCTGCCAAAATAGCCAGTAATCTCCTTTTCTTCCTGGGATCCACCATCAGGTGTTGCCGCCGTGTCTGGCAAACAAGTCACCCAGGGTTTGTGCCCAACCCTGGCTGCCCCGAGGATGCTTGGTGCTTTGCAGGGCAGGACGCTTCATCTGTCTTACTTCTTAAACCAGCAGCATGTGATCTGGCTCCGCCACCCTCAAGAGCTCCCAGCCCCAGGACAGGGTCAGAATTTGGCCCTGAAGATCAATGGGGATTTATTTATTATTTTTTTTTTCTCCATCCATCGAGGCAGGTTTGGTACCTGCCACATCCTGTCAGCAGCGCTGGGGTTAGCGCATCAGGCCTCAAATCGACAACGTTCCTCTGAAAACCCGATAAGTAATTGGGGGATCTGCTAATAGGGCTTGTCAAAATCAATTGGGGTTAAACACCTTTAGCTACAATAACAGCCACCTGACCCCGGGCTCCAGAAACCGCTCCTCAGAGGAACCCTTGGGGGTTACTCCTGGCTTCCCACCGCTTTGGGGCAGATAAAAGAGCAGACGATGCAGGGCTGGGTAATCCGTTCAGCCCGGTGCACCGAAGTGACAGCTCCCAGAGTTTCTGGGGAGCTGATCCCTGCTGGGAATCGCGCTCAGGGGGAGGAATCTGCCCGGCCAGATCTGGGCGACCAGAGTTTTCTTAAATTCAATTGCCTGAAGGAGAAGGCAAATAGCATTTAAGCGGAGGAAAGCGCCTTAAAACCACATCGTTGATACAATGGCGATACAGCCCACTCCGCCGACGCCTGAAATGATAATATTTTTTTTCTTAAATAAATAGCTGGGCGGCGCGAGCCCGGCCCCCCGGCGCAGGGAGGCTGCAGCAGCCACGCTTCCAAAGGGCTCCACGCCGGGCTCACTGCCGAGGCTGGGCCAGCTCCGGACGGACACACAGCGGTGCCCACGCCGTGCCGAGCGCCTCAGATCCCCCCCCAGGGGGTCCCACAGCACAAGTGACGTGTTTTCAGCCTCGCAGCTCCCTGCAGCCCACGTGTCAGATCTGCTGTACTCCAGCTCCTGCCCGCGGCTCTGGCAGCGCTGGATGAACCAAGGGGGGTGACGGCTCCCGGATAAACCAGCACAGCTCAGGCATGCCAGCAATATGGAATAAAAGGGCTCGTTCTGGCCTGCGCGAGTTTATGGGAACACCAGGACACCCGCACTGTCACCAGCGATCGGCTCCCGGTTTCCCCTCTGGGTCTCGCTGAGCCCAGCCAGAAGCTTCTGCTCTGAGAAGCTGTGGGGTCCCAGCAGAGGAGGTTGAGCTTTTGGGGGGATCCTGCAGGGGAATCACACAGCTAAAATGCAAACCTGTGAGAGATCTGCTTGTGACAACCCACACCGCAACTCTGGGAAGCCTGGCACCTGCTTTCCAACACCCTCACTTGTGTTTTCCCACCCTCCCAAGCACCACGATGCCCCAGCCTCCGAAGCACGGGAACAGCCACCTCTTTGTGCGCTTCACAAAGATAACCATCACCCATGAGTTCTCCAGTATCTACCACGTGTCAGAGGCACAAACGTCCCTACAGGACAAGCAGTGGCATGGATTCAGCCCAAAGAGCAGCTGAGGAAAGCCTGGGGAAGAGCAGGGACATGGCCTCAGGAGGGACATGGGGAAAAGCAGCACTCGTTCCTCCCCAGGGGTGGGATGCAGCCTCGACTACCCATGCACATTGAGTGTTAGTGGTCTACCAGCCCAAAGAAAGAAAATCAAGTGCTCTCCCTGCATCCAGGATCATCTCTGCTGCAGCCCAAGGATGCTGCTGGCCTGCACAGAGCAGCACTGGAGGCTGCAGGGCGGATGAAATCAATCTGCTGGGATGGCTTCCTTCCCTGGGTGACATCCAAAGGGACCCTACCCTGCCCCTTTCACCTGGGCTCATTTTTTCACCAAAAAACCAAGAGATATTAAACAAAGGAAACTCAGAGCAAGCTGAAAGACTCCACATGGCTCCCCTCCAGCCCTGCTCTCGGGAACCCGATGTCTAAGGCAAGCCTAAAACAACTGTCATCGGCCGGGGGGCGCCTTGTCCCGCGGAGCAGCGGCTGGTGCCACCGAGGAGGCATTCAGTCTAAATTAACTCTAGCCCTAATACCTGAGCAAACATTTTCAGCTCGAGACTTCATATCCCTGGACATGTCTGCTGTCTCCCAGGTGAATCCCCAGATAAACAAGGTCACCTCAGCTCTAATGCGGCCGTAAAAGGCTGTCAGTCAGCCCAGGGGGTCTGCTCGCAAGGTCAAAGGAGTTCTGAAAGGCGCTGGGGCCAGACCTGCCCCGCCACTCATCTTAAGTGCAGGAAGGTTTGTTTTCTCCTTACAATGCCAGGTATCCCAAATTTAGGATTAGATGTCAGCCACCACAATGTCGCTCTTTCAAAAGCAATAAGAAAATAAACACGTGCACCCACACACCCCTGGCTAATTCCACGTGCTGCGCCCGCCCGCAGCTGGCAGGTGAAGAGACCTGCCCCTCGGGGAGGGAGAGCGAGGATGGTCCCACACACTGAGTTCCCGGCACAAAAGCACCCCCAAAAGCAGCATCCCTCAGCCAAAATACACGCTTACGGTACCTCCACCAGAATAATCCACTGCTGAAAAGCCACTTTGTCCAGGGAGGCAAGGGTGCTGCCCCCAGCCTGCGCAGCATCCTTGGAGGCATGTGTGAAACAAAAGGATCATCTCCCAGTCCCACTGGCAGCCACTGCTCCTTCAGCACAGGGGCCAGTTTCCCTCTCTACATCCTTTCTCCCATTTAAATTCTCCCCATTTTTGAGCAGGCGACGCTCTGGGAACAAGGAGCAAACCGAGCTGCCCCCCAGCCTCCATCACGAGCTCACTTGAGTTTTGGCCCCCCATCAGCTCCTGTGTTAACTGGCTTTGCCCTTCGCCTTCCTAACAGCTAGAAGCAGCACAGGTCAGTTCGTGGCCAGTTTACCCCTTTTGGGGTGGAACCGACATCGTTCTTCAACAGCCCTCCCCCTCTCCCTGGGTGTTTAGCTTTCTTACGGGATTTTTGGCAACTCCCAGCAGCCCCTTGCATCGCAGTCAGGGGAGCGGGGCAGGTCGCCCGCTGCGTGATCAGCTGCCCATGCCCTGGGACCTCCTAGGAGCCAGCGGCACCGGGCGGTGTCAAACCAGACCCATGGAAATGTGATATGAGAGTCTCTGGATCCATCTAAGCAATGCTTTACAGACACAAAAATATAATTGGGGGTGAATGTGCAGGAGAATCCATCTCTCACATCGCCTTTTCCTGGCCCACACAGCAGTGCCTGCAGCGAAGAGCAGGGGGGTTTCAGCCTCTCTCGGGAGGGAAGAATGGGGAGCAGGAGCTGCCCTGGCCCCTTGGAAAGAAAAAGAAAGACAAATGAGCTCCTTGGAGGGGGAATTATTTGACTACACACAAAGAGGTGAACCTGAAGAGACTTGTGGCAGGAATGCCTGCAGCGAGACAGGCTGCTGACTGACAGCAGCACCCTCCCTCCGCGGCAGGCAGTGCAGCAGAGAGCAGGAGAGATGTGATCTTCTCCATACCTAACGTGCCCACGCACTGGGGGAGGAGTGGTGTCCTCGTCCTCAGCCTGCTGTTCAGCTTGCCTTGTCGTGCTCCAGCCATCTACGGACACAAATGCACCAGGAGGACTTTGCTGCAGCATCTCAAAGATGTTTCTCAACCTCCAGCCCCACCAGAAGGGTGCAGCCCTAAGAAACCTCAGCAGGAGTGCCCCAAGCCCCACAGAGGACCCAGCCCATGGCCCCATGGCATTAAAGAGGCAGGTAACCTCTGCCTCTTTGGCATCTTTGCTCCCCAAGGTTGTCAAAACAGCCTCTACACCTGCAGAGCATCTCTAGGTTTGGTCCTAAGTGGCTATTTCAACACAGCGCACGCATAACTGGGGAAAGCATCTCAGCCACCGAGTGATTTATGGGGAGAAATCATTCGAGTGGGTGAATATTCAGGTGTGACTGTACAAAGCCGCGGCTCTCAAGTCAAACCAGATTAAGAAATTGCCATCCTTGAGGCCCGCAGCTCTGTGTTCGCTGCTGCAGCCCCAGAAGGGATCGGTTTCTAACCTGGACCATGGGGTTGTTCAGCTAACCACACAGCCTGATAAAACAGTCACAACTGCACAGCATAGGGGATGGTGAACTGTGGCAGAGCTGGAAGCAGCTGGGTCAGGAATGGCTTTTTTCAGCCAAAGCAAGTGAATTGTCATTGTACTTTAACAAAACTGAGCTGACACCATCAGCTGTCTGTCCTGGAGCAAACTTCCCAAAGTGATATCTCCTGGTGAAAGAAACCTCCAGCAAGCAAATAGACAACAAAACCCGAACGAACACTAGGGATGACAATCCCTCATAGGCAAGGCTACAGCATTTCCCCAGAAAGCTTCTCCTCCATGCTGCCCATCACAGGAACGTTCCACAGCCAGTTGGACAACCATAATATCCTAAATCCACAACCATAATATCCTAAATCACCACCACCCCAAAGAAAAATAAAAAATTCAAGGCAAATAAATCATTTCAAAACAAAGAAACAAGTCACTGTCCTTAAACATCCTCAATATTTCAAACTTAACTTTGTTTCGACATTCCTAAAACAGTGTTTTTTCCAACAATTAAACCATTAGTCTTTTTCAGATCCATTCAGGACTCTATGTAGATACATTTATCTGCCTGAGCTCAAAGCCAAGGAGCAAGCAGGCATTTCTTTTTCCTGCTCCTAAAAGACAATACTGTCACAGCACTCACTGCAACTTCCCTCCCAGGCTATGAATGCATTCAGACATTAGGCTTTCCTCACATTGCAACTCAGCCTAAAATACGATTCTCAGTTTTATCCCATGACATCATGCTCTGAAGATCCCCAAAAAACCCACCCATCTAACTAAAAATCACTCCTCACTGAGGGCTGCGAGAAATTCTCTCTCCCAGGTTGCCCCAGAGAGGTCTCAGGAGCTGCTGTCACCAGCTCCCTGCTCAGCTGTAGATGGTCACATCCGCTGCAGGACAGGAACAGTCCTCCCGGCCACCTGCTTTTCATCCTAATTTTAAGGTTAAACTGTTCTTGAAGTCTATAGGATGATAGTCTGCCAGGCACCGGGATGCAGGGGCTGAGTTGGACGCACGCCTGTCTCTGTGCCCCTGGGCTTGGCGATGGTAACCTCTCCCACTGCCTCATCCCCGCTTGTCCATCAGAGCCCTTACTCATTCCTCCGGCATCTTACGTGTAGGGGCGGCTCCTTCCTCGCCTCTCTTCATTTCTCCACTCTTCGTGAGTTTCGGCTGAACCAAGATCCCCTCTCCAGCAAAGGCGCTGGAGCTCATCCTGATACACTGCAGCGGTAGGGAAGCTTTGGCCAAGGACCAATTCCCTTCCCTTTCCCCAAAGATGTCATCCCCATCGCAGAGCATAGCGTGATGGATGTTTTCACCACTATCAACAAACGCAACACACAATGCAACACAAATGTGCTCACAGTTTAGAGAGCGTGTTCCTCCCCTCCCCTTCTGCCTTGCCTGCTGGAATTCAGAGATGGCCAACAACTATTAAACACATCAATATAAATGTTAGTAGATTGCTTCTAATAGGAAACAAAAATGTTTTGAGCAAAGCTAATTGCCGGGAAATAAGGTCGTTCCAATATTTCAGCGGGGGGTTATAAATCTCTTGGTTCCTGCCTCCTCCCAGCGTTAAGGTTTTACAGATGTTGCTGTCAGAAGGAGAAGAATGATTTCAGATGCTTGCTTCCACTTCACATTAAAAAAAAAAATTACATGCATGCAGTAAATTGCATGGCAAATTTTCTTTCTTCAAGGAAAACACTCAAATCACAGCAAACAAATTATAGAAAATCTGCATTGGGACTCCTAAAACCCTGTAATGGTACAAAATACTCAACGCATCAACAACTGTCAAACTTTAACACATAATTCAACTCGGCCAGTCGCATTGACTAACAAAATGCTTCTTCCAGTCCTCTGCTTCTTCTCACCCCTCTCCCCCAGCAAGTCTGTGTGTGCTGGGGGCACAGAGGGACCCAGTCCCATGGAGAGGTTAGGAGCCAGTGCTGGTCCTTTCTGGGCTGGAAGAGGAGGAGAAGGCACTGGGCAGCCATGGAAGAGAGCTGTTTTTTTGCAAAACATCAATCTAGATCCACATCAAAACATTCAAGAGGACAGAGAGAAGGAAGAAGTCATGAGAGGAAGGTTAGGGAAGAAGAGAGCGTCCATCTTTGCACAGGCTGCTCAGGGGAGCTAGCCATGTGCTTGGGAAAGAGTCACCTGTTGGCCCCATCCACCAAAGGGCTCACCCGGCACCCTTCCCCTCGCACAGAAATGCCGCTGAGCTCCTGGGAGCCCCACAGAGCCCAAAGCAGGCACCAGTCAAACGAGGACCTGAGCAGGCCTCAGAGGCCCGGGCCCAGCACTGCCACGGCAGGAGCCATGTTGGCTCGCGTTGTGGCAGAGACGTGCACATACGAACCCATCGATTTGCTTGGTTTCAGTTCCCTGAAGCTCATTTTGACGCTGCTGGATGCCACCGCCACATGCTGCAGTACGATAATGTGGCCTTTATCCCAGCCCAGTGCAATCATTTCATTCTCCTTTAACTTCACTTACCTGGAACTCCTCAACGCCACCCGAAGGGCAGGAGGGCTCTGCCCCCTCCCCGTGCCCACCACCTGCCCTGGGGCTCAGGGGCATCTCTCTGAAGCACCAGGCTTGCCCCAAACACTTCTAACGCAAGCCAAGGGGCCAGGACATCTCAAAAGAGGCACACTTTATTTTTCCAACCCAGCAGAAGCCGTGCCTCCGCTGCTGAGATGCCTGGAGCCAGTTCTGAAGACCGTGGGCCTGTTCCAGATTTACACTATTTTTCCTCAAGCTCAGAGATCGCTGCCGAGCTATCTCTCATCCGGCTTTTGGCACCTTGTTATATTTTAAGCTGCAGTCATACCCTCCAAACCCCACATTCAGGGAAGGGAGCATCCAGTTCAGCTCCCTTTGCAATCTCAGGACAGCAGCACGACTTCCCCAACCACGGTGGGGTTACTGCTTGGATCTGATTTCAACAAAACCCACATGGCACCCTTAAAAAAAAAAAAGAAAAATAAACCAAGCCAGAAATAACTAGCTGGGACAGGAGAGCTGATGTCCAGCGTTTCTCTTATTTAAGCAGAGGGAATGAGCAGAGGGAATCGAGTCTCCCAGGAGACGAGCACGGGTGAAGGAGCAGGCCCGTGCCCACTTTATTGCTCCTGGCACAGGGCTGAGCTGTGGGGAGGCGGGGGTCACACGGGGCTGTATTCATGCAGCCCACGTAGCTGTGCTTCTCAGTCCCTGCCACACGGCTGGGGGCCGCCTTTCAGCCAGCTGCACCTGGGACCGAGAGCTGCGTTTGGAGAAGAGAAAAATGCCAGGACAGCCCGAGGCCAGACCGGCCCGTTCAAGGGCAGATGCCAGCACAGGGTCCCCACGAAGCAACTCAGCCCCCGGGAAGCCCAGGCCCCGTTCCAGGTCCCCACACAGAAACCACAGGGCTGCCAGGTGTGCACCCCGGGGTGCCCATTTTGGGACAGCTCCTCAGCCCCAACCATAAATACCAGCCCCGACCGCGCGGTCCCCAGCGGCTCGCTGCGTTCTTCCAGAGGCCGTGCCAAGACAAGCCGACGTGAGGCTCCGTAATCGGCGGTTTGTTGGTCCCCTGGGGCCAGTGAAAGCCCAGATTAGACTTTACAGCTGACTCAAATGCACAAGCAACCGGGATCTGCTCGGGCCACAAGCGACTATGGAATGATTTAGGAGATGGGCCCTTGGAGCTGCCAATTATTTATCTAGTTGATGACTCAGACAAGCAGTTTTACTGGCCAAGCCATGGGGAAAAACATATGGAACTAATCAGGTCGCGCTGAAAAGAAAAGATCAAATTAATATAAAGTAAATTGAACGACGCACACGATAGCAAACCTGATTTTCCTTCCAAATAGGCACCGTGTCTAAAGACTTTTTTGTTGCTTATTATTCCTTTTGCTTTTAA
The DNA here is from genome assembly GCF_964211835.1 of Anser anser. Taxonomy (NCBI): domain Eukaryota; kingdom Metazoa; phylum Chordata; class Aves; order Anseriformes; family Anatidae; genus Anser; species Anser anser. The sequence goes on along the minus strand of NC_139728.1, from coordinate 23,446,012 downwards.
AAGGCAACACATGGCAGCAGAAGTCCTTTCCGCAAGCACAACAAAACATAATCTCTTCACAAAGAAAAGCAATGGCTGTTTATTCAGCAGGTCCCTTCTAGTCATGACATCGCCATCTTAAAATAAGAATGTCATTGAGAGAAATAATAAACCAACACATTTTTGTGATTACCCCGGAAATACACTAACTTCAGTGTTAAACCAATATAAATGTGTTGATGAGCCAGCTTTGCACTAACAGGTACCCTGAGCTGTTGCCTGTTAAAGAAGACTGAGGAGGAGACAGGGTGCTGCGGTAGTTTAAGGTTAACTGAGAGATTCGGGGTCCCCTCTCTTTCATGCCCCAGGACACCTGGGTGCCCTTGGGAAAGTCACTTCAGCTCAACCAGCAGGAGCCAGATGCCAAAGTCCTACAGAGATGCAATATTTGGGATCTTGTGGGCTTTGGGACCACCTCACTGCACAGCAAGGTCTGGAGCCCTCTGCTCACCCAGCCAAGTGAGCATATACAGATGAAAAAGAAAAAAGTTTTTCTTAAAAATCACAGGTTTTGCTGAAATTTCCTTTCCTGACAGATATCACCACTCCTCGGGATGCCGTCCTAGAGACTCCCACCCACATCGCTGCCTCCTCCTTGGCACACAGCCCCAGATAACATCAGGCCAAGGCTGCCCTGTTCTCCCCAGGCCAGCAAACCAGATTTTCTGAGTGACCTGCCTAGGTCACCTCTCATCAGCCTCATTGCTCTTCCTCTCCGCAAGTCGCCAGGTATTGTCCGGAGCCAGACAGTCCCCCCCCTTCACATTTTCACCCAAATCCTGACCACGGCAATACCGGAGCCATCCGTTTCACACACCCTCCAGGGATTTACCCCCCTCCTTATGGCATCAGCTCGCTCTGAAACCTGCTCTTCCATCCTGCCCTTCCTGTTTGTGTTTTCTTCCCCACCACTGCCCTTTGATTGATTTGTTTAAAGACATCAAGCGGGCCATGGTCTGAGGCCGAAAAAGACCAGCACAGCTCAGCAGGTAGAGGTCCCAGCTGCAAGAGTTTATTTCGTCCCTGGCAGAGGACTTACCCCACCTGAGATGCACGGCTTGCATCACAGCAACCCAATGCTCTTGGACACGCCACTGCTGGTCCACCCCCATAATCTTCCTAGCAGCTGAGCTTTTATTACTTGTGATGTGTATTTCGAGCAGTTTCACAGCTGTGCTTCCTATCAGAGAGCAGCAAGAGACCACTTTCCACCACCATCCAGCCCGTGGCAATGAGGGGCGACCCTGGGGCTCCTCCTGTCCACGGAGCAAGAGGGGACCCGCAGCCACCCCAGTGCCCGTCGTCCCTCCCCTCCCTGCCAAATGGTGCCCATTTTAAGAGACTACAGTGGCCTCAACGGGCATATTCACAGACTTACAGCCTCTCCTTCCTCCCCTGCTTCCCCTACAACAACCCTCTTGTGAGGAATGTGCCTTCACCTGAATCATAAAGCAGAGGAGACCAAGCCAATACTGAAGACAGTGGGAGAGAACACACCTTAAAATAGAGAAATGACCTCATGCAGATTCCCAGAGACTTTTTGCTTTTATTAAGCAAGAGAGACAAGCAGCATTCAGGCCGACTTAAAAGATTGAGCAGCATGATGACAGCTCCCATTTCAGGGGAGAAAGGCAGAGGGAGAGGGGATTTGGATCCAGACTAAATCCTTGCGGCAGGTACCCATCAGCACGCACCGAAAGGTCACACAGGGGAGGCAGCTCCTTTAAATAATAGGACAGCTTGGGGCTTTTTTCACCTTTGGAAACATTTTTTATTTATTTTGGCTGTGCTTCACCCCTGAAGACCTCATGGGATGCCTCTAGCATCACCCCTAAAGGAGCAGGTTGGGGGACTGCTGGTGTCTATACTTGCAGGCAGAGTTGTGCAGGGCCCAGAAGACGGTCCCACGTCCCCAGGGAACCTGTCCCCCAAACAGGGGCTCACCCCTACAATGCACAGCCCACTACTGCCAGTCCACTGGTGTCCTGTCCCCATGTTTACCCCTCCTTTCCCCTTGCTGTTCCTGCCTGCCACAGGCACCTTTGGGGGGACACCTAATGGTGTCCTGGGAAGCATTCCCAGGTAGGGCACAGTGAGGGGGCCGGAGCTGGAGGGAGTGGGTTTGGTTTTGTGTTCTGCTGGTTTTGGGTCCCCTCTCCCCCTTTACGTGAAGCTCCTAAAAACAAGAGATGACATGAAAATCTGAGTCTGCTTTAAAAATAATAATTAAAAAATAAAAAAAAAATAATAAAAAAAACCTTTTCTACTCCTTGTGGTTATTGGACAGAGACAAACAAACCAAAAAAAAGGGGGCGGGGAGTAGGGAATCAGAAAGCAAAGACAAAACCAAGCCCCAACTGATTTCTAACCTAATTTTGTGTTCTCGCAGTGCCTGGCAGGCTTCTCAGTCACGCAGACTTTGTGGCACTGGAGTCCCCTCGAGTGCCACCAAGCTCCTCGGCCAGCCGGGGCCTTTGGGGCGCTCGCTGCGTGGGAAAGGGGAGCCCCAGGCAGCACAGGCAGCCCATACCCGCTGCAGATTTCTGCCCTAACGGACCCAAGTTTTATACTCCCACGACACCCAACAAAACACAAGGAAAGAACTCGGCCATGCCTTCCTGGCACTGCACACCCCCTGAGCACCTTGCCTCTGCACAGCCCAGCGGCACCGAGAGCTTCACCCACAAGCAAAGCAAAGCAGTGATAACCAAACCCAGGGTGCTCACCTCTGCTCCTTCCCTAGATCCCAAAGCACGGGCTACAGGAACAGTGCTGCCCTACCAGGACACCAAATCCTGGGCTCCCGTTTGCAATTTCACACCACCTCCAGGGAACCCTGTTAGCAAGTCCCTGTCCTCACCACAGAGCCCTGGGCACCTGGGCTGGTTTCCCTGCTGGAAGCAATTACAGCAATTAGTAGCTCATCAGGGTTACCCTGCCTTTGCACCAAGGACTGTTACCTGTGGGCTCTTCCCAAAGATCTTACTCTTTTGGGGCCCTTCAGCATCTCCTTGGCTGTTTTGGGGGGGCTCTCACCTCCCCACTTTTATCCCTTTCTTTTCCCCAGAGCTCATATTTTTATGGGACCGTGCAGTTCAGAGAGGGGACAGCAGGATAGATAAGGAAGGAGTTAATTAATTGCTCGTGATGGAAAAGTGACAACAAGGCTAATTAAGGCTCTTAATATGCCTCCTGTCTACCGTGGTTAGCTGCTGTGGTGACCCCGTGCATACCCAGAAGGCACAAACCTACCTGCTCTCCCCCCAGGACTCAAAATCTCCCTTCCCCTCAGTAATTTCTGTCACACTGACAGTTAATGGATGAGTCATTTTTCAACTAATTTTCAAAACGAAGGTTATCACCTTTTCTTATTATTATTAAGGTCATTTGTGCCTTATTTTAATTAAGTGATGTTCTTATTAACTTTTAAAAACACGTGTTATCTGAAGCACAATTATCTAGCTTTTCATTCTGCAGCAGAGCTGGACACAAGTACTGAGGGATGTCACATCCCACAAGGGGAAGGAGAATCCCAAGCTGGTTTTGGTTCTGACCCTGCCTGCAATTGTGTCAACTTGTTCTCGAGGCAATTCTCTTCCAACATGAAGCAGTGCCCTAAGACAACTGCACTGACGGGTCCTAAAGCACGGGTCCTAAAGCAGGCTCATCCTGAAACTGCAGCGTGGGGCAGCGATGGCAGGATGGTCAGCAGGTCCTGAGCTATTCCTTAAAGGAGCAAACTAGCCTGCACATCCCCATCAGAGCCCTTTGGAAGGAATGATAGAATGGAAGGGCATCTAGATTTTGCCAAGAACTACCAATCAACAGCCAAAACAGTGCAGGTTTGGGCTGTGTAGCTTGACATTTTGCTCTAAAGTTGCCCTGTGGAAGGGAACCAGGTGCTTAGCACTCGGCTTTTCCCAGCAGCTTCACCTCTGGTGCTCCCCGTGCCAGCCCAGGCCAGCTCTCACCTTGGAGAGAAGTCTCTCCATCACCCCGGGATGGAGACACCAGGAACACACAGCTCCCGGGGCACCAGGTATGTGACTCCTTCGCTCACGGAAAGATCTCACCCAAGCCAAGCTCGAGAAGTTGCCTAGTTGGTTCAGGACTGGAATGACAAACCTATCACGAACGTAGTGGCACAGAACATCCGCAATAATTAAATTGGCACCATCTAGTTTTTCTCATTAGATGCAATTAAATAAACTGACAAAAAAGCCTGATGTTCATTGTTGCCAAGTTACCAATACAGCAGATCTCTCTGCAACAAAAAGATGTCCCAAAATGTTTCCTTATGGGATTTTTTTTTAAGTTACGCTATTAGGGGAAAAAAAAAAAAAAAAGCTTTTTAATAAAACTAGATCTTTCCGTGCACGGGAAATACTGCGCAGCCTACGAACGGCACTTGCAATCCGCGTCCTCTTCTTGGTGAACCTTGCACCCCTCCTTGTGGCACATTTAAGCAATTGCCTTGCGAGCAAAATCCTACCTCCAGGAGGCTGTGGGGCCGCTTCCCAAAAAAGCGAAGCTAAACGCCCGAGACAGGCTTTCAAGTCTGGCTCCAAGCATCTTCTTCTCCAGGTTGTGAATGTCTACGAGCTGGAGATATAAACAACTCTCCCTCTCACTAAGAGTCAAATATAAGCATGTTTCAAACATAATTAAACTGGAGGGTGTAGATGTGTGTGACACATTGGAACAGTTAAACTACCCAATCTTAATGTTTGTTTAAAGGTTACTTTTGGATGAAAGCTGGTTATAGAATAAATAACAGATGCTGAAGGCATCCATTATGTATTTTTGCAATTAGCAGAAAATCTTGGTACTTTTCTTAAAGAACATACATAATTTTGTGGGATGTTTATTGCTGGAAGCAATCTGCTCTTGCTGGCAGGAACAGCATCCAAGAGCCCAGGGAAGCTTCACAAGAAGTCGCACATGGTGAGCCAAATGCAGGGCTTGCTTCAGGAACAGCATTTCAAATGCCGAGCTCTGTGTCACAAGGAAGCGGTCAAATGCACTTTTCTTTCCGCAGAAAATTTTAAATGAAAAAGAATACGGTAAAATTATCCCTGTGTCTATTTTCCACGGACATTCTGATTAGCCAGCAAAAATGTGGCTGCTGATTACACTTTCATTTGAGAAATGCATCCAGGATGTTTCATGACATTGTTGTCTCCTGTGCCCAAGGGCTCCTCTAACGGTCCAGCAACCATCTCCCCTCTTGGGGTAGGGAGGTACTTTGCTGTTGGGAAAATTTATCCATCTAAGATGAGCAGCCTGGAAAGAAAAATGGAAGTAGACAAGCCACTACAACACCCAGAGAACATCTCCCTCCCAAAGGAAATGTGTGTGTGTGTGGAGTACGAGGTGGGGCCAGCAGCTGAACTTTGTTCTGTGCCAGTCCTCCCCTGAAAAAAAAGCACTGATGATTTCCATCATAGCAAACATAACCACAGGAGGTATTCAGATGACAAGAGGTATTTGGGTTAGAACATATCATTGGAATATTTGGTAATCACAGCGGGGGACTTCAGCTGGATCTCGCTTCGAAGACAACAGTGGCAATGCCCCAAGCAGCAACCTGAAGAGACAGCTCCACGAAGAGGCCACCACGCGTTAGATAGACCCTCCAAGTACCTTGATGGTTTCTGGTAGTCCCTGAAGACCCCCATGATAGATTGAGCTTCATTCCTAAAACCTGATCCAACTGAGAAGTTATCCCAAAATACCTTTTCACGTCTCGCAGCACTAAATGAAAATGTGTGCTGAGCACAGAAGTTTAGCTTTGTGCAAGCAGATCCGCTTCATCAGATACCATCTCCATATACCATCGTATATCATCATACTTACCCTGAGAGTTGCCCAGCAATCCCGCAGTCTTTGCTGTTTCTTACCATAAAGGAACTGCATTGTGCTAAAAAGCCCTCCAGAATAAAACAGATAATATCTTTTGGGATGGCGCCTTGCATTTTCCAAGAGTTGTCTCGCTGCAGCGGGCTATTACATGAAACTAAACCAAACCCTCCTATTTGTAAATTAGAAAGAAAAAGCACAACTCAAACTGTTATTTGGTTTAGTATTGAATGTTTTGCACAGTACTTAAGAAGCATTTTAGACAAAAGCAAGCTTTCTGCCAAATATTTGAGGGGGAAGAGAAAATTTCTCTTTTGCTGTCTGAATACAGTTATAAACCAGGATGACAAAATAGCCTGGCACCGCTGCTCGCAGTGAAATGAACTGTGCATCTAGCTCTTCACAAGAATGGCTCAGTTTGTCTTCATTCTGCCCATTTTAGCTTCTACAGCTTTACTCCGAGGGCAAATTCCTGCCCCTGTAACTCCTGAAATTCAAGGTGGCAGAGAACAAGCGGAGACAGCCAACTTCAAGGCAGCAAGTGCATTTGTATGAATTTCTATCCAGCATAATTGTGAAAAGATGAGTGAGAGTAAATCCAAGCATCGCTGCCGCGCAGAACAGATAGGTATCTAAAGCCAAAGTCTGATTAGTGAAGCAGAATTGACTGAGCTTCCTTAAGTATCTTTACTCCCCTCCTCAATCATCTCACTTGCTCCCATCGAAGCATGACAGGTCACTGCTGTTCAGTGTCTACTGACTGAGGTTTTTTTCATGCAACTGCTGCTAAGCACTGTGCTGAAGCAAGACGGGCACATCTGATCTCACAGGAGAAAAGAACGCAGGTACTACAAAGATTTTCTATAGTTAAAAAATAGCACAACATGCTTTATTATCAGTTTTGTAACAGATTATGTACCAAGCTCACTGGCAGAAACAGCAGTAGGCTGACGGTACTTAAAGATTTTGCTTCTTTTGCAAGGAACAGAGATTGGTAAGAGCACCCTTTCGCCATCCCAAAGTGTATCTGCAATTCAGAAAGGTAAGGAAAAGACATTAAAAGGCAGAAAGCAAAGAGGATAGAGAATACTTCAGCTGCGCAGATTAACAGACTCAATAAAGACATCTATTGTTACCAACAAATACTCTACAGACCACAGGCTGAAAACCACCATCTTAAACTAAGCAATCCATGAAAAATAGCTGAGAGCAGCAGGATTAAATTCATCTATGCTCCCATATCTCTGCTGGAAGATTTGTAAAGGTCTGCAGATCAAAAGAGGGCGAGAGCTGCTGCTCTATGAAATCCAAAGTCTTAATATTTTTGTTGCTGTCTCCTTTGTTACCCGATTAGCTGAATCATCTTTGCATCGTCTTGCAGTTTTCACTATTAGCCAGCCGTTACTCCGGGGATCTCAGGACTTCAGCAAGCACACAGCCTCTAAGCGCTGCACCTCGAAGGAGTAATCTGCTGTGCTCTTCTTCACAGTGTCAGCCCCACCTGAGCAGAAGGCCAACTGAGCAGCCCCAGATCGCAGCTTTCAAAGACATCTGCTTCACAACAGGGACCGAACTGGTACTGAACTTCAAACTAAGCAGGAAAGTAACCCACTAAGCTGTAGCTTTCCTAACTGCTGGCAGCTTCAAAATTGCCAACAGATAACGACAGTTGGCAGCTACAGCCTGATTTTTTTTTCTCATTTTAACTCGCCCATTCTCCTCAATTCAGCCTGGGCAGCAGCACACGGCTTTCCCTGCTGTTTTGCATAAGATCTTGGAATTCCCTCACAAACCACCTCTTTTTATTAAGGACAAATGTTGTCAGTGGGGAACATCTTATACTGCGGCAATCCTCTACTCCATGCTTGCAGTCTTCTCTATACCAGTCTCTTCTGCCCCACTCCCCTGACAAATCAGCACCTTTCTGGCAGGGATTTTCAGTTCAACTCTCCTACCTATGGGAGAGGAAAGCTTGCTTTGGGACAAGCTACCAGAGTCTAACCCCTTGTCAGTCTGTCCCCTAGGAGACTCCACATCCTCAGAGTAAGCTTTCAGCAGCAGTTTTTAAAATAACATTTGGTTACACAGTTTTACCGGCAGAAAGATACCTACACCGCTGGAAAAATTCCCCGCTTTTCCCCTTCCTTTCAGGCCAGCTGTGCAAATCTTTCCAGAGTAAGGTTTCAAGTTCAACATGTTGTTTACTGGAAACCTACATGTGAATAAACAACTCATTTGTGACAAATTTCTCTGTGAAATATAAAGACCTAAATAAGCATGGCAACCTCTCAATTTTTTTTGTTTATCTTCTAAAAAAACAGTATGCTGCGCCAATCCTGCTTCCACCGATATCCAAACCAGTTTTCAGTTTTGTCTGTCCTGAAGGGCAATCATGACCAGTGTCCAAAAGCAAGTTCTCAACTGATGCATCTAGACTAAAGTACCCTAAATGGAAGAAAAGCTCCTTTAAGAACAGTCTCCAGCAAAGCACATAGACTTGTGAAGCAGAGGAGCAGAAAAGCATCCAAGAAGTCAGTGATTGAGCAAGGAAGCATGGGAAATCAAGAAATTTATCTCTAACAGTAGCTACACAATAGGATCATGTTTCCTGGTCCACTTCCCAAGTCCCATTTCTTTCACAGATGTTCCAAACAAATTACTACTGCAGAACTGTAAGAATAGAGTAACTTGACAAACCAATATAATCAAGAAAAGGTCAAGAAATCAAGAAAGATTAGGCAAATGCCTGCAGAGTTCTCATGTCTTCAGGACTTCTGTTTTGATGCTGAAGGTGAACCTTTATAGATGTATCTGTGTGTTTGTCCATGCAAGCTGTATGAAGTGTACACATATTTTAGCATTGTTATAAGGGATGCTTTTCATAAATATGTACAGTGAAATTAAGCCAAGCACTCCTATTAAGCCACAGAACAAAGTTTATTCGATCTTCTCAAATTCTGTGTACAGTTTTGCTGCTAAGTGGGCACAACACATTGGCATATTACCTTTAATCTTCATTTCAATTTTAAATCCAACTTGAAAGATTTCGTAACATTTAATGGCATCTTCAATAAATAAAAGGACAAAAATATCTAGTCTTTGTACAGACACATTACAATCCACTCCAAATTCAGTATTGCCAAAACATTGTCTTTAAAAAAAGAACAAAAAAACAACTTGCTCTAAAGGGTTTTTTGTTTGTTTTAGCACTTAAATACATAGAAAAGTATATGATGACAGAAAACAGATACTCTATCCTCAGCAGAACTTTTAAGAGCCAGTAACTTAGAAACAAAAGATAACTAAATCTCTAAGGAGATTAAAGAATCCTGCTTGAAGTCTTGAAAAAAGTCCTGATTTTAGCCTTCATATCAGAAGTGTAGTTTCACTGGTTCCTATCCTATGTCAGCATACTTATACAATAAGGATTACATTCCATGATTTACTTACTTATTTTAAAGGAAAATTCATAAAGCAAAAGCATTAGCCTCCCATACTAACAAAAGTAATCGTGGTCCATATATTCTGCAATAGTAAACAGGTATTTGTGCTCAGTCCTTTGTTTGAACTACCACCATACTGGAAGAGATCCTGTAGTTTACCCTTTATTTCTGTATCCACCTCTTGCCCAGTCCAACAGCAGCAAGAACCTCAGTAAAATGAGCATTCATGCAAATACAAACCTGCCTGCACACATCAGATCACAGGATGAGGACCAACAAAACTGATTCTAATTAGAAGCTAGGCTTAATTTAAAGCTTTCTTTAAATATAGAAAGTCATCAGTAAAGAAAAGCTGAATCCCCAGATTTTCAAACTGCAATTCCCTGTAATTTGCAGCACATCACAAACCAATGACAATGTCAGTTAATGTAGCAAGAAGAATCCTATCACTAAAATTAGTTAAATCACTCATCCTCAAGCCTTCTTGGGGCTTCTTCAGTGAAAGCTTAGGGTGTGCAAGGAATGCATGGTTGGGCCCCTATGCATGCTAGTCTTATGGGGGGAGGTTACTTTAAACAAAAGGTAGAATTACACCACATCTGTACAAACACTTAAAATACCGTTTTTTCAGCTAGTTATCTGCTTCTCCCAACTATTATTGCTGCTGACTATACTAATGCAAGAGAATGTAATAAAGCAGGACCCAATCTGTTTAAGAGAATGGGACTTTTTCTGCAGATATTTTCCCTTCAGCTGACCATGTAATAACAAAAGTGCAATCATTTACAATCTTTTCAAAACAACAACTATTAAAATTATATAATTTTAGGGAAACAAATTCATAAGTTTAACCATAAAAATATTTCCCCAAGTAATAAACCTTAAAGCATTCAGTAACACAGTATTTCAGTAATTATAATACAGGAAATCCCTTCCACTTGTTACAAAAGACAGAACTATTGGAAGATTTTGCTTAATGTACACTATTTAAGAGTTTTGCACCTTGTGAAGGTCATGCCATAATTAAGAACTAAACTATCATTCAAAATAAATGAGAATGGAAAACTGATCTGACTTTGAAATGATATTCTCAACTTTTTGGAAACGAAGACAAGGCAAAGCCCAGGGCCGTGTCATCCAGACAGTCAAGAACTTACAAGACAGTTTACACCCAGAATCATAAGACAGCACCACTTTCCATAAACTACTCTGTATGTCTATTGCTGAACAGCATATTAAATAGTTTGGTGAGAACTGCTAAAACAGATTCTCATAACAACTGTAGTTTTACTTACAGAATACACGTTTGGGGGCAACAGGGAACTCTGTGACAAAAATCATACTCTGAAAAAATGTCTCCTCAAATTGGTCCAAGCATCCGAAATAAACAAGGGCACACAGGTCCCTCATTGCTAAATACTGCTGTTTAGTTGATCCTTAACAAAAATAGGTGCATGACAATAAGGAATAAGAAGGGCCGCCCATGACAGGCACAGAACTGTGACAGAATAGTCTCTTCAGAGATGTTTTAACTATGATTTTGCCACATGAGCAACTGAACTTATACTAATGGAGAACCCTGAAACTGATATACTATAGCCACAAGAAATTACTTCCTATTAAAAAAACAGATCCATTTGTAATTAACTGCTTCTTCAATCATCATTCAATATGTGAAAAACAATAAAAAACCTTTTAAAACAATTACAAAGAGTGGACTGCAGTAGCAGCTATTCAAGCAAGATTCAAGCACAAGTTTAAATGAACTTTCAAGCTGGGAATTAGCCTTCTTTGTCAAAAATTTGTACAACTTTCTCAAAAACCTAAAAAGAGAGAGATTAAAACATTATTAAGTTTATGAAGTGTTAGGTAAACAGTCACTTCAAGTTAATCCAGCACACAATAATTGATAGTATTTAAAGATGTTTTTCTTAGAATTTTCAGTGATTCTTCAATAGAAAAATTGGCATCAACTCCAGGAAAGTGGGACATAAGAACAATAATAAATAGTTCAGAAAAGCAAAATCTCATGAAAGTGCTAAAGACAAGAAACTGTTGAACACAGAAACAATGAAAATCATTTTAGTCCAGCTCATGTTCAAGCAGAACAAATTGATTTCTTAGTTATTCCTATCTCAATCAGTTCTTTACAAGTCAAAACGAAAGTTCCACAACCTCCTTCAGTAATAAACATCACTGCCTAATTAGCTTCACTAACCATACATACATCCAAGAAGAATGCCATAAATATGTAGCCTGCCACTGCCATCCCCATGTTTTCAGGCTTATATACTTACTTCATCAACAGATTTAGAGGCATCCACTTTTCTGACTTTTCCCATTCTCTCATATAAGTCTATTATAGGCTTAGTAGACTGCAGATATGTATGAATTCTAGGAGAAAGCAAAGAATGTATTTATTTACATAATAAAATTAAAACAGAAGAAAACTGAAAAGTTTGAATATAGTACCTTTTTTCCAGACTCTCCCGATTATCATCACTTCTACCACTGCTCTTGCCTCTTTCAAGACAGCGACCAATACATATCTACAAAAGATATCAAAAGGATGATCATAACTGTGAACACAATGTGCTTACCTGAAAAGTAGGAGCAAAAAAATAAATAAATAAATCATGAATTAGTAACAAATCTAGATAGTCCAGACACAAAACACTGTCCAGATCTGATTATGTAAGCCAGACTTCACATAGGGAAGTAAGATTATTCCATAGAAAAAGGATGACAGCTTTACGCTTCACCAGTTTAAGATGGGAGTTCTTAAAATGGAATTAGGGTCAGTGGAAGCAAAAGCAACATCAAGTTCTGTGGTGTGACTAAGCCTCCAACTTGAGGCATTTAAAGAAAGTGATCTGATTTTCAAGGATGTGTTCTGATCTGAAAAGCAGAGTGTCAAACTAGACTATGGATTTACGCTTGTACTGAAAACTGTGTATTCTCTCAAGAATTTATGTAAGATGACACATTAATTTATTCAAAGTTATACTATTCTTATTTGGTATTTCCATAATAAGTTTTTTTAAAAAGCAATGTCTAAGTAAAAATTATAAAACTATACTTAAAAGCTGCCCGTTGAACTGTAAGTTTTGAAGCCTAAAGTTAAGTAAGCAATGCTGACACGTGTACACCTCATGAGTATATTTACCTTACGCATGCAAGAGGACAACAGTTAAGTGATTTTTTTTCCCCCTACAAAGTACATCTATAGTAAAAATTAGAACCTCAAAATTAACACACCCCCAGTGAAAGTTTTCACTTAACCTTTTATTTTCTTTATTAAGCAGAAAAATAGACCCACACTTGTTGAGACTAAAAAACTTTGCAACTAAGAAAAAAATTAATAACATTTCTCAGAAAACTGGGGAAAAGGTGGGAAGCCAGATTAAGATGTTATTTTACTATCAGTTTTTATCCCTCAAGGGCACTGTCATATTAAAAAGACAACATATCATGGCATTTGTTAAATTAATATAATGTATCACTGTCAAAATGCCCTTATAATCTAATGACTTGCTGAATAAAATTTTGATTATGAGGTATCCTACAGCACAGCTCACAACTATGAAAATTAAGACTTATGCTGTCGGCACTTTAGAATTAAAGCAAACGTTGCTACCAAACAAGTAGTCTGAAATCTTTAAGAGTAAACAAAGCAATGTTTTCAGAACATGAATCAAATGATTGTTTAATATATTTAAAGCTTTTATAAACTCTCAAGAATGCAATTCTTTGAAGCGCTTCTTCAATAAAATTTATTTGCACACAATTATACCAAGTGTAATTATTCACTTGCTATTGCAAAAGCCTGCAGCTCGTCATCTGCAGAAACAAGTTGCCAAAAATGCTTGAAACTCACAAATCAAGTTTTCCTTCTACTCCAACACTAGTCCCTTAGTACTGAAAGATTCACTACCCAACTGAGTTTTATCGTTCTTCTTCAGCGAACCTCGCAATATAGCAAGAAAAGAAGTTAGGCTAACACACTTCATTACCTCATTGTCGCAATCAAAAAACAGAACAAAAGAAACATCCGCCTTTCCATCCATAGTCTTATTCCAGCCTTGAAGATTATCTTCATTTCTGGGAAACCCATCAATCAAGAACTTGTTCTTCTGGGAATTAGCAGCCATTGTTTGATCCATAGCCTGCCAGAAGAGAATTCAATTCAAGATCCCTCGCATGTGCAATTATTTTATCAACTTGCTCAACCATCCCCAAAGTGTTCATATGGCAAATTAATAAGTATTTCTCTTAGAATTATTGTAGATTTACAGAGTATGTTTTTTGTTCCACCTTCAATATGTTCTATTTATTTTGCTGATGCAACAATAGAGCCTCCTTTCAAACTGAATACACCAGTTCATAAAGCTCAAAATCTCAAACTTTTAAAGCTGGGCTTGTTTGTTATATTCTGCAATATTGTGTAACAGCACATACCAGTGTAAGATGCCAAACTGTCCCTGGTCTAGAATTAAGTCTAATGGAAAAACCTCCAGAGAAATTTAGTTGCATGAGCAACAGAAGCTTTTTCTGTCACAAAGGAGATACTCTGATTATTTTCCTGGACATCTAACAAGGATGAACACTGGAGCTTTTCCTTACACAGGAACACTAGCAGGTGCTCTTCTCCTTTCCTTCACCTGGCTGTCTATTTTGGTAAAACTTACAGAAACTTAATACCTTTAATGCCTTCACCCTACACTCTCATATGACTGATCTGACCAGTAAGTCCTAAAGCGTGCTAAGGGAAGTGAGAAATACAGATCTTCATTCGTTTCCCTAGAAGAACCCAAAAAGAAAATTTAAACTCTCACAGATCCCTAGGTATCAGAGGCCATCACCTCCTGCCTTCCAGCCAGCCAGCAGCACGAGTAATTGCTGAGAGAAGCACAGCACGCAATGGGCACCTGCATGTCTGCTATTCCATACTGCTCATACTACACTGGAGAATGGGCAATTCTTTAAGAATACTGCCACTGCTTTGTCACTTAGCCTGCAAGAGCGAGCTAGAAAGGAAATAGCCCTTTCCTTACCCTCTTCAACAAGCTGATTGTTATTTCAACCGGTACGATTTCCCCCTCCTTAATGTAGTTCTCAATGAGTTCTCCATACTGTGAGCCCGGCCTTTTTCGTTCGTCTCGAAGGAGGTCGCCAGCAGAAAGGTGCGTGTAGCCGTATTTCTGAAACATGCAGAAAACAGGCAGGTTCCCTTGAATTAGTACACACGCAAAGTTACATCAGTCAACAGCATCAGCCACATTTATCCTTGTATTACAACAGAAAAATATCGGAAATAGCAGCTTGCTAGTGGCAGATCTATTCCGTCTTCAGGATGCACTGAAAGCACAGCAAGAGAGATTCTTGGGCTAAACGGTCAAGAAGGCCTTGGTCAGATATTCACATCCTGTTTTCAAAGGTAACGTCCCGTTTGGAAATGAGAAAGACTCAAAGTGCCTGAGGCACTTCTTGAAACATTACACTGTGCATGAGACATTTAACAAGCATGAGACTTGATAGAAGCTACACCCCATCCTACACAATTCCAGTACCTCACTTCTCCGCTCAGTAAAGCCAGATCTGACCTACTGACTGATAGCCTCTTCAAAATTTTAGGACAGTGTCTTCCATTGCTAGGTTCACACAACAGGTAAAACAAAAAACAAACACATGAACCAATTCCTGCCTCTTTGCAGCTGCAGGCATGCTTTAAGCACAGCAGTGTCCTTATTTTCTAGCTGCAATTCTGACAGCAACTTCCTCTGCCTTGGTTGGACCACTTAGAAGTAACAGCGCAGGTGCACAGATCCCTTGAACCAACAGAAACCACTGCTGCAAGCAAACAGTCCTACCCACACGCTGCTCCAAACCCAGCCCTGCACACCTGCCCCGTGTTCATCTTTCCCCAGGAAGGAGGTGACCAAAACTCAGAGGGCTGCCCTTGGGGGAGGCTCAGACACGGGCTGTGAGCAGATTCATCAATCCATGGGAGATCTTAGCAAAGAGAAACATGTTGTTATAAGGGAAAATTCATATCACAAAACAGTCATTTGCTCAGCTCATTTAACATCACAAGAAAACTAACCAAGTGTACTCCTTGAACAAATATCGTCCTTAAAAACAGATGTAAAGACATCTCCTTAATGAATACTTAAGCTAAACAGGCAATAAAGACACCTCCTTGGCGATTACCTAAGCTACCTATACACCCAAGACAGAGTACACCTATACATACTTGCCCTGAAGTTTTTGCTACGAAACAAAAGCAGCAGCAAATTACTTCAGGGTTATCAGCTCGGCTGCAGCAACATCTGAAGCAAATTTCAAAAATGGTGCCTGAGCAGCATAATAATGTGACTAAATGCTTTCTCAGGCTGTGAACTTGGGATTTAAAAACTTGGCTACTGGACTAAGTACAACAGAAATATTACACAACCCACTAAGTGGCTTTAAAAACATTTCAGTTGCTTTCCAATTTCACCCACAAAAGCGTGGAAAGTTAGTTCTGCATAGTCATAATTTAAGAAGGGATATAATTACCTAAATCTCCAAAACTCTACACATCTGGAAAGAAAAGGAAACAAGATTTCGCTTTAAGTAACTGTGAAGAAAAACCTCCACAAATATCTTCTGTAAGCTCTCTGTACTCCTGCTTTCATGTGCATTGCATTTGGACATGCCTATTTAACTGCAAATCTACATATTAACTATGGACTACAGAAGCCGTAAACCCGAGTAAATCTTTTCTCTTAAGCAAGAAACCTTACTCTGCTGAACCCCAAATTAACATGCAGTTCTTGGTAAAGTTAAAGAAAGATGATGTTTTTCACATTAAGTTTCTACGAAGAAGAAAACAGGAGGAAAAATATAATCCCTTCTGTTTTAGAGGATTACCAAACCATTTAATTTTCCTTGGCATGTCCCTTTTCATGCATGAAAAGAAACTCGAGTCAGACAATTTTTGGAATTCTCCGTCCTTTGCAGCAGCAAACTAAATTATTTTTTAACGGCTGAACAGGAAAGTAAAAGATAGAAGTGTTTTAAAGTGCTGTTGTATAAATAGAGTTGTTTTAGATAATGGTAAATTGTATTCTGGAGTAACCTTCAGAACGGATTAACCAGGCAATAAGGAAAACAAACTTCTCCTTCAGTGGCAAAACATCTATTTGTTAACTGCACCGACAGCAAGAGCCAAAGACAACATGTCAGTTTAAACAACGCAAACAGGAACAGAGGAAGGCCTGACTGCGAGTCTATACACAGCAGGCTTCGGGGACGTGGTGCTCATGCTGCTCTTGCCAGTTTTAATTAAGCCATGTGCCCAGGACACAAAGTTTTCTTTCATCTTCGGCGAGACAAACCCTCAGCAAGCGTCCTGAAGCAGACAAAACCTTAACTTCCCCAAGAGCTCGCAAAAGAGGCTGTAATGCTACTGCACCACTGGGCTAAACGCTCTCACGCCTTGCAAGTTTGCCTTGTGCCAGCAGGACTTTCCAGCAGCGCCGAGTCCATCACGATGCAATCCCCAGGATGGAACCTGTTGCAACCACTTCTCTGAAATCAGAAAGAGGACTGTGACTTCCAAACAATGAAAAAGCAGTTCCTCCAATTCTCCCAAAAGAATGCATACATTCTTTGAGAATAGATCCATAACATTAGCTGATGGCTGAAAGGTCAACTTAAAATGTCAAACAGGTTAAACAAACAAAAAAAATAAATACCTGGATGCCATGCATCTAAGATCCAGACAGATTTCTAGACCGTGGAGTGCAAAAAAGAAGATATACAATTAACTATTCTAAAACATATTTCACAGATAGTTTTCCACTATGCTAGCTGACAGGCACGCTTTTCTAGAAGAAAATCAGCAAACAGCTACTGTACAAGTTGCTCTCATTGTTTTCAAAACTGTTTTCACATTTGGAGAACCACAATCCCAGTCTCCTAACAGAAAATCTGTTCTCAGTGTAGATATCTTCCTCCTTTGCTTTCAAAAAGCAGAGTGAAGTGGAAAGGCAAGTTCAAGTTTCTAGCAATCCCACGTGAGAGGTGTTACTTAGAACAGCTCTGGCTGTGCCACATCTCCGAATTAAACCCCAAGCCTGCCGCCTCTCCAGAACGCCCTTTTCTTCCCTGTACCACTGCCACTTGATCGTCCGTCTGCCAGCCAGGATCCGCAACTTCCGCCTGCAGACAGCACAAGCCTTACGTATTGTGTTTGCTGAAAGTAGATTCGCATGAACTGCAAACGAGAGCAGAGGCCTCATATCCGTGCCACGCCTGAATACGGCCAAGTTCAGCCTGGCCGTTCCCTCAGCGCAGTAGGAAAGGACTGGCAGCGTGCATCAGCTGCTGCTGGGGCACGAGATTTGCTTCCGATTCAGCCCCGTGTGGTCCAGCAACACACCTCTCCGCTACGCAGTTTGAAAGTTCCTTGAGTACGCAGAAGCCAAGAAAAAAAGCAAGAGCAACACAACTTACTGCTTTGGCCTTGAATCCTATCTCAGCTTATCGTTGCTAATCTGCAAATGAAAGTCAAAGGGCTGAACAAATAAAATACAAGCTTTTATTGCCCTACTTCTGGCCTGTCAGATCTTCTAGCAACTTTCGGTTGCTTCGTAAGGTTGCTCATTTTCTCAGATACACTCTTCAAGAACTAGTAAAGAAATAAAAATAGAACCGCGTGAAGCATGCAGCCTTCATGGTCTGGGGTTTTGTGTTTGTTTTGTTTAAACCTAAAAAAGTTTTGTCTGCCCCGTTGGCAATTTGCACATAGAAACAGAACTTTGAGGTATAAATCATAATGCAGTAGCAGCCCTTCTGTCTGCATATTCCAGTAAAAAAAAAAATTAAAATCCCTAGTTAGAGATATGTTCTTGCTTCTGGGGAAAACAAAACAAAGCACAAGGCAAAACAAAACAAGAAGCACAAAACCCACACTAACAAAACAAAACACACAAAGGAGATCCCACTGATAGCGCCTCCGGGGGAGCGGGGGGCAAACAGAACACCCCAGTGCTTCAGGAACGCAGAGCTTAACAAAAGACACCCAGGATGTCTGGGAAAGTCCTAAATTCAGTGCCCAGCGAGCGAGCCTGGGTTCTGTAAAATGGAAGCATATAGGGAATAATTTATTATTTTTTTTTTGAGGGGGGTTAAACAATCTCTCACCATGTTTCACAACAGCGCCCCAATTCAGAAATATGAACTGACATTCCAGCAAACAATTATGAGAACTTAGAGCTAACTGGACTACCAGTACTTGGCACTCTTGGAAGAGATTTCAGAAACCGAGTTTAAAGCAAACAACTTTGAAAACACTTTTATTTCAAGAAAGTTAATGCTGTCTCTCAGCGGACTTCCAGAGGACAATTAACACATGACAGCAAAAACTAAATCTGCTGCTTCCAGAGGAGTGTTTATGATACATTGAGTTCTTTGCAGTTTTCTTCTCCCCAGAGAATCCCTACCATATATCCCAAAACAACTTAGCACCTTTTTCCTCTTGGATAGTAATTTAGGATCTTACAAAAAGAAGAGGCTCAGCATCCCACCTTGTGGGCTGAATTTTAAACACAAATATCCAGCTTAGGGCTGCGGTGGAAATTAATTACATTTTGCGCATGCAGGCAGGGATGTCTTGCATACCCCAAATCCCTGCGGAGTCACCTTGCCAAAAAAACAAAGAAACAACAACAAAAACGGCTGACGTCTTGCTTGAAATAAAGCAAGATTATTTAGTTATTCTTTTTTTCCCCCCCTCCCAAAAGATCTTTATGTTTCAGACAAAGGTTGTAAAGATTTGAAGCTTAAGTTGATGAAATCATATTCTGTGCAGATTTGAGGATTGGGGTATTTTCCCTTGACTGTACCATAACCATTTCACTAGCAAAGTTCAAAAGTCAGTAATAAAGCGTTCATTTTGGCCTATACCCACATAATAACCCCACAATCACAAAAGATAAACACTGTGGAAAGCGTGAAGGTTGTCTCTCAAGAACGTGCACTCAGATGCCACCATCCAGCTACCTGCTCCAACATTCTGCCCCGCACAGAGAGCTCTGCAACGGCCCAGGCGATGCTGAACGCTACCTCACCCGGCCGTGGAAGGCTGCAGGAGTTAATCCGCACGGCGGGGAGAGAGCAGGAACTTAAGAGGGAATTCTGCTTCATCCCCTCCTACATAGGAGGAATCGGTCCAGAGCAGCATTTCTACCGAATTTACATTTCGGTGACAACTCTGCGAGCCTAGGGAATAGACACGCAACTCTTCCCTCCCTATCGGAGGAAACCAGCCTCGTTCAGCTGTCTCTTCAAACCTTATCTGCAAAGATAAAGAAACCTAATCACTTACCTGCTGTTCCCTTTTGTACACTGTGTCAATACCCATTTTCACTCGTTATTACAAATTCCTCCCTCAAATGACTTCCCCGTTTTAGTCCAAACTTGATACGAATACACGCCTCGTCCATAATGAGGGACTGCAACCTGAGCAGGCATGATTCAGGCTGGTACTTTGGAAATACGCATTTCACCTGCAATGACTGATGGCCATCTCCCTTCTCTGGGAAGGCAAAACAGTCAGCAAAACAATTACGACACTTTTTTGAGAAATCGTTCCCAGGTAGTACATAATGCCAGCTCCACAAACCACCTACAGTTGCTTGTGGTTTTGAATAAAGACATTCGAAGCTAAAATCATACAGGGTAGCGCCTCAGCAAAGCAAGGCTTCTCCACGTGGCGTGCTCCGTCCCAGATCTCCAGCACATATAGCAACTGAGAAGTATTTATAGCTCATACTGACTTTTTGTTGAGCACAAACTTCAGGTTTAGAGCAAGATACGGGATCAGATTCGTTCCTAGTGTAAACTAATATTAATCAGTCCATTTATACAAGGATGAATGAGGTTTATTATTACTTAGCTGCAGACCCTTTTCTCCGCGGCAAGCTGCCAACGGGGTTTAAAATCCAAACAAAAACACACTTTCAACCTAAAGGCAGCACTGAGTGCATAAAGGCCATTCAACTGCCTGCGTTAGGGCTCTCTGGGGGGCTGTGAGGGCCAGGCCAAGGGTATGAGCTTAAAAAAAAATCTGGTGCTCAACAGTACCTCGATTGCGTTTCATCCATACTTCCCTGTTCACGCTCTCTCTTTCTGAAGTTTTCCAGCAGGCTCCCCCGAGCCCAGCCCTCACCGGAGCCACCTCAGACCTTCCCTCCCTCAATGCTTAGCCAGCGACAGCCACAAAGTTGCTCAAGGGAGCGGGAGAGCCAGACACCGCTGTCAGCAGCCCCTCATGCTTCCTGCAGTCAGCCCACTGCAAGGCCGTCAGTAACTTCTTTCCACGCAGCAAACAGGACTAGCAGAATTAAAGCGAGTTCCCATTTATTAGCTTTTGGGCTTCTCTTTCTAGGCTTAGAAAGAAAATAAATACAGCACAATTAAATGTGCTGCAAATGTACAAGCAAAATTAATTTTCCATTTTAGCTGCAACTACAGTTAGAGTAGCAGTGATTCATTTGAATCCTTCCTCCTGAAGTGGTCTTTATCCAATTACGTTAGCCTACCAAGCCGAAGGCATTTATACTTCTGAACACAGGGCAGAAGCCACAGGAGGTTCTTCAGCCCTGAGGCTACGCTAACGGTTTGGCGAAAGCCATTAATGACAGCCTACAAAATTTCCCTACAGTTTAAGCTCATTTGTTTGCTGCGTACCAGGGACTGAATTTGACCTTACCAAAATGGCTTTATGAGCACTACGAACCTTTCATCCCACCGCTTAATTTAAGGAATAAGCCAGTTTGAAGGGCCTGTAATTTGAGGTTAAAATCCTTCAGAACTAAAGTCATAATGGCATTTTTCAGTCTGCACCAAATTTGCCTAACCGAGTTATATGCACCAAGGACTGGGATGTGATAGCAGCATGAAGAAACTGCAACAGCACTGCCAGGGCATCGCCAGAACTGAAGACGCATTAAATGTGCCTGCGCCAGGACTTGCGGTTGGGTGCTTTGTCCTTTTTCCCTCCCCAGTCAACAGATTCAGAAACATGGGCATTACTACAGTTCTCAGTCATTTTTTTTTTTCATTGGGGCACAGACAGACGTTGATCCTTCACGGCTTTCCGTGAAAAAAAATAAAATGCAAGTGCTGAGGGAACAAAAATGTCTCACAGCCAACAGGCACACGTCCGGAAGCATTAACTACTTCTGTAATTACCCACCTGAACGCTACGCAATTACAATCTGATTGTTTGTTTTTTAGGAGGAGAATATTGCACTGTGCAAGAGTCACCCTTTCCTCTTCAGTTATTTGCCCTACCTCAGAGGACTGTAAAAACCTATTTGGAAAAACAGAAACGTGCAGAGCAGAGCCGAACGCCTTGTCATCCCGTGCCACCAGCTTTGGGCTCTTTGAAATAAAAGGAGAACGAGGTTAACTTCTGGCGAGCCAGGACACTTTCTGACCTCTACCATAGTGTAGCACTGAACAAAATTTCAGCCTAACGCTGTTCCTCGGGCGCTGCCGGAGGTGGCAGAGGGACACAAGGCCAACCCCCAGCCACGTCTCGCCGAGCCCAGCACCACAGCCCCGGCCTCAGCAGCCAGCCCAGCCCGCCCTCAGGAGTTGGGGGGGGCAGCCTACAACCCCCAGCATGCCCCGCGGCCGAACCCGCAGGAGCCCCCCGCAGCCGCGCCCCGGGGCATGCTGGGAAGTGTAGTCCCCCCCTCCCCCAGAGCCCACCGCCCTCACCTCCACGATGCGAGCGCACTGCGTCCCCTTGCCCGCCCCGGGCCCGCCGAGGACGAAGACGACGACGGGCTTCATGAGGAGGAGGAGGCGGCGGCGGCGGAGCAGCAGCAGGACAGCGGCGGCGGGGCAGCTACTGAGCAGAGAGCGGTGGCAGCCGAGACCGGGGGCGGCTGAGGGCGGGCTGCGGGCGGTGTGAGGCTGAGGCGGAGCCGGCGCTGAGGTGGCCCCGCCGCGGGGAAAACGCTTCCGGGCGCCTCACCGCGCCGCAGCACCCGGCGTGCCCCGCGCGGCCCGAGCTGCCGGTAGCCGCCGGTGGGGGCAGCAGGCCGCGCTCCGCTAGGCCCGGCCCCCAACATGGCGCCCGCCTCTCGTCGCCGTGGCAACGCCGCCGCGCCGCACCGCGCATGCGCGCCCGCCCCGACCGTTTCTTAGCCCGTTTTTTAAATCCCCCCCTCCCTGCGCGCGCGCGCTGGCGGTTGGCTCCGCAGGGGGCGCGCCGCGATTGGGAGGGAGACGGCGCCGTCCCATTGGCTCGCTGAGGGCGGCGGGGGCGGGATTGCGGCCGGTTCTGCCTCCCGATTGGCTGGCGGCGGGGCGGGCGCGGGGCGAGCGGCGGGAGCGGCGGCGTCTCCCCTCAGGCAGCGCCCTCAGGGCCGCCGGCGGACCCCGGCCCCCAGGTACCTCGGGGAGCCCCGCGGGGACGGGCCTCTGTGCCCCGCTCCCCCGGGAAAACAGCGGCGGGCTGCGGGGAAGCGCCCCCGTGGGAAGGGCGGGAGGGTGTGTGCTGAGGGGCTGCCCTGGAGTAGGGAAGGTCGCCCCCTGAGGAAGCCCTCGGCCGGGGCTTTTTTTCTGAATAATGCTTTTTTTTTTTTTCAGAAGCCTTCAAAGCTTAAACAGTTCGGGTGCTGACTTTAAACACTGAGCAAAGCAGCGTATTTGGAAGCTGATCTAGTGCTAAGTTTGCTAAAGTGCTTTCTGTGTGCCACGGAAGTTTCTAACAGCTTACCCCTTTCCTTCCCTGCGCTATACCTACAGCAGATTTGTTTCCTGACCTTTATCTGCGAGCTCGTGTTTTGCCTGCTTTCTGAGATTACACGAAGGAACTGTCCAACGGGAAACAAAAGTTCTGTGTTGACTTTGTAGTTCACATCCTTGATAACTTCCTAGGGCAAGGTTTGCACTCTGATTTGGGCTTGACAGAGAAAAAAAAAAAAGCTTACGTATCTGATTTGTTCTTTTTCTTAACGAGTTACTCATTTGCTCTGTCTGAAAAATACTGTTTGAAAATGGGGTTGAACTTGGTACTTTCCTTTTTGTCTTTGCCATCTTCTCAGCTTTGTCGCAGAAAGGATGGTCCCCTTCAGCTTCCCTCTGTCGAAGTACGCGCTTTGGGACCCGGTCCCCATGGGTGACACCATGGGTTCACATATTGCCTATTACAGGTATGAACAGGCCTTTTTAGGCGTCAGGTGGCTAACATAAGAATTATGTGATTCAAAGCTTCATCTTAGCTTCTGAGTCTAGCGTATAAAAGACACAAAGGAGAAAGAGACAATCAGTGTGTTTGTAATAAGCTTACAGGATTTTTCTTTGAAAAGATTTAAGTGTTTCTCTTTCTGTGGGGTAATTGCAGTCAGGTGGGTTGGAGGTACCTACGCCTAAACTAACCTACGATTGCTTTCCGTTCGCTTGCTACGTGGAAAGGTGTAGAAGTAACTGCATACTTGTAGCTTTCCTTAACCTGCTTTTCCGTATCTCTAAATATCCAAAGGAAGGTATTTTTTGGCAAACCGAATGCAGATAGCATGCTTCAAGTAAAACTTGAAGCTAAGCGTTTTGCTTGCTTCAGAAATCAGGGTTCAAATACCAAAAGTTTTGATTCTCTTTTTTTTGGCTAAAATGAGTCTGGAGGCAAATCTGAAGCACTTGTGAATTTGTAGGGCAGGGTATTCCAAACCTGACTTTTAAATTTAACAGAGAGCAAAAATTGGTCTTTATTACCTAGGATAATTTTCATACAGATATATCTACACTAAGATTTTCAATATTCATGCAAGTATATGAAGATCATTGTGACCGGAGAAGGACATAAAACGTTTACTTTATATATGGCTTATCTTGATAAAAAGGTGGGCAGCCCTTACACACAGGTCAGAGCAGCCTCCACATCTCCTTTCCACATAGTGCTTCATGAGTTTAAATTAAAATCCCCAAGTTTTAGCAAATTTTAAAATTAATTACTTTAATTTTTATGAAGGCACTTAACTTAGCTAATCTTGATAAGAGGATGTGAGTCATCTTCACAGTATTCACATAAATCAGTAGCTTCTCTTTGAACTTTCTCCAAGTCAATATCAGATAAGCTATGATAAGTTAGAATAGTGTTGCTGTATTTACTAACCCAGATTCCAAACTTTTTACTGTTTTACCTTTTTTTAATAAATAGTGATTTTATGGTTACCTAATTCTTCTCCTTACATTGCTGTGTCTTCGAGCTCAGGCTGCTACTGCTTTTAGC
This sequence comes from Anser anser, assembly GCF_964211835.1. Taxonomy (NCBI): domain Eukaryota; kingdom Metazoa; phylum Chordata; class Aves; order Anseriformes; family Anatidae; genus Anser; species Anser anser. The sequence goes on along the minus strand of NC_139728.1, from coordinate 23,421,379 downwards.
ATCCACGTCAAATACTGGGCTAAAAGGATAGGATGCCCTGTCAAAGTTAGTTAAACTATGTTGTTTATTTACTCTTTAAATTTATGAAACTTGAGTTCTGTGTTTTAGCCTTAATGTTTCTAACTTGTACACCTTATATTAAAATAATTAACTTGCATGCATCTTAGTCCTATAACAGTGTTGCTCTTCAGCTGAAAAGGCTCTTCTCTCTGCTTGTTATTTATTCTCCAGGGGAAAAAATTGTTTCCACTCTGACCTTAGCTTGCAGGATTAATCAAGCCAAAATATTTTTGTTAAGATAATCATATAAAGCATTCTGTGAATCTGCTCCAGTTAAAGTGTATTCTTGAACGTGAATTATTGGAGTGATGCACAGAACAAGAGATAAAATCCCATGAATATTTTATGTAATATTACTAACTTTTATCTTTTTGCTGTTTAGAGCTTTGGGCTGCTTCTGTATATTTCCTTTTTAAAGGAGGATAAAAGATCTGTAAGCTAGTGCAATAAAGCGCGTTAAAATAATTTGTGCCTTAAACTTGCTTGTTGTCTCTCTTTAGAAATCCAAAATTATTTCTGATGGAGAAAACCTTGCGACTTGCCTATCGCCACGCTAAGCAGAGTGAAAAGAAATTATTTGCCTGTTTTTTACTTGGGACTCTTGCAGTAGATGAAGGTAACTTTAAATATCAAGTAGACAGCCAATAGCAGTTGGTTGAATAAGCCTTTATCAAGGAGCCTGAGTTGTTGCTCTTGGACTCTAACTTTTTGTTTATTTTCAAGATGGGGAAGGCATAAAGCTAACAATAGACCGTTTTGACCCTGGCCGAGAAGTTGCTGGTGGATCGGGCAAAGTTCCAACTGCATCTCTTCCTGGAGACTTTTTGATTCGGTGCACAGTTAATGCCTGGGGACCTTCTTCAGACAGCATCATAGTCCATAGCGCTGAAGATATCAGCTTGGCTTTTAAGGTAGGCAGCTGCTGGCAGCTTTTGGATTCCTTAATAAACTGCCATCTAGGCAGGAGATTGGACTATGCACAGGGCTTAATTTCCAACCCCACCAATTTAAAATAAAACTGGAGAAGTATTGCCTGGAGGAAGACTACTTAGTTGGTGATGTGAAAAGAGCTACTTGAGTGTCATTGAAAAGCGCATTGAAAACTACTCAGAATCAGTGGTCTTCACAGAAGTTCAGGGATTATGCTCTCTTAATCTTCAACTAAAATCTTGCTGTCTCACCGTAAGTTTTCAGCTGGTCTGACCATGAAAAAGAGCAAGATGACTGTGGTAGCAACACACTTGCTTAAACAAGAAAGAACAGCTTTTTCTTTCAAATCTGTCACGAGTGAGTTGCGGTATTTGCATTAAAGTTCATTAAAAGCATTGCTAAGCAAGTGACTTGAAAGAAAATCTGTAAAGTCTGCGTAGGCTGGTAGGTACAGCTGTAATGTGTAAACTATTCTGTATTCTGTGGATAGATAATCCAGCAAATACACCTTCCATTTCTGTAATCATTTGCCTGTAGTTACTGCAGTGATACATACATTCAACTATGTATTTTATCATACAAATAGTACTTTACATCAGTTTTCTCACAGTGATACATCCATGTGTTAAAATACAAATTTCTTGAATGCAAGTAGGAAAGCTTCAATGGTCCAATTTGAGCCTTCTAGTTGCTGTTAATTTATTAATTTTTATACAATTTAAGTAACCCCAGGTTTCTGAATATGTTATAAAGCAATGCTAGCAAATGCATTTAAGATGTGTTTAATTTCAAATATATTTTACATTATTATTCATTACGTTCAGTATAGCCATGAGCTTTGGAGGCATGGCTTATCTTTTTTTATATGGTGCCTACTGCAGCACTAGCTGTGGTGAATAATTTGACTTCTTACTGCAGTAAAAATGGAATCATTGAAGTAATATGAAGACAACTTTGTGTACCTTAATTTTTTTTTTCTTTCCCCTACTTGTAGGATCTGCAGCACAGCCTGTGCAGTAAAGATTCACTGGATCTGTCTAAACTGCTCACTATTAGAGCTCACATTGTTTTCACAGAAAACCTGGATAATCTAGATTTTAGTTTTCATTGGGCTTCTATTACTGCAGCAAATATCTTGGAATACACCCCTGTGAAGTCTGTCCCAATTATTCCCACAGCCCTAGCAAGAAATTTGAATGGTCCTATGAATATCGCACAAGTGCAAGGAACTTACAAATGCGGGTAAGTAAAGGATGATGCTCAAACTCCTTAAGTGGCCTGCCTGGTTGTTGTATGCCTTAAAACAGGGAGGTAGGAGACATCTTAGTGCTTTGCTTTTTAATAAAGTAACTGATGTGAAAAGAACATGATTTCTGGTACCTAGAAAAACAGTACATTAAAAACAAGCAGGGAATGGTATCGGGTAAAAACCTTAAGTTGTTCAAGTAGGAGTTCTTGCTTTTGACCTCAGTAGAAGCACCTTCCTGCTGAGGCAGGCTGAGGCATGTCTAGTCAACAAAACAGCTACAAACAGCATCCAGCTTGTGTAACGATGTCAGTGCTGGCCCTAGAACGCACATCAGATGAATGTGAACAAAAGCTCTTTGTGTTAACCATGCTTATAAAGATGGTGTTGGGGAATAGTCATTCTGGCTGGTAACTGCTTTAATAGGATGAATGAAGCACAGAACAGGAAAATAATCTGAAGCAACTGAATGCCATTTTATTTGGTGAGAGACCTTATGAATGCCTTTCTGAAAGTTACTCAGATTTAACATGACTTGCACTTCTAGATTCATTACCAGAATATTAAGCAAATGTGCTTGATAATTTTTTGATTGACACAGGGAATTAGTAAAAAGCAGTACGTATGGAGAATGGTTTGTTTATTTATTTTTTTCTCAGACTTCCTTCTTGCAACACTTTCTAAACTTTCATCATTCTTTTCAGGATTTTTCTGAAAGACTGACTTGCAAAATATTAATACTACTAATGGTGATGATAATAAAACAAACAACAACAACAAAAAACACAACTTCTGCTTTTTTTCAGCTACCTTACTATGGACCAGACAAGAAAACTACTTCTGCTGCTTGAGTCTGATCCGAAGGCATACGCTCTGCCATTAGTTGGAGTGTAAGTGTTGATTAATAAACATAGATGTGTATATATCTATTAACACACATCTATTAATATATTAATACACATAATGGTTTGGGAGGTATTTGAGGGAATACATAGCGGAAACTTGCTAGTGTAGCAGTCTCTAATCGGATATTTCTTCTTACTTTTAGTTGGCTGAGTGGAGTTACTCATATCGGTAGTCCTCAAGTTTGGGCATGCTGCCTGCGATATTTATTCAGTTCTTCAATTCAAGAAAGGCAAGTCACTTGTCTGCAAAACATAGAAACTATGGGCTGCCTAAAAATGTATCCCCCAGAAATGTGTGGTAAATCGGTTCAAGGATATTTGGGGGAATTCTGCGATGTGTGTGTTGTGTAGGAGGTGGGTCTGTCTGCTTTTGTTGTTCTTCCTGGTTTTGACTTCTGCCTCAAATCTCTTGAAAGCTATAACTGAAGCATTAGTGAGCTGGGCCAATATCCCAAAGAAAGAAGGTGGTAAATATTTACTGTCATTAAGGTCACTGCATTTTTCAGTTTAAATAAGATCTGGCAAGCAGGAAATACTTACATAAGGAGTGGTGTGTTTAGTTGTTGGGTTTTTTTTTTAAACTTTTCTTATGGGCGCTTTTTGGCATGTGGTTTCTCCCCGCTTGTATCTAACCGACACATTGAAGCACACAGATTTGCAGCTAGTTCTGTCTTGTAATGACTTCCTGCTAAGTAGTCTATTTTTGTAGTTTTTTGCATTCTGATTTTTTCCAGTGTCAAGTTAGTAAATAATCATCCCTCATTTTCTAAATCTTCTCACCTGTAATATTTGCCAAGTTCTTTATATGGAAGCTGGAAAGAGGGAGTTCAGGTCTTTATAGTTTTAAAATGCTCTTCTGGTAAATAAAATTTTAGAACAAGCAGTATATGTGTAAGAATTTCTTATGCTTTTATTCATAGTTGCTTTTAAATTACAAAATGAAAACACATTTGGTGAACAGATGTTTGTAATTACAGAATAGACTTCTTTTCCTTAAGCAATTTAAATACACACAAATGCAGATAAGACCCCAATTAGATTTGGTAGTCAAGTTAGATACTTGACTCTCATTAACTTTTACTGATTCTATCTTGGAAGTGGATTAGGTTGATTTGATGAACCATGCAAAGAGAATTAACCTCTGTAGGCTAACTGTTCAATCTGTACATCATATATTTTTAACTCTTAAGTTGAAAGAATCGTTTTAAAGTTGTATGTGAATGTGCTTTTTGAGCATCTTGTTCTTACTGCTTTCTCTGTCCCAGATAAAAGTGAAAAAAAGAATTGTTCTGAAAGCAGTAGTTCCTTTTCCTGGAAATGCACGTTGTTTTCTTTATCCTTAATCTTACTTCTGTGCTAATATTGACTGTTGTGTCTCACTGTTCCCTATCTATATAAAAACAAAAAAACACCTTCAGTATACCTTTTCTTCAAAAAATCTGTTTTTAATATTAATGAGCATTTTTGGAATTCTGAGGAATAATGCATGCTACATGTCTTTATAATCTCTTCTATTGAATTATGAAAAAAAATCACTATAATTTTTATGATGTTTTCTTCTATACTATTATTGAAGTCTTCTAGGAGTTTATTTAAAGTACTATGTGATCCTGAAGGGTTGAACTAGAAAGTAGAAAAATTATTCCCACTATTTCTGTACTTTGCTTTAATTCTTGCATATGGCATCAGTCATAAGTCCCTCTGTTCTGTCTGTGGCTCAGCATCACCCAAAATACAGTAAGTCACCACACTGGTTAATTGTTCAATTATTTGCCCAATATATTGAGAAACTAATGGTCGTCTTCCTGTTTTTTTTTTTTTTTTACATATGTACTTTTTTCTGTTTTAGGGTTTTCTCAGAATCTGGGAGGTTTCTTGTTGTGCTTTATTCATTGACACACAAAGACCCAGAGTTTTATGAGTGTGTTCCATGCCGCGGACAGACTGAATTAGGGTTTCAGCTCTTGACTTGCAGTGAAACCGTACACCTCTTTAAAGTAAGTGGCTTGGCTTCTTACTGCATCATGGTAGTTTAAAAAAATCAACTTTAGTGTAAGTACTTAAAGGAGGAGTCACTATAATGTGACCCAAATGAAACTGCAGTGTTTAAAAATGATGTAGCTGTTTAAAGTTAGATGTGTTTGGTTTTTTTTTTTTCAGTGATTTATTGTAATTTGTGTCTCAGAGTGAAAGCACCACCCAAGTCAGGAACTGCACACTTTTCCAGTGGCATTTAAGAGTCTGTCTTTTAAAACATAGCATGCTGTGTTGGAATTTGCTAGTGTTCTTTCTTATTATGATTCTGATTGCCTATAGCATTTGTTAATCTGGTATACTGTGCTGGATGCTTCCACTGACTGCTACGGGTGATGCATATTTGTATTTCCTTTCTGGAGAGCAAAGCTAGGAATGCAAAATGGAGTTCAGTGGCTGCTAACCTGCAGAGCTCTTCCTGTGCTGCAGTAACAAAGCAGAAGCAATTCCATCTTTTTGCAAAGTAACTGTTTGAAAAAATGTGATACAGAGCCTGGGGGATATTTAAAAGGTTTGCAGAAATCCTAGGAATCTCATTTCTTTAAATGTTTTCCTGGGTGCATGCAGAACCTGAAGCCGAGTTGTTCATTTGCTCAGTATGTGCTTCTGGGCTCTGTTAGAGAAGCAGTTAATGTAACGTGTCCTGTGCTGTTCTACTGTGTGCTTTCTCCAGAAAAAGCTTTCTGCAGATGGCAAAGCTTTAGCAACACAGCCTTGCTTCTGTTGTCTCCAGGATTTTCCTAGCTGTATGTGAATAAGCATAGAGCAGTTACTGTTTCTTATGATGGTGAAGACTTGTGGAAGAGCATCTAAGCAGTTACAGCAAGGAAGCATCTGCTCATGGCTATAATTAGGCTAACTACTTTACAGAGTAGCAGGGGGAACAGTGTTAAACAGGAAGGGAAGCTGCCTGCCTCCTTGTAGTGGTAAAAGAATTGAGAAATGAAAGTAAAGGCCGAGCAACAAATAATCAGATAAAAACTTCCTTAAAACTATGTCTTTGGGAATAATCAAAAGTTGGAATTTGCACGCTTCACAAATACATAAAATTCCATTTCAGAGTGTTGAACCTTCGGACAAGATCCCTATCCAGTTTGAGTTGAGTGCAGAAAACCAAAATGCAGAAACTGAGTTCTTCAGCAGAATCTGCAAGAAACTTCCTATTAGAAGGTAAATCTTTCAGATGTCAGCTATGCACAAAACTGAGATACTTTTCAGATGAGATTTTTTGATCTCTGCTGTGCAGGATGGCAGGCGAGCTCTGACTACAGTGATGATCTTGCATTAAAATCTGAATAGGCTTGTGTTTATTCCTAGAGTTCATGTTCAAGTAAGATGGTTAAGCTGACCCTATAGCCAGAGAAAAATACTAATAGTGCTACTCTTCTTACTAGTGGTTGTAATTAATACAGTGGATATTTCTACAAATGTTTCTTTACTGATGGAGCTTAGTATTTTCACTGTATTAAGTTTTCTGTGTCCTTTGATCCAAATCTCTAGCTGAAATCTACTTAAGTTGGTAAAAATTTGGTTTTGCTTCTGACTTTTCAGAGCTGAAACCTAGATATGTTGAAACTTAGATTTTTGGGAACCTGACGTATCCATCAAATTTTTGGTTATCTGTGGCTGATTGAAGACAGCCTTCAATCTCCTTTAAACAATCTTTGCTTTAGCACTTTCTATCTTTCTAACATAAATCGGTGCTTCACTGTTAGAATGTCACTTAAATACTGTGGAGAGATGTGGAGAGAGAGGATTAGTACCTTTTTTTATTGCCCAAAAGCAGCAGATGTATTTTCATTGCTTGGTCCCAGAGCTGTTTTCTGTTTTCCATATGAACTCCCTGGCTAACCAGGGAGGCGTAACTATTTCTAGGAAAAAATGTTGCTGATATTTCACTGTAGACTGCACAATGACAAATATGAAGATTCATATTAGTGCTGCCATATCAGACAAGCAAAGGTTTTCTGTTTGACTAATGGTGTTTGTTAGTCCTCCCCACAGTTGTTCACCCAGTAAGCTGTCAGCAAGTGATCATGACTCCGGTGTAGAAGATGAGGATTTATCCCCGAGACCCATTCCAAGTCCACACCCAGTGAGTCAACAGGTAACTAAGTAAACAATTGCTCTAGGCTTCTCAGATTTTAGATGTGATACTTCAAGCACTGAAGCTAGTTGTAAGGGGGTCAGAGAATGTAAAGCTTCTGCCTCAGATTGCTAGCAGGGGGAAAACAGAACTGAAGAAGTGGACTGAGATTCTTAGCTCTGTCTGTAGTCAACCTGCCTTTGTGCCAGGGCTAGAGATGCCAATTCCTGCATATGCTAGCATTTGGGAACGAAGATAGTAGGTTCTACTCAAGGAGTCTCTCTAATATTATATGGAATAGCCATGGTGTCTGAGGTAAAGAAGGGTGCTGCAAACTTCCTTTCTTGTATATTTCTGGGTAAAAAACAAACAAAAAAAATTAACTCGAGTGTGTACAAATATAATGAAATACCTGCAACAGAACATGTCTGGTAATCCACAACTGTCATGTCCTTCTTGACCTCCTAGTGGGGGCTGTTATGTACCGAGTCTAACAATAATAAGAGGGAATATGTAGCCTGTCTCTGGAAGGGGAAGGATTTATACTGCAGATTGATACAGAGCTTTTGTTTCATAGACACGGCTGTTATGCCATATGAAAGCAATACTGTTGTATGAAAATGATCCTGGATATCTTTCTTTTTTCTATATCTGGATTCTCTAATCTTTAAAAAGGTATTTCATATATAGTTGATTTGGAGCTAGTAACAGTCAAATACTGGTTCTAAATGGAAACACCATCTTGGAGAAACACTAGGAAAATTCTGCATGCGAAGAGCAGGAAGCTCACTTTAAAATGCTGTCTTAAACTTGCCTGTGTAATTGTCCTCAGGTTACCAGGATCTTTCCTTCAGTTCCTGAACTGTCCCTTGTTTTGGATGGGAGCTTCATGGAATCAGGACAGTTGCCTGAGCCTGTGGGGACTTCAAGTGCGAAAAGTCTACCTCGAGCGCTACATCAGCCTATTAAAAAGAAATGGTGCTTGGGATCTATGTATTACCCCACCCAGTACTCTGATGACAAACAAAACTTGCCTGATAATATAGGAGATCCCTCTTCGAGGCAATTACCAAACCAGTTAAATCAGAAAATTCCACCTTCAAGGCCTTCCAGGGGAAAGCAAGCTCAGCTACAGCAGCAGTTGCACTGTAAGAATGCCTGTCCTCAATCAAGAAAAAGTTCTGGATCTTCTCCTTCAACCCCTTGTAGTGGGCCTTCCCCAGATGCATCTGAGCACCAACCCAGAAGGCCACCACAAAGGCTTGCGTTAAATGCTGATGGAGTTGCACAACAGGGAGAGCCTCCAGTTCGAAGAACCTCGGTGTCTAATTCCAGGCAACTTCCTGCTGTTACACAGCCAGTCCTCTACAACTCTGCTTTTCCGCCGCAGAGCTGCAGAAGACCACCAGAACTGCAGATGCCAGTTCAAGTTCCACCTTGCTGTCCGACCAGCGCGTGCAACTGTCAGTTTCCTGCTTCCATCCAGTATAATCCAATGAACTCATGGCAAGGAATTGGTAAAATGAGCCCCAAGCATGGAGCAGAAGTCCTGTCGGAGATGGCTCAGCAAAATCCATGTACAGTGCTCCATCAAAATATCATTTGTCCGAATATTTGCTGCAATCCAGGATATACCACAAGTAACCCCATAAGCGTGGGATATCATGGGAAAATGGGCAACTGTTCTCTTGAAAATAGCTTGTCACATGGGATAAGACCGCCTTCAAGTGCAAGCCCCTCTAGTCCACAGTTTTGTGGAGCCCACTCACCATGCCTACACCTGCCTGCTTCTAAAGCAGGATCAGATAATGGGATGATGGGATTATCTCCAGATGCTTACCGGGTTCTTACAGAACAAGACAGACAACTCAAATTACTTCAAGCTCAGGTTTGTTGAAATGGCTGCCTTCTCCTCTGCCCTTTTAGTGGTTATGCTTTGATAGTTCCCCTGCCAGAGGAATTAAACTAAATGTCCTCGTGAGGACGAGAAAGCTTGTCATACCGTGTCCAGTTTGGGGGTGGAATTAGCTCTGCTAATTGATGTCACTTAAAACAATGGAAAATTTTGACTTTGCTAATTAAGCTTTGTATTTATTTTTATCATAATTCCAAAATACGAAGGTTTGTTTTCCTTTCAGCAGACTTCTGTAATGCAAATGGATATGACTTCTATATAAATACTTTTATTTATATATATATATACGCTTTTCTATATTAAAAGTTTGTGTATATATGCGTGTGTGTATCCAGGCTAGAGACAGACTGTAGACTTTGGCATGAATGTAAGCATACAGGTAAAACAGAGAACATTGTCATATGTTACTTTACCCACCTTTCAAGCCTACAGCTTCCTGAGTTGTTGAGGCCCTCGATTAGAAAACTTTAATAGTCTGTTTGCAGCAAACTGGCAGGATTCATCAGGTGTTTGTTGCTGGGCTGGAAAATCGGGTTTTACTGAACTCACTAAATTTTGTTGTGATACCAAGTCAAGTTCCTTGAAAATACCTACCTCGAGTTACACTTCTGCAGGGTGTGATTTAGGACTGAAGAGCCAATATTTGAATTCTGCTGGTGATGAATGATGGGAATAGTACAATTCTAGGCAATACGCATTTTTCCTGCTTAAACTAGAAAATTGAAACTGAAATCTGCTATGGGTATAGTTCCTGCTTGTAAAATCAAGCTCTCAAAGCATGGATTGTGCATGAGGGAGGGAAACCACTCCATATGGTATAAATGCCTTGGAGCTGTGAATTAATCAACAGGGTGGATAGAAATACTAGAGTAAAGATTGCCTGGGCAACCCTAATTTTATCATTTAAGTGCTCATATTTGTGATTTAATACAAAGCTGGTTTAACACAGTATAGGGACAGTTGGCATATTAAAAGCTTGGCTGGTAAGTGAGTAATAGGCTTTGTATATGAATGAAGGGGACTGAAAATACTTCCAACAAGTGTGCTGTAAATAAGCTTTCCTCAAGTTTTCTTGGTGTAGGTCTGCCAGCATGCATAAAACCTCTTATTTGCTAGTGCTGCCAGTGTCAAAAATGATGTTTTGATTTATGCTGCACGCACGGCTGAGGACTGGGATGTTAATCAGACTTCTGTGGCAAGGCAGCCTGGATTTGAATCCAGACCTTAGAGGATCCAGGTTTAATAATTCATTTCTGCCACTTTATTATATTTTCCTGTACAAATGATACCATTCTGATAACTGTTACAGATCCAACGCTTATTGGAAGCACAGGCTCGTCAGGCTTGTTCCTCCGAAACAGCCGCGTCTAGCAATGCTCAGCAGCCTGAGAAGCAAGGGGAACTTGTTACTATGGAAACTCAGCCCTCACCAGGTTTGCCCATGAGAAAAAGTGTGAGCATTGCTGTAAGCACAGGTAACACTTTATTCCTTAAGAACAGACTGGCATTGTTTTTTCTGGATGTTTCTGTGATTTTTCTGTGTACAAAGAAGGGAATGTATTGCGGAAATGTTGAACGTTGGCAAACATACACCTAGATACCAAAACCAGCCGAGTTTGTTTTGTTTTGTTTGTGTTTGTGAGTTTAGGCTGAAGTTACTTTAGTCTTTGGGCTGCAAAGACAGTGATTTCCATCACTGGAGGAGTTATTTTTCCAACAGCTTTAGCAAGGTCTTGTATTTTTAATTATGACTTGTTGTAAGAAAATATCCGCGTCTTTTTTTTTTAATATTAATATACTATTCTGAAAAGTAGTAACTATTATCCTATCTGCTGTTCTATTAAATATAGTATTGATACCATGCTTTCTGTAACTCATGCAGGTCTACGCGTGGAGGGGAGACTGCATTCTTTTTAATTTTAGCAAATTACGCAGGTGTAACTGTAAGGTTACATATTAATGTATTGGTTCCAGTTTAATCCATAGAAAAAAAATTTGGTTATTGTGGTAATTTGGTAAATTTTCAAACAGGTTCAAGGGCAGTACATTAAAACACTTTAATACAACCATTTATTTTCTTCAAGTACGCTTTAGGAGCATACTTTGTAATGTAGCACTTGAACAATGCTTTGGCAACTCCTAGCTGTTCTAAACCTTAAATCACTTTTGAAAAAAAATGAAAAAAAATTCAATGTGAGCAAATGATTCCTCTAGCTTTACAAAACCAAATGGTTTCAAAAGATTGTAATGACTTTCCTAAATGGGTAAAAATCTTATTCTTCTCTTCTAGGTGCTAGCTTATTTTGGGATGCACCCTCAGAAAAACAGGATGACTCCATACCACAAGGAAAGAAAGAGGATGCAGAGATTTCTAAGGAAGACATAAACATTTCAATTAATGCTGAGCAAGATGCAAGTAACACAAGTATTGCTTCTTCTTTAAAGGTGGTTGACATGCCCAGCTTTGTAGACAGTATTCATCTTGTGGAAGAAGGAGCTAATCAGAATACTCTCCAGTAAGTAACCAGAAATATCTCATGTTCACATAAGCTGAACTACCTTGCAGAAGTTACTACTTTTTATATTTTTTCATAATTCTTTTGTGAGAATTATGAAAATGATCACCTGACTTCAGTTGTGTTCTTTACCTTCTTTGTTTTTTTAATTATGCTTTGAATTGTACAGCTTGCCAAAACAGTTGTCTGTAGAGTTTGCATTTATCAGTCATACACATTTAGCTGGCTTACCTATCAGCAAGAGCTGATGGCAAAAGCCTTTAGCTTGGAAAAGCACGTACGGTGCTGGCAGCGTTCCCTTTCTTACCTTAACTCCTGAGCAGAAAGGGGACACTGCTGTAGTTATTTGCTTTCCTACAGTGACTTTTCAGCATTCAGAACCATTTCAGTTCTGAGGGGCTTATATGACTGATTACGATATGTCCTCTGAATTTCTCTACATTTTGCAGCTAATTACATTGCGCATGCAAGTGCCACGTTCATTGATATTAACTACATTATTGTTAAGGTCAGATTCTTCAAGTAGCAATAACTAATCTCAGTCTAATTTGGAAAGAGATTTTAGAAATATTTTTGGTTATCTGTATGGATGTTACTTTTACACAGGGAACAGCTCAACAATTTGACACTTAATAATCTAACGTTCCCTGAGTATAAAAAGTCAAAGGAGGGGGAATATCCTTCCAGTTAAATTAGGTTTCTAAAATAATCGTATTGGGAAAGATGGATGATAATTAGGCCAAAATTTAAATATTCGTAGTCCTTGAATACAATATTATCTACAAATATGTAACACTACCAGTAATGTTACTGATTCGAATTGCTCTTTTGAATATCATATTTTAAAGAAATGCCATCTGAAGTTTCTCTTCAACTTGGATACATAAACCTGGGAAATTGTTGTGTAAGTGTCTTATAGTAAGAACACAGAGTGTCACTCAGATTTCTCTGAAGAGGAGGGGGACATTTTGGGGACTGACAAATAATTGTTAGTATAAGAGTAACTGATAACCTACATTGACTATCTAGTATGTCACGTGATTTAAATCTTATCGCTTTCAGCACAGGCAATGGATCGTTCGGGTTCTGAAATTCCATTATCTTACACCCGTCTCTTGAGGAGGGACGGGTAGGGGAAGGAGGGTCACTTAACGATCTCTTTGGGATGATAGTACTATTGAAGTGTCTGGTCTCAAACGGTTTGTGCAACGTACACACAGATAGCAGAGGATGCAGAGCATCGTTTAACTCATTTTAGAATATTTACCCTTTTTATCTGAAAACTTCAGGGCAGATTATGATTTCTTTCACATTTGTTATAGAGAAACATTTCAACTAGGGGGTTGTTTTCAGTTTGTGATATTTGGTCTGCATTCTGTATGTGTGTACTTGTAACCGTCTTTGAGAAATTCTTCCAGTGTGGTCTTCAAATTTCAACAGGACTTCTTTCTAAAACCAAGGTGAGTAAACGGTAACAAAAGATACCTTCTGAATAAGTCATGTTTCAGAACATATGGAAAATATGACTCATAACGGCTTTAAGTGTCCACAAAGATATTGAAAATGTAAGACTAACTCCAAAATTTTAGTGACTTATTTTATCTGCTTTAAGGTCAAGTCAGTGTCATTGAGTTTTACCAAATCCAGAGAAGCCAATGCTGTTTGCAAAATCATCATTTGAAAAGCTATTGAGGCTGTTGTAGTCTTACCCTGCAGGCTGTGTTTCTTCGGTCCTCAAAAGGCTTCTGCTCCTTACTGCAGTCATTTTATTTCAAAGTCTCAGGCAGAAGACAACCAAGAAATGTTAGACTCGCTCTCCAGTGGTCTGTTTTCTCCTTTTCTGGTATTCATGGATAGGCACCAGTAGCGATGACTTTTGTTTTCCATTTCAAATAAATATATCTACTTATGTCAATGGTCTCTTTCAGAAATGAAAATGTTTCCCAAGCACTTGTTCACAATTCATCCTTACAAGAAAGCGCTAGCATGTGCTTACAGGAAGAGCCAACAGAGGGAGCCAGCAACCATGTGGTGGTAACAAGTGAGCAAAACCTAGAGCCACCCACCTCCTTGTTGCCCCTGCATCCATCAGAGGATCAGAAGCTCTACCAGGACTTGCTGGTAATTCATTTAAATTTCATATTCAGATCTGAATGCAACAGTTGCAACAACACACTGCTGAAGTCATGACGTGGTATTGGCATGACTGAAAACCATATGCAATTTTCAAGTTCAAATGATATGCTCTACAGAAAAGTTCCAAGTTTGCAGGTTTTCCTTTTAAGACCTAAATGGCTATTCCTCATTCTTCTGTGCATACATGGAGTACTGTCTACTGCCTAATATATAATTCTGTAGTTATAAGGTGGTATAAGTTAACTTTCCCCAATTAGCACCCTTTAAAATAGCACAGCACTTTACCTTCAAGTCTCTTAAAGGATGGAGGCTTTAATCTTGAAGCAGAATGTCGTGTTTAAATTCAGTACGGACTCTCACAGAAAGCTTGAAATGTAAGGTAGCACAGTGTTCCTGTACACCGATGTGACTTTACGTGATTGCATCTGAACTGAATCTGAGTTTGGCTTGTCTGTCAGAACAAGCTGTTAACCCATCTAGTTGTATGGTAAGTTACAAAAGAACAAAACAATTTTCTTTCACGACAGCTCCAGCATGTCATGATAATTTTGGCAATGTGGTCCCTTCCCTGCTCCCTTTTTTCTCTAGGGCCAAGTCAACCATCTCTTAAAGTCCTCAGAAGAGCAAGGTCACTTGCCAGTAAAAACAGGATTTGTTAGCGATGGTCCTAAGTATCAGAGTGTTGATGATGCAACAGAACAGGACTCCGAGGCTGACATGGGAGCGGTGGATAAAGAGAGCGTGATTAGTGCTACGCTCAAGCAACTGAGGAGTCTTGGAGTGACAATTGAATCGCCCAGCAAAATGAAGAAAAACACACACAAAGTGGAGAATGCCAGGTAAAATACCAGTTATTTTGAGTAGTAGCTTCTAGATCCAACCACAAATTGAAGATTGGCTTAGTGAGTGAAGAAGGGACTGTGTTCGCTGCCAGTGGGGATTTGTTTGCAAGCTTGATCTGCATTTCCTGCACAAAGATGAAACATTAACCCATGCTATGGGTATTTCAGATAGCTTTAAGAGGTCTGTTAGCAAATTCAGTTTAGCTACGTGTAACTCAAGTAGCTCTAGTGCATGCAGTATGTGCATGCAGTAGCACACAATAGAGTATTACAGAGAGGCATTGGTTAAACTTGGGAGGCGGAATGGTTAGCAGCTATAGTTATTTTTTTGTCACTACTTCTTAACCCTTGTCTTGAATTTCACCATTATAAGTTATGATAGCAATTTCACTTCCTTATATAATCAAAACTGGTTCTGTCCTAATCACTTCTGTAAGCACTTTGAATTGAAACAGAGGGAGGCTGCAGTGGCTGGCCAGGGAAGCAGCCTTCGTGGAAACAGAAGGAGGAACAAAGTGGAACAGAACAGCAGAATAGTTTCAGTTACAACAGACCTTCCAAGATTGAATCCAACTGTCAGGTTACGTCAGGGCTGACCCAAAGTTAAAACGTCATTAAGAACATTATTTCTGAAGAAGTGTGTTTGAGGCATGGATCTTGTTCATGTAGCTGCTTATGGATAGGGCTGACTGCCTGATACGCCTTCAGTTTCATCCTTATTGTCTTCTTGATACTAGTATACAAGTGTTAGGTAAACCAAAACTGTCTCCTAATTAATCTTCTCTTCAGCTGTGTATCAAAAGCTATTTCCAGTCATAGAGTTTCTGAGTGCTTTTCTCTCATTATCACTTGAATTTCATCAGATGCTTCGCCAGAATTTCTGTGCTACCTTCTTGGCTGCAGAGTCTGTTGGTGTCCTTTTAATGTCAACAATATGCTGATAAGTGAACCTGTAAGACAAAATGAGAATTCTTGATTTTTTTCTTCAAAGTTGGGGCAGGGAGTGGGGTTCTTCTTTCTGCCGTGTTGATGGCTGATAAGTAATTCTGAGGAAAGGTCTCCAGCTCAGCAGAGAGAGAAACAACAGTGAAGCTCCATAGCCCGATTTGTGGTGGTGCATTTGGGTCAAGAATTTACTCTCCCTAAGCAAACTTCATAATTAGTGCTCAGTGAAATAGCAAGATTCTTAATGTGAGAAAAGTGGATATATTAACTTCCTCTATGAAGCACGTACTAAATGGACTAGTTTATAACCACTACCAGTGTGCTAGAGCCTGTCCTGTCTTTAAACTAAACACTTAATGTGTATAAAGAATTATTGAAGCAAGTGGATGAATGAACGTGTCTCTTACTGAAGGATGTCTTCAAAAGCTAGAGCCTTGTCGTGCTTTGGAAAAGACAAGATGTCCTTGGTGTCTCTGGTACTGGGCTTATCTTATATTGAGATAAAAATTTGGGGTTGGATGGGAGCATGTAGTCTTAGGGTCAGAGGCTTGTAATTTCTCATTCACTGGTGAAAGTTGACAATAGCTCAAATCTGCTTTAAAAAACAAAATCAGCTCTGAAATCAGCTAGAGGTTCGTTCTTCCTGGTAGCAGGGTTGTGGTTGGTATTGAATCAGAAGGGAATATTATCAGTTCTCCGAGACAGTGGCTGAACGCTGTCAGCGTGACTGGCTGGAGAGCTGCTCTGCAGGACGTGCAGAATGTCTGGCCTCAGCACTGAGCAGTCTGCTCAAGCTGTGTTGCCCAGGAGGAAGGAGAAATCAACGCAGAGAGCAAAATGAAATTATCAGGTTATACTGTGAAATGCATACTTCTTTCCCTGTAACGCTAAACTAACTTTTTGCTGCTTTATTTCAGCATCCTAGCATGCATAAATCCCGAAGCGGTGATTCCTGGACTAAATTACATGTCATTTGCCAACGTCAGCATGTATGGCTTAACTCCTAACGTGGTCGATCTGAGCATGGAAGCAAACGCTATAGCACTCAAGTATCTCAGTGAAAATCAGTTGTCTAGACTTTCTCTCAGTCGCTCAGGCCCAAATCCTCCTGCTGATTTCTCTTTCCAAGACGGCTCGCATTCAAATATGGACAAGAGCATGGTGGGCCTTAGCCTAATTTCACCAAACAACATGTCCTTTGCGACCAAGAAGTACATGAAACGATACGGACTGATACAGGGCAATGACAGTAGTGAAGATGAAGAGGAATTGCACGTTCAAGGTGGCAGCTGTGGCGCTGACAAAAGTGAAAACGTGCTGCACAACAACTGTACCCCTGTGTTGGATGGCTTCAACCACTGGACTGAATTATCCAAAAGAGTAGATGAAGGACTCCCTGCTCATCTGAGAAGTCGCAGCAGAGAGTTGACTGCTAATGCTCCTCTGCCAGAATTAAACAGTCCTATGTTAAGAAACATTACAAACGATTTTTTTCCTCCCAGAGCAGAACAAGCAAATGAAAACTCAGTTGAGATTTTGAAGGATTTAAAATCAAACCACAAATTGTTACCTGGGAAGGTTGAATTCACTGAACGACCTGGCAGGAAATATGAAGGAGATATTAAAGTTTTCCCTGGAAATCTGCATACTTCAGCCCTTGGAACATTAAACCAGTCACACAGCATGAACTCTGTTGGCACCATTCTTGATGTAAAACAACTCAGGCAACTGCCAAAGTTGTTCTGAACATCTCCAGAGATAACTGGCAGATGCTGTTTCAAATCTTAAGTGGGAACCCTCTGTAAAAGACTACAGGAAACCAAGGATTAAGCTATCTTTTATGAGGTCGCTTTGTTGTAGCAACATTAAAATGTGCAGAACTGAGCTTTCGGTCCAGTTTGAGAGCCACCTCTAGATGCCTGGTCGAGTCAGTGCTGGTCAGCGTTGAAGTATGTTTGCACTCGTGTTTACAGTTAAGCATAATTTTAAAGTATCCAGGAGGTGAATTGACTTGAAGCCTTAATGAAGCTTTATAATGATGCTTATCTAAATGCTCTATTGTCGAATTTTTTAAATACTGACTTTTACGTGTTTGTGCTGACTGTGAGCCATCGCTATGGTATGGCAGAGCAGGGGCAGCAGAGCTAAAGCACTAACTTCTAGAAGTCTGCTGAAACGTTCGGATTACTGTGTGGGGGTTGCGCTGGGTGGGAAGGGAAATATAACCATGATTTTACTTTGCATAAAGTTCTTTTGAATTCAGGCAGGGCGGCACATGTAACAGACTCTGTATCGTGAAATCTTATAAGGAAATTGGGGAGAAACTAGCACTTTCATAACTTTTGTGATTTTTTTTTTCTGAATGAATGTTTTCTATTTATTTAATAACTACGTATTGTTCATAAAGGTCAAAGATTTCATTAAAAAAATAAAAAATCTCCCG
Organism: Anser anser; assembly: GCF_964211835.1. Taxonomy (NCBI): domain Eukaryota; kingdom Metazoa; phylum Chordata; class Aves; order Anseriformes; family Anatidae; genus Anser; species Anser anser. Next base: position 23,403,321 of record NC_139728.1, on the reverse strand, counting down.
TTGTTTGGTGTAGCCTTCATTTAAGACGTTTGCTAATTCTTAGTCACTGTTCAGAATGACTAACAAAGTATGAGGATGTCACCTGGTAATAACTCTTCAGGAATCCCAATATTAGATGGGAGGGTAAGCAAATAAATAAATGTTCCTCATTAACACACAGATTAGTCTGAAAGCTTTACAGTGTATTATTGGGATTGCTATTATGGGACGATGGAAATTGAGGAGTTCAGCTATTGGTTTTCTGTTCAGACTTGGACTTTTGTACAAATTTTTAGGTGTAGTAGACGCTTCTGGGCTTGTGGTGTCGGTTGTGTTCCTACTGGTGCAGGAAGCCCCAGGTGCCCAGCGCTGGCTTTGACAGCTCGGCTTCCTCTGGCAAGTCCTAAGGACGTGGCTCCAGCAGCGTCACTGCAGCGAAACGCGGCTCCCTTCTGACCTCCTGGTCTTGGAAACGAGGCCCTGGCGGTGGAAGTTGCAATTTATTCCAGTTCCCACCATCCGTAACGGGGAGGACGGAGCCGAATGACATAGTGCCATCTGTTTTCTCCCTGGCTGCGGTGCATCAACACGCTTCGGGCTTAATGGGAGTCTGAACAAACTTTGTTTTAATGATGGCATTGTCTCAACACAAGTTCAGCCCACGGTGCTGACCTCGTCTTTCCTGCTCAAAGGGTGTTAAAGCAGAAATTAAAGCAACCCCCGCCAAAGTCCCAGGCTTTTCCCTTTCAGAGCTGAAGAACTGGGGTGGCTCTGTTAGCTTACGGTATGTTTGATTATAGACTAACTGCTAATTAATTTATTACAGTAAGAGTTCCAGCATCTACCACCTCATGGGCCTTTGTGGGCTAAGAATCAGGCTTGAATTAAGCTACTATTTTTTTTTTGGAGCAAAGCTGAGCTGCCTGGATCTAGAGAGGAAGGCGGCAGCTTCATGCTGTGTCAGAATTTCTCTCCTCGCAGCAGCCTCTTCCATCACCAAGAATATTCGCTTCCTTTCAGGAAAGCTGCTACTACTTTTCCGTGCCGGGAAGAAGAGGCTTTCCCACTCCGAAGTGTTAGCGGGTCGGGCATGAGCTTACAATCTGGCAGCCTGGTTTCTGCTGAAGTAGCCAAAAAATAGTTAATGTTTTTGGACATTCCACTGGGATGAATGAGGCAATTCATACCTCTGAGCTATTGTTGTAGGGTTTTGTTCTTTGTTTCCTATTGTAAAATGTCTGGAAACACAGGAAGATGACAGTTGTATTGGTTAATATTTTGAAGACTTTCTTCAAATTCTTGCAGGCTAGGAGCAATTTGAAAACAAAAGCCTAACTGCTTGCACGCAGCTCGGGACGAGGGTGTGGTATTAAATGAAGTTACGCAAATCATGCGTGATCCTGGACAGCGAGCCGAGCTATTGAAACGTTCAGTTACTGACCGAAAAAAAGAAACCACCTTTCCCTAAAACCGCTTTTCCTTTCGTGGTGTAGGGCTGGGAGATTTGGGGATGCCTGATGCCTTCTTCCCAAAGCACCCGCTGCGGCTCCGGGGGTAAACGCCTGGAGAGTCGGGTCTGGGTTTGCTCTGAGCCTGGGGAGGTGCGGCGGGGAGGGGGCAGCCCCTCAGAGCTGCCTCGCTGGCCTTTCCCCTGTTGTTTCCAGCTCCCCTTCATCACAACGAAAGCAAAACCTCTCCAGCTCTTGCTCCGCGGCTCCCGGCCCTGCTCGGAGCTCGGCAGGTGCCGGGGGGCTCGGGGAAGGGGGGGGGGGGACCGGGGGGGGGCTCCGCTCGCAGCCGGGCCGGAGGAGGGGATGGCCCCCCGGGTCTGGGGGCCCAGAAGATGCTCGGCTTCCTAATCTGCGCGGCCCAGCCCCGGCTGTTCTATCTTTAACACTTCCTGTTGGTTAGAGGAGCCGGCTTGCAAATGCTCGTGTTTCCTGGCTGGAGGCACGGCGGGCTCCCCGGCTGTCGTGACCGACCCTGCCCGGCCGCCTCACGCACCGTGCCGGCAGCGTGACGGCTCCCCGTATCGTGACGGCTCCCCCGTATATCGTGACAGCTCCCCCCCCCCCCCCCCCCACACACACATATCGTGACGGCTGCCCCCGGGGGCCGCTACCCGAGCTCTTCCCGGGGGGGGAGCCGGGGCGAAACCTCTCCCACGGCCGCATCCAGAGCGGGAGGCTGAGGGGAAGGAGTGAAAGGAAGAAAAACAGCCCCGCGATTTCCCGCACCCCCCCGGCCGGGGCCGTGCAGGTGGCGGGCACACAATAGCGACCCCGCCGCCCCCGGCCCCGCCGCCCCCTTCGCCGGCCGCCGGCAGGTGCGGCCGCTGCGGGCTCCGGCCCCGGGGTCCCCGCAGAAGGGATCGGGGCCCTTCCCGTTACGCCTCAGTCCCCGGTCCCGGCCCCCCCGTCCCTCATTTTCAGCGATTTCGTTGATTTTCCGCCGCCCGCCTCCCCCAGCGCACCGAGAGCCGCCCGTCCCCGACGGGGCGCGCTGCCGGTGCCGAGCCCCGCGCACCCCCAGGGCTCCTTTCCCCCTTCCCCGAGCCCTTCTCCTCCGGGCTTGGCACAACTCCCCGCCGCTCACATCCCAAATTTCCCAAGGCCGGGCTCCCCCCGGCTTCCCCGTCCCCTCCTCCCCAGCATTAAGAAGGAGCCGGCCCCAATTTTCGCGAAGACACCGAGGGGAGGAAGGTGGGGACGGGGCCACTGCTCTCCGAAACATCTCCTCTCCGCGTGCTTTATTTACCTCCTCTCGTCCCAGAGCAGCCCACACCCCTTCCCTCTCTCTCTCAGCATCTCCAACAATTTATTTTGGCTCATTAAATTTAATTAAGAACGGAGTAGGTGTTCCATATTTAATCAAAAAAAAAAATATGCAGGGGCATAATAACCTCCAAGAGGACTAAAATAAAGAATTGCTATTCAGATGCGGGCAGGCACAGTGCAATTTTTTATTACTCCTCTTTTTTTTTTTTTTTTTCCCAGTGTCTTTTTAAGAGCATCTAAGCACACACACATAAAAAGCTAGAAGGCATGCATTCCGGAGTTATTCCTATGCATATCCCTGCAATAATTTTCCGCTTTCCTTCGATAAAATTGCCAAATAATAATGAATCATTTCATAAATAATGGGTTTAGAAGCTTATCAGGGCAGGCGGGCCACTGCTGGGGTTTTATCTCTCTCGGCCACATTGCAGTAGTGTTCCGCTCTCCATACTAAATAGGAAACTGGACGTGATGTGGAATTAGAGCCTACCCAGCTGAAGCCACCCAACACTTACTACAAATATAGCCGCGACGCGTAGGCCACAAAATGGCTCCACTCACTTTTCCCAATGAAAAGCAAATGGTGAGTGGGGAGGGATCCGGCCCTACAGCGGGGCCGGGGCCGCTTGGGAAGGGTTGGGGTTTTGGGGGGGGGTTATTTTTTGGGGTGCTTGGGGGCTTCTGCGCTGTGCCAAGGACGGGCGAGGGGGGAGAAAAAAAAAAAAAAAGAAAAGCTCGGCTTTTCCGCGGTTGTGTGTAATTTTTTTTATCGTTTTGTTCTTCTTTGATGCGGGTGGGTGAGGAGAGCAGCACGCCGTCCCTGTGAAATTGGGGTGCCAGCCCCCCGCGCCCCCCCGGGTGCCGCAGCAGGGAGCGGGGGCTCCGCACCCCCCGGGCCCGCCGCCCCCGGCCTCTCGGGTGGGGCCCGGCCGACGGATGGGGCCTTTCCCCTTCTCCCCCCCAGCCCGTTCCCTTTTCCCCCTCCGTTTTGGGGTGATTTCCCCCAAAGGGCAGAGGGAGAGGTGCGTCGCGGGGCTGGAAATTTCCTGCCGATCCGCGGCTGGAAAACAAAAGGAGTTTGAAGAGCAGAAACGAGCGGGCGGGGAATTAATGCCCCCCCCCCGCCCGGCTCCATTTTCTCGATGCAATTCCACCCAAACGAACGCAAAACACTGGATTTTTTTTACCGTTATTTTTATTTTTTATTTATTTATTGCTTTTTTTCCGATTTCGTTGTTAACGAAAACGGGAGGAGAGGCCACCGGGCTGGTTTTATTTCGTTGCTTAACGAAAGGAAAAGCTCCCTGCTCGCCATCCCGGTGCCGGGGCGGGGGGGGGGAACGGCGCTCGCCTTCCTGTTGATCCGCAGCGGGGAACGGGGCCGGGCCGGGCGGGGAGCGCGGCCGCTCCCGGTCCCTATCCCGGTCCTTGTCCCCGTCCCGGTCCCTGTCCCCCCGCACCTGCCACCCGCCGCTCCTTGCGAGCCCACCGGCATAAAACCACCCCCGGCCCCCTTTGGGATTTCCTCCTGGGGAAAGCGGGCTCTTCGAAAACCCACCCAATTCATCCCAAATATCGTGCTTATTTTTCCTCCCTTTTTATATTACATGTATTTTATTTCTTTTTAATTTTATTTCTTATTTTTCCCCGCCGAGGCCGGGTGCGGGTGCCCGCCCGGGGGTGCCGTCCCCTCCCTGCACCCCTCTCCCCGCCGGGCTCCGGCGCTCCCCCGACCCCACGAGATCCACCCTCTCCTCTTTTTCTCCCCCCCCCCTTCCTTTCTCTTCCTCCCAGGATTTAGCAGTTTTATCCCGATGCGGGTGTCCTTCCTCTCTGTAAAGTCGTAAGTACCTTGAGGTGGGAGGAGTAAATTCAGCCTGACACCGAGAGCGCTTTTGTTGAAACAGGAGAGACTTGCGGTGTCCCTACTTAAATATGACACATGTGAGTAATCTCTTCCCATACAATATCGGAATAGGCAATTAGATTTTCTTTCGAGAGGGCTGGCGGGGAGGGGGCTGGAGGGAAGGCAGAAAGCTCGTGCTTTGCGTTGGTATTTATTTTTTTATTTTTTTGGAGATGGAGAGATAGGGAGGGGGAAAAAAAAAATAATGTTTTCTCTCTCAATTGGGGTTGAATCAGCCCAAAAGAAACGAAAAAATAATAATGCCCCACGCCAAAGCTGCAGGGAGGTCGGGGACGGGACGCGCGGTGCCGCAGCCCGGCGAAACCCGTTATTTATGGGGGAAAAAACCCAACGAGGAGGGTGTGTGGGGGGGAAGCAGCGCGGAACCGGTCGCGATATGGCTCCCCGCCCTCGGCTCGGGGTGCCCTGTCGCGACAGGAGTCGTTGGAGGGGCGGCAGCAGACAATGCCGGGGGGGGGGGGGGGGGGGAAGGCAGCGCCTCGCAGGGCGCCTGGCCCCTTCCTCCTTCCTGCCTCCCCGGCCAGGGGGGATTCGCTCCCCGCTGCCTGCCCTTAACCCGCTCCCCCCCAAATCGCCACGCCAGCTTTGTTTCCGTCTTCAAAATGAACGATTATTTAAAAAAAAAATAAAAAGAGACGGGGAAAAAAAATAAATAAATAAGGAGATGCCGCCGCGCAGGCCGGGCCGCGGTGTGTCCGGCCCTAGGGGCAGAGCCTGCGGGCAGAAATCCCCCCAAAAGGCAAAAATCCCCCCAAAATGGAGGGGCCGAGCCTCCCACCGCCCGGCTTGGCCGCGCAGCTCCCCAGCCCTGCGCCCCCCCCCCCGGGCGGGGCCCCCTCGGCGCGGGGCGGCGCGGATCTGCGAGGCGGGGGGGAGGGGGGCGACGGGACCCGATTATGGGGTTTTTGGGGGGCAAAGGGGGGGTCCTGGGGTGCGTGCGGGGCCGGGGCGCTCCGTGACGTCAGAGCCGTGCATCGCTGCGTGGGGCCGGGGCGCTCCGTGACGTCAGAGCACAGCATCCTTGCGCGCCGTCGGGGCGGGATTGGGGTACCCCCCCTTTTCCCCTTGCCCCCCCCTTTTTCCCCTGTCCTCCCCCCTTTTCCCTTCCCTTTTCCCCTTGTGCTCCCCTTTCCCCTTGCCCTCCTCCATTTTTCCCTTGACCCTCCTTTTTTTTCCCTTGACTCCCCCTTTCCCCTTGCCCCTCCTTTTTCCCCAAGTCCCCCCCTATTTTCCTTTACCCCCCCCCCCCCCCCGGGGCCGCTCTCACCGCCGCCTCTCCCCGCAGGACGATGGACAGGCCGCCCGCCCCGCCGCCCCCCAGTGACCCCCGCGATGCCCGCCCCCCCCGGCGGCACGACTCGGAAGCGGAGCCCACGAGCGAGCCCGACGGCAGCCGGGGGGGCATGGAGGCGCCGCCGGAGCCCCAGCTGCTGCTCAACGGGGCGGCCAAGGAGGCGGGCCGGCCCTCCCCCGGGCCCCCCGCCGCCGCCGCCGTGCCCGTCATCGAGCTGGTGCGCCGGGGGGGCTCCCTGGACATAAAAAGCCGGGAGGCGGCGGGGGAGGCGATGCAGAGAGCGCCGGGCTCCGAGCCGTGCCGAGCCGCCGAAGCCGCCTGCGAAGCCCGCATGGTGCAGCTGAGCCCCCCCGCGCTCCCGCTGCAGCCCCCCGGCAGGGCCATGCTCTACAACCTGGGGCAGCCGCTGGGAGCCATCGGCAGGTCCGTGCCCCCCCCCTGCTTGCACCCCTATTTCCCCTCCGGGGGGGTCCCACGCAGCGGTTCCCCGAGGGGAGCCCCCCCCCCCCCAGGGCCGTGGGGCTGGGGAGGGAGGGAGGGATGGAGAAAGGGAAGGGGGGGGGGGGGCTCGGCTTAGTCATCGCGGGTTTGCGTGTTGGTAACTTCGCAAGAAAGGGGGGAAAAAAAAATCTAAACGAAAAACTGTCGTTCCTAGAAAAGGAAAAAAAAAAAAATCCACGGCAGAAATACCGCAGGCAGAGCAGATATTCGGGGGGGGGGGAGGAAAGGGGTCTGCCGCTGCTTTCAAGAGCTGGGGTGCCCCCCGGGGATAAATGCGGGGCACAGAGACCTGTCCCAGGGGTAGGGGGTCACGGGGGAACCCCCTTTCCCCCCCCCGCCACCCGGCGACACGCGGGTGCGCCCCGACGGGGCGTACGGCCCCGGCTGCTGGGGGGCTCCGAGCAGCGAGCCCCCTGCCCGGCTGCGTGTCCCGGGGCCGTGCGGCTCCGTGCAGCCCCCTCCTGGCTCCTCACGCCCCGGGCTGGGCTTCGTGAGCCCCGGGCATCCCCCGGGGACAGGGAGCTGCTGGTTTTCTCCACCGCCTTCTCTGCCTCTCGTTTGCAGCGGGTTTTTCGGCGAGCCGGACTCCTTCTCCATGTACGGCAGCAACCGGGTGAAGAGGAGGCCCTCGCCCTACGAGATGGAGATCACCGACGGTGAGCACCGGGGGGGCCGCTCCTGGCTGGGGGGAGCAGCGGCTGGACGGGGGGGGGGACCCCGCAGGGTGCCCTCTGCCCCGGGTAAGGCTCCGCGCAGAGCCCGGGGCTGGCGACCCGGCAGCAGCGTGTGCCGCGGGGGTTTCATTCAGCAGAGAGGTCCAGCCTGTGGTTAATTACCCTGGTTAATTACCCCCCCTGCCCCGCAGGATCGCTTTGAGGCTCAATCCGAAGGGAGCCGCTGCGCTTGTCTTTGTGCGGGGGCTGGATCGGGCCATCGCAGTGCCGGGCTCTGCTCGCAAAGCCTTTCAGACACCAGCCTTCAAAAGGCAGAGCTCAGAGAGGTCTGAGCTGCCCCCAAACTGCCGGGGAGCAGAGGGGTAAGGGGCGCAGGGTCAGCACCGCATTTGTCCCGTAGCTGCCGGCACCGTGCTGCAGCCCGCTGCGGTCCCCTGCCCGGTCCTGCGTGGTCCCAAGGAGTGGGGATCCCCTTTGTGCTGGGGGGAAGGCAGCAGGGGAAAGGCAGGGCAGGATCTGGCCACCTGGGCTGGGCAGCCAGCGGGGCTTGCAGTAGCTCACGCGGAGCAGGAGGACACACGCACACAAGGATGCTTGCACAAACGGGCTGAGCGTGGGAGGCTGACACGTCCACCTGCCTGCGGGTCGCCTTCTCTCTAGCAAATGTAAATGCTGCGTGCCAGCAGCCAGACAACTCCCTGTCCTTCCCTCCAGCTCCCTGTTCCCTTCTTCCCAATCCAAAATTAGATGTATAATCCACACCGCTCTGAAATAACGCGGTGTGGAATGATGGGTTCGCTGCGTTATCTACATTCGTCACTGTTTCTGTCCCCTTTCCACTTTTCTCTTCCATCTGTTCAGCACATTCAGTCCGTCTGTCCAGGGGCAGGGGCTGTGTCCCCAGGTGGGCGCTCGGCCCCGCACCACAACCTCGTTTTGTCGGGGTTTGGGCAGAGGCTGAATGCTTGCGGTGAGGTCCCTCAAATCCTGGTGCCTGCTTCGCCCTTCGGTGCCGTTATTAAATTAGGTGTTAAGGGACTGCAGAGATGTTTGGTTGTAACCGAGTTGTGGGCTCTGTGCTCACCAGGTAACTCAGCTCTATAGTTTGGGCCCGATCCTGCAGGTTCTGGCTCGTTGATTTGCAGCGAGAAGGTTTTGGTGCTGAGCATGTGGGGAATGGGGACAGCAGTGTGCAATGACCATGCCACTCTTACAAAATAGATCTACGCAGAGGCATAAATGTAAAAAAAAACCTATCTGCAAGAATATTCTGTAGCTTTGGAAGCTCATCTTTCTGCTATTTTTTCTCAGATTTGTAATTGCAATTAAAAAAAGCATCGATCGATCAATCAATTGGAACAAAATCCAAGCAGAAATTCTCAGCCAACTGCTTGGATTAATTACGAGGCAAGCTCCTTTATGATAAATGAATCTCTTCCTTATTATTACAGCTATGAGGCATTTTAAATTTCTGCACTGCTTGACACGCTTTGACCAAAGTCTGGGCTCTTTTTAAAATACGTGTTTAATTCAGTTACTGGCCTTGATGTGGGATCAAAAATTGTGGTGGTGTTAGAATTTCTGTTAGAGTCTCGAGCTTGTTCTGAGTGCCCCCCGATGAAAATGAACAGGTCTTCTGCCTCACTTCAAAATTTTATGAACAGAAGCCTCTTAGCAGGCAGCTTTCAGTGAATGAGATGCAGGTTTGATGCCTGTGAAGACTGAGATTTTTAGAAAATTAACAATACCATATTTTTTTTTTCTTATATTCTATGTGCCTAAAAATATTTTAAGCTGCATCTCCTTCTAGATCCAAGGCTGTTTGCTTGGTTTTGTCTGGGAAGAGCGTTGAAGTGTAGGCGTTGTTGCGTCACGGTAGGAGATGGCAGCAAGTCGAGCTGGGTGCTGCAGGTGGTCAAGGTCCCCTCGCTCCCCACCACCTTCCCCATCACCCTGGGGCACAGAGGGCAAGAGACTTCTCCCTTCCCTGAGCTCTTGCATGTTAATTCATTTGAAAATCATTTATGTGCTGCTTGAGAGGGGAAAATTGGCTTTACTAAGGCATGAGACCAGGATCTGAGTGGCTGGAGACGAGTTTCTCCCTGCCGCCTGCCTCTGCAGTCTGTGGGGACTTCCCTGCTCCTCCTGAGCAGGCAGCAAGGAGAAGGGAGTCCTTTGGGTGCCTGCACGTTGGAGAAGCTGACAGATTTAGCCTCCTTGGATGAGTGTCCCCATGCAAACCCTATGGCCAGGAGCATTTCATGTGACCGGAGGGGAGCAGCTGGACAAATGTCTCAAAGGGCTACGGGGCAGAGACCTTAGGGCACGGCCATCGATGGGTTGTTTGCAAGCCTTTGCTTCATACTTTGCGATGATTTTCTTTGTCTGTCATGCTTCCTACTCCGACAGTGGCTTATGCCATGGTCTTTCTTCCATAGTTTGTAGAGATTGCTGTGTTCTTCCACTGTCAGCGTGCCCTGGAGGTGAGGATGGAGACGGATTATGGTTGTTTCTCCTTATATGTGCTAGTTTATGTGGACCCAAGGATCTGCAGTCCTGAGTTATGGCGTTGCTACTCCTGTAGCACCGTACTGTTGGGCTGATTTTTGCTTTGGGTTTCCCCTAGCGTGGAGGCAATGCCTAGGTCATGCCAGCAGGAATTACCCTGATGAGCTGAAAGGAGAATTGACGTTTTGTGCATCCATCCTGTGTTACACGTTCCCTCAGCAATATGGCAGTGAAATTCACATGTAACCGAGCCAAATGGAGACCCCTGGCAATCGAGGGTCCCTTCTCCAATTAGTGTCTGATAGGGAGCCCTCGCCCTGCGGTGCAGCTGTACAGAGACAGCAGGTGGTCCTCGGGTCAGCTGTAAAACTCTTCGTCTTCCACCTTTGCATCACCCTTGCAGCAAGGGCACTGCTTTCACTGTGTGACATTGGGTCGAATCCTGCCACCCCACTGCACGAACCAGCCGGAGGGCTGGTGGCATCTCCATGGTCTCTGCCAGCCCTGGGTCCTGGTGGCATCAGGGGCAGGAGGGGAATCTCTGGATCTTAGTCCCGTTAAAGCTTCTGCTCCTGCTGATCCCTCTGTCCCACCAGCATGTCCTTAAGAGACTTTTGAGATGGAAAATAAAACCATCTGGTGACTTAGCCTTTTAATAGGGCTTTTGTTGCTGAAATACCCTGAAAATACGCCAGCTTTCTGCGCAGGTCATGGCCTGAGCCTTTCTCCTTGGAGAGCTAAATTTAGGCTTCTCAGAAGGCATCTAAAAAGATGCGACTCAACTTTTCCCTTCCACTGGACTGAACAAAGTTATGGCTATTGTGCCTCCTCAGGTAGCTACCAGTTAGCTGGAAACTCCCACCTTGCTGCCTTGCTGATGTGACTAAAATAAATTGGTTAATTTGGGAAACAGCAACTTATTCACTGAAGTATTTAATGACTTGGTAAGGGTCAATCCTAATTCTGCACCGTTGCGATTGCAGGTCCTCACACGAAAGTGGTTCGCCGCATCTTTACCAACAGCAGGGAGAGGTGGAGACAGCAGAACGTGAACGGAGCCTTCGCCGAGCTTCGCAAGCTCATCCCCACTCACCCGCCCGACAAAAAACTGAGCAAGAACGAGATTCTGCGCCTGGCCATGAAATACATCAACTTCCTGGCCAAGCTGCTCAACGACCAGGAGGAAGAAGGAAACCAAAGGGGCAAAGGGAACAAAGACTCGGGGATAGTCCAGGAAGACCTCCTGCAGGATATGTTGTCTCCTAACTCCAGCTGTGGAAGTTCTTTAGATGGCGCGGCGAGCCCGGACAGCTTCACGGAAGAGCACGAGGCGCTGGACTCGAAGCACGCGCGGGGCCTGCACCACGCCATCCTCCCCGTAGAAGGCAACGCGCAGCGGTGATGACCCCCACGGCGCTCCCCGAGCGCGAAGGGGGAGGCGAGACCCGGGCGGGTGGGATTCGGGACGCTCTGCCCCGGGGCTCGGGCTCCCCGTCCTCCCGGCCCAGGACGGGGCGGGCGGCGTGTTGGCCGAGAGCAAGACCCAACGGGACGGACACTCGGCGTTTAGGTACGGGACCGTACGAAGAAGCAAAGCATTGAAGTCGTCTTCGTTGTACATATCGCTCGTGGCGTGACTCTGAGGAGGGGAGGGCGACGTGGCCAGTGCCTCTCCAGCACTTCGAGGGTTTTTCAGATCGCTTGATGGCCACTTAAGCAGTCACCCAGCTGGGACAGGAGACACCGAACTCCTCTTTCTCTCCAGCCGAGGCCACGGACGTGGCTCCGGAGGCCACAGGGAGCTGCGGGCACTGCCGCCTTTCCCCAGGAGCGCATGCGGCTTCTCGGAGCCGGGGCCACGGGGGCCTCTTGTCCGAGAGCTTTGACTGTACCTTTTTAAAGAGGTGAAAAATGCCCTCAGCAAAAGAACTATTAAAAGGATTGAGACTTTTTATTTTTCTCCTCTTCTTTTTATTTTTTTTTCTCTTCCTTTCCCTTCTGCCCAACTCTGGATTGTTTGGGGTGTTGTATTTATGACGTGGGATTACTTCTGTTTAATGCCGCCACGCAGTATCCACTGAACAAAAGGTACATAGGTGTTCCCTGCTCTCCACCGCCCTCCACGTCCCCGATCCCTGTGCTGGTAACGCAGCAGGCGAGGTCCCGAGGTGGTCTCCTTGAGCTTCCCTGGCGCTTTTTGTAGGGCAGAGCTCCTCTCGAGGAAGACGAATTTCAGGACTGGTAAGGAGAGAAAACATCCCATTGAACCAGGGACTTTTTTGAATTGAAAAAAGCCAAGGGAATCAACGATGCACCAGCAGCGTGCATGTACATAGGGTTGTAAAAGGGTTTTGGTGGTATGGTATGCTTTGAATTTTTTGGTTTTGTTGTGTGAAAGTGATGGTCGTGCGCCCGTGCCGGTGCCCACAGGCTGGGCGCAAGGAGGCATTAGGAGGCCCTTGCCTGGGTGAGGCTGTTAGGAGGCCGCAGCCTCCCCGAATTTCCTTGCATAGGGTGAGTGCTAACAGCACCGTTGGGGTTAGGCTACATCCCAAGAGCTTAGGTGGCTGCAGAACTGAGGGTCGTGATGGACCCGATCCTCTGATCCCTGCCCCGGGTGGGTACTTGGGAAGCAGAGGCCAGGCACCGGTGCTGCGGGGTGCCCCCCTCTCAGCCCAATCTCTCCCTGTGCTTCAAGGCTCAGAAATTGCCACGTTACAGTAAAACAAACACACACATCCTCTGTAAGGGAAACAGCCCTTTGAGCAGGGATGCTTTCCATCACACTAATTCCTTTTCAGAGGCGCTGAGGTACAAGGGAACACAGGATTTGTGCGTGTGCCTGCCAGCATGCTCACATCGTAGCCTGGTTGTTTCTATCCCTGCTTGTTTTTAGGGTTTCTTTGCAAATAATAAGCATCGGGCTGACTTTTCCTAGTGTGGGGCAAGCACGTTAGGTGTTCCCCACCAAGGGCTCCAAGCTCAAAAAGAGGTTTCCAGCATAGCCCCAAATCCTCAGAAACTGGCAGTTTCCCACCTCTTATACTGGGGGAAAAGGAGGAAAATGCCCTCCTGTGTCCAGACCACCCATCCCAAGGGGTGCTGGAGTGATGCTGAGCAGTTACCGGTGTCCCTGGTACTGGGGCAGGAGAGGAGGGCAGCGGGGATGGACAGGGGGCCCAGGGGCTGGCAAAGGTCCCCTGGGACACTGCCACCAGCACCGGCCCCCTGGGAAGGGAGAGGGATGCTGTCACACGGGTCAAGCAGTTGTTCTCAGTTTTCAGCCTTTAAAATAACCCTGGGTCTTACTTTTTCTTGAACTGTTACAAGAAAAATCACCGACGCACCAAAATTCTTCATTCCCCACAATTTTATTTTATTTTTTTTTCCCTTTTCGGTAGCCGAACAGTTGACAAAATGGTACAACCTCCTCGACACCCGCACGCACACCCACCCGCACGCACGCCTGCCTCCAGCCTCGTAGCAGGGCGCGCCGTAGTCCTCCCGGGGTATGTACAGTCGTACTTTAATTGTGATTTGAATGGTACATTTCCTCCACCCATCTCCCCTCCTGCCTGCTTCATGTCTTGGTGTGTGGAACATCGCCACGTTTCTGTTTGAGACGGCACTTTCGGTCAATGTCGTACCGTGTGATTGAATTCTCTCCTTACCATGATTTTTCTTCCAGCCCCGTCCCTCTCTCTGCCGCCCTCCCCTTGGGTTTCTGCATTTTTTCTGCAGAAACGAAGTGACCAGACCTGGTACCCTGATTCTCAACCCACTGTGGATGTGCTATTTAGAAAACACATTTGTTGTAATGTGTCTGTATATATAAATATATATATATAATGAATATATCGAGAATATTTCTAAATAAAGTTTTACAAAGCAGCCTCCACTCGCTCTCCTCTCTCCCCGCTCCTTGCTCTCACCCACCGGTATTTCAGCTCCGTGTGTTACAGGACAGCCCATGCCCGGCCACCAAAAGCCATCTGTGGCCAGCAAAGCCCTTGCAAAACAATTTACCCGTCCCAACAGGGCGGGAGGCCGGGGCGGGCGGCAGGAAGGAAGACGCGCTGTGGAGCAATCCCCTGCCACGGGCCGAGCGGGCACACTGGGACTGCTGCGAGTTATTTGCAGGTCCCCGAAAGTCCCCAGCTGGTGGCCTTGTCCCTCTTTTGGGGCTGGGGCTGCTGGGGGCAACGCTGATTTTTCAGCCCCCAGCAGTGTTTGGCCATGTCTTTAATAGGTGGTGACAGCAATTCCTCTTTTTCAAAGAAACAAACAAAAACAAAACAGAAAACAAGAAGTGCTTGTCACAGCCATGTGCAGAAATGCTAAAAAACTGGTGAGCTGGTGACATTAATCATATATATATATATAATATTTATAGGGCTACCTGGTGCATTGAAGATGCATGTGCAGCTGCAGCACGCCGTGACCAGCACAGCTCCTGTGACAAGGAGCAGGTGAACAAAATCAGTTCTGGTATTTCTTGGCTTTAATTTCCATGACTTCTGGAGTCACAAACTATTTCCATGTGCTCTTTTAGTGCATCCCTCACTTTTTCAAAGCATCCCCCGGAGCCAAGCTGCTACAAAGCCCGGCAGGCTCAGCACAGCCCCTTGGTGGGCACGGGGCCGGGCGTTGGGCTGCAGCAGGGTGTTTATCTGCTGTCGTCCCATCACCGCTGCACACATGCGTTAACCCCCGTCCCGAAAGGAGCCGATAGCCCTCACGCCGTTTATCTCTCCCTCCCACGTCCCAGCCTGCTCCCTCCCTCCTGCTGCCAGGACAGGTCTCCCTCCACCTCCGCCTTCTGCTTATTTTTTTAAATGAAAACAGCCCGCTGGGTCACGCAGCCCTCGCCGGCAGCACGCTGTTTAGCTCAGGATGCACACACTCAAGGTGAGGGTTTAAAACCACCCCTTGCACACATACATTTAATATAGGGCTCTACAAAAAGGGCTGGGGGGGGCCGATGCCGCCCACTCACCAACGTGTGTTGCTCCTGACGGATCCCCCTCTGAAAGCCGCTTTTGCTCCTGTCTTCTGATGGAAAATGTAACTCTTTTTCCATCAATCGGTAATTTTTGTTTTACAAAGGTGTTGCTTTGCAAGTGGTGATGAGCACTGCCCTGCCTCCAATATTTTCCAAAATGACCGGGGCCTCCCCACCTCCTGCGTGAGTTTGGTGTTGGAACCCCACTGTCCTTCTTGTTCAGATATAAGGAAGAAGAAAACAACCTGGTTTTATCCTTTTTTTTATTATTATTTGTTTGTTTGTTTGTTTGTTTAGGGCCAAGTCTTGCACAAAAATGATGTCTGCAGAGATGGGGGCGATTTTGTGGGTGACTTTGCCCCTGGCTGGCTGGGGCATGTGGACGAGCCTGGGGCTCATTGCTTTGGCCACCAGATGCAGCTAGCTGGTTACACACCGCTTCAGAAGTGATGGGGATTTTGGTCTGCCTCGTGCCGTGGGGAATTTTCAGGCAAAAAGTGGTTTCCTCATAAACCAGAAGCGAATGCATTTAAAGGCATTGTGCTCAGGCACATTTCTAACGTGATGTGTGAGCTCCCAGTGGCAGAAAATCCCCCTGACACTGCGCTCGTGAGGTGGCTGGGGCACAGATGAAACTGGGGAGAGAGAAAGGACGGGAAAGTGGCACCAGTTAGATAAAATCGAATTAAAATTGAGAGAAAGAGAGAGAGAAGGTGGGAGAGTCATGCTTTTTACAGCCAGTGAGACATGAAAATTTGTGCCTTTTGTCACCAAAAATTTGAGCTTTTATTTTCCAGCCTCGTTATCTGGTCTTAATTACAGCCTTTTTGGAAAAGCCATGCACCAGGGCAGCCCGAAAAGGGAACAGCACCGCCAAAAAAAGAGCAAGCACCCGCTTTATAAAGCGGCTTCCCACGTTAGTCGATTAAAATATGCTCACAGGAACGCCGGGACCCACATGTTCCCACCCGTGCAGGCGATGAGAAAGCTTCGCCCCCTTCATCACCGCGGGCATCGACAAGAGGAGGCAGTAATTTATGGCCGGCGGGGCTGCTCAATGCGCTGCTCCTCCCGTGGGGCTGCCAGGGCTCGGCCCCACCGGCGACGGGCTCGGCCCCGGCGTTCCCACCACCACACAAAGGCTGCAGGTGCCCAGGGGACACAGTGCTGTCACGGGTGGCTCGGAGATGAGCCCGGCATACGCAGCGAGGATGTTCGTCCTCCTCCCATCCCTTTTCTGCATCCCCGGTTGTCCTGCCTCTCCTCCTGCTGCTTGCTTCCCAGTTTTTCCACTTTTACACCTAAATATTGCTTTGGGTTTGCTGAGTTTCCCCCCACACAGGACAAGGCTCAGGGTGACGGCCAACCCCAAAACGGCTGGAGGTGGCTGGGGAAAGATGGGGGATGCTCCAAGACGCACAGTGGGACCTTGCAGCGGGGGTCCAGCCGTCACCTTCAGATTCATCCCCCCTTGCACACGTTCATTTTCCCCTGCTCCCGGAGCTATTCTGAGACGCCCCAGTGACCTTTCCGGGGAACAATTTACTATTGTGTTTGGGTGAAGCCCGGCCTCTATTTTTACACTCTGTTTTGCTGATGCGGGCGAAGGGAGCGAGACGGGAATCCAGCAGGAAATGGGAGGGAGCGTCTGGAGCGCAGGGAAATCTGCTCGGGCCCTTTGAAGTGCCGGGACCAGGGTTAGGGCCGAGCCGGGGCGGCGAGACCCCAAGAGGGTTTTGCTCCCCTCCCTCCGTCCGGCCCCGCACGGCGTTGGGAGCAGTGGCAGCGCTACGGGAGATGGGAGCAGGCCGCGCCACGGAGGGGTTTTGGCAGAAAGAGGCCGGAGAAGTGGCGGTGGGCTGACAGCGTGTGAGCGGTGGAAAGCGAAAGGAGCATGGCATCGCCTCGCGAGGTGGCTGCTGGAACAATGGGAGGAGGTGGCTTCCAGACGGGCCGGCGAGAGGCGCGGGGATTTGCCGGGAAGGCCACGGCAGAGGCACGAGGCACGGGGACGGGGCTGCCGGTGCTGAGCATCCCTGATGGTGCTGTGTGAGACGCGGAGGCGACGAGGCCTCGTGCATGGTGCAGCCGAGCTGGGAGCCACCAAAACGCAGCACCCTGAGGCGGGCTGGGCGCCTGGGGGCCCCAAAACTGCCCCGGCTGCCCCGTGTCAGGGGCGCAGAGGGGCTGGGGGGCACCAAGCTGCTCGGGGCTGGCCTGAAGGCCCCCGAAACCAGATCTAGAGCCTCTGTGATTAACCAGAGGGAGCCGCCAAGCCCTCCCCACGTCCCACCACGCGAGCACGGGGACGGACCCGGCCGCCCGCCGGCAGGGGGCGCTGCGGGGCCGGCACGGGGCTGCCGGGCTCCTCCTGCGGGCTGCCCCCCCCCGGCCCCTGCCCCTTCCCCTTTGCCATTGCCGCCGTCTTTCCCCCTTTTCTTTTCCCTTTTTTTTTCCCTTGTTTTTTTCCCCTATTTTCCCTTTCCCCATTTCCCCATTATTTTCCCATTTCCTATATGTCCTCATCCCTTTCCCCCATTTTCCATTTTCCCTATTATCCCCTTTAACTTTTTCCTATTTACCCTATTTTCCCTTTTCCCTTTTACCTATTTACCTTATTTTCCCTTGTTCTTATTTTCCCTTTTCCCTATTTACCTTATTTTCCATTTTTCTTTTTCCCTTTTCCATGTTTTCCCTTTTCCCTTTTCCCTATTTAACATATTTTCCCTTTTTCCTATTTCCACTGTTCTCCCTTTTTCCTGTTTCCCCTATTCTCCTCTTTCCCATTTCCATTCCCTTTTTCCCTTCCTTTTTCCCCCCACATTTTCCCTTCCCTTCCATTCCCTTTTCCTTTCCCTTTTCCTTTCCCTTTTCCCTTCCCTTTCCCTTTTCCATTTTCCCTTCCCTTTTCCCTTCCCTATTCTCTCTTCCCTTCCCTTTCCCTCCTCTCCTCTCCACTGTGCTTTTGGCAGCACCCTGGGAAGGCTTGTCGTGCTTCCAGGTGGAAGCTGCAGTGGCTCTGTCAATGCCCTGCTATTAACCCACTTTAATTAATCGCCCTCCCAGCCGTGGAAATGGCCTCTTCTCCTCCATCCCAGGCGAAGGCATCTCCCAGGAGCCTTCACCTTTTGTCCCTGAGCCTTTCTGGGGCTGCGTTAGAGGGCAGGGCTGTTCCCAGCACCGGGAGCAGGAGGTGACGTGGTTTTCCCCATCTCCACTACCTGCACCTGTTTGCTTGGGTCGCAGCCAGAAAACTGACTTCATATGTTTGATTTTTATTTTTTTTTTTTTGCTTGATTTTGCAGCCAGCCAAATGCTCCTGCCTGCTGCAGAACCTAGGGTGGATCAGCCGGGCCAAATCCTGCCCCTGTGTTATGGTAATCGCGGCTTGCCACCCAGCAGATGCGGGCTGCTGAAATAATAAGGCTGTTCAGCAGACACGGAGGAGGAGAGGGGAGCTTTTGTCTGGCACTTGCCGGGGTTGGAGTACACTTGTCGAGCAACAACTGGAGCTCGTTGAAAAGAAGTGGAGGTTATTAGATGCGTTTCGCTCGCTGCCGATGGCCCCGTTATTTTTTCCCTTCGGATGCCAGGAGGAGGCTCTGGTGGTGGGAAGGAGGAGGAGAGAGATGCCACCTGAAAACGTGCTTCTTTTGAAGATAATGAGGGAAATAAATTGGGCTGGTGGCAGCTGGCAGGGCTCTGGCAGCTCGGACCCCATGTTTCAAGGATGCTCTATCTTCCCCAGGGTAACTGGGGACAGGAAAATGATCGGATGGGTTGTGTGTCTGTCCATCCATCCCACTATCTGCCCCACTATCTCCCTCTCTGTCTCGATGCACATCTCTCCAGCCCCCTCCCTCTGGTCTGAAAAAAAGGCAGCGATCCCCTTCAGAAGCCAGGAATAAAACAAATATCTTCTCTCCCCAATTCAGGTAGCTCCTCATAAATCTTCCCAGCTTCAGCCCGGTCTCCTAGGACTCCTGGGGCAGTCGGAAACCTATTTAATCAGCCTGGACGATCAGCGCGGTTTGTCGCTCTCCGATTGCCGAAAGGCCCTTTGAACCCTTTGTGTCCTTATTGAATTATCCCCGCATCCCCTGACGATTTAACCAGGCTGGCCTATTCTGCACGCTGCCTCCCGGGTTAATAACCCACCGAAGTCTCACTGCAAGCGCAGAGGGACGGGGAGCATCGCTGCCCCTCTGCCAAGCCGCTTATCGCCGCATCTTCCCATGCCTCCTGGCTGGGCGCTCCCACGCGCTGCACATCTCCATGAAAAGACACAAAATGGCACGGCCAGCAAGGAGGGCTTGGAGCCAGCACGAAGGGCATCCTGGGGAAAGGCCTGCCTGGTGCCGGGAGAAGAAAAGTAAAGCTTCTGGGGACCCTCAAAGGGAGCTGCGGTGGGAAAAATCACAAGTCCCCTTGGGTGCAGGGATCATCTTTAGCACATTTAAGTGCATTGTCATTTTTAGCTGAAAAGGACCCGGACATCCTGGGTAGCCAGGTGGTATCTCTGCTGAGGGATGCTGGCTTCTGGCAGAGGTTTCCTGTGCTGGCCCAGCCCTTGGGAGCGTGGGGCTCAGTGCTGCTCAGGATCTGGCCTCCTGGAAGCAAACTGAGCTCTGTCCAAATCCAGGAGCACTCCTTCCACCAGCTTGGACTGGTTCTCAACCAGAGAAATGCTGAAGTGTCCCCTTCAACAGACAGGTCTCTCTCTTAGGCTGCACTGAAGATTTGCTGGGGATGGTTTCTGCCTGCCCCAGTGTCCCCAGCAGCCTCCCAGCCACCGATCGTGGTGAGGAGCAGCCAGACCTTCACCTCGTCTCCTCCCAGCTCTGGCCACGGGGGCCGGTGATCTCCTTCCGAAGGGTGCTGCTCGCCAGGCACCACAACTTAGTATGGACCACCATCAAAACAGGAGAAGCAACCTAATCTACGAGTGCATTAGGGTGTCAGAAAACAATAATCCAAGAAGGAAACACATTATCTGGCCTTGTTACTTTACAAAGTAATTTAAATTAATTTTTCCCTAGAGTGGTTAGGGAGCACCGCAACTTGCCCTTGTCTATTCTCTCCGGCTAATGAAGCTTTACCAGAGACTGCTCGTGAATTCCTATTAAGACCTCATCTTAGAGGTTACAGGGCAAAGCAATTTCTGCTCCCGGGAAAGATGCCTATGAATTCGTAATTGTAAGTCCGTGTTTGATAGGGATTAGCATCTGAAAGGGGTAGAGTGGTGGGTAGCAGAGAAAACATTATTTCAATTAGCAGAAGAAAAGCAACTTAACATCTGATTATAGTTTACACTTCTAATTTTCTCCCAGTCTGGCATCTGGGATAATTATTTCCTGAAGCCATCCGCACCCACCAAGCCAGCCAACTCTTTCCTTCTTCTCCTCGTGGTTATCTTGGTTGCGAGTGACATGGGAATGGCTGAGGAGTTGGGTCTTTTCTTTCTGCTCTTCTCCCAGTCAATGGCCGGACTCCCGGAATTTGGGGATGGAGGGGAGGCCCCTGTGCAAGCCAGGCTGAAAGGAGATGTGGTGTTCCTCTTCACACTGAGGAGGTGCAGGACACGGAGGATGGGGCTTTGCTCAATGGCCAGGCTCACGGGCAGGGTGGTGGCCAGCAGCATGGCGTGGGGCTGGGGCCTGGCACTCCTGGCTGCAAAACCACGCGACTTGGAAAGCTTATGGGGAGCCCTGGGGAGGGAGCGCAGGTTCACACCCTTCCCTCTTCATCTGGCAAATAAAGAGGGA
Organism: Anser anser; assembly: GCF_964211835.1. Lineage (NCBI taxonomy): Eukaryota > Metazoa > Chordata > Aves > Anseriformes > Anatidae > Anser > Anser anser. The sequence goes on along the minus strand of NC_139728.1, from coordinate 23,382,894 downwards.
AGGTGTCCTTTGAGGGATACATTTCTGCACTCAGAAAATGCCTCTGATCATCCAGTTTCTCCCCAGCTTACAAAGGCAGGTGCCAGTTGGTCTGCGGGACCTGGCCCTTGCAATAACCCATGGTCCTGCTCCTTTTTTCTGGCCGATTGGCCTCCTGTTTCCTAATGATGATGCAATCAGCTTTCAGGTGGGAGATTCCTCATGAGGAGGCTTGTTGTTATTTAAGGAAGATCATGAAATCCATCCTTAATGAAAGGACAGGAGAAAACCCTTCCACCAAGTTACACTGGAGGCCGAGATTATCATTTTTATGGGTTTCCAATCTTTCCTGCCTCATGCCTTATCAGCCAATGCAGCTGGAGGCTTCAAAAACCCTCCCAGCTTGCTGCTGATTTTATGGGACGAAGATTAGAGATGATCAGATAGTGAATTATTCATTCCACTTGATATCGCTGGGCAGGAGGGAATATCCAAGCACGACCCAGCTCCCTTCTCCCTCCCTGAGCACCTCGTGGCGGGATCCCGGCTATCTGCCGCCCCGGCAGCGCGGCAGCCGCGCTCTGAAATTATCAGGGGTGCACAAAGACGAGGGGGAATCGATAATGTGGGCCCTTCCAGCAGCAGTGTGGGAGACCAGAGGCACGGTGGGGTGGATCGGGCGGTTGTTTTCTTAGCCTAATGTCTCCAGCTTGAAGGGATGAGGTTACTGGGGATGTGTTTTCAGCAGGCACTGAGCCTCCTTTACTCTGTGGGTCCAGGAGCTCTCAGAGGGCAAATCCTGGCAGCTGCGTGCAAACGGGCAGCTGGGGAGAGGAGGGAGCCAGATTTGTATTGGATATAAGGGAGAAATTTTTCGTGATGGGGGTGGCGAGGCACTGGAACAGCTGCTCAGAGAAGCTGCGGATGCCCCATCACTAGAAGTGTTCAAAGCTGGGTTGGATGGGGCTTGGAGCAACCTGGTCTGGTGGGAGACATCCCTGCCCATGGCAGCGGGGAGGAGTGGGTGGGCTTTAAGGGCAGACATCGGGGTCTGCCTGGCTCTGCTTGCACAAGCTGGCCACCAGGTTGGTCCGCCACCGAGTAACCGGCCGATGAAATAGCTCACTCATTGCGGGAGGCGAGTCCTGCCGACAGCGCCTTGCCTGACCCTGCCCAGGAGGCCAGGGAGCACAGAAGGAGGGGGGGAAATCCACAAAACCCCCCTGCAAGGGTAGGTCTCGCCCCCCCCCCCCCGATTGAAGGCTTGCACTTGGAGCCATGCCGTCTGCAGCGGGGTTTGCACCAGGTGCTGCACCTGAGATCTGGAAGTCAGTGGCGATGGGAAATGGGCGAGTTCTGGGGCAGGCTGGGAATATTTTTTGATGGAAAATGTCAAAAAATTACCAAACAATTAAAAAATTTGGGGTTTGTTTGTTTGCTTGTTTTCCTTTTCTTTTTGGAGCAACCACTTAAACATAAATTCATCGTTTTGTTTTTTAAAGGAAAAAAGGGGTCTTTTCTAAAGAAAAGGGGCTGTTCAGGCTTGCTCTTACCTATTTTGTTTCTTAATTTGTTTGTCTCTTTCTGATGAAGTGGGAGGAGATGGGGAGGATGAAGGAGGGAAGGAAGGAGGGAGGGAGGAAGGAAGTGAAGGAGAAAGACAAATAACCTCCATCCAAACACGGAGCCCCACGAACGTTTTTGAAGAGGAACTGGCATCTGCGCTCTGAGCCATATCACCCAGGAACACATTTTAGGCTCAGGAATGCGCTCAGAGCAAATGTTAATTTTGGCTTAAAAAAAAAGACGTTATTTCTTTGGGGGAAAAAAAAAAAAAGTCAAATTTTGGAGGAGATCAGCATAAATCCCGAAATACCAAGACCTGGCTTTGCAGGAGGCTTGTTGTATGGGCAGCGGCTCACAGGAGGCCCTCGGAGAGAGCTGGGCTGGGGCTGGCTCCAGCCAGGCTTTGGCTGAGCACTGCTGAAGGGATTGCTCCTTCTGTGCCTCAGTTTCCCCCATCTGTAAAATGGGCCCATAGGGGTTTGACCAACCACATCTATGTGCTGCTGAGAGCATAAATGCGAGGGCTGGTGAGATTCCCAAAGCGCTGCCGTGGGAACTTGCAGCTCCTTGTCTCTGCACATCGTGTGCTTCCGCTGCCAGAATCATACAGGGACAAAGCAGGAGGAAAATTATTTGCTGAGATTTCTGACTTGGCCCCTGCACTAAGCCCACCGCCACTAAAGCTGCTGGCAGTTTCTCATCCCCCCGGGGCAGACTCAGCGATATGCAACCCTGCAGGTGCCACGGTGCTTTGAGCCACAATCGTGCACCTCTGGCCACAACAGTGCATACCTCCCTAATGGCTGCCATGCGTTAAGCAGATGCCTTGGAGCACAGGTAAGCTTTGAGATAAGCAGAGGAATGATTCCCTGGCCTCACGACCAAGGACAGAACAAGAACACTTCCTTAAGTTTCTTATAAATGGGGGAACGCGTGACGGTAAAGTGGTTTTTGCTCCTAAGGAGGGAGCTGATAGCAAGACCCCTGCCTAGCAGCCCTGCCTTCATCTCCTGGCCTGCCATGCCCCCCAGCCTAGGAGACATCCCTACCCTTGGAAAATCCCTCTGCAATCCCTGGGGCTGGGCTGGGCAGGGATGATGAGAAGATGTCGCAGAGTAAGGGTGGAGGAGGGATAGGGAAACCCCACCAGCTCTGCTGTGACTGCAGGGTGGGTAGCAATTAGCAGGGGGTGTCTCAGGCACTGAATTTTCTAAAGGCAGCGGCAGGACTGGGTGCTCTAGGGCTTCTGCTGGTAAGAGCTTCTGCTCCAGACAGAAGCCTGGAGAAGCCCATTTTTTTTTTTTTTTTTTTTCCCCCAGGGTTTTGCTAAGAGACAAGCGACAAGCAGTCAGCAGTGATCACAATCTCTGCACGTTTCCCCGGAATGGGAGACACACCAGCAAGTCCTTGGGAAACCAAAGTTCACTCTCATTATTATTTCTTCGTAAGCCAACTCATCCCTTTTGATTCACAGCAGGATTGCTTTCACGGGACCTCGCTATGGGCAGGTACCGGTTATCCCACGTCCTTCCCAGGTGCGCAGGGACAGTCCCCGCCTCGGAGAGTCCATCCCTTGCTTGTTGCAAGAAAAGTCAGCAGGGTGAGGAGGAGGCTTACCCGCGCTGCGCGTGGGGATCAGGGCATGGCAAGGTGCCCAAAGGAACGGTGAGAGAGCTGGGAGCTGGCCTGCGAGCCAGCTCCAGCCCATTTCCAGCATAAATAACGTTGGTTTTAGGTCCAGGGGGAGGAGGAGGAATGGAGAGGGGAAATCCTGCACGGGGAGGCGTGCAGGCACGGAGCGGGATGCTCACACCCTGCTCGTGGGAGGGCTGGGAGATGCGGCGAGAGGAACGACGACGACACCGCTGGCTCCCAGTTCCAAAATTCCCTTGGGGTGTAACCGAGGTTGAGCAGCCACGAAGCCAAGCAGCTTCAGCTCTTCCTGCAGGCTGACCTGTCAGCTGCCTAAGGCCTGGTGTGCTGGGGAGCTGCTGGGCTCCTGCGCCAGCCCCAGCCCCAGCCCCACGCCTTCCCACCTGCAGCAGCAGCCATGCCGCGCTTCATCGTGTGTTTCTCTCTCTTCTGGTGTCGGAAGAAATTTGGGAAGAGTCCCAAAGGCTCAATAAAACGAGCGCTGCGTTCGTGGTGCTTGACAGCCTCCCCATTTAACAAGGCGTGGGATAGGGGAGGCAGCAATCAGCTGCTTTAATAAAGGGAGGTTTCTAAACCGCAGATGTGTTTTCCTAGGTTGTTTATGGCACTTGCTGAAAAGCACAGAAGCATTTCTCTCTCTTTGCACCCCTCTTTCCCGGGCTGAGCAGCAAAACGAGGGGGTCCACGTCGGGACGCAGCGGCTCCCCCGGCCCCCCAGCCCCAGGAGGGTGGTTGGGGGTCCCGGGCAGGGCCCTGCTCGGTGGCAGGGTGGGAAGGGGGCACTGGGGGAGAAGGGGGCCGGGTGTGGGGGGGGTCTCAGCTCCCAGCTTGCAGCTCTCAGCCCGCATGCCCCAGGCGTGATCGGCAGAGATTTGCGCGGCTCGGGGCGGTGCTGCTTCCTCCTGCGCCCATGCAAATGTCAGCGGGGAGGCTCGGCTCCCTTCCAAGCCCCGAGGGGAACGTCAGGTTCAAGTCGCCTTGCCCCCAAATTCCCCGGCAGCCTTGGCTCTTGGGCGGCAAAAAAAAAAAAAAAAAAAAAAAAGATAAAAAAAAAAAAGCCACCACCTCCGCCCCCCCCCCCCCCCCCCCCTCCTCCCAGCCCTCCCCTTCCCGGGGCAGGGGATTGAATAGCCAGGTGTGAGCATCAGCCTCCCTGTTAATGAGTTTGATAATTTACCCGGCTCATTCCTGCGGGAGGGAGGGCGCCGAGAGCAGCGCGGCTCTTCCCCGGCGAGCAGGGGCCGCTCCGCACCGCAGCCCCGCACCGTCCCCGCACCGTCCCCGCACCGTCCCCGCACCATGCCGGCCCTGGGGCTCGTCGCCCTCGGGCTCCTCCTGGCGCTGGAGCCCGCAAGCTGCCAGGAAGGTAAGAGCCGGCAGCCCCCGCTGCTGCCCCGCGCCCGGGGAAACTGAGGCACGGGGAGCGGGGGGCGCGCCGGGGAGGCTGCGGGGGCAGGGGGCAGCCCCCGGAGAGCTTCCCGGGGATGGGAAAAGCGCCTCAGGAATAGGAAAAATCCCTTTAGGGGGTTCATGGGCTCGCTGCTCGCTTCACCTGGCTCTGGAGGTGCCTGCTCGCAGGGTTAGGCGGCGATAGAGCGGCTCTGATTTATCCCCGCAGCACCGTGCGCTCGGAGGCGAGCAGTGTGTCGTCTTAAGGCTTTTATTTATCTATCTATTTATTTATTTATTTTTTACTTTCTTCTCGCTCTCGGCCCCGGGAAAGCGTTGCGCTGGGTTGCTTTTCCTTCTCATTCCGAGGGCTCGCAGGTTTTCCTGTACTTTTGATCGCTGGTGAGGTGGCAGGGGGGAGACATTTCCCTCCGCAAATTGGGCTTCCGTTCCCTTCCTGGAGGCTTCAGAGAGAAACTTCCTATTGCTATGACATTATTTTCATGAAAGGCAGGGAAGGACTTGTCTGACACTACAAATAATCAGGAGTAATTAAAACCAATCTGGCCCTGCCAAAGCGCTGGAAAATTCCCTCCCCCTTTCTCCTCCTGATGCCCCAGCCTTGACCGCTCTTCCTGTATTTGTTTACCAACTTGCGAAGGATTTAACAGCGTGGGGTCTCCACCGTCAGCAGGATTGAAAGTTTTGCTGTTGCTTTGAGAGGAAAAAAAGCCTTTAATGAGGACTCAGAGCCTGGCACAACTTTCTCAGGCACAGCAAAACTCAGAGAACAGCCGATGCTTTCCGAGCACTCAGGGAAGATGCACCAGAAGTTGTCTGTGTGCCTAAAGACAAGACTTTGAGAATGGAAATGGAGTTACAGTGTGCACCAGGGCTTATTTTGGCATCGATGCTTTCCTCGATCTCAGCTGGAGCTGCAGAGGGATGGGCACACGCCTGTCAGGGAGCGCAGAGGCTGCGCCCCGCGTTGGTTATTTGGCTGGGGAGCTCTTGCTCACTGCGGGACAACCCACCATTGCCACGGGGCAGAAGAGAGAGGAGGCGGTGGGGCTGTCCTGGGAGGGATGTCCCTCTTAAAAAATTGTTAGGGAAGGCAAGTGAGAGTCATCCGCCCTGCCTGCCATCCCTCCCAGGCCAAAGTGTGTGCTCCAGCCCGCGGCGGTGCCAGGCAGGGCTGCCATCTATGCGCTCACTCCCTGATAAGATCTCACCAACCCCTGGGCGCAGACACTTGTCTCTGCCTGATTCCCAGCCCTTCTTCTGTATGGATGCGTGCAGCCCCTGCCCCACGGGGATATTTCAGCCTGCAGCAGCAGTGCCTGCCCTTCCCACTGCCAGCCCTGCTTGGTTTTGGTCCCCTTGGAGGGGCCACAGGCGAGCAGCACGTGCTGCTTGGCCCCAGGGCTCACCCGCATTGCCGGGCTCTCTGCCTCTGCTTTGGTTTAGGCTCAAGAAGGAGCAAGGTCAGGGGCCCGTCCCAGCCCTTGTTGCCCCAGCTCTGTGCATCCCCTGCTCAGGTTTACGCCCTGGCTCCTCACCTCCCCTGGCAGCCGGGCTCCACCAGGCTGCTCGAAGCCACAATAGTTTGATTTTGGTTTGCCGTTTGTCCCTTCAGCTTTGGATGCTCTGAAATCTCATGGAAACAGCTGTCTGAGTGAGATTTCACTTGCAAAAGCTCTAATTCCTGAACATAGCTGATTGGGAGATGTTTCCGATGTTTTATCTCCTCACCTTCTCTGCTAGAAGACTATGAGAAGGAAACTTGGAGATCTGGGTCACTGCTGAATTCACAAAATCTCAGAATAGCTGAGGTGGGAAGAGGCCTCTGGGGGTCACCTGCTCCAACCCCTGCTTAGGCAGGGCCACCCAGAGCAGGGTGCCCAGGACCAGGTCCAGATTTGAAGATCTCCGAGGAGACCCCACAACCTCTCTGGGCAGCCTCACCTGCCCAGCACAGAAGATTTCGTGATGGTCAGATAGAAATTCAAACCCAGGCTGACCTTGAACTTCCTTAACCCCAGAAGCAAACTCATCCTGGGCTGGACCTGGACCTCCCTTCCTGGGCTCGGACTGGAAACCATGGCCTCAGCAGGAAAAATAAAACACAAATAATAAATAAATCTGGCCGAGAAAACAGACAAGGACAGAGCGAGGGAGGAAACAAAGCCGGTCAGGACTCGGGGTGGGGGTAAAAGGTATCTTTGGGGCTGTTTGACAGGGCAGGAGCATTTCCTGCCCACCAGACCGTGCAGGTGAGGACTGAGCCCTGCTCTTCCCCCCGCCACCATCCCCACGCCACTGGCACCAGCAGCCCAGGGATTTGAGGGGGCTGCAGGCGAAGCACGCTGCTGACACAAGAGGGAATTTCCGCCTGAATTCCTCCCAGCTGAGTTTTGGCCCCGGGACCTTGCAGTAAACACGCTGCGGTGCCTGTGCGGGGAGGGAGGCGGCCGAGAGCCGCTGCTGGGGCTGCTGTCACCCCCTGCTCCGCCGCGGGGTCACCGCTCCCCAAAACCTGCAGGCGGTGAGCCAGTGGCCTCCCGAAACACAGTACGGGTGGGAGAGTTTGGGTCTGTATTTATATTACTTTTCTTATTTAAATAAAAGCCCCTTGTGATAAGTATTCAAGGAGCTGGGGGTCTTTGTCACCGTCTCCCCCAGAGCGGAGCCGGGAGGTGAGATGGCAGCCGGCAGCAGAGGCGGCGTGTAGCTGCCTGGATGATTGGTTTGCAAACACAGGTTGCACAGCGCGCCTTTATTGCCCCCGGTGAGGGCTGTTTGCAGCTTAGAGCAGAGATTTGCCTGGACAAAGTGTTCAGCCAGCACGAGGCTCCGGTGTCAGGCTGAAGCGGCCGTGCTGGGGCTGGGGACGCGGTGGCAGAGGCTGTGACGTGGGGGGAGCGTTTGGGGCTGGCTGCCTCCAGCGGCCCCATCCACGCGTGCCAGGGCTTCCTTCATGGGCAAGGAGCTGAGGAAGAAGGAAAGCCTTGCTTGATTGAAGCAGTAATTAAGTCCTGAAGGGATGTGTCTGCGCTGACCAGCTCTGCTTTTGGTGCTGATACCCAGGACGGGTTCGGGAACGTCTGGGTGCTCCGCTGTGGAGAAGCAAGGAGCAGCCACCCCAGGAAGCACTGAGACAAGGGCTCCTCCTCTTTCTGTCCTGCCCCAGAGTTTCTCCTGTTTGCAGGAACACGTCTCATCACAGCCGTCCCACCCGCGGCCAGGTCACCGCTCGGGCATGGCTACAGAAAAATGAGGCCTTGTTCTCCCGACGCTCCTGCGAGCGCACGTGTCGAGCCAGACTCCACGTGAGCAGCACCAGCGTGAGACGAGGCGCTGCAGGTCAGCACTGCAGCTGCTCCTGGTCCTCCTCCAGGAGCTCCGCGTGCCCGCAGGCAGCTCGGCCAAAGGCAGCGTTACCCCATGAAAGAGGCCGGAGGCAGGGGGGCTCGGCCATGTCCCCCAGGGTGACGGGGATGCCGCAGCTCCCCGCTGCCAGCCCCGCCTGGCTTCTGTGCCGTTGGCTGTTGCTCTGAACCGCTCGGCCTTCAATTTCCCGTCGTAAATCAGTTTGCTGCTCTGGAAACTTGCTGAAGGGCGGATTTTACCCAAATCCACGGTGGCAGCGGTTTGCTGCGAGAGTGACAGCGGAATTTTACAACCTCACTGCTGTCACTTATCACCCCGGGCGGCGCTTGGAAAACAAGCCGGGAGCAATGCCTGCGGCGTGTGTGCTCTGAGCTGTTTGTTGGAACCCCTCTGCCCGCTTTCCCCCACTATTTTGGGCAAATACCCTCCTGCTGCGCTGTGCCACCAGTCCCAGGGGCATCTGCATCCCCCCTTTGCTCTCTGTACACGCATGGGCATACACAAGAGCTCCCAGATCTGTGTGCTTCGTGTCAGCACAGGCAGACACGTAGGCAGCAACGTGCTCTGCTCAGCTTCGTAGGGCTGAACTCGTGGCTGGACATTGATGGAGAAGCTCAGCTCGGCAGGCAAAGCACACGATTACATTTCATATCACTTCGCTCCTTTTTTTTTTTTCTTTTCCCTGCAGCCAGGGGTAAACTCCAGCCATGGTCGCAAGGTGTCATCGCAGTGGTGGTGTTCCTGGTCCTGGTGGCGATCGTCTTTGTGGTCAACAGGTTCTGGTGTAACAAGAAGAAGTGAGTGCTGGGGCCAGGGATGCTCGGGCTGGCAGGGGATGCACCCAGCACCTCTGTCACTGTGCTGGTGCTGGCAGCACTGTGATCATGGCACAAAACCAAGCATTTTGGGGGGTGAAACAAGCCCAATACATTTTAATTGGTGAAGCAGACTGAGCCAAGGCAGGAGAGGAGCCGGCAGCAGAGCGAGGCGGCCGAGCAGCCCCAGCCCCGGGGCACCGATGTGGACTTGACCCGTGGCGGAGGCAGCGCGGGGCTGGCACCTCTTGCTCGCTGCATGCTGAGCTCCCTCAGCTGACCCGTGTGCCTTGCTCGGTTGCAGGAACTCGATCTTGAACCCGAGCCCAAAGTCGACAAGGGACAAGGACTGAACGTGCCCTGCAGCCTGCGTCCCGGTGGGCTTGGCACCAGTCCCCGCCGCCCTGCGTCCCCCCTGTGCCCGTCAGCCCACGCCAGGCTGCTCCTTCCCAGCCTGGAGGGCCCAGCGGCAGGGCTGGGGACAGCTGGGGCTGGCAGACTCATGAATCCGGCCTCTCTTCCGAAGGGACAGCAGCAGCGCAGTGGCTGGGTGCGCTGCCAGCTCTGCACTGCCGCCTTGGCAGCAGCTACGGGCTCGAGCTACCGCCTGCTCAAGGCTGTTCCTTGGGAAAGGCTGGGGAATCACCCGTGGGCAGGCACCAGGGAGGCAGCAAGGGGTGAACCCGCAGCCTCCAGGCTGGGGCTGAGCACCCATTTGCTGTGGGATGGCTCCTTCGGGGAGCCGTGTAGCCTCACAGCCAGGAGGAAGATGCTCAGCCCTGCACACACGGGGACGTGCACACACGGGGACGTGCACACACGGGGACGTGCACACACGCATGCACACGCCCTTCTGCGCCAGGGCTCGGGCGGAGGCACGGCCCCCGCTTATCTGCCTGTGTCGCTTCTGACTGCGGGTGATTATTTTGCAACGGATTACACAGAAGGCAACTGGAAAAACCAGTCGGCGGGAGAAAACAACCCCGCGTGTGACAGATACTGTGACCCCGGTGCTGGGAGCACCCAGTGGGGCTTGTGGCTGGGGTTCCCCGGCAGTGCTTCCACTCCGAGAGGCAAACGTGAGCAGCATCTCTTGGCACTCAGGGTATGGGCGCAGCCCTGCAAATCCACCCGGGTGGCTCAGCCTCTGCTGTCCCACATCCTTCTGGGATGCCGTCAGGGCCACCCAGGGCCATGGGTTTGGCTGAAGGTCCCACATCATCCCCATGGCCTCTGAGCTGCAAGAGAAAGGGGGTCACAGTTGTGCCCTCCTCTCTGCCGTCGCCACCACGAGCCACTCTCCCCTTGCCCTGCGCTAACAGGCTCTTTCCTCTCCCCGTGCAGGGATAACGTTGAGTCAGGGGTGACCACAGCGGGCAAGGAGGAGGCTGTCACATACAACAGCCACGAAGGGAGATACGTGAGCACCGCAAACGACTTCAGGTGAGGGACACGCTCAGGACCCCTCCCTGTGGCTCGTGGGCTCACGCAGAGCCATGGCCTCTGTCCTGCTCCGGGTCTCCCGCCCCATGCACCTGGTTGTTGGGGCTTTTACCCTCCGCAGGGGGAAGCAGAAGGTGGTGAAGGACAGCAGGGCACGTCCTGCGCACCATCTCCTGGGGCTGCTGCAGCACAGCCTCACCCAGCCGTGGTTTTGGAGGTGCTGGCCATAGCCCTGGGGCGAGCTAACAGCCTGTGCTTCTCCCCCCAACCCAGGTCCAAGGAGAGCAAGCACGCCTACGAGAACACGCTGGAGCCAGAGGAGAGGGTGGTGACCACCGCCATGTAGCACCGGCTGTCCCTCTGTCCTCTCCTTTCTCCACCCCTCGCCCTGCCTCCCGCTGGTGTGACGGGACCCTCCGCCCCGACGTCCCCCCGCACGGAGCCTGCCCCAGCCCCGCCATCTCCAGCCCTTTCTCGTCCCCACGTCCCGGCTGCAGGACCTGCTGCTCTGCCCCCCTGCCAGCCCCACCGGAGCGCTGCAGGGCTGTCACCTCCCCAGCCCTGCTCGGCTGGGCTGATGCCCCCCATCCCCTGGACCACGGGGACGCTGACCTGATCCGGACATGCATGGGGGTCCTTGTGGGGTGTGTGGGACCCCCCTTTTTCCCCCCCCCCACATCCCCAGCTGCCCTCTGGGAAGCTGCTGATCGAAAACCCGCTCTCGTCTCACCATGTCACCCTCCTTTATACGAGCAAAGGCCCTACAGCACGCGTTTTCATTTCAGAACAAATCTCCTCCCCTGTACATATCTTCCCTGCCAGCAATAAAGAGGATTGCTGTGCATGCGGGGTCATTTCCCTGATCACCCGGAGGCCTTTCTGGCATCTCGCAGCGCTCCCAGCCTTCGGGCAGTTCGGGGAAGGAGGTGCAGGGTGGGAAGGGTGCTCAGACGGGGGCCAGCACCCCTGCGATCCCCCAGGTAGGATCTGTTCCTTATTTCCTAGCTGAGATGAAGCCAAAAACACTTTTTTCCTGTGCTGATGTGTCAACAGAAGAGAGAAAAAGGAGATGGACTTTTATTTTGCTGGGTGTTTGTGCCACCCCAAGTGGAGAAGGGCTGCAGGGGAGGCAAGCATCACCCCCTGTTATTCCCTAGGTGGGGAAACTGAGGCACGGATCCAGCCCCGCGCTTCCCAGCGCTGCTTGGCAGGAGGAGGGCAGCACTCCCTGAATCCCACCGTCCACAGGGTGCAGACCTGCAGCAAACTGGGAACCATTTCCAGGGCTGAAGGCTGCGCACAAAGCAATCGCTCCCCCCGCGTTGCCAGGCAGTGGCTGTGGGGCTGCTCCGGGCTGTCCAGCCTCTCCCCCCGGGGGCTGTTTGTTCATTAACCCGGCTCCCTCCTGCCGAAGGGATGGGGTTTTCTGCAGAAGGGATGGCGTCTGGGAAGCGCTCACAGGGGTGCCATCGCTTCCAAGCGGCGGCATTTACAGATTGACGCCGGGACCCGTTAACATCTTGGCCTTCAATGGGCAATCACTTGTGCCAGCAGCTTGCAGGATGCTCCCTCTGATCAACGGGGAAAGGGTTAAGAGGCTCTGTCCTTAAGGCCAGCCAGGCTGTCCCCTGCTCCTCCACACCTGCAGGTGACCTTAACAGCCCCAAACCCTCCCGGTGCAGGCGCCCTTCAGCGCAGGCAGGTTTCCCTGCTAGGCAGGGGCTTGCAAAACGCCCTGTTTTCCTGCAGCACCAAAACCTGCTGGCTCTTCCCCAGAGTGAACCTGAAGAGTCCCAATGGGGAGCTCAGCCCGGAAAGGTCCCCTGGGAGCGCCGTGGGATGGAGCAGGGCTGGAGGTGGTGATGCCACGCGTGTGCTGCTGAGCACTGCAAGCTCCTGCCCCGTGGCCGAGGCCTCCCACAGGTGACACTCGATGTCCCTGCAGGGTGGGGATGCAGAAATCCAGGCGTGGTACAAACCGGGAGCGTCCTCGTGACAGGCCCACCCTGAGAGGAATCTCCCCGCAGAACAACACGCAGAGAAACCTTTCGAAAAATGCCCTCCGGAGCCGGCGTTGAGAAATCACAGCTCGCATTAAGAAACCACGCGGGGTGGAAAATCGGCCAGAGGAGCTGGGGGGGGGGGGGGGCAAACCCCACGGTGCAGCCTTCTGGTGGCAGCTAGGGGCTGGGTCCTGGGATTTTGGGGTGTGACAGACCTGCTGCTTTCATGTCCCAGGGGCTGGGGAAGGCTCTGGGCGTTGAAAAACCAGGCACTGCCCCGTGCCTAGGGACTTGCCTGGGGGTACAGACACGGGGCTGGAAGTGAGCCCCCCCAGCTCGCCCCCTGGTCAAGGCTGCTCCCCTGGCTTTTCTTTCATGGGTGCCAAACTGCGTGGCTTTGACAAACAAGATCCCCAGGGTTCACCGGTAATGATTTGCTCAGCAGAATTTGCCGAGGATTAGTCATTTTGCCTGCCCGCTGCGTCAGCACTCCGGCTTGCGGCTGGGGGGGTGTGGCGAGAGGATGGGCACCCATTAATTTTTACCTCCCGGTTGCAAAAGAAGTTATAAACAGCATCCTTATAATGAGTAACGAGCTCGTTCCCTGCCTCGTGCACACCCCGAATGAGCCATCCCTGGGTTTGGGGCAGGTGATGCGGGGCCGGTGCTCAGCTGCTCAGCATCCCCTGCCCCTCGTGGCCGTGGGTGCTCCAGGAGAGGGATGGGGCTTTCGGACAAGGCCAAGCAGCCTCAAAAGAACAAAAAGGGAACGAGCAGAAATGAAATTTATTGTTGGAAAAATCTTAATTAGATTTTAAGCCCCAAAGGGAGAAAAGTGAGGTATTATCTGACACTGCTAATGAGTGTTAAGGGTCTATTGTTGGATTTCTTGTTTACCTTTCTGTGCTGGCTGATACGGCCTGGATCCTCGCCTGTACTGCCATAATTAGGATATCTCATCTCTCGCTGATAGGGCTGGGGATGCTGCTTAAAGCACAACGCTGCCTCATCCCTCCCTGGCAGAAGAGCATGGTTGGGAAGACAACTTCTCCAGGTGTCCCAGCACCCACCCCATCAACCCCGTGAGCTGAGGCTGCCCTCCGGGGCCACCAGCAGCACCTGATGTGCCCCAGGTGATTCCCTGATCTCCCTGAGGTTAGCGAGGCTCTCCACCTGCACAGGTTTAAGATGTTTCTGCTCCAGCAGTGACCACAACCCTGGAGCAGTGTGGGCAGGGGGAGACCCACCCCGTCCCTTGATGCCCACGCACAGCCCGATGGGGAGAGCTGCACGAAACCACCAGCAGAGGAAGGTCAGTTTTGCTTAATCCGGGGGACATGCGAATTATTCCAAGGTGGTTTCATTAAGGACTTGCTGTGTGCAGGTGAACGGCTGCTGGAAGGAAGGTCAGCTCCGGCCTTGACCCCATGCAGCACAGCCTGGGGCTTACATGCTGCTATCGGGCTCCCCAGCACCCAGGCGATGGGATTTGGACCTGCAGAGGCAAAAAGGGAGCCTGGCACCCCCGAGGGGAGTGGGGGGATGCTGGCAGAGGCTGTGGGCATGCGGAGGGGACTGTCACGGCCCCTTGGGATGGAGCCCAGTGGCACCGGAGCGGCCGGTCCAGGTGGAGCTGGGAGAGCAGGATGGATGTGTGTGGGCAAGGGGGCTGCGAAGTTTTTGGTCTCGATTCAAGCCCCTGAAAGCCAGAAGTAAAATACCATCCATTGTTGGTTTATACATCCGTAGTAGCCAAACAAACATCCCCGGAGCCGGTCCTTATCACTTTATTACACCTGCTAGAGTGAATAGATTAAAGAGGACGGGGGAGGGGGGAGAAAGCAGAAGAATCCAGCAGAAAAACTGGGTTTTGGGATTGTTAATTATTCTCTGGGGTCTCTAATCTTTAACTGGCAAACAGCATCACTAACTGTCTTAAAGCCCCTCCTGGAACATCCTGATAATAAGCCATCTGCATGAAGGCACCCCGTTATCTGCCCTCCTCCAGCCGTCTGTGACATGGCTGGAGTGGGAGATAATGAATGTGCGGCGTGTAATAACGACACGTCATTCATGATTATCGGCCTGATACCCAACCTTTTAGCTCCATTGTTTGTGCTTCAAGAAAAAAAAAAAGAAAAAAAAAAAGAGAAAGAAAGAAAAAGGGAAAGAAGAAAAGGGGGATTTTAGGTGCTGCGTGCGCAGCCTGGGGTCTCCGAAGCGTCTCCGTGCCAAAGGGGCTGGCTCTGGAGGCATCTCCCCAAGGGTTTGTGGTACCCTGCAAGGAATCGCCCGGCCATTGGCAGCTGCTGTAGCTATGGTGATGGAGGGAGCGAGATGAGGCAGTGCAGAAATGTCACCGCCCGGCAGGGAGGCGTTTTGGGGCCAAGGCTTGGCGATGAGGTCCCCGTCACCCGGCGCTGCCGGCTCCTCGTGGTGCTTTTGGTGCCCTCGGAGCCGTTCAGGCTCCGCAGCGGAGGTTATCTCACACTGCTTGACACGCTGCTGTCCAGATGCTGCGAGCATTTAAAGGCAGGAGGGACGTTTGAGTCACCTCGTTTGATCGGGATAAGCTGAAATTTAGGATTTTCTGCTGGTTGTGACAGCCCCGTGATGCGGTGGCAGGGTGACACCTTCCCCTAGAGCCTGGGTCCTCGTGCAGACAAATAGCACACCTGGGTTAAGTGTGCTTCTGTCCAGGCTGGGACTCCGAAATGTGTGGTTCTGGCTCCTTCAGTTATTGTCAGCACTGCCTGGAGCAATGACTTGGGTTTTGCATCAAAAGTTGAATTAATTCTGCCTCTTTCCTGAGCAGATTTCCTACCGCTTTTCTTCCAGGGAAGGTGTCTGATGGACGTGGTTGGGGTTCAGCTGTTCAGAAGAGCCAGAAGGAGCCTGGCAAGCCAAACAGGCGGTCAGGGGGGTGATCCTGGGCAGCTCATCACCTCTGTGGGGGTGCTGCAGGGACATCCTGGAGTGCCAGCTAGTTTCCTTCCCAACCAAGGAGGCTGGGCCGGGTCTCTCTGGCCGGCTGCTCCCCAGGCTCACTGCCGGGATGGCCAGCAGGCCAGCAGGGCTGCAAGGCACATTTCTTGTTCCCTCACCCGTGACTGAATTGTCTGACGTGCAAGGAAGGTGGCAGAGCAAAAACCAGCAAATTGTTCCCGTGCAAACAAACCATGTGTGCCCTGCAAACAACCGCCCAGCCCCAGCAGTCAGACCCTCGGGGATCGGGGATTTTATCCTTTCAAACAGCTGCTTAGTGGGGTGTCTAGTAGAGAAGAGGAACCCTGCCTCCAGCTGCCTTGCACAATAAATACCAGCCACTCCTTGCGAGGGGATGCGCAGCATCCCAGCCCTTTAGACGATGTCCCAGCGAAGGTCCGGATCCTGCCCTTGAGCCCCCCCGTGCCTCAGTTTCCCCCACTGCCCGCTGAGTGTGGGGCAGTGGCAGCTCTCCCTGACCCCCAGCCCTAATCCTCCGCCAACCCCCCCCCCGAGCCCCCAGAGGGCACAGGCGGCGCATCCGAAGCCAAGGTGGAAGAAAAAAGGAGGATTTGGGGTTTCCGCATCTCCCACTGCCACCTAGCGATGCAGCGCGGCCCCGCAGCTCCCCAGGAGCTGGGCACGGCCCCTGTCCCCACGGCGGGGACATCCTTCTGTCCCCGTGCTCCAGCTCGCCACCACCTCCACCCCTCCGGGCCCAGCAGCACGGCTCCCCGGTGCCGGCTTTTTGTCTTTCACTCGTGCGCTGAGCCGCCAGTTCTCAGCCTCTGCAGGGAAGGCTTTGGGACCGACCCTTCTCCCACCTGGGATGGATTTTGCAAGCCCATTCGGCCATCGCCGTCACTGCTTGGGGGGGAATTTTCGTTCCGCTGCATTCAAAGCCGGGTTGTTGCGGTTATTGCCTTGCCGCGAGACACTGACATGCTCCAGGGCGAGGGCTTGGTGACCCGTGGTGTGGGATGGGTGTGAGCGGCCTTCTCGGGGACTAAAAACCTCCTCGGCAGCCTTTGTGGCTTGGGAAAACACAATGGCAGGGCTGCACCCCCCTGGGCTGTGGGGCAGGGGCAGAGCAAGGGGCACAGCCCTGCCTCTGCCTGCCGGCCTCGTCCTGCCCCCAGGTGTGAAGGGAGCACCTCGGCACGGCTTTCTTCTCGTCTGGGGGAGGACAAGGCTAAGCACACACAGATTTGAGCGTTTTCTCCAGGTTATCCGGCTCCTGAGCACCCTCAGCTCCAGGAAGTTCAGCGTGCGGTCAGAAAAACCTGCTGGCCTGCGTGTCTGCGGTGCCCGGCACGAGGCCAGCCCGCAGCCCGTCAGGGGATGGTTTCTCCCTGAGCTTCATCTGGAGTGATCCTGGGCTGCAGGGAGGAGCTCTGCTTTCCAGCACACCCAGGCTGGGGGGGGGACACGGTGCTGGGGCGGCAGGCAGGCTTTAGGGAGGTGAGCATCCGCCCCGTTCCAGCGGGTAGCAGGCAACAGTGCAGACACATGGGTGGGTGATGGAAACCCCAAGGAGAAGGCAAGGAAATGAGGAGGACACAGAGGATCCTTGGGGAGATGAAGGCTAACTAAGCCATGATGCAAAACCCCCCTCAGCAGCGCTGTTCCCCGTGCAAAGAGAGGACCTGAACCCGCTGGGTGCAAGGGGTTAAGTGTTGGGGTCGGTGTGGGTGAGGAACACGGTGGCCAGGGAGGGTCTGTGGGGGGGGTCCCTGGGGGTCAGGAAGGCCGCAGGGCGGCTTGGTCGGCCAGGGGACGTCTCCAGGTGGAGGGCGGTCCTTGAGAAACTGCTGGTGGTACCCCAGAGGGTCAGCGAATCTTCTTCAGGTGCAGGTGGATGCCGCTGCTGGACTTGAGGACGAGCTGTGCTTTCAGTACAGGAGGCCTGGACAGGTTGGGGAGCAGCTCAAAGCGGAGCAGGGTCAGGGCCACGGCCACCTTCATCTCGCTCATGGCAAACTGCTGCCCGATGCAGTTCCTGGGGAGAGGACGACAAAGGCTCCGGGTGAGGCCTTCATCCCTGACCAGCCCCGAGCTGGGCTCAGCCCCGGTGTGAGGTTTTTGGGGTGGTGCCTTTGGGGTATCCATCTGCTGAGGGTCCAGTGACACATCTTATCTAGGAACCCCTTTGTGCCACACCAAAATGCATCCAGCTCTGGGGTGGGGTATTGCTGGTTTTTATTAATAAGCATTGAAAAAGTTATGAGATTAGAGAATTGGGGCTTTCTCCACTAGAAAGAGCTGTATGGATCCAGCTCAAAACCCAGAGACCTCAGACAGGTCATTTTTGGCTCTGTGTGAAGTATCGCCTCTTGCGAGTTACTGAGACCTATCTCTTGAAATGGCAGGGGAACCACAACGACTTGGAGATCCCGCTTGGCTTTGATGTGTGCTGGGTATTTACCCCTAAACCCCTAAGAGCCCCTCTTCCCAGTGCAGACAACAGAAACTGTAAATACCTCCACAAATCCACAGAAGTGTGTGAAGCCCTACAGTGACCACAGAGCCTCAGGTGTGGGAAATGCTCTGGAGCTGATGGAGCTTGGTGGAGATACTGTTACGGAGCTGACCAAGCTGACCTGGCTCATGGGTACTGGGGGATTAGCCTGAGGGGCAGAGCTCTGGGTGAGGTGTCCCACACAAAGCAGCCTGTGGGGAAGGAGTGGGATGAAGGTTGAGGTTTTCACACCTGTATCCAGCAGAGAAGGGCAGGAAGGCGTGGGAGTGCCTCTGTGCTGAGTTCTCAGGAGAAAACCTCAGGGGATCGTACACCTGCGGGAGCAACAAGGGCCGCGTGGTCGGCATTGGCCCTAGCACGAGCAGCGCCAAGTTCTCCCTGGTCCCCAGCTTTGCATTTAGATATGGACTGTTGGAATGAGAGGCAAACAAAACGAAACAAAAACCCCAACAAAACAACTACAATTGGCAGGAAGGCACAGGCTGCCTTGTTCAAGAGGAGTGGATGTCTGGGCTCAGAGATCACCTCCTCTTCCTGCTATAAAGGTAACATACCTCAGGGTCTTCCCACACGTCCTGGTTCCTGTGAATAGCAAATACGTCCAACACAACTTGGCAGCCTGGAAGCGATAAAAAACTCGCCACCTCAGAGCAAAGACACAGGGAAGTGTTTGTGAGATTCCCTCCCTTCCCGGACTCTGCAGGGGCTGTGGCAGGAGATCTGGCAGAGACATTTCCCAGCCCGTTCAGGTGGATCAAACCCTGAAACCCTCCCATGGAAGAAATAATGGCCTCAAAGCTGAGCCCCACTCTGGTACCAGTGGATTTACTTTTACTCTTGGCCAGGATCAGCACTCTGCACATCCCATGGGACTCTGTGAACTCCCTGGAGCAGGTGCTGGGACCTTTTCCAGCCACCCTTCCAGGCTCACTGTGGCAGTGAGCTGTGGTGGCCCTGCAAGGCCTCCTGGAGAGAGAAGACAGGCTGGAAGCCTCTTGTGATGGACAGCAGCATGAAGGATGAACAAACCCAACGGACCTGCAGGTAAGCTGCGCCCATCAGAGAATGTGACAGGTGTAGAGAGCTGTCGGGACAAGACAGGAACCGGTGGGAAGAGGCGCAGGCTCTCCTTGATGCACATCGTGGTGTATGTCATCTTCCCCAGGTCCTCCCTGAAAGCAAACCACGGGGTCAGGCTGCGTTTGGGTGGCACCAATGGGGACACCAGCGGCCGTGGCTTGTCCTGCACACCGGGTGGTCTGGACTTTTGTGTCTTCCAGCTCCCACTGGAATTTCTCCTTTCCCTATTCCTCCATTTGCTGCCAGCTTTGCTACGTGAGAAACAGAATGCACCAGTGCAGATACAGTATAACGTGGATGTTAGTGAGATTTCTTCTCAGAATAAGTGGAATGAGCTCAGAGCAAAGAAACCAGGAGTACTAGCTCACCACTCAATGGTGTCTCGGTCCCCCAGGATCCCCTGGATCTCCTCCCGGCACTGTTGCTGGTACTGCGGATGCAACGCCAGGCAGTACAAGAGCCAGGAGATCCCACTGGCTGTGGTGTCATGACCCTCAAACATGAACGTGTCCACCTCAGCACGCAGGTCCTCATCGGATAGCCCAACGCCATTCACGTCCTAACAAAGAGAAGAATATATCATCCTCAAGCTCTCATTAATTGGACTTGCCCATTTGGATATAGAAACAACCCTGGATGTTGATGAAGAAGGGCCTGATTTGGCTTCTCCTGTACCTCCCTGTACATCAGGAACTAAAGCAGCAGAAAATATATCCCATAAATGTGAGAACAGAGATGCTGGCTGCCAACTCTGCAATCATCAGAACAACAGAGTTGGGCTTTGGTGGGATACCAGGTCCCAGCCCTTCAGGATGCCCTATTTGTTCTCCTGCCGGGGTCCCTGCTACATTTTTCAGTAATTTGCTTTGTTCAACTTTAGTTTAAGCACAAAAGAAAGCAGTAGCTCCAGAAAGAAGAGTGAGCACAGAGTGGGTCTCCTGGACACCAAATGGCAGCTCCCGTCCAGAGCATCTGAAGACATCTGTGGAGGCATAACTACAGAAGGCAAGAAACAAAACCTCTTGAGAGGACTACAGCCAAGGTGGCCTTCCTGTGACCTTTCCAAAGATCTCTCTTCTCAGGTTTCTGACAGCTCACATCATTTAAAATGTTAATGTGCTCAATGACAATGAAGAAGGAAGATGAAATTCTGAGCTGTTTATGCTCAGTCACTGCACCTCACACCTTGGTGTTACCTTTCCTTTCAATCTGCCTTTCCCCAAGCTAGGAAATGGGGAGCGGGGGAGCTGTTGCCAGTAACTCCAGCCCAAACTGGTGAGCTCCCTGCTGATGCATCGCTGGTGCCGCAGAAATGAGGTCCTTGGTGTCTGACAGGATTATTTCAAACATTCACCTTGGTACAAAGAAGAATGTCCAGAAAATCCAGGTGTCTCTTCTTCTGGATGTTGTGAAGTTCCTTGTCACTGGTGAGCAATAACTTTCTTTCTTTTATTACTTTATCTGCACAGAAGAATGAGCAATCCATTAGATGCGTCCTGCTGTCCAGAGAGAGCATATACCATACTGGGTCAGTGGCTTAGACCCTGTTTAATGCCTAACCCTCTGGTCAGTGCCTGCTTAAGGCCCCCTCTGAGCTCCAGCTGCAAGTCGGTGAGAAGTTTACCTGGGAGAGAAAGAGGGTGAAATACCTGTGTGGGCATAGGCCAGCTTGCAGGCATGCTGAAACTTGCGGCCTTGGCGAGTCCAGCCGTAGAAGGCATCTCTGTAAGGTAAAGCCTGTATTCTCTTGCTTATGAGGCAGCTCAGTTCATAAACAGCTCTGATATAATAGTCTGAGTTGCTGTGAGAGACCAAGGTTAAAGTTGGTGTTGGCAATTGAGTGGGGCAAACAGGAGCGCTTGTTCTCCCAGAATTTGGAGGTTCATGCACTGACCTCTGAGTCTGGCAGTCGGTGTTAGAGCTGAAGGCACACTTCATGATGTTGTCTAGCGTCATCAAGCTGATGTCTTGAAAGAGCTCCACTGACTTCGTCTGTGTGCTGGTCTTTTCCCATTTATCCTAGTGGTGGAGAAAGCACACAGAGGGACGGACTTCCACAGCGGACTCAGCCACAGTACAATCAGGTCATATTTCACTATCCCTGCTTCTTCCCAGATCCACACTGCTAAGCTAATTACTTTATTTTCTCCAACAAAGGGCCTAGTTCAATGCATATTCTGTGAATTTAATCAAGTTATTCTGTGCGTTTCTTTTTCCAAGTTTACTGTTCCTGGGCTAGGAAGGGATATTCTAGCACTTGATTTTACTGGAAAGCAGATGAAAGAGAGAATAAGTGCAACAGCCAGAGGAAGGTGGAGGGAGAAATTTCAGAACTTCAAAAATCCCCCCAAAATTCAACGAAATTCTAGGAACAATCTAAGCACAGTCTCTTTCCTTCCTTCATCCCCACGCCTAATTATTTTCACTGGTGTACAGTTAGAAGCTAAAAGTGTCAGGAATGATGATTCTCACCAGCATCACGTTGACTGAGTCGGACATCAGGGCCACGTAAGATTTCAGCAAGTCATAATGAAACGCAGGAGTGAGCAGCTTCCGATGCTGAGACCACTTGGTTCCATTCAGGGTCAACAGCCCCTGCCCTGGAGACACCAGAAGTAGCAGTCAGCTACTCCAGACTTCGAACGTGGCTCTTTTGGTTGGGGAGCAGGCTAACATGACAAGTCTGAAAGGAGAAGGATTTGGTGGTGGAACCTTTTCTCCAGCCTCCCTGAGGCTGTGAGCTCTTTGGATGGAGGAGAAGCATGTCCGTGTGTCCTGCACCAACAGCTGTGCACGCCCAATTTGCTCTGAAACCGGCTCTCTGCCAAAGCCGTGGTAGCGAAGGCACAGGGCTTACTCGCTTGGTTTTTCTGCCCCAAATTTTGCTGGACACACTGGCTTGCACAGGCCAGGGTGTATGATCTGAGGCAAAGCCAGACAATATGCAATGCGGGCAACTCCGGTGCTAGTGCTTGCACAAACCAACCCTCCCGTTTGGGAGCTCTGGTTTTAGGATGGAAGAAAGTGAAATGAAGGCAGATGAAGGAGAATAATGAAAGGAGCAGCTTGGTTGAAAGGGATAATGGAAGAAAATTACTTACCAATCCAGGGAGCTAAGTATTTATAGGGTATATTAGACTTTGGATCTGTGAAACAAAATAAAGACCAGAGCAGTATAAGCATCTAATGAATGCATTATAACAAAAATAAATTCAGGATAAATTGCCACTAGAGTCCCTCCTCTTAGTCACAATGTAGAAACCTGGGATGGGCCGGTGGTTTGAGAAGGTGAGCAAAGAAGGAATTCCAATAGCTGTGAAGGAAGCCAGCAGAAGGGATGGCTCCCGGCAAGTTTCCCATGATTTTGTTGGTAGGGAAGTGTGGAGGACGGGACAGGACTTCTCCAAACCAGGTGAAGACACTTACCACCTCGGACGAGTATGTTCTTGGCATATTCAGGATGGTGGATTACCAGGATAGGCAGCACCATTCCAAACCATCTGGGAAAGGCGTAGGGGTATTGTTGTCTCCATGACACCATCAAAGGTAACAATTTTTTGCCATTTATCTGCAATGACAGTTAATTAGGCAGAAAAAGAGGGGCATGCCTGGGAGGGCAGAGGCAAAACCTGCCCTCCCACAGAAAGCACATGCCAGGTGTCCTCTCCTGGGAAGCAGAGAGTGGTGGACGTAACATGGGGGCTTTCCACGCTGCAGGTGGAGGAGAGGTTGGCTGTGGCAAGGGGAAGTGTTGAGATGGCCACGCTCCATGGTGCCAAAGTGGGACCCAGCTGTAGCCGAGCTGTGTTAGGACAGCCTGGTGTTGGAGTGACTTGGTGTCACGCTGGGGAGCTACAGCTGGCATGGGCAATGCGAGGGTGCCCAGTGTCTGCTCAGGGGGACCAACGCTGCTACTGCTACAGACCTGTTCCTCAGTCTGGCTGTACAAGCTGGGCGTGCAAGGTGAAAGCAGAAACATCCTCAGAAGGATGAAAGTGGCTGTGACAAAATGCCCTGCTCACATGGCCATTTCCTCTTAAGTGGGTATGGGGGGAGAAACTCTCGTTGGTAGAAGATTTAATGCAGAAGAGAGACGTGGTTGCTCACTCTTAAGTAACTTCTTGGAAGTCCCAGACATCATCTAATGGCATGTTTAAATACATGATCAAAACCAACATGTCTCTCTCTCTTTTTTTTTTTTTTAATAATAATAAGGCATATTTCACATCTAGTCACATTTTCTGCCTGCCCTGCAAAAGTCTTGTCACTCCCTGTACAAAGAGGTCCTCTCCTTAGGAAGGGGTATGAGCAGGGGACATGGCACACGCCACCTTCACCCCCACTCGCATCCTAACGGATGCCTTGTGCAGTTTTTGGGACAAAGCCACCCCAGCTGAGCCCAGCTCTGTCCTTACCAGATGGTTGTGGCCGTAGAGCCAGTGTCTGGGGGGACCAGGGAATGCCTCCAGGGCTTTGATGAGCTTCTTCCTCTCCCGGTAGATCCTGAGCACCTTCGGTAGCACGAAGATGACACCTAACACCACAAGCAGCTGCAAAACAACAGCAGAAGGTCTGGCTATGCTGTCCAGCAGAGACACCATGCTGGCTCAGTATCCAAGGTGCTGACACTGCCCTCCTCTCCCTATTCTTCTGCTCCTCCTGTGCCCGGGCCTAATGGGAGGCTAGGTGCAGGAAAAGCCCTCTCCCTCTGCCTCTGCTGGAGCTGAGCCTGGCAAAGTGCTGCTGGTGTGAAGTCTGGGTGAGATTTATAGCATCAGAAGTGTCCTGGTAAGCGATGCGTCATCTTGGCCCATAACCAAATTTCCTGCTTTTCCTATTCACCCTTTTACCTGCTTCCAACAACCTGTGGATGGAGGCAGCTTGCTAGCAAACAGCCCATAAATATTTACTTTGTCTGAAGTCTGTTACATCCCAGCAGTGAGTGAAAGTGCTTGCAGCCAGCACAGGGCTCCACCTCTGCTGCGTTTGCCCGTGCCCAGTTGGCCAAAGCCACGTTCAGGTCTGATAGCCCTTCCTCTGACTACATGAAGTGAGGAGCAAACAGGCCACTTCTGTCCGACACACACGTGCTGGACTGATCCAGCCACACTCAGCTGTAAAAACAGTGCCCTTAGTGACTGTAACATCACACAGCACTGCTGGACTATAGGCAGGGGAATGGGCAAAACCCGACCAGCACACAAGGCTTCGTGGCCCTGTTCTCCAAGGGGCCCAGTCACAGACAAGCCAGGATACAAAATTATTGCTCAGAAGAATTATCACTCAATAGGTAAGCCGAGGAGTTAGAGAGCAGCAGAGCAGTAAAAAGAGCTGCAGCGAGACTGAGGGACATCTAACCTGGTAGGAAGGGGTGATGGTATGGTGATCTTCACTCCTGTCCTGGTGGGTCCTCCTTCTGTCTGCAGGGCAGGTGGGGGACTTGGGCTGGAAGCCCACCACGTTTGGCTGGTTTTCAGGCATATTGCAAAGAGAAGGATCCCAAGATGGGCTGAAATCATTTCCTACTTGGGTGCCTGGATCTCTAAGACCAGGGTCTTCTGAAGCGTGGACACTTTCCTTTAGCTTTCAGTCTAAATTAGACCACAGCCAATTGAAGCCTGTGTTTTCTGCTGGTAGAGTGTTTTTACTGCAAAAAAACTCCTGTTTGTCTGGTGTTCATTGTCCAGACGTGTCCTTTTTATAGTGGCAGAGACCTGGAGATCATTGGCTGAAATGAATCTGCACAACCCCAGTGAAAACATTTAAACTCTGTAGACGGAAAGTTTATATGGAAATACCTTACAAGACCCATGAATTACCTGACTCTGTGACAGTGACTGAAGGTTAGTGAACTGAGAAACTTTTCCCTCAGCTGGCTTGTGGCATATTTGTTAATTAATGATTGCAAAGACAGAGCCCTGGGTACAGGCTTTTATATTACAGTCCTAGGCAGATTTGAAGTGTCCAGCAGCTGTGAACACACGCGAGGGCTGGTGGGTATGTTGCTCGGCTGTTGCACATGAAAGCAGGCTGAAGTTCACCATGTGCTGGTTTGGGTGTAGCATGGGAAAGTGCCCGGCCATGAAAGCTGGACTCATCCTATGTGATGATCCTTTTTTTTTTTTCTTTCTTCTTTTCTTTTCATGGACGGGTAAACTAGTGCACAGAGCAGGAAGACTCAGCCTAACTCCCTGCTGGTCTTCGTAGAAAAAGTGATTGCGTGAGTTCCTCAGCTGGGATAGGATGACCAAGCCAACATTACAGCTCTCCACATGGCACTGGGCTTTTGTTAGCATGGCAGGAAGATGCGTTGCAAAGAGATGATGATAACAGCTGATAATCTTTTGTATCTCCACAGACTTGGGTGCTTCTACTGCTTGAGCACTGTCCTACCACATTGCTTCAGCCCCCCACTGTGACCGTCCCCCTGAACTGGACCCCCATGACCCACACTAAGATGGTGCCTCTGGTTGTTCAGGCTAGGAGGAAGAGGAAGATGGGGGTATATCCCCCATCTGGCTTTTGTCACCCTGACTTCTTCCCCACACCATTGCTAACATGCTGCATCGTTTGGCCCAGAGCCTAGTAAATCATTAGAACCACATCAGCCAACAATTTTGAAATTTAAAGAAGACACAGGGACTCCTTGTAAGGCAAAGATGTGGATTAAGCTATTGTCTTGGAGAACTCCCCTGGCAGGCACAGAACAGAGTTAATTTTTCACACACTTGGCCAGCTTCCTGATGCTGAGTGCATCTTGTTATGCCAAGCTGGCTGAATCCATGCAAAAGTTCAGAGCAGAGTGAAAAGTTGTTCAGGAGGCAGGAGATTGGAGTCTGTCAGACCAAGCATTAGGGAAGGATTCCTTAGGGAATGATTTGTCTGCAGCCCTAGCAGGAGAAGACCCAGTTTGCCTTGACAACTTTACACTCCTGAGCAGGAGTTCTCGACTCCAGGGACCTCATGGCTATGGAAGATGTAGGAGACACATCTCCTTCCCTTTTCTGCACAGCACCCACTATGATCATCCTCCACCATCTGCAGTGGTGTGATTAACAGGCAATTAGGTGAGGAGGCAGCATGGGCTGGTTGTCCAGCTGGCTGGGAAGCAGGCAGGTTGCATCGGGGCTCCTGCTGATGCTTCTTGACTACCAAGGAGGTGAAAAAGGAGGAAGAGGCAGCACGTGGAGCCACTTTTGGGATGTCTGAGCCACATCAATGGCTCTGCAAGCTGCCTTCAAATGTGGGTCTGAAGGATGTGAGGAGAGTAATGTTACCATGAGCTTCTCTCATCAGATGGGATCACAGAGAGGTGAAGACAGGTCTGTCATCATGATTGGGATTAACCTTGAAGTTCAAGTGGTGCATGCTGCAAGAGACCCCATTGCCAATCTACATGGTGTTATGCCCTCTGTTCGACAGCTGTCCTTCTTTCCTCCAGATGTTTTAAACTCTCACCGAGCCCTAAAAAGGTTTTCATATTTGTTCAGAGAGCCCCTCTAGGGAACAGTCCGCCACCAACGAGCCTCTC
Organism: Anser anser; assembly: GCF_964211835.1. Classification (NCBI taxonomy): domain Eukaryota; kingdom Metazoa; phylum Chordata; class Aves; order Anseriformes; family Anatidae; genus Anser; species Anser anser. The sequence goes on along the minus strand of NC_139728.1, from coordinate 23,356,581 downwards.
CTCTGGCCTTGCCTGTGACTGTGGAGGGGAGGGAGGAGAAGGAGAGCTCCATGGGGCTGAGGACTTGGGGACAGTGGCTTCTGTGGGTCATTTGTACTGAAAACCTCAACACGCTCATATATTGCTCATATAAGCTGGGTGCCTTGCCAGGGCCACATAAAGGACAGAGGGAGGGATGGGAGCTGAGCTTTTGGCTGGCACCAATGGAGCTGTTTTGGGGTGCCCTACCCCATTACCAGACTGACAGATCTGGACCTGCCCGGCAGATTTCAGCAATCACCCACAAAATGGAGCAGAAATCCCCCAAGACCCACAGGTGGAGGGGCCTGGCTGGAGAGTCTCTACACTTGTATAACTACACAGACATTCTCATTGCTGACAAAGTCCCCGGACAATAGGTTTCATTATGGGTTACCAGGCAGGGTGGATTTTTACCCATCTGGCTCCCCGGTAGTTATTTAATAACCAGTATCAACTTCTGGGCATGGAGTCAAGGATATATGGGTTGGTCAAGTGAGATGTAGTGCTTTGAGCCGATAGGGAAGGAAGAAAGGGCCTGGAAGAAGAGTGTCTAAAGCCACATTTAGGGAGATTAGGAAGAAGAATCTGAGCTTGGGTGACAGCAAAAGCCTCCCTCTGCAGGGGGCTGGCCTAACCCAGCCTCCAGCCTCTGCATTTTTTGTTTCACCAGTGGAGGGGTGTAAAACACTTTTATCACAGACTCCAGAGGTTTGGGGCCTGCTTTGAATGTTTGGTCTGATACTCTTCAGCACATCCTGGGGAAGATAACACAGGGAGTTTTTGCAGGGTAAGAAACTGTGGAAGTTCAAAAGCGAAAGTGAGGTGGCCAAGGAGCAACAGGCAGAGAGAAGTGAAAGAGGACAGTGCAGGCCTGGTCATCGTCAAGGACTGAGGCAAGGCCAGCCATGGCCTGCTGAACACCAGCAAGGCCTACGGCCCTGCTGCTCCCACACGTCCCAGCTGAAGTGAGGGACCTCGGAAAGAAAATCTCAGCTGGAAAAGCACCTGCAGGTGCTTCCTGATAGCCCGAGAGGTCTGGGTGGGTTGGCAAGGTGAACAGGGGCTTGGCTTCACCTTCTGGGCATCTGAGGCTAGCAAAGCTACAGCTGGTTGCTAAAGGGTGCTTGGGAGGTTGTCAAGCATTTGCAAAGAGCCTCTCCAGTTTTAGCTTTGTGCTGTGTATGCCTGCTTAATGGCAGTGTATACCAAGAGACGTCATGCCATAAACTTAAAAAAAATAATGTTACACCAAGGATCTACCATCCTGTACCACAGCCATCGACACATACAATAGTTGTTTTCAGGGTCTTGGGAGTCTCCCCACTTAATTTAGACACCTAAAGAGAAGAAAGGGAGGTTCTTTCTCAATGGCTGGACACATACTGTTAGCAGTCATTGCAGAAGGACTGGTTTGCCAAGCAGATGAAATTTAGGTGGCAAATTGGTACTTTGCCCCAGAGCTCGACCTTGCAGCAGCTGCTTTCCTGGGTGTGCCTGTGTTTATTTGGATAGGAAGAAGAGTCCAAGCCATCTGTCCCTGTGTGTTCCTGCAACGCTTAGTGCTGAGAGATGAAATGTGGTTGTAATGCCAAGAAAAATAATGTTTCAGGCTTCCTAACACATGATATATGAGGAAATCATGGCAAGAGCCCAGCAAGTGTCGCAGAGTAATGTGAGCTGCCTGGATCCCATCTGACCACACACATCTCCAGAGTGAATTTATATCTGGAAGCATTTAATGCAGCTGTCTTACCAGTATGTTGCAATACTTATTTAATTTACAGGTTGCTCCCAGTGCAATATCCCGGTGGGGTTTAGATGTCGATTGCTGGTAGCACCTGATAATGGGTTTGCCCAGTGAGCAGCATGTGTCCTGTGCAGGGATTGTGTTCCCCAGGGATGTGAGCAAGCCACTGTCACTGCTGGATCTGCCAGCCCTGGTGTGCTTGGCAGGGAGCAAGAAGGTGACACCACCAGGCCACTGTGAGTTATTGAAAAGCTGGGGCTGCTGCTGTTTAGCTGTGGCAATGAAAGAAATCCAAGATCTTTTTAACCAAAATGAATACTTACCCTGCTGCACCCAGCAGAGCCCCTTTATGAACTCTTGATAAATTAGTTATCTGAAGGCCTGAATCAGGCGGTCCAAGGTCGGCTCATCATCTTTGCAATTACCCTTTTGGCAGCAAGTAGAGAAGGATTAAAAAATGAAGTAACCTCTCTGCATCTAGTACTTAACTGTCTTTATCGGTCTGGGTTGCACATCCCATGTGACCAGGTCTTTTCTTTACTCTGAAGTGTCTTAATACCTAGCAGAGGAAAGGTAACTGGGAGGAGAGACACCCTCAGAAATGGCATTCGGGAAAGATCTGGCACTAGGACCGAGTTGTCCCAGCAGCCTCAGCCCGAGTCTCCAGTTCCAAAGCAGGGCAGCCACTGAAGATGTGGGATGCAGGATATGGGATGTGGGATGAGGGATGTGGGATGCAGGGCAGTGTGAGAAGCTGGAAAGGCCTTGGTTCTGTGCAAGCACAACTCTGCAACTACTGAAACATCAGTGTGCTGTTAACATTATTCTCATCCTAAGTCCAAAACACAGCACCATACCAACTACTAGGAGGAAAATTTACTCTAGCCCAGCTGAAACCAGGACACCATGCCAAGAAGCCATGGGCACAAGGCAGGGAGAAAGGCGGCAATGCTGCAGAACACCTTTCCTCTTCCTCTTCAGATAGGGAGAGGCAGATTTTTAGCGAGTCCTAAAAGTCCCGAGTGACTGAACAGGGCGAAGGCAGGAGCAGGTCGGCCACGAGCATGTATGTCAGCTGGGAACGCAGCAGAGCAGCCTTTCCTCTACCCCCAGGTCAGCCCATGCCCAAAAGACAGGCAGACCAGAGTTGTCCTGCTGCGGCCCTACACCACAGCACATCCATTGCTCTCTTTGGGCATTCAGACTGCTGCAAAAATGGTGACCTGCTCTTAAAAGCTCTGAAAATGGGGATTTCCAGGCAACCTATGTCAGTGCTCAAGAAACTTCAGCGGTTGCTTTGTGATATGTAATCTGTGTGTAACCAAATGCAATTTAGCAGAGGACATTTATTTACGTGAGGACCATTGTGACAACATCCCCTAATTGATCCCCATTTACCTACTCCCATTCAGTGGGTGCACTGAGTTCAGCCTCGTGCTCTTGCTAATCTGATGTTCTTGCTTTCATTTTTCACTTCTGCATGCCAAGGTTCATCCACGTGATGGCATTTTTTTAAAATCTTATCATGAAACAAAACTGAATCCAATAAAGAGATGTATGTTGTTTGCTTCTGGTGACCAGCTATTTTGATAAAAAAAAATTTCTCACATTACACTTTAGAATATGAAGGCAAGGTATATTTTGGAGTAAATGTAGTTGCCTTTATGCTTGAATAGAGTTGAAGGACAGTGTCTTATTTCATCTAGTGAAAGGAGGTGCAAGGGAAAATTTTTAGAGAAATATTTGTATTTATGTATCCAAGTTTGGTGTCTGTGTTGATTACAACAGCTGGATATTATTGATTCATGTTACCTTTATAGTCTTCTACGTCTTCAAAATACCTTTTTGGAGAGGCTGCAGCCCCACCAGTTGTTTCCCTTCATGGTTTTGTGCAGTAGCTATGCCTGCTCTTCTGCTTTGTGTGTCCTTACAGAGCCACATCCTGATCATTTGAGCAGTTCTTCCAATTTATCAAGATCATTCTGAATCCTAATACCACATCTGTTTCCTGAACTACTGGGAAAAATCTTGTTTTAGTCACTTTGGCAGTTTTTGCACCAGAGGTGGTTTATTCTGTGGGGCCCATGGGAGGAGATTGTGGGGCAGCTGGTGTGACCAAGCTGGTGAACATCAGCAATACAAAGCAATGCAGTGGCTGGTACAGGAATTACTGGTTTATTAATGCAAAAATTACAGCCTATTTTGCAGTTTGAGCAGAAGTTCGGGGCCCAAACTATAATCAGTGCATTGAGTGTAATCAGGCATTGAGCAGGAAAAGAGAGGCGAGGTCTGCCCCAAGCTGACCTGCAGGCACTGGGGAGGTGCGGGCACCGAGGTGACCATGGGGACACGTTCAGCTGCTGGCAGCAGCGCAGGAATGAGGAATTCTCATCCCCAAAGCCTGCTGTGCACCTTTTGTCCCAGGGAAGTATTGTTTTCTTCTCCACTCGGTCCCTCCTGCTGCCTCTCAGGCCATTTCCCAGCATCAGTGGATTTTCTTTAAGTGCAGGTGAATGCCGTTCTTGGAGCGAAGGATGATCTGAGGTATCTTCATGGGGGGATTGGCTGGGTCAGGGGACAGCTCGAAGCGGAGCAGGGTCAGGGCCAGGGCCACTTTCAACTCGTTCATGGCAAACTGCTGCCCGATGCAGTTCCTGGGATAAAGCGGTGGAGCTCAGCCTCTGGGCACAGCAAGCACCCAGGGGACGTGAGCAGGGGACAGCTGGGGGAACCGGAGAGAGGGGCCCCTGGCACAGGCTCCGTTGGGCTGAGCCACCCCCAGGGATGCACCTTTCCTCTCCCCACTTCTCTTCCAAAGTCCAGTACTTTACCTGATTCCAGCAGCAAAAGGCAGAAAGGCATGAGAGTGCCTGCCAGACGTGTTCTCCAGAGAAAACCGCAAAGGGTCAAACACCTGGATGTGAAGTATTGACAGCAAGAAAAAAATCACTTATGTAAGGAGCAAAGGTACTGACTGGTATCCTTGGAAATGCTACACCCCATAATTTCTGAACAACCCCATTGGAGAGAGGATGCATTTCAAGATGGACTGACACTCATACACCAGACCCCCATGGTTTCCACAGACCTGTGCAATGGTGTTGCCGAGACAAATCACACACAGCAATGATTACAGCCAAGGAGCTGTGACGCACGGGTGTGATTCAATTCACCACCTATAAGCCGAGCAAAACCATCTTTTTGTCTGTTAACTCGAGAAGCTTTCTGGAGCACTTCCATCTTCCTGGTGGTGCTGCACCCTGTGAAGAGGTGCTAACGCTGCTGTGTGACCACGCCATGCGACGACCACCAGAGCCTGAAACATGGCAGCTGCTTCTCAGCATCCCAAAGGTGCTGAGCAAAGACGTGCAGCAGCAAGAGTGCCCTGCTGTCCTAACGCACAGAGCGGGAGTTCAAAGAGGTGCAGCATACGGTGGGAAAGTTATTAGAAAGGCACTCCAAGACTTACCAAAGGATCTTTCCATACCATGGGGTTTCGGTGAATGGCATAAATGCTGATCGCGACGACGCAGCCTGTAAAGCAGTCGAGGAGGAGAAAAGGGCTCAGTGGCAAAGGCCAAATGATTTTACTGCTGTGATGTCAAGCGGACATGGGGGACACAAACCTTCTGGCAGGGTGCGTCCGTCGTGGAAGGTGATGGGTTTGTTGAGCTGCCGGGACACGCCGGGGACCGGCGGGTAAAGGCGAAGGCTCTCCTTGATGCACATGGTGCTGTAAGTCATCTTCCCCAGGTCCTCCCTGCAGAGACAGGGTAATTAGAGCCGCTTGCTCCCTCCCACTGCCCCGTTGCGATGGATGGGGTGCACAGCATCCAGCCACGGGCTGCTGCAAGCTGGGGACCCCACCACCTCTGAACAACTTTAAGCTTTCAACAAGCTTAAGCACAACATGACAGTGAGACACAAAAAGCCATGACTACAATGTGCGTTCAGCAACATGAAAAATCAGTCCCTTTGCACTCCAGGGATGTAAGAATGACTGTAATGGGGAAAATGTCATCAGATGGGGAAATGTTCACAAATGTTCACTTACCACTGAAGTGTCTCCCGGTCACCCAGGATGCCCTGGATCTCCTCCCTGCAGCGCGCCTGGTGCTCGGGGTGCAGTGCCAGGCAGTACAAGAGCCAGGAGATCCCGCTGGCCGTCGTGTCGTGCCCCTCGAACATGAACGTGTCCACCTCAGCACGCAGGTCCTCATCAGACAGGCTAGCTCCATTCTCGTCCTAGCAGCCCAGAGAGAGCTTCAGTGGCCCCCCAGGAGGGGACACTGCAATCTTTCAGCTATTGATGCATGAGTGATGATGGCTTTGGGATACGCATGTCCAAATAAATCTCTGTTTAGACTGAATCAGGGCCCCTTTTCATTTGTAAATCCCTTTGCCCCCTTATATTAAGACTGTGAAATCCCTCTTGGGGTTGAGCTCCCCAGCAGGCACTGCCAACATCTCAGTGGCTGAGCGCCAGGTCACCTCAGCCCCTCCTCAGCTGGGCAGGACCAGGTATGGTGTTTTCAGCTGATCTAATGGCTCGTGTGGCCCTGAGTACCTCTGGGGGTTTGTGGCACCCCCACAGGGGCTGGATTTTGCACTCTGTGGCCCTGCCTGCTGCTGCGTGTCCTCCTCAGCCAAGATGAGCTGTGCAGCCATCACCACTCACCTTGGCACAGAGCAGAATATCCAGGAAGTCCAAATGCCTCTTCTTCTGGATCTTCTCAAATTCCCGTTCATCTTTAAGGGACTCCTTCCGCTCGTGGATCACCTTGTCTGAGCGAGGAAGAGTGGAAGGTTCAGCAGGGGCAGGAGATGCTGAGCCTGGAAATCACCTCCTGAATGCAAAGCTCACCCAAGGGGATGTCTCCTACCAGTTCCTGATGCATTTGACACATGTATTTCTGCATCCCACGTCGTTTTGCTTTTTCAGGAGCATGACAACAAATGACGTGCACATTGCCATCAGCCACAGTAGCAGATCCTTTTCTGCACAATTCTTTGCCCACCACAGACCCCTTGGTCTGTCCTACCCACCCCTCCTGCACTGAAATCATGCCTGGCCTGGAGAGGAAAATCATTCCTGCCAGCAGTGTTGCCTGCAGTGCTCATCCCTCCATCTCGCCAGTGTCTGGTCATGTAACAGGAGTGTTCCCAGAGGATAATCCCTCAGAGCCCTCTCTTAGCCCGGTTTAATAACCCAGGAGCTGTCAGACCCCTTGCTTCATGCTGGACACAAGCCGTTGCTGCAAGCTGCTGCTCTCAGTGGATGCTCACAGGATCACTGCATGGGCAAGGAGGTAACTCACCTAGGGACTCATGGGGGTACCTAATTCTCAGCTCTGGATGGGTTTTTTTTGGGCCAGAGGCCGGAGCAGTGCCAGTAGATGTGGCAGATGCAGCGCCTGGGCCATGCCTGCCACCTGGAAAGCTCTTCTGGCCACCACCTGCCCTGCACAAAAGCTTTGGGAGCTGATGAAGACGGGCCATACCTGTGTGGTCATGAGCGAGCTGGCAGACCTTCCTGAACCGGAATCCATGGGGGCTGAGCCAGTAAATGAAGTCGTTGTGGTAGGGGAAGATGCGGAGCCGCTGGTGCACCATCTGGCACAGGTCGTAGACAGCCTGGATGTAGGTGTTTTTCCTGGGAAGAGGGGAAGAGAATTACACCACTGCATGTGATGGGATGGGCAATAATACCAGCCTGAAGCCCTCGCCACCTGCAGCCTCCCCAGGGTTCATGAGCAGTGACTAACCAAGTATTTAAGGGATAATGGCATCAGAAAGACTTCCTTAAGCCTAGAAGGCTGCTGCACTTCTACTTAGCAAGTGCTTGCCCAAGTGATTTGAGTCTGAGTGATCAAAGTGGATCTGGGAGAATCAGAACAAGGAATTTGCCTGCTTCCCCTTTGAGCTGCAGACTTTCCGCCAGGGCTCGGGGCAGCCAGCACTGACCTGTTGGTCTGGCAGTTGCTCTGATAGCTGAAGGCACATTTCATGATGCTATCAAGAGTCATCAAGCTGACATGCTCGAAGAGCTCCACTGGTTTCCCAACTTTGACCAGCTTTTCCCATTTATCCTAGGGGGCAAAGGAGACAAGAATGAGAAGACAAGGGGCAGTCCTGCAAGGTCTGCATGCACCCTCCCATTAGGCGAGTGCTTGGCCTTGGGTATGTCCCAGAGGAATGGAACAGAGAAAAACTGCTGTCAAAATCCCAGCAAGGGGAAGACAGCACCTGGCCTGATTTATCTCAAGCTGCTACGCACGGATCTGACGGACCCAAAAGCTGAGAAAAGGAGGAGAGAGAGGAGCACAGATGCACTTGAGCTCTCAGCGTGAAACCAGGCTGGGAAATAGGGCTTGCATATAGTTTTATGTCTTTGGTAAAGATTGCCACCTGGTGGCGTGGCCTGACACGGCACTTTGCACTGCCTGCAAGTGCAAAAACTGCACGAACTGCACCACAGTGCATTGCAAAAGCTTTCCTGGCTCTGCAGCCCCCGAACCCTGGCTGCTCCCTCGGCTGGCAGGAGGGAGGACAGCAGGGAGCCGCATGGAGCTGCTGGGGGAGAGCCTGGGCAAAGCCCCGTGAGCTGCTCTGGGGAGGCTGGGTGGAGGGGGACGAGAAGGAGCAGAGCTGCACCAGATCCTGCCTGTCCACGGGCAGCTGTGCACAAAGCCTCCAATCCCTCACCCCTAACTCACCCTGGTTTCTATCATGCCCAGCACCGAGGGATGAAAGGACACTGCATCGCTGTGCATCGGGCAAGCCAGGGACTGCAGTCTGGCCGAGGGTAGGATGACAAAAAATCACAGCCTTTAACCTCAGGTCACGGTGTAGCTATGCCCCAACCGTTATATTTTAGGGATTTGTTGTGAAACTTTATTTACTTTGGTTTTTCATTTACAAAAGTGCCTTCGACACCATCCCTACCAGCATCACGTTGGTAGACTCTGCCATCAGGGCTACGTAAGGCTTCAGGACGTCGTAATGAAACCCCGGCGTCAGGAGCTTTCGATGTTGGTGCCATTTTGGCCCGTGTAAGATCAGCAACCCTTTCCCTAGGGAAACACAGGCAGCACATGTTTCCGTAGGCACAAACAGAACGGTTTTAACCTGTCTATGGACACAGCCCAGCTAAACGTGCTAAAAAGTAATAATTTCAGAAAGCTTTTTGACATAACTGCATCAAGGAACAAGTGCAGTGCTGCTAATTTATAATGTGTTCTCAACTAACTTCAGGATCATTCCTGGAAGGCAAAGCCCTGGGAATACTTACCGATCCACGGGATAAGGTGTTTATAGCTGATGTTATCCTTGGGATCTGTAAAAAAAAAAAAAAGAGAGAAAAAGGAAAGAAAGAGGAAAGAAAATGGTAAGCATTTCACCAGCATCAATCTACCAGTTCGCACCTGAAGGCTGGCCCCGGGGTACCACTTCTGGTTGGTGTGAGACAGAACTGGTGGCAGCCTTGCAGAACTGATCGCTATTTCATGGCAAAACAACACTGTTGGGCCCAGTTATGAAAAACTGTATAAAAGCAGATTTTCGGAGTGGAATAAACAAGAATATTGGTAGTCCAAAGTTGAACGGATACGCTGTAGGATAAATGATTAACCCTCCCAGACAGCGCTGTCTAGCACCTCTCTCTCTCCATATGCACCAAACCAACGGCTCCGCAGGGTGACCGTGGGTCTGAGCCAACACCAAAGCTCCGAGTTGTCCTCTCCTCGCTGTGATCAGGCACCAAGAAGATGACTTTTTAAGGAGCACTTGAGGAAGTTAGATTTGTTGGCATGTTTCAGGTGATTTTGAGGGCCCCTGGTCCCTTGCAGCCCTTGGTGGGACACAGAGCTGTGTGCCTGGAGCATGCAGGACAGGGCACGCAGGAGCCAAATATCTCCGTGTCTTTGGATGATTTCTGCAAAGCAACTTATTTGTGAAATCCTGCCTTGCTGTGAATTGTCATCCTGGCACGGGACAGCTGCAGTCCGTGACTGCTGCCCCACAGCTGGGTGCATCGTCTCTTACCTCCTCTGGCAAACAGAGCCTTGGCATAGTCTGGATCGGTGACAACCAGGAATGCCGAGAAGCTCCCAAACCAGAGAGGGTGGGCATACAGGTACTTCTGTGACCAGACCTCTACCTTGTCCAGCGCCTCTTCCTCTTTGAGAAACTGCAGTTGTGGAAAAGTGAAAAGAGAAAGAATGCCCAGATTCGGTGAAAAAAATAAAATCTCCTAAGCCACCGTCTTAAAAAGCTCAAGGTTTTCCTGCACCACAAAACTATCACCAGCAAGGGGTGGTTCTCCCTCCAGGCTTGCCCAGCACGAGAAGCAGTCGTGCTTGTTACTTTTAAACATCATATAAAGTAATTCTTCCTTATCAATTAATCCTAGCCATGGGGAACACCCTTATGGGCAGGTGCGCGCTGCCTATCTGCGCATGCATGTTTGGTGCTCTTTTTCCGTGGCCGCTCCAAAGATTTACCCCAGACAGCACCTGGGTTTTGTGGCAGGAAAGGACATTCTTGCTTGCATATTGCTGAGCAATTAGCACCCAGGAGTAATGAGAAAATACAGCAGCACTTTTATGGCAGCCAACTGCATTGCTGCTGTGCCTGCTCTGGGGCAGCAATGCCTTCTCACTGGGAAAGCTGCATGCTGCTTCCTCCAGCCAGTCACGTGGAGAAGGCCAGTGTCCAGGTAAAACCCAAAGAATGAGTCCAAAGTCAACAAGGGAGCGTGTAAAGGAGGGGATGCTGGTCGTTAATGTCCAATCAAGATTTCATTGATTACCACGGATTTAATTTAATCTGCAATGGAAAGCCAGTGCTCCCAGAAAAGATGCTGATGAGCAACACGTGAACACTATCACCTATAGCAGTGGCACTGGATGGTTCATTCTTTCAAAGTGATCATTGTTTTATTGCTTTTTACAGCCGGTTGTGTTGTACATTAAACAGGCAATAACCAATGAACTGGTTAGATGGCTTGATGGAAATGTCCAGGGTCGCCGGCAGGGAAGAAAAAGATCAAAGAAGCAAAACATGCACAAGTTTCTTTAAACAAAAGCTGCTCTGACAATCTTGCCAGTCCACCCACAGACCTAGTCCGGCTGTGACACTAAGCAGAGGGAAGGGTTTTGGTGAGCTAGGGCTGAAACAGCAGCTGCTGCCTTGACCAAGCTGAAAGTTTAATTACACCTGCCGTGCAATTAATTTGATACGGTGTAGAAATTAGCCACAACGTCACCTTATTTACTGAGTCGAGGGAATGTTTGCTCGATTACTTTAGAGCTGACTTACCTTGGCTCAGCTTTTTGTTCAACAAGCATTTCTCAGGCTGCGGTGGTTGGTGCTCAGTTAGCCACCCACCCAGCCTCGTCCCGGGGAGACACAGCGGGCGTCTGCTCCGTGGGGCCAGTCCCAGCTCACCCCCAGCCAAACCCCAGCTCAAGATTTAGCACTTACTAAAGAGAATCATACATTTCTCCAGTTTCAGGGGGCCAGTTTTCCTCCTAAAGGGAGCAGTCCTCCCCAGCGCTCATCTGCCAGCCTATACCTTGGGCAACATCAGCAAGGGGACTTGGCACGGTGCCTTCAGACACCTGAGCAAGTGACAGTCCCTTGGACACAGCTGCTTGGGTTTCCTCCTGTCGTGCGATCAGAGAAAGCATAAACATGCTGGCAGTAACCGGGACAGCAGTAAGCCTCACTGTGCTCAGCTTTCCAGGGGTGGCAGAAGTCCTAACGCCGCAAGTCTTTGCACCTAGCCTACTGTCTGGAGCATCGGCACCCAGTTTGATCCACGCTACTGCGACAAATCCTTGCGCTGGCAGAGAGTGGAGCGAGTTCTGTGAAAGGAGAGATTGCCCCCAAGGTGAACCACCTCTGCCGGCCGTGCAGAGGGGGTTAAAGTCCTGCAGGTTGCAGAGGAACGTCAACTGTCAGCTCCTGCTTCTTAACCAGATATGAGGCGTGCATGTTTGGTGTGCTTTTAAAAAAAAAAAAAAACACAAAACACAACAGCACTTCTATTTCTTCCTCCCTTGGGTGCTTTAAAAGACAAGTATAACCCCTGCTTGGTTCTAAGGAAGAAAGGTAATAGCCCGATCTCACGCCGAAATGCAAGATTTGGAATGGATCCAACGTTAAAAGCATCTGGGAAGAGGCGCCTAAAGGCGTTTTTAATGACCACGCGCTGATAGCGAATGAAGCACAGGAAACACAGGAGCTGAAATCTGACCACTAAGCTGCACTAACACAGCTTAGTCAAAAATAGGCTTGCTCTCCTCCAGCGGGTGCTAAAACAGGCGAGATGCACACAGAAGGCTGCTGAGGGACTGACGGCCCTCCTGGACCGTGGGCAGCTCCCCTGCGGTTCCCAAAAATTGTGACCATGGGGAAGCGCAGCCAGGCCCTGGTACTCTGGGTTTTCGCCAGGTCATGCCACTTCAGCGAGACAGAAGGGCTCTGCGCCGCCTCTCCTGACGCTAATTTCTACCAAGTGACTTGGATAAGCAGAGGCTAACACCTGAGAATGCTTCAAAACAAACAGCGATGCATTCCCAGGAGAACTACCTGAGGCACCGTAAGTATATTTGAGATACTGAACTGAACCAAAACTGGCACTTCATTACTTTAAATCGATGGAATAGGAAATTCCGGTGTTCTCCCTGAATGCAGCTGCCAGACATCCCGTTAGCTCCTCCTCTAGGTGTCTGTAGATTTTGTACTCGGCATGTGCCTAGGGCATTTACAGCTTCCTCACTGGCTCAGTGAACTGTTGGTTTTTAGTGAATTTAGCAGCACTTAATCAGTAAAACTAACAGGAATCCTTCCTCAACAAAGTAGAAGCTTGTCAAAGGTAAAAGGTTACTTTAGTCCAAGGTAAAGTTGAACTGTGAACAACCTAGCAATGACGGGAGAGAGTGATCAGCACAAGGGAGTCAAGTCCCATCTCAGTAGAAACTGGCACAGCTGAGAAACTGGTGAACACACTTCATTAACTGCAGTTTTAAAGTCTAATTGGCAGCACAACAAAACCCCGAACTGGCCTGTCTTCACATTCACGTTGCCAAAAGCCTAACTGTCCTGCCCAGCACAGCAAAACTGGGGCTGCCGCGGCGTGGATGGGGTCTCTCCGAGGTCCTGCCTCCGGCAGAACTTCTCCGCCACATTTTCCAACTATTTTTTTGGGGTGTCAGTTATTTAACGTGCCATAGATTGGGTCAGGGTGGGGAATCAGCAGAGGCCGGGAGAGGTCAGGGTGATTTTAGAAATGCAGAATCAATCCCAGGATCACAGAATGGATTGGGGTGGAAGGGACCTTAAAGACCACCTGCTTCCAGCCCCCCGCCGCGGCCAGGGATGCCACCCGCCAGATCCACTTGCCCGAAGCCCCATCCAGCCTGGCCCTGAAGGCTTCCGGCAAGAATTAAAAAGCTCTTCCACCTTATCATGAATTAAAAACCTTTTCATATCGGGCAGCCACGCTGCACCTCGCGGAGCTGCCGGGAAGCTGCACCGTGCTCACGGGCTGACCCGTGTGGGCGAGCACGCATCTTGGGATCACTCGCACACGCCACAGGCGCTTATAACGGCACTTTTTGTGCCCACGGGCGTGTCTGGCCGTGGGTTTAACCCTTCCTTACGAAGACAGCCGTGGGTTTAACCCTTCCTTACGAGGACACCTCGCGTTACTGCCTCTATATCCCCACCCCCCCCCCCCCCCCGGCCAGCCGCCGCCTCCTTCCCCCCGCCTTTTGCAGGCACCGCAGCGTGCGGCTCTCCCCGGGCGCCTCTCCCTGCGCTCCCCACGCGTGTCCCCCCCCCCGTCCCCACGCGGGGTCACCTCCCGGCCGCCCCCCGTTCCTCCCGCAGCCCCCATTGCCTCCCCCCATTCCCCCGGGGGGCCGGCGCCCACCCGCGTTTTCCCCCCACCTCGTGGACGTGCCCGAGCAGCCAGTGCGTGGGGTGCCCGGGGAAGGCGGCCAGAGCCCGGAGCAGCTCCCTCCGCCGGTGGTAGAGCTGGATGGCCTTCAGCAGCACGCACGTCAGGCAGAAAACGGCGGCCAAGTGCAGCACCCGGGCCACATCCACGCCCAGCCAGGTCGCCTTCATCCCCCGCCGGCCCGAAACCCAGGCAAGCCGCTCGCCGCGGCTCCGGGCGGGTAGCGGAGTCCTTGTCCCCGCCGGCAGCCAATGCAGGGCGGGGAGGCAGGGCCGGGAGGCCGAGTGGAGGCCAAATCACGGCACAGCTTGTTGGGAACGGAGCTGCCAGCCCCGGGAGATGCCGCCCGCCCCGAGCCCCCCCGCCCGCCGGTACCGGCGGCGAGCCCCGGGCTGGGCTGGGGGGGAGCGGGGGCTGGGGGGTGCCCGCGGGTCCCGCGCTGCTGCGGGGAGCTGCTGGGACGTGGGGGCAGAAAATAAAGGGATGTGGGGCTAAGCGGCCACGCACAGCCGGGTTTGTGCCAGGGAAATGCAGGGGGTGCGTCTGGCAAAAATTGAAGCTGGGCGGGGGGGGGATTCAGGGCTTCGCTCCGCGGAGATGCGCTTGAGCGCTGTGTGAGCAGAGGCACACTGTGAAGGTACAGCTTAAAGCTGGCTGGGACAAAATTTGAAGATGTGGCCTCCACAGCGAGCAGGGAGTCCAGCCACGGGACTGGTACTGGGTATAAAACAGCCCCAAAAGCCACAGGTTGAGGGATGTGTGAGGCAGGGTGGCTGGGTGTTCCCCGAGGCGAGGGACTTGGGGACTGGTGCAACCAGGCTGTGGGGACAGAAAGTGTGTCCCTTCATGGGGACAAATCCATGGCACCGGGTGCTGGCCGATGGACGCACAGGAGGTGTTTGGGGAGCCCCAGGCTCTCCTGTGCCACGCAGCTGCACAGTGTTGGGCATGGTGAAGACCACGGGGCTGCTCCTGAGGGCTTGTAGGGGCAGGCTCAGCTCTCGGGCTGGGAAGCTGTTGCACATCCAGGGGATGAGGGCTTTCCTCGCTCTGCCCTGGGGCCTTCAGACATTTCCCTGCCTCCCTGCTGTGCAGGGATGAGGCTTAGGTTGGAAATTAGGAGACATTTCTTCTCAGAAAAAGCGGTCAGGCATTGGAGTGGGTTGCCCAGGAAGGTGGTGGAGTCACTGTCCCTGGGGGTGTTCAAGGAAAGGTTGGACGTGGTGCTTAGGGACACGGTTTAGTGGGTGACATTGGTGATAGAGGGATGGTTGGACCAGATGGTCTTGGAAGTCTTTTCCAGCCTTAATGATTTTGTGGCAGGTGTTACTGTCAGACTGGGGTTGCAGGTGGGTTTAGTGCGTGTGACTTTGAAACTGGGGCTGCAGCCAGCTGCAAGCTGCAGAAGGAGCTGTGAAGACACTACCTGGCCTGTGCCCTTTTAATCATCTCCTCAACCGTGCCCTTCGATTAAACCACTTTTATTCACCTCAACTGTTTCTCAGGCCCGCTCCTGCAGAGGGCAGAGGTTTTGCGTTGAACCGGGTCAATACTTAAGGGTGACCACAAGCCCCACCTGCAGAGGAGGTCACGCATGTAGGGGATCCCCCACTTATAGGGAGACCCCACACGTACGGGAGCCCCCACTTGTAGGGGAAAGAAGAGGCGGCCCCCCTCAGCAGCGCCGCCCCGTCAGCGGCGGGTCTCGAACCCGGGCCCCTCCCTCAGCGGGCTCCCCTCCGAGCGGCGGGCGGGGCGGCCCCGCGCCGCCCAATGGGAGCGCGTCTTGCTGGCGGGTGGGGGGCGCGGCGGGGCGGCAGAGCGAGCAGCCATGGCGCGGGCGGGGCGGGCGGCGGCGCGGCGGGGCAGCCCGGGCGCCACCAGTAGCACCAGTACCGCCGTCACCAGCCGCCCCGCACAGCTCCTGTAGCCGCGGCGGGGGCCCCGCGGAGCTGGCGAGCCGGGGCTCGGCGGCGGCAGGCGGCGGCGGCGGCGGGGGGGCTCAGCAGGCGGTGGCCGCCCCGCCGCCCAAGAGGATGAAGAAGCGCAAGGAGCTGAACGCCCTGCTGGGGCTGGCCGCAGACGGGCGCCGCAAGAAGGCCGCCAAGAAGGGCTCCGGGCACCGGCTGCTGCGCACCGAGCCCCCCGCTTCCGACTCGGAGTCGAGCTCCCCCGAGGAGGAGGAGGAGGAGCTGGGGGGGGCGCGGGGCCGCTTCGCCAAGTGAGGGCTGGGGGGGTGCGGGGCTCTCCCCGGTCTGCCCTGGTGGGGTCGGGGTGTGTGGTGTGAGGGGCGGCGGCGGGGGGGGCGTTTCAGCGAGGTGGCTAAAGTTGAATGTGCTGGGGGTGCTGCCTGTCTCCCTCTGCACCCTCACTTAGAAAACTTCCCCCTTAACTCCTGTCAAGCAAAGCCTGCGTGCCCTTCCCCTCCTCTGACAGATCAGCATTTTAAGTAAAACTTTTCTAGATACTCTTGAATACTCACCGTCAGTTTTCTTTCTCTTACCCAGGGGAGACTATCTGCGATGCTGCAAACTCTGTTACCCGTTATGCGCTTTTGTCATTCTTGCTGCCTGCGTGGTGGCTTGTGTTGGCTTGGTCTGGATGCAGGTAGCTCTCAAGGAGGATCTGGATGTGATAAAAGAGAAATTTCGAACTAGTAAGTATGCGTTCCTATGCTATTTCACATTTGCTTTCGGCAGTAGGAAAAGCTGTAGTTGCCTGCCTGCTTATTCAGAGCGGGAAGACACTAAGACAAACCCTCTGTGACTTTGAAGAGTCCTCTGAACCAAAAATAACGAGGCTGAGCAAATCTAAGGCAGGCATTATGTATTCCTGCCTGCTCGGTACCTCCTGAGGAGCAGGAATGCTGGATTCGGTGGGGCTTTGCTTGTACGTACACTTCTGAAATTCTAGACTTTGGGCTTGGGAGTGCTCCCTTCCAAAGCCACAGTTTAAAAAGAAATAGAAACTTTTGAAAAGCCCTGTAAAAGTAGTCTGGGGAGTTTTGATGCTTCTTTCCAAATAATATTAATGGAAAGTGATGTTCCCATCCTGAGCTTGTTTAAAAGCCTCTAATACTTGCGGTTGTGCTACTGCGATTTAAATGTTTTTTAGGTATTATGTTTTTTCTTGTATATCTTTGGGATGTTTATCTGGCTTTCATTGGCCAAGCTTTGTTCAACTTTTTTGTCTTGTTGGATGTGGCGTGGGGTTGTATCATGCTGAATACTTTGAAATACAGAGTTAACGTGAAGCATTTTGCTTGGAGGTCTCAGGTTTCCTCTGTGCATGTAAGATTTTAGTCCTAAAACAACTGCTGCAGTGCAGAGGTGTGACAAATAATAGGACTCGCGTGCAACGTGCTTTTGGGTCTCTATAGCATACCTCTAGATACAGGGTACATTTTGGTGACTTATTTTAGTGGTGTTTAAAATCGTGTACATTGAAAAAGGCGAGGATAAGCTGAGGAGCTGTGTGAAGGGAACAGATGATAGTGAATCCTGAACTTTCCTGTAGTCTGTGGATGCTTCAGGAGGGTTAAGTAGGTATGGTTTGCCTGAAGAGCATCATTGTTGACTGCAGATTTTGTCCTGTGGCTTTGGCCTTAATTTTGGATATATATATATATATATTTTTTTTTGCTTAGGACATGAAAAAGACATTAAAAATAAGGCCAGAGAGTTCTTGAAATTGATCTGAAAAGTACGAGGGCGCTAGGGCTGGAGGTAGGCAGAGGGCTTGATCCGCTAGTAGTGGAAGGAGACACTGAGGAAGCGTTTGCTGTTCTTTGAGGAGCTCTCTGCTGTTGGTGTCCTGGGCTTCCTGTTAGGGCGTGTAACGTTGCTGCCAGGTGGGGAGTAGCTGCGCTGCTAACCAGCTGTCTGCTGAGTTGAAATCTTCTGGCAGGCTACAAGAGAAGGCACTGCTTGTTAGGTCAGCTTTTTAGACTAACTGACACCGAAGCCCTAAAACTAGGCTTAACTGGAGTGCCCAGTTACAGGCACTGCGATGTGGCTCTGAACTTGCTGAGCAGCTCTGCAGCGCCTGTTTTCGTCTAGTTCTGGGCAAGCCACCTGCTGCTCTTCATGGACTGATCTAATTTAAGCAATAGTATCTACTGGCACTGAAAAGTCTGGTGTGATGACACTTGTTGGCTTTGGTGCAGTTAAGTTTCATCACTCCTGTTCTACAGACTTCTTTGTTAAAGAGTTGTTCGCTTGGAGCGCGCTCTCTGACAACCACAGATGGACTTGTTGTCTCCTTACTAGCTGTGATAGAAAACCAGTGCGTCTAATCCTCTGTGTGGTAATAAAATAGTCCCCTACTTCCCTGTTACTGCAATAGCATGCCTAGGAGCTGGACGAGAGTCACGTTGTGAGAGACAGCTTTAAAAACAATATTGACAACAACCAAAAACAGACAGCAAGGATAACCTGGTCCCAAAAGGTAAATTCTACTTTGGTGGAACAGGAGGGTGGAAGGAGGAACAAAGGTACACGGATCAGTCCTTTGGCTGCTCTGGAAAAAGTCTTCCTCCTCTGAAGGTTCATTGATTTTTGTCTTTTTTTCCCTGGAAGAGCAGATTCCCATGGTGGTACCTGTTCTGCCATCCTTTGAACCAACTATGGTATGAGAGCGTTTTTAAAAATAAGACTTGTGTCTCTAGTACGTTTGGGGTGGGGAGAAGTCATTGTAGTGTTGCCACTTAGTAAGGGTGCTGAGAACGCACATAGTATTTAACCCTCTAGCACTGCAGAAAACTCTTTAAGTGGGGTCTTGCTGTACACTGTGAGAGTGGCAAAACAGGCAGTAATCTGTCTGCAAGAGGCTCTGAGGTCTGGGGAGGAGACATCAGACTGAGTGCGTACATGAAGGTATGCAAACGCATGATCAGCTCTGAGTCTGTTTTGGATGAAATGTACTTCTTAGGGTCTTACTTAACCAGAAGTGTTATTTGGGTCTTGAGTGATCGGTACAGATTACTGCATACCTGTAAGTGACTTTAGAATTTGTTTTAAGTGAAGTGGCTTCTAGAAAACACATGGGTTTCCAGTTCTCTTTAGTCAACTCCTGCATGGGCCAAAAGCACTTCTGAAGGGCAACTCCTCTGGCCCCGTGGGTCATACGTGGGAATTCATTGTTGGAGCCGCCGGATGCACACCATGTAGGTAGCGCTGCTCTCGGCAGTGTGGGGTCTGAAAGCTGGCAGTTTGCTGGGGAGCACTGCAGCATTCCTTCGCAGAGCAGAGGTGCGGGCTTTGGAGAGCCCTGTCACCGCCATCTCAAAACCTTTGCTCACTTGTTCCTCATACCTAGGGATTTAGGATTGCTTAATAGCACTTGCAGCTAAACAGCTTAGTCACTGCAGACCTGGAAGAGCTGCATTTCTCAGGCTCACGAGAACTGGTGAGAGCCACGTTTTCCCCCTTCTGTAGTACCAAGTGCAGTAAGAACTGACTTTATTTCCAAGGCACTTGTTTATCGATTTGTTTACCAACAGATGTTAGCGTGTAAGCATACGCATTTTTTTCAGTTGTCTTTCTGTCACATGGAAGAACTGTAATCATGTTAATCTCTTTGGACTTCAGTTCATCAGCAGCAGCCTCTTTGTAGGCTTGAAAAGGGCGTCGAGGTTCGTTTCGCATGCCTGCTTTGCCCTGGTACTTTTGGCACTTCTTATTTACGTTTCTGTTACTATCTGGTGTCCCCCCTGTGAAAGTAATGCAAAGTAACTGCACTGAAAAAAGACCTGCTGAGGCTTGCTGGAGTGACAGTGCTGTTGCAAAGTGTTAAATTTAGTACGGTCTTTCTGGATTCTGTCTGCAGACGTTTGTACTCCTAAAAACAAAAATGAGCTGTTCCCAACAAATGCTGAAATCAGAAGTGGCAATAAGCTCCTGCAGAAACTGGTAATGCTGCCTTTGGCTGTTGTAGACCTTGTTGCTTGTAATTTGTTTCTTGCTTATTCAACATTGTTTCCCTGGACTTCTGTTGATTAAATTTAATTTTTTTTCTTTGTTTAGTGGAATCTAATCAAAAGACGTCATTCCAAGAAATTCCTAAACTCAATGAAGATTTGGTGCAGAAGCAAAAGCAGCTAGAACAAATTGAGACTGGAGAACTGGGGCTAAGTAAAATTTGGATAAATATCACGGAGATCAATAAACAGGTGAGAAGAATCACTTCAATTTTATCTTTACAGAAAAAGTAAACCTGCAAGCAGAAAAAAAGCTTGAGTGCCTATGTAACTAAGTGCAGTGGTGAGCGGTTCTCCAAGGACTTCTGTGACCAGATGCCAAATGTTATTTTGAAAGTTGAAATAACGTATTCTTCTTGAACAAAAGGAGGTAGAACGTCCAGTTGGACTGGAGACTTGTTGCAAAAAGGAAGAATTATGCAACTGGTGGGAAGGCTTGAGGAGGAATTTCAGGAAACCTAAGAACTGTGCAGTTCTTAATTTCTTGCCAAATAACTGTGATGTTTACGAAGAGAGATTTGACACTTCAAATCTAAG
The DNA here is from genome assembly GCF_964211835.1 of Anser anser. Taxonomy (NCBI): domain Eukaryota; kingdom Metazoa; phylum Chordata; class Aves; order Anseriformes; family Anatidae; genus Anser; species Anser anser. The sequence goes on along the minus strand of NC_139728.1, from coordinate 23,336,334 downwards.
GAGAGTATCTGCAAACGTTTCATGTGCATGGAGTGAAGTTAGCCCGAATCAGTGTGAGTTCATGCTGCTACAAAGGAAGCACTGACGTCTCGTGAATGTAAAATCTGCTAATACACGCTTGGAACCTGAGCTGGTGTAAATCTTAGCTCTGTTTACTGTGATAGAACTAAGCCACTTAACGGAAAGCTGTTTCCTCTGCTGATGTATTAGCTCATGCTTCAAAGCATGCAGCAAGGCTCTTACTGAAATTCTTGTCTTGGAGGGTAAAAATTCATACCTGCTCACAGTTAGTGGTATCCAGAGGTACGTGTGGGGCGGCCCTCTCTGATGCTGGGACTTTGGATTAAGTTTTAAAGACAGTTGAGGTGCCTGCTTGGATTGGTTTATTTGCAGTCCCATGCAGTGGTTGAGTGCACTTAAATACGTTTGAAAACTTGACTTGCTTTCTTTAGCACAATATATGTTATTCACAGTTGTTTAGGTGCCTCATTGGACTTTTTTAAAAGGCAATTATTATCTGCACCTGGATGTTAAAACCACTCGGGACATGGTTCCTGCTGGCCCTCAAGTTACTTCAGGGTCTGGTTCCAGTCTCAGCCAGAACTCAGTTATTGTTTTTTCCGTGAATTGTTGGGATACACTGCTGGGAATTATTTCAGCCAATATTCACAGCTGTGGAGCTAGAGACTCTGTAGGCCAGCTGGTCAAGGTTGGCCTGTTATAAAACTAGGATCTTGCCCCTTTTCTCAGCTTGCAAGACAACTTTAAATTTTAACTAGAAGAAAGTGTGTTTTATCTGTTCTACTTTCTCGCTGTCAAGTGTGAGAAGAATGATTCTTCATTTGTTTCAACTGTTGTTGGCTGCAAACTGATCTTAAAGTGCTATTAGTAATTAATGACCAGCTCGTAGGTGTTTGTAATTTGACAGCCTCTTGTGTGGGATGAAAAATTAAGACTTGTAATCTGGGTAAGAGAGTTGACAGAAACCACTTCTGCAGCAGAAGGTTTGAGTGATACGTGCAAATTCTTTGCCTGTCGCTCATTTAGAGAAGTTGCATGGCTTTACTGGGTTTTGCTGGGCAGGTTCGTGATTGCTAAATGCAGAACTAGATGTCTGCTTCCTCTAAGTAAAGGTTTCTTGTGCAAGATAAAAACAACAAAAAAACTTCCTTGGGCAACAACCTGTCCATAAGGGTTGAGTATAAAACGGGCAGGCGGTACCCTATGTTTTTCATTCAGTTTAAAAAAAATTTGCTTCTCCTCCAAGAAGCAGGAGATTTTTTAATATAGCCTTAAGCAGGACCTCTATTCTAGAGACAAGGGTGTTTTTGTGTGTGTATATGTACGTATCTTTTTCTTGTGTCTTATGTTTTGGTGTTACAAATTAAGCCATTAGTGTTGGGAAAGGTCAGAATCAGGATTATGTTGGCTGATTGTAAATATTCCTCTTTGTTTTTAGATTTCCCTATTGACCTCAACAGTAAATCATCTCAAAACCAACATAAAGTCCGCTTCTGATCTGATTTATCTTCCTGTCACGGTAGAGAAGCTTCAGAAGGCAAGTACTGTACATGTGGCTATCGCTGAATGCGTTGTGTAGTGCTGTGCTGCAGCAGGGCTGTTGGGGACAGCAGTAACAACGGGAGCTACATGAATTGCGTGTGTGAAACAGTGGCTTCTCTGTTGTTTTTAAATCGTGTTTCACATCCTTCAGATAGAGTATGGTCCTAAGGTAATGTATGGCAGACTTTTTTATTGTTATTTTTTTAGATAAAGAAGGATTTGGCTCTCCCTTTTCGGAGATTCACCTGTTTCTGGTTGTATTATGTTCTCACTTCTTTACCTTGGAGGTTGCTAATCTTCCTAATCTCGTTTAAGACGCTTGCAAAAAGTCTGTCTGCAGCTTTACGGTGGTGGTTGCAAATAGGAAGTTAGACTTTTTTTTTTTTAAATAAGAAATAAATAGAAATTCATTGCTTTCTGGAAACAGTCCTGATAATGAGCAATACAGTACTACATCTGTCTCTGTGTTTGTGGTCTTGAGGCAGGCAGAAGGGAGCAGTGTGCCTGGAACAGTAGTGTGGGAGCTTTCTTGGTGTTCAGCAGTTCAGTGCTTGCACAGTAAAACATACATTGTACTGAGATGTTTTTTTTTTGACAATTCCTTGGAAGACATGCCCAAATGGGTGACGCAGGCTTACTTATGAAGTGACCTCTGTTAATACAGTGTCTTACTGTCTGCCTTAGCTGAGCCCTCTTTTCCAAAGAACTGGCCTGTTCATTTTGGTAAAAAGAAAGGTTTGTTGAAACTTTCCCAGGTCTTCCATGGCAGTTCTGTTATTTAGAAATAAATATTTATATCGGGCTAACACCTAATGTCAATCCAGTGCTCCTTGTAGCTTTTATGGGTTTCTACTTCTCCTCATTTCCTATCCCTACAAAGTTCATGCATAATCAACAAGCTGGTCATATGCAAAATAATTAGTGTGGTTTGGCTGGTCAGTTCTGCTAGGAGTTCTTTTTCTGGGGGGAATATCAAGCTGTTTCTAATCTGCTGGTAGGAGCATGCTGGATTTTCACTGCGTTACGTCAGAAGTCGTAAAGAAGTACTTGAAGTCTAGAACCCGCACCTAATTTATTTATGTAATAACCTTGGTGTGATCTTGTTGCCTTTACTACAGTACTGTCAGGACAAACTGTTAGGGCCAACAAGTTTCAGCTCGCAGTGAGCTGCCGAACAGCAGGGCTTCTTGTTGAAATAAGCCCGCGTTTGGTCACACTTTGTGGAAAATCAAAGACCTTGCATACAGTGCTGGGAACTTTCAGGGTTCCTTTCAGTCTCTGCTGTTGAATTGAAGTAAGGTGCTAGATGTGGCATCTGTTTCCTCTTCTCTCTTGGTGCCACCTTTGCTTGCATGTATGTTTCAGAAGGTTGATGGTATAAAAACAGAGCTGGAATCCTTCTAGGAAGTATGTTTTGAGCATAGAAAAACTATTCTGAAGTTTAAATACAACAATTTTAATGTTTTTTTTTCAGTGTCATGTTAATGAAGAGCAATAGTTTTCAAAGCTCAGACTTCTTTTAGACCTCTGGCTGTGTGCATGCTGCAGTACCTTCTGTCAGACGGGAGAACTTAGTGGGTATAGGTGGGTGGCCTGGTTTTTGATAGGTCTAGAGAAAACGTCTTGCTCAACTATCTGTTGCAATCCCCTGTATTTGGAATCACCTGCCTTTTTTTTTTTTTGAAGGAAGGGCTGCTATTGGAATTAAATTTATTTTTTTAAGCCCTCTTTCATCAAATCATCCTGCAAACAGGGAGCTGCTTGCTGATCTTAGTCCTGAAGGGTTACTGAGGGAGTTGCTCATGAGCAGGGGCTTGTGTTCTGACTGATGAAAGGTGCTAAGAGTGTTCTGAGGTCCTCCAAGGCAGGGAGATTGTTCAGACTTGCAAAAAGAAAGAAGTGGAGGATGGTTTGTGTGGATATCATTTGGATATACTCTGGGTAGCCGTGGTGTCACTCATGTGCCATAAGGACTTGTGAATGTAATGGGCTCATAGGGAGAGGGGATTTTTAGATGGGTTTTATTTGTTTTGATCATTGAAGAAAGTATTCAAAATGTAATGAGAAGCATAGGGGAGAGCTCTGTCCTATTACATCAGTGTTTGTGTCCTATCTGACACTTTGACTCTGCTATGGAACTATGCCATCAGCTAGTAAAACGTCAGTGCAGCTTTTCAGAATGGTTTCTGAAGTCTGGATGTAGGGGGAGTGCAAATAGGTGACGGGGGAATGAGAGTGCAGTAGTCAGAAGCAGAGGTGGCTGTCACAGCATGCTGGCTGTACCTGTGGAATTCATGGGGGCTTTCCTGATGCTTCAGAGCTGTTCTTTCATTTAAAAAAAAAGCAGTACTTGGAAATCTAGACAACAGCCTTTGGCAGACCAGTTTTGCAGCACGACGTGTCTGACAGGTAGGCCTCGAAGTCAATTAAGGCAGGGTAAATAGATGATGTCAGCATCCTTGTGTTTAATACAAATACTCTACGCAGAGAGGAAGACAGATTTCTTCATCTCAGGACTTTTTTAATGCCAGAACCTTTGCATTGCTCTGGGAGTAGTAAGCCTGTAATTTTGGTCATCTAGCTTAAGCTGTCATGGTATAGGGGGTGTGTGCATTTTATTGGCCCTGAGATGCCCTGGGTATGGTTTGCTGTTTTGCCTGTGAAGGAAGTTCTGCATCCTCCAAGCTCGACTGCCTGTTTTTGTGGCAGCCTGCCTGCTGTTTCGTTAACAAAACACTGTGTTTAGCAAATGGAAACGTTGGAACAATGCAGTTGAGGCAGGCTGAGATTTTTGTCTTACTCTTTTCTTCCAGACTGTGGCGAACATAGGTAGCACTCTTACCAGCGTTTCTCATGATGTTGAAAACATACAGACAGCTATTGAAGAATACAAGAAATCCATAGAAGTACTCCAGAATGAAGTGGTAAGAAAATGCGCTGATTGAACTCTGTGTAAAGTTTACCTGCCTAATATAAAACAAGCCTAAGAACTCTTAAGTTCTTGTTCTACATCTTTGAAACACTTTCTAGGTCTCAGTAGGTGCAGGCCGATGCATTAATATACTGACCTTGTTATCCTGCGTAGCATCTCCTACGTGGTCCCAAGTATGTGTTTTCCTAGAGCCAGAATAGTTGCTTCCTACTGTATTTTCTGTCCTGCAGATTTTTACTTGCTGCTACACAAATGTGGAGCCTTGGGAATCTTTCCTGCTGTGTGATACAGAGTACTGCTTATGGTGTAACTCTCTGCACCATGTCTTAAGAATGGTATGGTGAAAGTGTCGAGAAAATTGAATTAAGGATGTGTGTGAGAATAAAATTACTGACCATATTTACCAGAAACTGTTCGCTGTATTTACACTGACCTCTCTTGCTTGGGAAGTGGAAATTTTCTAGTGGAAAAAGAGTCAACAAATATTTTTTCAGTTAGAATGCAATATAGCATTACTTTGAATAATTCCTTTTTCTCCTGCAAATATTCTCATTAGACGCCTTTTGAAACTTAATTTAGTTAGTGGGTACTGCAGAAACTTTATAGGTGTAGCCTGTGTAGCAGTGGTGAAATGTGTCTCATAAGACTGTGTTAAAGGAGAATACCTAGTTGGAGTGTTTAATAACAAACAAAAACAACCCCAAACCCATACTTGGATCCTCAGTGTTTGAAACAGAAAACTGTGTTAGTCTGGTTAAGATACTGCTTGCACGAGTGACACTAATTATAACAAAACATCCTTACCTACATTCTGCCAGTTCTTAAAAGCTTCGTATTTTCTATGAGCTTTTGGTAACATAATTTTCTGCTTCTTTCCTTAGAAGGAATTGAAACAGCTAACTTCATTTCCTTCCACTGTTCTGCCAAGGACTGAGAGAAATCAGACAGAAAATTGCAAACAGGTATTTTTCTCCCTTGCGTATTGAATATTGGTACAAGTGGTACTTAACGTTTTTGTGTGTTTTACAATATTGTAGCGTAAAAAAGTATGGTGTTATGAAGGCAAAATACAGATGGCATAATTCAAAACCAAGTGTAAGATAATTTTACTGTAGTTTGTTCCTGTGCATGTGCAAACACGAAAGTATTCTAGCCTGAGAGTACCTTTTTTCTTTTGGTGTGTTTTAACTGGGTGAGGAGTAGAACGTCTGAAATGGAATATCAAACAAGTTACTGTGTACTTTGCTCATGTAAATTTAAATGATTTAAAGGCTTTTTATTGAACGGATTTTATGGCAGGTACTTGCCAATCTGAGCAAATCTGGGAGTGGCATGTGTTGAGTCACCCTCAATGTAATGAAGTGTGGAAAGTGGGGATTAAAAAAATAAAAAGGTGATTAGCCAAAATGGCCTGTAATGGAATTACTGCATTTATTTGTATTTAATACAATTATTATATTCCTCAAACTGAATCTTATGTATAAATACCAGCTTCTTAGAGTGACCCTCTGGCTACCCAGAGTATATCCAAAAATAATTGGTGTAGTTACCAGGCTTGCTCTGGAAAACTAGATGAATAGGCTTTGTGTGTTTGCTGGCACAGCTGAATTGATTACATTAGCAACAAAGCAGTTAGCCCTGAGGAAAATCTCAGTTTCAAACTTTGAAAGCTGGAATAACTTTCTGGAAGCTTCCAGTTGAATGTTTTCAGCATTTCTGTGGAGAGCCAGCCTGAAGCCTTCCTGGTTAAACTGGGTCAGTCACCATGTTGTTAATAGCAAGAGCGCTGCAGAAGCGAAGTAAACTGCCGTGTTCTGACTTTTTTATATTTCAGGAAAGCCAGTCACTCCATGCAGCTTTGGAGGAGCTAAATAATTCTGTAGTGGCGTACCAGAAGTTGAATGATATCAAGCTTCTAAATGTGGATTCAGCCATCGGTAACCTCAGCCGGAGGGTTACGCTGTTGGAAAACTCTCCCATTGCTGTGAATAAACTGGACAAAAGAGACAACTTGTCTACTAGTGTGGTAAGCGTGACTGTGGGTGTCTACTAATTTCAGTTCTTTCTACGCAGGGCATTTGTAGCTTTTTAAGGCCCAACTAAAGAAGTGAGAGTAAAACTTGAGAGGCTTAGGATTTCATTTAAAAAAGCTGGAATTTGATTATCTGATCAGAAATATGTAACTTAATGACCACTTCAAAGAAACTCCTATCTTCTTCCCTTCAGAATCTGCAGAAGAATGTCCTAAACATTTTGATGTTTAAGACTTAGTTGCTTAATGGGATGGGATTCCCAAACCTCTTAAACTATGTTTGGGCAAGCCTCTCCGGCATATAGGGCATCTGTCAAGACCACCAGGAAGTTAGGTGGGCTTCTGGATTGTTCATCTGTACTTAAATGCTCAAAAAAGCATTTAAATATGTTCACAGATCTTTCCAATGCCTTCTGTAGGCTGTGCTGAGTCCAGACTCTATGAACATGTTTTGTATACTGAACAGCAAGAAACATGCTGACACTGCTGTGGTAAATTTATATAATTCACTGTCTTGATATTTATTCTAGCTTGTACTTGTCCTGTTCTTATCCTGCTTTGTGCCTGGCATATTTGAAGGAAAGAAACTTTGTTATAGAAAATTAATGTAAATTAAAAATAAGTACGTGCGTACACTCAGCTCTCCTCCACTTTCACTCTAGGGGAATGATACAACTACCTCTCTAAAAGTGGAAAATGAAGATCAACTAGATAATGAAACACATTCAAATAAAGAACTGAAGGTAAAGTAAGGAAACGCAAACTATACTGGGTTAGTAGACCCTGTCATTGTCTTAACATCATGTTTTACATTAGACTTGAGAAAAGATCTGCAAGTAGGCTTATCTGACCCAGTTTCTTTTAAAAGTACAGTGTAGAAGGACAGTTTACCCACCCCATTTTGGGGACAGGACGTGAATTAGGATGGAAGAAAAGTTGTGATTAAGTTTTGTTGTTCTGACTATGGGATAACACAGCAGAGCTGCTGTAATATCCTTTCGTGCAGCTGAAAGTCTTTCAGACCATGGTCCAGTGCAGTGAGGGACTTTGGATGCTGGCTCAGTTTGAGTTCCCATTGTCATGCCTTCAGCAAAGCTGTCCCAGCTATTCTAGGTTCACTCCGTAAATGGTGTTATGACATTTTTCCATGTGTAAAAACTTTCTTGGGTTATGTTTATCCTTAATAAACATAGTGCATCATAGGGGAAGTCATGAAAGGGTGAGAGGACGGAATTCAAGAAGACAGTGCAGTGCTGCCCAGGCCTGCACAGTCCCTGTTTGTCCTCTGACTTCAGAGCTGTAGCCTCAGGAGCTAACAGCCAAAATTTGACTTAGAGAAACTTTGTAGTAGTGGAGTCCACATATTGATGAAAGTCTTCTCTCAGTAATGATCGAATAACTGACTGTGAGCAAGTTTAACAGACCTAACTGAACGGCCAAGTTGTGGGTTAGGGATGAGGGGTAGTGCTAAAGTTACTTTGCACATTCTGGCAAGGAGGCAGATGAGTGAACTGACTACGCTGTCATGTCAGGCTTGGATTGATGTGAACGCAACCTGTAATCTGGAATTTTATCGTAAAAGAGCAGAAGAGATCCAGACTAAAAAATGTGATGGTTGACAGTGATATAGTAATTCCTACCTGAAAGTAGTCAATGCTGCAAACAAACATTTGAAACAATTATGTAATTCAATTAATGTATAAATGTTCATTCCAAGGACATTTGTTGACTTTCTGTATTATCATTTGTGAGTATCTTACTTATTTGTATAAGAAATATAGAAATGTCACGTTATTTTGAAATTGGTGTCTGCAAAATACTTGCCTACTTCTTGGGTTGAGGTACTGATTCTATTTCTTCTTATAGAATGTGTGAATTTACTCCTGAAGTTTCTCCACCGCTTTTTTTGAAAATGATAGTGATCAAGTTTTTAAATGATTAGGTCATTCAAAAGTACTTGGATGTTTTAAGTGAATTCTTGTTCTGATCTCCTCTGTCTATTGAAGAGGGTGCTTTTTAAGAAAATTATTTTCAACATGTGCAGGAACCAGGAACCAGAGATTCTCAGGTATTAAAACTAAGAGAGAAGCTTCAGCTGATCAGTGCTCTCACAAGCAAGCCAGAAGATGACCGTCCCATTGAGGCATCAAAGAATGGTAAGAATGTTGTGCAAGAGTAATCCATAAAGGTTAAGGTTCCTGGTGTAATTAAAAGAATAAGTAATGAAGGTGAATAAGTTATACAGCTTTCCTAAGATTTTTGGTGAAGATGAGTTCAGTCAGGCAGAAAACGGGTCTAAGACGTAGAAAATGACATGTGAATACAAAAGTTTCCTTAGCAACTTTCCAGCAGTTGCTGTTATGGAAGTAGACAATGATACATCCCCAGAGAAGGGAGGAGATGGTAAAAGCAGCTCAGGTGGGCTGATACAGATTGAATTACTAAAGTTTGTTCATTGCTTTCAGAATAGGAAGTAGAAAGCATTTGCCAGCCAGTCATTCTGTGTTTGAGGTTTACAAATATACATCCACGAGTACAGCGTGAAAGGTTAAAGCTGTATAACTGTCCAAAAATAAGCCTTCATTCCTTCTGTTCTTCTACTTTTGGTAAAAGTGGATAACACTACTATATCCTGAAACAATTTTGCACTATTCTTAGCCCATATAGCATGTGTGATGTAAAAAATCTTTGAATTAGTTCTACTGGCTTTTTCCTGTTTGTTTCTGCTGACTAATTCTGTGGAAATAATAAGACTAACAGAAATTGTTTTGCAACAGTTGAAAGTAGTTCGAGTACTACGGCAAAGCCCACAGACCTTTCAAGGCTGACTTCAAGGTCAGCTGATGACAACACAGAGAAGAATGGACAGCTGAGACATCTGTCCTTGCCAGAAATTTCCAGCATAGAAGGTGTGTGCTTTCTAGGCTGACCTTTTCTTTTTGTAAATATTTCATGCGAATGTTCAGGGGACATTAAGTGTAGCTGGAATTATGTTAGTGTCTGGACAATCTGTGAGAAGTTCGGTCAAGTTGAAAAGGTTGAAAACCACAGATTTAACAGAGAGAAAAGAATAGCATATAAAAGAAATGGGGATTTAAACAGGCGCGTGCATTAAGGTCAGTGATGTGTTCTGTGTGCCAAAGTATTGTGCCAAGTGCCCAACAGATTGGGAGAGTAGTCAAGGGCAGAGCTAGGGTGCTGAAGGAAAACGAAGTAGGTGTGAATGTGCACGTTGTTTTCTTTTTCCTCTTCGATTCTTTTTTTTCTCCCTTTAAGAGAATGCTGCCTGGTGGAATGAATGGCTTCTGGATCTTGCTGTTCAATCTCTTCAGCTACTGAAAGGGCATTGCTTTGCTTCAGGAAATGAATAGGCACTTTTCCCTTTATATGATCCGTGCTGTTGGTATAGCAACAGTCATTCAGAGCTTGCTTTTGTGGAAGATAACTGCATCTCTGTGCAGTGGGTAATGGTAGAATGGGCTATTAGATGTGGCTAGAAATGGGGATTTTTTTTAAAAGACTTATTGTAATTTAATTCAGAAATGTTGATGTTCGTGCTTTTTACTTCTGAACTGTTACTGACGCTTATGACAATACAGAAGGCAAGCTGTGTATTTGGGGATGTTTTACTTAATTACTAGGTAGTAACACATAATGCAGTAAAACTGGAAGAGTAACTTACACAGTATTCCTGTGTACTTCAAAGAATTACTTCTAAATCATTGTTCTCTTTGCAGATCTTCAGAATTTGTTTGAAAAAGCACCTGAAGATGCTGATGGAAAACTGTCTTTTGAAGATCTTCAAAAGCTGCTTGGCTCTATAGCCCAGGATTCAGAGATCTTTAAGAAATTTGACACAGATGGAGATGAGAAATACTCATTACAAGAACTGAGACTAGCTTTAGGTATATAGGAGATACATATATTTAGAAATGTGATATTGATGGACGCTACTGTAGCTAAAGGAAACTACGGGATATGAAAAAAACTATCTGCACTTTCCCAGTGTTTTACTGATCTTTGGAGTGAAATTACTGTACACGTTGCCACCTTTTTTTTTTCTTTTATTGAAAACAAATTACAAGTTTAGATGTCGATAGGACATAATATTGGGACTGTTAAAATCCAGAAAATTCCCACACTTGTTTAGATGCATTTGTTGGTCATTCTTTCCGAGGGAGTTCTTGTTTTTAATTTAAAATACAAAAATAAAACTATGGTTTTATATTTCACTGAAATTTGCCTTAAATTAGAGAGTTGCACTTTATGTAAAGCAGAAAGAGATCTGTCTTGTAAAGATGGGCTTTCTCTGCTTGTAAATATTTGAAATAGAGTAAATTATGCATATTTAAGGGGAGGTTTGTGTCAGGGGCTGCGTTGGTAGTAAACTTTATAATGGGAGATTTGGCTAAAAGGCGTAGTTGAGAGCTTTAACTAAAATTCTAGTTTTGACTAAGTATATCCATGAATGAGTTTGGACTCAGGCAGAGGAAGGAAGGAGTGGTAAACTATGTCCATCTATAGCAGGACTTACTTTTAGAGGGAAGAGTTGAATGTGTTTTTCTATCGTGAGCCTACAGGAGCAATTGCCTACCAAGTGCTTGGGTTTTCACTCCAGCATTCTTTTAGCTTTGCTGTATTGCATCCAGATTACATTTTGTGAGATGAGCCTATCTTTTTTTTGTTTGTTTGTTTGTTTTTAAAAAAAAAAAAGCTACTGAATAACAGATACCTAAGAGGTAAAAGTCTGCAATGCAGCCTGCTGAGTAGCACCTGAATAGTTCATACCCCTGCACGCTGTGCAGGGAGCAGTCAGAGGTGTGTTGAGTCTCGCTGACTGGTCACCAGAGATCTTGTGAATGAGGTTGCCAATGCTGCTGGCTTCTTCCACCCGCTGTTGGTGGGGTCACTGATGAAGAGCCCTGAGTAAGGCTCCTTGTCAGTAGGATTGTGAGTAGGTGGGAGCGGCCTGGAGTAGAACTTGTGGGTTGTTTTCTGTCTAATGTGCATGTGATTGCTTCTTGGTACCTAACTTTTGTCTTTGTCAAAAAAGGATGTACAAGGCAGGACAGGATTGTATAATCACATCAGTGCTCTCTACTGATGAGTGCTTTTTAAATGAGGTTTCACTAGGATAGAGGAATTTCAGGGTGTGTTTATACTAGTGGATGTAAACACTGTGTTTATAACCTTCTTGAATGTAAAAAGAAAAAAATAAAATAAAATGGAGAAGGGATTCTTTTGCAGGCCAGGTCAGAGCCACATCAGGTGATTTTGCTCACAGTATCACTGATCTTGTTGGGAGTCTTTTTGCATGATTAGTGAATTGAAATTACCCACCTCACAGAAACATCAGTTTATGTGGAAGTCAGTTGATAACTGTTGAATTTTGTGTAACTTTGGATTGGATGTTTATAGTTTTATTAATAATTGTATTCTGGAAGTGTGTATCAGTGAAGGAATGCGCAAAATGAAACCCTTTTATTCATTGCTTAGGCTTCTTTCACTGTTGCTCTTCTGTCCTATTTGGGTAATGCAGACGTGACCCGCTAAGGAGATGCTTTTGATGTGACATTTTAAAACACAGTATTTAAAAACAAATTAAAACCAACCAACCTTGGCTTTATGAGGACAAGAAGCTAATATCTGCTTCTTGCAGCTTCCCATACTCTTTTATACACTTATATATAATTCCTTAACCAAATAATAAAAAAAAAAAGCAATAAAATGTAACCGTTCTGGTATTTTATTTGTACATAGTGTATCATAGCCATATGCCAGAGTTTGCAAAATATTTTTGGAAATTTGATTTGTATGAAAACTACCTTAAATTATAAGGGATTATTGTGCTGCCGTGCGAATCTACCAGTGTTTTGTTTTGATACAGTCTGCTTTACTTTTGGAAGGCTTTTCAACAGCAATAGTGAAATTTGTCAGCTGAGCTTGTCTTGAGAATAGCGTGTGCTGCTCCAGACACTGGTGTCTTGTGTACGTGGCCAGGGAACTGAGTCGCAATTGATAAGCAATTGGCATTCAGGCACAGCTGTTCAGTGGTGCTGCTTAACTTGCATGTCAAGAGCATGGTCAGTTGCTAATTGCTGTAGTCACTGCAGTGTAGGATGGACTTGTGCTTTGAGTTTAATGAACCATGACCATCCGGGAGTGCAGCAGTAGCTTTTGCTCGACCTAGACTAGCCGGCAGCTCTTTGTTGCAGCCTCAGAGCGTGGTACCGTGATCCCTTCAGGTTTTCTGCCATGTCTCCAGTCTCCATCCCGCATGCTTCTCGCTGCAGGATTCTCTGCTCTCGTGTGTTTGTGCTGCAGGTGGCAGAGGGCACAGAAGTCAGGGACAAAGAACGCACCTGTCTGGATCTGTGCTGGCAGTGAGGAGCTGGTGGGACGTTTGTGGCTTCACGTTGTGGTCCTAGGAGCCCCAAAACCTTTGGCCTGCCCTTGGGTAGCAAGTGCTGGAGGGGCAAGGTCTGAAATCAAGAGGTGACGTGATGGCAGTGGGCATGTTAGGGATAATTTAGGACTCGGGGGAGTGAGCAGGAGACGTGACTTGGTGTTGGATGGTCTGAGAGGATCATGGTGCTGTGACGAGCGTGTCCCCGTCCCTGGCACAGGGCATGGCGAGGGACGAGGCCGGCGCGGTGCTGAGGGACAGGCTGCTCCCAGGTGACAGCAGGAGCGCGGTGACGCTCCTGAGACGCTCTGTGATGCTCGGTGTCATTTCCAGCTTGTAATCTTTCTATATTTTCGGTGACTCCTGTGTCGGGACCACTTTGTATCTTCACTTTGCCAAGTTTCGCTGCTGCCCTGTACCCGTTTCGGAAACGTGTAGCGGCTTTACGGGTCCGCGCGAGCTGGCTGAACCCCCACACCCGTTACCGTGTGCCGCGGCTTTGATTTACCTCAATAAAAGCTCGTTTTTAGCCTGCGTGTCTCTCTCCCGGCTTCTGTGGCGCTGCTCCTCGGCGGAACGGAACGGCACGGCTCGGCATGGCGGGGCGGGCGGAGCCGTGCGGCGGGCGGACCGGGCCGGGCCGGGGAGCCATGGCGGGGCCGCTGCTGCAGGCCTGGGGGCTGGGGCTGGGCCGGGGGGCGGCCCTGAGGAGCCGTGCTGCCCTCCGGCCCCTCGGGCTGCTGGCTCCGCCGAGCCGGGAGGCGGCGGGGACGGGGCCCCGGGATGGCCCCGGGGAGGCGGCGTTGGAGGAGAACCCCTTCTACGGGAAGTATCGCCACAAGATCCAGGAGCTGCGCAGGTGGCTGGGGGCAGGGGGCGGCGGGTTTGGGGGGAGAAAAAGGAAGAATGGGGGTGCTGGGGGAGGATGGGGGTCTGGGGTCTGTGAGGAGAGGGAGGCTGCGGGTGGGAGACGCGAGGGAGGTCGTGGCCGGCGAAGGGTGCAGGGGGAGCCCGGCCTGAAGGGGCTCGGTGCACTAAGAGCCAGGTTAAGTTAGAGCCTGCCCTGCCATCCCCTTGTCACCTCTGTTTTGTGGGGCCACACGGTCTCTACATGCCTGGAGGCTGCTGTCTGTCTGCCTTGGGGCACCTTCGTGCCCTTAGTCTGGCGGTAGGGGTAGGCTGAAAGCCATTTAGTTTAGCCTCGTGCCCCGCTAACTAAACAAAATAACTTCAGGCCAAGTGCTGCCTTGAAATTCCCTTATGTCGTTGCCACCAAGTAGAGGAGAGAATCCTACCCCAACGTAATCAATTTGCTAAGGGACGATTTTGCTAACACAGCAGCAGAAGAAACTAAAACAGGTTAATTGTATGGTCAGTACCACAGGAAACGCTTTAAAAGGCCAAGTGGCGTTAATCACTTGGCACTATTAACGGTCTCTGCTCTGATTCAGAGCCAGTCCAGATGTATTTGAATCCCGTATGGAAAAAAGAAATGAAGTGAAAAAGCAGCCAGTGGGATACTCCAAGCAAGCCGAGTTTGTCAGATGTATGGAAGAAAAGGCAAGCCCGATTTTTCTTTGTAATTTGCACGCACTGGAGCTATAATTCTGTCATTTATGTAGTATCAGCATAAAGCTACAAACATACGGCATTCTTACTGGTATGGAGCCCCAGAATTTTACACTCGAGTGGCTAAAAACATAATTCTGTATTCCAGCATGTTATTGAGCTATTTTTCCATGCAGTAGACTCGGAGCTTGAGGGCTTTATTTAAGTGTTTAATTCGTACCAGATTAGTTTGGCCAGATGGAGTGACGTCAGCTTGCATTTATCATTCTGTAGTGAATTTAAAAGAAATAAAATTCAACAATATCAGATCCCAAATGAATAATAATTTCCTTTAACTAATCCTTTCTGACCTTGTAATTCATAATTCACATTAAGTTACTACTTAACCTTTCCTCATCAATAACTTACTATAGTAAAATGCACTGCAGCAATGTTTAAGTATCTTAAATTTGAGCTTATACGTGGAAGATTTTGTCAGCAGGCATGATATGCATGGCAGGAAAGGCAAATAAATGTTACTAAAGCGTCAGCTATAAAAATTAAAGAAGGATGTTTTTTTCTAGGCAGAAGGCTTGGGCACAAAGACATCAAAGGGAGGATTCACACGGGATAAGGTAATGGAAATGAACCAAAGCGTTAGAGGATGTGCTAGCAAATAAAGGATGGATGTTAATTTGTAGTGTTACCATCGGTACTTTGCCCAAGAGCTTTTTGACGTACAAGTAATGTTTCTTATGCTGCACTTCATAATAATACTTTCATTTACTGTTGGGATTATGTTCAAGTCTTAAACCTCTTTGCACTCTGGGTTTTTATTATCAAGTCCTTTCTCTCAGATATACTGGAAGTTCCTGCTAGTTAGAGAATCTGAAAGCTTGCAGTAATACATCGAAAGGGTTAAGCTGCCTCTGCAATGTTTAAATATATTTCCAGCATTCAGCCAGTAGAGGGACAAGAGGATGGTTTTATTCTCTTCAACATTCCTATATTTTAGCAATCTTTGTAAAGCTGCCAACAAAACATGTGTTTGAGATGGTCGAAGAGGAACAGCTTACAGCTCATCTTTCAGCTGCAGTAGAGACCTGCAGAACTGGAGCAAAGTGTGTTCTATGTCCTGACAGAATCTTTTATATTCTGCTTCAATGTATGAATCTACTTTTCAGTGTGTTACTACTTAACTATTTACTAGTTTCTATGGCAATTAAGAGAACTAAGATGCATTGTAAATTGAATTAAGTTCCTCTAGCTTGATTTTGTTCTCTGTAGTTGCATCCATCCATTCATTCTAGATTCTCACTTGAATCAGAGAACTGTTACCATGCCAGATTCCTTATGCTCTCTCTTGCAGACACTTGATTCGATTCTTAATGTGGAGATGGTGAAAGAAAAATCAGCAGAGGAAATAAAACAGGTGACGGATTTAAATAGACTGAACTTTGTTCCATATCTATGCTTAATAATAATTTATGTGGGAGAATGGAAATTTTACTTAAAATAAGACTGAAAAATAAAACATGGCTATGGCAGTATGTTTATAAGAAGCACATTCACATGCATGTCAAAAGTAGAAGGTATTTTTCTCTGTATAGGGAAATCCACCTAGAATGTACCCCCATGATAATAGTTTACATTTGCACTTGATCACTCAAAAACTCTCTGCTGTAACTTACTGGTGCCATTTAATGTGTAGCTGTTTAATTGGCATCAGCAAGATCCTGTCAGGTTTGAATACAGGTAGAGGGAAATCCTGGCAGTAGCTTGTACAGATTTTGCTGTGTCTGTTTTGCAGGAATTAAAACAAAGCTTTTGCAGTCTTCTATCTTCGTTTGTATTATCTGTCATTCAGGAGCCTTTGTACTCATACTAAAGATAGTTGGGGTTAGAAGGAGGTCGGTGTGTTTGTTTCAAGGACAACGTGAATCAAGTTATTCTCCCTAATATCTTTTTATTTTGTACTGCATTCCCTTTTGTCTGGTTATAAATAATTTCTGTTCCATAGTTCTGATGTTGCTTGAGTTGGGTCTGGTAGTTTTTTCCTAATCAAATTGTATGCCAAGAAACTTTAAGTAGGCATGCTCATTTATGGGCAGCAACACGTACAAAGGAGCCTTCTGGCAGGACTTAGAGCAAAAGCCTTGATGCTTTCCTGACAGCTTGAGAACATTATAGAAGCAATTGTGTTCTGCAGGGAATGACGTGGGACCAGTTGTAGCAGGGAGTGGATTCAGTAACTTATTTTCTTTTGAGTTTCCCCGTTTCATTGTTTAAACATTTTACTGATAATTCTCATTAGTCGTGTAGGACTAGTCAATTTATTAAGGACTTCATATGAGCTTTTATGTAGGTATTGCCATCCAGCTGTGTTGAAAGACTGTCTGCTGTTAAAAATGCTTTGCGTGTTCTTTGTTCAAAATAAAACCAAAGAACCTGCAGACGTTGTTGGCGTGATTGTTGTGAAGAATATAAGTGGTTCTTATAGCTAGTAGATCTTGAGCCACCTCTGAGTGCGCTGCTTTTTTCTGTCATCTAATTGAAATCTGTCATTTGGTACAAGTACTCTGCAATGTTAGAAGTGTGTTGCATTAGCAGGAAAGTCACTCAGGCTTAACTGAAAAATGATCCCTCAAAGTGCGTACAAAGATTTGTTCGCAAATGGAATTCTTCTTAAAGCATTTAACGTTACTGGTGGATGCTTGATTTTTAATGGTAGATTTCCTTTGTTTCCTACAGATTTGGAATCAGTACTTTTCTGCAAAAGATACAGTTTATGCTGTTATTCCTGTAAGTAGTTTCTCTGTAGTTACACTCTCTGCAGGTCAGCTTGCAAAGCTTTCCTTTCTGTTGTGGCTTAACCCAGCAGGCAGCTCAGCACCACACAGCCATTTGCTCGCACCCCCCTCCCAGTGGGATGGGGGAGAGAATCAGGGGGGGAAAAAAAGTAAAAGCTTATGGGTTGAGATAAAGACAGATTAATAGGACAGAAAGGGAAGCAAAATCGTAATAATACATACAAAGCAAGTAATGCACAATGCAATTGCTTACCACACAATGCCCTGCCAGTCCCTAAGCAGCAGTTGTCCCCTCCCCATTTTTACTGTTCCACATGACACATGCGGTATGGGACATCCCTCTGGCCAGCCTGGGCCAGCCCCTCACCGGCAGGGCGCTGTGAGAAGCTGGAAAGTCCTTGGCTCTGTGCAAGCACTGCTCTGCAACGACTGAAACATCGGTGCGGTATCAGCATTCTCATCCTAAATCCAAAACGCAGCACCCCACCAGCTCTATCCTAGCCAAAACCAGGACAATTTCTAATTGCGATTATGATCACAATCATTGAATGAAGGAATCATTGAAAGAAAATGGGAGTTCAAGAAAAAACTCTCTCTCCAGAATGAGGGATCTTAGTGCCTGGAATAAAGGCTTTTGATCCAAAAATGTTTAACCTTTTTTTTCCTCCCATCAGTTGGTCTCAAAGCTAGTGCTTCTTTCTGCGCACCCGCCCTGAATTTCCAGACATTTTTTATTTAGTATATCCAATATTTGTTGCAGGGGCCTAGTATCTGTATTTTCAGATTTTTTTTCTCAGAATTGCTCTTTTCTTTGCCCTCTTCCCTGCAGTACAGGCAGCTAACTTGTATGTTTAATGTGGCAGTGTGAGAGCACTTGTCTAACAAACTTGCACTTGGTTAATTCTTTGATTTAATTCCTTACATTTAAAATTATTGGCAGCACTCTTTCATTGAGGTTGCATGGTGCTTCCTGTGATAAGATCATATTTCTTATCCCTGATAAATTTACCAGATGTTAATTGTTGTTATTCTGCATGAAACCTTAGCCTGGATTGGGATTTCTTTTTATTCTTCTCTTCAGAATCTTTATGTGATCCTGATTTTTAGATCTGGCTTTTCACAACTGGGTTTTGAGTTAAGGTGGTGTGGGCCTTTCATTAGCAGGGCTGGCATTGTTTTTTGGTGTGCTGCTTTAGGGAAGCTTTGGAAGTTTTTTAAAGCTTTAATGCAAACCAGATTCTAGGCACACTGGGAGGTAGTTTGTGGTGTTATCGAGGGGGGGGGGAAAGCTGGCTCCAGCCAGAAGTTTTTTGTTGGCTGGAAGAAAAGCTTTGCATAATTCTCAAACGCTCAAAAGCATACATGAAGGAATTTTGTGTTGGTAAATGACATATGCTTTATTTCCTGAACACCACAGAGTAGGTATTAATGTATGGTGCTGTCAAGAAAAGAACAGGCAAAAGATGTAGGGGAACATGGAGAGGCCATGTGAATGAGATTGCCAGATTTCATCAGGGATGACTTAAATATGTTTGTGGTTTTCACATAAAACTATTCAGTAAGTATGTTATTTGAATAAATATCCCGCTGCATTTTAATACTGAAGAACAGATGACTGTGATGTAAAATCCATAATTTGCGGCCAGGGATGTGTCATCTCATGCAGCTGTTGATGCCAAATGATGCAGTAGAGCTATTACTGAAAGAGGTTTTAACGTAAGCCTAAAGTGTGGGCCCCCACCTCCAACGAGTAAAGCTTTGGATTCAAGGAGTTTCCTGCTGCCTCTTGCAGAAAGCATTGTTAAAATGGGGTACCCATGACATTTAGGTAGCTGAGAACTAATAGAATCTTCTGTGCCTTCATTGTTACCCGTTCCCACAGTGAGGCCTCCTGTAAGGAGAAGTTGTGCCCTGTAAAGGTTAATGAGACGATTCTGAATAACTGTGCGTCCACGTTTGTGTTGTGAAACATGAATTTCTTTCTCCTTCCCCAAAGGCAGAGAAGTTCGATTTGATATGGAAGAGAGCGCAGAAATGTCCATCGGTACGTACGGCCGAGATTCACGGTGCCTTGATGTATAGCTGTAATGCGTTTCTCCTGTCTGAAGCCTAATTCATAAACTTTTGACCCTCCTGCGTTCAGATGCATTGTATCAGCTCAATTAGTAAAATCCAAGTGTTGAAATATTTGTCTTAGTGTTCAGATAAAAGCAACAGCTATCCAGGTGTATCGAACAGGTTGATCAAGAGATCAGATATCTAGATATAAGAGGGGTAGAGCTCAGATAGGTGAGCACAGAATCTCCCAGGGAATGATTTAGCTACATCCCTCCAGTTTCCTTCAATTGATGTCTTGTGGTTAAGTCTCTTCCATGCAGCGAGGTGAAGAGCCAGACCTTTTAGGCCAGCTTCACTAATGTTCCTGTATATCTTTCACTGTTGCTTAAAGCATCCTTGTTTTAACCTGGAGGAACCGTTGTGAGCTATAGGCTATGTGTCACCATTGCATTACGTTGCATGTATGTGGAGAAAGTGAGTTCTCTTGTCTTACGGTTGAAGTGCATAAAATACTGAGGATCCCTAAGGCTGAGGTTCACAGTTTCTCATGGGGCTTGGGTGGATTTGTGGTAAACTTTAATTGGAAAACTGAATTTCAATTAGAAAATGTGTGAATGAGCATGCTGTTGCTTTAAAGAAGTTAAACTGCGAAAGACAAGAACAGCTAACAAGATAAAGAATACATTCCTGCTGGTTTGTTCCATGTGCTGCTGGATTAGTATTGTTTCCTGTTGAAAGTAGTGTGATTTTAGAGTAATCTGTGCACTGAAGCATGGACTCTGTGCAAATTGCACATTGCTAAGACAAATGAAATTCTTCACTGCTTTATACAATCAAAAGGTAGCTAGACGTCATGGTGTTGAGGAGTGCTTTTTTACATCTAAATGGGAAACTTCACCAGATTGATGACTTGATCCTGGGTATTCCATTTGCCAAGCTCAAATATGTCTGGCTTCCTAAGCTACTTGGAGCTTGGGAAGTTGTTTATGGTTTTAAGTGCATTTCTGTGCAGTCCATCGGCATTTAGTCAGGTGTTCTGCTTGTTTTTCTGCTCCCACATTGTCCTCCTTCCTGGTGCGGGAAGATGGCATGTGAGCAAGTCCTGTACAGGACTGAGAACTCTGAATGTTCCTCATCTTACATTTGGCCATTTCTGTTGTTAATTTATTTTAGAAGCGAGCTAACAGATCAGTCTGAATATTCTCTACAGTCCTTTCCTTAGTTTCATGTAACACTATAAAAATATGTCCCAACGTTGAGGATTTCCTAATGAGATAATACCAATAAGGTAATTCCTGCTCTGAAGATTAATGACCTCTGCTCATCCACAAAGCAGCAGTGCAGGCTGTTCTGTGTTGGTCTGATGTGAAGTGTGAGCCTTGGGGCTGTGGTTATCAGACTGGAGTCACTCTCCCGGGTCATGAAATCTGGTTCCTGCTGTCCTATCATTCTTAGTAAAGCAGAGAGACCCTTTTTTCTGGTGCCTTCCTCACTAAGGAGTTTATGCTGAAGGCCAGTATGACATGGGTATTCGTGCTCATTATTTTATGAAAAGGAGAATTATTTATCACTTCTCTGCAGTTTCTGTACGCTTTGCCAAGAAAAGAAGGCTACGAGTTCTTTGTGGGGCAGTGGTCAGGAACGGAATTGCACTTTACTTCTCTAATAAATGTTCAGGTAAGTAGTTATCATAAAAAAGTTGAAAATGGATTAGGATCCAAAAATATATAATGTCAGAATATTACAATATATAATTGCTAAATAATTTAATGAACAGATTTTCTAGCTTAACTTGAAAATAATTCTCAGTGAAAAACTGCCCTGAATTATGGGCATTCAGTAAGTTTATGAGTACTAAATGTCTCTTTGAAGAAGAATAAGGTAGAATTCAAGCAGTCTCAAAATAGAAAAGCCAAATGTTTTAGAGCTGTTTGCACAGACTACTTAGAATACCAGTAGATGCTGTGAAATGAAATCTCTTTTCTAGAAGTTGCAGGTTATTTTAGATGTAAAATGGATTCTAGTTAAGAACTCCAACCTGACCCTGCAAATCACTTGTTTTCTGTAAATACCAGGAATAACAAACTATTAATTAGAACTGACCCTTAAGCCCTGAAAAATAATTGTCTCCATAGCAGTTAATACTGAAAAGTTTTATAATTAAGCCTCAAAACCTGCAATAAAGCTGAAGTTCTGTATGGGATACCAACAGATTTCTTTACTTCCTTCAGACCCAAGGTGAATCTGCTCCGAGCCAGCTGGTCTTGTACCATTATCCTGAGCTGCAGAAGGAAAAAGGAATAGTACTAATGACAGCAGAAATGGACTCCAAGTTCTTGGTGAGAGAAATCTAATCATTGGCTTCCTTCATTTTATGCTGCCGTTCCTGTTATAGTTTTGAATTAAAAACTAAGTCTTGAGAAGAAGCTTTCCCAAACAGTGATCATGTTAGATTTCTTTAATTTGATCTATTTAGTAATCTAGGGAAAGCTAGAAGGAAATCAGCAGTCGGACTGTCTGGTGTTTGCAGCTCGTACATACTTTTTTTTCTTATTCTTTGTATTATAGTTTATTGTTGTAAAGCATAAGCAAAATTTAGAAATGCTTCTGGTCTTCTTGCTAATGGAAGCAAATTTAAATGAAAGTGGTTGCTACCTGCCAACTAGTTGAAACAATGTTTTGAAACTTCATACTGACGGGCAAAGCAAGAGACATCCAGAGCTTTGTGTTAAGTTTCTGTGTGTCTTTGCTCTTTTCCCAGCGTGTGGGTGTACTGTTATTTGCATATCTGTAATATTATAGTGCTAGGACTAATGGCACTAGGGATTATACCGGTGGAACAAGATGATAATTAAAACATCCCACCTCTAATTGATCCGCTTACACCACTTCCGAAACTATGTGGTAATGCATTTGCCCTGTTGTATCTCTGAGTAGACAATCAAATTTTGCAACACGAGTCAACCATAGGAGGAGAAAGATGTGACTTTGGTAAATCTCCAGTGCCTTAGAGTGGGTAGGAGTCATGACAGATAGGGTGTATCTTTGACCTCTGAGGTGTATGCTCAGCAGGAGAATAGTTTGTAGGCACGGTGCTCAGGTGCCTGAGTAGTTCAGGAACAAGAGGGAGACGGTTTTGTGAAGAGATCTGCAAAACGAGGTTGACTTTCAGCCCCTTTTCAGTCTTTTTCAACGGGAAACAACAAAACCCAATGTTAACAAATCCTTTATTTACACTTGCAGGTGGTCCACGAAGCCCAGTGCTTGGCGAATCAGGTGCAGCTTTTCTATGCGACGGATCGTTCTGAGACCTATGAATTAGTGGAGACCTTCAACCACAGATCTAACGAATTTAAATACATGTCAGTTATAGCAGAGCTTGAGCAAAGCGGACTTGGGAAAGCACTGAGACCTAGTCAGGTTTCTGACAAGTCATAGAGACTGCATGTGAAGCAAACCAGGAGCAGTCAAAGGGTTTCTTAGCTGGTTCCTGTCTCTTCCATTCCGGGGAGTTGGACTGGCTACAGGAGGGGTCTGGAGACATCGTGGGAGTGTGATTGTCAAGCCCGCCTGGCACCGATACTAGCTGAGGACGTGGGTCACTTGAGCAGCGGTAACGAGTTGCCCAACCGGAGCACTGCACTTCAGTGTAACGTTGTCAGAAGGAGCTGTTTTCCCTTCCTGTAACTTAGCTGCTGCACGCTGTGTTTTTGAGATCTGAAATAAAATGTCAGAACGGGAGCTGTATCGTGGAGTGTATTGACATCACCAGAGAGATAACAATCTGTGTTTCTTCTCAGTAAAGGCATTTTAAATGCCCTCTGCCATTATAATTGCATGGTCTAGTGCTTTTTAATTTGTGTGGAATTTATACAGACTTGTCTGTCAAGAAAAGAGAATGGGTCTGATGGTCTAAAACAGATTCCTCTTTGTTACCTTGTGTGTGAGGTTCCGCATACAGATGTATAATGCGGCCTGCGTGTTTTTTCAGGACTAAAGAACAGAATGACTTAGATTTGTTCTGGGAATGTTGTGCTTCTTAATTGATATATCCATTTCATCCTGTTGCTGGGTTTCTATCTTAGAGTTGTTTTTCTTGAGGAATAGGGTATTATAAACATGGTTTTATTTTTGTATATTTTTGAGTAGCATAGAGGAATTGTGTGCTTTATAGCATGTTTTTTCCTCAGACTGGCATCTACTCAGCCAGCTCTACAAATAGTATTTAAAGGGACAAAAATAGCTCCTGTTTCTGTATCAGGAACAGCACTACCTATAATAAAAGCAAGATGAAATGGTATAATAACAGAGCTAGAGCCACCGACCAGTTCTTCACTTGCTAAATGACAACTCATGAAAAAAATGCATTAGTGTGAGTATGCACAGCCACTTTGACATGTTCGTAGCAGTGTTTGTAGGAACCTGGCTTTACAGACTGCAGCGGGGTGGTTTTTTTTTTAACCTGCTTTCAGCAGAAGAACCCCAAAGAATTTGTGCTTTGAGCTCCTCTTGTTTTCCTTCCCAGCAGAGGCAGACAGGCCTCTGGGGGCAAGGGCAGGCTGTGCAGGGATCATCAACGTGCCACCACTGCATGAGTAGGTAAATAAACAGAAGACAACCAGGAGCAATGCTGAAATACGTTCCCTATCCACATCACATCACTGACACAAACTTGGCGTTAGCACTAGTTATCCGTCATGTCCAGACCACATTACACCTTTCCACCAGCCTGTTGAAGCTGGTAAGCATTTCCTTCTTTGCCTAAGAAACAGGGACAAGGAGAAGCAACTTGTCTGTCAGAAAAAGACCAATCTTGGGGGCAGGCCTGGTAATAGTTTTATTTTTATGCTATCCTTAACCATGACCTGATACAGGTTTGCTTAATTACAAAGTGCCTTTACACAATCTGTTTGCTAGTGTAATTGCAGGACCCTGTTGCTGTAATACTCCCACACCGTATTTTCTGAGCCCCTTCCTTGGGCATGAACAATGTTCAGCTAAGCACTTAAGGCAGATAATAAGGTTTTACTGATGAGATCTGTTTAACAGTCATTTTTGTGTGTTAGGTATGAACTCTTGTCTGTTAAAAGATGTTTCTAGGAGAGGTCCATCGTCTGGGGCTGTGCTGCAAGGAGATGGTTTTGTTCTCTGGTATTGCCTTTGTTTCTGATTGGGTTGGGTCTGAGAAAGTGTGTACAACAGGGCAGTAATCAGGGGAGGTGTGGATAGGGCTGTTAGAAGCTGAACAGCCCATCACCTTTATTAAAGAGCCTTTCTACTTCTATTTTACAGCATTCGTGCTCCATTTATAATTTTCCCTTAGCTGAAATAAGGGCAGTTTTGATTCATTATTCACTTCTTGCTTTGAAGAAGTCAAAGTTGCTGTATTTATTTTTAATATAGCTATAATACAACATCCCTGGATGAGTAATTGCTAACAGGAGTGAAATTCAAGGCCTTCAGATCTACACCTGAGCCTCTTTCTGAGCTTAGAAGACCAAAGTCTCCAGTATAAGGCTGGAGTCACTACCTGTAATTTGTTTTTTTTTTTTTTTTTTTCAAGCCATGGGATGATTAGTCACAAGCTAATACCTTCTCCAGGGGTTTAAGACAGACAAAAATGGTACAATATAGAGGAGGAAACATTTCATGCATTGCATGCACTGGATGTATTTTTGAGTAAGACCCTACCTGAAAAGGCAAAGTTGATCATACCATTTGCACCCATTTTGCGAAGAGAGTGGGGCGAGTGTGTTTTCTGGCCCTAGAAGAGGCGGAATTAACTGATGGAGAGAGCAAGTGCTTTTCTTCAGGTATTTTCGTGTGCCTTGGAGTGTACCTCATTATCTGTTTCTGCGTTGTGTCTATCCAAACTAGAAGAGCCAAGAGCTCACTAGGTTTGTGTGTGCATGTGTGTACAGTGGTTGGAAGACTGCCGAAGGCTTACAGGGCTGAGAGTTGCACGACCTGGGAGATATTCCCAGCTCTTCCACTGATGCAGCCTTGGCAGGGGCTGGCCACAGGCATAGACCCCCTGCCCCTCTGCAGCTCGGTGCATGGCAGCTACTACTGGTCTAAGCCACTAAAACTCACGTAGGGTTTGTCGGACACTTGTTCTTAGGGTGTGTGATGAGCCTAAGAGCTGCTGGAATAAATCTTTTGGTCGTAGTTTGGGTAACCGTGAGACACTGTGCTGTACAGCCGCTAGAGGGAAGATGTCCCTTCCCTCTGAGCTACCAGCGCACAGGTTACAAAGCTTGTCTGCTCAACTTTGTTAACTCGGGGTGGGTTTTGTGCTAGAAAGACACAGATGCCAAGGCCGCTCCTGTGCGGGCAAGCAGCGAGAGAATGCAGTGGGATGTGTTGAGTCACACCAAAGGATCCCCTACCCCTGGGAAGGATGCAAGACCCCAGTAACTCCAGCACCAGTTTTCTGAGTCGTTTTGCTGATTTCCAGCCACCTGTGGGCCAGGGTCTTCCTGAGCTGGGTGCCTCTCTCTCTTCAGTAGCCCTCAGGTGGGCGTGTTTGTGGAGGAGAAACCCAAACCTCCTCGGGGCCCTGTGTAGACCAGCCCCTGCAGCAGGGAGACTGCGGCTGAGCCGGGTGCCGCACGAACCGTGACCTCTCCTTGGTGCCACCTGCATTCGGGGTGTGACAGCAGTTCCTCTTTGGAGCAGTGGAGCTGGTTTTGTAGCCAGAGGCTCTTAGCTATCAGTATCTCGAGACCAGGGCTTGCCCCCACCCCTGTCACCCCAGGGAGATGTGCCCCACATCACCGGGAAAGCCGGAGGCCGTCCCGCTCCCCAGGGACGCACCCTGCCACCTCGAAGGCGGCTGTCGAGGAAGTGCAGACTGAACAACGTTCCTACCCTTGTTTAAAATGCTGAGCCCAGGGCTTTTTCATCTGTGTCTGTTTCTTCCTGTGCTTGGCAAACGAAGATTAGAGCCCCGGAGAAGAGCGAGGCTGCGGGCCCTTCGCAGGAAGTCCCTGCGCGCTATCTCTGAGTGTCTGAAGGACTCCGCCGGGGCAGCTTGCTCTTCCTGGCGCTGCACAGCCCACGCAAACTTCTCTGGAGAAGTCCTCTGCCTCTGGAAAGAGACAGAGCAACCCCTTATCCCTTTTGCGATCGCTGGGGCGCGTTGTGCCTTGAACCATGTGAATCCCCGCGGTGGTGTTGGGCCTCTTTCCGTGACCGCCTGCGAGGTCTGGCAGAGCCATCCAGAGCTCCGGGCCCGCTTCCTTCCCCGCTTCCTTCCCCTCCCCGATAACCTCAGCCATGCACCTGCCTTCAGGAGCTGGACCAGAACAGCCTCTTCCTTCCTCCGGGGCGGACAAATGCCCTCCTCGCAGCGACACGGCCCCCTCCTGCCCCAAGCCCGCAGCTGGGACCGTGCGTGGCTCCGCTGCCTCCCTGCTCTGGGGGGCTTCCGAAACCCGCGGGCTGGCTGCTTTCACCATGGGTTCCCTCCGAGGTCTTTGCTATCCATCCAAGCCCCTCAGCTTTAGATTTGAGCACGCTTGCTAGCATTTTATTTGAAAGGTTCCTCCTGGCTGGGCACCAGCTGCTGGGAGCTGTATCTGCCCCAGCCTCCCGGTCACGAGGTCCCAGGGTGTTTTGGGGTTTCCTGCATCATTTGGGGACAAGCACGGACTCAGTGCCTGCTGGTTCCCTGGGGAGGAGGAGAGCAGCGTGGCACAAACCCTGCCAGGACTCCTGCTGCAGCGGGGGACAGAGAGCATGTGGTGCCGGGGATGTGTCCCCAAGTGCCGGTGGCTCTGCTGGGCAGGAGGGTTTGTCCCTGCCAGCTCACCCCACCCCACCGGGGGAAAATGCACCTCATGGCACTCAGCAAAAGGAAAAAAATACAAGATTTTGCCATTGCATGAGCTCGGTAAAGCAAGAGGCAGGGCTGGTTCACCAGCTACCAGGAGGAGCCTGCCCAGCTGATTTTGATGGTGTCACTTTAACCCCAAACCACTGGCCCTGACCACGAGAGCACTGGCCCTGCCTCCATGAAGCATCCCACGGGTACTGGAGAGGGCACAAATGCAGAGCAGAGCTTTTGGGGTTGTGGCTGTTGTATTGGATGAGCTGACAATCGCAAGCAAGCCGGACAGATGGATCTGACAGCTCTCTTGTTTTGGGTTTAATCATTGGGGGTTATATTTTCCCCTTTGCAAGGCTGTGGTGCCCCATAGTTCTCTCCAACCCCGGCTCTAAGTGTGCAGGTCGTCTCACCTCCTGATTTTACCTTTTCTGCACAAACACGCTGCAGCTGCAACACCTCAGCGGCCTCGCTTTGCAATGGGTGCCAGCTCCGTGGACCCAGCTGGGGCCAGATCCCAAGCACAGGTGGGTCCTGCATGTCCTCGGTGTGTCCCCACCCCATCACCTGGCCACAGTGCGCCCTTCAGCCACGTCCCTGCTGGCTGATCAGGGACACGTGCCATCACCCGGTAGGTGACTTTATTTTTAAGGACTGTCTCTGAACCTCGTGGCTCCAGGGCAAACCCTGGCATCACCCACAGCTGCGAAGCCACGGGGAAGGAGGCTGGATCCCACAGAGATGCATCCTGCCACGTGCACGCTCTGCATGGGATCAGAAGGTAAATCCCCAGGAGCAGCGGGCAAAGCCCCCATCCTAAACCCTCCCCCTTCATGAAAACATCCACAGCGCCAGGATCCTCCCATCTTATGTCAGCAGCAGCAGCAGGAGCATCCCAGAGCGGGGAGAAACCCTATTAGTGCCATTTCCCCCCCCCCAAAAAAAAAGTAAAGAAAAAAAAAACAGCAAACAAACAAACAAAAAAACCAATTGCTGTACTACATTGAAAATGTAATTGAAAATACAATTTGAGAGCACCTGCAAAACCTGCATCTCAGCGGGGACCCAGCGCTGCTCCCCGGGGAGGGCGAGGGGAGCCGGGACGGGGAGCTGGGACACCAGCACCGCTCAGCTGCCTCCTGCCCCGCTCAAACACCCGCCGGCTTCACGCAGGACGTGTGCTGGGTGTTTTATATGCCCGTCCAGGCAGCCGGAGCCGAAGCCAGCCGTGCTCCTCCCGCAGCCCTGGCCGTGCCAAGCCGTCCCACGCTGCTCCCGCGGTGCCCACCGCGCTGGCTCGAGCGGCACTGAAACATCTCAAGGCGCTTCATAACTTGCCCCATCTCTTAAACCAACAAAAGTAAGTCTCGTCTGAAGCCAAAGGCTTTTTTTTTGCCTTTTGTTTCTGCTTCTTCTTTCGTTTCTCTTTCTTTTTATTTTCTTTTTATTTTTTTTTCTTGGGAGGCGCCCCGCTCGTCCCGGCGCTTTCCCCTTTGGTGGATTTTGGGGGTGCAAAGCAGGGAGGGATGTGCCCGTGCGTGTGTGTGTGCACACGTGCGTGGATGTGTGTGCACGCGTGTGCGCTGCTCGGCGTGCCGGGGGGGGCCGCGGGGCCCGGGGACAGCTGCGGCTCGGCAGGGTCAGGATGTGACATCAGCGGCGGCACAAAAACCCTCGGCACCGCTTTCTGACACGAAAGCTCGGCCAACGTCGGCGTGCTGCCGCTCCTCCCGCCGTGGGGCATCCCGGCGGGCGCTGGGCTTTTGTTTTGAAACAGTTAATTTATTTATTTTTTATTTATTTTTTAATTTTTTTTTTCCCTAGTAAGGGCAGCAAGCGCAGCGGGCTCGTGTGCTGGCGGCTGGGCGTGCCGGGGATGAGGTGAGTGCTGGGCTGGGGAAAGGAGCAGCACCAACGTCCCGCTGCTGTGGCCCCCCACATCCCCGAGGATGCTCCTGGGGTGCTTCCAAGGCAGGTTGGGCAAACGCTGGGGAGAAACGAGCCCCCCCTCCGCCCGGCTGGGACACGGGAGCCTGCGGAGACTCTTCCCCACGCTGCCGGTGTCTCAGCTGGGCTGTGAGTGTGTGAATACCGAGGGATCCTGTGCCTGGGGTGCGGGAGGGTGCGGGGCTGGGGAGCCGTGCAGGAGCCTGGAGGTGTGCGGGGCACGGGGGGAGCCCCCGGTGCGGGTGGTCACCCCGCAGCCCGGTGGGGACGGTCCTGGAGGTGGCTTTGTCCGTGTCCGAGGGAGGGCAGGGGCAGCTGGGGCAGAGCGAGCAGTGAGGATGCGCTTCCAGCCGCTGGCTTGTGTCCCACGGGAGTTCCTGGCGTTTGGGATTGTGGCTCTGATGGTGGGGGGGTTGCCCCTGGGTGCTGCAGGGAGCCTATCTGCAGGGCTCCGAGCAAGTCACTGGTGCCCACAGAGAGACCCAGCCCCAGGAACGAGGTACCCCCAGACAGCATCACCCCAAAACAAGCTGGATGTGCCACCTGCAGCACAGAGAGATGGGGCTTTGGTTTTCTGGGGTCGGGGACACAGAGGGAACAGCGAGGCTGGTCTGGGGGCGAGCAGAGGTGTGAGTGGCTCTGTTCCTGGAAACCACATTGGTTTTCACGAGGTGGGGATTTCCGAGAGTCAGCAGAGCTGACGGAAGTACCAGCACAGAGAGCAGAGCCCTGCTGCCTTTGGGAGTTGGTCCCTTCGAAAACGGGTGCTAGGGACTGCCCCAAATGATGCTCGTGCCTCTCACAGGGCTCAGCAGCACCAGGAGCTGTGCCCGGTGTTTGGGGCCGGTGGGACACTGCCTCCAGCCCCTGGCTCTCCACAGCCCTGTCTGGCGTGCTGGCCCTCGATCCCCTTCCCGGCATCTTGTCTTGGCTCGTTTCCTGGAATTTTCCAGCGTTTGGGTTATATTTGGGATCAGCAGCCAATAACCCCCGTTTCTCACGGACGGCCCAGCTGGGGCTTGGCTCCAGCAGGAAGCCCAGGGAGAGGGAGCGGGGCCAGAGGCCTGAGGCCGTGCCCCCAGCACCTTCCTCCAGCACTCCCCCTCCTTTAAAACCAGGCGTGGCCATGGGGAAAGCTGCAGAACCTCCTTGGGGAGCACCGCCTGCCCTTGGCCCCTAGCTGGATGGGGTCTGAGCTGCCTGCAGGGAGAGGGATGCTCGGGGGGAGCCAGCTTGGCCTTTGGGGCCTTTCTGGTGCACCTCCAAGTTCACCACAAAGAAACCCCAGCTGCAGGTGCTCCAGGACAGGTTGAGCTTTGCAACAGGGCTTCTGCGGTGCTCACAGCGAGCTTTGGGGTCAGGATCCAGACAGTAACACAGCCTTGAGCAGCGAAAAGCCAGCGGAGCCCTTTTGCCAGCAGGCAGCTGGTCACACCGGCTGTCTGGAGGCCATCTGGGGGCTCGGGCTGGTGTCTGGGCCAAGGCCAGCCCCGGCACGCGGGGAAGTGGCAGGAGGGGAATTTTTGTGCTGTTGGGAAGGGGAGAAGGGAATCCCCGTCGGCAGGGGAGGAGAAGCCAGCACCGGAGCGGCCTAACGCCAAAATCCACCGGGGGAAGCAGAGGGGGGACGTGGAGCCGGCAGGTTTTATGGGAGCCCCGCTACGTGGGGCTCGGTCGGCTCAGGGCCTCTTGGAGGCTGCTGCCGAGCGGCCCTGCGGTTTCGGATGCCTGTGTGCGTGTGTAAGCGTCTCGGGCCGCATCCAGGGCTGGCGCAGGCACCAGGCCCGCTGCCAGCTGGAGGTGCCGCTGTCGGCGCCTTCCTCCTCCTTGTTATTACCGACCCAGGTCAGAAATAAGCATTACTGCGTCCCAGGGGCACTCGCAAAGAGCTTTCCCCCTCCCCGAAGCCAAGCCTTTGACTTTACAGCCCTAAATGTAACGGGAGGGAAGGGAAATGAGTTTTGAAAGTGGGGAAACTGAGGCAGGGAGCACGGCACCGTCCCCACCAGAGCCCAGTCCTCGTCTGTCAGCACAGAGAGCGGCGCTGCCCCGACTGCTCCCCCCCGGGGGTTTTGGGATTTGAGCTGGTTTGGGGTCAGAGATGCCGGCCTGCACTGGTGGCCTTGCTCGGAGCACGGGATTGTTTGCGGTGGGCAGAGGAAGCTCCCCTCCCTTCTGTTTTGCTTTTTTTTTCCCCCTTTTGTTTTGCCAGTTTCTAAACAGACCGTTCAGTGTTGTTCTTAATTTAAAACAAAGCCTTTGTCTGGCAGTGCTCTTCTGTGGTTTTCAAGTGATTTAAAGAAAAAAAAAAAAAAGAAAAAAAGTATCCTCCCCAAATCCGAAACTAAGGGCTGATCCTGACCCTGAACTTGCTTCCCCCCCATCCAGTTCATTTCCTTTCTCCTCTGGCCCTGCCAGCCCTCTAGGAAACCAGGTTTTTGCACGTCCCAGCCTGCTGCAGCCCCACGGCCCTGCCGCACCCCTGCAGCTTAACCCTGCACCGACTTGGCTCTCGCTAAACCCCACGGGTTTCTCTCCTGCCGCCGGTAAAATCAGGGGCACGACTGAAACCAGCAGCCTTTGGAGCAGCGGAAGGGTTTCGCTGGGTGTAAAACCAGCCCCTGCAAAAAACGAGGCCATTTCGGGCAGGCAGATGGGGCGAGCACCGAGGGTGCTGCAGCGCCACGGCGGGCACGCAGCGGCGGGGACATGGGGGGCACGGGTCCACCACCGAAACCCCGAGCGGCTTGCTCTGGAGGATTTGCAGACGCTTCAGGACGGGACATGCGGGTGCCGGCACCGCCCTGCTGTGGGAATCGCAGGGCGGCCAAGCGGGGACGCAGCCATGCCCGGGGTGCCCGGGGGGAAGCTTTGATTTTGCGCGTGGGAACTGTGGGCTGCCCGGCACCACTCCAGGCCCCCTGGGCACCGGCGGCAGCAGGACGCGCACCGTCATGTTGCGGGGAGCCGCTGCCTCGGCCTGCCGGGGCACGGCTTTAGGATCTCCCCAAGCGGGCATCCCGTTCGCGCTGCCTCGCGCTCCGCTGCTCCAGGTTGAAGGCAGGGACTGGGAAAACCTGGTTCTGCAAGCACCGCTGACGACATGAGTCCGTGGCCACTTCCAACAAACTGCTTGTTTCCCCAGTGTCCCCACTGAAGGGCTGTACTGGGTGTTTAAAGCCCCGGCCCTGGCCTCCCCGCAGCTCCCTCCCTGTGCCTCTCGTGTCTTTTCCTGCCCGCCGAGCAGTGGAAGCCTTGGAGCGAGGTTGGGAAAGAAGCCGGCTCTTGGCCCGCCGCCTCTCCCTGCTCCTTTCAGTCGTAAATCCCAGGATGTGCTGTTGGCTTTGCGTTAAATCGGATTTCTGGAGAACGCTTTTCTCCGTGATTCTGGTAAGGATTCACGAGGCCTTTTAATGACTCGGTAATTCAGTAGCGATGCTGGCAAGGATCCTGAGCAAACCCGCCCGCGATACCCAGCTGTGCCCAGCTGCCTGCGAGGTCAGGAAGGGGGCTGCTCCCAGCGCTTGGGCAGCGGCACGTAGTGCTCCCTCATTGCTGCCCATCTCCAACAGATGCACAGCAGGAGAACCCCCAGCAGGTGCTGAGCAGGGTTCTTGCCCTGTTTTTATTTATTTATTTATTTATTTATTTATTTATTTATTTATTTATTTATTTATTTTTATTGGGCATGGGGCCTGTGTGGGGGAAAAATCACCTGCAGACACCCTGATGTTAAGCCGTTGCATGATGGCGTGGGGCAAAAATCATCTAAAAACACAAGTTTCAGGACTGGGTACGGCGTGGCTTGGTATGCCAGCGTGCCGCAAGCTCTGTGATGGTGGCAGAGCATCGCTGCATGTGTGGGAAAGGCTGCAGCTCGTCCCCACCAGCCGCTGCAGCACCGGTGGCACCCACAGCAGGGCTTTCCCCTTGCAGCCGTGTGGCTGCGGTGTAGAAAGCCCCGCAGGGCAGATCCTGCACGCAGGGATGTCCCCAGGGTGGGGTCTGGGTGGAGCACAGGGCGTCCCTTGCAAGACAGATGGCTGATCTCTGCTGGGTTAAATAGGATTTGCCTGCGGCTCGGGACTGAGTTTACAAAACATTGAGTTTATACAGCAAGCTTTTGGCTAAAAGATGTCTTTTTAATGCTGAATGTGCATCCAAGCCTTGCTTGGACACCATTCCCTCCTGCTCGTGACTTTGGGTAAGTCACTTCCCCTTTCCGTGAACATATTAATATTTTTAACTCTTTCTCCACCTCCTCCTCTCTGGGGGAGGCCGTCTGGGGATTTTTTCCTCCCCAAGCCCCAGCAAACCATTTAGCATGCTGGAGCCTCCTGTTAACAGCCCCGGCGAGGAGCGCAGGGAACTCCAGGCAGACCCACGAGTGCTTTTCAGCCCGTCCAGGACACTCCGGAGCAGACGGGATTTCCAGCGGAGCTTCAGGAAGGAAAAAAGGGAAACGCTGCAAACCTGCTCCGTGCTGGCAACCCCAGGCCGGCAGGAAGGGATGAGCTCAGAGTGGTGACTTCCAGACCTCGTCCCCTGTCCCCGGGGTGCTGCGAGGCTGGAGAAGCGTGGGGAGCTGTGGGAGCACCAGCTCCCGCGCGCATTGTGCGCCGGGACGGCCGCATCCTGGCACCGGCGCGCTCGGCTGCCGTTTGTTTCCCTTCTTCGGATGCGGGTTTTGTTCTTCCGAACAAACACACGGGGCTGAACAACAACAAAAATCCCCCCTCTTCCCGTTGAGCCGGGCGCTGGGGCTGTGTGAACCAGCAGCCAGCTGCAGTCGCAGCGTTGTCCACAGGGAGCTATTTTTGTGAGCTGAGAAATCCCTGGGAAAGAGGCACGTCTCCTTTGCCAGGAGGGGATAAAAGATGCCAGGTTGGGGCTGCTGGGGCCGGTGAACCCCGCTGATATCACACTTTTTGTATGATTGCAATATTTACAGATAAAGGCCCGGAGATAAGAGGCTGGCTGGCTCCTCACTGCTGCTGTTGTGGGGCCAGCAGCATCCTGGTGCTAGCTCGTCCCTGCGAGGTGCACACACACAGCTCTGTGCATGACAAAAATCTGTGTCCTTCTCCTCCCAGAAACCTCCATCCCTGAAGATCCGTGGCTTTGACTCGGCAGCCCTCACCCTGGCCGGCCCAGCCCATGATGGCACTGTGTCTCAAGCAAGTCTTCAACAAAGACAAAACGTTTCGCCCCCGCAAGAAGTTTGAGCCCGGCACCCAGCGCTTCGAGCTCTACAAGAAAGCCCAGGCCTCCCTCAAGTCCGGGCTGGACCTGAAGACGGTGGTGCAGCTGCCTCCCGGCGAGAGCATCAACGACTGGATCGCCGTGCACGTGGTGGACTTCTTCAACCGCATCAACCTCATCTACGGCACCATGTCGGAGTACTGCACGGAGAGGAGCTGCCCCATCATGTCGGGCGGGCTCAAGTACGAGTACAGGTGGCAGGACGATAGCAAATACAAGAAGCCGACCAAGCTGTCGGCCCCGCAGTACATGTGTATGCTGATGGACTGGATCGAGATGCTCATCAACAATGAGGACATCTTCCCCACCAGGATAGGTGAGTGTGCCGTGGTTCTTCACAGAAGGGCTCTGCTTGTAACCCATGCGGGTTCCCGAACCATCACCGCAAACCTCCAGGTGCTGCTGAACTTTGCGATCCCAAGAGCTTGGGGTTCCTCGTTCTGTTCACAGGGGTTGTGGAAAAAATATTCTCTTCTTCTGTGCTTTTATGTTTTTCCATCTATTCTGCAGTTCTGAGAAATGAGGGCTGGTAGGTTGTCTGCTCCCTCACCCGTCCTCAAGGAGCTGAGCAGCGAGGCTGCTTGGAGCTGGTCAGCCCCTCCCTGCACCACCTTGTCCGTTTTGTCTTGATGGACCAGCTCCAGTTCTTTCTGGTTTTCTAAGCAGGTTCACGCTCCCAAGGTCTGGCCTTTGTCCTGCCTTGCTGCGTCACTTCTCAGCTCCTTTCCACCTCTGCTAATTCATCCCAGCCTTGACGATACATCTCATCATCTGCCTTCCCAGCTGCCAAACCCCTGCATACGATGCATCCCTGCAAAAAGTTTGGCCTTAAGAGCTTGCAGCAGCTGCCAAAGGCAAAAGTAGCATGCGAAATAACCCCTCTGCTGCTGACCTGCTGTGTTTGGCGGCTGATACTGGCCCTGCTGCTGAGCTGCTTTCTCGTTGTTTGGGGAGATGTGCAGGGGCTGGAGCTGGTGTGCTGGCCGCTGGGTGCTGGTGAAGCACAGCTACCACCTCTCCCCTTCATTAAGGGGCTGCTCTGGTTGTTTCCTGCCATTTTCAAGGAGCAGAAAGGGCCTATAAATAAACTCTTGCTCTGTCAGTGTTCAAGAGGCACTTGGATAATGTCTTTAATAACATGCTTCAGCTTTTGGTTAGCCCTGAAGTGGTCAGGCAGTTGGACGCGATGATCTTTGTAGGTCTCTTCCCACTGAACTTTTCTGCTCTGCTCTGTCCCACGGGATCTATTCTTTCACTGGGTCATTTGCACTGGATCTGGCTGCCAGAGTCTCAGTTGCTGCCCAGGAGAGGTTGCTTTCCAGAAAAAATTGAAAGGAAGCCTTAGGAATCCTAGGGGGAATTGCAGGGCTTTGCAAGTCTGTTTCCCCAAACAGCACAGCCAACGGAGCTGGATGAAACCACTGCAGTTGGGCTTAGGACTTTTATTGATATGCTGAAAAAGCCCTGGAAATATTGAAGAAAATGGCCCGTGTGGGATTTCTGGCTGCCACTAATTCTCACAGCCCCGTTTGGCTGTACTGGAGCATCTAGGCACGTGCTGCTGCTTTTCTGGGGAAAGCCTCTGCCCCTCTGGGCTATGAGGCTTGGAGGGGTGACAGCGCTGTGCAAGCAGGAGAGAGGCAGCATGCGGAGGCTTGGCCTGCCAAAATCTTAATTTCAGCCTTGTGGGATGGGGCGCCCGGTCTGACCCAGCTGCACGGGCTCTGCCTGCAGTTAGGGTGATACAACTGCCCTTTGGGGGTCTCCTTCTCCCTCTCCATCACCTGAAGCCCGGATGAGCACGGCGTGCTGGGGTGGCGCTGGGGCCCTGTGCCAGAGGACAGGCGCCTGACCTCAGCTGAACTCCCGCTTTATGGTGGCATGCAGCGGGGAGGGACATGGGGCTTGGGGACACTACCCCAAGCACACGGCAGCTTTCCATCCGGGTCCACCCATGCCATCTGTAAGGCAGCTGTCCCAGGACAAGGATTTCCCAGCTATGGCCACCAGACTGCAGACAAAGCAGACTTTTTTTTTTTTGAAAGAGCAAGTGTTACCCAAACTTGCTAACGATGCCTGTGGCTAACCTCAGCACCCCTGCCCAACAAAAGCTACAAAACCCGAAGCAGCGCGTGATTCAGCGGGGCTGGATCATGGCTGTACTGGCAGCGAGGGGAGAGGCTCTTCGTGGGTCAGAGTGGGGGACTCCTTCATCCTGGGCTTGGAAATTGGAGGAGATGGTGAGGGTGGAGGAGATGCTGCATCTTCCCCGTCCACAGGGAAATCTACCTGCGGGGCTCAGTCCCACTGAAAGGCTTTGCTGTATAAATCCTCCCTCTGGAAGGAAACCTGTCTGTCCGCTGGTCACGATGAGACAGTTTCCTGGCTGGGGTGAGCCTGGCTGCTATAAATCACCTACAGCTCTCCCAGACGACCCGTATCAGTTAACATGCGCTCAGTGCTCTGTTTCCGCTCTCCCAACCAACGTAGCTGGCCTGGAAAAAAAAAAAGAAAAAACATTTAAATGCCGAATAAGCATTGTTCCCATGCAGGAATTAGAATAAGTGATTCTACAGGCTTATTTTTACCAGCTGGTAAAATTATGTCGGTTGATTTCTTCATGAGCGAATTACCACCAGGAAAATATCGGCTCCTCCCGGTCATCGCTCTGCCCCGCGGTGCCTGCTGAGAGCTGGGGAAATCACATTTTTTGTTTCACCGAGAGCCTGCCCATGGTGAAAACCCAAACTCGGAGGGTTTGCAGGGCCACCCGTCCCATGCCCACACTGCCCCGTGTGCTGAAACGTCTCTGTTTTTAAAGCAGTGTGGACGTGGGGTTTGGACCAAAAGCAGCGGCGGCAGCGCCCCTGCGCTCTGCCAGGTCTGCCCGCGGCTGCCAGGAGCATCGCTCGCAGGAGGCCCTGGAGCTGTTCTTGGAAAGCTCTTCCAAGCTCAACCCTGCCATTCAAGCTTATTCCCAAAGCAACGACAAAAAGCAGAGAAAACTTGATGCATAATTATCCCGTCCTTTCTCCCCGTAACAACAGGAGAAAAATGTTCAGAATTCAGCTAATTGTTGCAGTTTTCTCAGCTAGCTATTTTTTACATAATTTGCCTTTTATTTTCTGCCTTCTTTCTTCCAAAATTAATGCCACAGCAGCTTGCAGCTGCCATCGTGCTGTTAGTTTCAAAGGAGCTTTAAAGACTTATTTTTAGGAAAAGATGAATCACCGAACCATCCAGCGGCCAAAATGGATTTTAGCAATAATATTAACAACGATAATCCATCACGTAGTTCATTGAATTACTGCTTTTGGAGAGGAAAAAGTACGACTGCCAAGAAGCAAAATAGTTTCACATTACTGATTCATCACGAAAAAATGAAATTGGCTGGTGCACAAGGGCTGGGGACGGGAGAGATGGCAGGAAGGATCCAAGACCCATCCGCCTCCCCTTCCTGTGAGCGCAGGCGCTTTGTTACCTCTCGTTTTCATTTCCTTTTCCTCGCGGTCCCACATGGCTTCTTTACGTTTTGAAGCAATCAGCGCAGAGGGTGGAAAACAGGCTCCTCGGAGCGTTGAATCACATCGTGGGGTTTCAAGGAAAACATCCAAGACTAACTGAAGATGCTGGTTCGTGGCGGGGCGGCGAGTCACACCGCTCGCCAGCGCCCGGGCTGCGCCGCAGCGATGAAACCGTACCTGCCGCTGAATTTACAGCCCTTGTCCTGCCTTCCAGCGCGTGTGATGCTTCCCATTTCCCCGCTCGGCTCCTGCTAGGACCGTTTCTGCTTGGGAGAGGCGACGATACTGGCCGCTGGCTGGGGGTCAGTGGCTGGGCGGTGGCTGGGATCGCAGCCGGAGGAGAGGAGCCGGTGTCGCGTGTAAATGCTTTTCCTGACATCCTGGCGTGCTGGTGTGCGCGAGCAAGAGGGGGGATGTGGGGAGAAGGAGCCAGAACCAGACACTCAAAATTCCCGGACCCAAAGGACCAAAGCAGGCGGTGGTGTCACGACGTGGTGGGGTGAGAGGTGACCTGCTGAAGTCCACAGGTGACAGCCAGCCACCCCGGCAGCCTGGCCGTGCCCGGAGAGGACAGCCTCACACTGACACCTTGTGCTGGACACAAGCAAGAGCAGCCCAGCTTCACGTCCCAGGAGCTGGTGGTGCTGCTGGGCTCACGGGAAACCACAGCGGTGGGGCGGCCCAGAAGGGTGCCTTGAGCTCTTGGCAGCCCGATGTCCTCTCTCCAGGCATCATTCGGAGCATGATAGCTCAACACCTCCCAGAGTTGCTGTCAGCCACAGGATTTATGCTGAACCTCTGTTCCCTGATGCAAGAGATGCTTTTGGAGAACCCAGGTTGTAGCTGGATGTCTGCCCCTCCAGCTCTCTTCAGCATGTGCACGAAGACGTTGCCGGCAGCTGGTTTGTAGGACAAGACGGTGCCTGGCCAACCTCAGGACAAAGGCAGAGGAAAGCCACTCACCACCACCTGCCAGCTCTGGAGGTAGATCCTCCGACAGCAGTATCAGGACCACAGACACTGTTCAGAACAGCCTGTATTTCCCAGCTGGGTTCTGGGAACCTGCATTCATCAGAAATTACTTGCTCTGATGGATTTTTCTTTATTAAAATAAGTATTTCTTGACTGGTTCCTCAAAGGTGCTCCGCAGGGGCCACCCTAATGGCTTGTCTCTGGCCCCAGCTGGGTGATTAGGGCTTTTATTTGCTTGGCAAATTCTCACTCAGTGCAAAAAGCCCCAGTGAAGCCTTTGCTAAAGCACGGCACCCTTCCTGACGGCAGGGAAGCCCAGAGGTCTGCTCCCTGGTCCCTGCCTCAGCAGACAGCAGGCAGGGAAAGCTCCACGGTCACGGGGTGAGGGCAGAAGCAGATCCCCACGCTGGTGGCATGGGGGAGGCCCGCGGGTACCTTGCCAGATGGAAGCGTCTCTCCCAGAAAGCCCTACAGGACCTATTAGCATCCTACTGGGTGATGCCAAAGACCCTGCTGGGTTCGCACTGCTGCAGGATGCTGACGGTTACGCAGGGCAGTGGCCGTGAGCCAGTCTCAGAGCACCTCTCCACGTCCAGGTGAGGCTGTGCCGAGACGTGTGCCCCCCTCAGGAGGCAGCCGAGCCACCCACCCATGGCCTGAGCTCCCAACTTCTGCCCCCTGCACGAAGCAAAGCGGGGCTGGGCTGAGGGTGATGCTGGTCCTGACCAAATTCCCTTTCTGCCCCGAGTGCTGGGACCCTGGCCATTGATAAAACAGGCTCCAGGCGCGAACAGATCCTTTACATTTGCCACCCCTGGAGGAGAGGGGCACGGCACTGCTGCTGGCAAACAAAACTGCCAGGAGCCGGTGGGAAAAAGAAGTTAATTGCCTAGCAGGGCTGATGAGGAAGACTCAAATTACCATTTTAATTTTTTTTTAGCCGAGAGATTTGCTGATGCTATCCGCAACGTCATGCCTGAGCTGGCCACGGTTGAGCAGAGATTATTTGGAAAGATTTTTAAGAGGTTAAGTGCTGTATTAGTAAGAAGCTAAGGGAGGAGGTAGGTACAGCTGCGGGAAGGGAGGATTTTATTTTGCTTCTTGCAGATTTGCATTGAATTACTCAGGGGAGAGGAAGAACCGTCAAGAAAACAAATCACGATTGTTTCATTTTCCACCTTCCAAAAAAATATTTGCAGGGGTTTCAAAAGCCAGGTTTCCTTTAGAGATTTGCTTGCTGACACCTCTGAGATTTTCACTGTGATATTAGTGTGTTTAGGCAAGGGTGGAAACGTAGAGTAAGAAATTGTGTCCTTGTGCAGGACAAGGCTAAAAGCATAGAGTAAAGTGTGGTGGGTCCAGTTCCTGGACGGCTCAGTAGGGAGCATCATACAGGCGCAATGACATGACTACGTAAGGATTGCCGAGACGGGCATTTCTGTTCCTGATTTAATGACACAATTGTTCGAAACAAGGCTCAGGAGGAAAGCTGGAACCCCACCTGTTTCTGTTGATGCATCAGAAGTGATGTTTGAGGGCGTGTGGAGGAAGAAGGATAGCACAACCCATGGTTTTGGTTCTGAGGAGCAGGGAAGGTTTCTGTCCTGCCGAGAGGAGGTTTTGTTCTGTTCGTAGACTCGGGTAAAGACATTTGTGCTGTGCTGGGCTTGCTCAGGTTTGTACGGAAAGGGCAGGACAGAGGGATCCAGACAGGGAAAGATGTGGCCTCCGACACTGGATGAGAAATTTTCTCTCCTAGGGAAACTCCCCAGATTGCCAGAATATGCCTGCAGAAAATTGCTAGTTGGGCAATGAGGAAATTGGGCAAGGGAGAAAGCTGCATGGCACACTGCCCCGCTGGAGCTGTCACCTTGACATTGGCCAAGGGAGTCTTTCACCCGTGGCTGCCTGTTAAGCATGGCAGCAACATTTACACTCTAGCTATTGTTTTGTTCTGTTTTTCTGGTGGTGTTTTTTTTTTTTCTCCTTTTTTTTTCCTTTTTTTCCAGAAATGGTCAAATGGCTTCCAACTTGCTTCTGCTTTGCAGGTGTCCCCTTCCCCAAGCAGTTCCAGCAGGTTTGCACTAAGATCCTCACCCGCCTCTTCCGTGTCTTTGTCCATGTCTACATCCATCACTTTGACAGCATCATCAACATGGGTGCCGAGGCTCACGTCAACACCTGCTACAAGCACTTTTACTACTTCATCAGGGAGTTCAGCCTGGTCGACCATCGGGAGCTGGAGCCTTTGGTAAGGATGCCCCAGGGACAGGGAAGCAGAGGGAGTGAGGGCGGCGTGGGTTGGATGCAGCCCTGGTAAATTCAGGGGGTCTAGGCTCTGCCCCCTGCAGTCACACTCTCTGGGCTCTTTCAGCCATCCTACCCCAGAAGCACACCTATGGTTTTTGTCTCTGCACCACCACAACAGGCTGTCCCTCTATAGTCTTGGTAGCTCTAACGAAATTTGCACACCAACATATTGCCAGGCACTTGTGTGCATGTGGCCTTCTGGGGTCAGATCTGAGCCCAGATCTCCTCTCCGCAGTCTTGAGTGTTCCTGTTGGGGTGTAAGGTCCTTGCCTGAGCTCCGAGTGTGAATTACTACGAGGCTGGAGGAAGGTGAGGCCCGGCAGGGCACGCAGCTCCAGACAGCAGCTATCCAGGCCAAACGAGAGAGGCCTTGCTGGAGCTCCAGCATCTGCTGCAGCCTCCCTGGGGAAGCACTTCGCCAGGCAGAGACCTTGGAAAAAGCAGAGCTGGGGCACCAGAGGAAGAGCTAGACAGGCCCGGCACATAAACCAGAAAATGTACATAGTTTTGTAACAGAAGCAAGTGTGTCACAGGCAAAGTCAATGTGGGCTGACCTAGAGAGGATGTGTTGCGATGGGGAGAAGAATTAATAGGGAGCCCAGTAGTCAGCACACAGTGATAAAGGACAGGCTGCAGAAAAGGCTGAATCCAGCACTGGAGAGCCAGGGAAGACCAAGAGGATCCAATTCCAGAGAGACCAAAGAGCTAAGAAAAGTCACAACATGAGCTGCTTGTTCAGGAGCACCAGGGGTGCCCCTGCCTTCCAAGCACTTTAACTCCTTTTCTGCTTTCTTTTGTCTCAGTCAATTCGCCTCTTCTGCTCTAATTTCAGTTTGGGAGAGGGGATTATGATCCAACCAGGGGAGACCTGAATGACAACAGCATCCACATTAATTACTTGGTGTCGTTTGATTGTGATCTATATTATCAAATGGCCCTCGGCTCCAGAAAATGGCAGCTCAGTGTCACTGTGTCCCGTGTCCTTCTTCCTCCCCAGCACTCCTCATGACAAACTTCGTTAGCATTGATACACAGCCCGTAATGGTGTCATCTCCTTTGACTGATGCTGCCTAATGTAAATAATTAGCACTAATAGCCAAAGCAAGAGGCTGGCATCGCTAAATAGCCTTTCAATGCCAGTGACTCACATGCAGCATGTGATGATTTATGGGTCTGGATGAATTGAAGATGAATAGATTTTCCAGCGTGATGCAACCAGGG
Source organism: Anser anser (assembly GCF_964211835.1). Lineage (NCBI taxonomy): Eukaryota > Metazoa > Chordata > Aves > Anseriformes > Anatidae > Anser > Anser anser. The sequence goes on along the minus strand of NC_139728.1, from coordinate 23,293,921 downwards.
TTAAACTACAAGGAAATGAGGCGCATTTCTCTCTGGTCTGTCTTGTTTCTTGGTGTGCCCATTGCCTGGTAAGTGTTGCTGGTATCCAAGCCCTGCGGGAGGCTCAGGCACCCAGGAGACCTCCTTCCCCCAGGCGATGCCTGGCTGTAGGCGTGAGCGAGTGACCTGCAGCCAGAGGATGGCTGTGCCCTGGACGCAGTGCTGTGTTGGGGACAGAGGGACAAGCTCCTGCAGCTTATGGGCAACTTTCGAGGACTGAAAGCAGTCCTTCTGATCACCCTGTTACCCCAGGGAGGCTGAAACTGGGCATTGGTCCCAAACTCTCAGTGGGTTAGGACACTTCTCTCTGCTGCACGCAGGGAAAAAGTGCACTTACTGCTGCACTTGGATGGCCAGAAAACACCAGGAGACCAAAGAGGACAAGATCAGGCTTCTGTAACAATTCCTTCCCCCCAAGGCACAATATCAGGCAGTCTCTTCACTGGGTTGTGTGAAGGCGTTCCTGGACACCCGACCAGGCCACCCAGTTCTTTGGGTGTGCAGGGGCTGGTGCCTCCACCGGTCTGGTTGCAGTGCAGCAGCACGGTGAGGACGCACAGATCCCAACACCAACCTCTGCAGTACTTCCCACTTGGCCCCAGCCCACTTTCCCATTGCAAATCTCTCTCTCCAGTGGCTTGCTTTGCTCCTTTTCCTTCTCACCGGGCTGCACCACAGCTGTCGCCCTGCCCCTGGGTGTTTTTCAATCTTGAAGGACTCCTCAGCTGGTTTGACACACAGGCGAGGACAGACAGCGCGTTGCATCTGCCTTCAGCTTAGGTGAAGAAGGCAGGGTCTTGTTTTTGCAAGATCTCAAGGGTTGCAGAAAGGTGATCATCTCTCAGTCGGGGTAAGATGAACTGTCCTCGAGAGGCTGAGTCCCTCCTGACTGCCTCATGAGCCCGGACAACTGACCTCACCTTGCACTTTGATGGCCAGTTAGCCCACACGAATCCCATGGGAGAGGAGAGTCCTGTTCCCTGCACGTGGCTGTGGAGGGCCACCAAGCACATGGGCACTCGGAGGGAGCAGGACAGCAGGTCTGAGTGCTGTACTATGGCTGCAGCTTCCCAGATGTGGGTTTTCTTGTGCAGAGCCCCAGTTTGGAGATTTAGGATGACGAGGAAAGAAAAATCAGCATCTCATCAGCCAGAGAATGTCCAGTTAGGCTCACGTAGCTTGAAAAAAAAATACAGAGATTATGGGATGAAGGAGTTTTTGGTTTCAAAGACTGCCTCTGCCTGAATTTCCCTTTGCTGTCTCAATCAAACTTTTGTCAAGCTTCTTTAGGAAGTGATTTCATAGCAGCGAATTGTGGGAGCCAAAAACGAGATAGATCTTTTGCAAAGGCAGAACGACAGGCAGTGATTCACTCTTAGCAAAGGCCAAATGGAGAAATGCGGGGCTGAGGGAAGCTGTGCACTTGAGGGAAGAGGCGGCAGGTCACGGCACGGGGCAGCAGTGCTGGCAGAGCCCCAGCTGGTCACGTACCAAGGCAGGGCGCTGGGGATTTCCAGGGGGTGATGGCTGCAGAGAAACACTCTCTTTGCCACTCTCAGTGGATTTTAAAAACAAAGCTCACAGCACTGAAGAGCAGAGATTACATCTTCTGCCCCCTCGGTTAGATCACTAAAGGGCCTTTTGCAGGGTTACCCAAGAGTCATCCCACTTTCCTAGTTCTAGGAAACTAGTTTCCTAGTTGCATCCTTCCTTCTCCGCAGACCAGTCAGGTCTATTTTGGGAGTACATTTTAAAATGCGAAAACATTTATCTGGGGTACGTGGGGGATCTGCGTGCACGTGCAGATTCACAGACTGTGACCCTGTGAGCCAGAGAGAATCACAGACTTCCCTGCTATTAATTGTACTCCTTAAGGCAAGGACAACTACGGCCTTCCACCAGCTGAAAGGTGGGAACCCTCCCAATGCAGCTAGCACTATATGATGCCGTCCTGGCTAAAATCCCCAATCTGTTAGCCTAAACAGAGCTTGCTCTTGTCATCTTGTCCCTCCCTGCGTCCAGCGCTGATGGCTCAGGCCTAGGATTTGAAGATGAAGCATTTGGCAAGTGACAAGAGTGGTGACAATGAGAGGAGGGGACTCTGGCTGCGGATGCTTGGGCCTGAGTGGCTGATGGAGGAGCTGATGAAACCGGGGAGCCCTGCTTCCGTGTCTTAGGTGCACCACAAAGCAGTAGACCCCTGAGAGGGACATCAAGCAAACAGCACTGAAGGCAGGAGACAGGAGTTGCCAGGAGTTTTTCCGTGGCCCTCTGCTATTAGAGTTCATTTGCATTACAGTGTGGGATCCCTTGCCAAAGCCACAGGTCCTTTGGTGAGCTGCTGTCACCTCCTGGAGCCAGAGCCACCACTCGCAGGAGCAGCTCTGTGTCCTGAGGCTCTGGGAGCAGCACCGCCCGCTCTGCCTGCTCCCAGCCGAGTCAGCAGCAGGACACCTGCCAAACTGCCTTGTATTGTCACTATGGTGTAAGCTGTCTTTGCACTTACCGGTTCTCTCTTTTCTCCCCCCTCCCCTTCAATGCAGAAAGAAATGACAGAACGAATTTGCCACTGAGGCGATCTCGGCAGACGAACCCAGCCAGCTCGCTCGGCACCCGACGGGACAAGTGTGCTGGGGGACCCCTTCCCAAGGACTTGCTCTGGGAGTCTCAGCTGAACTATGAACACTGCAGAAGAGCCTCTTCAGGCCAGAGCTGAATCCCAAGCTTGCTAAACATCTCTGAACATATACATTTTTTAAATTTTAACAGATTCCAGTCTGTCTTACGGCTACTGTCTTAGAAAGCCACGGACTTCTGGAGAATGAGGCAAGTTGGGTTGACTGATACACACTCTGGTCTCTAAGAACCAATCCCATGTGTGATAACATTTCTTCAGCTAACTTTCCTCTTGTTTTGTCCTCAGCTACATTATCTTCAAATGTTTTGTTAGTGATACCTGCCCTGCAAGCAGGTATGACCTTGGCTAGTGAATCGTGCCTGTTGCCTTGCCCAGATGCAGTGGGTTTGTCGTAACATCTGAGATCAGCTCTGCAAAGTTGGTGAGGTCTGATCCCAGCTGACTTCATGAGGTTAGCTGCCAATGTCCTGTTTTTAATCATGAGCTGTGAATGTCTCTCTTTGTGACCTAATCCATGCTTTACCAAAGGGATCTTTTTCTCTTTTTTTTTTTTTTTTTTTTCCCTTTTTTCCTTTTCTTTTTTTCCCCCAGGAACTTTTCATGCTTGGCAGCGGGGATGTCATGACTAATAGCAAGGTGGCCCCATGACAAAAGGAAGTGAATTGGCGACTTTCCATTGTGATCAGCACAGTCCACACAAGTATTTTCTGTACTTAGAAACTGTGATACAAAGTGAGGGAAATAAACGTGCCAGAAAACAAACAGTATTTCCTGACATGTTGTCTTGTCTCAAAGCAGCAGGTGCCGGCTACAGAAATTGTCTTTCCATTGTCCAACCCTATAGCACAGAAAAACAGGTGGGGAGGGACTTTAAGAGACATCTAATCTACCCTGATCTTCCAAAAATGCAAGATCAGTTCCCCTTAAGCCTTTCTGAATAGAGTTTCTCTAGCCTGAAAAAGAAAGCATACCATTGCTACCTGGTCTGTGCCCCTATTCCCCTGAAAGGCATCAAACCTCAAAACTTCCCTGCTTGCAGTGCCTGTTAACTAGCGTTGCATTCCCTGTGACATTTTCTTTTGACAAGAGTTGAAGTCTTTTTTTTAATTATTTTTTATTTTTTATTTTTTTTTACAATTTTGAGGGAGTTAAATTGTCTGAGCCACGGCGTTTTTATCTTTGTCTTTCCTGGCCTTTTTCTGGGAAAGTTTTGTACACCAGACCCAGCTGATATTTATAACCAGGGCTTTGCCCATTTTGGGGGGAGGAAGGGGATGTGGCTAGAAAATGTAAATATTTAAGCCAACACTAAAGTGCACAAGTGCATTTTTAGTGCTCAGAGCACTTATTTTGTTGTGAAAATCTATTTTTTTTAGTCTTGTGTACCAGATGTATATTTTTACATGGAAATAAAATGGAGCAAAATGGACACAAAATGACCTGATAAATCATTCCAGTATTTTCACTGTATAATAATAATTGAAAGTCCAAACGTTTTTGTTCTGTTACTAATTAAAGAAACATGAACAAGCCTTGTGTGCTTCACTCTTCCCTAATTCCTCTGCAGTAAGACATCATGAAAAAGCACCCAGGATAACTTGAAGAGTGGATTTCCCCCAAGAGCTGCAGCAGTGATGAAGATCAGAGCCACATCGAGACCTCAGCAACTGGCAGCTTCGCAAAAAGTTGTGCATGATGGAGAAAACTCTGTAACTGGCTGCTGAATACTGGTTTGGGGCTCAGCCACCAGCAGCAGAGCCTTAGTGCGTGATGTAAATGCCATGAGGGGTCTGCCGAAAAAGGACTGATGAAAGTTGTTAAGTATTTGAACATCTCTGTAGTGGCTCTGGCCACTGTTTTCCACTGATCATGCAGAAAATTTCAGATCTTGGTGTTTTCCCACAGCCTGCATCTCAGGAAGTGGCTTGGTATAGGCTAGTGTTCCTGGTCTGCATCCTCCCCTTGCAGTTTTTTCATCAGCATACCACCTGAAGGTATTTTTCCAGTGATGCACAGCAGTGAGTTTGGCTCACTGCTTTTTCCACGGGTATGTGGTTCCTGGGCCATAAGAAGGGAAGAAATGGCCACCACACCAGTGAGGCTGGGACATGGGGTGGTGGTAGGGGGTTGCTGGGCACAATGGCATCTCCTGTGTTAATGCGAGGGGCTGGAAGGTCCTAGCGTGGATGGTCATAACAAACATGACGTGATCTGGTCTGAGATACTCTGAGTGAAAGCTTGTAATCTGTAAGAGAAGACTTGGGAAGAGAGTAAAAGGAGCCAAGGAGAAGCTGTTATGTCAAAGTGTTAAAAATCTGTCCACACTGGGAGGTAACCATGAAGCCACTGGGGATTAGAAAGGGGTAAGGAGGGTTAATGACACGAGATCCATTCTTGGATGGCTTTCCTGGAGGTCGGGGAGATGCTGATTCCAGCAGAGTTTCGCAACTAGAGGCAAGAGTCTCTCTCTTGAATGCGTGCAGTTTTTCCCTTCTGGCAGCTGATGGCTTTGTTAGCACAGCCCGGTCAGCTGGATTCCCTCATGCGGGTCAGGGAAGGACAAATGACTCACAAGGGTCGAGAAAACCTTGAAGCCAGAGTGTGGCATTCAGCTCCCCACTGAAAAGAGACCCTGAGTCAGAGCTGAAATGCCAGCGGTGCGTGGGGGACTACTGCACGTCTGCGCTGATGTAGAACATCATAGCAACAGCAAATGAGGTCTCCTACATGAGAGAGTCTCTTCCTGTAGAGGTGGCTGAGGAAAAAAAATAAAAATAAATAAAAAAGAAGGAAGCATGGTCTGGAGGGCAGAGGATCCCTGATTCCTCAACATTCATGATTATTCAGCCTGTGTTAGAAGGAGAAGCTTCACTGCCATATGGGAAACCCTCCGAAAGCTATTTTATTACTACCTTTAACGAAGCTGTACCCCCTGGGAATAGCCATACTGTAACAGACCCATCTTTTGTCATTTAATATTTTATATCCACCGGGCCAGCTGCCAACTGCTTTGGGCTATGCCCTAACGACGGAGTGAGGGAAGCGTTTTGCCGTCGTTCACGTGGCTGTCAGGTGAGTGTATGTAAGAGCTGGCAGTCTCAGGACAACTCCCTGTAGGCACCCTGGGCTGGAGGCCAGGACCAGCACTGCACTCGTGGTCTTCCTCCCTTGGCTCTTACTCATCTTGCAGCTTTCCAGCAGTGCTAGGATACTCCACGCTTACATGCACTGGAGGGAATAAGAGCTGAGACGTACACAAGTCTCTGTGTCTCCAGCAGCTGTTCAGGGGCCTAGCATTCGGGATAGCACGTGGCTTGTGCTTCCCCTCGCTCTCCCAGGCTGGACAGCCTAGGAAATGGACTGGAAGGATTTGTAAAGGGGGTCTTTACAAAGATTTCTTGCTGGGTCTGGCAGCAAGGCAAGGAGCTGTAGAGGATGAAAAGCACAGCGTGCAGCATGAAGCCAAGAGTACTGCCAGCCCAGTGCTACTGCAGGGGAGGTGAAAACATGAGTTTCCAGGGTATTTCTAGTCACCGTGTCTTTATTTTTTTATTTGTTTTATTAGCAAACAGGTAACTTCATCCTTCATCTCCAAAAGGTCTGCAAGGGAGGAGAGAGGTGACAGACCAAAAACCTGAGTGGCCATGTAAACCCTTCCCAAGTGTCTAATACAGCTTGTGTTGCAAGCTTGCAGACACTGTAATTTGCTTGATATCTCCCTTCCCTTTTCGTCTGGCAGCCCTATTTCCCTTCGGCCATCAGACAGTGTGTCTCAAAAGCCACTGTGCAGTGCACAGCTGTATGGCCTGGGGCAGATGGGGAGTTGGGGGGTATGCAGTAACAATCCAATGATTGGCTTGTAGAGTGGAGACAAGCATTTTTCTCCTTGTTTCCAGCAAGTTTGATTTGCTGGTGTCCAGCAGACCATACATTTTCCAGATCCCATGTTACTTTGGCTTCCTATTAAATAGAGTCAGTTCAGGACCTCTGTCCCATCGGGCAGTGGACTGGCACCTTGTGAAGGTGTGAGTAGTCCTCGTGGGTCTGGTTATAGGAAAAGCAAGTTTCACCCCGGCAATCACAAACATCCACGCCAACAATTTTAATTCACACCACCTACACCATGCTACACGTGAATCATAAGGTTTCCTGAAAGAAACGGGACTTTTTTTTTTTTTCCCTGTAAAGAAGGGCTGTTCACAACAAAAGAGTGACACAGCAGTTTGATCCTGGCAAATGTGATTGCATAAGCCATTCTCTGGGTTTAATCGCCTAAATGAGAAGTATAATTTTCAGAGAAACGGAGCCTGTACAGCTTCCTTGAACAGCAGAGGGAATGGTACATGCTCCGTGCCCTGAAAACCAGACTAGACTAGATTGAAGGTGCTTAAATATAGATTTAGGTGCTTGGCTGTGGGCAGATAAGAGAGGGATAATTCTAGTCAAGGCTTAAAATCATTTTTGCAGTAAAACATAGGCCAAACTACTGTGATCCAATTGTAACATGGATAAATCAAAACTAGCTTTGGTAATTATTTCTTATTTGCCTAACAGCCAGCATAGATGTCTCCTTATCTTCTCTGCTGTGTGCTGCATGGGTAAAAAGCAGACATGTAATTGAAAAGGTATTAAAAATAAAAGGAAAAGTCATGTGGAAGAGCTACTTATTTTACTGTGGTTAATACATGAATTACACTGCTTGAGAAGGTGCTTTCTTCTTCACTTCTCACAGGACTTTGCCCTGAAATATAAGCATAACCATTTCTTAGAAATGCCATGCCTATTCTATTAAAAAACAAGAAAATGAGAACCTGAAGCCTTTTTTTACAGCTTTATACCAGGCCGGATTGAAACTTAAGACTTGTCCTCTAGTTAAATGTGCTGTGCAGCTGGGTTACCTTGCAAGTAACAAAGGGGACAGAAAAAACAAGGATTCAACATATACATCTTGCTTTGAGAATGGATGCCTACTTTTACAGACATAAAAAGCTGTGTTTTGTTAAGAGCCTTTTAACCCAGCGGAGAAAGATGTGACAAGAAACAGCAGATGGGAATTACAATCCAGTTGAATTATATTTGAAAATAACCTACACGTGTTTGACATCTCCTCTGAGCATAGACAGTCCTTGATGCTGAGAGTGTGAATGTGCTTGCAGGGACTTGAGCTACTCTTCCAGACTACTCTTCAATTCTGTTCAAGGAATACATGGGAAGATGTTGAGGCATAACTCCTGAATCCCTCAAGGATAAAAGGTTTCAAAGTGTTGTGGAAATAGGTGATCAGCTAGTGGGGAGAGAAGACTACTAATGCCCTCCTGTAATGGAGATGGTTGAGGAGCATTCTCAGCCAAGATAAGCCTCCAGAGATCCAGGTGGGGAACTGCTGCCAGGAGTGGCTTAGCTGTGGATAAATCTTCACCTGGGTTTGCCTCTTAGATATCAGAGCACTGCATAAGCACACACACTGCTGCATCCTTAGGAAACCAAGCTTCAATACTTCTGCTGTTTGCAGGACAATGTGTCCTTTCATGCTGGTGTGGTGAGGAGAACAAAACGCCTTCATCCTGTGAGAGGATACCGCAAAGATGCCATTGAGCTTCATTACTCTCCATCCTGTCCTGGGACCTTCAGGTTTCAGCTGTCTGAGGCACTGCTCTTTTGCTTCTCGGCTGTTTCTTTTGAACCCATGTGAGAAGCCTTCTAAAACCGCGGTGTATTCTCCTGGCCCCCTTGACAGAGAAGACAGCACGGGCATGTAGCGTGTGTCTTAACTTGCCTTACACTTGCTGAGCTTGTGACTTTGAGAGTTGTGGGTACTAAGCTGCATGAACAGCTTGAAAACATACGGTGCTGGGATGCTCATGAATTAAAGCTGTGATTCACTGATAGAGCTGAATTCGGTGTTTCTCTTGAGCCATTTTAACAACAGCCAGCACTAGCAGGACTCAATAGCTTTGTGTGAAAAAAGTTATTGGTCCTGTATTTGGCAGCAGAGATGACGGTCTTGGGTCAGTATAACCAAAAGAGGTTGCTCTCCTCACATGGCATCTTGGAGATGGTTTCCTACCCTCTGGGGGTCGGAAAGGCTATATATCTTCTTGCCATGCATTTTCCTACAAGCTCTTGCCATGTGGCAGATATCATCCCTTTTGAAATGTGGTATTAGATTGTATGTGAGCTCCTAGTTCTCTGCAAATGCAAAATAAAATGGGATAGGTCTCCCAGTGAAGCTAGTATCTCTACATGCCTTCGAAATTCTATGGAGAAGATAGGATATTGCAAACGAGGGAGTAGTATCGCACAGGAGTTCATGTTGGACCTGATTTTATTTTTTTATTTAGTACAGACTCTAAATTTCCAAGTTTACATCTTTTTATTTAGTTTATTACAATGAGTAGAGGATTGAAATGTCACCCAAATGGGGAATGACCTTTCAAAATGTCAGTCTGCGTTGACATGGAAAAAAACTCTTCTTTGCCAGGGATACTTCTCAGCCTTACAGTGGGAAATAGCACTAATAAAAAGGCTCGTGAAGATAGAGTTAACACCTGAGAAGCAGATCTGAGCTTCTCTCCATAAAACTGAAAGAAGGGCCAAAGCAAGATTGCTGTTATTAGAGAGGCTTTTTTCGCTTGCTGCTCTTGTGCAGAGCTACTGCCTTGTGTTTCTGCTGAGAAGAAAACCTGATTGTTTTTCCAATCAAACATATTTAATGGTGATATAAATAGCAAATCTAAAAAGGGATAAAGCTGGCAAAATTAAAAACCTCACGCCATAGTACTTATTTTAAAAAAGAAGAAAAAACATCTGAGTAGCACTTTTCTCTTGCATTGCTGCCCCTTTTCTGTAGTTGTACGGGCCATAAATGAGATTGATCTTTCACTGGCATAAAAAAAAAGGGGGGGGGGGCAGCAGTTCTGGGGAAGTAAGGAACTGGCTGGAGGAAATAAGGCTTCTAGCTAAACTATTCAAGAGAATGTGAAAAAATGAAAAAATCCTAACATAGAAAGACTGTTGTTTATCCCCAAAGGGGTGTGAGCAAATGAAGCTAGAATACAGATAAGATTTTGAGGAGTGGTTTGCGTCTGGCAACTGCAGGGGCAGTTCAAGTGTACAGCAATGATTTCGCAAAGTCCCTTTGAAATTCTAGCCTACCATAAGGCTTTCATTCTGTGCTTCCCAGAGTTATTAGGTTTATCCCTAGCTCCTGGTTGTTATAACTGTACTTTTTCCTTACGTTCGTCTTAGTCTGATCTGCTTCAAGGTGTATCTGGCTTGCTGGGTGTCAGGAGGCAAAACCCCAACCCCTCTGCTCTAGCCATGCTGTTCCAAAGGCAAACAAAGAAGAACCTTTCTGCTTGTTGCCTGAGAGACTGCTGAGATATGCAGGCCCGTAACTTGAACCTGAGGCTAAACTGAAAACCTGTGAAAAATCAATGGCCTATGTAAGATGCTTGTGGGGAGCACAGGACAAAGAAAGTAGGCAAGGAAATGAACTTAGACAACAGAGTTTCAACTCTGTGGGAAAGCTGAAACAAAACAAAAAATCCAAAATAAAGAAGTTTCTAGAAAGTTATTGTTATCATCCCTCCTGTGCCCTAACACTTCATAAGAGCAAATATTTGGTGGAGCCCTAACACATGAAGCCTCTCTGGCATTCTTGAATTCACTAAAGTGTTTCCTGTGAAGGTATTGTCTTAGCAACATGCTGAATGTTGTTTCATTGCTCATTCCTGTTTTTCCACCACCAGTTCTTGGTATGACTGTTACACAGTCATGAGTGGTCCAGATCCACCTTGCGGTCATCCTGGAGGAGCTGCAACAGGGTTGTAAATTGGGTCTTCTCATTACTGAACGCACTTTAGGGAAGACATGTCTACCACCCCAGCCACCTTTTCATGATGTCTCGGCTGATCTGGCTGGAAAAGAACATGCTTGCCCAGAGCTGAGACACGTGGAGAATGGCTGGCTCTCCCCTCAGCTTGGGCACTGATGACACAGGCACTGGGGCCGCAGGGGAACGGATGGCAGGGATGTAACTGAGTGTCCCCCTCACCTCCAGGCCAGGTGAGGGGCCATGGCACAAGATGGCGGCCACCTCACCTCAGCCCAGGAGGGCGAAGCAGCTGCGCAACATGGCAGCCACCTCCCCCTCAGGCTACACCTGAGGGCCCCCACAAAACCCTCCTGACCCTGCGGGCGCTCTCCTGCCGCCATGAGGACACGCTCAAGCGCACACCCTCCCTCGGAAACCACCTCAAGCCTCAAATTGGCCGGCAGCAGCCCGCATCCCCCTCCTCTAGCTGTGCGGGGCACAACCCCCGCGGGCCAGCGCTGCGCCTGCGCCCGGCCCCTTCCCCTCAGCGGGCGGGCCGGCGGCGCAGCGCCGCCCCCGCCGCGGGAGGCTGCCGGCCGCCATGGAGGTGAGGGCGGCGGGGACGCGGCCGGGCGCTGCCCGCAGCGCGGACCGGCTGAGGGGAGGAAGGTGCGGGAGGGGAAGGCTGAGGGACGAGCGGTCCCTGCCCGCCAGAGCCGGCGCGGTTCTCCGGTTCTCCTCCCCGCTGTGCGTCCCGCTTGTGGCACGGAGCGTGAGGAGGGGGAGATGCAGAGAGCCCCGCGGGGTGCCAGCCGCGGAGCCCGGCCGGGGATGGCAGGAGGGCGGTGGGGCGCCCGCTGCTCCCCGCGAGCCTCGGGGGTCCGGGCCCTTTCTCTCTCCGGGAGTCGCTTGGGAGCGGGCTGTTGCTCGGAGATGCTCCTTCCCCAGGGCTTAAACTGCTGTGTTCCCTGCGTAGGGCTTCTAACAAAGTGTGGCAGGGCTGTGAGCTCCTCCGATGGCTGCTCTCTGGCAAGGATGTCTCTGGAGGGAGAACGGATAAAGGCAAATAAGCTGTTCTTAGATCGGGATGATCACAAGGAGTCCTCTAGTTCTTGTCTTTTTCCTCTGTCTTACAATGCCGAGAACTGTGAGCCCGTAGGAACACTAAAAACCTCATTTTAACCTGTGTTTTACCTCCGTTGTATCTGTTGTTCTCACGGGGGTGACCTTGTGAAGCAGTTAGAGTGGTCACCGGGCAGTAATACGGCCCCCGTGGCAACCCTGCTGCTGGCTTCAGCGCTGTGCGTGATAGCCAAAAGTTAGCTCGTTCCACTGACGGTGTTGGCACTTGTTTGCAAAGTGTCAGGTTTGTTTAAAGATAAACCGCCAATTGGGGTGTTTTTTTTCCCTTCTTTTATGAGCTCACTGCATATAAAAAAATCGTTGTTTTTTTTTTTTCCCCATACAGAGTAATGCTCCACGGTTTGCTTGGAAAGTCTGGCATATGCTCGGGTAACTTCGAAGGTGTACAGTTTGGCTTCTTTTCCAAACAAAGCCGTTCTCCATGCCTTCCAGATGCTGGATGGAAGCAAGACAAAATACGCCAGTGGAGCTGAACCTTTTCCACTGTGGTCCCAAAGGTAATTGTTTATGCTATTGGCAGCCTTCTGTTTAAAGTGGATTTGGGTGCCTTGGACACTCGAGAGTCTCTTGAAGTTGGGTATTGTCAACCGTAATGTTATTTCATGATATGAATGCTGCAGAATTATTCTTTAATGCTTTCAAAAATTTTATTTAGTTATGTGAGGAATTTCCTTCCACCTTCTGGTACCTTTCCTGGTAGGAAGACGTTAAAACAGACTAAAAATAATTAATTTGTGATATCCAGTGTGAAAATTCAGTGAGTTCGACGACTATTAATTTTAGGTGAAAGTAGAGCGGAGCCTACTCTTGTTTCAGACTTTAAAAACACTTTTTAGTTAATTATCCTCTCCAGAAAAGGCTGCTTGATAGTAGGGGAGTGAGTATTTTGCGTAGTCTTTTTTTCTAGTGCGAAAAAGTCCTTATCTGATCAGTTGTGAGGTGTTGAGTAATAGCAGGAAATGCTTGCCTTGCGTTTGTACAAAATGGAAAGCTGTCTTCTAAGAAGTTACTCTCTTTGGCTTACGCTTGAAAACTAGCAAGGGAGCTGAGTGGGGTTAGAGGAGCTAATTGGTGATGCAGAGAGAGTCCTCTGAGAGTTCTTGATGCCATCAGACGTGGAAGAGGGTAAGCAGCTTACTGTTTCGTAAGTGGCCCTCAGAACTTACTTGCCCTGTATATCTCCTTAATTTAAAACTGCTCTAGGGGTTAGAGAAGCTTTGAGTAGTTCAGTCAAAGTACTATTACAAGGACTTTTCTCATTTAGAATATGTATGATCTGGAGTTTAAAATAATTTTGCAGCTAAATTTCTTCCGCACTGTGATAGAAGCTGTTAAATATGAATTGTCTGTCAGCCGTCAGTAGCATTAACTATCTTGTTTGGCTGTGCTGCTCTATGTGGAAGGAAGGAAGATGGTCTTTAGTGCTCTAACCAGTGTGTATGTCATGTTGTCCCGGGCAAAGCTTACCATTTATGTTTACTCGTTAGTCTGATGAAATATTATGACCTATTATATCCTTTTATCCACGCGGCTGCCTCAGAGGCAGGTTGTTCTAGAACAAGCAGCAGAAAAGATTACAGTGCATTTTTAAGCCAACTTAAGATTGATTTGCTGTCCTCCCCTATTAACTCATTGCAGGGTCAGCCTTATATCCCCATGTATCTGTCCAGTGGGATAATATGTTTTTTCTGTTACTCTGACCGACAGCTAATGCTTTTAAAGAAATGCACGTGTCTCTATTGTAGACAGAGACAGATCTCATCAGAAGACCTCTTTTCTACAGAATGAGTGCTAAAATGTGCTATTTTTTCCCCACAGGAGGGGGGAAAGGAATGCTCTCCGTTCCATTAAGGTTCTCCTTCCTCCCCCAGTAATGGTGAAATAATAAATTGGGGTAGAAGGAAACTATATGAAGTAACATTGTGCTATCCTGCAAAGTGAGATCCACCCATTGCTGGAGGGTTTCACTCAGAACCTCGGAAACCCCATGCGTAGTTGGCAAGGGAAGTGCTTAACTGAGAGCACGAAGTGTTAGGCTCTGCAACTTGCATGCGCAGAAGATAAGGTGACTCTGGTCTTCCGAAAGCGAGACAGAAAGGAATCACAAAGAGAAGGATGGAGACAGAGAAAAAGGTTGCTGTAATCCTTCAGACTGAAGGATTTTAGAAGGGTAGTGTGAGCTGTAACTGCGTGTAGGTGGTACAGTAATGCCTGCAGTAAGGCAAAACTTAGAAGTTTTCTCAGATTTGCTCTTTCATGAAATCAGATCACTCAGGCTTCCTGTGGACTTCAGGGTGTTCGTTTTAAAATGTTAATGCTCCTGTATGTTATTGAGAAGGCGTTGGGATGTTTTTAAGTTCCTCCTTTGTCATGGAGAATTCAGATTGATGACTTAAATTACATTAAAAGTTTTCGAGTGGGTGATACAAGAAGCTAACTTTGATAGCTAAGAATGAACTATGGCAAACTACTATAGAGATGAATGACCTGTAGGAATGCTTACTACTGAGAGTTTGAAATGAATATTCTTTCTTAATGCACGAATATTAACGAATATTAAAATAACCTGCCTCTTGATTTGACACAGGGCTGTCCTAAAGAATTGGGCATCCTTCCTCTTCAAACTGTACCTCTTGACCTGTAATGTTACAAGCACCATTAATCACTATGTAATCACTTCATAAAGGTGTCTTTGAATTTTTTTTCTGAGCTTCCTGCAGCTGGCCAGGTCTTGGCAGGATCAGCACCTGCTGAGTCAGACGTGCTTCATTATGAGCCACGTCTAGAGGAATCAGTGTTGCAGGGGAAGGGAATGTCCAAGAATGACGTGAGGAACTGAATTGGCAGGAAAATGTAACTGAAGTCTGTTTCCATTCAGTTTCTTTGCCCAAAATGCTGGATGCTTGAAACTTTAAAGCGGGTTAACTTTTTTTTAAAGAGTTTTGAGTACACACTTTCACATTTGAAGTCTGAGAGTGACAGGTGTGTCATGCTTGTGGAATCAAGGAACTTACTCATGGCTGTTTTATTGAATCTGTCAGTAACTGGTTGAACGTGTAAACGTTGACTTTGAAAAGGAGTGTTTATTAACAGAGGAGCTGGGTGCTGTTCAGAAGGTGCAGACTTGTCTGTTATTCAGTTAGTCAACGTAATATTTTCAAATCTCAATTGGAGAAGCTTCATCAGGGACCTCAGTGGGCTTTTATTTGGCCTGAAAAAAAAGTCTTTGTAGTATCGGTGGGATCATAATATTTTTGTAACTGCGTCTGCTTTAGGTACCATCTCAGTGGTCTGAAAGCATCTTGAGCCAGCACATCAACTTTGAATTTTTCTTTGTTGAATTCAGGGCTTCGGCCATCCTCTGTGAATCCGCAGAAGACCGCCAATTCTTTCCTTCAGATGGCGTTACTTGAAAATCGCTGTCCTGCTTGCCACTTTCTATGAGTGAAGTCAGTACTAGTGGTATCTGTTCTCAGCATCTTGCACAGCTGAATGTCGTCTTACTTGTGTATCTGATCTATTGGAGATCTATCTATTTGGCTGCTTTCACAAGACAAATTTTAAGATAGGTGTTAACTTGGTTACCATAGGGACTATTACAGCTGTAGCTGTGGTGCTGGGTCTTGAGAGACTGTTGATGTAGGTTAGGAGTGTGATCCTTCTTGTCCATTAAGAGTAATTCTGTATTTTATTCCTAAAGCTGTTATAGTTCTCCGAAGTTATAACAGCAAGAACTAATAAACACCACAAATCCCTCCGCTGTTTTTGCAAGACTAACAAGGGGGTCTATTCTTCAGCCGAAATTGTCTGGAGCACTAGAAATAATGCTGTTTTGCATTCTGTATGTATGGCTTATATATTTTTTAATGCGGGGGTGTGCACTTGCTGTGTTCCCATGTAGCCCAGCACAATAGGTTCTTGCAATCTCTTGAGACTCTGGGCACTACCCTAACGTATATAACAATATTTCTGTGATTTTTGAATGTGTGACTGTGTTCCTTTTCAGCTACAGAACAGCCCGGCTCAAGCAAGACCCAGTTCTGAAGCAGGTGGTAGTGCTTGGACTCTCTGCTTAAGCTGCTTCCTCTCTTTGAATTCAAACGCACAAACAAGGTATCTGCTTCTTAATAGAACAAGGCATCCGCATTGTGTTTTTCAAATGCTTCCTGGACATGCGTATGCTTGATTTTAAAATACACCCTTCCTTCCTTTGGGAAAGCAGATTAGAATGAGAGAGGAGTTACTTTTGGACAGTGGATTTTGGCATGTTTGTGTATGGAGTTTTCGGAAGCAAGATGAAAGGTAATGGATGCAGTGAAACTTGTGATTTCTTTTTTGTTGTTCTTCACTTGTCATCATTTGTGAGTCTTCCTTACGATAAGTGCTTTTGTTCATCCTTTTGAACATAGCTGTAGATGCCACAATTGCGAAAGGAAAAGGCTGTAACTATCGCCTTCCCACACAAGGCTCTGAATAATGCGTATGTTAAATATTACCTCAACACTGAATGATGATGATAACAACATGCAGGACTTCAACAAGGTTGCAGTTAAGACAAACTTACTCTTTTTTTCTTTTCCTCGCAGTATGGATTTTGCTGGGTTTTGTTATCCTGTGAGCAGTAATCCTGACCTGTCTGGAAGAGAAGGACAGATCGGAATTTGAACTGTTGCCTATTTCTTCAGCTTTTGTCAGGCTGTCAGTTGGACTGTAGTCTCTTAGAGAGCAGTTTGACTCTCTTATGGTTGAGAGGGATGTGAGAAGTGTTCTTTATCAAAGGTTCGACTAGTCCGCTCTAAACGCCAAATGCTGTTCCACTCTCACCTCCCAGCACTCAGCCAGAATAGATTACAAGGTGGGTGGACAGGTTGGTTTGTTGGGAGCAGGGGTTCAACGCTTCGGGCCACGTTGTGAAATGACCTTTAAATGACAGAGTGAAGTGTTCCTCTCCGACCTGATGTATCTGTGGGCTGTTCCCCTCCAGAGCAGTTCGTCCAGTCTGAGCTTTCTGTCTGGCAGGGTGAGTTTCCTGAGAGCACCAAGTGTCCTTGTCACAAGAGGTAGTCATGCAGCATGCAAAGCACCCGAGCGGTGCTTGGATGGCTGAGGCACGCTGTCTTCCAGTGTCATCAGAAACTCTGTGGTATACGGTCACAGAAACACGTTGCTCTGAAAGCTTGAAGGACTCCTAAAGCGTTTGCCCGATTTAAAAGGAATTTTTTTGTCATTCCAGTCGTTAAGCTTAGGACTAGTACCTTACAACAAACTGAATAATGAGAAGCTACGATATCTGTAAAGGAAAAGCTGTTTTGACAGAGAAGTAAACTACACAATGATGTGAAATAGCAGAACGGAAGGGTAAAAAAAAAAAAAATCTAATTAGCAAACATTTCATGCATGTCTGATAGCAAATTTGGTCTAGACTATAGGTTAAAAACATCAGCTTTTCAGTAATTTGGTTTCTGTAAAGATGACTATTGAACTTCCTGGTTTCAAGGAAGCGGTTCGCTGTAATTTAGGAATTGAGTCAGACTAAAGGGAATTGAAATAATGCAGTGAGCTATTAAACACCAATGTAAATACCATAGCCAACTGGCAGGGTACAGGAGATGGTCGTGTAGAAAGATGTCAGTTTTGCTAAGGGGCAGGATTTGTCTCTTGGTTTTTTCCTTGTTTCTAGTTTCCTTTAAAAGTTCTGAATCAATTTAACATTTGAAATGCAATAGAACCTCTCTAGGTATGACTTAATGACCAGACCCTTGACGAGTCAATAAAATGACTTGTTTAACACTTTCTGGAAATCGAGCACCTCCTTCAAGAAGACCAGCTCTTACCTCTGAGCAGCTTCATGTGTGTGGTTTTGATCCCAGCTCAGAATAATTTCTAATACAGGACGAATTGAAGTCAGCGAGAGCTGGGACTTGCTGTCAAAGGCTAGCTTTAACTTTATGTTAAAAGTAAAGCTGTATAAACATCAGTTTGAGTTAAAAACCTGTTTCTTCAGAAGTAGGTAAAATGTATGCCTGTATATTTCTTATTGTGTTTCAGGACTTGCATTTGTCTTCCATTGTGATGATCTCTTAGTGTGTTCTGCTTAAGACTTGAAAATTAGGATTTACTGTTGTCTTGAATAGATGATTGTGGCTTTGAGTGATGCATTTTCAAGTGTCTCAGTAAGAGAGAGGGCTTTCAAAATAGCACGTCTGTTTGAGACAGCGTATAAGTTCTAAGTGACTTTCATAAGAGCTATTACTGACAGATATTGACAAGAAAAGCCCTTTTTCTTTGCTTTGTTGTATTTCATGTATTGGTAGATTGTTGTGTAATATTTTCTGCCTCAGAATTTCTGTGTTGTAAGAGTACCTTGGAAACAGTGAAAGGTAGAAAAACAGTTACGAAGTTAAAGAAAAAAAATATTCAAAAAGGCTCTCTGTTAAAGGAGAATTGCCACAAAAGTTGTTGTTTTTAGGGCTTGCTCTGGTGTCATTGCCAGTGTTTTCATAATTATACTACTTCTGGGGATTTAGTTTTTTCTGTAATACAAGATCTTTATTAGTGAATTTAGAAATCCCACTGGCTATATAACATTTTAGCAGTGCTTCGCTACTGCCATAAAGAATTTGAGCCATGATTTTCAACTGTTAGCACCAACTTGGCAGGATATTACTGAAGTTATGGAGAAATGCTTGTGTGAGTGCCCTGTGGAATCATTTCTTT
The DNA here is from genome assembly GCF_964211835.1 of Anser anser. Lineage (NCBI taxonomy): Eukaryota > Metazoa > Chordata > Aves > Anseriformes > Anatidae > Anser > Anser anser. The sequence goes on along the minus strand of NC_139728.1, from coordinate 23,275,568 downwards.
TTGGAGATGGGTTAGCTGTATGAAGGAGCCTCTGTCAGAGAAGGTGTATGGCGCTGCTTTTTCTTAGGCCTTCTGTAATTATAAGAGGCTGTTTTTTCTTTTTCTGCCACATTATCTTGCATCAGTGAATTGTTACCTCTGACTAAGCTGTTGTAATATCTGCAGCTGGTAATGCAAGAAAAAGAAAAATCTAGATGCTACAAACACTGCTCATTTGGGAGCATAAGTTATCTGCTGATCTCAGGTTTAGAAAGGGACATCATGGCTCTATGAGAAATGTGTTGCTGGCCTGTTGTCAGCATGAACTGACCTAGATTGCTCCTCTGACCTGGTGAGTCCTGCGGTTGCTTTGTTTTGCTGGTTTGTTTGAGATGTAATTAAACAAAACCCTTCCCGTTCCCCACCTTCCTTCTGTTTGGGAGCTCACTTTTTTTTTTTAAGCTGACTTGAAAAGGTCTGTAGAACAGTAGCACAGCTGAACGCCTGGCACCCTTAGGAGGGCTGAACATCCTGTCTTCAGCCTTCCAACCTGGGCTGTTCAACAATTCAGGGCATGCGTTATGTTAAGGGCAGCTCTTGGTGGTTGTTGGTGAGGTTGTTCCTGTGCTTTGCTTTAGTGTGCTGCGAGAGGAAAATTCACAACAGATTCATAATTATTTTCTTCTGTTTTTACATTTTTTTATCAAGCCTACCAAAAGCTGATAATCAACACCCAAATTGTCTTTTTAGCTTTCCTCTGTTGTTTTGGGGGAGAGATGTCAGCCTGTGACGAAGAAGCAGGGAGACTGTTGGATAGCTTAAGGACATAAATGCGTGAGTGTGTGTTCATTTTTCTCCTGAATTAATCAATTGTGTGTTAAAGGCGCCTTTATGTTCTGCCACACAGAGATGGTCAGCAGTCAGCCTCTTCCCATAGCTGACGGTGGGAAAAGAAAAAAGAAAAAAAGAACCCGAGCCACAGATCATGTCCCTGGGAAATTTGAAGGTTGGTGGCAATTTCTGAGCTTTTAATTATAACGGTCCATCTTCTCTCTGTTGTTCACAATTTTAATAGCTAAACGTTACTTTTTGGCGAACATTATAAGTCAACATTTCTGTATTTCTTTATCTGCAATGTTTTAGTCTTTGGTCACTTTTTTTTTTTTCTGGTAGGTGTGAAATCTATGCATCCAATTCATGCTTGATTTTTTTAATAGGAACACTGTTTTGACTGACTAGATGTGAGCACAAATACTGACGTGTTGTCAGTAGAATACAGTTCAGTGAGACAAAACTTGGTCAGTACAAAACTTCTTAGTGGGTAGGTAGCATTTTAAGGTAGATAGCAAATCACGATTGTAGCTGTCCTCTGGAGTTAAGCCTTAAAATTTTAATTATACTCAAAACACTGTATCTGCAAGTAAATCTTGTGTGGTAGGCATTTTCTGATCAAGGAGTGAAATGCCTTCTGCGTGAACAAAATCAGTTCTGAGTTTTAAATGAAGACAGGGAAGGTGGATGCGATCCTAGCAGTCGGTGAGATAAAATGTTGCCTGTACGAACAAACTTGTAATTTTGCTGCTGGGATGAGGTAAATCTGCTTTAAATTTGCTTGGAACTTGAGGAGGGGAAAAAAAGTGAAAAATGAAGCATACTTAAGTCTGGCACATCTACTTTCATACTGCATAAATCTATTTTCTGTCTTCATTGCCAAGGGAATTTTCTCAGTTGCTGTCATGTGACGGATGCTCATCAGATAAATAGCTCATCTTGATGTTATTCACTGAAATGCTTTGGCTAATGTGTCCTGTCTGCTGGATTTCTTTGACAGATTTGTACAAGCTGACTGCTGAGCTTCTTGGTGAGGGAGCATATGCAAAAGTTCAGGGTGCTGTCAGCCTCCAAACTGGGAAAGAATATGCAGTAAAAGTAAGTACAGATTAAAAGCAGCGTCACTTCTTCCTGTAACATGTTTTTTTCATTCCTAGTATCTCAGTGAAAACCTGTAATAGAGTGTGTAATAGCAAAAGCTTTTAGAAAATTCTTGATGCTTGAAATGAGCCTGCTTTATAACCATTGATAGATCTGTCATTCTGAGTCTTGTGCCTCTGGAGTAAACTGGAATATCTGCTGCAGATAAAAGTCCCAGACAGTAAATGATGGTGTAACAGTTTGATCTCGGGGCTTGCTTTTCTATCCTGTTCCGATTTGATTGTAGTCCTACCTGTTTTTATCTCGTCTTATGTCAGAAGAGGCAGAGTCATTGTCTAGGATGGCCTACCAAGTAATGCAGACTTTTGAGAATGATGCTGTCTGAACAGCAAATATTTTTTATGTAAAACTGTATTTTTTGATAAGGGTGAATTTTCTGTAATGCTATTATATTGGTTGTTAGGGCTCATTTACAGATTTGTGATTGTCATGAGTCTCCCCATTTAATTAAAAGCACAAGTAGTAATAGAAAAACTTTATGCTTGATTCTTCTGCAAAAAACATAGTCACAAAATTTTAATCTTCTTTGAAAACCTCGTCCTGAAGATGCTATAACTTTGTTTGTGAAATTGTTGAAGTCTATAGTCTGAAATAAACAGCTACTTTTTGAGTTAGGCAGGTTCAGATACTGGAGAGATCTGGCTGTAAAAATGATAAATCGATCCCAAATAGGGGTGGTGGGAGTATTTGCAGTAATGTCATGAGCTTTCAGTTCACGTAGCAGTCTTTCAGTCTCAGCCTCTGCGGAAAGCCCTTGTCCTTGCCCTCTTTCATTCTGAGGAGTGTGTGAAGGCAGGTGACTTCTGATGGCAGTGCAGAAGGGCTTTGAGGTTCCGTGTATATCCGCTTTAATACATTAGATCCTGCTGCTGGGTCTCTGTGAAATTTGCAGCATGAACCAATGTCTCTTTCTGCAGCAAATTTACTATTTTTTAGTTAAATGCCTATAACGATGAATGTCGTCTTTTTCACTGTTCAGTGTCTGTAATGACTCGAATCTATTTTTGCTAGAACTTAAAAGGATATCCTTTTCTGCACTTCAGAGTTAAAAATGATGCAAGAAAAAGCTTCTGGTAACTGCTCAGTTACTGTGGTAACATGTGGATTTAGTTCCTTTCTTCTCTTCCTGTTCTCATTTCTCCTGGGCTTTGAATACTTTCCAAAACACTGCTGACACTGTCAGTAGATGACAGAGGAGAAGTTCAACAGACAGACAAATGTGGAGTATCTCTCTCTGGTGGACGTAGATGAGATTCAGGTTCTAGATCAGTTATCCAATTCTAGACCAACGTGTGCAGTTGCTGCAGTAATTTTTCAAATACGAACTCTGTCTCTTTCCACAGATCATTGAAAAAAATGCTGGCCACAGTAGGAGTCGGGTTTTTCGTGAAATAGAAACACTGTACCAGTGCCAGGGTAACAAGTAAGTATAGAGTTTCCTGTTTATTTAAAGTATCTTGAGGTTTTTATTTATTTATTTTTAATTTAAACCTCTTTCTATGTGATCTGGTTAGGAACTTTGCAGTAGTCTCCTTTAAACCAGTTGAAATTTAGACTTGACCTGCTCAAAATGAGAATTTCCTCTTACCTGGGAAGTTTAGGGAAAAGTCTACGAATTAAGTCATATAACTCGATCAACATCCATGTCAGTGTAGTCTGACTGTGCTTCAATGATGTATGGCTTTTGTCCAAATAAGGAATTAACACTTTGATGCTTCCCCTGTGATTTCACCATTGGCAAAAGCCAATCTGGTTAAAGCTGCTGTTGAATGCAACAGTCTTGCCCTTTCTTTCTTAATGTGTGGTTTTTCCCCCTCTTTGTGTCAGTCCTTCTGCTTTTGCACAGGAACTCTTAGATGAGCTAAAAGCTAATTTAGTTTTCATTTGGATGAGTGTGCTGACTTCACACAGCCAGAGGATAAAGCAAATTTAAAGCTGCCACTCAAGTCCGAAAAGGAGGGAGAGCCTGTGCCGCCAGTGGCAGCATGCTCTGTGACCAGTTTAAGCCAATTCTGAAACTGCTCCTTTAGATGTCTTTGTTCTGTAATTGTTAGAATACATACTGCAGCTGTTATCTGTAGTACAGTTGTGTAGCTCACATTAAACTTTTATTTTTTATTGTGATGCTTAAAGGTAATCTAAAAACAAGCTTGTTTACCCAAGTCATGGGTTTAAGTTGTGCTATGGAAGAAGCAGATTAATATTCGTTCTGTGCGCGGTTAAGAGCATAAGGTCATCCAGTGCATAACTGATTTTAAAACTGCAGTTCTCATGAGCACATGCATAATTCAGATTTTGTATTTTCTATAAGTTTTAAAGAAATCTAACTTCAAGGTTGGACGTTCTGAAGGCAACCTGGGATATATGTGTTGCACTGCAAAGACTGTATGCTAGCGAAACAGAAGTTAGTCTAAAAATGGCAAGTTGTGAACCAAACTTAATGTCATGCTGACAGATGCCTGTCTCCTCCAATCCCTGTGTGTTCTGCCTTGTGATTTCCAGAGAGAAAGAATGCCAATTTAATTATTTTTTTGCTCTTGCCTTCAGCACAAACGCACTCTTCCAAGTGACTGAATACAGCCTATTATCATCAGTTATCTTCCCCTCAATAGAGCAGTAGCAGAAGTCATTCACAATCCTGTCTGATGAAAATTTTGGTGCTTGGCCTGTTTACACTGCTTAAATTTCAGTGCGAATTGGAAATGTGATTTTAATGCTACAGACAACCAAAGCAACTTGTGTAATTAATACTTTTATTTTTGGCTCCTTCTGGCACTTCCTGATTATCCATAGAGAAACCCTTCATTGCTCTCTTTATGCTGTGCTTCATTCTTGTATTTTTTTTTAAAGGAACATCTTGGAATTAATAGAATTTTTTGAAGATGATGCAAGATACTACCTTGTCTTTGAGAAGCTGCGAGGAGGTACTGTACAGTAACTGTGCCTTTGCTCATTGAGTCATGTTGTCCTGTTTGTGTCAGTGTTTTAAAGGAAAATGAAGAGCTTGCTGTAAATGGTTGACAATTTAACACAAAGAAGCATCAGAGTATGTACAAAGCTTAAATTATGGCCATTCTTTAGAGATACCTGTGTTTGCAAAAAAAGAAAATAGCATATGGATGGTTGTGGTTGTGCTGTTGCAATCCCTTATAACTAAGTGATGGAAAAACCAGCTCTACTAAAGCAGAGCTGTGCTCAGTGTACCTTCAGGCAAGGTACCTTTTTGACAGCAAAAGTGTTAAAATTTAGCTTAGTATACTGAACTTGCACAATTTAGTAGTGTTCCTCTTTTTTTCTCTGAAGTGGATTTTGGGAGATGCTGGATGGCACTTCAGTTTCTGAGGAATGCTGAAGAGGTGGTAACAACCATGGCAGGAGTGCCCTACTGTTGTTTCTGTTTGTAGGATTTTTCTGTGAGTGCTGAGTATAAGGTCTGTATAATATGTTTTCATTGATATAATTCTTACCTGAGGGAGTCTGGAACATCAGCTGTATTCAGAAGGTTTATTGTGAAGTAAACCTGCTTAGTGAAATGAGCACGTCAGGTGGCTCAGACCTGTTTTCTGCAAAATCTGTGGGCACATTCAAGAACTGTTACTACTTCCTAAGGCTGTAAAGAACAACTATACCAGGAAAATCCTTCGAACTCTGTGCCCTTACGAAATCTCTGTTAAGCTCAAAAGTGGTGTCATCAGCAAGGGAAGCCTTGTGTCTTTGAGATCTGATAATCCGATCCAGATTGGCCTTCCTCCGGGCATCTAAAACACTATTTCAAAGCACATCTGAAGAGTTTTTTCGTCCATCCTTTGTTCTGTCTGTCTCTGCCAGCAAACATCTTTCCTTTTTCCTGTCTGATTCCTCACTGTGGAGGAGTGGCGGCAGCACTGATGGCATAAGGATAAGACATCTCACAACAGAGTATGGCAGGTTTCCTTCCACATCTAGAATTTAAGATTAAAAATGAAATCACCTGAGATATAAAATGTTTACTGTATTCAGAGCTAATCACGAATGTCAGTTACCTCTTGAAATTTTCTGCCTGATTGCTGTCATAAACGTAGCTCTCTGGGTAAGAAAATGAAAGACAGTAGTAAGGCTATTTAATGTGGTTGGATCTCTGTGGATTACGTGTAGGTAGATCTTAAAGACTTTTTTTTAATGTTTTGAGAAGATGGATGGAATTCACTTAAGGCAGGTTTTTATCCTTATATTTATTCTTTCTTAAAGAGATACCAATGGTGCTCTGACCAAGTTAATAATCTTTCAGTATGCTCATAGGTGAGTTCTTTTCAGATGTCACACCCCTGGGCAAGTTTTGCCTGAAGTTACTGTGTGAGCCTTACCTTGATGTCAGTGGGAATTGGATATTTAAAGGTAGAATGTCTTTTCATTTTGATGGTGTTGAGACAAAAAGTAACCTTTCTAAATGGTTTCTCTCTGGCCCTGTTCATATTGAGGTCGGTTTTCCTCCTACTGCAGACCAGTAATGGCAGTTGTATTTTACCCCTCTATTCACAGTATTTTCTCAGCTCAGGCAGCATTTGTACTAAGGCTTTCTTTTCCACCTGTTACTCTTGCAGGCTCAATTCTGGCCCATATCCAAAAACGGAAGCACTTCAATGAACGAGAAGCTAGCAAAGTAGTGCGAGATATTGCCTCAGCTCTAGATTTTCTTCATACAAAAGGTAAGAGAAGGCTGTCTCCATCTTCATTAATGGATATTGTGCATTTAGGATATGAAACTCGTTTTATCTGTAAGTGGCCAGCTTTAACTTAGCTAGCATTTCTGTTTCCAGCCATGTCAGATGACTTATGACTTTAAATGTTTTCCTCTATGTTTTCATAATGTGTTAAGATGGTATAGCCTTTTGAAGAATAAAAGTTAAATGAGCAACCAGGGAGAATTACCGTTAGGGTTGAACTCTTTGCTTGTTCATGTTACCGAAGTCACATGTAAAGATTACTCAAAAGGGAGCTGATTTTCTTTTTAATTCCCTCCTCTTTCAGATCTACAGGGATGCTTTTCTGTGTTTACCCTGAGTTTCTGCTGGTTACAAGTCCTCTGTATTAGCTTTTGGTCTCCACGTTTGGGTCCCTACTGTTGAGTGAGGGATCTACAAGTGAACCATAGTCCTTGTTTGGAGGTGTTCTCATTTCATTAGGGATATGCTCAGATTCAAAAGTAGTTGTGTTTGTGAAGAGTTCTTTTGCTTTAAAATGTTTTCCTCCTGGTTTTTCTACTTTGGAGTACTCTTGTTTCATTTCAAAATGTCTGTGTGCATTGTGGTCATCTTAGGGTATGTGTTCAAGTGGGATGTGGTAGATATATGTCCAGATATCTGGTGCTGCATAGATTAAGCAGATTTACTTAATGTTTGCTTTCATTTCGTTACAGTGACTACCTCTGAATAAAATGACGTATAATTGAAGGCTATGTTTATTGTTTATTTTGATAAACTCTGTTTATTTTGCCATTTTTATTAGACAGGTTTTACAGGTCGTCAGCAGGTCTGCTTGCTGTCTAAATTGTTGAGTACTGGCTTCAGTTCAATAAAATATTTAGTTGTAGGCTTTACTTTAAAGTCACAGGACTGCTCGCATGCTTGAGGAATTGGAATCACAGTATTTATACTTTGATAGGTTGAACCTGTCAAAAAGAGAGGCGTAGTAATGCATAAGGAATAAAGTGGTAGAACTGAGGAATATGGATCTTGTCGCATGTTATGACTATGATAGCAGAAGTTAATTTCAATGTGGGGAAAAAACTTCATTTAGATTAGGAATTTTGGTAATCTCTGTAGCCTGGAGTTTTAAACCTGTAGAAAATGTAGTCTTTGAACACCCATGTTTAGAAGATTTTGACTTTGAGTTATAGGGTGAATAAGAAACAGGAAACTTAGGTCGGACGTGTGGAGAAACGGATATTCAGTGCTTTAGTGCTATAAGAGGCGGCGTAACAACTGAAAGTCTAGGAATGCTGTTCAAGCATGCTTAACATCTACTCAGCTAGTATCTTCTTGCACTTCTCTCAGAGCATTTGGTTTTGATTCCCCATTCCCCCAAACAAAAGGGGTGTGATTCATTAAAATGGCTTTAGAGCAGCAATATACTTTCTTGCCAGTTGCTGTGAATTGCTACAGTGGGGATGTCTTGCAGAATCAGCTGCTGCAACATGCCCTTTCATTTTATTGTTCTCTTTATGGTTCTTCCGTGTCACATTAAAATAATTAGTAAGTAGCATACAGAACACTAAAGTAAACAGGAAATTAAAGCAGTTTTATTGCACAGCTTAGCAGTGAAGTGCTACAGCTAGATGCTTTAAAAAAATAATAAAAATTTGAATGAGGACAACTCATTCTTTTGCTAGTAGTAGTTTAAAACTCAGCTGGATGATAATACTGCCTTACACCCACTTGGGGTATGTGTGCTTTATTGCTAATAATCCACTGGAGGAGTGTTTAAAGGCAGTTGTTTTCTTTTCTCAGCTCTGTGTGTGACCGCAAAATAAAACCTTATATAATCAGACATTTGAATTCAAACTCTAATACAAAAAAGCGCTGTTAGATTTCATATTGCAAGCCAAGCTAACTGCTGGGAGTTCTTCAGCCTTGCTGTAAATGTCAGCATGGGCCATCCTGATGGATGTTTGTCATGTTTCCCCTCTTCCATGCACAAACAATGTGAACTGCATCATTATGAAAGCTGATTCCTTTGATCAGTTCTATGCTATGATACTAATGTTGTATTTTAAGTCATGTCTTTGGTTTGTGCTGAAGAAGATTGGAACCTTAACTAGAAATTGGTGGGATACCTTGCTACAATACTTACCTCATGCTATAGTGTAGTAGCAACTGTGCTTGGAGTAGCAGGTTTTTTAAGCAAGACTAGAGTGCAGTTAACAGCCAAATTGCTCATTTGATTTTATTTTTGCTGCTCATTTTCTTCTGCCTTCCGATCTTGTTTGATTGTATTAAGTGGAGAACTTCCAGCAATGTGTGTTTAGGCAATTGAAGAACCGCTTTGACCACAAAGAACCACCATCGCCTGTGAATTGTGCAGATGAATACTTTGTGTTTCCCAGCTGGGTCTGCCTTTTGTGGTAGCCATTGAATGAATTAAGGAGCCCATTGGTTGTTCTCCTTTAGCCTTTTCTTCTGCATCTCACACCAAAACCTTTAGTTTTATTTTTGCCTCAGAAATCGATATGTAGCTGCACGTGGCTGTTAAAGGGGTTATATTTTCATCTGGGAGCTCAGTGTTTTCTTCTGGGAAATGCTTCTCAGGTTCTGTCTGTACTGGTAGGAGGTCAGTAAGTTATCAAATGATCCCTCTGGAAGGAAGGACCTTCCTGTAGAAGGTACAGAAATCTCTTGACTAAATTGTGCACACAAGAAAACATTCCTACAGGTCAAGTCATCTTAATAAGCTATTTTTAATTAGCATAGATATACTTTTAGGGTAAGCCAAAATGTTCCAGTGTTACCAGGTTCTTATTTGCTTGATTGACACTTAGGTACTTTTAAGGGTGATAAAGGCATAGCAGGATGCAATGGTTACTTTTTACAAATAAGCATTGCAATTCAGTTATTTGCTCTATCATTACAGGGGGTGTGTGTGTGTGTAAACTCAGGCCTAGAATATTTTCCGCACCACTTTCTAATACAGAGAAGTAATGAGAAGTAACACAGGAGAGTGTTTTCTGTAACAAACATTTGTGCTCTTGTTTAGGTATTGCTCACAGGGATCTGAAGCCTGAAAACATCCTGTGCGAATCTCCAGAAAAGGTGCTATTCTGGTCTTTTAACTTTCTGAAGTCTATTTTTTAAACTTAGTTTCCAAATTCAGTGCTTGCATTCTGTCTGTTCTCTTCTTGAAGACTTCCGAATCAATTAGTGAATCTCAACTAAATTTAACACAAATAAGCCTGATAGATGCTGAGTTCTTCTGTGAGCTGTAAAAATGCGAGCATCTGGCTAGATGGTAAAAAGCCAGCTGTTTTCAGAGCGGGCATGGCAATTACAGCTTAGCATCATCTGTACTGAGGCAGTACCCAGATGGACAAGCAACATCTGCATTCCTGTTGGTCACGTTATGTATAGTTCCCAAACTGCTCCAGTGTGGAGCCAACCAAGTAGAAAAACAAGGTAACAGGGTTAGATGGTGGGATGTGGGAGCAGCTGGGGCAGATGAGGTAAATGCAAGGGGTAGAATATACCTGTAAGAGAGTGGGTTTCACTAGTCCTGCTGCTGCAGAACATCTTGCCTTCTATCCTGAGTTTTTCCGTGTGGTGCTGTGTTCACACATACTGCATTAATCCTAGTCTTCTGAATCTTTTAATGTTTTAGGTATCACCAGTAAAAATATGTGACTTTGATCTTGGTAGTGGAGTGAAGCTGAATAGTGCATGTACTCCAATCACTACTCCAGAATTAACAACGCCGGTAAGAGACCTATTTTGGCTTCGTGCTTCTCCCATTCCCCCATAAAACAATTTTTGCATCTCCAGAGGAGAGCTTGCAAAAGCGTTACTACGTCTACACTGAGTGGTGTGGATAGTTCATTTAAAACAGGCATATGTAAAGAAAGGAGAATGCTTAAAAAAAAAAAAAACAAAACAAAACCACCACCACTGACAACAACAAAAACCACCTTTGAGTTTTGTCTTGATTCAACCCTCCCTTTGAAAATTTGCTTGAATTTGGCTTTCTAGTGTGGATCGGCAGAATACATGGCACCCGAAGTGGTTGAAGTCTTCACGGAGGAGGCCACGTTCTATGACAAGCGGTGTGATCTTTGGAGCCTGGGAGTGATTCTGTACATCATGCTCAGTGGTTACCCGCCTTTTGTGGGCAACTGTGGCACAGACTGTGGCTGGGATAGAGGAGAAGTCTGCAGAGTTTGCCAGGTGACTGCATGTACTGGGCACGCTTGAGGGAGTGCACTTTGCCTCATGAATGTAGGGTGTAAGACTAGCCGTAATGCCAGCACCGAAGGGTTGTGTGTGTAACGGAACCAGATACGTGGGGAGATAAGCCATTGCTGAGAATTAATGCCAGTATGGCTTTAAACTAAAGGAGGGGAGATGTAGATTAGAGGTTAGGAGGAAATTCTTCACTCACAGGGTGCTGAGGCACTGGAGCAGGTTGCCCAGAGGTGGACGTTGAGCTCCAGGAGAGTCTCCATCCAGGGCCTGAGTGTATTCTTTCTTAAAACTGAGTACATTGACTTCGCTGTTTCTGTGGGGGGAGAGAGTTGTCAGCAGTCAGTGTATCACGGTCATCTGAGGATGTGCTGAGTCACTGTGGAGCTGCCTTTCACTCTCCATTGGCTCAGTAAGGAGACTGCATGGTTTCAGCTATCACCCACCACGTTAGGTGGATACATTTGAGTAAGAAGAAAGCCACCCGAGAAGACATCTGGTTGCATTCTAGTTGCCATTTAAATTAATTTTTCTCTTTTCCCAGAACAAGCTTTTTGAGAGCATTCAGGAAGGCAAGTATGAATTTCCTGACAAGGACTGGTCACATATATCCTCCGAGGCCAAAGATCTCATCTCAAAGTTGTTGGTTCGTGATGCCAAAGAGCGACTTAGTGCTGCTCAAGTTCTGCAACATTCATGGGTTCAAGGAGTACGTATTCCCAGTTACCATTTTTAAGGGTTATTTTCTTCATGAGTCGTAAACAAGCTGCTCCCTCCCTCTAAACATTTAGTAAAGATATTGCATGCTTTAATGCTCATATTTTGATTAAATTATTTCCAGTGGCTTTATTCTTCCTGAAGCTCTGTGTGGTAAATATTTGGATGACTCTGTCAAGCTTTAAGTATTTTTTTTAATTATCGCTTTATGTGTTTTAAATGGCTGTCTTGTGGATACCAGGCACTGCAGCGCACACATTATGATGTTACTTTTTAATACAGTAATGCAGAACACTACTAGATGTGGTTTTAAAAGAACATCAGTATCACCTTTTGCTTTAGTTCCCAGTTCAGGAAAGAACAGATATATCCTGTGGAGAGCTTCCCAAGCTTCAGTGTTATACCTGCAAACAGTGGAATCTTCTTGTGAGGGGAAAGATGGCTTAGGAATATGTCAACAGTGATTTGTAAACCCAGAGCAAAGTAGTTAATATGCAGTATCCATTAGTTGTAAATCTGGGGGAGTCGCATGATTTTTAATCATTAGAAGCTTGGTTCCCAGCTACTAACACATAACCAACTTTTCTTAACTGCTTCTTCTAGGAGGCTCCTGAAAGGGGATTACCTACCCCTCAAGTTCTTCAAAGGTAATCTTTTTTTCTTAATGTCTATTGATGTCTATAAGCCTGGTCAAGAATTGTTACTGAATTAATGGGGAGAGATAGGAGGTGACAAATCAGGGATAAGATCCCTGGTTAATGGTGCTACTTCATAAATGTGGCAGCACTCATTTTGTTAAGAGCATCAGAAATATTAAAGCTGTGATTTTTCTTTATAATCTGATCTTGCTTGTTTGTGGGAAAGGCATTTCCTGTGGAGCATGGCTAATCTTAGACTGGAAATAATGATGGTTTTGGCAGTTTGCTGCCCGGGAGGGGGAAAGAGGCATAAAGGCGTGTGTTATCCAAAGAGTCTACATTTTGATGGGTGAATAATCATCGTATGTGCAGACTCGCATCTGACTTCCATTGAAGTTGGTGGTAATCACAGTAGCAATTTAACTGTGATGTGAGCAGGGCAAGATTCATTTAAAGCGGATGGCAGAGTTTGTATGCCAGAGGGTCTGAGTCACACATCTGTTTCTATTATCACGTCTGCCGCTGGTGATTCCAGGTTCTTCATGCCCTCAGAAATGCGTTTCCCGAAGCCAGGTGTGCAATTTTAGTGGGATTGCAGTTCTCTGAAGAAAGACAGCATTGCCCCGCATGCTTGTCCTTTTTTAACGTGTAGAAACTGAAGCACGGTGTCTCAGGTGGCTACCTGGCTTTACAGGGGGAGTCCTTGGCAGACTGAGGACTAGAGCTGTAGCTGGTTGCAAAGTCTGTGTGTTTTTTGTTATGTATTGCTGGCTGTCACAACAAGGAGAGATGCAAGCATTAACTGGTCATTTTGCCTGCTCTGTCAGTATTTTGATAAGAGAAAGAAAACTGCCTGGAAATGCATGTTCTTCTCTGAGGGTAACCAGCTCAAGTGACTCTTTGCATGTGTTGTAACTGCTTTCTCCTTTTCCCTCGAAAGGAACAGCAGCACAAAAGACCTGACGCTTTTTGCTGCTGAGGCTATAGCCCTTAACCGCCAGTTGTCTCAACACGAGAACGAGCTCAGCGCAGAGCAGGAGAGCGTTGCCCATGCTGTGTGCTCCATGAAGCTTTCTCCTCCGTCCAAATCCCGCCTCGCCAAGCGCAGAGCAATGACGCACGCCACCAAAAACAGTGACTTTCAGCCAGTTCCCCATAAAGCCTTTTAAACTTCCTTCCTGTTATGGATTGGCAAGATCAGCCTGTTTTCTTACGTGGATTTTCGGTACTGATAAAAGCATCTCTGCTTCTGGCTCTGATTAGAAGCTTGCTCTTGTGATGTGCTTTGTAACTTTAAGGGGATAGCTTTTTATGGGAGTGTTTTTGCCTGTCAGATTTGGTGCATTAAGATAATTTAACTGATCTTTTTAAGCTAGAGAAGATGGGTTTGCTGCTGTATTATCTGAGGTGATAAATCACAAACCTTTCATATTTTCTTCTTAGAAGAACACACTTTAAATTTCAAACTTGAAAACATTGGGAGGAGAAATAATTTCTTGCTTTGCCTGGCAGAGCATAAAGTTTACATATCTATGGCTGCACTCTTTGCTGGCAGATCTTGCAAAGTGCTGCTGTTAGTGTCAGCAGCAGGGACTGTTTTCAACCAACAGTGCCCTACTCTCTATCTGTAGACTCAGGAAATGAAGGTGACTGGATGGATCTCTGTCTCCATACCTTCAGTGGGCTTAAATTTTATGTGGATGATACTGCAAAGGTGCGTGGGTCTCTTGGGCTTGCACAGATGAGGAGGAATTTGTTGCTTTTTTATCCTGTTGGTAGTTTGTATCAGCATATGGGACAAATGTTGGGGGTATTTTATTCTTTTTCTGATGTCTTGTTCTTAACTACAATGTACTTCGTATCATCCCAGTTCTTTTTGTCCAGTGCCCCCTTCTCTTACAGTTATACTCTCAAGTCTGATAACCGAAGTATAACAGACAAGTTCATATTTAATGTCTGTGTTTTTTCTGTGTTAATGCTATCCTCAGTTATACCTTCCTTTCTGGAAACTCATATTCCTTCAAATCCTTCTGTATGTGTTACCTGGAGTTAATGTGAATGGACAAGCTTGAGTGAACTTTGGTGTGTGAATAATTTAGGATTATCAAATGCAAAGGTACGTTTGTGCAAAAACAGTGCTGTAGCTGTGGCATTCTGCCTCCTGTAGTCACCTCAGGCTGGGTGGCTAGATTTCAGGCTCCAGCTTCAGTACTGTGATGCACCGGGGTCGGGAGTAATTTGGGTGGGTACTGGCTGAAAAGCTGAGGATTTTGAGTGACCAAGGTGAGGTGTCCATTGAGAAGGACGTGGCCGTGGAGCACTTTCAGAAGCATAAGCTGTGATAATTGGGCTAGATGTCTGACATGATGCACCTTAACCTTGCCAGCCATTGCTGAAAACATTTGCTGGGGCATCGTGTGTGGGGTGGAGAGGGGTAGGAGGAGGGCCCCCAGTGCCAGCACTCACAAGGTGAATGAGAAGGAGTAAAGTGGCTGATCCGACACGTGCTTGGAAATAGAGAAGTCAAGGCTGAATGTCTTTGCATGGGCTGTTCAGAGCAGTTTTACATTATATTTTATCAGTGTGCGTACAAGCTATTTTTATACAACATGCTGTATTTTGTGACTAATATTAAAGTTGTTCTTATTTAAAAGATTTTATACGTTGTGCCAGTGGATGGATTATGAAATGTATTTTGCTTTGTTTTTATTAAAATATTTTAAGTTATGGATTTAACAACTTTGACAGTTTTTGTGTGTTTTTTGCTCTTGATTTATTGATGACACAAAATTACGAATTACTTGCTTAATTCTCTGCATTGCTGGGTTTAAGACACATTCTGAAGATCAAGTATACTTTTCACTTCTGTGACTCTATTGTTTTATTGGTCTCTGGAGCTCTTATGATCTCAGCTTTGTTTGGCTGTGATCCTTCTGACCTTCATAAGAGATCAGATAACTGAGGGCCAGTGAGCTTAGGAACTCCTCTGCCCAGTTACATTTTGTGTTTTTCCCTTTTGATTTGTGTAAGCAAAAATACTGAAGTTTGGCCAGGAGTGGTGGTGCGATGCAAAATACTCTTGGATGGAGCCCCGAAGCCCATCAGGCTCCTGAACCTGAAGCACGAGCGTTAGCATGGAGCTGTGAAGTGGGGACGTTAACTGTGCTGCTTGTCTGGAGACAGTGGGGTCTGGAAGGTCTGGTAATAACTTGGTAAGTGGTCCTTTGTGGGCTCTGCTCTGCACCTGGTGCTACTCACTGCTGGTAGAGGTAGCCCCAGAGAGAGTGAGTTGGTTCAAAAACCGAAGCTGCTGTGCTTGGGTGACCTGTTATGAGCCCTTGTTCCCCTTTCTAAAACCCATCATGGAAAGTGAATCCCATGTGTGTGAATGCACATGGAGGAAAAAACTTGCTTGCTGGCCAGATTCTGTTTCCTTTTACAAAAGAGAGCATGGGAGAAGAGGTTGAAATGTCCAAAGAGAACATTAGTTTGGGGATATTTTTGCCATTGCCTTTGGCTAGTGGAATTGCCCTGTATAGAGACTCCTCCTCATCCCTTCACAGCCGCAGAAAGGCAGGTCTGAGTGATACCGTTTCCAGGCGAGCAAGTGCTCCTCTGGGCTTGAAGCCTTCTGTGTGAAGAGAACGCTTCAGCTATTGATGTGTGCTGTGCAAAGGATTTTAAGCACTGGTGTGTGAAATGCTGGAAGTGCTGAGCCTCTTGCCTGATGGCTTGCAGCCCCATCTGGCTCTTGTGGTGCTCTCAGCTGCCTTGGATGCTGCCAGCAGCCGCCTCCACGTGTGACCTGTATTAGAGCATCCTTGCTCCCCGCTGGTACGTACTTGCAAACTCATCTGTTCAGGGCTTGAAAGTAAGATACTGGACTTCGTACTGAAGAGCTAGAATCTGGTCATGCTTTTCCTTCAAGACATTAATCTCTGGCAGAGAGGGAGGCAAACAGCTGGTAGCAGTACATGCCAGAGCTGTGTAATGGTAGGAACTAAGAAAACCTCCCCAAACAGGAGAGAGGTGTTGATTTGTGCCAATTGTTCTATTGGCAGATGTAAACTAGCTTTGGCTGCTTCTTGCAGAGTAGTTTTTAAGGTTCTTTGGAGGTTTATGGCTAGTAGTCCATAACCAAGGTTGGGTGGAGAAGGCTGTTTTGCCCTAGAGGCAGTCAGTATGAGAGGTGGGATGCAGCGCTGCCGGTGTGTCCCTGCCTGGCTCACCTGCAACAATCAGCTCAGCTGGTCTGTGTCAAACACTGGGTTTTGTTTCCTCTTCTGGAAGTCTGAACAGAACGGGAATCCCAAACCCTACAGCAGGCCCTGCATTTGGGCTCACCTTCCTTCCAAAGGCAGTCTTCTCACCATGTTCTGATCAGGTGCTTTAGTTCAGGTGCTTTAAAACCACCTGCTTCTTGTTCCTTCTTCCCCTGGTACGAGGGGTAGCACACAGCACAGGAGGCCTTATAGTGATACATGATACAAAAATGACTTCTCAGTAGTACTGATCTCACATCTCTTTGCCTCAAACTGAGAATCGAACTCAGATTCCGCTGCTGGTCTAACAGGGCCCCCCTTGTGGCAGGGGCTTCTTTCCCCTCTGATCTTTATCTTTCAATTACAGTTGGGATTTTCTTTAGGCTTTATATCCCCAGAAGGCGCAATTAGGTAGACCTTTACGATGCTTTTTCCATTTCAGTGGGGGAATGGCACTTGTTTCTAGGTGGAAGTCACAAATTCAGAGTCTCGGTGATCTGTCCTTTTGAAATAAATGGTCTTTCAAATAGGTTTGCTATTGTCACCTGAACTTGTGTTCAGGCCTCCTACAGAACGTGCCTGCATCTCATCGCTAAATCGCACCATCTCAGAAAGGGCTGAGTCTCTGTGCAACACTATTTTGGTTACTGGCGATAAAGCAGGCAGTTTGTGTGGGCTACCTGGCCTAAGAAAAATGAAAGGGGCTGCAGAGAACTTCTCTTTGGTGGGGAAATGGGGCAGATAAGGAAAAAAGAGACTTCAAGCATTCGTAAACCTGTTCTGACCAGCAAGGAAAGCAGCAAAGCTGCTGCTCTTTATTGTTGACTAAGAAGGCCCCCAGTAAAAATCCCCTTCCCTGTGCTTTTACAGCAAGGTGGGTGAGCAAACTGCTGGGGAGGTAGTGGCATGATTAAGGGGCTTCGTTTTGAACAACCAAATGGCAGCCAGGCAGCACCAGTCTCAGGGTACCCTCCTTTTGTCCCCTCAGCATCTGGTGGTACAGAACGCTTTGCAGGATTTTGCTGACCTTTGTGTGAAACATTTCATAAAGCACATTCAGCCTTGTGCTTGCCAATGTGTTTTGGAAACCTTGCTCTACTGCTGGTTGCATAAAAGGAAGCTCCTGTTTGTCTTTTTGTGATATTTTCTCCTCCTCTCTCCTCCTTCCTCATGTGCTCTTTGGATCTTTTATCAGAGATGGAAATTGCTGGTTTTTATATATGTGTGTATATATTTTTTTAGGGCTGTGGGTGGGCTGGCTCTCAAGGTAGAGAGCAGCTTGGTTAATTTTCAAGACTAATAATTTTTCTTTGGGCCACTCCAGTGGCAGCAACAGGCTTCAAATTTGGCTTCCATGGAAACACACTGCCATGGAAACTGAGAGGCCTGACAATCCTGAAGAAATATTTGCTTGTATCCTTCCTTCCCTCCTTGTTCCATTTCCCATGCGATGTGTGTGTGTTTGGTTACTCCTGCCAGATTCGATCAGCGCGTTCAAAATGCTCCGAGCACAGAAATGCAATTCTCTCGAATGAAAACAAAACAAAAAACTTGTAAAAGCAATGGTGGCATTTCGCTGGCATTGTTTGCACAAAAAGCTATTGCGAGTCTGGAGGGAGATGTCACCGAGCCACGATTTCTCTTCCAGTGGGAAAAAGCCCTGCAAGAAATGCTTCAGCTCCTAGATATTTTGTGGGGACTGGCTGGAATGGGCTGCTCAGGGAATCGGGCCCTGCACCCAGTCAAACATAATGGGATGCTGAGGACGGTGAGAATTGACTCATGCAGTGGTTAAGAGAGAGCAGCAGTGCTCTGCTGGGTCCCTTCCAGCTGGTTAATTTGATGCTACGTCTTCAGCTGCTGCCTGTCACAGCTGCTTTCACACCGAGATTAGTTAGCGAGGTTTGGCAGGGTGACAAGCAGCCACAGTTCATCAGCTTTGCTTCAGGGTGGAGTGGGAGGGAAGGGGGAATGGGCCCTTCCAAAATGCTTTGCTAAGGAAGAAGTAGGGCAAGGGCTGTGTGTGGCAGAGAGCAAGCAAAGGAGCTGGGAGCCTGATGTTTTCTGTTACATTGACAGCAAAGCTCATAACCTAATTTGGTCCTCCGTCAGATCAAAATCCTATGGCAAGTTATTAGACAACACTGTCACGGGGGAAGTCGGGTATGGATCGTGAGTCGGGTATGGATCGTGTCTCCCCCACCATTCCCTCACCCTAAATCACCCTGGACTTCATTCAGAGACTGCTTCTGGTCAGCTGCATTGAGAGCCGTGGTGCTTTCTTTTAGCTCCAGGCTGCTTGTGGGGAAAGCAGAGTTGCTTCATGTATTTCCTGCTCCTTTTTTTTTTTTTTTTTTTTAGTTTAGCTCCCCAGTTTCACTGGTTTGCATACAGGTGTTTGCCTTGCAGCAGGTTTAGATCCACTTGTTTAGCCAGAGGGGCTCCAGCAGAGTACCGTGGCTTCTCCAGGCTGTTGAGAAATGAAATGGAGAGAGAACTCATGGAGCTATGTGCAGGAGGAAAGCGAAGACTAACACAGGTTGGCGAATTGGGAACGTGGGGCTAAGTCCCGTGCTCCTTGGTCGGAGAGCTGTTTTGTAGGAACAATTTCAATATGAACTGTTGCAGCCTTAAAGGAGCTACAATGGGCAATAACAGGTGTACCTATGGCTCCCTGCAGTAATGTTTTGCATGGTTTAATTGCAGCCTGTTTGACCAGTACCCAAGGTTGTTGCTGTGCCTTTCATTTTGTATTAGGAATAAGAATTGCATTTGAGAGTGCCACCTGCAAGCTTTGGGAATGCAAGAGCTGCAGCATCCTTTTGTTATGAGCAGAAACTGCTGTTTGATGGAGACCTGTTTGGATGGTCCTGTTTGTCATCAAGCTTTGTTGGCCTTTTTGCTGGTGTTACCAACGATCAGGCTTCTTAGAATCATAGAAACACAAGGCTGGAAAGGACCTACAAGATCATCTAGTCCAACCATCCTCCTATCACCAATAATACCCACTAAGCTACTAAATCATATCTCGATTCTGATAAGCTTCTGGTGATGCTGAATGAAACAGCTTGGCTTTCAGCTCTTGGAGAGGGGAGCTGAATGGAAGCAAGAGGTTGCACTGATCGAAGACCACCAGTGGTGCTGCAGAGGGATGGGCACAGAAGGCCACATTCAGCACTATTCAGCTGTGAGGAGGCACTGTGGCACGACCCAGGAACTGGATTTCTTGTGATGTCATGTGTGCACATTGTGTTTTGTTTCTGTGATGTTATCCATGGAACATGCTGCTTTTGGAGAAAAATGCATGTCCCTGCCATGACTGGTACCAAATTTCCATCTGCCTTTGGCAAGGATTGGTCCCGCAGTGGCTAGCTTTCTCCTATACTACCCCTCACTACAGACAATTCCCTTTATGTCCCATGTGTCCTCCTGTGAAAGCAGCTCGATGCAGCTTTCCTAGTGTCCTGTCTTAGAACTGTCTCACCATGATACGATGCTCTGTCTTGCCATTTCCCTGCTTTTTCATCAGAGCAAAATGCTTTCCTTCACATCTCTCTCTACAGGTGCTCTCAGCTTCATCGCAATACAGGAAGAGGCATCTATAAAACTTGCCCCTGTTCTGAGCAGTTTGCTTCGTTTCACTTGAAACTGGAAGAGGCTCCATCTCCTATGGGGAAATATCATGAGGGCCCTCCGGGGTTTGGCTATCCCATTTCTTTTCATTTGAAGTCTAAACCACTTGGGCAGCTTTGCAAGCCATCATCCTGCTATTCATGCCAAAAAAGCTACGGTAGCATCCAATTTCCCCATGCAGTCTCATCGCAGAAAACCAGCAGTGATCTCTGTTCTAGCAACTTGAATACAGCCCTGGGGCTTGGGCTGAAAATGCAGAACAGTCTGTCTGATCCTGAACCCGGTGAACAGTCCCAGCTCCCAGCCCCATCTGCAAGCAGAAAGTTGTCCATGTTACTTCTCCCTCTCCCTGAGAACTCAGCTACATTCCTGCAACTGTTTCTGTCTGAATTCTAGGGCTGGCAAGAGTTATGGCCGTGTAAAATTAATTATTTACTAATATAACAGCCTGCAACTTTGGGGAAAAATAAATGGCATAATAAAGAAACCCCTCAGAGTAGGGAAAAGATAGAGAGGAAAAAGGTAAGAAATTGTTTGCAAATATCCCATGTCCAGAATGGAGAGAGATGTCACTTAAATTCCTTTTTTTTTTTTTCTTTTTTAATCATTGCCATTTTTCTCTTGCTATTTTTGGCAAATTTAATTTCTTAGCATTTTCATTCTCTGCTGCCCTGTTTTTCTTTCTCCTGTCTCGGGTGGAACTGAGCATTTGGGGGAGGGAAGGAGGCAGCTTTGAGTTCCTTGCTTTTTGTGTCCAGCTTTTCTCCTGTCTTGCTTTGTCCCAGACACCTGTGAGTCTTTCAGAACTGGAATCCTCTTTGGCATATAAATAAGGTCTGCAGTGGTCAGGAGCTGCAGTTATGAATTTATAAGGGAAGTGATCAGATTAATTGAGCAGCAGTGGGAGCGTTCAATTACACTGACTTTGAATTAATTACCCTTTGTCAGACCATGTCAGCACACTTCCCAATGCTGAAAGCAATGTTTGAGATCTGTGGAGCAGAGAGTCCTTTGCCTTAAAAAATGGCAAATCCAAACGTGCCTCAAGACTAACAGTTTCTTCCCTGTCTTCTTCTGTCATTCAAGTATTTTAAGCCATTTTAGAAAATTTGCTTCTGATTCTAAAAAATTGGGTTGGGGAGGACTTTTAGGAAATCAAATGGCAGCTTGTACTGGTCCTTTCAACACAGATATATCAGCTATCCCCAGTATAGACCAATGCAGTCATTTAAAAGTGATCCTGTTAGTATTTTCTTCCTGGGCTTTCTTTTCACACACAGTGTCCCAAAGGATGATCAATCTAGAGGGTCTCCGGGGAAGACAGTAAGCTGGCACTGAAGCTACTGAAGCTGCTCCAAGAAGACTTGTTCCATCTGTTCAGCCTGTGTCTCATGGCTTCCCTGGAGCACTTTGCAGGTCTGGAAGTAACGTATGCTCTGTAGCTCAATTTGCCTGCTGGAAATCAGGGCTACTTGCCTTTCCCACTCTGAGTGCAATGTAAAGATGTCATGAGAGGTCTGGGCTTTTGAGAGGAGAGCCTGAATGGAACATCTTCCAGTGTAAATATCTCTACCATGTTCTAAACATTATCCCTGGTAATCACATTCCTCCTCAGCCTTTGTATGTCCAGGTAAATACACTTGAGCTCTTTCGGTGGGAAAATCTCCTGATCCTGACTCCAGCCACATGTGCTGTACATGCTAGCACCGGTGCTTTCCTGCTCCCCAGAAATGTTTCACCTGATTATGTTACGATTGCTCTGTTGTCTAGGTATTTGCAGCCACTACCTCGCTTTGGTATACCCAGTCCTTTCCTCTCCCCTGGGAACAGTAGACTGGAGGTCAAGTCTTTAGCACTTAGAGCAAAATTTCTAATTGCTCCCTAATGACATTCCTGCCTGC
Organism: Anser anser; assembly: GCF_964211835.1. Taxonomy (NCBI): domain Eukaryota; kingdom Metazoa; phylum Chordata; class Aves; order Anseriformes; family Anatidae; genus Anser; species Anser anser. The sequence continues at coordinate 23,253,525 of NC_139728.1, read as the reverse complement.
TGTTGCATTTCAGCCCTGTTACATTACTGAGGTTGTCATCATCCTGTTTCTGATGTTCTGGTCCTCTTCTGTTAATGACACTGAGCCATCACATAGATCTCACTGCCTGACTTCTCCTTCTGTCTTGGTCACCAAGTAAAAAACAATGTAGTTGCTTAATGGGTTCGATGGTTGCCACTTTCTCCTCATTTGTTAGATCCTCTTCTATCAGTGCAACCGTGGCATAAAAATTTTTGGCCCCGTGCAAATCCCTCTGCTAGGAAGCTAGCGTGACTGAAGTTACTTTTTATCGGAGCTGTATAGCTAATCTCTTCACAAATATACGCAAAATCTACTTGGGCAGTGTTTCTGGGTGAAAGAACGAACATGCCTGGGAACAAACGAGTGGGTGGTGGTAGCCTGCCACATGAGCTGCGCTGTTTTCTCAGGCTCTGCAGCAGCTAAAGGACACACTTCCTAGATCTCCAGATTCAGGTTTTATCTTCCTAGTGCCATGTGACAATTAAAATAAGCAGATACCTGCAGTTTATAAAGCTTCAAAATTACTCGATGCCTTTTGCTTTAGCACAGGAGCTATACGGCTGTAAGTAAAATCTTGTGTATGTGTTTCTCTTCTGTCTTCTTCCCCATTTCTGAGTAATTTTTGGCATAGCCCAATTGATATCTAAATCCCACAAACCCTGTTTGTGAACCCTTCAGGTGACACCGTTTCTCTCCCTGCCCATGCTGCTTCTGGAGTTTAGGCAAGTGAAGGGATTGTCCCGTTCTGCTCTGTGTTGGTGCAGCCTCACCTCAAGCACTCTGGACAGTTTTGGGCACCAAAAAATAAAAATAAAAAAAATCTATAAAACTATTAGGGAGCATCCAAAAGGAGGACTATGAATATGGTGAAGGGTCTAAAGGGGAAGACGTATGGCGAGCAGCTTGAGGTCCCTTGGTTTGTTCAGCCCCGAGCAGGCCGAGGGGAGGCCTCATGGCGGCCTGCAGCTCCCTCACGAGGGGAGCGGAGGGGCAGGCGCTGAGCTCTGCTCTCTGGGGACAGCGACAGGACCCGAGGGAACGGCATGGAGCTGGGACAGGGGAGGGTCAGGCTGGGTGTTAGGGAAAGGTTCTGCACCCAGAGGGTGGTTGGGCACTGGGACAGGCTCCCCAGGGCGGTGGTCACAGCACCGATCCTGCTGGAGTTGAAGAAGCATTTGGACAACGCTCTCAGACAGATGGTCTGATTTTTGGGCATTCTGTATGGAGCCAGGAGTTGGACGTGATGATCCTCGTGGCTCCCTTCCAACTCAGGATATTTTATGCTTCTCTTCTCTGCAGTCCAGTCTGCCTGTGGACTCCTCTAGCGAAGGACTTTGTACCATCTTCTTGAGGTTTCTCCAAGATACCAACTCTCTTTTACCTCACATTCAGGTGAAATCTCTCACCAGAGGCTGTGTCCTTAGTCACTTCCCTCTGCTATTAAGATTCAGATACTGTTTTTCCCACTCCTATGCAGTTCCCCAGAAATATGGGGTCCTCAAGATTTTGCCTGTGGCCAACTTTGTGTCTGAATCAAGCGCTTCCCTTTTGCTTTTCAGGTTAAGTGAAAACAGAAACCAGACAATCCTGACTTTCCCATCAGGGTTTTGTTCCAGTATGTTTTGTTAAAGGAACAAACAAGCTGCCATGTATCAACTCCTCTTGCCGTTGGCATATGCAAGGCAACTCATTCCTCTCTCATGGGCTGTTAAGCTCTTCTGAATTACATGGTATTTATTGCGTGATAAGAAAACACACACAACCTGTTACTGGGGATCCTCATCGTGAGTTATTTGCATGCTTAAAGCCTGTGGCTGAATGTGGAAGTTCTCCAACACCACCAGTTATTCACAAGCTGCACATAAACAGATCCCTTAAATTACAGCTTTGGAAATACTCCCTGATCGAGCTTCTTCATTATCAGTTCCAAATTGCAACAATACGGTACAGTATCTGGATTATGAATGCCAGATTCTGGCTGCTTTTGTGCTGCCTTTCCACCTTGCCTAAGTTCCTCAAATGGGCTTAATTCTACAATTGAGCTTCAAGGAATGCTGCCAAACTTTCCCAATAGCACCAAAGCCAATAAACTTCACTTTCTTCCCCACTCCTTTTGTAGCTGTTTTTTTTCTTGTCATGTATTTTTTTTTCTTCTGTTGAATAATTCAGCTAATAGGCTGGCGCTTGAGCGCTTTAGAGCTGTGTTCCCTAATGAGGGAAGTAGCTTGCCAACTTTTTATCTTTCCAGTCATTTGACTGCAAACCCAACATCGTTAACAAATCACCATGGAATAGCTGTGGAAATACAGAACAAAATGTTGTTGTCTTAGCTTAAGTGGGCAAGGAATTAAAAGTAAACAGAATGAAAGAAACCCAAGCCCTGCACAGGAAAACATGGAAGTGAAGTGTGTATTGAAGGAAAGGATGATAATAGAAATCTTTCTAACCTCACTTTATTTCTTGCAATATCTGCAAACAGAAAAAGATATATGGGAGAAAGAACGTTAACTCTCCCAAGAGACAGCTGCATTAATTCAGAAGAGAGGTGTAGGTGTGTCTGTTGACAGCTCTGCTTCTTTCGATGTTTATGTGAATAAAGGTTTCTGTATAGTGTTTTTTTCTTTGTTAACTTCATTTTTTTAAAATCTGAATGTTTTACAGTCCATATGATACAGACAGGATTTGAAAAGTCAGTGTGATGCCTTTTTGCACATTGCTTAATCCCCTTTAAAATTGCATTAAGATCATATTGTGTTTGTTCAGATCAAGATTCCCACTGACATGTTTCAGATGAATGTTTAGTCCTTGGCCCTTCTTGCATTTTTTCTTTCCTGGATCCCTGTCTCTTCTTACTAGAGCAGAGATCAGCAGCTCTTGGTGCCTGAATGGTCCCACCGGGTCTCCAGGCAGGTGAGGACATGTTCAAGATCTCATCTCCTTTGCAGTATGTCAGTGTTCTCATCTTGGGAGTCAGACAGAAATGCAAGCTGGGTGAGGAGAAGGAACCTAGCTAAAATTATGTGTCCCCATATGCACACAGTAAGGGTCGTTAGATCATGTTCAGGGTCCACTTTACATTAGCATAAATGATTCTCTGGGAGCAGGTCCATAAACTCAGGATGAATCTCCTTTTGGTGGTAGATGCTAAATATGTAGCTGAAGTACTGCCAAAGAATAGTACGTGAACATCGTGTCAGCAGCAAATGCTCTTTGCATTTATGTCAGATAAGTGCTAAAAGCTCTTATCACACTATGCAGAAGTGAAAATGTTAGCACAGTGTCCTATTACATGCAGAGAGCATAGGAGCCAGCAAAGCACAAACAGACATAAAGGCTTGGGAATAGACTATTTCCCCCCAACAAAGAGAGATACCTACAAAGATGCTGGTCAGGATGTCCAACAGACTTCTACCTCTTAGGAATATGATGGCGAATTCCTTTCAGAACTGGCTGGATATCAAATAGTGTCTAGTTCTTAACATGTGTGCCTAAGGAATTGCTACTTTCTTGTTAAGCAGCAGTTTAGTTGTAGGGAGAGTGCAAACAATGTCAACATCTCAGGTTTTGAAGCAAAGATGTTCATAATGAGAACAGTCAAAATATGAGAAAATAAATAGAGTTTTTCACCCAGAGATATCAATGCCATTCACATTTCAGGGATGAGGAAACAGAGACTTGGGAAGCTTGCCCAAGACCAGGGCTCTCATCTTGAATCCCTGCCCAGTGAAATTCTGCAGCTGAACTAAAATTACGCTGAGTTCTGCATGAGTTTAACATCGCTATCTTAACTGTGTGACATCGTTTTCTACAACACAGGAAAGATGATCATCTTCAGTCTTGGAGGCCAAATTCTCAGCAGCAGATGTGAGATGGGATGCTTAATGCCCTAGGAAGTCATATCTCAAATATACTGACTTTAAAATGTGCATCTAGAAGCCTCACGTACAAGAAGGGTCCCTGTTGTGCTAGATGCTGTACAAAGACAGCTCCAAGAGATTGTCCTGATCCCAGAAAGTGTGTTTTCTGATTTCTTTCCTGTTTTCCCTGTGTCGCCTGCATTTCCACAAAGCACAGAGAGCTGAACTGAATGGCAGATCTGGGCAAAATCTGGCAGTTCTGAATTGAGCTAAACTGGTTTAATTGGAAACTAAAATCCCACTCATCTGGCCTGTAATTGCTATTAAAGGATCCTTTGAAGATGGATGTTTAGGGAGCTACACCAAATTAGAGCAGTTAAAGATCTGACTTAGTGTTTGTAGTCAAAGCCTGGGGAAGTGCCGTTGAGATGAACAAAAATGATGATGGTAGAAAAGACAAAATGAATGATTGAGATATCTCATGGAGCGTTGCTCAAAATGGGTCCTCAGGGAATGCTGATTTGCAACTGTTGCTTCTGAAAGGCGGATCCCCTTTTGTTTGCACAGAAATATCACTGACCGCCCTCTTTCTGCCTCTTGCTTGTTTATAATCTATCTTCTGTTTCCTATCAGTCTTGCTTGTTTCTTGGTCCATCCTTCATCTACTGGTGGCAGGAGCTAAAATACCCTTCTGCTTTGCATAGCAGGGATGTGTGTGTGATACGAAGCCAGATGGCTGCTGAGATGAGCAATTGAGAGTGTCTGCACGTTATTAATTGCAGCTGCTGTTTTTGCAGTTGGAGGTGATGGTAAGGATCCCAGCAGCAGCTGGAAACATATGGACAAAGGGATTTGGGGTGGTGGCATGTGATTAATATCCACTGGGTTGGGGTTTGTGTCTCCTGCCAGACAGTGGGATCATAGGAATGGGTTTATTTGAGCCTGCACTAAAAGGTGGTGGTCAGGAGCATATTTTGACGCACCAGTGTGATCCCGTTGTGCTTGGTTGGAGCTGAATTCATTTTCATTGTTTCTTGCTCTTCCTCCTTTGTTTTCCTCTTACAGCTGCATTGCATTACTAAAAATACTTAAAAACATATCATTTACTGAGCTGCTTCCTCTGCTTGTTCTGTTCCGGGCAAAAACATCCATCTCTCTCTGAATACCTATCTCATCTGCCTAAATTAAGTCACTGCTTCAAAGCAGAACTTCACCTTTAAGGAACAGCTTCTGTAATTCTAGCTTGTCTCCTCCTGTGCTAATGAGAGATCTGGCACTCCAGTTGAGGGCCTAGTTTGGTAATCGCTGAAGGGAAGGGTTGCTAATCCCATCATCCCCTAAATTGGAGGTTGGAGCACCTTGGCTTCTTGCTGAGAATTAAAAGGGCTGTTTTGGGTCAGGCTAAATCTTGTCTGACTCTGCAGCCTGTTTCTGTCAGTAGCCAGAAGGAGACGCAGAAGAAAAATAAGTAATTAGTATACTTTCCCTGCCTGTAACCCCCAGCCTCCAGCAATCAGCAGCTTAGGGACTTCATGAACTGGAGGTGTGTCATGCAGTCAGCAGAAGGCAGAGATGCATCCTTTTGTAAAGCTTAAGTAAGACTTGATATTCCTTGCTTTCTTCCTGATTTACTCATGACACAATACTCCTACAGCCTCATGGCTCAGGAGGTGGGCTAAACTTTAGATGAAGTTGTTCTTGATTCAGGATGTTTCATGGTCTTTTTCTGTAGGTGATGAGTTTTGCTGCATGGTGTCCCCTGAAGATGCTAGTTTGCAAGCTCTCTTCTGAATTTTCCTTCTGGAAAGCAGCAGTACCAGAATTTGGTGTTCTGGCTGTGACCTCTGCATGGAAAATATGGGTCTCCTAGTAGAAGGAACTAGAAATAAACCCCCCCGAAATGAATCCCTGTAAAAGAACCCTTTGAAGAAGCAAAGTTGACATAAAACAATTCAGCTCTGTTGATGACGCCGTGAAAACTGTCCCGCTTCAGAGCCAGAGAGGGTCTGGCTTGTTACATTTGGAAGCCTGTGGTGATGACAGTGGCCTAAGGTGGGAAGCTGACCGGTGACCATGCAGGTAGCTGAATCCCTTGGGAACGTTTGAGATTTTCCATCTGTCCATATCTGACATTAAGGAATATCTGCCACACCAGCTCTGTCTGTGAGGGTTTTTGTGCCTTAGGCCGTGCACACCTCTCTGCTCAGAGCCTCAGGCTTTTTGATATCTGCAGTTCAAGGGTTTTCAAATGGGGAGGGCAGCGGGGTGTCCTGATTTTGGCCTGTTTGCACTTTCTTTTTGGCTTCCTGCCCTGAGGATGGGAAGCAGTGGTTGCCAGCCACGTGGTAAACTGAGAAAGGGAGATCTCGTGCGTTTCTTTTCCTGAGGTGTGTGACTTTGATATGGTGATGTTACTGTGTCAAGAACATGTTGTTGCCTGATCTATGGTTTTTATGATGTTATCAAGGCTTTTGTATTTGGCCACAATTTTTGTATCTCCCTGTACTTCTCCTCCAGAGAAGCCTTCTTCAGCTCTCAAGGGAAGGAGAATGAGGTGACTTGCAGTTTGGGATGGGATAAAGTCTTCCTCCAAATGCAAGGTATAGAAGCTATACACTTTCCCTTCCCATAGGACAGTGATAGGTGAGTAAAACCCAACAAGATGACTCAGTTGCACTCAGCTTGATGGTTGTGCACAGAGGTCTCCATATTCTTTGTATGTCTGAAATCAAGTCCAACTTGATTCTACTTCTTTAAAAAATATATTCCCACATAAAAACAATTTATTTTTTTTCACACATTTAGCCACAGCCACGTATGCAATTACGTATATTTGCTGTGCGTGTGTTCGCACATACAATTGCTCTAATTCTGAGCATGGCTATTTCCTATCTGATGTGATCTGACTACAGCAAAAATTAAAATAAAGATTAGATTAGTTGCCATGGTAACAGCTACCCCTGCCTCATATGACGCACAGATTCTGTGAAGCGAAGGAGCACATATCAATTTACACTCTTAATTTTTGGGGACATGCAGGGTTCAGCTCTTCCCAGGAGGTCCTCTGATGACACCAAGTGATATCTCAGTTTTCATTCAGCAGGCTTATCCTCTTTGACTTTCTTAATTCACAAGAGCTTCAGAGCTGTTGCCACCATCTCTTGGTAGAAGCAATCTCATCTTCATTTTAGTTTCTTTCTTAAGCAAATGAGCTGAAAGACAATGAAAAAAGTCTGGTATGGGGGATACGGAGGCTGTGAGAGACGCACTAGTTAAACATGCAAAAGAGAGTAACTGTCAGATTTGCTGGGCTGTCTTGGTTCATTTGTTTTCATGATGTACGTCAAGGTTTTAAATGTTTCCGCCTTGTGTTGAAGAAAAGGAAACAGTCTCGAGTAGCTGTAGTCAATCTAGTGGTGTCTTGTGGTGTAAGATCCCACTCGTTACATCTCCCAGCTATCAGATCTTTTAAGGTGTAGGATGAGACAAATTATCAGGTCTGCAGGAATAGAGCACATGAAGAGATAATACACTTGACTGCAGTTAATGATTACTACTACGTGTCTGTGTACATTACAGGGATAATACGTCTTTCTGATTCTTGCCCATTGGGCACACATCCATGTCATCTTGCAGACTGCCTCCTTGTTCCCTTCTCAGAATTTATTCCACAGCTATCACCAGTCTCAAAGTTGCATCTTACAGTACAACATCCCACATCATTTCTTATTCACCCCGTTCCCTGCCACTTTTTGTCTACTTCTCCCAAAGAAAGTCCCCAGCTCCAGAAGAATCTGCTTACCTCGAGTACATTGAATACCTAGCTAACTATAGACCAAAAAAAACATGGACTTTGGAAATGGAAAATAAGGTTAATCACCCTTTCCCTCTGTGTTTAACTTGTAAAAATTAATTTCTCTCCTCCACCCATGACAGAGAGATCTCCCTGCTGATCTGTGTAGCAGTTCATGAACTTGCCTGACAGCAAACCCCAGACCTTACAGCTGGAAGCACAGCCCGGGGTTTCTTGCCTTCTTCTCCAGCAACGCGCACTTCAGTGCGTGCTTGTCCAGTTCAGGGAGCTTCAACCAGCCTGGAGCTTCTCACCAGCGTGGTTAGGACTGGATTCACTGGATCTAAATAGACTCTTTCTAAAGCTGGGACAAAGAGCCACAGGCTCTCATCAAACAACAAATCCTATGTCGTCTTGACTTTCTCATGGCAAAACCATCAGGAAGAGCTTGCTTTGTGGCAGCGGCTTAATGTGCTGGAAGAGGACAAACATCCCAGCTCATGCTGGAAAGACACTGGTGTAGTGTGAGGCATCAGTGCTGTCACAGCTGTAAGAACAAATATATTATGACTGCTAATTATATTAATTAAAGTAGTGCTGTTGTTTGTGTGAATGTTTATGGAGAGGAATACAGATTTTTTTCCCATTGTTTTACTCTCAGATAGAAGCTGGAGGTCTGCAAGGGGCTGAGTCTGCAATACGTGACCATGCATGCTGTGATTCCTGAAATATAACAATACATAATATATAAAAATATATTTTAAAAATGTATACAATGAAAGCTATATTCTTCTTTTTCAGACTGATTCCCTACAGATTTTAACGTTTGAAATATGTTTGCTTTCTCTAGCATCCCTAACTTGAACCATGACAACAGACACGTGTCCTGGAACCTCTCTGTGCCTCATTTTACCTCCAGTTTCAAGGAAGGAAATAAAACAACTGTTTTTCCTGTGTCCTTGCTTTTTGTGGTACATCCAGTATTCAGGATCTTAGCTTTTGTATTCACATAGCCTATTGCTATGGGATTGTCACTATTCCAGCCTGACTGTAACAAATCAGCATCTGTACTAAAGATGTGCTCCTCTGTGTGGTTCTGGAAGAGTCTTGGACTGTGGAGAACCTCTCTAGCTCCAAGGATGAACAGGGCTGTTCACTGAGCTCGCTCAGTCCCTGCTTGGCTCAAACCCACATGCAGTTCCTGGGGAGCACTGCGGTGCGTTTCCTGGCTCTCAGCTTTCTGGTACTTTCATAAAGCTCTCACTCTGCTGTTTTGTTCTCTTTTCCTCCTTTCCAGTCTCCGGCGCCCCACTGCTAGCAGCTAACATGAGGCACCGGCTCTGAAGGGGCAAGGTCCTTCCTTCCGCAGAGCTCTTGCTGTGGCTAGGAGAGGGCAGCTGCTGGCAGCGTAAGTGGGAGGAACGGGCTGTCTCTCAACACAAGTGCTCTATTTCTGGTCCGTTAAGGACTCCTGCAATAATGCGGAGTTCTGGATGTCTCCTTGTGGGGGCTGCAGAAAGCATTCATTGTCTTTCCTGCTATATGGCTTGTGACCAAAGCAGCTATCGTGGGATGGTGACGGTAAGAAATGCAGGAGTACCTGTGCCGGCTTTTGTCTCGTATTAATGCAGTCTCCTTGGTTATGTTAGCAGTGAGCGTTCGCAGAACAGTCCCAGTCTGGCCTTGCTAAACGTCCTCATTTTCTAACTAGATTCACTTGACAGTAGCCAAGTGTTGCCCTTCCTTCAGCAAGCTAATTTCTTCCTCTCTGCTTAGCAGCCTGCTTTTTCAAAAACTTGTGTAACCACAGCCTCCCTCCCAAATTGGCTATGACTCCCAGAAGCAGTTACAGAGCCACATCCACTCCTGCTCTGAGCATCCTGAAACTTAAGGCAAAAGGGGTGGAACAAGTACAGGGGCTTTCTAGCAAGCCCTGAAATAAAATGCCTCTTTGTTAAAATGTCACTTGTAAAATTAGCAAAAACTGATGCAGAAAGGAAGATAGGTGTGCTCTGTGTGGGACAGCAATGCTCCTGTTTGCCTCTTCAGCACCTGACCTTGGCATCATTGCTGCATCTTTGTCCCATTAGATTAAGAAAACCTGTCCAGCTCCCTTCCATCTTGTGAGTTAAGGAAGAGTGGAAATAATAGATTTTAGAACTGGAGAGGGCTTTGAGAAGTGTCCTGCTGCCCCAAAGTGAGCTTTGTACATTAATAGGATCGGTGCATGCATTTTTTTAAGTTGTTAGATACAATAACTGCATTTTGTCTTTACAAGCTATAGATTGAGATAAATCTATGCTCTTTTGGTATATGTTTCACTACAGATGTTATCAGCATGATCTGGATGAGGGAGACTGGTGGAAAAAAGAGCAATTCAGTCCTCAGCCCTACAGCAATATTGTGGTGTGATCCCAAACACGCCACTTCATCTCAACATGCTCCAAATCCCTTCTGTAAAAGGGGGCCAGAAGGATTTCTCTTGTGGCACATCCCAGTGGCCTGCCAGCATCCTTTGTCTGGGCTCGATCCTGCTGTGAAGAGCTGATGCATTTGTGCTGAGCACAGTGGGACCCCAGTCGTTCCCACCGCAGTGGGTCTGCAAGCCCTAAATGTGGGATGCAGACATTCACAATGCTCTTACGAAGCAAAGGAGCAGGTGGCAAAAGATTTTAGTTATCCTACATGTTATTTTACCCTGCCCATTGCTATGTTTCCTACAGCAGTAGTGGTTTGCGGTGTCTGGAGGACAGTGCAGGCCTAATCTGGCCTGGTTTGAACAGCATTCAGCTTTCCCTTTTTTTGGTGCTCTTCAGTGGCCCAAAGATTTGAGTCTCTCCATCTTTCCACCTGATACTTTTCCAAGCAAATGTAATCTAATGCTTACAGTGGGCTTTCTCAGGCACAATGTGTTGTGCTTCCTTCCTAGTACAAGCTGTCTCTGTTGGCTCTGAACTGCAATAACAACCATCTTTAATCATCTCTCTCATTCAGCACATAATAGGCAGCTTAACCACAGAAGATGAACTTGAGAATTTTCCTAGCCCACGTCTGGTATGATCCCAGACTGGTTTCTATTTCCTATCCCTTTGTAATAATTAGTTGGTGGTGAAACCCGAGGAGAAGTTGTCTGGCCTCACAGAGCTGATGTTTGCTTCCTCCGACAGATGAAAACAGGAGGAGAGTGGGTGAAAAACACCGGGTCACACTGCTCTCACAAGACTTACAGAGAGAAACAGCAGCTAATCTTCATCCTGAAATAATCACTTGGAAAGTCTGAGCTTCCCGGGGGGGATGTATCAGCTATAATCCTGGGAAGAGTTCCTGTCTGCTAATCAGTGACCAAACGGTCCAGCGCAGCAGGTGATGATTATCCACTTCCATCATCTTCTGCTTTCTAGTGCCAGGTCTTCCCCAAAAAATATCACGAAGCCTTCCTCACCCAAGTGGTACATTTTCCCAGACAGACTTGCTTTGCTCTTGCAGCCCAGAAGATATGGGACAGTGGTGACTACATGTGGAGTGGAGGAAGGAGACCCGTGCTGGGTTAAAGAAGGCTGTGTGTGTGAAGGCTGTTGGTGTAAAGGCCTTGCATGTGGGCCACGTGTTTCCTTTCCCACTTTGTTTTCTGTGGGTACACCTCTGGGTGAGCTGAACAGCGTGGTGTTTGACAGAAATTGCTTCTGGAACTGGTGTTTGTCCCCGGCCGGACCCAGAAGACCTGCATAAGTGCCTCACGCAGCAGGGCTGGGTACATTAACTCGGCGGGCGATGGGGCCCTGCAGTGCTGGCACCACAGGACTCTGCTCCAAACAGAAGCAAAAAGAGCCACAGAGAGCATTTTGAGAAGGGTCTAAAATACAGCATGCCTGGCAGTAATGCTACCTACCCAAGCAAATCTTGCAGAAAGCAAAGGAAGACAGGAGAAAGTTGGAGCTTGGGGTGATTTTGCAAACTGAAGACATCCTCATGTGCTTCCCCGCTGAATGAGTTGCCCCCAGGTGTTTAACTCCTAACATTTCTGGGTGTCCACAGCTGCTCTGCAGGGCAAATAAGGCTTTAGCTGGTGTTAGAAGCTGATACCTCGTTCTGGATTCCTCTCCTAAATGAACTGAAAGCTGTTCTGCTCTATGTCTTGCCACTTTCCTTCTGTAACGAAACATCTAAGCAGGCAAATACCCTTTGTAATTTATATTTGGGGATTGTAGGTGTCCTTAAGTCTGTAAACAGGCTAAAAAAATCCACTTTTTCTGCAGGATGTAGTTGTGTTTTTGTGTGAGCTAGGTGCTGTCAGGCCAGCTGCTCTGGGATGTCAGCGCATTTTGCTGTCACTCCATTTTTTTTTAGTAGCTGCAGCAGGCTTTGGGGATCCGTGGCTCTGGCCTGGCACACCGCACAGGCCCCAGGCTCTGTGGGATCTCTGTAGTGATGTGTACAGGCCTTGGAGCCAAGGCCTCTGCTGGGAGCTCAGCCCTGCTTAATCCATATTGCAGCAGGCTATGGGACCGGGTGCTAGTCCCTGGTCAATCTAGGAGCAAAGCAGGCATCAAAGCTTTGCAAGAAAGTTGGATTCAATTCATGGAACCTGAGATGTTTTGGATGAAACTCTGTATGCCTTTCTTGGTGAACTAAGGCTTTGGAAGATTTCTGACCAGCTCTGCTGCTCACATCTCCACTCAAGGAATGGAAATATCCAGTGCCACGCTGCAAACACAGCAGAGAGAGACAGCTCCCTGCCTCAAAATGTGGACTCTCCAGTGTGGGTTGGTCTTTCTGGCTTCCTTCATGAGTTCCCAGTATGATCTATGCCTGTATTATTCCTGAGGTCTTTCATACATAGATGTATACATAGGTGTGCATAATGTCCTCATTACGCTGTGATTTTTTTTCTTTTAATACTGTTGTTGTAAGGAGCTTAAAGTGTTACAGGACAGAAGCAGGACACAATTTATGTTTAGTATTTTCTCAGTGAAATCAGCAGCTTTCCTGGCTGCGTCCCCAGTCTTGATGTTGATATGTTTCTCTCTGCTCCGGGATAAAAGCAGCACCTGCATAATAACCAGCTCTGAGATGGTATCTTCTGGGCAGCTCGTTTAACAAATTATAGGTTGAGCAAATTAAAAGCAAATGGGAAAGGAACAATAACAAGCAGAAGATGTGTTTGCTGGCACTTTCACTAAGAGGTCAGGGCATTTAATTCTTGAGTAGCTCTATAAGAAGCTGCCAACTATTTTTCTCCATCCTTTACATTGACTTTCTTTCCATCATTTTGGCTGGATGCCTCGCAGGGCTGGATGCAGCTGTGGTGTGGGCAGGCACCTGGTGCACCGTGAGGAGGAGGCTCAGAGCATCACCTCTGCTACTCCCCACCACAAACCAGCACAGCAAACCTGACCCTGGCAATTCCCTCTCCCTTGGGATGACCAGAAACCAATTGCTCTGATAACTTACTTGCATAGCTCGAAGTCCCACAGAGATTTCTGACACCCTAAAAGACTCTTATCTTCCCCAGTTTTCCCCTCCTGCCTGCTGTGGAGAACAGGGAGAGCTTCCAGTCCACCCCAGATCCTGTCTTCTGTAACTGAGCCTCAGCATTGAGAGAATAAAACTTTGCAGCAGACCCATCAATTCCTGTGTAATGTTTCCTCTGAATCCTCCTGGATTATACAGCAGGTTTTATTAATGCTTTCTAACAAAAATGTCACTTGTGATATAACTAGATAGCCAAGCACTATCTGGAGGAATTTAATTGCATTAATTTTTTTATTTTTATTTCTCCCGCAGACAAGTCCTGCTTTCTTCTGCTACTCCCTCCTGACACAAACGCTTCTGCTGCTTGAGGATTAGAGACAGCTTTATGTTGCCTATAAAATGGGCTTGATGTCAGCTCAGTCCCTCAGCTGCCTTTTCTGTTTCTCTGGTCATTCAGATGACTGGAGACTTGGAGCAAGGTGCACAGCAGGAGAGTTTGTGGCTGAGCAGATGAGCTAAAGAGGCTCAAAATGTAATTAATTGTGTTTTGCGGAAGGGGTGAGCAAGGTGCAGAGAGGCTGTGTCATATGTAAGGTGCTACGTGACACCCAAACCATCAATAACACCTAACACGAGTTACTGAAGGTTGAAGAGCTCAGGGCTGGGGCAGCACAATCCAGCTCTGCTGGGTGATTCCTGGAGGAAACAAATGAATAAACTGGACATGAAAGACCAGGAAAGAGCACTCAGGCTGAGCCAAGGGGTGAACCGTTTCTTTAGTCGCAAGGATATTGCTGTTCCCAGAAGACAAATGGCCACATCTGAAATAGTCATGGATTTCCAGGCATTGATCCAGATTGCTTGTGGATCTCAAGCCAGGAAAATAGGCTTGAATGGTTAAAAGGTATAAATTACTTTAAATTAATCATTGATTTAGTCCGCCTCCCCAGAAGCTGGATTCCATGTCATTGAATCAGGAATAAGTTCCCATTGCACACAGAACTGTAAGAGAAATGCTCGTATTCAGTATTTCGGCCTCTTGTTCTTTCTGTGAGGCATCTACCATTTCCCGCTGAGATGAGTAGGTGTTGTGCAGTCCCCGGCAGCGAGCAGAAAATCTCCAAGGGCAGTACAAACGCGTTTTCAACCCTCCCAGCATCGATTACACCCATTCAGAAAAGCAGAGGAGCCAACAGATTTCTCCCAGGTGCGATAGGGGTGGGGGGAGTGTTCCCCTCTGATCTTTACAAAATGGGGTTAAACGTGACAAACACCCAGCTGAGCCTGCCACCCTCCTGCACCCAGGGGTGCTGAGAGCAAAGGGACAGGGCTCACCCTGTAGCTGGTTTCAGCGGCGTTCCCTGGGAGGGAAATTCACTGCTGCGGCGTAAATTACAGGATCAGCTCCTCCTGGGTGAGCTGATGGTAAAAGCCTGGAGACAGAGAAGATGTGGGGCTTGTAAGGAGAAGAGAGAGGCTCCAGAGAAGATGCTCCAGCTGGCTGATGAGCTGTTTCACTGGTGTTGGCTTCTGCTGTAGCAGCCCGACAGCTGGGTAGGAGAGGGGGCGGGCTGCGGGCACTTACAGGAGGTACCCCCAATAATTTCATTATTTGGAGGAAATATCAGGAGAAAGATAACAGCAAGGTGATGCCTAGAAACCTTGCTAAGGGAGAGGTGATGGACACACTTGATTACTTAGCTGGTGACAGATGCAGCAAGTCATCAAGTCACTGCGTGTAATGGGTAGCAGTTGTGAGTGGGCTCCTTCCAGCATTGGCTGTGAAGGGAAAACACGTTAGCTGGAACCTCTCCCCGAGGTATTTAATGAGGTGTTCCTCATTAGCTGGATCTGGAGAGCTGGCTCCATGCATGCACTCAGCCTGCTCTGATTGTGCAGCAAACTGATGGACACAGCCCAGTTCCTAACTGGAAGGGGATGGGAACATGTGTGGTTAGCGGCTGTGGCTTAGCCGAGGGCTGCTGAGAGGTGATGCTGTCTGTTGGTCACTCGTGAACAGCTTTCCCAGCTCCCGAGAAGAGCTGAGAAATCCAGATCTGCAGGGAATGCGGGGTCGGCTGTTAAGTAATGGGTTGCTTTGGTGGAGTTAAACTCCCTGCTGGCTGGGCAGAGGCTGCGTGGCCAGGCTGCAATTAGCAGCAGTGTGAATGAGCAGTAAGTAGAAGCCCTGGTGCCCAATCCCTCTCTGCGAGGTGGGGAAAATCCAATTCTCATCTGACTAGACAGCAGGGGAAATGCTTCCATACCCCCTGCAACCACCTATCCTTTTAAAATTAAATAAATGAGCATACATGAGAACATGGTGGGGGGAACCTTGTGGTTAGAGGAGGCCATTTTCCTCCTTTCAAACCATCACAGAAATGCCAGTCCAAGCTCTCACCAGCTGGGATCGTCTTTCTCTTCCTTAATCGTGTTGTCTGCATCTCAGGCTTTTCAGAAAACAGCTGGTGAATTCAGCCTGTATCCAGCATGCTGCGGCATCTTTGGGGCAGTCTCTCTCTTGCTGGGCCACAGAAAATTGTTGCAGCTCAGCCCTGGCTTTATTAGTCCTGCAGATCCTTGCCCAGCACCTTGCTGCGTTGCTCACCGCCTCCCCCAGCCCCAGCAGTGCCAGCCAGGCTTCCTCTCCTTGCCTCTGCTGCCTGCCCTCAGCCCGAGCTGCTGCTCTGCTTACGGCACAGTTAGATCCTCCAGGTGTTGGATACACATGCTGTTTTTTCCTATTTTCTTATAAAAGAGGTGAATGATTCTAGGCATTGCTTCTATTGCCTGAGATTCCTCAGGCAAACCGTGACTCCTCGCACAGACAGGTTAAGTGTCCTTGCTCCTTTTTCACAAACGATTTAGTGAGGAAAACAGCAAAGCCCTTATCTTCTGCAGGCCGTTGAGGGATTGAGTGCTCAGCTGGCGGCTGTGGGTCCCCTGGGCAGTGGGGTGGGATGCTCACAGCAGCCTCATGGTTGTGTTGTGTCTCTGGGTGACACAACCCCCCCAAAATACCTCTCCCTGTGCCTCCCAGACTGTGGGGCAGCAAGAAGGGTAGGGGAGGCAGGTCATGATTGTCGTCTTGGGATGAGCCTCAGCTGATCTAGTCTCCGTGCCTCAGTTTCCTGCTCTGCCAAATGTGCACCTTACCATCCCCCTTCTTCTCTACCTTCCTGCCTACTTCCTTGCGGTAACATCCATGATATATTACTATTAGATTATGTCAATGATATATTATTTGAAGCAATATCCATAATTTGAACCAATGTCCATAATATCTATTTGAGATAACGGCTGTGTGTTTAGGCAGCACCTCACAATATCAGTCCTTGATCCCTGTAGAAGGAGCGTGGTGAAATATAAGCGACTCTTACAAAAAGCATATTGATGTGGTGGCGGAAAGGGTGATGAAGAAGGGGTGTGCAGCTCTGCCCCCATCTGTGTTAGCTGAGGGTCCATCAGGAAAATGTTCCTGTAAACCAACATCCCCTGTAATGACATTTGGGTTTCTCAGCTCCACGAGTCTTCTTAAAAGACTATGTGAAATTTAATTAGAATTTCACATTATCGTGGTGTTGATGACAGGTGAATCCTGTGCTTAATCTCTTACTTGGTCTTAATCAGCCTGCTGGGTGGAGGGGGAGTTAGAAGGGTCTTGATGATGGTTGGTTTTCCCTACATGTGCACTGTCTGTGTGTGGGATGGGGAAAGGGAAACAGCACAATTTCAGTGACTCTTAAAACTAATTAACATTAAAACCTGTCTACAAAAAAGATGCCTTTCTGTAGCTGCTGTCCTACCCAGCTGTAGTGGGTGAGTAATGCCTCCCCTTATCTGCTGGCAGAGCTACAGGCTGCTGGTGCTCCTCTAGGTGTTACTGCTCTGGATTTGCCTACTCCCCCACCTGCTGACTTGGCATGTCCCTGCAGCGTTGTCTGCTCCAGAGGGGAGATATGTCTCCTAATTCACTGATTTACGGATTGCATCAGTCTGTGGACAGTATGGTGAAGCAGAAGCATCTGTTGCTTGCTAATTTCTTAAAAGAAAACATTGGGTTGTGTGGAGGGCAAACACTGGTGACTGCTCTTGGCAGGAGATGAAACTTTCTTGTCTTGGGGTTCTTCACTTCTCCCTTCGATTACTGTAAATAAAACTTTGCAAGGATTGTGAGATCGCACTGCTGCTCTCTGCTGAGGGTCCTATCCAAACCTGATGGATTAATCACGTATGAACTACCAGAGTTTTCATGACACCTCACTATCATGGCATCTTTTCCTCCTTTGGATCATGCTCTTGAAGGCAGAGAGATGTCTATCGCAAACACCTAATCTCAAACCCATGAGGAGCAGTTGTTCTGTATAGACCAGTGGGTAGTTACGGGATCTGATGTGGGGTGTGTGCATGCCTACATGTGCCGTAAGCAAACACAGCACTTCTGATCTGTTGTGTCTGGGAGCTGGATGTGTCGGGACAGCAGATACTTTGAGGGAGGGGAGAGCCTCTTCTCTGTATCTGGTGGTGACACCGGGTTGGTGCTGTAGGAGCTGAGAGGCAGGAAGATTGAGTGTGTTATGAGACGGGCTCTGCAGCAGAGCTAATGGGTTGGAGTCAAGTGTTTTGACCAGATGCTTCCCCAGGCTCTGTGTAAGATAAAACTTGTGCAGACACCATGATGCTAGGAAATGTTTGACGTGATGACCTTATAATCACTTCATTTAAGGATGTGATTAATGATCTGTGCTTTGCCATGTTGTAATGTGATAGCCCATATGGAGTCTGCGGACATCTGCTCTCTACCAGAGGGTAAATATTCACGAGGCAGCATCCTACAGACCTTGTTCACAGCTCGCTGAAGTCACTGCAGCAGCTTTCATGAGGCGATGTGGGTTCTGCCTATAGTACAAAAGGATCCAAATGGTCATTTTTTTAATGCACTCCGCTGTTAAGGAGACAGGATACCCACTGAAAAGGTTTCTAGACTTTCACACAAGACAAATAAGGGCTCCCAACTGTGACCTTTAATTTTCACAGACGTCTTGTTTATTCTGCTGCTCTGAGGAGTTAAGGGCTCACCTTGTGAACCTTTCCGTTGTTGTACAGCAGATTGAGCTGTGAGTGACCCAAGAGTTTTTGCAAGCTAGAAGAACTTACAACAGATCATACCTGTGTCCAAGGTGTAAGACATTTTGAAGGGACATTAACTGCTTTTCAGCACCGGCTGTGTTTCCAGCTCTTAATCATCATCGTGTTGCTGTGGAAAGCCTCAGCCCTTGGTTGAAGAACATCGGGTGAAAAACGAGCAGTAGCGCCTTAAGCAGTGATGGACTGATCAAGGGCATGTCTTCTTCAGAGAGAAACACCATCTGGTGATAACGTTGAATCTGACATTCCTCAAAGCTAGATTTTCCAGGAATTGAAACTGGCTGGAGTATTGTGATTTATGCTGCTGGTAATTAGTGGCTCTTGCGCTCTGGCATGCTGCAAGTTGACCATCCGGTGGATGTAACAGGCACAAATTAAATCTCCTCTTGTTGGCCCACAGAGCTACATTAAATCTGTTTCAAAGGGGATTCAGGCCCCATATACAGGGACAGCTTGATCAGGAAAACCACTGAAAATAATAAAATTGTTAGGGTGTGGAAAGCTATAATCTGTCATTTTACCCACAGTAACTAGCTCAGCCTGCCTTCACTGGGAAATAGATTATGATGGTTTAAACCAGCAGGTTGGGTGCTTTTCCCTGTAAGGATGAGTGAAATGAACATATTTGCACCTCATGCAGGCTGAGAGCATGCTTTGCAGTCAGCTCTGGTATTGCCTGAGGCTCAACCAGGCAGTGGTATCTGCTCAGAAAAGGAAACTTTTCTTCATGATCAAAAGCCCAGTTCACCACTGATTTGTGACATCGGCTAAATCCCATCCTTGGAAGCATCATTAAATTCACATAAGACATACTCCCAACAGAAAAGCATAATGCTTTTGGAAGGGCAGTTCCTTGTTCATGTGATGTTTCGTGCATGGGGCCTGACTCTGCCCCCCCCTGTACATCATTGTTTTTTTTTTGTGGTGCTACCTTGGTTTTACGTGGTGAAAGCAGTAACCACAGAAAGTTATCTTAAGGCTTGTGAGCAGTCACACTGAAACCAGTAAGCCAATGTAGATACCAATAATAATAATAAATAAATAAACAACAACTAAACAAACATAAAACCCACCACGTTTTGCTGGATCAGGACCTCACTATCATGACTCCTACTCCCTCAAGGCTGTTAACTATCCTAGCAGCCCAAATGCAAATTAAATGTATTTGTGTCTTCTTGGAGATGAAGGGGAAGATAAAACCAAATATAATATGTAATATATAATGTATAATATATAATGCATCCTCTGATTTCAGTTTGAGGAGCCAACAGCCCTTTGACTAAACTCTCTACCAGCATTTCTTGTAAAGAAGCCGTAACACTGAGGTCTCTGGACTGTGGGGTAGAGCTGCAGCTGGGCATGCTGTGCATTTTTCTGTCTTTCAGACCGACTCTCCTTTGGCCTGGTCTGGCTGGTAGAGAGGCCCACGACGTGACAGAGGAGAACAAACTGGATGTCTGTGAGCTGGGAGAATAAAGCCACATAACTTCAGGCCTGCTCTTCAAATGAAGCTCCTTGCTAATTAGTTTGTCAGTGGGAGCCTTTGAGAATTAAACACAGGAGACATAATCTCTCTGCAAGGTAATTAAAATTATTTGCCCCTTGCTGATAACTGACCTGCTAATTTCCTCCTGTTTGAGAAAGCTTCATGAAAAATTACTGTACTGTTTGTGTAACAGGACAACTGCTTGCACAGATGTTTCCCCAACAAATAGGGACACAAGGACAGTGCTAATTTTCTTCAGCTCTCGGTATTTTCAGAGGGCTTCTTAGGAAGGAGAAACTTGTTTGAATATCTAGAAGACTTTCATTTGTTTGTGTGAGGAGGAATAGTGTTCTCTAGATTGTTTAAAAAAAAATGCAGTGGAAGTAGGTCATCTGAGCAGAGGATGGATGCGAAGCTTTAATGAGACTGGAAGTCGGGCTGGTGGTACCAGCTGACTGTCTAGCTGAGATGCCCAGCTCTCTCCAGGGCCCAGCCTGAAGAGAAAAAAAGGTATTATTATGCTATATTCTCCAGATGGACAAGCCACTGCCAAACTGGGAGTCTGTAGCACAACAGGAATTTGAATCTACTTCTGGAGTCCTAAATGAAGCACTTAGATTGCATTAGCATTCAAACGCTTGGGATGAGGGGCAAAGACAAGCATGAGGCCCCTGCTCTGAAGGGCTGTGGGCAAGCACAAGGATGGGAGCGTCTGGGAACAGCGGTCCCAGATGCTTTAGGTCATGAAGACAGCGGTACACATGATGAGACAGCTCCTGGGAGAGCAGAGTAGAAGTATGAGCTATCCCTGTTGAGATGCAGTGAGTACGCTGGATATTGCTGGTGCCCTGAGGGAGACTACATCAGGTGTGGCTGCTGAGGCTCTCCTGTAAGAGAAGCCAGTTTGGGTCCACATTCAGAAACAATAAAATCTTTATCCCTGACACGAGAACAGTCATACGGGACCAGACCCCAAAATCTACCTTACCTATTGTTCTGCCTCAGCAGCTGCCGATAGCAGAGGCTTAGAGGACGAGGACCAAGCTGAGGGTAAGCTCTCCCCTGTGGGCCATTCCCAGTGGTCAGAAACATAGGGACCTTGTGAGCCAGGAGGTGCAGCTGGTCCGTTGTGTTTGTCAGGTCCAGTTGTGGCTGCCTGCAGGGTCTGAGCACATTAATGTTGTTGTACTCCGTGGCAGAGTCCTGCGATTTTTAATCACACGCTGTACAAGGAGCTGTCTCCTTTGTGGGCTTAAATCTCCTGCACAGTAATTTCACAGCTGTCTCTGAAAATGACAAATACTAATTTCTTTTTTGCCGCCTCCTTTCTGTACATGATGTTATAGATAGGTAAACACTGCTGCAGAAATCGGTCTTGCCCTCTTCTGGATTGCCAGAGCACCAAGCCATTAGGCAGAGCTGGATCCTGCTATCGTGCAAACCTTCAGACGGATGTAGTGGCATTTACAATTGGTGTGGAGCAACAGCAGATTCAGCCTGGTGCTTCCTTCCCTTAAGAGGCAATTAAAATGTGAATGCACAGAGAGGTGCCTGTTTCGGAGACCTCATGAAAACCTGCAGGGGAGTGTTTCTGTGGTGACCTTTGTCTAATGATCTTGCTGGACTATAAACTTGCAGGCTTTCTCAGGCTCTTGCAAACTCTCCTTGTGTGGGCCTGAGTCAGGAAACAGCACTGAAGGCTGCTGCTTTTTGCTTCTGTTGTGCTCAGGAATTGGGCTGTTGGCATGGGGCTGGTCTCATAGGGTCAGATGCTGTCCATGCACTTTCCTTCCACTGTTAGCCCCTGCTAAAATTCCCTATGAAACCACAGATCCCATATCCTTCCCATCTGTTTTCAGTTAGAAGCAGGCAAATTTTGCCTCTCATTTGGAAATTTCTGACTTAAGCTAATTTTTGAATTCAGCATCAAATGGGAATGAGCAGCTTCTCCAGAGGAAAGAGCCTACTGTCAGCGGAGGGTTGGGATTTTGCCTCTGAGGATGGCAGAGCTTCCCCCTTTCTCGTAAGTTTGAAGTTAGGAGCTACCAGTCTGGCAAAGCCCTCTTGGCAAATCATGAATGCTCGTGAGCTATCAAATCTCTGCAAGGCAGTGAATCTATTCTGAATTATACCAGTGGGAAATCTAGCCTTTAATTTTAGTTCTTGAATTAGCAGTTGTTTTAATCACATGAATGCAGCCTGCCAGGTTGTCAGGGCCACATATGCGGAATTCAGAACTGTTGTTTCAGTGGAGCCCTAAATATGTAACGTTTCAGCAAAGCCTTCCCCTTTTTATTGGGTTTATGGACCATTAAGTTGAAAGTGTGATGGAGAGTCGTGCGACAGCCAATGGTAAGCTGGAGCAGGAGCAGCCTGCTTCATCACTGCCTTGTGCAATTGGGGAACAGCTCACAGGTCATTTGGTATTAATTGACCCCATTAGGAGCTTGAGCACTTTATGAATGCTATTATACAACATGATAGCAGGGGACTCAAATCAATGACCCTGGCGGTCCCTTTCCATCTGACAGCCTCTCTTGAACAGATCTGGCTTATAGGGCCGATCCCGTTGAGCACCGTGGAGCCACACCAGGAGTTCAGCCACTCCAGTTTCTACCCAGCAACAGTCAGCAAACACCAAACGTCAGTTCTGCTGCACGTGGGACTCTCTCTCAGATGTGCTACGTGGAGATTTTCTCCAGAAAGCCCAACCAATGGTGTACTCTTCTACCACTTTTCTGATAGCGATGAATATGCTGAGCCATTTTGAACCTTATGTTACAGGGCCAGAGATTCCTTAGAGGTGACACTGAATCTCTGGAAGGGTCTGAAATGAGATTTGCCTGTTATTTCTTTCCAGAAGCTCAGGCAGTCACGTGTCTGATCAGTGCTGCTTTTCTGATACCCTCCTGCCCTCTTGCCCATGTTCTAGTTTGCTGTAGCTAAGGAGGAAGCTTGGTTTTTGCCTGAATTTTTATGCTGACCTGCGGGGTGAAATGCAATATGTTGCAGTAGAAGATGCTGCCGTATTGAGTGCTTGGGCTGGAGTAGTGCCTGGAGAATAGAGAGGAGAAGTAAGTGTTCATTCCTCTTCAGAGATTTCTCCTTTGACCTTTGTTTTTCTCCATCTCTGTGCTACCTTTTTTCCCTCTCTCTCTAGAGAGCATGAAAGCAATCATTTTAAAAAGGGGCGAATGATTCATGTTCGATCAGCTCCAGCCTGCTCCGTATAGGATTCTTCCGCAGTGAGCCAGAGAAGAGCCTCCGTTGAGTTGTTGCTGGCAACATCCCGGCTAGTCACAGCCGTGTGGCCATGGAGAGCAGATGAGGGCATGCGAGCGTCTGCGCTGCCTAAGCCGAGGAAGGATGACCTATACTCTGGCACACAGCTCGCAGCTTGCCTCCTTTCCTCCGGGCACCAGCTCTGCCGTCAGACAGCAGCTGGCTGCTCAATGTGGGAGCAAAGATCTCGGCTGTGCTTGCATCAGGGTCTAGCATCAGGGAAAATTTTTAGAGGGATGCCAGCAGCACCTTTGAGCGTACCTGAGATCCGATTGCTGGGGTAGATTTACATCTAAGTTTTTTTTTCTTTTCTTTTTTTTGTTCTTTTTTTTCCTTTTTTTATTTTTTTTCCTTTTTTTTTTTCTTTTTTTTTTTTTTATTTCTGAACTCTCCAGCTCTTACGCCCTGAGCACGTCCACCCCTCGGAGGTCCTGCCTCAGCAGCAGCCCCCCAGCCCGCAGTTACTCCAGCATCCCTCGGGGCGCTGTTTTTTTCATTCCATTTCCAGCTCTCGCCCCCGGCCCCTCACCACCCTGCCAGCAGCGGCTGAGAGCCCCCTGCCCCCGTGCTCTTCACCCTCGGAGGCCAATTCCCGGCCGGGGGTGTCCCCACTTTTTGACACCCCCCCCCCCGGTACCGCGGCTTTGTTCTGCGCAGCGGTTGGGGGGGGGGGGGGGCGGCTCGGGGCTGCCCCTAGCGGAGGCCGCCCGGGGGCTTCTTCTGCCGGGGAAGGGGCTGCTGGGCTTCGGGCACCCCAGGGGGGCGGGAGCTGCAGCCTGGAAGTAGAAAAGGAGGACTAAAAAAGAAGGCGGGGGGAGAGGCTGCGAGCCTGCCGGGCGGCGCTGGCCGCCGCAGGGAGGAAGAGGAGGCAGGGGAGGATGCGATGCTGCGGCTGAGCCCCGCCGGAGGAGGAGGAGGAGGAGGACAGCATCCTCCGAGGGGAAGGAGGGAAGAGGGCAGGAGGAGGCTGAGCTCGCCCGGAGCCTGCTGAGCCCTCCGGGGGGGCTCTGCTGGCACCCGAGGAAAGTTTCCCGAAGAGAGGGCAGGCGGCATGTGAGAGCCTCGGGCACCGCAGAGCCGGCGCTGCAGGGGACACCCGGGGCGCCCGCTCCCTCCGGCTCCAGCCCAGGTAAGCATCCCCCCTCCCAGGCACCCAGGCTCCCCCTGGCCCTGCCGGGGACTTTCCCGGAGCTCTGCCCGGGGAAAAGTCCGACGTTTCTCCCCCAAAAAACTGCCTGCGGCTCTGTATGGGAGCCTGGCTGGGCGTCGGGGTGGTGGGAGCTGCCTGGCTGCAGTTGCTGCTTGCTGCTCGCTGGGGTTTTTTTCCGTGGTGCCATCGCACCCCTGGGAAGGAGGCTTGCTGAGGGTCTTCAAATATTTTGGTTGTTCTGCTCTGGCGAAACGGTGCGGATGGGTGACAGCTCGATCCCCCCCGCTACAACTATGAGGGGAGCGCAGTTAGCGGTGGGTGATCCTGGTGCTGCTGGCGTGGCTTAAGGGATGCTCCTAAAATGCTGGCTGGGTATGTCAGCACGTCCTCGGAGCTCTAGGAACTCTCAGAGCTAGGAATAAGTCTCTGTTTGGCCCCTGAAAATACAGGGAGGGGTGAATATTCCCCTGGAAGGAATCGCTGTGTCCTCTGGATTGCCATTACTCGGGTTTGGATATGCAGCTTTTTTTCTTTTTTCTTTTTTTTTTTCCCCTTGACACTAATGCATTTCTAGATGAAACGTTTGGAGAAAAAAAACTAGATTCTAGCTGATAAGAAAAGAACCTGTTTCACGCAGCTCAAAGAAAACTTTTCCCTCCCCTAATGAAAAGGAAACTTGTCATTTTGGACAGGATGATTTGGCTGGAAGGAAAGTTGCTCATTTCTGAGTTGGTTAACTTGGTAAAAGTGGAAGCAGGAAGGTAAAAGCTGCCTTGTATCAACAGTGGGAACAGCTCCCCACTCGTGAATTCCAGTGACTGCATGGGGGATGGTGAGGGACCCCTCTCCCCACAGCATCAGCCCGTGCTCTAGGAGATGACAGGCTTCAGGAGAATTACGATGCTTCTGTCGTATGTGGCAATCAGTGTAAGGACGGGCTTTGTGTTCCAGGGTCTTATTGCTTAGAGGACGGTGTGAGGCATCCTGTGAGTTTAGTTGGTTTTTGCTTTACCCTCTACTGCTCTGCTGGCTTTCTCATCCCCGTTTCCTCCGGTTTCCCAGTGTTTTGGAATCCCCTCGGTGTACAAGCCCCAGAACTGCTCGCGCCGTTTAAATGAGATCTTAACCCCTGCCTCTGTTTCTGACCACTCCAACTAGCTCTGTGTGATGGTTCTGGGTACGTCTCCATACAAGTAACACAAACGAGTGGGATTTGGCTCTCTGTGCTTTGCTTTGATGCTATCCCAGCGTGCCTTGTGGCTTGGTCCCCCAGTCACCCCCATGTGCTTTTATTCCTCACCCAAGTGTGCGTGGCATAAATGCTTGGATTCACGTTTTCACAGCTCCACTCTGGGCTTTGTCATGGCTCTTGTGCTAGACCTGGCCCTTTGAACTTACAGAATCCAGGTTTGACAACCACAGATGCAGCACCAGAAGCCCAGCTTATTTTTTTTTTCTTTTTCCTTTTTTCCCACACTGCCTGCTCTGGTCTCTGACCTTTTGTGCAGGCTGCTACTGATGTGTTCCCAGACGCCCATCCCAATGGGCCTCCTAGAGTGATGGCTTCTGGCAAGCTACCCATCACCGCTTCCACTGCAGCGGTCCATCTCCAAACTTCCCGTCTTCCCTCGTCCCCTGCCAGCAGGCAGGTACCTGCCAGCGCCTGGCCAGCCCCTCGGCACAGCCCCAGAGCTCTCTGCCTGTCCTAGGCTGACCCGAGGAGGCACCGCTGCCTGCGCCAGCCCAGCTGCAGGGTGAAGGGTTTCCATCCTTCTCCAGCATGTGCCATGTCCCTATTTCTGTACTGTAGATACGATCCCCTCCCTCCTTCTGGGAAGTGGCTATGAATGCCTGGGAAAAGCTGATGGTAGCAGCACCCACCCAGAACCTGCTGGAGTGAACTGTCCTTGGGACAGGCTGCCCTGATTTGTTATCGGTAATGGTGCCTGAACAAGCCTCCTTGTCCTCCCGTTACATCCTGGGGTGATACGGGGAGGATTTTACCCCAGCTTAACCCCCTGGTGATAACCAAGAGCGGTGGCAGACAGGGAAAAAGAGCTACCAGGGTCTGTGCTGGCTGTTATCACCGCAGCCTTGAAAGCATCCAGAAACCAGCACGGTCCCCTTGGAGTAATTGCAGGTGACAGATGTGATGGGTGCCGGGTTGAAGCTCCTCCGGAAAATCTCAGTGGGAATGTGCCCTCTGGTCTCTGGCTTGCCTAGGAGCAGAGGCAGCTGGTGTGTTTGTTCATCCCGTTAGGGCTCGGCCCACGATAGCTGCCTGGCTCCCCAGGAGCAGGGATTCTTGCAGGGTGGAAGCTGAGGAGTCAGGAGGGAGCAAACCTTACAGAAAAAATCCGTGATGTGATTTAACGTGTGTGTGCGTTTAACCAGAAGCTGTCTTGCTGCTGTTCCAGGGCTGGTGAAAGAAGCAGAATCAGGGTTCCAGCTCACATCAGCGTGCCAAGGTTCCCAGGCAGAATAAAAGGACACTGCTGGAAAAACATCCGTATTGTTAGCCCGGCTAATGGAGAAAATGCCCTTTCTCTCCTGCATATTGTCTGTTCTGAAAAAATCTTTGCCTGCAGAGAGGCTTCCCTAGGCAGACATCCCCAGATGAGGAAGAATTGAATCCTTCAGTGCACCCGTGCCTGTCAGCTCCAGCTGATGTCTCACTCAACAGAAACTTCACTGGAAGTTCACTGCTGCACTTCATTCAGGTCTGAACAAAAGCCTGAGCAAAGGCAATGAGATGTGACACTGGAGAGAGCAGCAGAGAGAGCTTTGCCTCAGCTGGAGGTATGGGAAAATTTTATACCCTGGGAAGCATGTTGGAAACGGCCGGCTGATCCCACTGGTGTGTTTCAGGGTGATGGGTGAGGGGGTTTTATTTTTTTTCTGTTGTTGTTGATGATGTTAATTTAGTGGCTGCAGTGTTAATAGCACAACAGTGATTTTTGGCTCTTCCAGTAGAAATCTGCACAGTATCAGTTTTCCCCTTATGAAATATTCCACAACAGAGGCGGGAAGAAGCTAGGGAGCCAGGCAGGGGAGTACGAGAGAGCAGACTGCTGTTGTTTGCAGTCAGGCTGGGGAGAGAATTGCTCTCCTGCCTGTAAAATCAAAGGCATCACCAGCAAACTGCTGGCAATTTGGCTTCTGGCAATTTGGCTTCCCAGCGAAGTTCAGTGAACACAAAGCCAGCTCCGATCACATCCAATAACCTCTGCCATGGACAAGTTGCTCTGGTCGGCCAGGGCTATGTGGCTTAGGACGGGTAGGTCCCCACATGGGACCTCTCCCAGACCTGTCTGCTTGTGCAGGAGCTTTGCACAAGTTTGGTTTTATACCTGCTGAGGCAGACAGGCTTCCTTGCCCCTTCTGTGTGATCTCCTGTGATCACAGCCAGCGTGGTGTGATGCGTGTGATCCATATTGTCTGGGCCATGACTAGCGCTGCGAGACCAGCTGCTGCCCGAATGGACAGCAAATACAGCTAAAGAAGCTGTATTTTAAGGGAAGAGTGGGTGGAGCAGAGTCAAGAGAAGTAGGCAGCGGGTCCCAAGCCTGTGTGAACCACGTCTGAGCTGATGATGTGGGTCTGCCTGCTCAGCCACACAGCTGCCGTGCTCTGCTGAGGCTCGGCCTGGAGGCAGAGCCAAGGTCTAGGCCCCAGGGCATTGCGTGCTCAGATTCAGTCGTGCTGCATCCATCTGGATGGCTAAAGGCATTGAATGCACTGACCTCAGTGCTTCAGCCTGAGCTGGCTGCGTGTGACCAAGGCCTGGGAGAGCCCAGACTTGAGAGCAGGCCTGAATTTTCACTTACCTTTTGGTACCAGCAGACTTGGAGAAAATGCTGGTCACCTTGGATGGTGGTGGACAGTCGCCTTTGGCATGTTGCTCTAACAGCCGCATATTCTTCTCTTCTCCAGGGATTTCAAGGTAGCAGGAGACCAGCAGTAGCCTTCTCAGCACAGTGTGTGCCCTGCGAGGACTGAGGTGACCTCTGAGACTCGCCTCAACATGTTCAGCGAAAAGAGCAGCGCCTCTTTGACCCAGAAACCTATCCAGAAGAAGACACGACCTCAGGGCCTCCCCTCCCCTGCTCTCTGCTGCGCCTGTGGACTTTGCATCATGCTGGCAGGGATCAACATCACGTTAGTGGGAGCGTTTGCGTTTGGGACCTTCCTGCCCGTGAACAACCCCCCCATCATCATTGGACCCATCTTGCTGGTGGTGGCCTTCACCTTCTTTGGGGCCTGCTGCATCTGCAGCCGGAGGCCACCGGCTCACGGGGCCAGAAAATCCAAGCCGGGATCCAACATTGGTCTCATCAAACCTGGCAACACGGCCTTTGAAATTGAAACGAGCGAGCACACGGTGCAGGACACCACTGCGGTCCAGCTGAGCCCCACCAACTCCCCCATCTCCTCGAAGAAGTCCACGCCGGTGCACGAGAGCACGAAGACTTGCAAGCTCTTCACCATGGAGGGCAATGGGCCCGTGGCCAAGTACACGACAGGAGGAGAGGCGATACAGCTCAACTTGCCCAGGGACCTGGCCGCATCCTAAACCCGGGCAGAGCTTTTACCAGCAGCCAGCCAGATGCTGCAACAGGTGGGCTGGAGTCTGAGGCTGAGGTGCTTGTGGAAAGCCAGCAGGCAGGCTTCTCTGAATCAATTTAAGGAAGAGGGATGCCACAGCCAGAAAACACCGGATTTTTGCTGAAAGGAACGTGCCCGTTACTTGGCTTCACAAAGAAAATTGCTAATGATGTTGCTGTGAAAGGATGAACTGAAAAGTTCCTGGGAAAAGACCGGCTTTTTGGGGAGCAGAGTGGAAGAGTTCTACTCCTGAATTAATTTGTCTAGCAGAAGGTGGAAATGTGGTGGCTGAAGGAGGGGCTACACGGGGTGCTGACAAATGACAGCGCATTTTTTTTTTCCAGAAGTGAAGCAAGTCTTGAATGTAATGGAAGCAGGAATGCAGTAAATTACAGCTTGCTGCCACTCAGTCACAAGAAGATTTCAGCATTTTAGAGCCGGGCTTTTTGGCAGTAGGGACAAAATATCTGTGTTTACTGTTTGAAAAAGCAATGTGAAACAATCTCCCCTCCTCTGAAAATCACCGCCCCATTTCTCCTTCAGTTGGGTGACTTTACCATCTGTGATAAGAGACGATTAATCACAGGGATTGCAATTAGCACTGGCATTTTCCTCTTGTTTTAATCATGCTGGGCTGCAGAGGTGCTGCTGGGAGGTCAGCCAGGCCAAACCCTTGGGGACAAGCTCCTGGGGTAACTGGAGGCTGGGAGAGCCTGCAAATGAAATCTTTGGGCAATGATTATATCGTGAGTGCTGGGGGGAGGCATCTTTCTTTCCATCATTTTGTGGAAGGCTGGACTGGGACACATCAGCTTGTGGCAGGGGGCAAACAGTTGTATGGGTTTCAGTATAGCTGTGCTGGAAGGTGCTGACTGTATCTCCTTTCCTGACGTGCCTGCCTGACCCATTGCACAGTGGGCAATCAGTATGGAACTCCTTGCTGCAGGAAACCAGCTGCTAAAGGCGCTCCTGGGATTGCGAAGCAATGGGATGAGTTTACAGAAGAGAATTCCTAAAGAGCTGTTCAAGGCAAAGGCAGCAGGATAAAACACAGGCGTTGCTTGCCCAGAGTGCACTCCCAGCCTCCAACCAAGGCGCTATTGCTTGGGAATTTCCTGAGCTGGAAGTGGTGCCTGTATTTAGTAGCCCTGAATTGATTTTTTTTTCTTCTTTTACTCCTTGAGTGTTTGTCAGCTTTTATCATTTGTGCTCCTGCAGCATGGAGTTGTACAGCTTAATGAGAGGCCATAAAGGTCCCTGCCCTTGTTTTATTTTCAGCCTGCACCCTACTAATTCTCCTTGATACCCAAGCCCCCAAATTAGACAGGCCAGCAAACAGCCCATGCATCCCCACACCACTCAGGTTTTCTGGGGCCTTTGTCACGTTTCTTTCCGTCATCTATTTCCAGTGGTACTTCACATCTCCTGTAGACAGAGGGAGGTAATGCTTCCCACCTTGGCCAGCACCCCATTCAGCCCAGCATCAGCACCTTGCCAGGCTGAGGACATCTCAGCCCCGAGGCTTTAACCAGCAGATGGGTGTAAGGAGAGGTGGGAGGGATGAAAGGGAGATGGCTGATATGTTGGGTTAAGGGATGGCACCTGGGCACATGGAGGGGCTGGCCAGAAGAGCCATGCTGCTGTACAGGCCATGCACGGGGTGTGCTGGTTGTCTGGGGAGCTGCTGGGGAGCTGATGGCCCTTTCATGAGCTCGGGGAGGATGAGGTTGAATTTCTTGCCTTGATGAGAGGGAAGAAAAACTCTGGCTTGAATGCTGCAACAGTTTGCTGCCTTGAACAACTGCTTCTACACCGGAGAATGACTTGTGACACCAGTGTGATTTTAGCAGGGCTGCTCTGCTGGCTGGAAGGGGCAGGAGCAGGCCCAGGAGAGGGACTTGTCTCTGGGAGATGTGGGTTCAAGTCTATGCTACAGCCTCCAGGTCCTGGGCAAATGGTTTAATCGTACTGCTGCTCAGCTGCCTGCCTGTGCAGGAGGGAAAATAACTGCTCCCAGCTCCACAGAGCCGCTTTGAAGATGAGCACATTGCCAAGCAGCAGGGCTCGTATCAGCACACCTGAATCTGGAGGCTGCTTGAAGGTGGACGAGTCTGTGTGGTCTGATCTCTGCGTGATCCCTTTTTAGAGCTCATTTTCATGGGCAATCTCCGCTTCCAGCACCAGCTCCCCTTTGGCACGTGGGAACTGCTGCACTGAACAAAAGGCTCCTGTGATTTTTGCCTGCTGGTGATTGCTCTAGCAATTAAACAGAACAGGTTGCTGGTCTGTGTTTGGCTCCCAGCTGCTGGCTCCCCAGCCTTTTGGAATAGCTCACAACACCCTGGAAGTCCTTTGGAGGCATTGCCCTTGTGAATACAGGTATCGCTGCAATTTTCTTTGAGTGCTTGGAGGCAAAAAGTAGTAAGATCGAGTGGTAACCATACGAATTAACCCTCTGCTTACCGAAGGCTTGAAAACTGAGTCTGGAGTACGTGTACTAGAATGACTCCTTGTGACAACTGCACCACAAAACGCTACCAGTGATGGGTCATACAGTGACAATAAAACACAAGGCTCCTTTGGCAGGAACGGTGGCAGATGCAGGACACTGAGGGCCACCGAAGACCTCAGAGCGATTCTCCCTTGCACTGTGGCATCAGACAGCCCTGGGACCTGGCACATGCCGTGCTGCACACACAGGCCTCCTTAATTCTGGTGTTGCTCTGGGACCTGACACCCTTGGGACCCAGAAGACAATAAGAGGCAAGGACAGCGCCCGGGTGAGCAGAGGCGTAGGACCAGAGGGACGGCAATGCCCTGGCATGGTGGGTCTATGCCGAGCTGTGACCCTGACCGGCGCAGGAACATCTGCTGCCTTCCTCCTGAAGCATAACTGCCCTGCTTTTTCCTTTTTCTGTCTTTCGGGATTTCCATGTCTCTCTGTCTGTCTGCCTCTGTGATTGGCCGTGACTGATGTTGTGAATCTCGTGCCTTCTTGTGTCTTGAAACGAGGAGAGTTTCTTGTGCTCCGAGTCAGAGTTTCTGGTGTGAGTCTTTTTTTTTTTTTTAATTAATATTTATATGTGTGCAATGTGGAATTTAGAAAAGACAGACCCATTAAAAGAATTGCACTCAACGAGCATTGGGCCTGCCTGCTCTTTCGATCTACCACTGCATTCTCCCTTTCCACAAGGCCGTGTGTGTATTCCCCACAACTGGCTGTGTTCATTTGGCCTCGTGCTCCACACTCACTTGATTTTCTAGCCAGCACAAGTAACTGCAAGGAAAAAATTTCCTTAAAAGTTAATGTTACCTGTTCTGAACTCAGCTTCTCTGGCAGTGTAAGAGTGGGCCAGGTTATTTTAGCTGATCCTGTCCAGTCCTGGGTATGGGTGTTGTTTCGTTTGTGGTGTGGGAAAGGGTAAAAGCTGTATCTGTGCATGTCTGGGTGTAGGACTGGTGCCATCACCTTTCTGGGCTCCTTCTGGGCTTAGCCCAACATGGGCTCTTGGAGATGAGGCAAGGAGAGAGCACAGCAAGAATAAAGAGGATTTGAGAGCCTTGCAAATTCACCCTGTCAAAGGGCTTCTCTCCAATGTGCAGCCAAGTGATCTGAAACGAGAGGAAATCTCTCCATGCCAGGCAGCCTGGCTGGTTAAAGGCCTGGGAAATGAGCTGGCTAAGACGGCTGCGCTGCCAATGTGTGTCAAATGAGAAGCCGCTCCCTTCAGAAAGGATTTCTTCTGGCCTTTGGAAAGAACTTCCCAGAAGGGCTTTTCTCTTTTAAAAGTGGGAGCAGAGAGAAAAGCACAGGGGGGTTTGCTGAGCTTCTGCTGCTGCTCTCCTAAACCTGCCCCAGGCCCGTTCCTGCAGCAGCACCTGCCCAGCACCGACCCCGACCATGAGCTTCTCTGCCCACCTAGAAGAATAAAGCAGAAATGTAACATGGAATCTAACTAGCTTTTTCTGGTTCTCAGCCTAAATTTATACAATGATAGAATATCCCAAGTTGGAAGGGACCCACAAGAATCATTGAGTCCAACTCCAATTTATTCATGACTGGTTTATTGCCTGTTATCCTTGTGCCAGTGATGTCTTCACACTGAGATACCTCTAGGCAATTTCTACCCCCGAAATATTTTATATTTGTTGCAGATTTCCAGGAGCCCACAGCAAACTTACAAACCTGCCAGGTCCCTCTTGGGCAAGAATTAGGATGTTTTTTCCTGGGCAAGTACTGTAAGAGGAAAAAAAATCAATGACAATGCAGAAATATCCATAAAAATATGAAGTCTCCATGTGCAAAGTCCCTCTTAAATATGTAACTGAGCTTTTATGCCGTTAGTCTGCAGTGAGCCCATAGCAAATGTGCTCAACTTAGAGGCTGAAAGGCTGCTTTTCTCCAGCTGCCAGATGCTGTCAGCATCCATGGGAGAGACCCTCAGACACAGGCAACTGCCCCGCTGCAGCGTGCTTTTGCAGAGGCTTTCTAAAACTCCTGACTATCACACTGATGGCCCCAAAAAGCTCCTTGCGTGGCATGGCCTCAGAGAAACAACTGCCCATGTTCCCAGGATGATACAAAACCACGGTGGGATGCTCATCCTCCTCCTCTGCAGCACCCTCTCCAGAAGGACCAAGGACACAGAGCATCTCCCCCGGTGCTGTCCTACACCACCTGCTCCCTCACACCTCCTAGGAAAGCTGCGAGTTTGATGTTTTTCATTTTATCCTTGACTTAAACATCTCAGAGCCTGTTTGCCATGTAGTGGCAGTGGCTCTTTTGGGGCTTCTGCTGTCCCACTGCCACCCCTGTGGAGCCCCAGTGAGGAAGGGACCAGGGCTCAGGCTGCAGAAGGCAGCTGGGCCATCGGGGTTAGTCAGTGAGGATTGTTCCTTACAGGCTTGTTTCCACAGCTCTGTTCAGTCTAATTTACAACGTCTGTGGAGAGGAGATTTTGCCGTTTCCATCAGCAGATCTCCTGCTACTTGCAATCACAGTCAGCCTCTCGCCGTGGCACCCGCACACGCTGACATGGCTTTGAATTCTCAGAGCACAGAGGGTGCCAGGGCTGGCAGGGCAGATTACATTTTTCAGGGCATCTTTGAATATAAAGAGTCCCCAGGAGTTTTTCCAGGGAGCAAATTTTCATCAGAAAAAAAAATGATTTCTTGAAATTGGCCTGCCCTGAGAAGACACTGGCTTGTGATGCTTTTGCCAGGTAAAAAATAGCCCGGGTTCCAGATGAAATTTCTGATCCAGACACTTGAGAATTTCTCTACTACCCCATCCTCTAGGCAACCCCTAAAATAAGATAGTGCCGGGCTCTGCCTCCACATGAGGACCAAACTTCTAGGGCAGCTTTGGGGCTGTGGTCCCTTCCCAGACCCCCTGCTCCCATCAGGTTCCAAGAGCCAGATCTCTCTCCACCAGTGCTTTTGCTGAGCCGTGCCTCCAGGGACCTGTATACACTTCCAGTGCCATCGCAGGGGGCTTCTCCTGCTGAAATCTTTGCCTGGGTTTCTGGCGTTAACCCGCTGTGCCGGGGAACAGAGCTTTGCACGCAGCTCTCTGGCCTGGTGCCAGAGGCGTATCTGACGAAGTTTGCTATAAAGTCGGGGAAATTATTTCTTTTGCTGGCACACGAGGCAGAAAAGACGCTTCTCTTGGAGACAAATCCTCCTCCGTTGTTATCTCGGTATGAGAAATCGGGATGATCTGTGGTTTATCTCCTTATATCCAGCTGAGCCAGGCAAACACGATGCTGGAGGTGGGAGCTGTTCCCCCCTCTCCCTCCACCAGCAGCCGGAGCTTTATCCAGCTGGGGGGGGGCCATATCCAACCCTCAGTCAAAGGCTGTGGAGTCCCTCGTTCAGGTCAGCAAACCCCGAGATGCTGGGGAAGGGACGCAGGGACAAGCTCTCACTGCAGGAGATGCAGAAACAATCCTGCTCGTTTTGTTTTCCTGGCGTGCTGCATTTCTCCGGCACAACACTGAATTTCCCCAGAGCTCCGAGCCACGTATATTTTCATGCGGCCTCATTAAAAACATGACTTTGAGTCTTAAACTCGCATTTGTTCTAAAGAGGAGCTGTCTGCCGGGAGAGTTAATTCCTCTGACTGAAGTCACCTCCCTGGAAGTGCTGCTGTTGTCTTCGATTTCATGGCTGAGATGATTACTCTTTTCCAACACCCAAGAATAACAAGATTAGGGAATTTGTGGCAATGAAGGCAAGGAGGAGGGATTGGCTAAAAAAAGAGAAGATAAATTGAATTTTCCTTTTAAAAGAAAAGGAGATGGCTATTTCGGGGAAAGTTTTGTTTTGGGGAAATAATAGCAGGGAAAGCTATGCCGAAGCCAAGTCAGGTGAAAGCTGTCAGGTGCTTTGTCATGTTCTGTTCATCTACAGTGCTTCATGACTCTTAGGTATGTCGTTTATAGCTAATTTGGGAAATATTAAACCCAGTCCCAAGAACTAGAAAGCAATGAAAAAATGAGCGTAAATTGGCAGAAATTCATGTGAAATGCATCACTGGTGTAATGTAGGTGTGCTGCAGCTGAATGACAGCTGACCTCTGCTCGTCAGGTCCGGACAGGGCTTTTTTGGGGGGAGAAGATGTGCAGCAGTGTGTGGGGTTTTGGGGTAAAACTATCTGGAAGGTGAGTGCAGCCACTGCGGAAAACCAGTTCAAAGGGTTTGGGCCATGCTTGGACGTGACTGTGCTGGAGACAGCAGCACCCGGAGGTGGCAGTTAGCACCCATCATCAGCGAGGGGCTGGGCGTCCCTCTGGCACCGTGCGAGGGCAAAGGAAACCCAGGGAAGTGGGTCAAAAATGAGGCATTTTCTGGATGATCTGGGAAAGCTGGAGGAGGGGGTCAGGAGGAAGACAGCAGCTTGCTGGTGTGGGGCTGCAGGAGGAGGCTGAAGCCGTGGATGCTGAGAGTTTGCAAATCTGGAATGGGGATATTCTGAAGCATTGATTGTTTTGTGATTTGCTGCACAGGTGGCACGTACGTGTGTGTGTGCACATCACACCGGTGCTGTCACATCCCAAAGGAGCCCCAGGCTGCCTTTCCCCTGCGGGGCAGGGCAGGAGATGCCCCCCGGGAGGGACAACCGCTGAAGGGAAAAAGGCTCCTCTCCCTTGACACCAGCAGCACTTCAGCAGGGCTAACGCTGGCACCATCATTAGGCTTAATGCTTCTGTTATTTGTGCTGTCAATTCTCTTAATGGCGCTGCAGCAGCATGGAGTGGGGTGAGTCACAGCCGTAATTATTAACCAGGCTCTGGCGCTGAGCAGGCAGCCGAGGTGCGACTCCGCAACAGCGCTGGTTGACGCGGATGGAGCACATTTGTTAATGAGCAGGTGCAAAGTGCGTTCACCAGGGAGAGAAAGGGAGAAAGACCAGCTGGAGTGAGGTATTTTGCCTCGTTATCCCCCTGAAATACGTAACTGCAGGTGGAGGCAGAGGATGGTGCCAGGGGCTCACATCGTCCTCCCGGCATCCCCGTGGTTTTAAGAGCCCTTCGGACACAGGCCCCTGAGGTTTTGTGACATGGGAAAATGGCTGGGAGCTGGGGCCTGAGAGCCTGAGCAGGAACAAGCAGCAACGGGGTGGGAGAAGGGAGTCAGCGCTCCCGTCTTCGAGCAGCAGCCGCCTGGAACAGCAATTACGGGCCCTGCCGAGCCAGCGCGGCTCCGGGCGGGCCAGGAGACCTGACGCGACCGCTTGGCATTTTGCAGGCACGGATCTTTGTCAGGAAAAGAGCAGAGCCTGGAGTGATAAGGGCAGAGATTTCTCTTCTTTTACGCTCCGCGAGGCAGCGCTGGAGGAGGGCGGCGGTGACGGAATCGAGGTTCATCCGTACCCTGCCGGGAGCGACAGCGTGACGGACGGACAGACACGATGAAAGGAGCTGAGCTGGCAGGCAGCACCCCGACGGGTGACACAGCCCTCCCCGAGCCTGCTTTGTGGGGTCGGGAGGCAAAATCAAAGGGAGCTTCTGCTGCCGGCCGGGCAGAAGGAGGAGGCTCAAGGGCTCTGCCTGCCATTTGCAGCCTTCCACCCTTAAACAAAGCCACTCAAAACCCTCTAATAGCCTTCAATCATTTTCCAATTAATTCCCCTCGCTCCAGAGCCTTGTTTAAGGCTTATGGGCTTGAACCTATTTCCACAAAGACCATTTGCTGCTCCAGAAGGTGGAAATTAGGAGGTAGCAATGAGAAAAAAGAGCGGTCTTGAGAGTGCACTGCTCACTTTGGGTGCTGGACTAAGCAGGGGGGGTAAATCACCATTAAGGTCTGTATAGCTCTGTCCCGGGGGGATACAGCTATAATTTAGTGTCTGCCCAGCTCCCAGCTTCAGTTTGTCCCTTTATTTGCAGATGGGCTAACCTGGGGCTGATCCTGCCCCGGCTGCACCAACAAATAAGAAAAAGAAGAAGAAACTCAGAGGCCGACTTCAAAATAACAAAGTTTAGCAGTCCGTGAGTAGGAAGAGATACAGGTTTGCTTCTTTGGTTTGCTAATTTAAGTCATTTGCTCCCAGCTTCCAGGGGATGTGTATATTCCCCGTGCTGGACTCTTGTAGTTTCTTCTGCCTCTTTCCTGCCCTTGCTGAAAAAACAACCACTGAAATTCTTGCAGAAAATAAAAAAATGTAGTTGAAACCAAGAACTTCTGCCAAAATATTATTGCCAAGGAGCCAACATACTCTAACAGGGCCAGCTTAAGTGAAAATTTCTTGTCAGGCTCTGAATTGGGCTTCCCATTTCAGCTTCACAGCCTATTGGTATTGCAGTAGTAACTGTACTCCTAAATGGCAATGGATCTGTACAGGCTCCTCAGATTGTTTCCGCTCAGACTGATGCCTCCAGCTCCCCCAGAAGGCAAGTTCCACAGCAGCAAATAAATAAATAAATAAATAAATAAAAAATAAAAACTCTATATTCTTGGCTCTAATTAACTCCCCGCAGCAAGAGCCACTTGGGTCGTAATGGGCGAGTGGCTTTCAGCTACGCTGTTTATCAGCTCCCTGGATGTAATCAGAGGCAGTTTGATCCGATTAGATGGCAGCAGCACAGGGCAGTGCCATACATCCTGCAGGCAGCGGCACTCAGGAGGAGGAGGAGATGCAATGCTGAGAAAGTGCTACCTACCCCTCGGGATATAACGTCATCCTCCCTTCAGTTCCCATGACTAAGGGGAAAGTTCTTGATGCCTCAAAAAGCTCTTCAGTGGCTACCAAGGGCTGAGCCTTTAACTTTGCTGCGTGCCATGTGGGCTATCCCAACATCTCTTCCAGCCTGCTTTAAGGTGCTGAGATACTTTAACGTACCCATCCGTGCTGCTCTGCAGCTGCTCTCCTGCAGCCACAGGGGCTTCCTGCTTTACTGCCTCCATGTGCACTACCAGGGCATCCTGGTGCTCTCTGTCCCCTCGGCCGCTTCTGGTACTTCTGCTCAATACACACGTGGAAGGATGCTGGTGGTTTCACTTCTTACAAAGAAGTAGAAGATGCCCATGATTTGCTGCAGACAGCTATTAAAAGAAAGGAAGACTTGCACTGCCTCAGCTAAACTTATGCAACTTCCCCTCTTCTGGCAAAATAAATAAATAAATAAATAAATAAATAGGCCACCTGCCTGTATATCTCAGTTTTGGCTTGGAGGGGCTGTCTCCGTCCCACCTGGTGCTGTTGGGCCCTGTGCAAGCACATCCCCGTGCAGACAGGCTGGCCCTTCCCAGAGCCGCCTGGTTAATGCAGGATCCATCTACTTCTTTTTTATGAATTTGCGTATTCTTCAGCAGACAGGCTGTGAGTTACTGCCTGATCCGTTTTTTCTGTTCAGCAGGTTACAAGGGTTAAACAGAAAAGAATAGGCAAAATGAAAGGTGACTTTCCACTCGGGCACTGCTGAAGATTGGGAATGCCAGGCAGAAAGGCAAGATCTTTTACATCAGCGCATGCAAAGCTTTATGTCCATCAGGAGTGCAGTCTGCCTGAGTGAGGAGGTGCCTGAAACAAGTGGCTTGTGCTTGATGGGTGTCAGAGATCCGACCCTGAGCAAACAGAAGCTGCCAGATAGGACCAGAACGAGGAGACACTGGGTGCTGCTGGAGGTGCGCTGGAGAAGAGGCAGCGGGCACAGCAGAGGGGCTGGGGTTGGGATCGTGGCTGGGGATTTCCGGAAGCCTGGAAATAATGTGACTGAGGAACTGTCATGCTGATGGCTTCTCTGGAGTCTTTTCTGCTGCCTGCGATATATCAGATGGAGAGGGTACCCAGAGAGGACTGGAGGGAAGGACGGATGCTGTGATGCTGCTGTGGCAGCTCTCCCAGAGAGGGCAAAGCAGCAACATGTTGGTGTTTGACAGGAAGAGCCAGCACTGAACACGGGGCTCATTTCCCACCAAATTGCTGCTTTTCCCTTGAAAAGCCTAAATATTTGCTGCCAGCTGAGCTTGGGCATGTCCCCATGTGTCACCTTCTCTCCTCTGTATCTGCTTCCTTCTCCCCTGCCCAGAGCTCTGGGGACCAGCAGTGAGCCAGAGCTGCTCTCTCACACACTTATTATTATTTTTTCCTTTTTCTCTTTCAGCTGGATCAGCCAGTCTAATAAAAGATATTGCCTCTCCCTATAAACCTTTCCTCTAGAGACTTAACCACGCCGAGGTTGCTATAACAACTCCCGAGCCCTTACCAGCGAGAAGCGGAGGGAAGAGGTGCTGGGAAGACCGGGAGGGAGCTCAGCAGAGAGCCCCCAACATGTTATCCCTGCGAGGGGCAGGATGCTGTGAAATGGCAAAGAACCACGGCCAAGGAGTATTTCGGGGGGAGGAGGAGAGCT
Organism: Anser anser; assembly: GCF_964211835.1. Taxonomy (NCBI): domain Eukaryota; kingdom Metazoa; phylum Chordata; class Aves; order Anseriformes; family Anatidae; genus Anser; species Anser anser. The sequence continues at coordinate 23,213,855 of NC_139728.1, read as the reverse complement.
GCCTTCAAGCCCCGCTCCTGCTAGGGGTTTGCCACGGGACCCTCCCCACCGTGCAGACGGGGCAGGTCTCCTGGGTGGAAACTTGCCTCGTTTGGGTGAAAAACCACACGCGGCTCCTGCACAGAGCTGCACGGGCTTGGCACTGCTGGGCTTCACCTCCCCAGCTCCTGGGGGCTCGCTCACAGGGCTGAAATTCCCACCCCGTTCCCATCGGAGTGGCTGTGGGTGCCATGTGCCCCTCTGCCAGCAGCTGGATGGGGAAGGTCCCACCCTCCCACCGAAGCAGCAGGTGAGGGCTGCCGTGCTTTATTTTGGGCTGAAAAGAGCCAAGAAAGGCTCAGGTGAGGGAGAGGAGGGGGAAACTGCCAGCAGGAGCATGCTCGTGCTAGGAAATAGTAACGTATAAGCAGGCAAAAAGTGGCAGGGAGCTTATCCGGGGTAGCTATAGATACCTACAGGCAGAGCACTCATCTCCAGCCTTTTCTGTTCTTTTCAGCTGATTGCAAATGCCACAGTGAAGCTCTTCTAACTCTATCAGCTAGGGGTTTATGCGAACCAAATCTTCATTTTTCCCTCCCCAGTTATGGATTAGAGGCTCTGAATTGTTAAACAGCTGAGGATTGCCAAGAATAGGGGGTTTGTTAAGCATCCTGAGAGCTGGGCATTAGAGAAAGTTAAATTATTATTCTCGGATCCACTGCAGAGCTGAATATTTATGGCTCAATCTCGTTTTGCAGAGTCTCATCATTTCTTATGTCAACTGTACTTTATAGAAATGTCCACAGGGAAGGAATTGACTTTTGTCTCAGGCCCAAACTAAACAAGCTCAGGCAGTGATTATTTGGGGTTTGAAACCGTCGGATAATTTAGTCTCAACATCTATTGATCTCCTTCTGCACTGGAATCCTATGGCTAAACATCTGCAAGGCAATTAATAGCCTCGAGTACAAATTCATTACCGATTTATCAATAGGTGCTGAGTTTTAGACTGAGAAAAAAATTGTTTTTTAATCTGCTTACTTTGAGGTAAAAAAAAAATTAAATAATAATGCAGCTTCACACAGCTGAAGGTAAATCTGAGGCCATGAGAAAGCTGCTCCCTGCTGCTGGCGCGGCTTGGAAAGCCAACCCCCTTCAACCCAAGTGGTGCCCGACAGGGGCAGAAGGGGGGAAATCTTTCAACAGAAATATTGACACTTCCATCAAAAAAAAAAAAAAAGCCAACAGATTTTTAAATTAAAAATAATAATAAAAAAAAAGGTTACAAATTGAAAAGTTTCACCCCAGAAGCCACCAGCGATGTCCAGCACTGCCGCCCCTGGCCTCTGCCCTGCTCTGCAGGCAGCTGCTCTCGACAGCCTCAGAAGTGATTCCCGGACCGGGTAATTAATTGTCACAATCTGTTAATGAGGTTTCCAGTGTGCTCTGTGGGCCATCTGGACAAAAGATGATTTGCGAGGATGACTGCAATGTGTCCCTGCCTTTTATATTCGATAATGATTAAATATAGACTAATTACTTGGGGGGACAACCCGGTTACGAAGAGCCGGGGCTTGCAGAGATGGATCTAGCATCAGTCAGTAGGAAAATCTATACCTGTATGGCAAGCCAGAGCCCACTGCGGGCTTGTTTGGGGCATGCTGGCCCAGGCAAAACCTGAGGAGCACCGGGGATGCTGAGATGCAGGGAGGCTGCAGGACCAGCCCACTGGATGCTTTGCCCTTGCCAGCAGCTCCCCAGGATCTCCCCTGCCAAAATTTGGCCCATACTTCACCAGCGTGGCTGGAAATCTATAAGGCAGAAGATTTTCAGGTTTTTTACGAGCATTGCAGTCCATCACCTCTTAATATAATAACTGCCAGGTGTCTGGGAGATCATTTTAGTGGAGACAAGAAGTATTCCTGCAAGGGGGGAAAAATGGTGAGAAGAGACAGTACCACATGAATCCAGAGAAATGTCTTCTCTTGCCCCCCCCCCCCTTCCCTCAGCCCCCAAATAATGTGATATTCAGCTCATCCCCATTCGTCAGAGCTCATTTCCCTTGCAAGGAAATAAAAAGTGCTCAGCTCCAATTTATGCAGCAGGGGGATACGTGAGTGTCTGGAATGGAATCAGCTCAGTCAATCATGTGCAATGTAAACCCTCGGTGAAAATACCCCAGATCCACTTTGCAAAATGACTCCATTAAATGACAAAACTATATGCACGCACTCATAAGGAAGTAAGAGATTAAACAAAGACCTAGAGCTTATAATCATTACTGCTCTAGGGTACAAATAAAATGTGGTGATAGAAGCCTGCCTGATACGTATTTTAGCAGTTTTTGCAGGTTTTTCCCAATTCCCTTTCCTAGTCAGTATTTCAAATTTGTTTGTACGCAGAATGATTACAAAAAAAAAGCATCCTTTTCTACTTACCAGTGCAAGTGTAGGCTGTCAGAGGAGGCATCTGCATCCATTGGCCACCTGAGAACAATTGGCTGCAGAATGATGGGACCCCAAATACCAACTATTTATTGCCTCTAAACAACAAGGCTTCTTCAAAAAGATCTGAGCTGAGCAACCTTGCTTCCACTGGTAAACACTCCAGTTTAGTTGTTATATGTAAAAGTTATTGTTGCTATTGTTTTAATGCCAAAATATTTAGCTGCAGAGGAAAAGTCGCAGCAGACTTTTGGCAGACCAGGCCAGGGTACTGCTGCTTGCCAGCAGTAAGGACATTCACTGGCCTGAACCATGGTCTTGAGGCCTTTAGGTTAGTGAGATTTCTGTGGACTCAGTGCCTCCAGGAACATCAGCTTTGTGTTAAACAGCACCTGCAGGGAGTGAAGCAAATGCAGTTGCTTCTGCACACCTCAGGCTCCGGCTTTGCACCAGGTGCCAGCCTCTGCCACGTAGAGTGCCCAAACACGTGAATGATGTACAGCAAATACGTGCTTTACACCTGTATACACCACAGCTCTAATGCCTATTTTTTACCCCCCTAATTCTCTCCAGGCTTGCTATTAAAGCAATAGGGATGCTTAATATGGGGTTTGATAATTCTTTAAGGGGTCGAGACATCTGAAATGAGCACCCTTCCCTGTGGAACCAGCACTTTGAGCTCATTGCTGTTTCTTCCCACTTCGCTGAGAATGAACGGTGTTTTATTTATAGGCAAGACACAAAGCTGAAGGCCCAGGATAAGAAGCTGCCTGCACCAGAGACAGAAATAATATCTGTGATTGACCTAAATGTTCAAGGCAACCGCTGACAGCCCAAACACAGCACAAGAGCGGAGCCTTTGACAAATAAATGGAAAGAAATTTATACCCAAGGCTGTAAGAGCAGACCTTGGGGGGAAAAAAAAATAACCCTCAGCCTTTCAGCAGCAATCCCTGAAGGTGCACAACCAAATTGCTTCCTGCTGTTATGCCAACCTCCCTGAGCAGGGGGAGAGCCTCCAGAATGAAGCCCATGCCTTGACAATTGGCAAACACAGGAGGAGAGCCCAAGCTGGCATTTTTGTTCTTGAATTTTGCATGGGCCAGCACCTGCTCAGAAATATCCTGTGTCACAGCAACAGGAGGCTAATAAAAGAAGAAAAACACCTGTGCACTAAGCGAAAGGTTTGCAAGGGGTCTGTAGTTTGGATCATGGCTGGCTGAAGCAGATCCCAAGCTTTGGTTCCTGTGGGCGAGGGCTGGCTTTAATATCAGGATGCACGTGGGGACAGTGCCTCAAAATCCTCTTGCAGCAGCAAGACGCTGCTGGAGGAACCTTTCTGGAGGCAAGCTAGTCAACAGCAATGCCGATCTGGGGACATCTGGGGCTTTCTGGGCTCACAGACCAGCCCTGGAGCTCATTCATTGCCCATCGCCCTCCCTTGGCCCTTGAATCCTTCCCCACCTTTGGCAAAAAGCAGAAGCCTCTGCTGAAAACCCCAAGCCAGGATGCAAAACTTCATGGGAAAAGAGCAGAGATGCTGGAAAGCAGCTGGGGAGCTTTGCTGGGCTGTGATGTGATGGCTGCGGTCGTGGAAAAGACCCTGGGGTTCAATAGGGTCCCCCAGAGATAAAGTCAGCCCTGGCTCAGAGCTGGTGGGGCAACCCAGGGCTTGTAAGAAACATCTCTCCTTGCAGAGCACAAGGAAATGGGGCGGTGCTCATTTTCTGCACTACCAGATGGGGCTGGTAGGTGTCACCAGCAATTAATACAACTGCAGATAGAAGGAGATTCACGTTCGTTTTTCTGCGCCGAGCACTCACAGGTGGGCCGGGCTGTGTATTCTTGGCACTGCACAACGCTGGGGGGAAATCTGGGTGTCGCACCAGCCAGTTTAGGCTCGTGGTGTAGAGATGGCTGCCTCGTCTTCTGCTCCATAACAAAGTTTGTTGTCCACAGCTTAGATTTGGCTGAGGCTGACAGCCCAGTTAAAGGACAGGAGGGGGGGAAAAGGAAAAGGTGGCAATCAGCTTTGGCTGGCTGAAGGCAGCTGTGAGACCACAGCCTTCCCTCCGGGCAGGAGCATGCTCCTCCTCAGCACCCTGCTGCAAACCGAGGGACAACGCAGCACAGGGCTGTGCAGAGCCTTTGGTGCTGAGCATCCTCGTCATGGGCATCCAGTAAGGATTCCTTTTCCCCTCCTCATCCGCATGGTCTTTTTTTTTTTTTTCTTTTCTCCCCATGACATCTCACAGGCTTGGACTTCTGGAGACTGTGCTCCGAGCCATGGTTATTGCGCACAATTTCCCCCCTCAACCGCTCTGGCAAGTAATAGAATTATCCTCCCTCCCTGGCTCGTCGGCCAGCTTTAATTCAGTGATAAATCTTTGCTCTATGGAAGGAGAAGGGCAAGAAAGGGGGGAAGGAGCCAGATAGCCACAAACAGGGAGCTGATAAATGCTAATGAATTTACAGGAATTACACCAATCCTTTAGCAGAAGCCAGAGAGCAACAGAGACCCATGCAATCACTGCATCTGACCATAATAAATAATTCAGAAGACAGGAAATTTGCCCTTTGCCACAATTGTTTACATTTGGCAAAAACAACAACAAACCAAGGTAAACACTTCGCTTGGCTGCAGGTGGAGGAACGTGCTGTGACCCCAATCCAGCTGGAAACCTGGCGAGCACGTTTCCAGGGCTGGGCTGAGCCATTGCATGCCTCAGGAGATGCATCGAGTCCTGCCATGGTTGCGTTTTGCGACACCCCCAGACCCAGCCGACACATTTTATATATATATAAATATATATATATGCATATATATATGTATATTTTTTTTTCTTTCCCCAAGACAGTGCAGCAAAAAAGGGCTGCTGGCTTTTGCCTGCCTCTTGCAGAGATTTAGGCAGCAGAGGGAGCTCGCTGCCCTGACATGAACAATTTCTCACCAATTTTGCTTGTCCTCCGAGCAGGTACAGACTGCGGGATGGAAGGCTGCAAAGCCATCCATCTGTGGGTCGGGTGTGTAAAATCTGCTGGATATTCTCAGTTTGGGTAGATCCTACCCGTCCCCATATTAAATGGCTATTTCTTGTGATGCGGTTGTGCTGCCTACAAATGTAATGAGCCTGAGAGTCGCTGCCCCAGAGCATCTTTCAGGGCTGGACCTCAAGGAAGTTGGCTGCCCAAATACCTGGCCACTGGGATTTTGAAGGGAGCTGCTCTCCACAGAGAGGTTTGCAAAGGGCAAGAACAACCTAGAATTTTATTTATTTATTTATTTATTGTATCTGGTAATCACAAAAAAAGCTTCAGGTTGAAAGGAAAGATAATAAGTTATTTTGGCTTTCAGTATTTTGAAAGGCTTTCCAAATATAACTTATTTTTCCCACACTCTGATACTTTGATATTAACTTCAGGATGCAAGAAGCATAAGAAGGCAGTTTTCCTTTTTTATTATTATTATTATTTTATATTTAATCCGTTTTTCTCTTTAACTCATCTACATTGGGTGAGTTAAAACCGACCTCAATTCGTACTGTTTTCAGTATCACTGAATGCACATTTGTGTTTCCCCCACCTCTACCAGCACGCAGCCATCAGGATTTCAGGCAAAGAGTTCCTGGCAGCTGCACTTCTCCAAACTAACATGATTTCTGAGCAGTCCCTGGACAACGCAGTAGATGGCACTCCAGATATGATATTCTGGGCCTAAAACTCCACTCCTGAAGTTAAACTAAAATTAAAAACCTGGAAAAGTTCAGAAAAGCTTTAAGCCTCTTAATTTAAATACAGATGCTGAATGTCTGGGAGAAATTCCTGACACTTGAAGCTGCTTTTCCCACCTTGTTCAATAAGAAAGGTCTCTTCCCCGAGTTATCAGCACAGTTTGAGTGTGGGATCCCTGAAGTAGCAGGTAGCTAAACACGGAGAGATTTGGGGAAAGCTGGGGAGAAAAGGGCATGGCTGATTTTATTATCATTAATAAAAACTAATCCTTCTCTCAAAAAACTTCTCACCCAGCAAGGACCCAGTATAAAGCTCAGTGGAAAAATGGCATTGGATGCGGGTGCTTTTCTGTGTCAGGGCTGGTATTTCCAGCTGAGGCTTGGTTTCAGGGGAAGAAGTACCATGTCCCTGACCTATTTTCTATTGCCACATGCAGGAGTCTTCTGAGCATCTCAGCATTAGACAGCCACAGAGGCTGCAGGTCTGTCCCAGCGACACCATCGTGGAAATGCAATAGGAGGCACTGCTAACAACAGAGGTCAGATAAAAATAAGCAAATTATGTTCAATTGATTCTTAAGTCCTGCTGAGCAGCTGGAAGGATCATTTGGGTGTCAGGAGTCATACCACGCAGAGAAGCGGCAAGACCCAGAGTCTCTGGAGTCAAGATGGAGCTGCAAGATCTTGCTCCCATTACAAGTGCCTCTCCAGAAATCCTACCTTTTAAGTTATTTTTCCCCATGAAGTGCAGTGTTATTCACATTCTTCCTGCAATGTATGTCAAAAGAGAGTCTCTATCCTGCATTTCTGGGGGACAAGAGTTAAAACTACTTACAGACATTCTTTAGAAAGTGGGACATCAGGATTTCTTTTAACAAACTATCCGTTTTTAATTAAAACAAAAAGCATTGTGTAACTTCTGTTTTTAGTCTGTTACTAAACTCTTTGATCTCAGGGGAAAAAAATGACTGATAGCATGATGACTTATTTCTCTGTATTTATTTAGCGTTTCTCTTGTCTGATGTAACCCTAAAGTAATAAATACACCAGGCAACAGGCATAAAATCATCCCCTACAAAACTAAGGTTCTCTGCAGGTGAATTTGGCCCACATAAAGATCTCCATGAAGCAGTACGTGCTCCCTTGGTCCTCATTCAGGCTGCATTTTGGGGAACGCTTTTAAAAATCTGATCTGTTTTGAGACAGCTTTGAGGTTAGAGGCACCCACATCCCAGTGTAAGGCCATGGGAGAAAAGTTGTGGGAAGAGCCTTCCACACACCTTGAGCTCCAGGCTTGTTACCACCAGTGGCCAGACACTTTCCTTCTGTTTCACATAGCTCAGAATGTGGCATGAAAACTGCATATAGTGCAGTTATATATATATATATATATATCACATGTGCATGCTCACACCTGTCACAGTGCTATCATTGTCAATGTTTCAACACACTGAGACTTTCAGGTGCGATCAATCAATGTTTCCATGGAGGTGTTGTCCAGGGGAACATTTATTCCTGGCTTTTTGTGGGTTACAGAAAGAAAAACTCCATGCCTCCACATATCTGTCCAAAATGGGAGCTGCTAAGTTATCAGGAGAACGTACCAGCAACCTTGCTGCAAAGGCTACGTGCAACCTTCAGGTCTGTTCATGCCTTAGCATGCCGAAGATAGGGTGGATTATAAATGTATGTTCTTCACAACACCTCTCCGTGCATGTCAGTGGCAAAGGCAATAACAAGACATTTTATATTCTGCAGGTTACGTCCTACTTCAGTGACCCAGGTGCGAGAAACCTGATATTAAGTAAGCTGGGGAACTTGTGTTTCTCTCTTAATGGGATTCTGGCTGTCATTAATCCTTTACTGAGATGTGTGTTACCAGAAGAAGGCATGTGCAATCAGCAAGACTGATGTGCTGGTTTTTGGATGAACTATGCTCAGTTGCCATGGTGTGGAAGGCCCTGCTGGGTTAAATTCCCACAGCCGAGCCAAAGCAAGAAGCCACCCCACAGAGAATTGTCACACAGAGGGGAAAGAGATGGGTGCCCAGATCATCTGGCTGGGGCACAGAGGCACAAGCACGTAGGGCGGATGGCCAGCGATGGCCAAACATTGCTGGCTGTGCTGCAACAGGGCTCGGAGCTCTGCAGCAGAGCTACGTGGAGAAGTCCTGCTGTGTGATTCATTCCTCTCTGTAGCTTTCAGAAAATCAGGATCCCCAGATGTAAGAAGTGAATATTATTAGTTTTATTTACTTGGCAGAAAGCCACAGTGAAATTGTTCCTGTGCTGCAGGTCGCGAGCAGTTGGGACAGCAAGAGCCAGGCGGTGTGCAGTGGGGCAGATAGAGCAGGCTGCCTGTAGAGGTTGTGGAGCCTCCCTCCTTGGAGACCTTCAGATCTGGACGTGTTCCTGTCCTCACCCCTTTAATCCACATCTCACAAGGGTTGCTTGAGACCTTCAAAAGCTTCTGTACAGCACCATAGCTGCTGGAAAAGCATCGACATTCAGGAGGGCACCATTTGCACTGAGAGATACTTACTTCTTTGTTGTGTGCAGGGGCAGAGAGTAATTAAATCAAACCCACAGCAAAATTCCCAGGCAGAGACTCACCAGTCCCAAACACATGGTTATCACAGGGAATTTAGGAATTTAGGGAAACATACCTGAAATAAGATGATAAACCTACATATCCCGCATAAAGGTCCTGAATACAAATAAAATAATTTGTTGAAATTCTGCTCCAGCACTCATCTCTTTTAGCCACTGCAAACATTTAACTTCTAAAAAAAAAATGAGACAGGAAAAATTAATAGGATTTAAAAAAAAAACAACTTTAAGTACTTAAAGAGCAGCTTACAATCAATTAAAGACCTCATAAACACAAGAAAATAAACAACATCAAAAACTTCCTGCATATTATAAAATGATTTGCCATAGCATGGCTTGCGTGAAGAGATTAGATATGCTTTGCAGCATAAAACATTATTCTGTAAAGGCATTATGTTTCAGCAAACACACCACGCTAATTGTATTAGTGGAAGTTCAGGTGAAGCATAATTCCTGGATTAGAAAATCGAAGACACAGGTTAAACAGTATGTGTTGGTCAGGCTGCTTGAAATTTGCTGGCAGATCTTAAACAGGATTTTTTTCTTTTACATTGATTACGTTATTGATATTTTTTTTATTGTTACAGTCAGGATCTGTTTTTAAAAGGTACTAAAATTGTAAGCAACTTTAACTAAATATAACGGAGTATGTTATGTATAAAAAAGAAGGAAATATATTTCATAGTTATTTCAGATATTTAACAAAACCAACTAATTATAAAGTTGGAAACAGTTCCTAAAATTGCTGTTACTCGAGAAATATTCCCTACACTGGCAAACTGTTCTAATCCACTAAAATATTTCTCAGATCTGAAAATAATTAACCCATACTACAGGATACATACGCAGAAGATCAACGGTGAAACCATTGAGGATATATTTTTGACCAACAATGATACGATCCACATCTAAATGCTGGAGCCAGGCAGTGCACTGTCCGGGTCGGTGAATTTTTCCAGCAGTCTTGGGGGGCATTTCACACACACGCACAGGGTGAGGGTTTGCATGTGCTGGCACTTAGAGCTTCTGGTAGAGATGGCATTACCAGCCAATAACTTTATAAAAGAAAGCACCTGCTGCCCTCCTATAGCCAAACTTCAGTTCAGAGCTTCTCAGATGGAGGAGGAATAAATATCTACAAACAGGGTGAAATCATCTGGTTTTATTAAGTTGGAAATACTGAATATGGGATGCAAAGAAGAAATTCATCCTGCTTTTCCCAACCCAATTTTTGGACAGGCAGCACATGCACAGAAACAACACTGAGCATCCCTGACAAAAAAAAATAAAAAATAAAAAATGACTTTGTCTTGTCACAGTGATCCTGGTCTGCTTTTGTGTGACAGGAACCTACAATAAATTAAAGAAAAAAAAAAAAAAAGATCAAACATAAGAAAGAGAAGAAAAATGGCAGTCACCCTGGGAGGAAGCTTCCTAGCATATGATAAATTGGAAAACGGACATACAGAACATACCGACATACATTTTTAATGGCCCAATTGCTCAATTAATTCTTTCCCTTTTCCCGTTTTAATGTGAAAATCGTCATAATTCCTCCCAGATTAGTATAGATACAGGCCGACAGTCTCTCCTGCTCAAGGTATTTGCAGGACATAATTCATTCATAAAGCCATAATGCACTCATCTATCATCTGAAATATTTTTTTCTTTTTTTTTTTTTTCTTTTTTTTTCCTTTTCCTTTCCCCCTCTCCCGTTTGTGCTTGGGGCTCTCGCTGAGTCTCTGGGCACTGATGTATTAGCTGGCATATGCAAGCTATGAATTATCAACTGAAAGGAGTCAATTATCCACTCTAAAAATGAGTGTCTGGGCACCAATAGCCTGAGGGGCCTTTTTTGTATTTACGAAATGATTTCATGGCAAGTAGAGGTGTGTGTGGAGGGGGATCGAGGGGGGGGGGAGAAGGGAAAGGTTTTTTTTTTTTTTTTTCCTTGTGTCCACCCGTTAACCAGAGCAAGGCAAGGAAAAAAAAAAAAAAGAACATTTTGAACTTTTAATGCAATAATCCATTTTTATATACACAGACTTTTCTGAGTGATTTCAGCTAGCTGGAAACGAGACTCGCCTGGTGGCCATATTGCCTGGGCTTCTCCTCCTCTATCTGGTCTCAGCTCAGCCTTCAATCAAAGCCGGAGCCCAGGCTGACTTCAGCTGCTAATAGACTGGATAGGAAATGGGATATTGGATAGTTTCGTGGTCCCCAGTCACTGGCCGTGTGCCTTGTCATCTCTGCAGACATTGATTTCTCCCTCCTCCCAGCCACCCCCTGCTCTGCTAAGGGGCTGAGGCCTACCAAGAGGCCACGCCGCAGCAGCAGGCCCCGCGCTGAGTTACGCTTAGGGAAATGAGGTCATTAGACGGAATTATGGCGCGTTTTGATAGCTTGGTAATAGGTTTTAATGATGGAATTTAACACAGGACCCCCACTAGGGACAAGGCTGATATACATCCAGACAGGTCACTTAATAAACCTCCACTCGGCGCTTGAGTTGAGGAATTTAGGAGGCTCTGAAAACACAGTCCTTCCTAGGCAAGCCAATGCATCACTGGCAAGAAGTCTCTTTGGAAGGCTTTTTATTGTTATTTTTGAGGTGTTTGATTGACTTAAAACATGTCATTCTTTTAAATACACACATTTGTTTTACCAGACATTTTTGACGAGGATTTCTTCAGGTGGCAGATGTTTTTGTTAGACCTGAACGGACTGTTGTGCTCTTGGATGCTAAAGAGCTCATTTGATGGTGCAGTAAATTGTTTGGAAGTTTGAAGAGCTTAGCTGGCCTTTAATGTATTTGGTACTGACAGGTAAATTGCAGGTTAAGTGCAAAAGCAGCATTAGCAGAGGAGTTCTGGCTTCCACAAATCTACCTTGGCCTCTAATCTGAATACAAAAGGAAGGAAGGAATTAAATTTGACCCCTTGAATATGCTGTTCACTCAATCCCAGACTTATTTAGTAAGCTCCTCTAAGATGCTTTCTGTTTGTTCTGGCCTCATCTCAAGCAGGTACAAGAACGCTCACAAAAGAGGGCTCTTGATAGCAAGCAGAGTGGATCAAAGCCAGAGCTATTGCTTTGTGCGTCCCAACAATACAGAAGGGATAGGTTTGAGGCTCTTTTGAAGGACAGTTCATTTAATTTGCTCTCCACAGGCTCTAATACCATGATACCTGCTGCAGATCTGTACTATCCCCAAGCACGGGAGTCCCATGAGAGCCAACAAGCTGTGTGCCAAATGGCAGGTCATTTATGTGCTACATCTGTTCTCAAATCAAGCTCAGTGAAGGTGTCTATAGCTGTGATTCCCTACGCAGGGGGGTGACATTTGAAGTTTGCCATCGATGGATTTTACAGCAATGTATTGATGAGCAAAGGACAATGGGATTGAGCCATGGAGATGATACATGGCTTGTGGCTATATGGTTTGGTGTTACTCCTGTGTTAACAACTGCAATGTCCTTTATACATTGAGAAGGAGGGTGTGAAATAGGAGAGGTGAGAAGAAAGGGTCTAGCAGTTGGGGACAGTCTCCCCAAACTTGAAAGGTGGAGATTTTATTGACTGCTCCACCGTCACATAGAATCATAGAATCATTCAGGTTGGAAAAGACCTCCAAGATCATCTGGTCCAACCATTCCCCTACCGCCAGTGTGACCCACTAAACCATGTCCCTAAGCACCACGTCCAAACTTTCCTTGAACACCCTCAGGGACGGTGACTCGACCACCTCCCTGGGCAACCTGTTCCAATGCCTGACTGCTCTTTCTGAGAAGAAATGTCTCCTAATTGTTTTAATTGTTGAAGAGTAGTGCTCTTTGTTCAATTCTTTGTTTTAATTTTTGAAGAGTAGGGGCATGACTTTTCCATTTTTCCACTCACCAGGGACATCGTCCAAATGCCAGGACTTTTCAACTATGATGGAGAGAGGCTTGGCAACTACATTAGCCATTTCCCTCAGGATCCTGGGATTGATGTCATCAGGTCCCATAGACTTGTACCTGTTCAGATTCATCAGGTGGTCTCAAACCTGCTCTTCTCTTACAGTGGGTAGGACTTTGATCCCCCAGCCTCCATCTACAGGTTCAGGGAATGAATGAAAGACTTGGGAAGCCCGTCTACCAGTGCAGACAGAGGCAAATAAGTTGCTGAATACCTCAGCCTTCTCCATGTCTGTCGTTACCAATTACTCAGATATAGAAACTCACTCCTAAACTCACTGGAAAAAGGAGGAGGGTTGGGGAGGCTGAGGGCCCTTTTTCTGGGGCTGGCTCCCCTGGGCCATTTGGCTTGCCAGAGAGAAAGGCTGCCCCTTGGCCACAGGGACTGCCCTGCACCTCCCATCCTGTGCCCTAAATCACATTTATCTATTTTGGATTGGTCAGCTGAGGTGTATGTTCCAAAAGCAACCATGTGATGTTTGTCTTCCTAAATGGTCTGTATATGTCATAGACAAGGAGATAGGCTCTTCCAGAAGGTACTTCAGAGCCTGAGCAGGCTTCTATCCATCAGTGTCAATGAGAAATGCCTCCATGGTGTTTGATGTCCAGTTTAATTAATTTCTAGTCTTCCTTGACAACCAAGGAGGCTGGTATCATGAAAGCCTGTGGTGAGCTGAGCCAAGTGATCATGGGGAGAAAGGACACTGGCTCATCTTCTCAGAGGATGTTTGTTACCCCCAAGAGTTCATGATGTATCATAGAGGTGGGAACAAGTGTCAAGTGGGAACAAGTGTCAGGTGGGAACAAGTGTCTAGGCACGGCAGTTCATGGTGTGGTGCTGTGTCTTGGTTTTAGGCTAATGTAATGGGCAGAGCTGAGGGTGCCTCACCCATCCCACCAGTCATGGCATACCCCTTCTGGGAAAGGGTCCAGGCAAACTGAGGAACAGCATCTTTCACATCATGGCTGGGAGACATGGTGAAGTTCAGATCCGCAGGGAAAGCCCTTCTTTCATGGATGTTTTGAATTAACTGAATTTGGCTTTGTCTCTCTTGTTGTTACCACCTGCTAGCAAACCCCACCACAGCAGAGACCTTGATCTTCCCTCTAGTTTAACCTTTATCGTCTTCTTTTCTCCCAGTTTTCTTGAACAAAGGTGTCATAAGTGATTTGCCAGTTTGGATGATATTTGCTCTAAGTGTGAACTCTGGGCTGTAGAAAGCTGTCTGTTTAATTTTGAAATCCCTGATGAAGCTAAGGAACAAGGCCTGGAACAAAGAAGAAACTGCCACTTTTTGGCAAGAGCGTGCTGATTTACAAAGGGCATCCTTCAATTATTTAAGGAGCAGTCAGTAGTGCCATAACTTTAAGTATGAATCAAGTGGCATGACTGAAAAATTTGTCACAGTGTGTTAGATCAATGGTAATTACCTTACTGACATGAGTACTGTTATTATTTTACAGGGCTGCAAACAGGATCATGGACGTGAGGAAACACAAACTGCACTGTGATCAATACTCTCTGAAATATGACTCTCTGTGGCCCAAAATGGAGTTTTCGAGCCAGGCAAACCATTATAGGCTGATTCTCTCTCTGCCTTTAGATGGATACCCTGAAGTAAAACACAGCAGCAATTGGTCAACTTGTTTCTGGCTTTGAACAGGCAAATAGTCACTTATTATTTTTAAGGACAACTGTGTGCAAATAAAAAGTCTGTGCAGCCAAACTCCGGATGAAGAGAGAGCTGTGGAGGGTGTGTGTGGAAGGAGGGCTCTTGCTCATGCTCTGCGTATTGTTTAAAACCCAAGACTAACCTCTCTGCAGCAATGCATGTTTAATGTCAAAGGTTTTCAGGTTCTTCCTTACCTCTGGTTTTGAAGGGCACTCCTGATAGCATGGCATCCCAGATGGTGGAGGTAGGATCTGAAGCTGCCACCTCCTGCCAACACAGGCCACGAAGGGTGGCACTTCCATTGACTGAGGACACTGTGCGTGGCATATCTCTGAAGGTGCTTTGCACAGCTGCCCATTGGACAAACCGTGTATGTGACCATCAGTGTACAAATCCAGGAATGTGCCTGAACTGTGGTGCTTATTTGGGACTGCTTCTTAATGTAGTGCCCACAGTCTTGCTGAACAAACTATTTAGATATTCTCCCCAGGCAGCTTCTAGTAGAAAGCATGGACTTGCCAAACCAGTAACTGAGAGCTTGCTCAGCTTACATGGAGGAGGCAAAGAGTGTTCGGCAAGACAAAATGGGCACTCATGGGACAGACCTGGGATGTTTGTCAAGGCAAGCAGGTGATAGGCCATAAATCAGCAAATACATCTCCCAAGTTGGAGAGTGGCTAAATTGGGACAGTATACATTAATGGAGAAGGAAAGGATGAGGGAAGGTGACCCAAAAAATCAATCAGAGGTGCCCACTAAATGTGTATAAGGCACGATGTCACCCTCTGAAGAGATGGAGAAGGAAAGTCCAATGGTGAAGGCCACCAGCAGAATGTGGGAATCTCTCACAGAACGTGGGAATATTACATCTAACCCAGGGCTTTCAACCACACTCCTCACCCTATAATATGAGCTGATGGGAATCTGATAACAAATGAATATACAAAACTCCAAGTTTCAATGCTTTGAATAAATCAAAGAGCAAAGCAATGAAGTATACAGGGGGGACAGCTGTTCCCATGCTGCCCAATGTCTAAAAGATCATCTATAAGACAATGAAAAATAAGAAAATAGAGAGGTCTGCTTGGGAATATCTGAATTTCTGGCATTCCTACTCTTCTTTGCTGTTAGGAACACATGGTCTTGGCCTTTTTAGCAGGAAGGTTAAAGCATGTTTTTGGGTTTGTTAGTGCTGTTTTGTCACCTTGTTCTATCTTTTTTGAATTCCAGACTGCCATATGGAATGAATTGAGTCCATCTCATTGATGTTTTATTTTTGAGTGTGTGTGTGTGTGTGTTGAGAAGATGAAACAGTTGAATGGCACATGATGCTAAGACATTACCTGATTGGAAACAAATGTTGAGTGCAGTAAGAAGCAGCAAAAATGAGCAGTGTCTCTTGTGAGGTGAATAGTTCAGAAGTGGCTATGTATTATTTTGGAAAGGGTCACAAATTAAGGTGTAAATTCATGTACACCTTAAGTTGTGACCTCATAAAAATGATCAATGGTTAATGGTGCAGATAACAGGATTCATAAGGGAAATTTATTGGCCACTTTTGTGAAATAAATATGTTTATACCATACCAGTGGGAAATAAAAACACATCAATAAATCATATAATATCTACAACTATACTAATAGCATGAGTAGCTGTAGGTATAACCAACATTTTTAGACCTGCAGACACCCCCTCTGGCGTGGTAGAAATATAATACATGATAGCAGCAAAATGTACTTCCGTAGGAGACAGCCATGTATATCCCACTTGTGAGTTATCTGGGCAGGCACCCCTCATGAATTATAGTCCCCCCTCAAAACATGAACCATGGAACTGAAAAATAGATATTCTATGGCCATACAATATGGGTCAAATACAAAAGCACTGTGGCAGAACAGTGTAATGTGACTATCTCTTCAAAGCAAGGTGATCCCTCTGCCAGCATGCAGGAGCGCCTAGGCAGTGGTACTCACTTCTCTCCTGAGTTTGCATCATTTTTTATTCTCAGCTGGGTACTAGCTAAGATAAAATTCAAGGTAGGTTCATGCATGGTGTCCTACAAAAACATATCCTGACTGTGTAGGATTCTCTGCACTCTGATGGGGTGGAAGTTCATTTTTCCTGGGAGTCCACAGAAAATTCCCCCATGTCCCAAGGAGCTGTGAGGTTTGCTGGCCCTGCCTTCACCTTTGACAAGAGCTCCCAGTGGTGATGTTCCTATTCCAGGAGCAAATCGCAGCCTGCCCTGCCTCCTGTGCCCACAAGCCCAGAGTGTCCTATTTGCATTAAAGACCAACAAAGCAGGTTGCTCAGTCAAGCCTCCTATATATATGAAACACATTCTCTGGTTTCAGGCTGGGAGCGCAATGTCCTCATGACTCACCTACAGAGCCCTCCTGAGGTCCCCACCTCAGCTTAATCTACCAAGTGCATCTCCTAAGCCAAATGCCATTGAAATCCATGAAAAAATTGCATTGCCTTCCACAGACTTCGGAACAGACCCATTTGATGAGTTCAGGTCTCTGGTGCCATATTGTTATAACTGTCCCCAATATCAAATTCATTTAGAATCAGATCAAACCAAAGACATCTCACAGTTACCTGCAATTTTCAGCTACTATTAACTTTGTTATGGTGGCGATCTATTCATGCTGCAATGTGACATGTAAAGGTATGCTGCACCGTGGGGTGGAGAGATGTAGAATAAAACTAAGAAAATGTAACCTAAATTGTTTGGTTTGTGTGAATTTGGGAGGCCATTATTCAAACACCAGCATCCTTGACTTCATGAAGGAAAAAAAAAAGACCTTTTTCCACTAGCAGAAAATAACAAATTGTCCTTGTGTTTCTTACATACTTTCATCTAAGCTTCTCCCTTAAAAAAAAAAAAAAAGTAGTAGTTATGAATTTGTTTTCCAAATGTATTTTTCATTGAGTATTTTATCATCTTTAGTCCAACAAAATTTTCTTTAAAAACAACACATTATTGTGTCAGAAGGGGAGGAGGGTAAGAATACACCAGGGAGCCTTTTAAAAATGTTTAAGTATTAATTTATTTCATGATGAATTTTCCACTGTCATTTTCTTAATAGCGTGCACATGAAATAATCATGTCTTAAAATGCTCAGTAATTGAAGGACATTTTCATTTCCTGATTACTGAGGGAATCCTGCTTTGAACCTTTATGACTTAAGGATGTAAGCACCAGGCTCTCTTCTTCTTCTCTTCTTTTTTATCTTTTAATTTATGTATTTCTTCCCTTTGCTAGTCTGCTGAAACGATTTCACTCTGTGAAAATTTTCACACGCATGGAAGATCACCTTTCCTTTTGGATGGGAATGAATCTTGCCATGTCCGTCACTGAAGCAGAGTGCTTCAGTCCTACAGTACCCTGTAGGATTTGCAACTTTTATTTCTTGCATTTTGGTTTACAGGAGTTCTGGGGGTCACTTATAGGAAGGTTGGTAAGAGGGGTGGCTTCAGCCACTGGATTTCGTCTGAAGCAGGTGACAGCTCTGCCTTGTCCTGTCCTGATGGGATGCTAGGACATGCTGATCTGCTGCATCCCATCAGAACAGCCCCAGCGTCTGCCCATGGGGTTGTGGCCACTTGGGTCTGTCTCAGGAGGCAAAGCCAGGTCGGAGCCCTCTTTCCCAGCCTGTTTTGGCTCTCTGTTGCCCAAGGTCCCACACTGATGGGGTGAGCCATCAGCCTGGGTGGATCAGCTGGGTGCAGGAGATGTGTCGGAGTGCATCAGTGAGACACACACTGGCCCATATGGCTCTCATCTAGCCCCTGCACACTCGTGGAGCTGAAAAGAAGCAGTTCAGACATGAAAATGATGAGCACAACCCCCTGCACCCTGTCTCACCCAGCTCCCCATGGCTAATAACCAAATCCAGCTCCTGGAAGCCTCTTTGCACCTACAGCTCAAGTGGCTTTTGGGGGCTGAAGGGAAATGAATGACCATCGTGACTCTAGAGAGGGGAAACTGAGGCACAAGAACGGGGCTGACCTATCCCACTCACTCACCAGCAGCAGGACTGGAGGTAATGGGGCTGGTGGGAGGTTTTGCGAGCCCACAGTTTAGGGGTTTTCCTAGGGCTTGGCCACCATCCCCACATAGCTCCCCAAATTCACCTATCCCCTTGCACCAGTGGCAGAGGAGGAAGACGGGGGAGGCAGGGGAAGCTCCACTCGCTGAGAAGAAAAGGAAGATTTATTAGTGTTTATCCAGAAATACCAGCTAGCCTACTGCTGATCCAACCGAGCCCAGCGGGCTGCAGATTGGGGATTTGCACCGAGCCCGTTCTGCATGGGGCCATTCATCAAACCCAGCCACGGCGGTGCCGGTGGGGAGCGCGGTGCCCTGGGGGGCTGGGGGTGTGCAGAGGCAGGGGGGTGCCCCTGGTCCTGGCCCCCACGGCTCACACCCCACGAGCATCCTCGGTGCTGTGCTGCCTCTGTCTCTCTCTCGCACGCTCCCTCTCTCCGGCTGGCTCCGGACCGCGCCGTGCAATCATTTTTCTCTCTTGGACTCGCTGAAGCAAGCGAGACATGTCAGCGCCTGATGAAACCCCATTTTCACTGATTAGCTCCCTTAAAAATATTTCATTTATCAGTGCCAAGATTTAAGTACTTCCCACTTGCAGGCAGCCAAGTGTGTCTTGTTGACTATGTAGCACGTCCATTTACATCGGCGCTGACAACGTTACAGCAAGTGCTAATGTCCCCGCTCCCCCCGGCCGCCTCTCCCCCAGCCTCTCCAGGCTGGCGAAGCTTAGACCTGTTTTATTTCAGACCTGTCCTCCTCATCTGTGGGAAGAAAACGAGGAGGGAGGGAAGGAGGGGGGGGATAAAGAGACACCTCTGATGTGTGTCTCTCTTTTCTACAGGAGTCATTTGCAAAGACATAAATTTCAATTTCCTCCTCCCCTGTTCTATTATTACCTGGGCCTCAAACAAGTTTTACACTCATTTATTCCCAAATAGAAATGCAATTCCCTCAGCAAATGATACCTAGCTAGAACTCCATTTGTGTTCCACCAAGAAGACTTATTTTCATCTTCTTTATTTTTCCCCACTTTTTTTTAACACCTTCATTTGCATGTCACTCTTTGGGATGGTCACCCCGCTCCCTCAGGGGCACATAAAAGAGACAAACCATTTCACTTTCCTTCCCATCACCTTACCAAAGGTTTCTGGTGTTTGGGGACCGTCTAGCTGCAGGAGGAGATTTGGGGCATGCATTTTTGTCTGTGATTGACAAAAAAGGTGGAATATGGGGGCAGGGTCGGACAGAAGAGGGCTGTCAGGTTTGTGAGCTCTTTAAGACAGGATAGCAGCATTAAAAGCTGCCCTGTTTGGCATGGGTTGAAATGAACAGGCTGAATTTCCAAGTGAACATCGAGGCTGAAATAAATAGAACCAAGGCCAGCTCCATTTTTCAGGTTTGCTGATAGAGTGCGTTAAATGAAATATATAATTTTGGAGCCCCATCTCTGGTGGGAGGCAGCGTTTAGATGAGGGCTTAAGTGTTCATAACCACCCCAAAACTGAGCAAGAACAATGAGAATGGGAAAAAAAAAAAAAAAAAAAAAAGCTGACTTTTTGGAAATGGGAAAGTCCAGTGTGTAAGGAAAATTTAGCAAAATTTAGCAAGAAGGAGGAGGGTGAGTGGCTTCAAAAAATACTTACAATTTCTGTGAACCAATTCACCCACTGCACTGTGATGTGTTTCATACTGCTTTTTGATCCAGCATCTGTTGTTTAAGTACAGGTCAATAGATTGCCCATAAAGCTTCATGTCAACAGAAATACAAAGCAAGTTCACAGCTCCTGTGAACTGATCGCTAAACATTGGTCAGCTCTTGAATGAAGAATGTCCTGTTGCAACTTACGGGAAACAAACCCAGACCTGGGATATGGGGTTGGTTTGAACAAAATATTTCTTGGGGGACTAACGAGCCGGGTGTGAATAGTAAGAACCAGAGAGCTGGAGAGTTTTCTGTCAATTCTGTAACCAGGTCTCTGAGGTAAGTGTCAAGCCCCTGGACAGGACCTCATGCTGGAGGGTCTCTGGCTGTCCGGCTGGAAGAAGGAAGTTTGCTGTCACCAGATCATCACCTCCATGACCCCTTTGGGACTTGGAGCCTCACATCTGGAGAGGTTATCCAAGATCTTGTTAGAGACCAGATCCCAGACCTGTGCTCTCTCCTTCTCTCTCTGTTAACAGGGCAGTGAACCCAGCAGTCTCCCTGGGACAGCACACATCACCTGCACGGGGTGTCCTAGGGGTTGCAGCACCCAGCTCGGATGATGCTCTAGATGTCCCTGCAGCAAGTCTGGGGGTGACAATGCCTAATTTCACCCTGAAGCCATTTGCTGACTGAGACGCTTGTTACCTGACTTTGAAGCTGGAGACACTCCACTGCTATCAGGATGTTACCCCAAAGTAAAATCCCGTACAAACAAGGGCCAGATGTGGGTTATTCAGAATATTCCCTGTGAACAAGTGAGCTGCTGAGGAAATCCAACTTTCCTGCTTGTGCCAAGGCAGTGGCTGGGCTGTGAATCCACCTTTGGCTCTGGCTCTGTTTTCTGCTACCCACCAGCTCAGCAAACTTACACAAGAGCAAAGCTTGTTTACTGAACACCTTCTGGAGCAAGTCTTATTCAGTTTCTATTTTTCTTCTATAACTGATGGTGCAAGACCTAAATCCTAGTGCCACTGTTTGTAGAAACATCAGATACGTATTCTTTAAGAAATGAATAAAGAAAACTAGCCATCCTTTAGCTTCCCTTCTCTAGCACTAGATTTCCCATCCCAAGATTAAGAGCCTAGGAAATATTAAAGGCTAGACGTTAAGGAGATTCCTTTCATTGGCTCATTGGCGTCCTGACATTTCCACTGAAAACAGAGCGCTCTCATAGAAGAGAACAGAAAATGCCCAAGCCAACACAGCAGGAGTCTGAAAACCAATATAGCCCTATGCCTTTTGACATGTTGCAAGTGACATAGTCAGCTACTTCCCTAATACAGGATAATTTTGCACTATCTGCAAGAACGTATGGGGGAAACATTGCACGTAGCACTGAATTGGCTTCATGCTGGCTCGGCATGGAGAGAGAGCTCTGTATGGGGGGTCTCGTCCTCAGGCACCAGAAAGGGGCTCAGGGGGCATAAGGATTTCTGTGGAGAAGATTCTTGGCTTTTGAGAGAGGGAGCTGCCCTTGCTGTGCTCATGGGCCTGACTGGGAGCGTTGTGTGGAGTGCTGGTGGAGAGGGCAGTAAGACAAGGGGAGGCTCGCGGGAAGAGGTAACATGTTTTGTTAGACAAACTGTAGTCCTATATGCCTGGAAAGGTGTTTCTTTTCCCCAGTAATCTCAGCTGAGCTCAGAATTGGGCTGCCCTCATTCTGCAGACCAGTCTCCTCCGGCTTTTCTGTGATTTATTGAAATTTTCTGTGTGGAAGTTGCATGTGATGGATTAAGCAGCCTCAAGCCGAAACCGAGGCTGGAAACAGGGAGAAACGGGAAGGCCAAAGGTGCGTGGGATTTGCTTCTCCACACCTGCTGCTGGTCGCTGACCCAAACCAAAGTCCTTGTGAGAAGTTCTGGAATGAGTCTTCAGGAACTGAAATTCCCTGTGTAGGCCGTGGTCCTGGGAATTGCCTTGATCCCAGCAGCCTGGGAAGGGAGCAGGAGAATGGGGCCAGATATCTCGGCCCCACGCACCAGGGATCAAGTGCAGGCAAGGTGCCTTCTGCTTCAGGCAGCACAAAGGTAACACCTGGCTGTGTGCTGGGCCAGCACAGAGATCCGAGGCTGCCAGCAGAGACAGAGGGGCTGCAGGGGTAAGGGAGAACCTGCCGCTTGGGTGGGGAAAGGCAGAGAAGTCGTCTCCATCCCCCCTGTCACTCACAGAACAACTGGCCTTGCAGCCTGTAAGGGGGGAAGTAGGTAGCTTTAATGTAGTTTTGCACCTCTTAGCTTGTCTGCTTGTTTTCCAGCTCCCTCAGAAGTCATGATGTTTAGTGTGACACATTTATTTACTAAGCTAGTAAGCACAGAAATGAGCTGTGTGGCAGCTCCATTGAGCACAATGCTAATAATTGACAGGGCAGTCCAGATTGTGAAACAGAGGTGAACAGAATGGATTTTGTCAGATATTAAACTTGACCACAGACGGAGGTGGCTATTTTATTAGTAAGCTCTGAAGGGGAAATGCCACACACCCACATTTACGCTGCTATAACACTCCTGGCTTTACCTTCTATGAATCTTATTTTTCATCTGCAGATCTGAAAGAGCTTTACAAAGAAATCACACTGAGGAGCAGAAGCCAGGTTGCTTAACTCCTAGATCAACATGCAATCTGTCGAACCGCGTTTGTCAAACACTTCAGCCTTCTTGTCTTTCTTGGCCACACACGACAGTCCGAATCACAGGTACGATGCCAAGCATTTTGTACTGAGAGGTGGAGTTGCTCCTGGTCTTGGAGGTTTTGGTGAAAGTTAAAACAAGGTTGGATGGAGCCCTTGAAAATTATAGGAACCGAGATTTAGCTAATCTGTACTGAATCCCGGTGGGATCTGGGGGACTGCTGTATTCTTCCTTAGTTTTTATTATTTTTCTCTTCCTTAAAGCTTAAAACCCAAAATAAGCACTTTCTCTTCTTTTGGTCCCCCTCCTCCTGAAATCCATAATGCTATAATTAAAATGTCATACTGAGACCACTCAATATTTATCAACAGTCAGATGCTGGCAGGTACAGTGAGGGATCCAGATCCAAAGCTCGGGTAACGTGGCACAGCTAATGGGGGTTACTGAATCTATGCTAGGAAACAGTTTGGCCTGGGGTTTCAGATTCTCTTGTCCATTTCTGAATATATAAAGGCCAGTTCAAAAATGCATTTTCCAAAACTTTTCTGAGAGTATTAATTTGAAAAAGACCAATAAAAAATCCCTGATATTTCATGAAAGCCGTATAGCTGTAGTTTCCTCCTGTAGGAGGGAAGTACAGTTTCATTTACAGCATCCGTCCTTTAAATGGGGAATAATGCTTATCTTCATCTGTTTTATTTATCTTATCACTGTTGTCAACTCATACTTGCAAATTGTGGCTCAGTATTTGTTGTTCATCCAACCATTCCACTTAGGCAAAATGCCTCTTAATATACTCCATAAAGAAACTTTACCCATTTGGCTCATGGTGCTGTTAATTTGCATATCATTACCATCTCATTAGGTCTATGGCTCTGATCAAATACTTCCACTGCCCTGATACTCCGTGCTGGAAATCCACAGGCTTTCATTTATGCTCTGTATCTCAGAAATGCCCTTTTTTTTGGTCTTTATTTTTTCTGTTTTGCTTCATTTTTTTGTCAGAAGAATTAGTGGAGAAAAAGTATATCCAAGGCCAGAGAAGTCAGCACTTCTTGCTCACAGGGACAGTAAAGAGGGATAAAAGCATCAAGAAAGACAGAAAGAGAGGAAAATGTGTCTGATAATGATGTGTGGCACCTTTGAATTATGATTTAGGAAAGCACCAGCCAAATGAAATCTTAATCTTTTGGACCTCATTTTCCTTTGAGGGTCATTCCTTCTTCCACTAATGGAAAGATCCAGAGGTAGTATTTTGGCTCAGATATCCTTAAAAAAATTAATAATGCAACTGGTCAGTGACTCAAAGCAAATACAGTTGTGCCAGCCAAGGTTGGCAGCCAGTATTGCCGCTAGTGAACAAGTGCTCTTATTTAAAATATTTGTAGTCATTTAATTCTTTGTGTCTCTGGTGATCATGTGCAAGTGATTCACACTGCAGTCTGTCCCTGAAGAGCCTGGCGTGATCATAATTCAAACAGATCTATTACCTTTTAGCTCTCCAAATGTAATTATAATGCAATTAATTAGGTACTCTCAGTTGATTCTGGGTTTCTTCCTGCAATCTCAGTCTATTGCCCTATGAAACTAATGGCTGTGGGTCGTTAAGAGCATTCGCTATTTGTGCTGATTCTTCAGCAGAGGCTAATAAAGTTAGGCACGTATTTGGTAGTCTGTGTGAAGAAGCTATCCTAGCATTTTATTCACATGACATTCAAACAAATTTTGCATCCCATTTGGGCTCTCTGTGATTTGATTTTATTCTCTCTTCTAAGCAAAACACTTTTCTCGGAAGTCATAATAGGTTAAGAAAAAAAAAAAAAATCTGTTCCATTACGCTGCGTCGGTCGCTTAATAAAACAGGCTCTGTCCCCATTAACCACGCCTCAAAGACAAAAGCCCCAAGCTCTGGTGGAAGAGCAGCGTGTGTAGCTGAAGGTACAGAAGGGAGGTAGGCAATTTCTGCTGCAGCTAGAAGGAAAAAGTAAGCCCCCATCCCACCTGGGGAGGTGACCTAGTTAAGTAACAGAAAGAGGAGCAAATAAATAAATAAATAAAAGGAAAAGGTATAGGAAAGAAGGTATTAAAACTTTCTCTTCCTTCTTTGCTTTCTCTGTCAAAGCATTGAGGCGTCCTCACCAAAACCCAGGAGGAACCCAAACCAAGCCTCCAGGACTGGTGTGTCTACAGCCACGAGGAGGTGATTGTATTCCTCAGGAGCTGGATGGTCGCGAGCACTCACTGTCAGACAGATGGCCCTGCCCTAGTTAAGCTCCCTTCAAGCCCCCTATCTCACCAGGTCCCACCCAAGTCCAGCAAAATGCCTCAGTTAACAGCTCCAGGTGCTGCAGAGTGGCCTTGCAGCTCACAGAGGAGTTTGGTTCGAGACAAGGACAAGCAGGGTGCCTGCACTACACCGTGTCTCCGTGGGCTTGCATACCGTAATCCTATAAATACATCAATGCACATCTGTGACCCCAGTCTGCAGGCCCCTGGGAATGGGTCTTCTTGCAGCATTTGTGCATAAATGGTGTGTGGATGCAAATGGAGGAGTCATGTAGCAGCTTAGCTCTGCCTGTGACATTGGCCAGGTCACTTTGTCCCTAAAGCTGTGATCCATCTTTGTTACGTATTCTTCTTGCAAATAACCATCTCTCATTAGACATGGCACTGTGATGCTCTGATTTTTACCTGAATTTTCTAAAGGTTGCAGAATAGAAATCATGATCATTAAAATGCTCTAGTTTTCATTGAGGGCTCTCAGTAAGATCACTGATTAATCATAAAGCATCCCACACTGAGCTCCATCCAACCACAACTTTCTGGTCACATCATAGTTTTAACTGAGAAGTGGTGGTCCTGGGTTAAAATCAGGGACATATTCTGTGGTGTCTGAGACACACACCTGAAGATGGGAACATTGATCATAATTAAACCATGAGAATCAGAGGAAGCCATTTCCAAGAAAAATACTCTTTATAAAGTTTTCTCTTCTCTTCTCTTCTCTTCTCTTCTCTTCTCTTCTCTTCTCTTCTCTTCTCTTCTCTTCTCTTCTCTTCTCTTCTCTTCTCTTCTCTTCTCTTCTCTTCTCTTCTCTTCTCTTCTCTTCTCTTCTCTTCTCTTCTCTTCTCTTCTCTTCTCTTTTCTTTTCTTTTCTTTTCTTTTCTTTTCTTTTCTTTTCTTTTCTTTTCTTTTCTTTTCTTTTCTTTTCTTTTCTTTTCTTTTCTTTTCTTTTCTTTTCTTTTCTTTTCTTTTCTTTTCTTTTTCCCTCAAAATGCCGTGAAAAAGACCTTTCAAAAGTGGGCGGAGGAGGAGGGCAGCAAAAGATAGCTCTGAGGTACATTTCAATCTGCATGGTTCAGGAAGGAAGGAATTTTCAATCTCCTCTCTATCATTTTCGATATCATTAATCCTGAACACTCCATTTTCCATGCTCGCCCGCCCAGGCCCGGAGAGTGAGCGACACATAAAGTGACACATATTCATCACTTGGCATTCGGCGCCGTGAAGGCTGTAATATAATATTAGTGTTGTGTTATCACTGTGTCTCTCTCGCCAGCCTCGGCTGCGGCGACGGTAGATGACATGAATCGATCACCTGTGACATTTTTGATTTGGTGTCACTTTCCCTATTTCTGCCATTTGTTTTGGCAGTTAAGAGGTAATTGTGTGACATTAGCATGGAAAGACTCACTTTCCTGACCCCTCTTCCCAAGCAGGAAGAGGGGGATGAATCGCTTTTGTCTTGTTGCATGGGTTCAGAGGGGCTTGTGAGAGACATGGTAGAGGCTGCAGACTCCTGTACCCTTCGCTAAAGCCAGCAGGGCTGTGATGTCTAAGCCAGGGACGTCTGTCCCATGGGATGCTGCCAAACCACTCTCCTGAAGCACGGAGAAGGTGGTAGTGCAAGACAGCAGCAAGCTGTGGGTCCTTGCTCTGCCGGAGTTTTCCCCAGGTGACTTTGGGTGCACTGAGTCCTCCCTGGGACGGAGACAGCAGCTCCCTGGGCGGTCACTGCTTGCTGAAGCAGCGCAAAGAGGATCCCTGCTCAGGCTGGAGCTGGGGGATGAATTGGGCTGAACTCACAGTGAGACCATTACAGTGAGTGTTTGCAAAAGTTAATGTTTTGCACCAAATCCTTAGCTCTCGCCAGTCACCAAAACCACAGGCATGGATGTCAAAACAGCTGCCAGTAAAACAGCAGGGATCTCTGTTTTAATGCACCTTCTCACAGCAGATAGGGTGGATTTGTAATACCCACACATGCTCACTTGTTACCAGGAATCCTTCATTAATTTAGGGAATGGGGGAGAATTTTTTGTAATTGTCCTTAGGGAGCTTTCTTACAACTTCTGCTGAAGCAACTTGTACCAGCCACTGTTGGAGACGAACACCTCTCCCAGCTGGCTGATCTGCTCCCCGAGGATGACTTTATGCTGCCGTGCTCCCCATGCTGTCAGTCCCTGCCCGCTTTCAGGGACAAGCCAGGATCGTATCGCGGCAATTTCACAAGCGGCTGCTCGGCGGCTGCTGGGACAGAAGCCAGGCAGGGACCAGAGCCACAGCGGGGACCTGGTCCCCAGCCAGCCCCCGGCACAGCGTGCGCCCTGTGCAGGGCTGGAGGACATCAGCTGCTGGGGAACCCCGGCTGGTTGCCCCTGCTCTCCGTGGGTGCCTCCTGCCAGCTGGACCCGATAACCTGGGCAGGAGACAAATTGTTCCCCGTGTCAATTTTCCATTTAAAATGCAAACTAGATTTGACAGAGTAAACCGAATAAAGATTTGGATCGGATAATCCAGTAAAAGCTAATTACTAAAACAAAATGAGACACTGAGACGCAATCTCCCTCCTCCCTTCTCTAACGAGGTTCATTTGATGAGTTCTCTGCCTCGAGTATTAGCACTTTCTATCAAGAAACACAAGCTATTAACTCCTTTTAACAATTTATGATGTTCAATAAACTGATTAGGAGCCCATGGTACATAATTTAAAACCATTTGGATGTCCTATGGCCATTAAAGGGAAAGCAATGAGTCTGAACAACCCTGCTAATTAGAGGTCTTGATGACTCCTGATTAGAAATCCTAATTAGGTGTCCTAAGTAAATCTTTTCTTGTTTTTAAATTTATTGTCTTCATCTCTTCACCTTGTTTATGAGATGATTTTAGGAAAGTTAAAAGCAGACCTTCCCTAAACTAAAATTCGTTTAGCCAAGTGGAGTAAGGTTCACAAAAAATGCCTTAACACCAGCCACTACGTACTCTGTGTTTGATTTTATTCTGGAGTCTAAAACTAGTTATAGGTTTGGTGGGATGGCTTTCTTTCACATCTCTTTTATTCTCCAACTTATTGCATCTTACTGAGAAGCCAAAAAGTGCCATTTCAAAAATTGTATTTTTCCCCACCCCAGTATTTTTTATCCAAATTTGAAGCTCTCCTAGAATGTTAAAATAGAAATGAGTGAATGAAAGTAAAAATTTCTAATTCCCATATTGGTTCAAACACTTTCTGTGTTTCCTTTTTAATTTTTTTCTTGAAAGCATGACTTTTGTATGCTATTTTCATTGCTGAATCAAAATTTGCTCTTTTTCTTATTACTTTTTGAATCAATACCACTATAATAGCGTTATCTGAAAACCTAAAATCAAGGGTTTGTTTCTGGTGCAAAATTAGGGACTAACAGCAATCTGCACCTGGCAGCTCAGCCCTCATGTCCCTCCTTTGGAAAGGGTCTTAAATGTTTCATTCTCCTCCCTCCTAAAACTCTGCCCTTCATTTCTGCTCTAAATTCATTTGCTTTATCTTCCAGCCACTGGGCTTTTTTCATCTTTTGTCTGCTAGATTAAAAAGCTATCTGCTACCAGAACTCGGCTTCCTGGGCAGGTCTTTATAGATGAAAATCAACTCCCCACCTTATGGCAAGGGTGGGGATGGCCAGCAGAATGGCCATCCCAAATGCAGCCCCAGAGAAAGCTGGTCTGAGACAAAGGGCTGTCATTTGTGTTTGGCACTTTAGCCAATGGTGTCTCCATTCCTGAGTTATAAATATCATCATAGCATGATTGGGAAGGCAAAATCTTCTTTTAGGATGTAATGTTCCATCGTGTACAAAGCCATCATGTGAGCATTAATCTGAAGCTTTGCCCTTGAGTTGTGTTTGCCATTAATTTCACTTTCAGTAATACTTAGCACGGGAATGCACAGGTGTAATCAGCATGATCTCTTTTGGGGGTGATCCACAGGGGAATATTTGACCTTTGCTTCTTTTTAATACCCAGCGGAAAGAGGCTCCCTTTCTTCCAGGGAGCTGAGCTGTTCATTTGCTATCTCGATCTGGGATTTAGCAGGATTCAAAGCTGATTAGGTTGGAAAGCATATGGGCGATGAAAGGCATTTTATGTAATGGGTTTACATGTCCCTTTTGGTAAACAAGCAACCACACTCTCCACTCTGAAGAGTTAATATTTTTCATGCTCATTATTTTTAGTGTCTATTTTTGCCACTGTGGGATATTTTCCCCCCAAGGTGTTCATGCTGTGGGTCTCTGGCCAATGGGTCTCTCCAGGCAAATCAGCATCAATGACATTTGCTTTTCTCTGAGAGACGAAAAGAAAAGGGCTTCACTAGGAACAACAGCCAGTTGTGAATAACTGAACTGAAATGTTCCCCCCTCCACATTTTTTTTAATTTATTAAAGCAGTTTGGCAAAATTGATATGAAGTCCTTCTGCACAAGTCCTTCAAAATCTGTACCTTCTCTGAGAAAAATAAAAAAATAAAAAAAATCTATCTTAGTTTAGATTCTACACTTCATGATTGCAATAGACATAATTCAGTATTGATGGCAGATTGAAGAATTTAGTCCTGTAAATTGGCCTACGTGATGAAGTCCCTTACAGCCAATAAGGCTGGGGGCCTATTGCTAAAACCAACCCCTTCCTTAGTGTTCAGTCTTGTCCTTTAACAGGTGTGGTACAATTTTTGTTCTCTGTAAAACACCAGGGTCAAGGTGACGAGCACAGAATCACTGAGACGTGTGGGGAACAATTGTTCTTTCAGACACATGATTTATGAAGTATCTGACTAATGTGGTCATGGGAGCCCGGGAGGAAGGATAGGAAGCTGGTAAGAAGCACTCAGCTCCCCTCTCGCAGCCCATATTTGCATCCCATACCCACGGTAGCATTCATCTCACTTGATTGTAGCTGTTTAAAATTTAGGTATTTCATTTAAGCCGGTTGTCAAGGTTCTTTCCCAATTCAGTGGGGAGATCAGCACCAGCAGACGAAGATTCATCCCTCCTCTATCTGACACTACCACTAGATAGCCTACCCCGTGATCACAGGAGATGCCCAGACACCTCACCTCTAAATAGTTAGATGAGACGAATCCCCACGCATCAAATTAACCTGTATTGTTCCACCCACACAAACATATCCAACCTTCCCATTAAACACAGCTCAGCTCACATTGTCTCTGAACAGCCTGTGGGGCAGAAGAGCAGAGCTGAACTTGCACCAGAAGCTCTCATCCAGACTTCTCATACGTCTACAAGGCCAGACGCCGTCTCGACCCATGTGTTCAGGCCTGGACACATGACAGGGTCATCCCAGCCTTCCTACTGATCCCTGGGATGGCATCAGGGGAAAGAATTCTGCCCAGTTCTGACATTAGCAGCATCTGATCTGATTGAAAGCTTTTACCTCTAATTTAGGGGAGGAAATGCCCTTGCTGTAGCTACTACAAAATAGAAATAATGGCCTTTAATTAGCAATCGGGTTTGACCTCTTTCTGCTTGGAAAATGGCCGCTGATTTTAATTGGAGTCCCAGGCATTGCCCTGACATCCCGGCCCCAAACCTTGCCACTGCCATGAGCACAGTATAAAGATCTAAGCAGGTCCCATTCTCTGCATGCGGCTCAGCAGCTCTCCCTGTTATATTCTTCATCTCCAACAAGTCCTGATTTTTTGACGTACCTAAGATGAATATTCAAGGTTTTAGCCCAATTTACATATCTGTAATCCGGCAGTGAGAATAAAAGGTTGTCAGGCAAAATAAATGTGTGTCTCAAGGTCAGACCTGGTTGAAACCGATAATGGTGCTTAACAGCCTATGCCGTGCCTTTGCAATGATCAGCATTGCTCTAATTGACAAATTAGCTGTCCATATGGGCTCAGAGGCAATCATACATCCATAAATCCCAATAAATACAAACATAATCTGATCTAAGTTGGATCAGCCAAATAAGTTAAAGCTAGATTTAACACCTTAAAGGATTGCATTTAAGGAAAATCACTGTTAGACAAGATTCGGGAGCACTGGAGCCATATGTGCAGAATGGAGGCCACCTGGGAGGCCACCAGGGAGGCCACCAGGGCTCAGCCATGCCCTGGGTCCCCCTCCCTTGTCTCGTGGCTGACCGGCGTGGGACTGCGGCCGTGGGTTCGGCTATGCACCGAGTGGGGGGTCGTGCAGCACAGGTCCCGCCCCCAGTAATTTGCATGTTGAGGTTGCTATTGGATGGGAGGAATGTCAGTCTCTGCCCTGGCAGGCAGGATTGGGTGGAGGCTGATCGTCCTGCAGGCCCTGCTGTTGGTAGGGAATTAACTGGGGGAAGAAGCGAAGCTGGAGGAACTGCAGGATTTAACACCTTCGGGCTGGGCAAAATGAGCCAAAATTTGTCCTGCTGCCGAGGGTGAGGATGCCCGCTGGGATATGTGCTGAGGACTGATCATGAAAGTCCTTGTGCTGCTTTTCTGCATTTCCTGAAAAAGAGGCTGGTGCAGTCAGCTCATCTGTGCGTGTGTGCTCATCCAGCTTTTCCTCAGCAACTTCCCCCCTTTCCCTCCCCAAAACCTCCTCTGAATCCATTGGCAATGTCAACCACATTGAGCAGAAATGTTTTTTCCTACAGAGCTGGGAAGTTTCTACATTATATATATATTTTTTTAATTTTCATTTTTATTTTTATTTTAAATTCTGGTAGAGCAGAAAGACCTTGGCAGTTCTTGCAGAATGGAAGAGCTGGTACCTTATTAAACATCCCCGGCCCTGCACAGGTGAGTGGCATTGCAGAGATCTCACCTTCCAAACAAACTTCACAGTTTGTGCTCCAACAGGGGTTCCCAGGACTTCTGGGTGCAGGCAGATTTCTTAAGCCACCTGCAGATCTGTGCCCCAGGAGAAGCAAGGCTGCTGGTTACCTTCTGATAGGACCAAAAATTGTGGTCCCCCTGAAGGCTGAGGATGCTCATGATCTTGCTGAAGGCATTCAGAAGAGCAGCAAACCCTTCAGAGCGGCACTACCTCCCTGCACACTTGCCCACCTGGCGTTACCCGAGGGTCTGACGCACAGGGTGAAACCTTCATTCTTCTGCAGGCCAAATTCAGCTCAAGACAGTTTCAGCAAAAAGGGGATAGCCCCTGATAGCCCCTGCTGTCTACTTCAACCATTCCTGTGTGCATTTCCTGCCATTCTGTCCCCTCTCCAATGGGACACAAAATACTTTGACTTTTACTGTTTTGCAGACTTTGAAACCAGGGTAGAGATCAGAACTCCAGCAGGTGCAATGGCTGTGGGAACATGGAGACACTGATCAAAATAAAAATAGTGAACAGCAGGAGATGGGAGGTTCATATCTCCAAGTGCCTCCTTCAAGGCCTGCTTAAGTAGCCTTAGGGGCTGAACTTCTTGGTGCCAACCCCCTGACTTCAAGTGACTTTGGATCAAGTTCCGAATTAAGCAGTAAATCACGCTGCTCATCCTAGGCACAGGATGGGAGTTACAGGAGTTTGACAGTGATTTATGAGAGATTTGACCCAGGGCCTGTATGCTCACCTTGAAATATAACTCTCATCCTTCTATGTTGTCAATATGTGAAAAGAAACTGAGGTCTCCTGCTTTGCTGCCAGATCTGGAGACTGGTGCAGCAGGTTTGGAGGTATTGTTTTGCTCTGTTATGCCCTAAAAAGATTGCCAGATTTTCAATGGGTAAAGTGGCAATTTACTCCTGCACTCTGCTACCCACCTCTCAGGTACGCACAGACACCAGTGCATGTTATCCACACACCAAATACATCAAGGCTTACACTATTCCATGCGCGAGTACAAATGACTGCACCATTTTATACATAATTTCTTCTGTCGGTGATTGGATTCCAAGCTCACTATGCAAGCATTTCAAAGATATGAAAACATACAAGATTCAGGGAGGTTCTTGGTTTTCCCTGTGCTCATACACCCTGGCAAGGCATCTGAAACTGCACTTGTACCTCTACACAATGGCAAGAAGCTTGGTGACAGCAAATAAGGGATGTTCGTTCACTGGTTTCTCCAGTACAAGAAGTAGAGGTAACCAAATGACACTAACAAACGGTGATCCAAAACAAACTCTGAGCACGTAAATAAGCTATGAGACTCCTTGATAAGGAATATTTCAGATGTTAAAGGTCTGCATTCATTCAAAATGCAACTGAACAAATTCATAGAAGAAAGAACACTGAGGGATGTTCAGTTCCAAGATACCACCACTGGCTCTCTATGTCTGAACAGGAAAGTGCCAAAGGTTTTTCTGGGAAAGTGTCCAAGGTTTTTCTGGGGAAGTGTCCCCTGTCCTTCCCTACACTCTTCTTTTGGGGCACGTTCAGAGTTAGGATCAAAATTGTTTCCAGCAGACATTTGGTCTGTCCCTGCATGGCCATTCTTGTGGGCTTAGGCCTTTTTGTTCATGGGGAAATAATACAATATGGGTGTTATCCTGTTGATGTTTATTTGGTCCGTCCATTGACAAAAAAGCCTTCTGATATGCTTCCAAGGTGTCAGCACACATGGCCTTCTCCTGGTTACAGCCGTAACTCAGCAGCTGCTATTGGGTAACCCCATTGCTCTGTTCTGTTGCTTACTGCTTGCATCCAATAGGGTCAGCCTGGTGCAGCAGCTTTCTATACTCTGCGATTAGATTAAGGGATTATTGATGATGATTCCCTAAGCAAACACAGACTGCAGCTCTCCTAGCAACAGGCTGCTAAGCCCAGGTTCCATGTTTCAATTCCTCGAATTCCATTAGAAGAGATTCTTACAGTTTAAGGCATAAAGTGTTTGTTTTTCTAGCCCTAATGTGGATTATTAAACCATGGGCATGCTGTAACTATGCTTGGAATTACCATCCTTTAGATACACTTTTCTGGGCTCACTGTCACAAACTTCCTGCCCTTTAGATCTTTCAGTCTGGAAGAGAAATACAAAGATCAGAAAAGAAAGTATAAATCTGTGGATGTATGTGCATGCACATACAAAGCTCTTTCCCCTATCCCAATCCTTTTTCTCTGTTTCCTTGTGTGGAAGATTCATTGTCAGATGGGTTCGAAGGCCTAACTCCCATTGACTAAAACGGGCTTTGGCAGAGACTGGCTGAGAAGACAAAGAAAAGCAGCTCTGCAGTTGATGGAGTGGAGGACGAGAACAGAAAAAAAGTAGCCAGGAGACATATGGCAAGAGCATAAAGAGACACAGAGAGACAGGATAAAGCTATGGGGTTTAAGGACGGCTTCAAGCTTGCCTATCATAAACACCTCTTATGAAATGACCCTTTTAAATTACCCATTAGCTGATCCTCCCAGCCACTTTCAGGCTTTCAGTGAGCATTAGGGCATAGTGTTGCATGGAAGGATGTGAGGTCTGGGCCTCAGCCCAGGTATAAATCTCCCTAAAGTCGGATCAGTCTCAGGCTCAACTGAGAGCCTTCAGAGCACTATAGTTATTTTTGCCATTTCAAGGAGATTTTAGCAAACAACACTGGAAATCTTCTCGTGAAAGAAGGGCTCCAGGTCCTTCAATACCATGAGTGCACCCACTGTGATCTGTAGGTAAACACAGAGCCAGAAATACCAGCCCTCCACTTGGCTAGCTGCTTCGAAATCCTGACAACTCCAGCCAAAGAAGGGGACCGATACTGTGGTGGCAGAAAACATCCTCCACCAACGACTGGAGACACCTCTCCACAAAGGAAGGGTTTGCTATGAGAGCAGATTTCATGGGGTAGCTCTCAAACTTGTTTGCACAGTGCTTCAGTTCATTCAGTCCCACCCCCAGGCTCACAGGAGCTGCAAATCCAGGACCCTGAGTGTGGGCAAGAGTGGCTAAAAACTGTCCCTGCATCAAGCCCAGCTGTGATTGCCACAAAAACCTAATTTCCTAATGTGATGAGGAAGAATGGGGCTCTCCATCAGCTTCTGTAGGAGGACCATTGATGGGGTCAGATCTCAGCACACCTGGGGGAGTGGGGCCGCCAGCCTGGGGGTGCTCACTACAAGAACATCAAGTGGGACCAAGGTTTCAGCACAGGACATCTTCATTTCCATGTTACAGCCCCTGTACTTCCATTTTGACCACTGAGTGCATGGGGAGTGGGGCAGGGGAGAAAGGCTAGTAGAGGAAAAAATTCAAATCCGTAGGGATTGTAAGTAATAAAAGGCTGCAGCGGATTTGTCACACTATTTCATTCCTTATTATATTGAATTGTCTCAGTAGAGAGGGACATAAAGTGAACTACAGATTCAAATACCTCTGAATTCTGGAAATATTTGGTGATAACTCTAATTCTTCATTTCTCATTATTACATCTACTAAGAGAAGAGACATGTATTTTAATTCCCATCCCAAGCTGTGTTTTTAAATATTTCTGTGTGAAATGAAGAGAACTGATCCAAAACTTTTAATTATCTACAATTAACAATAATATCTTCTCTATAAATTCTATTAAAAATAAATAAAACACACCATATATAAATACTTCCCTAGAAATCTTTTGGCCCATGAATATTAAAACCTATAGGTGCAGAAGCTCCCCATATAGTACAGCTGTGCTGATTCTCAAGGTTATGTGCATTTTCTGTGCTGGAAGGCAAGGGTTTAACTAAAATCAGTAGGAATTAGAAATAGAGGAAATTCAGAGGCTTTTTTATATTAAACTCAAAGCCTTTCCCAAAGCTGAGTGTTTCAGGTCAGCTGGAATTTGACTGAACTCATTTTTGGATTTGAAAGTGATCTTAGAAACCAAAGCCTTAGTGGGGAGCGATTTACCAATGAAATACTCAGTTCTGCTCAATATTCTTAGTAATAATAATAAAAATAATAAAACTATTTTCTTTTTTTTTTTTGAGTGTCATTAGAAGTCAGGTTTCTTATTACCTGTCCTGAGTCTAACCTCATAAACCCAGCTGTGTTCGCAGCCTGCATCATGTTGCTGAAGGAAAACCCGAAAAATATGAAAAATATTACAAAATGAGGGTGATATTTCCTAAAAGCACGACTATCATCCCTTGCAATGTAACAGGGCTCAGGCAAGTGAAACGTAAAAAATAAAACTACAAAATAAACAAATGAAAAAAAAATCTGAAAAGCAAAAGGAGTAAAGAAATACAGAAAACATGAAAAGCTAAAACTAAATGGTCTCTTTCAATGATCATCAGATCTGTATTAGCAGTAACTTGTGAAATCCTTTTCTGCTTGACTCTTTGGGCAAAAAGCTGGGCCTGATCCCGACTCTGGGTCAAGTCACTTGGACAGGGAGCGAGCTGGGAGTGGGGGTAAGTGCAGGCTGGCACTTAATGGACGTGGCCCAACGCCCTTCTCTTTGGAGGCAAATAAACAAAGTTTCCTTTATTTACACAAGGCTTTAAATAAAAGCTTGGTTTTCATGGCACCGCTTTTGAAAAGAAAAGCTCCTGAAAGATTTTATTTTTCTACAGGAAAGCACAAGGAATGTGCTTATTTAGCTGAGATAAAATGATAATTCCTAAGAAATCATTGTGGATTAGGGAGCGAAGCGATTAGAGAGAGAGAGAGATGGTATATTTATGAATGTGTGCATAGCCCCACTGGTTAAAGGGGTATTAATCCCTCTTAGTCTGCAAAAGGACCTTCAGACTGCTCAAGCAAGCAGGGCTTAGGCACTGCAAGCTTCCTAGAAAGTCCTAAATCTTCACATTAGCTCCCTGCGTTTCCTCATCTTAAAGTCTAAGCCGTTTTCTAAAGGATACTTCCATAAACAAGCCCCCTCAGAATCTGCAAGGATTTGGAAATCCGGATTGGTGAAATTTTTTAAATCCAGGGTCCAAGTGGATAGAAGAAGATTAGGTTGCACTTTAAAAGGCCACCTTTAAAGAGACAGTGCTGTCCTAGATCATTATTTAGGCTGAACTGAAAAAGAAAATGAAAGAGAGAGGTAAAGAAAAGAAGACAAAAGAGGAGACAAAAGGAAAAAGGGCTTGCATGAGAGATCCCAGCTGGCTCAGTGTCCTACATGGTCCCAGAGCCATTCAGGGGAAGAAAAGGTGTGCACCTCTGCCCAGAACACTGCTGCATTTCTTGCACGGTGTTCAGGCTGCTCCAGCACTCCCCGTCCTCGCTCCGCTGGGGCTGCCGGCTGCTGCCAAATTGCACCTGGGACTGGCCGCCTGTGGCATACAGTGTGCACGGCAGGAACAGCAGTCTGAATCGGCAAACTGGCACGGGATTCCTCGGGGTGACTGGGGGCGTCTTAGAGGGAGATCTTGGGTGATTTCCACTACAGTTCATTGCCCATTGGAGGCTCATAGGGCCCTCTCTCACTGTCCCTCCTATCACCATAAAGATGTTTGTGGTCAAGGGTGTTGCTGCACAGAACAATGAATCTACACAGGAAACCAGTTCAGCAGAAGACAAGAAACCCTGGCTTATTCTTCTCACTCTCCAGGACTGTTTTTCACCAGATCTCCACCCAATTTGATTCATGGTCCTGGTTATTCCACCAGAACAGCTGAAGAGCAGAGAAGCCCTTGCTTGCCTGCCCACTTTACCTTAACCAAGGGAAAAATAAACTCTGTCAAAACAAGGCAACCTCTCCTTCATTGAATCAGAATAACATAATATATGAAATGAGATTGTTTAGTGTATCTGTGACTTTTTTTTTTTTAATTAGGAAAAGGAACAGATTTGTTGTGAAGGCAAAAGAAAGGGATTCAGAAGGCTTCAGCTCATGCTCTAGACCTGCTACAATGTCTCTGTGGAATCCCAGACTTATCTGCACCCCAAAATCAGAATGAGGGTGGCAGTTTTCTTTCCTCCCATTTTTGGGAATCTACTCCAGTGCTAACACTGAACTTCCTAGGGCAGGAGTCTACCTACATGCGCAGCACCGAACAGAGCCAGGGCTGTGACACTCAGCAGCGCTCAGTGCTGCTGAGCACGGATAAACACTGATCAGCAGCCAGCTCTCTCCATAGCCAAGGATGATTTATAATCACGCCACCTTCCTTTCCCCAGTGAGCAGATCCGTAGAGGGGTCCTTCCTGTGAGCAGATCCACTGCCTTAAAGGACTCGTACAAGGACCTGGATTTTGTAATTTAAGCATTTTCTCCCTACCAGAGAAAATTTGCAGAGCCATGGAAATCTTTAAAGTATTCCAACAAGTCTAGTATCACTTTACAGACTAATGCTAATGAGATCATAAGCAATTGACCAGAAACAAATAAATAATTCAAAATCTACTGCAAGTGTGAAAAGTATTTAAATGTTATTGATAAACTAATCTACAGGCTCCATTAGCAATTCAGTCACACAGCACCTGTATTGATTGGCAAATTTAAGCACACGCACAAAAACAAACCCCAAAAATATGGCAAGAAAAAGCTAGCCTGTCTAGCAGTGCTTTAGCAAGCAACTTCATTAACATTTGGGAGTTTACGGTGTCATTTACTGTGGCAGTTTTCTTGCCTTGCTGTTATATA
Source organism: Anser anser (assembly GCF_964211835.1). Lineage (NCBI taxonomy): Eukaryota > Metazoa > Chordata > Aves > Anseriformes > Anatidae > Anser > Anser anser. Next base: position 23,175,307 of record NC_139728.1, on the reverse strand, counting down.
GACTGTAGCAATTTCCTGATTGCTATGGCTATGGAGCAGCTTTAACGAAGCTTATATATTTATTTGTAAAATGGATTAAAATGATTTGGTCGTTTTAAAGCATCTACATGTAGCTGAACTAGCCAGTGCCACATCACTACCCTCCAAAATCTGCTTTGGGTGTATGAACAGCATTGTTTCCTGGTGTCCTGGCTTGTTCAGCCCTTTCCCTCACTGCTGGAAGCGTAACACGTTGGATTTCCTGCTAAAATAACTTTTTGGGTTACCTATATAGGTGAAGGACTGAATGACTCTTGGACCCTGCAGGACTAGCATGGGCTTGGGTGGTGCTGGCGCAGGTCCGTGCTCAGATGGACTCTGGTGCTGAGCTGCGAGTGCAGGTGAAGCCCTTAGGAAGGGCTCAGCAGCCAGCCACATCCCCACAGGACTACTCAGGGAACCAAACCTCTTCCATCCACCTCAGGAAGCAAAAATTCTGCTTCACACACCATCCTCTGCACCCTACCACAGGGCCCATGCACCTCCAGCACCCAGCCTCCCACAGCCCCAAGCCCCTCATTTTCAGCTTTTCCCACTTAGAGCAGCTCCCAGCCATGAGATGGACCAAGATCTTCCCTTCTCCTTCCAAGAGAAGGTGAGGGCTGGTGGTCCATCAACTGCAGGCGAGCAGAGGTGGGGGCTGAATAAAAAGCAGCCCTTTAGATGGGGAAGGATTGGTTTGTATTTATTTTTTTTTTTTACCACGCTAATTGCTTCACACACCAATCTCTTTAACCCAAGGAGCATTTTGCAGCATCGGCTTCATTCCTAAAGACATTGTCGAAGGCTGGAAAAAAGCATCCGGCTCAGCGGTGGTGCTGACAGATGATATTTGCAGCTGGGCCTCTGTCTCCTCAACCCACCCTTAGGCTCAGCCAGACCTGCCAAAGCTCCCTTCTTTGCTCTTTCCCGCTGTCACCCAGCAGCCCGCATCAGGGCAATTACCAAAACAAATCAATCTTCTCTTGACAGTTCATTTACACTGAATTAATTTGGAATTAGAAACCGTTATTGCAATTGGCAGCTCGTGATATTCCCAATACAACGCGGAATCTGCAGGGAAAACAACTCTAGACCCGGGCGTTTGAATTGAAAAGGACAGTTCTTCCTGATTGAGATATAAAACCAAAAAGGCTTTTTTTTTTTTTTTTTGGCCCAAGTTCGCATTGTTTTTAGGCTGCTAGCAGCAAACTGGACCCGTGATACCTTAAAATTTCTCTTACAGTGGCATGTTTCTTTCTCAAACAGAGCAGTATTTCTAATGCATAGGGATAAGATTCCTGATGCTTAATTTGCACCTTTTACAGCACTTTGGAGCCCACAGTGCAGGGACACGTAGGAAGGGACAGTTTAAGGAACTGAGACACGGAGAGGCTAAGCAGTGAATTTGCCTGATCTAGCCTTCCCCTCTGAGGCCTGCAGTCTGGGCTGCTTCTCTTTAACATCAAAATGCCCCTCTTTGCTTCTTAAAAAAATAACAATGCGTTATGTAAAGAAAATACGTTTTCCAGTAGACATTTTGGAATTCTAAGGTAGATTACACAACATCACAGGCCTTGATTCGCCCCCTCAATGCATTTATTTACATCCCTGCTTGAAGGGATTTGGCCCACTATCTCCCACCTGCTGTGAGGCCTTCTACAGCCCTCTCCGATCCATACCACCACCATCACCACAGTGTTTTGTTTGGGGTTTTGGGAGTCCTTCCCAGGCGGACACCGTGGGTAGGGGTGGCCGAGGAACACCTCTGGGGCCTGTGGGGGGCACGGAGCTGCTCAGCCATGGTTCAATGGGGATGCTGCCAGGAGGCCCTGCAGCACGTCCCGTCAGCACCTGGGAGTTTCAGCATTGCAAAACTGACACACCAAAAGATTTAAGGAGCACCCAGGGTCAAGCAGGAGCTGGGTGGTGGTTTGGAGGCTTTACAGCAGGACTGAAGGGCTTAACATGGTAATTGTGAACTTATGTCCCTTCGTGGGGCTAATCCCTGATCTGTTTCCCACTCTATCTTTGCTAGGGCTGAGCATGCACCAGATTTCTTGGTTTCTGTTGGTTATTCTCTAATTCTGGTATGTCCCTCTGCTCTGAAACAGAGTGGGAATGTGTCCCATGAAGGGAAAGGAAGAGGAAAAACAATTATGTGTGGCTTAATATATTTAGTTCCTGCCGCATTTTATTGCCCCGTCCCGCAGCACCCCAGATGGATGTATTTGTACCAGGTGCCCAGGCCCTGCAGCCAGTTCTTGCACAGAAATCTCTGTTGTACCCCAATAGTTCCTTCATGGTGATGGCTTGAGGAGTGGGAGCCAGAAATCACCAGCAACTTTTCTTGGCAAATGTTTAATTTAAATGTTTAAATGTTAAAGTATCTCTATGTAATTTATCCCTGGTAGAATTACATTTTATCCTTCTTGCTAGCTGCTACAGAAATCTCCATGAAGAATTCCTGCGCCTTTTGTGAATTCCTTCTGATCTCTCTAAGACAAAATAAAATAAAATAAAATAAAATAAAATAAAATAAAATAAAATAAAATAAAATAAAAAATAAAATAAAATAAAAAATTCAAATTAAATTGTCCAGTACTGGGGCCTACCCCTTTATATAGTAAAGAAAGAAAGGTGCAGGCAAGCAGAAAGGTGTCTCTGCAACCCTGTTGATCTCAAGAAGTTTGAATTGCTTTCTCTCCATTTTATTGGAGGCACACAATCTGAAAAACAAAAACAAAACCTCTTTCCATTTGCGTGGTCTGTCACCAACACATAATGCACCCACACCAAATCACCTCTGCACACTGCTGCTATCTCAGCTCACTCTCTGAGCAGACACAATGTTCAGCAAAGCAATATCATCCCCCAACTTGATCTACTGAGTAAAGGTGCATCCGGGTGGAATTTACCATTGTTTGGAGGTTGTTGGATCACAGGGTGGCTGGATCAGACCCAGTCCCCAGGAGCTCTGGTTGGCCAAACTTTTCTCCAAATCTCCATCCCTGAATGAACTCAGGGAACCAACCCTGAGTATATTTGTGTCAACTGTCTGACCATTTTAAGTGTACACCACAATTGCACACCCTCTGCACCCATGGGTGCTGGCAGCTTTCATTGGAGGGTTCCTCTGATGACCTGCTGCAGAGCCACAGAGCTGAGCAGCATCCCAGCATCCCAGCCCACCCCATCAACTCACCATGCACAGCCCTAATAACGTGATGCACCTCATTCTGCCACACACTGGAGGTCCGTGCATTTACACCAGCCTCCAGGCAGGGGAAAGGAGTGCAGGATCAGGCCCCAGAAGCCTACAGATACCTCCAGCAGTGTCTCTCTGTGCTTTGGAATCTCACATTTTGTGCCTACATCCAACATGCTAAAACTAGGTGGTAAATTTGGGTGAAATGATTACAAATACCCCAGGTGTGGCTCATGCCCCAGACGCAGGGTATATTTGCACTTTTGCTTAAATTTCTCCCTGCTCCAGGGTAGCAATGTTTAACTCTCTCTGTCTTTGATGGGATCTAAGCAGATTTCAGCAGACGCCCAAATGCTGTCTTTAATAGAGATGCTTTGCTGAATAGGGTGGTTGAAAAGCTTCTGCTTTACACCAGCAGAGGATCCGTGCAGTAGACTATCAGGGAAATAGCTAATCACAACAATGCCGAATTAAGCTATTTAAATTGCCTACAGAATGCCAGTGGGTCCATATGCTTTTTTTTCTCGGTAAAAGTCCTCTTTGTTATTATTCTGATGACCAACTTGTGCTGCTTTGCTTTGTCATTTTTAGTCAGTCCACAAATTCCCTGAGCTATACAATTTATGGTTTTATCACCAGCTCCTAAGCTTTGCTACCCCGTCTCTCCTGCATCTCAAATACTTCTCCCCTTTAAATAAACCTGCTTCATTTTTTTTTTCATAACTTTCCAAAGCAGATAAAAAATTCTTGAATTTCTGAAACATGCAAACTGATCACTGTGGCATTAAGAAATCTTAAGAAGACTTATTTTAAGGGGTTTTATTAGGGAAATTCCTGCTCTTTAAGATATCTGTACGGTTGTCAAAAGCAGTCACTTTTGCAGATGTTGGGGCTTTTCTTACACTAATCTCCGAGGAAAGCCTGAGCCTCAGAGATCACTTAGCAATTTTTAGATTTAAGGAGATGAGAAGAAAAAGCCAGGGAGCTGGTCCCTCTTAGGGTCAAGTCTTATTTGAATTCAGAGATCTCTTCGTCTAACATGCAACAGTTTCGTTAAGATGACGGCTAATTAATGCAAGATGACTTCAAGAGATTGCATTGAAAAAAAAAGAAAAAGAAAGTGTAACCTAAAGAAAAACCAAGCCCAGCCCCTCCCTGAGGAAAAACAACACCACAAAACTCTGTTTCCAGTGGGTCACAAGCAGCAAACTATCACCAATGACTAGTCTGCAAAAACTATACCATCCCCAGATAAAGGATGGGATGGATATAAAATGTTTTGTATAGGCACCATCTCCTGGCTATTTCTCACTGGTCAGGCTGCTATCTGTCCGTCAATCACAGTAATGCAGCCCTTCATTTTGTCTCTAGACGCAAAAGACTTAGGCAGCCCTCCTAATTTTGGATCTCTATTAGCTCTGTATTTCTAATTTGGCAAGTCTCTAACACCTTTTTAAGCTTGAGGAGCACTAAGCCAGCTCTGTTCTTCTTTAATCACGTCAGCTTATTTCTGATTTCCAGAAATTACAAGGAACACGGCGAGGGGAAAGGCCAGGGTCTGGCATAAACATGCAGCCCCGTGCTGTCCCTGCCCCTCTCACCCCACCAAAACCTCTGTCTTCGCTCCATCGGAAGGTCTGGGCCTCCAAGTGGAAGCCACCCAAGCAATCGAAGGCAGCACCTCTCCTCTCCGATCCAAAGCCATACCCAATGTGCTTGATACTCGAGGCACTTGGGAATAGCTGCTCCCGACCCAATCCCTGCAAACAGACGAGCTGCTCAGACTGTCAGATAGCTTGCTAACCCCAGCCTCCTCCTCCTCCTTTTTTTTTTTTTTCCTTTTTAAAGCAACGCAAATTAAAGGAAACGTGTTTCCATTTGGTATCCCTCTGCAAATTAGCCACAGTTCCTGAACATTACTGTTATTAGCTATTTTTCTTCCTTTTTTTCTTCTTACTCTATCCAACCCAGTTATTTAAAGCAGAATAATAACACATACATATGCATAATAACTGCATATATGTGTATATGTAACAACTAAAACCAATCCCAAACTATGCCCAAATGTATATTTCTCCCTGTCTCATAAGTCCTTTAATATCTGATTAATGTCTATTTTACTCCTTCCCCCAGAGTATTTAGCATGTGCCTCACTGTATAAATCTGCATATATTTTGCAGATCTAGCAGAAGAACTGAAAAAAACCTCTCTTGGTTTGATGAGAAGGCTCGCTCAAAGCCAGGACAGAGGATGGGAGGAATTCTGCAATAGAAGGTAGTGACATGTCCACGTCTGGGGTGCAACCTAAAAATGAATTAATTATAACTCATAAGCGTATGAATGTGCTGGTGTAACACTGACATACATGTTCAGTGTTCTTTCACTTGCAGCAGGGCAAGAACAGTACTTCCCAGTGCAGAAGCGGCTGGAGTATATGGAAACAGCAATTTCTGAGGTCGGTCCTGATACAGCGTGGTGGAATTTGCACAGCGATACCCTGCTGCGTGATCCAGCGATTTCACGGGGTGGGAAGGAGCACTCAGACGGGTGGGCTGACATGTGGAGTAACACATATCTGTGTGTCTACAGTACACAATGGTCTGCAGGGAACTGGATTTTCTCTGGGGGCTGCTGTTTGCAGCATAGATCTCAAAAAAGAAGCTCTGATCTTTGTGCTACTGATATTTTCAGTGGCAGCCTTTCATTATATGATTTGTTCCTTTCAGTACTCTTGGTCTGGTTCTCCTCTGCCTCAGTTTGAAAGGGCCTGATCCAGTGCTCCTGGATCAGACGAGAGAGGAAGACTGCTCCTGACCTCCCCAGGCCTTTGCACCTCTAGGCTTTTTCCCCAGCCAATTAGCCAGTTTGTGCTATAGAGAAACGAGCAGCTATGCTGAACATTTCTTCACCCATTTGACTAGCTTGTGTAACAACTCTGCAAGGCCAGCAATGGCCAAAAACATACACAATGAAAAAAGCAAACCAGGTATGAAATAGCATCCACACTTGAGCCAGGAGTACAACAAAGAGCTGAGTTGCTGTTAGTATTTCTGGTAATAATTAATGGTCATATGGTAGCAAAAAGTCTTGGTTGATTTATTTTATTTTATTTTATTTTATTTTATTTTATTTTATTTTATTTTATTTTATTTTATTTTATTTTATTTTATTTTTATTTTATTTTATTTTATTTTATTTTATTTTATTTTATATTTTTTATTTTATTTTATATTTTTTTTATTTTATTTTATACTCATAACAGAATTGTGATGGCCACAGTATTTAAAGCCATCCTTACAGAAATTTCTTCAAAACTGGGGGACTCTGGAGTCACCATCTCTGGGAATGTGGATGCTCTTATTAGCAACATTTAGTGGTGTCTGATGGATCTGGCCTCATCAAAACTGCAAAGCAGTTTCACATTTCATCTGCTTTATGACTGGAGACATCTCTGGACTACTGGCCTTTCCTGCAAAAACTTGGTGTACAGAGGGGTTTTTTCAATCAGATGTTAACAGGTGATCAAAACTGAATCTGTATGAATGAAGGAAAAAATCCTAGGAGGTATCGATGGTGGTAATTATTTCAGTCTTCTTTACCACTAAGGATGAGAGGTAAATCAAAATGAGCTGAAATGTTATCACTTACAGCTTCACACAGGACAAGCAGCAGTTTGGATGAGACCTGGAATCAGTCTCCCCGTATAAAAGGTTTGGAAGATTAAAACGAGCTTGAGTTCAGAAAGAGTACACGTGTTTAAGAAAACCTTCAATCCTAGAAATATATTTTGTTTGCATGTGATAACATACTTAAATACACAAATACACAAATTGGTGCTCCATCAGTGCAATTTCACAGATTGTTAAATCTGACCCTGCAGTAAAAAATTAAAGTGAATATCTCAAAAATTGTATTTAACAGCAAACTCCTATCTGTGCTCACAACTGAAGATGTTCCACTGCACCAGTAAATGTTAGAGGTAAAGTCGGTTACTTTGGGTATTTCTTAAAATTGTAGGCATTTTACTGTGAGTGGCTTCAAGGATCTTCCCGATGCCCTCATCATCCTAATGCTCTTGTGAGGGTGGACTGTAGATACTCCAGAGGTCGCTGGGAAACTACAGCTGCAAACATTCATGTTTTCTGAGTCATGTATAATAATATAACAATCTTTATAGCAATTACAAGATTATTTTAACTACTTTTTTTTTTTTTTTAAGGCTGGTTTGGATACCTTTGTGTTTGTTTCTCAGCTGTACATGTCATACATGACGCCTGTAAATTCATTTTTATACAAATGCTAAACAAGATTCCTCTGCCTCCTGGGCTGATGAATTTCCACCCCCCAAAGTGGGAAATCCTGATTGTCTCCATCACAAGTTACAGCTGGCTGTTGCTGTTCTGCAGGTATCTCTTCCGAGGGCAGCACAAACCCTGGTATCAGGGCTTTTCACTGATCATCATGGTCAAACTCCAGAACGCTCCAGCCATCAGTAGAAGAAGCTCCACTACTCAGCAGGTCCTTTTCTTCAAAGGACTGAACTCTTTGCAAACATCTGTCTCTAGGTCCCCACAACCCTTCTGCCAAAAGTCTGCAATCATTTTTATTTTTAATGAAGGGCGAGGAACAGTCTAGGAAATCTCCTCAGACACCACAAATCTCTTAACCAGCAAATTTCTTCTGGCATTACTTAAAATCTTTATCCTTTTAATAAATAAACTAATAAAAACAAGCAAAGAAAATAAACCCCTGGAGGTGAGAGAGGTGAAAGGAGGTGATGGAAGCTCGTTTTACCTGTCACTGCGCCAGGCTGGGTGTTAATGAAGCTGAAGCCACACAGAACATCTAATAGATGTACAGAGATAAAATGAAAGGAGAGAGGACAGTGCTGTCAGTTCATCTCCGAGCCAGGATAAATATTAACATTATCAGACTACTGTGAAAAATCCCAGAGAGGGATTACAACCAGAGATTCCTTAGAAGAAGCAGAAAAAAGAAAAAAGAAAAAAAAAAAAGAGAGAGATAAATGGACGCCTTTCTGAACGCTCAGGAGCCGGTGAGTAACACTTTCTCTCAACACATTGTCATGCTCTTTCACAGAGCAAATAGGGCTTTCATTTCACAGCCTCTTCTCCCTACTCAAGGGCCATGGGTAGATCCTGGAAAGAAAGAGGATTTTGGAAACCTGTCAAGTGGCAGGAGGGGTTTTCAATTGGTGTTTGAAAAAGGACTCGGTGAAATCTGATCTGGTGTTATCACAAGCACCACTTTCCTTCCCAGCCCCTGCACCCACTCGCTCTCGTTCTCCTTCCTCCAAGTTCTCCTCTCAAAGGGAATTTCAGGAGAAGTATGCGGCGTGTCAGTGTCAGGTTTTGTCATGGCCTTCAAGACTGAATAAACATGGGCTGAGGACCACGGGTGATGCACTCCAGCAGCAATCCAGAGGCTTTCAGAGGCGGAGGGGAAGGTCCTCACCCCATGTGCTGGAGGACCCCACAGTGCTCCCACCCGGAGCAATGCTGGGAAGCTCTGGAGGTTCCCCAGGTCCTCAGCTGCAGGCCACGCTGCAGCCTAACCAGCTCCCCACCTCCAGCCCTGGTCCCAGAGCTGTGTTTTCTCTGTTTCTGCAGGGAAACCTGCTTCTCTCACCCACCTTGCTGCACTTCACCAGATCTGCTAGCACAACCCTTCCCGAAACTAGGCTGGGAACCAGGTAACCAATAGGGTCCAGATTAAAATTAACCCTTCTCCTTAACCTCAGAAAATTATCAACCTGGATCATATCAAGTTAGGAAAAAAAAAAAAAAGGAAAAAAAAAGGAAGACAGTTCTTAAATTTTATGATAAACCCACAGTGACACAAACAAAAACTCAAAACTATTCAGCAAGTGAGCACCCAGAACATAGGTGAACACCCAGGAGGTATATCAGCATTTTTGCCAGCTACCAACAAAGCACAGAATGGCATCTGTAGCACGACAGCACTGACTGGGTTTCCTCATCTCTGGAAAAGGAATGAGTGTGAGGGAGGTGATAAAGATAAAATGGGAAGAGGAAGGTAAACAGAGAATGGTTATTCACTTTCTCTCCCAGTACAAGAACTGGGAGGCAGCTGCTGAAAAGTGCAAGTGGCAGCTCAGACCAGCTGGAAAAGGAAAAAAAAAATCACCTTAAATCTGTTTTATCTGTGGAGCTCCTTGGCACTGGACACAGTGAATGATCAAAGACAAATAGAGAAATTAACGGAGAAAATAAATCCATTCTGGTTACACAGGGAATCCCCTGACCATGCACCTGGGGCTTGGGAGAGAGTATTCTGGTGAGGGATCACTGCAAGTTTATCGTGCTACACTCATTCACCAGTTGGCCACAGCTGGAGAAAGGATGCTGACTTGGATGAGCCTCTGGATAGATACTGGATACTTTTACTGGCATTTGAAATGACTGGTGGAAATGGTACTGCCATTTAACTAGTAAGTAACTAGTATCTACTAAGCACTAGTAGATAACCTGCTTGTGTCCGCAGCCTTGCAAAAGTCCAGGTCCCTCAGCAGTACTATCTGACTGATACTACAGCAAATGTTCAGCTCAGGTGGGCAACTGGAGCCCAGCTCCCTCTCCCTGCAAATCCCCGGCTGGCAACACACTCCCCACTGATAACGGGGGATCTGGGTTTCCAGCAGCCTCACACTGATCGCTAATCTGAGCAAAGACCGAGGGCTGATTTTCATAAGTGCTGAGTGCAGACAGCCCCTGCTTAAGCCAAAAGGAGCTGTGAGCCTTCGTCATCCTGGGGAACTGGGCTGAACCATCCAAATCTGCTCTGCTCAGAAGCCCGTGCACGGGCCCTGGGGACAGGGACACCCCAGGGGCTGGCAGGAGCTTGCCACCCACCTCCAGGAGCGGTGGCAGAATGAAGCTGGTAAATCCTATTTGGATGAACATCCAGTGGAAAGGGGGCTTTTTAGCAAAGGAGGGCTTGGTGGTCATGGGGACCTGCTTTGGGCCCCCACAGATGGGGAAGAAAGGTTGTCCTGAGGGTGTAGCATGAAGGAAGCCCATTCCCCATCAGGAAAAAGGAAAACATTCCCCCTCATTTGGCTTAGCATTATCCCCACAGCACCAGCTTCTCTCCCTCACCTCCAAGCCTCCCTCGTGCTCCTCCCATGGAGGAGGGGCTGACGGCGTGCTTAAAAAATCCCCTCCTTCTGTATTTACTTCGTAACCCAAATGCCAGGAGACGGTCGACAGCTGGCTTAAGTCTCTGCAGCTCAGGAGATCAGCCATCCCCCCCCCCTACTTTTCTAATAAAAATTAATTTATTATGATCCAGAGAGTTGAAATTAATCTGCCTCCGGAGAGGCTGTGTCTGGCGAGGCCTGGTGAGGAGGGAGGCAGAGGGCTCCGGAGGGCACATTAACAGTATTGTTGTGCCTAATGTTGTGTGGCCGCAACATCTGCTAATTTAATGCACGAGCAGCCAGCTGTCTCCGACAGCTCCTAACAAGAAGTGGGCAGTGGGGAGAGGGGGAGGTTTGCAGGACGATGGAGGCTCAGGGGGCTGGGCTGCTCGCCAAGCCCCCCTCCCTGTGTAACAGCAGAGTGTGCTGATGGGCCCATGACTAAATCCATGGGGGATCATCCTGGCACGGAGCTGCTTGTTGGTCAGATCTCACTGTGGGTGACAGGAGAAGTAGACAGGAGGTGCTGAATCCCCTCATGAGATGAGCTGCTCTAAGAGTGAGTCCAGCCTCTGCTCCTCATCACACTCAGCGATACCTCCATCCATCCCGGGTCTCCATCTTCCAGTAAAGGCTGACTCCATGCCTCCCATGGCCAGGGGATCCAGCACCCACTGGGAGGTAGCAGTCTTTGGAGAAGAAGCCAAAGCTGGGCAGCAACTCTGATTTCCACTGGGAAATGGAGAAAGCCCTAGAGGAGTGAAGATCAGGGCAAAGAAGCCACGGCACGTTCCCTGATGTCCTAGGCACAGCCGTGGGTTGTTGCATAGGACACCTTGGGACAGGTCTCCTTGCATCAGCTGCTCTGCAGCAACTGCCTGGGGATGGTTTAGAGGCTTTTACCCTCAAAAAACAGATGACAAATCAAAGCTGCTCGCTGTGCTGTGGAGGAGGAATCAGTGTTTATCTAGTGTTCAAGGCCAGGCTGGATGGGCTTTGGGCAACCCGATGTACTGGAAGGTGTGTCACTTCCAACCCAGACCATTCTGTGAGTCCACCTGCCATAGGAAACAACCCAACAGTAGCTCCAAAGGAAGAGTGGATGGGAGAATCCAGGGTTACAAGACCCCAAACAATCAGAATATACATTCCCATAGGGTGAAACCCTATAGGGAAACGAGATTCTTGGTCCTTAAAACTACTGGGATGCTCCCATGTCTTTTGGGCTCAACAATCTGAGGGCCGTGGCAGATCCTGCCTCCAGACAAACCAATGACAACACAAACAGGGTGGGAAGAGATACTGCATTGGGCTAAAAGACTATGGTAAACCTCTTAGGGAAGGGAATGAAATGATTTTTCTCAAATAACCAACATAAGGATTTGAAAATGAACATCTCTTAGTATTAATTTAATTAAAGCAGCATGCTGCCGTTACTTATAAAGCTAGAAGAATCAGTCTGTTTAATGGGTTCTCAGCTAATCAAAAATTAATTAAGCGTTTAGTGGGGATTCCAAATCCCTGAATTGGATTTAAAGAAGCCTGTTTCCATGTCTTTTTCAAGTGTTGCTTGTTTTACTATAACAGGAGACGTGTTTGATTGTGCAGACCTCCCATTATCCCTGGCTTGCAGGTGATCAGCCTTGAAATTCATTCTTGTTAGTTGATAGCTGCTCCGTTCCCCGAAATGACTGTGACAGAGCATCACTAAGTCTCTGCCAGCCCTAAAAGAGGGCTCAGAGCTTTGCTTTGAGCACTGTGCTGCACGTCTCCTTGCTAGTTCTCAGGTGATAAGGAGCAAGCGGCAAAACGGGGCTGAGAAGGGGGAAGGCTCCCCCTTATTTCTGAGGCTGCTGGTCATGCAGCAGGGAGCAGCAGTGCAGTAGATGGTGTCCCTTTCTCCACGCCTCTGCCTGCCCTCCTGCTTGTAGATGCTCTAATTCCTTCTCTGTCAGTGAATATTGCCGATGGCAGCCTTATTCCCTTCTCTCAGGTCCCTTCTCACCACTGCACAGCACCTACCTGTGAGGGATGGAGTCCGCTTGCACCCAGGCAACAGCCACCTATCCTGAGTTTGAATGGATGAAGATGACTTTCAGGAGCACTGTGTCCCAGAGACACCCTTCACCCAGTCCCTTCTCTCTCCCCCCTCTCCCCCTGCCCACCAACCACGCAATCCCCCCCGCCTCAACCCAGGAAAACACCCCAGGCAGCGGATTCAGCTGAAAAGCGGTGCATCCATTAGCAATAACAAAAAATAAAAATAAAAAATAATGACGTCTGAATAGCTGTTGCTTCTCCAAGCCCTTTCCCAGTGAGACCCATGGTGTGCAGGAGGGAAGGCTGCTGCACCAGGAGATGTGACAGTGCCAGCCTGCACCCTGAGATGGGAACCACGGCCCCAGCCTGCAGCTGCAGACAGCTCCGCTTGCCTTTCATCTCTGGAGATCTTTTTTAGCTATTCAGCACGCTGACAACGTAAATAATACCAATAATAATAATAATAATAAAATTGCATCAAGTGTCAGACAGGATGCAAAATTTCCCTGCCTCTTTTTTTGGCATGGGGCTAAGGGGTGGAAACTTAATAATGCTCTACCTGAACCCCTTAAAGCACAACATCTTTGAAGTAGCAAACTGGCAAATACACTCAATCAATTATAAATGAAATAATCTTCTTAAAATATTAGAGATTTGGGTGCTAAGCAATACTGGAAGATTATGGAGAGAAAATCAGTTTTAGAGCTTCCTAAAGTGACAGAAAGAGAATAATCGGAAGAAATGGTGAGAAGTTTAAAACGATTATGTAGATTTGTGTCAGTGAAAATGTCCCAGCAATCCTTAGCCGATCTCTCGTACGCTGGAAATAGATTATGTTCAATCCTTTCTTAAAGGGGCAGGTTTCTTTCAAGTGTGGGGGTGGCTTTATTTTTATTTTCTATTTTTCTAAGGACCTTTGCATTATTTTTAACCTCCAAATGAGGCTGGGCCCAAGGGCACGGTCGTGTTTCTTTGCTTTGCTGTGCTCTCTGTGGACGCACTGGAGCCTGGGTGCATTGCGTGGCTTGCTGATGGGGCTGGTGAGCCCGTCCCCACCTCATGGTGTGACACCCAGCAGGAGCAGCCACCAGCTGGAGGTGCCACCATCCGGCCTGAGGCACCCTCAGGAGCACTCGGTTCTGCTCCTGATCGGACCAGGCAGATCTGGAGAGATCTCACTGAAAACAATTGTTCTTCCCGCTGCAAAACGCCTCCGAAATCAAGATCGTTACAGGGAACAAACACCATTTGGTGGCCCTGGAAAAAAATGAGATGTTCAAGGTTGAGCAAGACTCATTCCCTGTCTTTCTTTAAATCTGGCTTTCTGTGGCTCCCCAAAACACCAGCAGCACAAAAAGAGGAGAGCAGAAAGTCAGGAAGGGGAGCAGGGGTACACCAGGGGCAACTGGACCCTGTTTTTGATACAGGGAAGTTATGGAGAGTTTGTGCAGCATTTCCTTCTGTCGCTGTTGTGATTAGATCCTGCCTGATCCTTTACTGGCTCTGCATTTAGTATTTACAGTCTCGGTGCAGATTGTTGGAATAATTTCTGGAGTTTACCCTTCACACACACATACGATTTGAACACAACCTGCAGACATATCCCCAGCACAAAGGACCACCCAACCTGGAACATCGGGGCTGCTGCTAAAGAGCAAAACACAAATACAGAAAGCAAAGTACAAATAGATGGAGGGGTTGGTGAGAGCTTTCGTTGAGAGAGAGCACAGGGCAGGAGGCTGTCTCCAAGGAGAAGGAGATGTAATGCAGGTAATCTTCAGAGAGGATTTGCCTGGAGAAATGGAGGCTTGAGAGCAGAGATCCCTGGAGTCGAGCAGGGCTGGAAGAGGAAGTTCAGATCTGGTTTTGCCAAAAGCCATCCTGGAGATGGGCCCGCCAAAGAGCACCCAGGCTCTCTAAGAAGGTGTTGCTGCTTTCACTTAAGGCCCACACACCAGTTCATCTCTGAAGCTGTGGATATTTTCTATAGGGAAAAATAGAGCCTTTTTTTCTGAATCAGATACTTTCAATCACACACCAAAAAAATTGGCAAAGTGGGTTTTTTGTTTGTTTGTTTTGTTTTTTTTTTTTTACTTTAATGAGAAAAATCCTTTATTCTTATGTTTAGGCTTTTCCCCCCTCACCTGCTCATTGCTTTCCCTGACATTTTTGACCTTCCTTCTTTTCCTGAGGGTCCAAGTGAAAAATAAAAAATAAAAAGAAAGAAAAAAATTCCCAAATCAAGACCTTTCCTAGAGGTGCTTGCAAAATATATAAGTGAGCACAAACCCCAGGATTTTTCAAAGGTCCTATTTTTCAGCAGCTCTGAGCACTGGAGGTTTTTTTCTTTGGATTTAGGGGGACCTAGGGGTCATTCCAAGATCTGGCCACTCTCCTGTGCTGCTCAGCCCCAGACATCTCCACTGATGCTGTGGTCTCCCCATCTACAACAGCTTCAGGGATTCAGACAGCCAGAAATAGCAGCCCTTACCTGCTGCTGGCAGAGGGGTAGGCGGAATTAGCTAATGTTTGTAAAGCTCTTAGCAGATGACAGTGCTGTTGTGTGGTACTAGTCCCATATTATAGCTGTGTGCTGCTTGATCGTCAGGCATGGAATCAATTTTTGAATAATGGATATTAAAAACGTCAACTATGACACCCAGCCATAATGCCTGCTGCACGCTGAGTGCCTGTATATTGTTTCACACACTTAATATACAGTGGAGGCTCTGTAATTACTCCTTGCTAATCCCCACACTTCATAATCTGCCCTTACGTACAAAACCTGGCCGCCTCTTCCCACCTCTCCACAAAGATTTCAGAGCGTGAGCTGCACCTAGCTGTCACTGTGCTAAGACATCACTATTTTTTCCCCAAAAATATTGTGAATTACCAAGCAAAGATTTGCCAATTGCACGTATCCAGATCCCTAAACCTGCTCTCAGCGTGCATCTGTTCCTGGCCGTCACTTAGCATCAGCAGGATGGAACGATTTTTCTGCCCAGAGAGAGAAAGGCAGGGCTTCCTTTGCAGAGACCCTCAGATAAATGCTGCCAGAAAAGCTGCACAAAGGAAATATGTTTATTTGCAGCATAAGCTCTGGGAAACGCGGCCACCAAGGGCTCAGCCTCAGATTTAGCAATCTGAAAATTGAACTCTGGGTCCAAGCAAATCTAGGCAAGTTGTCTTGACTTTGGCTGTAGTCACTTGGGTGTTGAGCCAACCTCTGCTGTCAGTTTTTACTGCAGGTCCATAGAGATTCACCCTGCTTCTGCTGGTCCCCTCCATCGATGTACGAGGGCACATTGGGTTTAGCAGGGAAGTAACCATGAATACTCCCCAGCCGGGAAAGAAGCAGCAGCTTATCACCAGCAGAAATTGTTTGAAACAGCCCTTCCAGCTGAGTAGAGGGGCCCAAAACAGCCAAACTAAGCTTCAGATAGAGCTTGATGAGATGATGGGAGAGACCATGGAATAATTTATTTGAGTAGGGACTTTTGAGCCTCTAGCACAGCCTCTTGCTCCAAAGAGGGCCAACTTTGAGGTCAGACCCAACTTCAGTGTTGGATCGGGCTGCCCAGAGCCTCGCCTGGCTGAGCTTTGTCACCAGGCATGGAGAGCCCACAGCTTCTCTGGCCTTTCACAGTGTCGACAACAGACTGCACAACGTGGTGCCTGTGCACAAGGAAAGATGCCCAAGAAGCCAGGAGGTCCCAGCCTGTACCTCTGTGCGGTTCCTTCTCCTTCAGAAGCCCAAACCACTGGTGGCCAGCACAGGAGCATGGCTTTTCAGAAGCCCTTTCCAGCCAGCTGGTGCACGTGGACTTCCTACAACAAACTCTGCTGGCCTCACAGAGCAAGGCAATGCAGAGACCCACATCATTTGCTGTGCTGTGCCAGAACCACTGTGTGGCCAGATTCTGGCTTCCAGCTAGACCTCAGACACCATGACATCCTTGCTCATGACATGGAGCACCATGCAGGGGGAGATGCTCCTGGAGACAGCTTCAAGAGCTGCAGTAACAAAAGGGACATCCTGATAATAAGACAGAATGGAGAGATCTTCCCTTGGATGCTGGCTGGATTTTAACCCTCAAGGTCCACCTCAGACAACACCCTACTCCTTGAAAGTATTAGGACTCAAGATGAGGTCAGAGAAGCCACTGGACCCTGGTATAAAACCCAACCTGGTTTTAGAAATAACCTGTGTACGTCATTCACAGTAACACCACAGAGACGTGACCTCTGTCTCAAAGCAGGGGAATAGTGGTGTTTATCTACAATAATAGAGAGGTAAACTGAGGCACACAGCAGTGGAGAAAGAACCATAAGCCAGACCTGAGGCCTCAGTACTTCATCTACAACCTGCCCCCTTTTCATTTTAGTGGAGTTGCTTAGATTTTCATGTAGTATCCACAGCAAACCAGGTATGGAATAGGGCACCAGCAGGCTGCATGCTGAAAGGCATTGTCCAAGTGTTTCCCATTCCCCAGCCAGACTGACAGTGCTCAGAGAATGGAGAAACCTTCTGCTTGCAAGAAAGTCACAGTATGAGGAGATAAAACGTGTCTGCAAGCCTGTGCACAGTGTGCCGTTTCTGCACGTCCTCTGCCCTCTGTGCTCAGCCTCCCCAGCAGGAAAGTGACTTAGGGAGACAGCCCAGAGCCACACAGGCTGATGCCACGGGTCTTGGCTCTTGGCTGAGGGCCCGGCTCACTTTATTTGCCGCCCGGAGCTGCGGAAGCAGGCTGACGCCCACCCGCTCCAGATTAACGGAGCGGGTCAGCCGGCAAGGTGGGCAGCACGGCCGCCAGGAATGACTCCCAGCCCCGAGCTCGATTATTGCTTAACTTCCCTGCCAGGCCTCCAGGTCCCGCTGTGCTAAATCATTCCCCATCGATCCGTTCCCATTATAAAGCTCCCGTCTGCCCCGTGAGGGTGCGACTTCGTGCGACTCGACTTCCAGCGCAATTGAGCTCGGGCCCTAAAAATCAATACTGCAGCAACCCAAGGATCAGAGGCCAATGAGGTCTTTAACAAACGTGTCTGGTGCTCTTGACTTGAGTAGGCTTCAGCCTACTTTGAGGTCCTTTCTGATCCATCATGGGTTTGTTCAAGTTGTCATAAAGCAAATTTGCAGGCATTGATCCAGGCAGAATGAAGTTGTGAATATCAGATGGGGGAAGGAGGGGGGAGAATAACCCTAGAGAAAGAGTTTTAATAGCTTATAGGCAACACATGTCTGAGCCAGAGGAAAGCAAATTAGGAAAATGCAAACGAAATAAGCTTTTTCTATTTTTTTTCCCCAACCTTTCTTCCCTCTGGAGATGGAAGCTGCATCGGCTCTCAAGAAAAAACAAGAGGAAACAATAAATATTATTAACTATAACATGGGGCCGGTTTTCTTTGTAATGGATGAGGGCCATGTGGGTGTATATACTTGAGATGTTAACTGTGGAGCATGTTATTTAAGGGTAACTTATATATATATAGAAAATAACAGGCCAGATCCTTCTTTGACATGAAACCATGTGGCTCTGCTGAAGCCAATTCAGCTCCTGCCAGCAGACAGGACCTAGGGAAACTCATTTCAGAGCAAAATAACCAAAGAGGGAGGAAAGTTGCTTTCCATAAAGTGCGATTCTGATGACAAATGACCCAACCGCCTGCAAAATGTATTAACGAGGCTTCACTATGCAACAAATTGCACAAAAGCCAATTGAATTTAATATAAGGCTCATTCATCTCCCTGGCTTTTTGTTACTTTTAAATCAGCTCCAAATCTTTTCAAAACTCATTAAATGAAGCATAATCAAAATTCACATTTCTGTACCTTTTAAGTCCAAACTAGGACCCCAGGAGCACCCCCTGCCATCTCCCCCACAACACTTGCCCTGTCATTTGCTGCCCGGCCTGCCGTGATATTCGAGACAGGTCCCAGATATAACTGCTGGGGCAAATGGCAGTCCTGATGCCAGCCTCCAAGGGAAGAGCCATCCCTTTTCAGCCCCAGGAGGAGCCAGCCAGCATCCCAATATTCAGCCATGAGTTGGTATTTTGGGTGGTCCTGGATGGCTCTGCACCCATCGTGCCCCCAGCTCCCCGGTCGTTCCTGGGTGCAATTCAAAGCTGGTGCAGTGCAGCATCACAAGTCTGCTCCATCCTCTCGCTCGATCTCTGACTAGCAGCCTCTGCCTGCCGGCAGCTTTCCCTGTCACTCAAGATTTGTCCCTTAAGAAGTCCCAGTGAAACTACCCTCGGGTTCAGTAGTCACTGGTTAGGCCCAGAAATCCCAGTCCAAGGAAGCATTTTGGCTTTTCTGACATCACTCACTGTGGCTGAGTGGTGACAGGATTGTCCCTTTTGCCAGAAAACCAATGATTTCATTTGTTCCTGCCAGTCCAAACTGTAATGAAAACAAAAAGCTTTGGAATTTTTCATGCTGCTCTTCCCTACCAAATAAAAGTGAGCTGAGCTGCATGAAATTAAGTTTCATTTCCAATTTTGTTCACTTTCTTCACAACATATTTTTGTTCTGATGTTTATTTTAAGCCAAAACATCAAAACAGTCTATTCGGTCTCTTGCGTGTTAATGAGACCAAAACAGTTTCCCCCTCAACCAGTTCTCCACTGAAAGCCTTGCTCATCTCATATCAACATTATCTGGCCAAAATAAGAAAGAAATTTCCAGCTGGGTGCATTTACATCTCGACACACCTGGCCCTTCCCAGGGAAGTCAATAGGGCAGCTCTGCTATTTTGGCATCTCTCTGGAGCAGGGCCATGCCACCCGTGCCCTCCCCAGGTCTGTTGCATTTTGTGGAGATGAAGGAGAGAACGAGAGCCCCGTTCCTGACTAACAGAGAGAATTAAAGCTTGCTTTCACCACCCTTGATCCATTTGTCTGAACACATCCCTCTCAAACGCATCCCCCTTTAGAGCCATCTTTCCTCTATTCAAATTGCTCCTTAATTCCTCCTTTCAGAGTGCGCCTGACTACAGGCTTTTCCCCATATCCATCAGTTCTCACGCTCACCGTAATGGTGTGCAGGAACGTTTGCAGATATTACCGCTGCTTCCGTGTTACGCTGCCTCCACCTTGTACTCGTTGCTCCATCCCCATCTATTGCTTTGCCCCGCTGCCCGTCTGAGAGCGGCTGCACACACTTCTGCAAAGCGTTATCTCATTATTTCAATTCTATCTGCTAAAGCGTTTGGAGAGACGGTGTATTAAAGACACTATATAAAAATAAATTGAATCGAGAGGAAATCTATATACCTAAAGTTGTAAAAAGGAATAGTCTCCGGTGATGACTCCATTTCCAGCGACGGCTTTGTAACAAGCTGGAGCCCATCTCCCAGCTGAATTTTAAATAGATCTGTTCAGATTGGAAGAGCTGGCCAGGCTTGCAGGGCTGGGGGCTGTGTGATGGTGAGTGGGGGCTTGGGAAGCTGTGAGCAGGGGGCACAGGGAGCAGGGAACCAGTGCAGCAGCCCCCGACTGCCAACACAGCTTGTCCAGCTCTACCGGGAGCTGCGAAGAGGGATGTCCTGCCTCTCCATTACCTTTTTCCTTGCCATTATTTCCAAATCTGTCATTCCCTTCATCCCCATGGCAGATCCACAGTGCAAAGCCTGGTGGCTGTCCCCATGTTGGTCCTTGGGGCATGGAAATAGAGCCCAGCCTCCCTCTCTTTGCAGCCTGGATGCAAGAGTGCAAGGCAAGAGCCTGGGCTTTGGGCTGGAGAAGTGGCCTGGCAGAGGAGAGCTCTGCTGGGCTGCTGAACAGAGAGGTCCCAGCAAGGGGAGGCAGTAAAAGACAGCTCTACCTGTAAAATGTGTGACAGAGCTGACAAACCCACCCCAGAAATGTTGGGGCTTGGTTACTGGAGCCTTGAAGTCTCATCTTCATCCTGAGGAACCTGTAAGATACAGAAAGAGGAAGGCTTTGCCCCACTGGTTTGTCCTTGTCCTCATAACACCCAGATCTCCACTGGTATGTGATGGGGAAGGGAAAAGCATGCCATGCACTTGTGTACCACCAGAATAGGCCAAGTCACGGTCCGGGCACTTCACAGGATGGGTTGCGATCCATGTCCCTAATTAATTCATTGTTTGTCTATTTGGGGCAAGGCCTCAGCTGAGATGACGTCTTTTTCAAGTTAAAAAAAGAAGAGAAAGAAAGGAAGTCTGACGTACGTCACAGGCCCCTCCACCCCTCCTGACTCAAAGCGTTCTCAGTTTTCTATTTCTCCTTTTGCAAGTTTTAATGTCAGCATTTGAGCAAGCTGAGGGAAACACTCGCCTCCCAGGAATTCACATTGAAGTGTTAAGAACTGAAGCAACATTTTACAACACACTTGAACCAAGGTAGTGACGTCTCTTTCTCTGTTCATGAAGATTGTTTTGCATTTTTTCTCTCAGCCCTGGTTCGGAATCATGTCCCGAAACAAACATTCCCAGCTGGAAGAAATATTCCTCCAGCCTTGCACGATGGCCGCCAGCACCCCAAATAATGCTGCTGGAGGAAGGGGATGGATCCACAGCAAAACACAGGGTGTTCCCAGCACCTGACACTACCTGCAGCCCTGACAAGCAGTGACTTGAGAGGTGTCCCCAGCACCATTTACTCTCTTTCTTCCCAGGACCTGAAGCTTGGTGCTAAAAATGCATTTACCATTTTTTGACTTGCTCAGGAAACACCTGGCTGTTACCTGCATCCCGGGAACAGCCCAGACCGGTGGCTTTGCTCGGGTGGTGAAATTCAGATCCTTGGACTGATCAGCACTCCTGTGCTTTAACAGAAATATTAAATCTTCCAAGCTGCAGTGAGGGAACCAGAGAGGCAGCCTGTAAAGTGGCAAAGCATAGCTCCCAGAAAAGCAGCTTTTCAGGTCTGGATCACAGCTATCGCCAAATAATAATAGCAATAGTCAACTAAATGTCTGAGGGAATTTCTCCTCCCCATATTCCTCCTTTTCCAGCTCATTATTTCTTCATAAGGCTCATTACTAGCAGGTCTGAGACTCAGGCACTGACCCACGAAGGCCTGGAGGGAGGAAAGCTTTGAGATGCTGTCAGCCCCAGCTGCATCGATCGAAGAGCGAGGCAGAGAGGCGAGCAAGGTGGCATCCGAAGGGACGGGTTTCCTGGGAAGTTGGAGGCAGCAGGATAAGGCTCCGCTAGCACGTGCCCAGCTCTGGCACAGCCTCAGCATTTCAGCTTCATGGGAAATCTAATTTTTTGGTATGCCAGAACCTGAATCCGAAGGGAATTTTTCAAAAATCTCAACAGAAAAACTTTAAAAAAATGATGTTCCACAAACAGCAGTGGTCTTCTATGGCCATTCAGCCATTCAGGACAGGTTCTGCCCCTACTGAAGCCTATTTATATCAGGGCTGTTGTGCTCTGTTCCCATCCCACCCTATGTGTCCATGCTTTCCTGTCCTTTTCCTCACGCTCCTGGTGTCTGACAGGTTGTGTCAGTTCAAGGAACTGGACTGGATGAAAACTAAACTGGGAGGGTGAAAAAGGAAAAGAAAAAAAAGAGAGAGACACAAAAGTGAAAATTTTTCAAAAGCAAAAGATACTTTCATTTGGTAATATCACTGTGTTTAACTGCTTTGCTTGTCTTTTGGATTCCTCCTCTTCCCTCCACCACAAGCCTCTCCCCGTGCTTGCCTTCAGTCTCCCTGGAGGCACCACATCCTTCAGGACAAGGCAGAAGGTCCTTATAGGAGTCCACACATCCCACAGCACTGGGTTTTCTGTCAGTTCCCCACCAGCCAGGCCTTCCTTCTGGGAGCTTATTCCAGCAAAAACACATTCATGGCAATACAGGGTGGAAGAGAAGGAAGGACCTAGGGAAATGTTTCATCCTTTTCCCTTAGTGAATTTTTACATGAATTTCGTGCATGCAAAAATGAAAATGAAACCTAAGTGCATGAATTTGATGGTCTGTTCATCCACCAAATCCATGCAAGTTTTCTCTCTGGTTTCTCCTTCTCCTTGTTACTTCAGCTGTGTGGGGAGCAGCCAAGCCCAAGGATGATGCTCAAGCCCTTTGGCACCATGAGCCCTGGACCCAACTCTGAAAATGAATGACTCTGCAAGCGCAAGACCAATTCTGTGCCCTGAGCTGGGACACTGGCATTTTAAGGACTCTTTTGAGGATTTGAAACCTACCAGAGGACAGCAATGATGGCATCCTGTTTGCATCCATATTTTTGTGAGGGCTGAAAATAAATATTCTTACTCTGGTTTTAATAGTGGCTTCTTAAAGATTTTCTGCTGGAGCCTCCGCTTCTTTCCCCAGTTTCCCTATAGACCCCTTACCCCATTTCCTTGTTTGAATCTCCTCCTTGCAATGTGCCCCTGCTTGCCTGTTTCGATCTGTGATTTGGCTCTCCCTGCAGCGGAGGCTGTATCTGCTCCTTTGCATTCAGCAGCACACCGCAGCACTGCTCGCATCTGAATTCTGATTTTGCTATCAAGTGAAGGGCAACTCTTAACAGAGCTGGCAGCTGAGTAAGCCTTTCTACAGCGAACTCTTGGGAGGGAATATTATCTCCTACTTGTGTGTGAAATGCCTCGGAGAATGGACCACACCAGGTTTCTGGAAAAACACCGTAATAAATAACATGCCTGATGGTCACAACAGGCGAGCGAGGACATACGACATAATCAGGGGATAATAAAGAATCTCACCAGGCTTTCAGGAGCGTGGGGCTCGCAGAGACACAGAGCAACAACCCGGCGCCACTGCCGGGCTCGCTCCTCGCTGCCAGGAGTGAAACCACTGAGAGGTGGCTTGCGAAAGCCTCGGATATATTCACCGGGGAGAAAATTACCTGTCAGAGGAATGATAAAGCCACGGTGTGCTTTGCTACTGGAATCCATTTGTTCTGACTGGTGACGGGGAAGAGTTCAGACTCTGTCAGACTAGGTCTGTTGCCGCTGAAAGGATGGACACAGAGGGAAGTATTAAAGCGTAGCGTCCACGTTCAGAACATGGTGAGATGTGTTATTGAATAGATATTTTTTCTGAGTATTCAATCTTATGTATTTCTATACTCAAGGTTAAATCCACACATGCTCCTGCAAGCCTGAACTTGCAAGAGGCATGAGCTTTGTAAGGAGTGACACGATATCTTGGTGTGGCTATGCCATGCACACAAACCAAACCATCAGCAGGCATCATTTGTGCCAGAGGAAATTGGGGCAAATCACACCTGTTTGTACGCTGCCCAAGACAGATGTATTTGCTGCTGTCATGTTTTCACAGGCAGTTGGTTTGGTTTCACAGTGTGGGACATGTACTCACAGAAGTTAGGGTGGATGGTGCTTTAACAAGTCATTTGTTCCCACATTTCTCCCCTGCTATAGCCAGTGATGTAGTGCTGATGGATTTTGCCCATTTTTGATCTAGACACTGTTGAATTAGGAGGAACGTAGCAAGAGGATTGAGGGAAGTCATCATCCCTTCAGCTCAGCCTTGGTGAGGCCACTGCTGGAAATCCAGGCGCACCTCCAAAGTTATGAAATCCTTACCTAATCCACCCCCCTGGATGCTAATAAAGTGCTTGGGGACCATTTGCAGACCCCATGGTGGCTATATGTAGGCACTCTTCCATCAGCCTATAGCTGTCAGTGGCCCCTTCCTCCCAGCTAATGAACTGTCTGAAGGTGAGGGGTAAAACGAAAGCTTCATATCCCACGTACATGACTGGAAAAAAGCAGTGGGAAAATAAAAGTCAAGGCAAAACTCTTCAGAGCAGGCACTAGGAGAAAAATGATAATGCTATTATCATTCTTCCACATGAGAAGAGTGACAGAGGAAGACCTCTCTCCCCACCCGTCTGGGAGCTGTCTGGATTTCCCAGCAAGGTCGTGGCAATAAGCAACCAGCTGATTGAAATGCCACATCTCAGCCAACCAGGAGAATAAGCGGACTTTCTATCAGGATTCTTCACAACAGAGCACTCATTGTGATAAATGAACTGGAGAACATGACAAATGAATATAACCTACCAGTGTGCATGGATTCATCAGCTCAGAGAAAGCATCTGACAGAGAGGGAGGGAGGGATAAGACTCCACACAGGGGGCTTTGCTAGGAGGAGGCACACAGGAAGGTCACAGTGAGCTCCTAGGAAGCACATGGACTGGAAAGGAGACCTCTGCTAAGTGCCTCTGCAGGGATGGCGACAAGGCCATGAGGACAACAAAGGAGTCCCCTGGGATGGGGCCTCCCAAAGCTTGTGCTGGGCAGAAGGGAACTGCACGTCTTCAATGAGAGATCCTTGAGGTCTAACCTTGACTCCCTGCTGTTCACAAAGCGACCGGGTCAACAAAGATGGGGTGGTTCTTCAGCAGGCATAGACGTATGAAAAAAAACAGCAACTTTCCTACATGATCCAGTGTCCTCCAAGGGAAGATCTGGGCAGACAGGACCTTCATCCGTGGATGTACCCTTGTACCTCTTCTCCCCAGTTTCCCAGGTGCTGCAGACAGGATCACGGTCTGTGGCTCCTTCGTCTGGTACGAAGCACTTCTTAATCCAGAAGACAAAGTCAAAACAACATCCAGGGATTGGCAGCTGAAGTCAGCAAGGTTCAAACCTGAAAGCTCATGCAAATCACCAGCAGTCAGGGTAATTAGCCATTGAAATGGGTTACTAAGCTCTGTAAGGAGTTCTTCATCACTCATTTTCTCCATCACTCATTTTCTTCATCACTCACAGTCAGGAAATCAAGTCTGGGGCCTTTCTAAAAAACACAGCCAAGCTTGGCCAACAAACGCTGTGAAAAATTAAGGAGGGAGGGGGAAGTCTCTTTTATGGAGTGGCCATAGAAAATCGCAGCAGGCCTTGCTGGCTCTTTCAGTGTGATGCTGCTGGCTCCCTTTATGCTGTTCTGCAGTGTCCAGACGACAAATGGAGACAGCATGGAGTCAAATTCAACAGGAGAGCAAGAGGCATTGAATTTGCATCTCCTTCCAGGACTGAATTTTTGTGTAATGTCTGTGTTTTACAAAGAAATTCAAATTCATATCACTGCAGTTCTTAGAGTGATTTTTTTCCCCTTATGATGTAAAAATAGCCTGCAATGAGTCTTTGTTTAAAGCCACGGAGTTAATTTTCTATAATAATTGTTAACAGTTGGAGTTTTTCTTTCTTCAAGCTCAAGGGAGAAGCATGGACAGATTTATTAATGGTGTCCCCCAACGTGATTGATGGGCTGTCGAACAGGGAAACTTCACACCTGAAAAAGCTTGAAACAAGAACACTTATACCAAAAATAACGTCTGTGCCTGGTACCTCTGCAAGTCTCTCTGCAGCGACGTGTGGCCTGGCCTTCCCAGGGGCTTCCCTGCCCAGCAGCTCCTCCATCGGCTCAGTGCTGTGCTCCGTTCTTCCGTTGCTGGAGAGCTGGATACGCTCGTGGCATCACCAACACAGTGATGGATGAAGGGAGAGAAGAGAGATCATCTCTGGAAAGAGTGAGCAGACAGACAAGAGACTCCCTCTCAGGGTAATTATCATAGAAGATTTTCCTCCAGCACAAGTGTCCATCACAGCAAATGGGACTCACGCACAGTTTCCACATGCATGCTTAGTGGTTCGTGGATGAATCTTAATTCTTGGGCACATCCCTTCCACTCTCTTAGGTAACAGGTAACAGGATGAACTTTTCACAGGGCTGCACTGATGCTCTCACGGGACACTAGCGAGCCCTCCCGTGCACCAGGAGAGCACAAATGTCTCTAGAGGAACCCAGGATAATAACTGAAAGGCACAAGACCTCGTGAGCTTTCCTAAATGAAGAAGCACTGGCAACCATCTCAGCGTGCAAGAGGAGTGGGGAAAAACTCAGGCCTTAGCCACTGATCACAACTTCTGCTCCGACGACAAAAATAATCTGTTTTAATAATCTTAATAATCTTCCCCCAGTATCCTTTGTCCATATGGCTGGTAATTTGGCTGCTTAGGAAAGAATTATAAAAAAAAAATCCTCAAATAGGGATCTGATGGCTTAGCTCAGATAATCAAAGCAATTTTATGGAGAGAAACCCTACCAGGCCACTTAGGCTGGTAGGCGAACCTCCTTCCCACGGGGTCCTGCTGAAGAGCAGGGCCAGAGCAGTCCCCACGTGGAACTGTGTCCCCTTCCCCAGCCTCCTGCCCCAGGGGCACTTTTCTCCTTGCTTCATTTCTCCTCCTGCTTATTAAGACTGCATTTTTCTCTGGGAGCGTGACTGTCCCTTGCATTGAATTTACACCCTGCCCAGCAGGTGGGGATCGCGACTGGGGTAGACCCTTCCCATGTTGTGCCAACAGCAAAGTAGAGAAGTCTCCTGCAGGCTCTTCCAATGTCTTAAATGGGATGTCACAAATATTTCCTCCCATCTTTGCCTTTGGCATAGGACGTGGGTGAGGAGGGGACCGATCCAGCATCCTTCTGGTGCAAACCAGTGCAGCACTCTGACTGCTGGCGGGACCCCCATCTGACCAGAGGGCCTGGCTGAGGCAGCTGGCATTGCTGAAAGGGAACAGCTCCTATCTCATCTATTTTTATTTCTGAAGATTCATCCTAATCAAACTAGTGTCTCCTTAACAGTACTGAGTCCCAAAAAGCAACACTGACTCCCAAAAAGCAATACCAGAGTGCAAGTAGGACTTGTACATAAAGCAGGGGCTGCGGGACCCTTGCCCGCTGGTGGTCTGCAATGGGCTTTTAATTTATTTAACCATTGGTAAACAGATGTAATCAACATAACCTTCCCCATCTCCTTTGGCACCACATCAGAGCCACAGGCAAGCTCCGCTGGGGACCGGCCGTCACATTGGGATGAGGCTGCGAAGCCTCGAGGTTATGAGACCACTGCTGTGAGTTTTGCCCAAATCTTTACATGCCCAGTTGGTCTCAGCAAGACACCATTAACTTACAGAGGAAGAAGAAAGGAGCCCCATCTGGAGCTTAGAAAGCACAAATCTGCCATTCTCTCTTCGCAGGCTGGGGCCATCTGAACAGAAGGTAAAGGTTGCAGGGAGATGCTTTCATAGGGAACAATGCATGGGAAACACAGGGACAATACGCTTTTCTCTTTCCACTCCCCCCCCCAAACTATTTCTCTGCAAGAGCAGGTACCTAAAATCGAGGCCAAAGAAAGCTGTAAGTTAGGAGCACCAGCCCTGGTTTCAACAATTCTTCCCACGCTCCTCTCTGGGTTAATAAATATTTTGCAATATTGCACCAGTGCAGGGTTACCAAATCCTCTGATCAAGGAAAATAAAACATACCTGCGCACTGATTTAATATTGCAGCAGCCAAAACCATAAAACACATCAGCAACAGTCACTGCAGGTAATGAACTGCATAGTCTTTCTCTTAGGGGAGCTCCAGGTGCAGGATTTCAGAGGATTTTAGAGACGCAGGCTGCCAGCAATGCTGAAATCTCGGTGTTTTCTTTCCCTTACAGAAGCCCTCCAAATTGACAATAGAGCGACTTGTCTCCTCTGCTTTGAATAAATCATAAAACGAAGTTATTTTCCTCTTTTTTACTTCACCTATTTGTGAGCCTCTGAGTTCTGCACTGATTTTTTAAGCATGAAAATTTGCCAGTCACTTCAGAGAACAAATCGGGCCCTGCAAGTCCTTTTTCTCCTGCTCAGCACGTCTGAGGGATGGTTGCCTGAGATGTGTAACAGCTGCTTTGATTCCTAATAGGAGAATAAAATTTCCTGGCCAGAAGAAGATGCCCTGATTTCCTCGGTTGCTCTAAATCCATTCCTTGGACCGGCTTAAGAAGTTTCTGCTGCTCCATCACCCCATGCTGATCAGCAGATTGATCCGGGCTGAAATCTGTCCTCAAAAAAAAAAAAAAAAAAAAAAAAAAAAAGCAAGGAGAAGGGCATTTTTAAGCTGTATTGTTTTGCTCACTGAGATAACAGCAGTGCCCCAGTGCTTGACAGGGCAGGCAGGGAGGAAGACGTCAGCTTCTCACGCTAACACGGTGCTTGAGAAGAGGTTTCATTGAACAACGATGTGTGACTGATACTGCTTGTGTTTCTGCAGGTGTATTCCATTTTTTTTGTGGCTGATTATTCCCTCTGAATATCCCTCCTTTAGCTGCAATTTTAGGTAGCAAGGAGTTGCCATATTCTGGCTCGCATCTCTGATCGCAGCCAGGAACCAGCACCAGCGACGTTAACAGAAGGTGCAATAACGCTGCCTGATGGCAAATGATCCATGACTCCACGGAAATATCCTAGCACCTGGAGATCAGTTCAAACCCTGGAGCATGAGGTCTCATCTCCCTTGCAAATAACTCAGAAGCACTAACTGTGGACATTGAGGATAACTGTGTAAATGTCCAGGTGCTGGCACGAGAGACGTATTCAGCTCTTCCTTTTAATAACACGTTGCATGAGGGGAAAATACTGCTACTGATTCTGATTTTTTTCCCCAAATTCTGACATATTCTTTGTTGATGAGCTATAATTAATATTACTCAGTTAAAATCTCACTGTTAAAATCTCACAATGCTTTCCAGATAAGTATTGTTATTCTGAATTTACAGCATGGGAAACCGAGGTGACAGCCAGCCAGCAACGTGCACGCAGCCAGCAAGCACGTCGCCAGACCAACGCACTGAATCGTGGGCTGTGCTGCTTCCCTCCCCTGCAAACAACCCCAGCATGCCCAACGTAACGGTGAATAAAAGCTGGGCTGCTGTGTGCTGTGGTTCACCAGAAGAACAGAGGAATTCAGTGATGATGCAGAAAGAAACGGAAAGTCCGGTTGCGCATCCAGGAGGGGAGAGAGACCAAAGGGGAAAGGATAATCAGATGGAAAAAAAAATCTGAAAGCAAATGCTTTTTAATTATCATCGTTTCAAGGGAGCACAGAATGACTCCACATGGTCCCTCATGGTTGTAGAGAGTGACCCAGGTCGGGGCAGAGGGCAAACCCAGGGTCAGATTCTTATTGAAAGTGAAAATTGTTCTTATTGTGCTTAACACCAGCTTTAGGAATATTAAAGAACAATTTGGGTTTTGTCAGTTAATACACTGTGGCCTGTGGTTAATGTGGCACTAAGATAAATTTTTCTTTTTTTTAAAGGCTATTAATCTAGCACGATTTTAAAGAGCTCAGCAAATATGATATGAGTCTAACATACTCCATCTAGAAATTACCACCAGCCTCACTCGCTGGTACAAAAATAATGGTGCTGATCGACAGGTCGTGTTCACCCACTGCAGAGAGGTTACAAAGACTCGAGGCAGATCAGCTCCCAGACTCATATTTATTTAAAGACACCCTGGTTTTCCTTACTTTCACATCACTGGAAGATGTGCAAGGGCTCTCTCAAAGCCCCCAGCCCTCAGCCTCTCTCAGGTCCACGCTCACCGTCCTGACCATTTTTCTGACAATGGCAGATGGCCTTATCAAAGCTGCTGCCTCCCCCTAGAAAGCCTACCTCGTTACCCAGGGCAGCACTTTTCCCACAAAATGCACTTAGATGGGTGGATGAGGGCACGAAAAAACTCAGGACCTCACAGCTGCGTGTTGGTAAGTTTTGATTCCTGGACACGAGCCACATCAGTCTTGAGGAGCAGACCACGCAGCTTCACTTACCAATGAGGAAATAAATAATAATAATTAAAAAAAAAGGAAGCAACAACCCAGTGTAATAGAGAAGGAAACCACTGTGACACAGGACTGGATCTTCACAAGGGTGCACTGACAGAGGTTTGGGCTTGAAATTTTGTCAGACTGTCAGTCCTCAGGAGAGAGGAGGCTGGAATCTCAGCTAGGGAATCCTCCTGAGGCTGTGCAACACAGTTTGGCACCAGTTCCATTCGTAAAAACACCAAAACCTGGCCATGGGCTGCATTTTTTTCTTTTTCTAACATTTCTTTTCTCCTCTTCCCAGTAGCACCCAGCCCGGACACTTGAACTCCCTCAGCTGGGGATCACACCGAAACTAGAGAGTCGGTGTTGCTGGGAGCATCGATCCTTTTTTCCTTCCCATCTGGCTTTACTGCCCGATTTTTATTGCTCCTGCTTTCTGCAGGACACACATCTCCTTATGGCACATCCGAATGGCCTTTGAAATAAAGGAATGAGACCTCTCAGCCAGCAAAAACCTGTAAATAAACAGTTTGGGCTGGCAATCAATGGGCAATCTCTCTAAGCCGTGGGATTGTTCAGTTAGATTAAGCCTTTCTAATGAATTCCTCATTGAGCCACTGAACAGAAATGAAGCCTTGTTAGCTCATTATCTTTCTAATTAACCCATTCTAAACCTGCTCCTTCCCCACCAGGAGGTAGCTGTGCTGTTTGGGTTTCACACTGAGGTTTATCAATGACCCCCTGAGAGCCTTTTGTATCAGTAACGGAGATTTATTTGAAATGACTGAGGAAGGCAGCTTCCAGTTTATTCCCTCTGCCAGATGAAGGTCCGAATACTGTGTTATCCTCGGGCTACAATTTCCCAAGGACAAGCCATGTGTTGTGAGCATCTCCAAGCCCCTTTCTGCAGTGATGAATGCTCCCCCCCTGCCCTCGTTTGCATGCAGATTGCTGGGCTCGTTAAGCTGAAGAAGGGGCCTGCCCTGCCTAATGGGGGCACAGGGGCTGCACTGGGTCTGCCTGCAGATAGCAAGAGTATTTCACCCCTGGCATCGGCTGCTCTTGGCTGATTTTGTGTTTGCAGCCAGGGTCCATTTCCAGGCAAGCACAGCAACATGTCTAATGGATGGAGGGTCCTCCTGCCGATTACAGGGAGCAGCAATCCCGTTATTTGGGACGTTTTGAAGCAGACAGGGCTTTCTCTCCTTTCTCCCTCCTGTTTGGCAGCATCTCTCCCCTTGGGGCTCTCCCTTGCCTTTGCTCCCATTTCAGGACCTGGCTGACAACCCTTCCTGTTGGGTACCCAATCCAAGAGCACCCCTTTGTGAGTGATACAGCACTCAGGGCAGCCCGGATCCTTCATCCTCATCCCCCAAAGGAGCAAGAGAGGCAGAAGAATGCCTCCTCCCTCTCCATCCATTTCTGCATCTCCACAGCACACGCAGGACCTGTTCAGGAGCCTGTGTCCTTGCTACCTTCAGCCTTCAGCCCAGCCTGGGGGGCACAACCCAAGGCACGAGCCTCCCTGAGCATCACCAGCCTGCAGCCCGGGGACCAGCATTGCCTCTGCTTCCTCCCATACCTCCATCACTGTTTCCACCTTTGCCTGGATCCTCTACTAAATGGCACTGCCTAACCTGCCACAGGCTCAGAAATACAGATTTCAGTCCCAAGCCAAAGCTGGGCACATTATGAATTGCCCGGTGGAGGTTTTATTGTCAGTAGAGTGAGGCCAGCCTGAATGCTACCCTTAGGGTGGCACTGGAAAGCTTTTTGAAACAAATAAAACAAATAAATTCTTTAGATTCCCATTCCTTCTGTTACTTCCAATTCTGTTTTTTCCCCTTACCTTCCTCCTGCAAACCCTACCCAGCCCGAGGGAGCTGCGACCCCAATGCACCCCGCGAGATCCACTCAGATCCTGCCTCCAAGAGCAACATTTTAACAACCCACCAGCCGGGGATCTCTAAATCTCTCCCAGGAAAGGAGGCAGTGAGGATATAAACAAAAATATGCTTTGCCTAATTGTTTCTTACGTCGTCACGAGCAATTGGAAACGGCTCCTAGGGCAATATCCATTATATTTTGTAACAAAGGATTCTAAATGAAGGAAGCCCAGGCGGAACAGCAGAGAGTCAGAGCTAGAGACCAGCCTGGCATATAAATCTGTGCCAATCTCCCCCCTCTGCCAACCCCAAATGCTCCCGCAAGACCTGGAAACTGGCACAGCAAGAAAGAAATTCCAGCACGTGCCACGCTGGGATCTCTGTTTCTCGGGATACCCGGGGGCTGGAGGAAGATGCCGCAGTCGCCCGCCTGCCCCTTCAGCCAGCCTCGCTGCCAGGTTCA
The DNA here is from genome assembly GCF_964211835.1 of Anser anser. NCBI lineage: Eukaryota > Metazoa > Chordata > Aves > Anseriformes > Anatidae > Anser > Anser anser. The sequence continues at coordinate 23,142,878 of NC_139728.1, read as the reverse complement.
CGTCCCGCATGTCCCCAGTGGGCTTTTGTAATCTCAAGATTTATTTTATAACAACTTCATGTCATCTGCAGCTCCTTCACAAGGTGTTAGTATCCGAAGGAGATACAGATGTTAAAGTATAAAAAAAAAATCATCAAAATCTGCCTAAACCTGCCTTAATATTTTCACTCCCAAACATTTAAAGTCCCATCAATGTCATGAGATTCTTCCATTCTTTAAAGAATAAAGATGTATTTAAATTTATCAATAATCTCCTGGGTCTCGAGCCATTAGAGCACCCATTTCTCTCCATGACACTGCTTGCTAGAAACCTCCTTGCTCTGTGAAATCAGAAAACCATAGATGTTTGGATGTCTCCAGGGTGTGGGACTTGAATAAGGGTTGCAACTATTGGGGCAGTGGTAAGATGCAGTGTCGCCATGCCGTGCCATGCCACATTGGGCTCTCTGTCCTTGTCTGGGACCTCGCACTGATCCTGCTCACCCTGGAATGGCACCGGGCAGACCCCTTGCCTGAGGGGACCACAGCTGATTTCAGCTGGTTTTTGCTCCTCTGGGGGATGAGACAAGCTCTGAGGAGCACACAGGGCTTAGGAGACCAAGGAGGTGACCCTAAATCTCCAAAATCAGGGGAAACTTAGTTCTTTATGGGCAGTTCCAGCTTCCTTTCCACCTCCTTTACTCTAGGTTGGGTAGAAACAGCATTTAGTCAGTGGAGGCATATTATCGACATCTATCTATTTTTTTCTGGTTCTATCTCTATTGTTCTATCTCAGATTATTGACGTCTATCTATTTTTTTTCTGGTTCTGGTTAACCCTTTTGCAAAGGTCAACACCCAGCTCAGCTTGGCTCTGCATGTCACTCAGACAACAAGTATTGTTATTTCTGTGCAAGGAACAAACTAACGAAATGCAACACCAAACCCAAAAGCCGTGACAGCCCAAGGAAACCAGCACCACTCTGACAGCATTTACCTCCCTTGTCCTCTTCCCCCACTGCCTCCTCCGCCTGCAGTTCCCCTCGCGCTGCCCCTCCAGACACGTCCAGAGGGATCTTTAAAACTCTATAAAAAACATAAGAAGCTCTTTTCGACTATTAAGAGAGACTGTTGATAACACAGTTCCAATAAAAAAAAAGTCTATATATGTGCTTTCTACAGCTTCCCTCGGCAAATAATTCATTTCTTCCTGCATTATATTTCATGGTAACCTAGAGACTCAATATGTTCTGGATTACTGCATCCATTTCTGTTTCTGCTCTAATGGCCCACCGGAGTATGAACCTTCCAACCAGAGTCCCCTAAATCTGGTGACTGGGGAGCTAGCTGTACTTTCTTGTTTTCCACTTGATAACTAGCCCCTTCCAGCATTGCTTTTATGGCAGTAATCTTCCTAGGCTGGTTGCAGATTGCTTGTCCTGCTTTTTTCTTTTTTTTTGGCTTGCTTGCTTTTTTTTTTTTTTCTCTTGTCCTCCAGCCACAGGAGCCAATGGTCACTACGGACTATCCATCACGTTGTTTTTTATGTCAAGCTGGAGTTTCCTGGGTCTGTTTACTCCTTCCCCCCCCCCCCGCGCCCCCCATCCAAATACCACTGCAGTCTGGCAAGCGCTTGTGTCAGCCCCTGCCATGCAGGGGAATGGACCTGAGGTTGGCAATGCCTCTCGATAGTGAGGGATCTCCTGGGTTTCATTTTATGCTGGGTGCTGCTCGCAGGACAGCTTCCATCACACCCCTTTTGTGTGGGCAGCAATGTGGGCTGGGACCCAGGCACGTGCACAATCCTCTAGCTCGTTTTCTCTTTCTTCATGGCTCCGAAGGAGAGATCAGATGGAAAACGTCAGTGCTGTGGAAGGGAGTAAATTAGGGCCCAGGAAACCAGCCTGTATTAAAATAAGGGCTAAAATTTAATTTACCCTTCAAGCTCAAATCTGAATACATACTTAGATTTAAAATGTGTAGGTAAAACAATTTGTCCCCAAATATGAGACAAACTTATCAGAAAATTAACCTAAAATGATGGAGCATACAATTCCTTTCCCATAATAATTCGGATCTGCAACAGGTTTACTCAGTGTTAAGGCTGCATCCGGACTTGACTTCTCCAGTCTCCTGGTGCTGGCATTTTTCCTCTTCAGGACACTTGCACTAGAAGAGTTTTCTCCTCTGTTGAATTATGCCTCTGAGAGAGCGGCAGAGAACCAGCTAAACTTTTCATAGCCTCGCTCATCTGTCTGCAGATTTGCCTCCAGGTCCTGCCGAGTGAGAGGTGTGACAAAGGCCATTGTTCAGCTCTTCCCAAGGCCAATTCCTAGGGCTAGGCTGATCTTAGCATCCGTGCCATGTTTACAACTTCCATTTTCTAGAACAGGTTGAGTTCATTGGCATTAAAAACTCTCTATAGTGCATCAATCTTAATCCAATTTCAAAAGGCAAGGCCAGCAACTGTGTTAAAGGGATTAACTCTTATTAAATATAGTGTATTTGAGTAAGCCCTAAGGGAAGGACTCCAGTTGCTCCTGTATATGTGCATGGAGGCAGTCGCACCAAGTTACATCGTAGGGACATGGCAGTAAGCTCAAGCAATAAATTACATCATTTTACAGGAAAATGATTTTTAAAGTATGAAGGAAATTGGAAAGCAGTGTCCTGACCAGGCTTTGTAAACAGCAAGTGTCAGACCCTTCATCTGCTGCGAATCAACGTGGCAGGAAAAATGCAGGTGAGAAGCTAACCTGCCACAGCTGAGGAAAATCTTCTCCAGGTCTCACAGCAGAACGAGTCCAGAAGATACAACTCTGGGCTAGTAGGGGCAATGGAAAGGGGGGCAACAGTGTCCTCCAAACTTTGGGTGTAGCTGGGTAATAAGAACCAAACAAAAGTGTTGTCCAAAGCAACCAAGGCAAATGGATTCCAAATGTGGGAAGAAAACACCAAGATTTTCTACCTACCTCCCCAAAAGGACTATCGTTAACTGTGGGAAACTGAGGCAGAGAGCATTACATCGTCCCACTGCACTCCATCAGCGAGCGGACCAGGATGGCAGAGTGTCAGTAATTCCCTTCAGATCCTCTGTCAGTCACTACAGAGGCACAAACCTCCCGGCCAGGAGATTCCCCTGAGCTCTCTGGGGATGGAAAATAAATTCTGTTGATTTAGAGGCAATTTAACATTGACTAAGAAGAGTTGGCGAGCTCAAATGTGTGAAATCCCCCCGTACCCACCCCTCGTGGGGCAGGCAGTACCCAGGAACAACACTTAGTACCTCTAAAACAACGGGGCATTTGAGCCCAACTAACAAATCCTAGCTTATTCTTTCCTAGTGGGAGCGACAGAGGATAAATGCATTTGTAAATATTTTAACCTAGCTAACAACTGCTGCCAGGGAGTTTCCAAAATCAGGGCCCTGGAGAATGACCTTAATTCTGATTCAAAAAAAGATTGCAGATTAAAGAGGACCTTGTCATCGGCTATTCCCTGTAATTAGTTTAATATGATCAGCTCTCCATGATAACGAAAGACAGCATCTGAGCTGCCCAGAGAGAAACTTCCAGTGGATAATAAATCCCGACAGATTTCAACCAGATGGCTTTACCAGACTGCAACATTGCAAGTGATTTTTGAAGCTCAAACATTAGTGCTTATTACTTAGGATCAGGCAATAGCCGGGAGAGAGCTGCAAATGGTTCCAGCTGGGGATTAAAGGCAAATAAAACATATGGATAAAGACTTTGATTAAGGGGTAAAAGATCATTTTTTCAAATGACTTTCACTGAGCGCCCAGGGCCTTGGGAGCTTGACACAACCCTCTTTGGGCTGGGGCTTCCCCTTCGCGGGTGGGCTAATGGCAGAGCATCCTGGATGATGCACCCAAACTGTAGGGGGCTGTGATTTCCCCCTTCACAGAAAACATCTCCAATTCCCGCCAGCGGATCAGATCAGCCGTGGGTCACAGCCTCTGCCTGTCAGTATCTGAGACACTGCCTGGCAGAGATGCAGAGGGCCCATGCAGTCTCCGCAGTGATGTCCCTTTGCTTCCCCCCTTGCAAGGCTGGAGATCCATGAGGACAACGCTGTATCACCTTAGGATTGTTTCAAGGATATGATTGCCATTGGAAACAGCCTGGAGGTTTGAGGCAAGCAGCAGGAAAAAAAAAAAAAAAAGAAAAAAAAAAAGTATACGTCCCTAACTCTGAAACCTAGGGAAGGAGATCAGCCATATTTGCTGGGCACAACCACTGAGGGCTTAGCAAGACTGATCCAAGCAGGAGACAAACCCACCTGGACCAGTGGAGAGCCGGAGGCACCGGAAGACACACAGTTAATATGAAAGCAGGTGTTCTCCCCTAGCTCAGCCTCAATTTAATACAAATCTCTAACTTTTAAGACCATAAGATATCACAGCCCACGGGGACAGGCACCCTGGTAGCACCAGGACTGGTTCCTGGCCAGGAGAATCCAACTGCTTCCCTTCTATGGGGATCTTTGGGAACACATGCTGATGATGACCACATCCTCCCAACAAACCCCCAGACCAGGTGAAGAAGACACCCCAGGGAGAGGAACAAACCCCCGAGCTAGCACCGAGCCTGCAGGTGTGTTTGCATCGTCCCCTCCTGCCCACCTCGCAGGGGACAGCCCAGCCAGCAGGGCACACGCCTGGGGCATCCAGACGGACGTGGGGAGGAGGAGCGACACCCCAGCAAGCTATTTTTCCCTGCCTGAGTTCAAAGATACATTTCAGCTGTCTACTTACTGCTCCAGTCGGGTGAAAGCTCCTGGTGTCTGAAGGGGCTTTCTTGCTTCTCTTGGCATTATGGCCAAAATATCATTAAGACTCCTGTAGCTGGAACTGAGCTGTCAGTAAGAGAGAGAACTTGACTGAAGGCATTTTTGCAACCAAGGGATTTTAATTTTTCCCCCTTCTTCTGCCTTATCCAAGAGAAAGAAATATAACAACAACAACCAAAAAAAAAAAAAGCCAAGACAGGGATTTTTCAGCTAAATTTATTTCTTCCAGCCTTTGCCGCAATGGGGATGTGTTTGGGTTTGCTGCTTGCTTGCTTTTTGCAGGGTTTTTATGAGATATTCACATCTAATGTTAAGAAAACCAATAGGGAGCAGAAAAGCCTGAAGAAGAGAGCTGGATGCTCTGGGATCTGAAACCTGGGGCTGAAACTCTGTGCCCTGTCACTTTCTTAGGGTGAAAAACAGAAGTAATATCACCATAATGGTGATATAGTGAACCCTATATATTTCAGCCAGGTTAATACAGACGAAAAAGGAGTGGATTTCATGATCTTTTTAAGTATCTCAGCATGCTGAAAAATTGCGTTAAGCCTCAAAATGTTCTCGCCAGGTTGTTCAGTTCCTTTCTCCATAGCTTGGACTCTAAACTCCAGAGGTTAAAAAAAAAAAAAAAAAAGCAAAATGTCACACATTTCCTTTCTAGTTTTCAGGCTTTAAAATGATACATAGGTCCCTTCCTGTGGCTTGATTAAATGTAAAAGCAGAGTCTAGCACCGCCACATGACTTCTGGACCTGGAGATTTTAGGCTGGAGAATGCATGGGATTGCTGGCCAGGCTCTAGGCTTTGCCAACTTATTTTTCAGAGAACAGATTGATTGCCAGCAATGAGCTCAAACTGTCTATTCCCGCATCCCACCACTTCTTCCTGAACAGGCAAAAAATGTAGGGTCGAATCTCTAGCTAGGGACAAAATTCCTTTACTCCCAGCCACTACCCTGCTTTTGAAAACAAATGAGATGCCCCCAGCCCACTGGATGCTTTTTGGGATAAGCTTTACCCAAAGAAACGTCTTTTTTTTTTTAGTACAGATCAAACCCCTAAGACTGAGCCCCAGTGCAAATTCCTTGATGCTTGTTTGACTTCATTAGCACAAAAGCAAATGAAGGCGCTTTCCCCATTGTCCTGCTCCAGTGGAAGAGCACTGAAAAGGCAAAGCACCGGTGACCTGTGGAAACTCTCCCAGGCTGCTCCATTCAAGGGACAGAAAACATCCCAGTACCTCCACAGCTCTGAGCTGAGCTCTCCTGAGCCCCTGGTACCTGCCAATTCCCCACAGTCGTTTTGGGAAAGGCAGAGCCCACAGCTGAGGACTGCATCCTCTGGGACTTATGACAATTGCAGCTTGCCCAAAGGCCAACAGGACGAGAAACATTTTGTAAAAAAAAATAAAAATAAAAAATAAAATAATCCAGTTACTGCCTTTCAAAAGGTTTGTTCCATCTGACACCTGATCTTCTGGACCTGACTGCTGGCTGCCAGCCCTGACCCATGGGCTCATCCTTGTCCTGCAGCATTGGGATGGGATGGGATGGGATGGGATGGGATGGGATGGGATGGGATGGGATGGGATGGGATGGGATGGGATGGGATGGGATGGTTGTGTGAGTGCCGCTTGTTCCAGGGGGAGTTCTGGGGTTGAAAGTGTTGAAGTTACCCATAGAGCATCCTCCTCCTTCACTGGGGTTTCCCTACTCCAAAATATCAGCAGGTGACATGAGATGCTGCCAAATCAGCCCATTGCTGAGTGGTCACCTGCTGTGTGGGCCAAAGCAAAGACTGCTTGCAAAAAAAAAACCCAGCCCTGTGCCACAACACGTTACCTGGAGGAAAACCATTGCTGTCTGGCTCTGCATAGGAAAAAAAAAAAAAAAAAAAAAGCAGGGCAGCCAAAATCTCCTTGCACAAACCAGGATGGGGGCTCCTCTCAGCATCCACCATGGGCCACCTCCACCACCGTCCCTGCCCCTCCACAACAACACAGTCCCTCTGAAAGGAGCCATGAAAAGATACCACCTCGCTTTGGGAGGAAGAAAAGAAACCGGCTTAGCTGTGGAAGGAAAGACAGCTACTATTTGCTATTCAAATCAGGAGGCATTTCTGGGCACAGGTCAATGAAAAAGGGAAACTTTCAGGCTGAAAGGATATGGACTTTGGAGATTTTCGTTGAGAAATGGTGTTTACTGGTTTCATACGCCATCGGCGTGCAAACACACCCCGTGACGCCGGGCAGACATCAAAAGGGCCCTTTCTGTGTGGCTAAGCAGAGGAAAGCCGGGTGTCCCGGGGGAGCTTAGCAAAGATTATACACGTCTCTTTGGTCAAGGACAAAGCTCCTGCGCTCGGGCACTTTGGGTGCTTGCTCCTCCTTGCAGACATTGAATGAATCAGGTGCATCTGGTGGGTACCAGTGTGGTGCCACACCAGCAGGTAGAGCATCCTGGTGGCCATCAAGGGGTTTCCTCAAAGGTGATGATGGCCACGACCCCGTAGGCATCAGCGCAAGCAGCAAATGCAGGCAGCAGCAGCAAGGAGGGATTTGGGGCTGCCCTGGGAGCTGGGTTCGTGGAGATGCTCCGAGCTCCTCAGGCAGGACCGCTCCCATCTGACAGTGATCAACCAACACGTGGCAAGAACATGTCGCGCTCAACAACCTTCCACAAAGGGAAAACATCCAAGGAATCTGCCCAGCCTTTCCCAGGGCGCTGAGCATCAAAAGTGCCTCGTTTCAGCCAGTCGCCACGTGGGGGGCAGTTTCCTCATTTCGTTTAACTTCTGCTTTTATGTGATGTCAGGACATTCCCGCGGCTGCAGCTCTGTTTCACACCCTGTTCGTGCCGTATGCAGCATTTACTCGCGGCCTTTGACGTCACGGCGCCCAAATTATCGCGGGTAGTTTTGACTTCCCATTGAGATTTGTACCAGAGCACATTGCAAAGTGGTGGAATTCCCGCGGGGCAGAAATACATTTTTGTGCTCGAGGGAAGGAGCTGTGACCAGAAAAGTCCCCGTCCCTGCTCTGGGGTGGGGAGACAGCATGGTGCCAGCGGGCGGGCACCTGTGCATCCTTTCCTCTCAGGTGAGCTGCGCAGAGGGGGCAAAGCCAGAGCAATTTCTCCCCCTTCTCACATCAGCAAGGTGTTCAGGCTGCACCAGATGTGATCAAAAACTGTGGATGTAGATTTGTTCTTCTTCTCAGGAGCAAAGTGGGAATAAGGATGAAACCATGCTGCTGCCACAACCCCCGTCTTTATCTTCCTCTTCCCCATGCAGATTGCTGGATGCCAGGCCAGATGCTGAAGAAGACCCCAAAATCCTGCCAATCGCAGATATATCAACCAGAGGAAGAAGTCAGTGGGTTCAGGCGATTTCCCACAGCACCCCTGCAGCACTTCCCCACTGCTCCCCAAGCCCAGCATTTCCCTGCACCTAAAACCAAGCAGCACTAAACCACGCACACCCTGAGACCCCAAACCAAGCTCTAACCCTTCTCCTATCTCCTAAAGAGATTAAAAAAAAAAAAAAAAAGGAGAAAAAGTCAAGATTTGGTTCAGCTTTGCAGTCAAAGCTTGGTGTAAATGCTCAAGAGCTCAATTACTCCTTGCTACCATATTACATACACCCACCCTTAAATTAATAAGGAACTATCTTTAATGCAGTCAAAGTGGCTCCAGATGTGAGCCACTTCCACAGCCTATTACCAGCATCGTGTTTGTTTTTCGATATTGACTGTGTGTGTAATATAATCCTTGTTTATGATAATTGATTTTCCTTGGGCTGCCTTCCTGGGAATAATATGCACACTTTTTAACTCTCTTTTTAAAGATCAAATGGCATTTAGGACTGGTGATTTGAATCTGAGTTGGTCAGAGCATTTAATACAATAAGAGTGAGCTTAAAGGAAAGCAGTTAAACCCTGGATATTTTTCTTATTGCATAGCCTGAAAACCCTTGAATTGTGAGGGAAGTTTGCATCTATTTCCTTGTCGTCTATTTTAAAAGCTGTCAGAGTTGGTTAGTCTCTCTTAAAATTAGTCCTTTGGATCATCTTCTTACTAAAAACAAAATCTGAGCTTTTTTTTTTTTTTTTCTTAAAGCGATAGCGGATTAGGGCAAGAAGCTTTGTTTAGCTAAAGCGAGGGATTAGAGGAGATTTGCCCCCATAAAGTTGTGGTTTGATGGTGCTTTTATCCCTGGATGTTGCTAAAGCTGTGTTGCTTCAGGATTAGGAGCATACAAAGAGTCTCCTTGTGCTGTTTCACAGCCAAGAGAAAGAACGGGGGGGAGCGGGAGAGACAGGGGAACACATGCAGCAGAATTGGGAATTCCTTGGTCACACAGATCTGAAGTTTAAACCCCCTGACACAAACGTTGCCGGACACGTCGTGCATGCGAGATGGCCAGACCTGGTGGGAACGGTGAACGGCGGGGCGGAGGGGCCGCGGGCTGCGGGACCGCCTGAATGCCACCTCCCGGCCTCCCGGCGGGGCTTTCCGCCCAGAACGAGGAAAATTCAGCCCGAGCTGGCAAGCGAAGAGCGAGGAGAAGGCAAGATTTCAACGTGGTTTGGGCAGCAGTTCTCCCAGAAGAAGGTCAGAGTAGGGGAAGCAAATGTTTCCTTGTCCGAACGCTGGCCAGCGTTCAATGGGATGGAGGTGCCCATCCTGCCCACCTCTGGGAGATGTTCGCACCTTGGCATGTGCCCAAGCAATGTCCCCACCATGTCCTGAAGAGCCAGGTCCTGGGGACAGCCCTGCCCTACGTCTGAGATGCTGGAGAAGGAGTGGAAAAGCCCTAGGAAACAACATCCCCCCGCGCTTCTGAGCTGGGCTGCCAAAGCAAGGACACATCCTCAGGCAGTGCAGCACACCCCACCCTCCAAAAAGCTGAAGTTTCATACACACGGAAGATCTCCCTTTACCGAAATGAAAACCCAAAGGAGCTTTTCACCTGCCAACCACCCTGTGTGACAAAATTATTTCAAAAGCAGGAGCAAGTTGTATTAAAAGGAACAACTCAAATGCAGTAAAATTCACAAAAGGCAACCTACTTCTGTCCTGCAGCAATCTGTGTGATTCCCCCTGCTTTTTATTTATTCTGGGGCACACGGGGCTTGTGTAGAAGACGTGCGTGCACGGGGAGCACCTCACTCCATGCACCTGGTGTGCGTGCCCCCACATCGTTGTGCTGGCAAGAAGGAAGATGCCATTTGATCAGGTCTGAGTTCAGAAAAGTCACCTAGGAACACACACGACACCCTCTGGGAGGTGAAAGTCTCCCAGTGACACTGAGCCAGCGTGCTCCCATGTGGCAGAAATACAGCTCTCCTAAGGCGGTGCTCTGTTGGGAAATGCAACTGAATTTTAATTTTCTTTTCCTTGACTTGTGAATGTATGACTTGCAACACATTAAAAAAAAATAAAAATAAAAATAAAAATAAAAATAAAAATAAAAATAAAAATAAAAATAAAAATAAAAATAAAAATAAAAATAAAAATAAAAATAAAAATAAAAATAAAAAAATAAAAATAAAAAAAATAAAAATAAAAAATAAAAAAATAAAAATAAACAAAAAACACCCATGCCCTGTAGACATAGGAAGTTCCATAAAGCTGGCATCCCGCTCCCACAGCTGGAAGGGGGTTCAGGATGGGGACAGGACCTTGGCTGAGCTGGCAGACCCCACGGTGACCACATGGACATTTCAGCTCCCTGCGGTTAATTCCCTGGAAGTGCTGCAGCTACCGAGCTCACCAGGCAGCAGGGCGGTGTGACTGAGGGACAAAACCTCCTTAAAAACCAAGCATTCGCTCTCAAACCTCTTTGCATCATACGACCTTCAAAACAAATCAGAAGGTAAAATAAACACGCAAAAACCAGCCGGGGTATTTGGCCTGACTGAACTCCATCAGGGCTGCGGCGCTGTAGGAATGCATTATCAGTTCCCAGCAATTTTTGATTTTTCCCCAGTGTGGAACTGCAGAAGTGGCCTTATTGAAAGGCCAGAATCTGCTTCTATTTCAACCAGTGACAGCTACATTTATATTAAGTTGATTCCCCCTTGAAATTACCCATGTTTAAAGAATTATCTGTCTGCAAGGGGGAAAAAAATAAGAAAGAAAAAGAAAACCATACACCAACAGTGGCTATTCAGGATGTTGTTCTCAGTTTGGAAATTACCTATTTAAGTCAATAAATGGGTTAGGAGGGGGGGAAGGAAAGGAAGGTAGTGTTTGTGGTTCTTAATCATAGCTTCACAGGGTTTAGCTGCTCTCCCACTGTTGAAAAATGTTTCAAAAAGCAAAATAAATGATCTTCTAGTTACTAAAGTATTGATTTTGCCTACATCCAGTAATAAAGAGCAAGTCACCTGTAGGTAAAACTCTTGTAAAATATATTTGATACTATAATAGTCTGGAGATAGAGTTATATGCAGCTGAGAGAGGCAGAGGGATGACAAATCATTTCTAATAAGGTGTTTACCTAACATATTTCATGTCAGGTGCTACCCAAACCATTTTCCTTTCCCCTCCTCTGTCCCCCCTCGGAGAAAGAGGGTGGCACAGGGATGGCATCGCGGTGCCTGCAGCCGATGCATCCCTGTGATGGGGACCTGGGCAAACCCCCAGCTGGTGGGGATGCAAAATTGGGGTGCGAATCCTCCTGCAGACTAGAGGCTCTCAGCAAAACTGGCCGCCCATTGCAGGACAAACATCACCAGTTCATCTCCCCAGTGGGGGTGGTCTCCAGTGGTCTCTGACGGGGGAAAATGGGAAGAAATGCCTCCTCCAGGTGCTCCAAAAGCAACGCATGACTTGGAATCACAATCCCACTGGTGCTGGTGGAGGTGTTCACTGGGACTAGTGCCGCACTCCTGCTCGAGGAGGGAGGGATCACTTTCCCCAGCCCGCTCATGTCCTTGAAATTTCTCCTGTGGAAAATACGGCCAGCCCGGCTTTGTGCCTGGGAGATGGATTTTATCCCCCAGGAAACATATCTATCATTTTGCTCAGAGGTAGGTACGAAATAAATGCAGTCATGCATTTGAGCATCCGTTACCGAAGGACTGAACTTAGTGCTAAATGATGTAAATCTAGATAAATACCATCGCTTTTGAATAAATTACGTTGGATTTACACCGACGAAACCACAGCCAGCTGTGCTGCCAGAACAGGCAGAGCTCGCACTGATGTCTGAAAGACCAATATGTGGATAGTTTCCTGAAAAGATGGGTGGGAAGAGCCAGTTCTGGGTGTGATGTTCCTGTTAAGGACTGGATCTTCAGTCCCAATATCATAGCCCTCCCTTAGCTTCAGGGACACGGGGTTGGGTCAAAACTCCTTTGCTTTGAACTGCTTCCATTACCTGCAGCCATACAGGGGGGCGCATCACATAGTTCCCAAAGGAAGCAAATCTCCCAACAACAAATGGCAATTCCCTAAATTTCTGGGTACTGCGAAGACAAGTGGAGCAGAGGCTGGGTTTCCTCTGCTCCTGGTGGGGTCTGGCTCCAGATAGCAAGAGCTAGGCCCCCAGTCAGGAACTGAATTTTAGCACCCTTCTGGAGCTTCTGGGGTGTAAACAATAAGAGGGAGTGCAGCAGCCACACAGGTTGCTATTAGATATGTGAGGAAAGGCTTTTCTGGTGAGGAGGTACCTGTCAGAGAAGAGGCAGCACCCCTGGTGCCTCCGAGAACACTGCAGGACACCCAAACCACAGGCCGACAAGGACCATAAGGGAGGTCCGTGAGGGTGGGTGGCTGGACGTGTCCCTGCCCTCTTCCGTCATGACCTGGCTGAGCAGCAGGACATTTTCAGGTGCTTCACCATGGACTTTCTGTAAAAAAGATTCTCAGCAGGATACGCCTGGAACTGACTTTGCTGAGGTCCGGTAAATGCCTTCCTCAGAAGGTCTCAGACCCGAGGAGCTATAAGAGGCCTATGGCAACACGGTGGTGAAGGCCCAACTTCTGCCCATAGGTCACCATCCTCAGAGGAGCAAGGTGTCTTGTGCCCAAACTACAGCTGCAGCCCGCTGCAACATTGAGTCAAGTCGCAACTGCTCACATTTCAGCTCTGCTGGGCTTCTTTTCCAGGCTATTTAGTTACTCTGAAGGTGGCTCCAAATTCCTGGAAAAATATATATATATATGTTCCATTTGGGGGAAATTGTTGAGCCAACTCCGCTTGTTTAGCAAAATAGCACTTGTCCTGGCCTTAGACTGATGGATAAAATTTGTTTAAGGACGAGGAGAAGCCTAGGCACTGGATGGTCCTGGACCAGAGGAAAGCCACAGGTAAATGCACGAGTTGGAAAAGAAAATTAATATAATTGACAAATAAACGGGAGCATTTCTACTACCTTATGGCAAAATCTCCATGTCAGCTGGGGGGTTGTGGACTCTTTCCATACAGCCCATGAAAAGAAAGGCAGAAAACCCCTCTTGTGCGGGACACAGCAGCGTGGGTGTCCCCGTGGGAAGGACAAAGCACTTGAGGCCAGGCTGTGCGTGGGCATCACCTCCGTGCTGGCTCTGCCACCAGCCCTGGCCAAGCAGTTTGCCATCGCTCATCACCTCTCCTGCTCCCCTCCTTGGCCCTGGCTGCCCTCCCGTGCCCTGCTTCATCTGCAGCTCCTGGGCAGGCCCCCGTCGGCAGGAGCCTCTGAGCACAGCTGGGGTTCACCGAGGAGAGAAATAAGCAGCTCTGCCCGTCATAACTATACTTTAAATTCCCTGCACGGGAGAGACTTCCCCTTTGCATTCTCTCAGCTAACACTTTTGCCAAGAACCAGAGGCTGAAAAAATTGATCTCTTTGGCTGTTTTCACCTAATACTCTTGGTAGATTTGATTCCTTACAGGTATATAAATATATATTTTTAAATAGGCTAAACTAAGAGATAGTTTATTGCAGTTACAAACTGCAGTTAATAGCAAAAAGAAATTCCCTTGGCTGCTTGTGAGGGAAGGGTGAAGCCAATGAAGGAAAATGAAGCATTTTTACTCAAACATACAGAACTAGTTATTATCACAATTAAGGTAGAGCAGGAGCAGGAGAAGCTGAGCTTGCTCCACAGTTCGTGATATTCAGCTCACCTTCTAGAGGCACAAAATTATAAAACCACATACTGCTGCCATCCAGGCATAAACTTTCTGCAGCAAGGTCTAGGAGGGAAGAGATCTCTAACTCTTGTCAGAGGGGTGAAAGCTGGATGAGGAATTGGAGGAGGTGGAAGAAAGAAAGCAGGAGAGAAGGTGTTGGGTTCCCTTTAAAGCAGGTACCTAAATCTGAGGATTTTTTTAAAACCCTCTTTAAGATGAAGGCTCTGCTAATAACATGTCCAGAAGATGGCTCCTGGCAAATTGCTTTGTTATTCTTGTCAAAAAAAAAAGTCCCTTGGAAGCAGTCAATTTTAAACCATATATCAAAATGATTAATTGCCCTTAAATGAGCAGATGTTGAAGTACCCTTGAATGGGGCTAACGCCTTTTTGGATTGCAAACATAATGTATTCATGGACTTGGAAAAATATCATTAGGGCTATTAATTAGCTATGAGCACCAAAAGCTTTGGTGACTCCAAGGTGTTCACTTTTTTTTTTCTTCTTCTTCTTTTTAAAACTTAAGGGGGAACAACTGGTTTTGTAGGAATACGGTTAGCAGGTATTTTTTAATGCTGTGCAGAAAACCTCGTGAAGTAGCTGAGATTTGGGGAAGCTGTAAGAAATACTGGCTGACCCCTAAATATGGGGAGAAACTAGTCACAACAGCCAGTGTGTGTTATGGCAAAAGGACTTACAAAGGAGAGAGCACAAATGGAGCGGGGCAAGGAAAGGGATGGAATAAAAATAAAAACCTGGCATTGCAGGAGGCTTCTGAGGATATAATTCTGCTCTCAGCCAAGGGAAAACGTGCTAAACTGCAAATGTTGAATGATGGTTTGAGTCAATTTGGGGGAGAAAGGTGCTTTTTGTCCTCCTAATTTGAGGAGAAATGAAGTTTTATTACATAGTTAACCCCGGAGGAAAAATATATGTATATAAATTCCTCTCCCCCCTAATCTCACTTTCCTCCAAACCTCCAAGAGCAAAAGGAGAAATGTAGCAAGCTGTGGCTTCAGACTTTTTAGTAACAGAAAATCCTTAAATGTGAGCCTGTTTTGGTCTCTTTTCAAATACTGCATCAAATATATTTTCAATGAATTCATGGAAAAGAAAAAAAAAAAAGGAGGCAGGGGAGAGAAAAAAAAAATTTTTAAATCTGTTTAAGTTTATAAACAAGATTAGAGAAACAATGTCAAGGGTCTTATGGAAATGGTGATAGTGCCCCTTTAAATAAGAGCAAGTGGAGATTTTCTATATCACTGTGCAGTTTAAATCTTTCTTGATGGACCGGACACTAGTCCTCCTTAAATCCTTCAGAAAGCTGCTTTAAGGAAAAAGGCTGCGAGGAATTTCTTCTCGCTTTAATTGCTTAAGAAACGGTTCCCACAATGAGCTGTGGCCTAGATTTGCCTCTCATTTAAGTTCTGATTTTTAAAAGTTCACAAGTTAATCCCCTTTCGGTCTCACACGAATGCGGTTGGCGTCGGGGACAAAGTACTGGACAATGTCTGGAACATTTCAAACCTCCCAAAAGATGCCCCATACCAAAAATTAAAACAAAACAAAACAAAACAAACCTGAGCAAAGTGGTCTTGATTTAGTTAAGTAACTATCTTAAGACCTTGTTGCCATTATAATTTGAGGGAAGAATAAATCGTCCTGCACTGTATCTGCCGTAGATGCAGGGTAGGGAGGTTTCCCAGGGTTTGCAGTTTTCTTCCTTGCCCATCTTTCAAGGATGGAGCTTTATTTCTCTTCAGACAACACGAAATCAAACCTCCGCATCGCCTCACTGTTCTGGCAAGAGGTGGAAGAAAATTCCCCAAAACAAAACGGGAGAGAAGGAGGGAGTTAATGCGGTAGCTGTTTAAAACATAACCAGCCTGGCTTTGGTTTTAGTTGTTCTGAACAAACAGCCACGATTTTTGTGCGAATGTAAGCCCAGTTGCACTCCTTTATTGCACATACCTACGTTCTTGGGGTGGGAGGAAAAAAAAAAAAAAAGATAGGGAAATAACATTTCTTCCTAAATAATATGAGGAAAACGCAATTTGCTTCCAAATTTATGCTCTGATCGTCCCGTGGATTTTTTTTTCCCCCAAAAAATCACTTTTCAGCTGTCTTTCCCGGCCAGCAGGTGAGGGTGCTCAGTGCCTGCGTGGAAACCTGAAGTTCCCTGCTCACTGGGGGAAGATGCAAGAAATGGCTTTCGAGGGGACCTGGGGGGACGTGCACGGACCCAGGCTGTCGGCCAGAATTGTATCGTTCATCCCACGGCGGTGTAAGATGTCCTTTCTGCTTGGGGAGCGAGAAACACCCCCCCACCCCACCCAGGTGGGGTGCCAGATGTGGGCACCTCTATATTTCATTTTCCTCCGCGATGCGAAACTTCCACGCAAAAAAAAAAAAAAAAAAAAAACGCCCGATTTCCGCCCACCTTCTCCACCCGGCTTTCGTCTTTTAATTCATTACTTTATTCACCGGTTAAATTATTATTGTTGTTTTACCGGAGGGGGGGGGGGGGGAACAGCCATTTCTCGCCCAGCAAAGCCGGGGTTTGCTGTCGGACTCGGTGCCAGCCGCAGTTTTGCGGAGCCCGGGGGGGGTGGGGTGGGGGGGCGGACGGGGCGGCTGCAGGGGGTCCCCACCGCATCCCTCCCTCGGCTCCCCCGTTTTGGGGAAGAAACCCTCGGATTTGGGGCACGACTCGCGCCGGTCTCCGGATGTTTTGCCCCCACCGATACGTTGGGGCGGGGGGAGAACTGGGTGAAACCAGCTGTGCGGGCACGCCGGGGATGCTCGCCTATTTACGCGTTTCTGCGGGACCCGCTGAATTAACCGCAGATATTTATTCCGAGGGGCTGCTAAAAGAGCAGAAACCCCGTCGCTGGAGAGCCCGGCAAGCTTTTCTGGAGACGGAGAGAAACTCTTATTAATTCTTCGGGGGGGGGGGGGGGGGGAATTAAAACTAAGGGTTTTTCATCGAAGCAATCCCAAAATCTCCCGTGCTTAATAGCTCAGCGACCAGAAAGGCGAGACAATGGTGAACTCGCGGGCGGAGGGGCTGGGATTTTTTGTGCCTGGGCTGCAAGCACCAATTCAGTAACAACAGAGGGGACCTCGCCCCCCCCCTCCCCGGCACACGGAGGGGGGGTCCCTTCCCCGCTAAATTCAACCACGGAGCCCTGCAAAGTTTGCCGGCCGCTTGGGCGGATTTTTGCACCCCGGGGCTGCCTCCTGCGAGCTACAGGTCGGGGGGGGGAAGCTGCCCGGCAGGCTCGGGGGGGCTTCCAGGAGGGTGGCAGAAATTTGGGGAGCATCCCCCGCCTGCCCCCCTCCCGCCCCCGCCGCAACTCGTTGCGGTTAGCGGAGTGGGGACGGTGCGGGTCGCAAACCCGGTGCGTGTGTGTGTGTGGGGGGGGTCCCTTGGCACAGTCATCCCAAAAGGCAAGGGGAGCAATTCCCCGCGGGCTTTGCTGGGGGGGGGGTACCCACGCAAACCGGGCACGGAGGCCTGAAAAATTGCCCCGAAAAGCGCAAACGGCGACGGCAAAGCCGAGTTTCGCCCAATCGGTTTCCCGGCCGAAAGCGGGCGGTTATCAATTATCGGGGCCGGGGGGCGGCAGGGCGAGGGGCTCCCCTCCTTCGTGGGCAGCGAGGGCTGGAGGAGGCTGGGACAGATTTAAATAGATTCACCCCCACCCCTTCCCCGGGACAATCACTTGGTTCCGCGTAACCCCTGGAAAAAGTCCTCATACAATAAAAATAAATACAAGAAAGTGGCACTTGGAGCCTCTGGTGTCTTGAGACAGACCGACCCCCTCTTTTTTTTTTCTTTTTTTTTTTTTTTGGTCAGAATTTGTACAAAATATCAAGCTCAAATTAAAAGGTCCTCTCCCCCCCTCTTATTCTTTCTTGTTCCCTTAATTCCTGTCTAAACGGTTTTGCTCTGGGAGAAGAAATCTTTTCTATAGGAGGGAGAGAGGAAAAAAAAACCTTCAAGAAGAGAAGGGTATTATTGTTTTAATCCTCTTACCCGCAGTCATTTTAAAACAGGGTGTTTTGGAGCCTGAAATGGCGTCTTGTCTCCCAATCCCATCCTAAATCCTTCTGGGCTGGGAGAGAATCTAAAGGCAAGGAGCTGGCATCTATTAGCAATCTCTCTAAAGGCTTTAAACTGCTCTTTCTGCTGCGAAGGCATGGCAAAGCTGAAAAGCAAATACAACCCCGCTCCAGTCAGTTAGCTCTGCCAGATAACCAGCCCGACCGCTAGACGGGAAGGTACCTGCGAAAATCCCGCAGAGAGGGGAAGAAAGAAAAAGAGAAAAAAAAAAAAAAAGAGACGGGTTTCCTACTTTTATGCCCCGAAAAAATATATATATTTCGGGTGAGGGTGTTAAAAATGAAATAAAATAGAGTAAAAGCGGGGTGATGCGATAACCCGTCGTTTCTTCTCTGCAGAATTATCTGGCCTCTGCTCCTCTCTCTTCCCTTTCCTCCTCCGAGTCCCCAAGCCCCCCACTTTCTCCCCAGTTTTCTCTGCCCACTCCCGGCCCGTTTAAGAGACCGGCCGAGGGGTGCAGGAGCAGGCTGGGGAGCCGCGCCAGCTCTGTAATTAACGCTGGAAGATTATTGCCCCCAAAACACCCCAGCACACAGGGGGATACCGGGGAGAGGAAAACTTCAGGGTCTGCTCCAGCGTGGCGCTAACCACGGGGCGGGGGGGGGGGGGCACGGCTTCCCTCCCCTATATCTTACGGCCCTCATCACCCCCCCGGCCCCGTGTCCAGCCCTCCTCCCTCCAGCGGCATCCCATCCGCTCCCGGGGATTTAATTAGGCGTTTACACCTCGGCTTGGAGTAAATGACTGGTAAGAAGAGTTGGGGGGGGGGAGAGAGGATGGAGGGGGGGGGGGGATGTATCAGCAGCCCCGCTTTGATTGACAGGATGGAGAACCATTGAAAATCCTGCTGGGTAGCTCCCGGGTCGCTCTGAAGCTCCTTTTAAAAATCCTTCTTCAATGCAGCCTCCCGGTAGATGGCAGCTCCGCCGGGCGCGGAGGCAGCGCGCAGGCACCGCGGGCGGCCGGGCTAGGGCGCGCCGCGCTCCCACGCGTGGCGGCGCTCCCACGCGGGAGGACGGGCTGCGCCGCCGCCGCCCCAGGTAAGACCCACACCCCCAGGCTCCGGTTGCCCTCGGGGGGGGGAATAGGGCACGGTCGGGGGGTCCGCTCGCGAGTGGGGAGCGCTCCGGGGGGGGGAATCCGCGGAGAAACTCGCAGGGGTGCGCGCACCGCGGAGAAGCGCAGCCCGGCCTGCAGCGCGAGTCGCATCCCCTGCCGTCCCTTCTTATTTTTTTTAATCTTTTGCTTTTTTTGGAGTGTACGCTGCTTTCTCATTTTTACTCTTTTAAGGCAAAACCCCAACTATCAGCCCACACGAAGCCCGCTCCGGTGCGGGCGGGGATAGCGCGGGGGCCGCGCATCCCTTCCTCTGCCGGGCTCCGAGGGGGGAGCGCAACTTTCCCCCCAATTTACATAATGATGTTTTAATAAGGTGAGAGCCCGCCGGCGGCAGAAACTGCCCCGAGTGGGGCCGGGTGCCTGTGGTTTGCTTTATTTTTTTATTTTTATTTTTTTCCCGGTGCCGCTGAAGTTGAGTGAGGAAGGGACCGCGTGGGAGGGCACGATTCCGGCAGCGCTAAGGGATGTTTCTACGGAAAATCATCCCCCGGCACCACCCCTTTGCAAGGTTAGACGGCAAAAAAAAAAAAAAAAAGGACGGGGACCAGCCTGCAAAGAGCTGGGGGCCCGACCCCCTCCCCGCTCTGACTTTAAGAGGTATATAAATCCCGGACCTGCGCTGTCAGGCTCGGGTGATAAATTAAGGGCTTCGCAGTCGAAACCTATTTACACCTCCATTATAGGGCTAACCAAATGGGGATCAGCATGCATATTTTTACCGCAAGAGATCTCATACATCTCCGCCAGAGTCGCCCCTCGGGCCATGGGATAACAGCTCGGGAAGGGGCGGGGGGGCGCAGCCAGCACTTGGTCGGGGAAAAAAAAACTCCGTGTCCCGGTGGGTGCCGGCTGCCGGGGCACCGCAAACCTGCCGGGGGGCGAGGGTGACCTCCCCGGGAGGGGGGTCCCGCCTGGGGATGAGGGGGGCGCGGGCTCCTTTAGGCAAAGCGAAGCGCTCCGGGAAGTTTCTCCTCCGTGGGAGAAGCGGTTTAAGCCCTAGACCCGCCGTGACTTTCTGCTTTTATTTATTTATTTTGGAGAAGGGGGTGGGAGCGCCCCCCCACCGGAGCCCTGGGGTCCCCCCAGTCCCCCCCCCGGCTCTCCCCGGCTGCTCTTTCCGTTGATTTCCAGGCGGAGTCGCGGTTCGGGGGGGACCCCCGCCAGTACGGGGAGGGAGAGGGGGTCAGCGCATCCCGGGCCAAATTCCCGGTGTCCCGAAGGATCTCCTCGGTCTTAGCGAGCCCGACAGCAGAAAGGGGGAAAATCCCTCGTTTTCCACGGGGATGCGCGCACCCCGCTCCCTCTCCAAACGAAACGCGGAGCCTGGGAGCCGGGGAGGGCTCGGCCCCAAAATCCCTGCCCCATAGAGGGGGGGCTCGGTAGGATTCGGCCCCCCACACGCCTCTCCAGCCGGCCGGGCTGCGGCTCGGTCCTGCTCTCGGGTTCGTCTTCCAGAGCCAGGGAAAAAAAAAAAAAATCTTCCCCCCACCGCCCCATCCCGTCCCCTCCGGCGGCCCCCTCCAGTTCCACTTGGTTAGCTCAAGTTTTCCATGTAAATGACAGTAATAAATATCTAATCATGTCCCGCAGCTATCGGCGGCTCGCCGAGCAGCCGGCATTAATGAGACATCCAGGGGAAGTGGGGGGAAAGAAAAAAAAGAAATCAGAATTACCAAGAAGGAAAGTTTTTTCCGCTCTCCCGGAACGGTTGTTAAATGCGGAGCCGGGAGGGGGGACACGGCGGGGGCTCCCCCGTTCCTCCGGAGGGGGTCACACACCGGGGCTCGGCCCCCTCCCCTCTAATTAACCCCCTCCAATTAACCCGGCCCCCAGCCAAGCGGGGGGCGCGGTCGGGGTGCCCGGCCCCAGCCCCAGCCCCGGGGGCTGCGTGTGCCCCCGTCCCTGTCCCGGTTCCCAAAAAGCTGCTGGGGCCAAGAAGAGGTTCTCTTGTTTGGGGGGGGTCGGGGCTAAGGCTGAAATGAACCCCTGCGAGCTGGATTTGTTCCCCTAACGCTAAACAAATGGAGTGATTACCTTCTTTCCAAACGCATCAGTCATACTACATTAAGTAGCAGAGAGCTAATTATCCCAATTAGGAGGCTGATTTATAATTAATGGCTTGGACCGAGTGATAATTGGATGTTAATGGATAACTGTTTTGTCTGAAGTAGCCTCCCGCTTCCCCGAAGGCAGGGCCGGAGGGCTTTTTCCCCCCTCTCCCTCCCTCCTCTGCTCTCACCTCTGCCGGGAGCACAAAGCACCCGGGGGAGGAAATCTGCGTGGGGTTGGGGGGGGGGAACCCCAACACCCCCTGACCCAACTTTCCGAGCCCCCCCCCCCATGGACTTCTCACCGCCTCTCCGTGTTTCGGAGCCGTGCCCCTGGGGGGGCTGCGCCTCCTCACCCCGCAGGCTGGGGGAGCCCCCGGGGTGCCCCCCCTGCAGGCGAGGGACCCCCCCGGGAGGGCAGGAGGGGGTGGCCCCAAAGGGCTGCCCGGGGCCGGGGGAGTCACGGCGGGGATCTGCAGCTTCTCCCCGCCCCGTGTGCATCCCTCGCACCCGAGCAACCAAGAGTTTTTAGGGCAAAAAATCCGTGAAAGGGTAAAAGTGACTTCAGCTCCGAGCTCCCCCGTGACCGATGAGCGCTCGGATTGAATTACACCAACGCACTCAAGGCAAAAATGTCTGAAATTGGGCTGTCGAGCCGAGCCAGTCGGTGTGGCTTTCCAGCTTTCCCTGCTAATTTCACGAGATCCCGATGCCCAAATGGGATGTTCTCCTACTCGCGCAGCTCAGGGGGCTCCTGCAGAGCTCTCCCCGGCTCAGAAAACCCGGCTGTTTCGCCCAGCTGTGCAGATGCTGCTTCTCCCCAGCTACCTGCAGAGCTGCAGAGGCTTCCCGCTGCCCGGGGAGAAGGGCCGGGCGAGTTTGGCACAATGTAGGCGCAGAGGGAGCGAAGGCAGCGGGTTTTGTTCCCCGTGCCATGCCTTTCTCCTTTAAAAGAAAGCTTCGTTGAGAAAGAGGGGATCCTAATGAAAGGAAGCCAGAGAAAGCAGCACCTCTCCCCTCTGTCCTCCCCACGACCAGCCCTACAAAACCAAGGTGCTGCAGGAGAGGTCCGGGACCAGGCGCTTCCGATGCGGCTACCTGCCGGCTCTGCTGCTGCAGCAATAGGTAAGCCCTTTAGAAAGAAGTAGCCCGTGTTTTCTAAGACAGAAGTTAAATTATTCGGTCTGAGGTTTCTCAGGGGCATCCCAAAATTCAGCTCAAGTTGGAAATGCTTCTGGAGAGGCAGTGACAAATGTCAGCTGGGTTTGAGCCCTTTCTAAAGGTTTGGTGCTGATGTCCAGTGCCCATGTCGGAACAGAAACATTTACAGTTGCCTCGTGTCGTTTGGCAAAAATTAAGTAGGAGAAATGCTGAGGAGCAGGGATACAATAAAACCCTGCTTCACCAATCCAGCACAGCCACTGATAAATTAAGCTACTCCTGGGGAACATCCACTGCCACACGCTTGTTGCACAGCATGGAGAACTCTGAAACGCAGCTAAATACGTAGGCATTAATTCATGGTGCACCAGGGTTAGGCAAGATCCTCAGGTCTTGTTCCTCCAGTTCAAAAACTGCTGGGATAGATTATTATTATTATTTTATTTTATTTTTTTTTACGTTGACTCCATTGGGTTTGGGATCAGGCCCATGATTTATGATTTCTAAAGCATGCCTGGCACAGCCAAAGCTCCTGGGAAGGAGGTCGCCGAGGGAGGGATGGGAGCCGGGACGCGGCTGGCAGGGACCCGCGGTTCTCCCAGCGGTGGTGAGTGGGTGTTTGCAGCCAGGAGCTGTGGGTGGGCCACAGCACAAGCGTGGCTTATTCCTGGTAGCTGCTGGCACAGCTCTCCTGGGAGAGGTTGCATAAAGTGAGCGCTGACTTGGGAAACGCTGCTTCAAACTGTCCAGATGACAATATGTCAAGTATTTTTAGGGAGAAAAGAGTGCTTGGGAATTCCACTAGGATCCTCCAGGAAGGGGAAGCCAGGTGATGTGATGGGGCTTGGGGGGGGGGGTTGCATGTCCAATTTCTGCAAAGGGAGCTGCGGGAATTGGGTGTCTGCAGCTGCTTAATGCCAACCAGCTGGGTGAGAGCGCTGCAGGGCTGCGCATCTCCCTGCAAAACCCAGCACTGAGCTGCTCTGCCCATCTTACAGCTCCTCAAGGCTCAGATCACCTGCTGGTGGCCAAAACATCTTGCTTACCTTGGCAAGTGTGTTTAATTCAGTATATCTATCCAAATGCTTACAGGAAAGGCAGCATCACATACACTCGTGGTTCTGCCCCGATGCTGGCTCCAAGTCGTGGCCCGCTTTTAGGGGGACAGAAGTCTTCTTCCAGCCCCTTCTGAAAGTCACGGAGCACAAGTAGGTTTTTTTTAGTGGTGGGAGGAAAATTAGTGTTATCCCTTGTAACGAAGGAAAATTCAAGTCTTCTGTCCTATTCTTTTAAGGTATTAAAAGTTCTCCACAATTTTATGGCTTGCTGGAGCTGCCTTTTAGGATTTATTAATTTTCTTTTTGACTTGCCTGTCATTTTGCCTTATAGCTGATCCTAGTCTGAGCAGAAGCAACTGCCACCGTGTGTTTGTGAGTGTAGTTTTCAGAGCCCTGCAAACACCACCCGCAGGGGCAGAGCCAGCCGTACCTGCAGAAGCAGCCAGGGTTCAGGCTTTCAGCTCCTGTTCCCTACAGAATTAGCTATTTCTTTTGATCTGTCCAGAATCAGCTTCAAGCCAAATTGTGCTCGGTGTGACAGCCTTGCAGCTTTTCAGCTAAGCAGCTGAAAAAGCACCCAGAAATGTCACTTTTGTGCCAAGGGAGGCGAAGTCCAACGCTGTGGCACAAACTGCTGCATGTCACAGAGGTGTGTTCCTATTCTCCCATGCCTGACTGCTCTCAGTTTAACACCCAAAGCTCATGGCTCGCTTGAGAAATCAAGATGGGTGGAGAAATGACCCTCCTGCCCTGCCTGCCCCTTCCTTCTGCCAGAAGCTGCTGCCCAAAGGAAGAGTGGAGGGGACCCAATGTGTGTCCCCACCTCAGCCCAGCATCCCTGTCCTGGTCACATCATGGGTAGAAACCTCCAGGACATTGCTGCATCTTCCAGGGGCATCAGAGATTTCCCCCCAAACCCCACCACCAGCCCAGCTGCCCCAAGAGGCTGCCTTCAGGCTACTCAGTTTGGTCTTGCAAGTGATCTGCAGCCAAATACGCTGCAGAAAACTGTCTGGGGGGCAGAGAGCAAGCCATGAGCTTCCTCTTGTGCTGCCCTGAAGGGCAGGGTTTGGGATTTCTGGGACCTCTCCTCTTGTCCAGTTTGGAAAATTCGCGTTGCCAGCACTAAGGCGAATGAACTGATGCTTCTCGAGCAAAGCCATTTTCACTACAGCGAGAGGAAGGGCTGAGCCAGAAAAACCACATACAAATACAACTAAGCCAGAAACATGCTTGTTTTGGAAAGGGTGAGGGGGAAAGTTTTTTTTTTTTTTCCCTTCATATAAGCAGCCAAGTTAAACACTTTAAGCCGTTTGTGAAGTCAGTAGTTTGATCGCTTTCAAGCACTTTGAGGCTACTCCACGTGTGGGATTCAGGGAGGTGCAGCCGGGGCAGGGCTGTCGGAGCCTGGCTGCGGCACGATGCTGCCTGCCGTCCACAGCCACAGATGCAACGCAGGCAGAGCCGGGCCCCGCGTGCTCCTGCTCCTCGGGGCTGGGCTGGGCTGCAGGCTCTGCTTTCCACTGCAACGTTAGCTGTAAGAAATCTGCCTAAAAATGTGTGCTTTATTCTTTTTTTTTTTTCTTTTTTCTTTTTTTTTCTGTTAACTGAGCTGGAAGCAGACCAAGATCCTGAAACTGGAGCTGAAGCGATGTTCAGATTAAGAGCTTTTCTTATTTGCCCAGGAAAAATGTTTCTGCTTCAACATGAATTATAAAATCTTCTATTGAGGGTTGAATGCTGCTCAGAGGGAGGTTTGTACCGAGTCGATCTGCGCACACTGATTGTCACCTGTAAATTACGGCGAGCAAGAGATCCAGCACCACAGTGATGCTTGGTGATCCCAGTCCTGGCTCTACGTTGCTAATCACTGGGATCCAAGTCTTAAAAATTGTGCCTGACAAAAGCAATGACAGTGAGGGTGTCTTAATTCTATTTATTTTACTTTATTTTGGGCTGTCCTTCAAAGTGCACCTCCGCTGACACAGACACTGGAAATTCTTTTGCCAGGAACTGTCTAATCAATCACTTGGTGCTGGTATCTGGGGCTCTGGGGAGGGGGGAAATGCAATTTCACAAAAGCCTTAAATAGAAACCACAGCGACTGACGAGAGCTACCTCTGCCAGCCAGGCCCTGCTATCCCAGCCGCTTGCATCCTGGTGCCCGAGCTGGTAGAGCCGTGCAATGGAACTTCCCCCCCGCCCCAAAAGGATGCTCCGAGGCTTGTTTCTTAAAACTTACACCCCCCTCAGATCCCCTTATACTTCTGCTACAAACAAATGAGCATTGCAAAGGCAGTTGCTGCACTCTTCAGCATTAGAGCTCTGAAAAAAAAGAGAATTATTTGACGAAAACTGCTCTTAAACTGCAGTATTTCCAATTTCAACTGCTAGCAATCTTCTCGGTTTTCAGGAGGAAAAAAATATATTTTTCATTTTAAAGGCCAGAGGAAGGTCCAGCTGGCTTGTTGCTGAAGTGGGGTGGAACAGTGATAACAGGGTCGGTCGTTGTAGCTGAATGTGAGTTCCGAGGCTTGGTGTAATAACTCGGGTTTTGCTTTTGGTGGGTTGCAACTTGTCCAAATAGACCAGAGGTAATTAATATCTCACTCTGCCCTAAGAAATTAACTGCCTTTAGGTCTGAGAATGTGCACAGGTGTAAAAATACAGCAGGTAGATTAGAAACAGGGAATCGATTTTTAAGAGCTATTCTCAATTCCTTTATTTCGGCCACGAGAAGAGCCCTCCAGAAGGCTGTTTTTATGGTGCGTGTTGTTCCCAGACTTTGACATCTGAATGAGAAAATATGATGTGTTGCAGTACTTGAAGTTATTTATATTTCACCCACTACAAAGGTGAGATTGCCGAAAGTCTAAGGAAACAATCTCACGTGAGGAACAAAACAGATTTATAGCATGCTGGTTATTATCTTACACGATTTTGGACTTTTATATACCTTAAAGATTTAGGGACATAAGAAAAATAAGATTGAAGAAAACCTCTTGCAAGGATCATTTATTCAGCACCCCCTAGGTATGTAATTCATTTAGTACCAAATACATATAAACCCTCTGTCTGTGCATAGATGGAGCCTCTTTTCCTAGGCTGTCAGATAAGCAGGGACAGATTCGTTATCCATCTTGCTGATCTGAAGCATTTCTGAACAAGGACTCAGAGCACGAAATCACAGAGCAGAACAGCCCTAGGAGCGGGGGAAATATTTTGTTGTGATTTTATTTTTGGCGAGGCTTATTGCCGGCAGTGATAGCGGGAACAGTGTCAGCACAAACCGTTTTCTGTCCTTCCCTGCTAATAGTGACCGGATTCCTGCAGTCGGTGCAGAGAAACGCAAGCAATGAGTTGCACCGACCGAGCAGGTGCTGCCTGCGCTGTGCCGGGCTGGAGGACTGCAACTTAGCTTTATAGGTGCCAGGGCTGCTCCTATTCTTCTGTCACCTGCAGGGCCCTAAATGCCAAGGCACAGGTCACAGGTGAGAGCCAAGGTTTTCTTCCACTTTTTGTTTCCCCTGATGCTTTTCCCATTGCCAAGCTGTGTCTTGCTTCCGGGTGCAGACCCGATGCGATGCAGAGCTCTTCCAAACCCCACGTGCATCTCTGGCTCATCTCTTTTCATCAGAAATGAACTATGGCTTTGAAATTCACTCCTAGCAATGAGCTGTCAAAATCTGGATGTTACTTGTTTAGTACAGCTTATTTTCTACACAAAAAAAAAAAAAAAAAAACAAACACCCTTCCCTTCCAACCCTCCCCAGTTTTCAGAAGGATGTAATGAAATGACCAAGTAACACCTCATGATGCCCGCCAGTCAAATGCAGGCTCTGACATCCTATCCTCGACTCCTTCAAGTAAAAAAAAAAAAATTAGTCTTCCTTTTAACTTTAACCTGATAGGTTTTATTTTCCCATTTTTCATGGTGGCTTCTGAGTGTCTCGTATAGGTCAGTGAGTTTAGGCTCAGTACTATTTTGCGTTTGGGATGGTTTGATATTGGGAGGAGCGAGTTGCAGGGAAAGGAGAAAATGGTCCAAAGCCCCTGCAAAGAATCACATCCTAGACCCAGCCTCAAATTCATTTCACCCAATGGCATTTTCTTGAGTATGGCAAGTGTCTTGTCCTTGGCACTTTCTACTCTTACCTGGGAAAACCGGCCAGAATAAACACTTGAAGAAAATTCCTCAGTTTCAACAAGGGAGGGGAAAAAAGGCGGCACGTGCGTTTATTCCAGGATAACACACTGAACAAAACCACTGTCTTGGTTTAAAATTCTTTCTCTCCAGAGCAGTGCTGCTGTGGATGTCCTCGCCCAGAGTGGCTCGCTGTGGGGACGAGCTCTGCGGCCAGCACAGTGACACCTTGGTTCGCAGGCTGCAGAAATCGATACATTTCTCCCCGTTTCTCCCCTAATGAGTTTTGTCAGTTCTGTATTTTTGTTAAATGCCTTGTGTCGGCTGGCGTGTGAAGCCTGATGCTGACTGATGGCATTTTGTTGGGAGGGGTAAGGGGGTGAAATGCGGAGAGCAGCGAGCAGAAAACGTCACCCATCCCAGAATCTTGTGTGCAGTTAATACAGCTCTAGGTCTTTTTATTTTCTTTCTTTTATTTTTTTCCTTGTAGAGGGACCTTGCCAGGTACTTCGCAGAAAACTTCAATACCATATTTAAAAATTGTTTTATTGTCCTCAGACCTGTTTCAATTACATGCATACAGAAATGCAAGCCACAAGGAATAGAAATTTTCATCTGGCAAGGAAACGTGTGGCTTTCTCCTCTTTTCTCTATGGGAACTTGAGGTTTTGGGGGTTGCTTTTGGGGAGAGATGGGTGGGAGCCATGCTGCAGCTGGAGAAATTCAGCTCTGCTCCGGGATAACTGGATATCCATCCCTGGCTGCTATATGTGCACGTTGTTTTGCATCAAATTAAGCATTATAAATGAGTAAAGAGGGATCTGTGGGGAGGCAGAAGCTATAGATGAGTTTTGGGGGCTAGGATGGTAACATTGGGTTTGAGAAGGTGAGGAGCAGGGAGCTCACAGCCTGGTGCTGCTGCAGGCAGGTGGCTGCGCTCATCCTGCTCCTGGCCGCGGCTGCTCTGAGGCCCTCCAGCCACCCAGAGACATAAAAGATGCATTTGCAGATTTCGAAAATTAAAACCATCTATACAGCCAGTGGGGAGGGATCAGCTTATTTGGTTGCTTAATGAAATATAAAGATTATTTTAACCAGTGTAAGCAGTATTCGACAGCTTGTGAAACACAGCGGTGGCTTGATGAATGGCTTTCTCCATTAAAAAAAAATTGCTGCATGATGTCTTTTAAATATTTAATTTATTGGGGTTGGAGTGTGCTTGGAGCTGACAGTTAAGCAGGAGCTGTTTGCTGTCTCGGTTAACTTTGCCTATTAGGTTGAATGGTCTCGCTCAGTAAAGGCAAGATATCTTCTTTTCCCCCATTTTTATACAAAACCTGGGGTGATTTTTGTGCTGCACAAGTGGCTGGGAAGTTCTGCTCATCGCCTGCACTGCAGCATGCCAGGTTGTTACCATGAACTCTGTGGTACATGTGTACTGCACGTGAGCCCATTGTTATCAATTTTTTTATTTATATTTTTTTTAATCGATGCACTTTCTTCTAGGTCACTTGGAAAAGTTTGTTCAAGCACATGTGCACACACATAAGTGTTTTTTAATGATCAAATATCCTGAAATCTCCCTGGAACAAGTGTTTCAGTGGAAGCCTGGGCTCCAGGCACATCCCTGCAGTGCCCCCAGTCTGGGTGTTATAGGGATATTCGCCTCCTCTCCCTGTTTGTTCTTCCCTGAATGTGCCAGGTTGGTGCAAAACAAGAGCGTGCAAGGGGATTAGGAAATAAACAG
Source organism: Anser anser (assembly GCF_964211835.1). Classification (NCBI taxonomy): domain Eukaryota; kingdom Metazoa; phylum Chordata; class Aves; order Anseriformes; family Anatidae; genus Anser; species Anser anser. The sequence continues at coordinate 23,113,568 of NC_139728.1, read as the reverse complement.
GCATTTCTGTGAGCTGGGGAGCCAAAGACACTTGGCCTCCCACATCTCTCTTAGCCAGGCTGAGCTCCAGTGTGGATTCTCCGGTGTCTGTTAGGGACTGAGGTCTGGCAGCAGCCCAGGACACTTAACAAGCCGCGTGTCCTCACGTGGCTGCCACAAAACACGCAGGAACTCCTCCACCCTGCAGGCCAAACCTGGCAAAACTGCCTCAGGCACTGCTAGAAGTATCCGTGGTGGGAACCTGCAGCGAGCTCCAGCCTGACCTTCCTCCTCCAGGTGACAGGACGTGTCTTCTGGTGGCCACACTGGCAGCACGTGTCACTGGAACACGCTCCTGTCCCTTAGCGCATGCCACAATTCTGGCATCGCTTACATCTTCCCTGAGCTCGGCTAGAGCAGAGCTGTGGCATCCCTGTGGATGGTCAGCATCCAAACCAAAAATACCCGTTGTCACCCTGACTCAGCTCAGAACCCTCTCTTCCACCAGAACGAATGAAACCTCGATAAAGTGTAGATGATGGCTGAACTGATGATTTTATTTGGGGATTTTTTTTTCTCTTAAAAATAAGCTTGAGTGAATTTTGAAGTGAAATATCTTGAAAATCAATTCAAAATTAATTGCTGGGATATGTTAAAGCAGATTGGATTTTTTTTTCCCAGTTTTCACAACTAGCTACAAAATACGTATCAGGCCCCCTTAGACGCGTTTTTCAATAAATCAACTATTGATATTAAAATTATCCGTATGCACATTCAAGTAGGACGTACATTTTTTGCTTATACTTTTATATTGGATAATATAGGAAAGGATGTGACTGGTAACATTGTCCTTGGGGCACAGGGATGTGCCTGGCATCATGCAGAGTGAAGTGGGAGGTAGGTGGTGGATAGCCACAATGAGGCTGGATGGTAGATCACCAAATTACCAGCTTTTAATTACTGCAGCTTCTTGGAGAAGACAATACCAAAAGCAATGCTCATTGTCAGGATACAGCATCCCCCAGTCAAAAGCAAACATCCCAGAGGCACAAGAACCACCCCGGAGCTGTCAGGGCATTGGAACAAGCCCCCTCCCCATGCCTTCCTGCCTCCGCTTCTGGGCACCACAACTTTGAGGAGCTTGAAAGGGTGAAGGCAGAAGATGCCTGAGGTCGTTGCTAGACCCTACAGCACAGAATGCAGTTCTTTTCCCAGGAGCTACAGCTTGGTCTCTGGATGTTAAACAAGTTTACTCTGTGTCCGTATGTCACACATTAAGGTTTTGGGGGAGATTATGGGAAATTGGAGTAATGTGGATAGTGGGACCAGTGATTGTCCAGTCCCAGAGGCTCACCATCGCTCGTGTCCACTCCTCCTTCTTCACTGAGGGTCGGTCCTTCACAGTGTAAATCCTCTACATGCAAAACTGAAGGTCTTCAGGCATGAGCATGAGATAAATGAGCCCCCACTACTGAAAAAAAAATAAAATACGTAATTTTTCATACTAACAGCTAGACACAAAATTTTGCTGTTTAATGCATCAGGTTCCTAAAAAATCATGGGAGCTGAACCACCTCCCTCCAATGATCAATGTCCAAAACTGTTTTCTACGAGGTCGCCTAGATATCCTGTCTGCTTTCCTAAAGCTAGTGCAGCTGGACCTGTTTCTCTGAAGGGTCATTCATTACACTGACTTTCCAGACGATGACTTGCTGGTGTAAGTGGAGTTTTTGAAATTTTCTTTTGTGGCAAATGTTTCACAACGTCCTTTCTGATGTCTTATGAACCACAGAAATGGCATCCTGGAGGCCCTCAGTCATTTATAACACGGGTGAATGAAGCATCGCTCAGCTTTTGGGATCACTATTAGCTCAGTTTTACAGATGGCCTGTAAGGAAAAACAGCTTGAAGTTTCATGCAGAGCCCACTGTAGAAACAAAAAAAAAAATTAGTTGTTTTGTTTGTTTGTTTTCCAAATAATTTCTTTGCTATTGAGCTATGAGACCAGTATTTATTGCAAACCTTAATCCCCTCTTTAGCAATAACGCTTTTGTCCCTGTTAAGCTACAGATTTATTTTACTTTACATTATGAGTTTTCCCCTATCATTTGGGCTTTGTTATGAAGACCCTTAAGGAGAATGGATGGAAATAAATTACATGAGTGGGTTCAGATAAAAAAAGATAGTTTGATATCAGAGCAGTGACAATATTGAACAGCTCACTGTATGCAGTGATAGGAACAAAACCCTAGCTAGTTCTGGGATGAAGCTAAGTCAGTTCATTAAAAGTAATAATAATATGATATCTTTTATTAATATATGTATATAACAACCCTGAAAAATGCCTTCCCATTTTTTATTCAGCATGTCGTGTGTACATACAGTCAGATGCCAGTCTCCAGGCTTGGAAGCCAGACTGCTGTTTTTAACGTGTTAGGTCTACAGGAGCTATTTTGATTCTTGCCCCAGACCCTGCTGGAGCTGCGAGGCTGGAAACGAGCCTTGCACACAGCAGCTGAAGTTTCAGGTCTGCATTTCCAAGGCTCTGCTGAGACACCGGGACACTGGAATAGCGTGTCCCTCAGCATCTCTCTCCTCTGGTCGCTGTTTTCCAGGTTGATGTCGCCATGCAGCACTATGGAGTGAATGGTTACTCCCTGCACGCCATGAACTCGCTGAGTGCCATGTACAACCTCCACCAGCAGGCAGCCCAGCAAGCCCAGCACGCCCCCGACTACCGGCCCTCTGTGCACGCCCTCACCCTGGCGGAGAGACTGGCTGGTAAGAACAACTCATGGCTTTTGGGGAAAAAAAAAAGTGAGAAGGGGGTGAGAAGGAATTCAGCACCACTATATGGGGTCAAAAAGAGAGAATAAAATTATATTGATAACTGTTTTAACAGGGGAATGAAAAATACCAGAAAGACTGACTTTGTTCTTAGCAAATAACAGCATAGCGAATATGAGCACACCGTGAAGCAGATTTCCCCACTGAGGGGTCCAGGCTATCCCCTAACAGCCATCTCATGCCATCCCAGAACTGTTTGTTCTTCCACGTTGGCCCTTCTTGCAGCTACTTTTCATTTCTTCTCTCATTAAACATTCTTTCTCTCTGGAAGATAATCTTCATTTGCATCTTCTCCTGGGTCTCACCTTGACCTACTTCTTCCAGGGGATCCCACCCAGTTTGGGTGACGCTTGCAGGTCCTGCTGGCTCCCTGTCTGTTGTTCTTGTGTTTTGCCTTCCACAGAAGAGCTTTTTTAGGCTCAAAGAAGGTCACATGTGGCTTTACCCAGAGGCTGTTATTCACACAGTATTGTTGCCAGTGGAATGTCAGGGCAGAAGCTGAGTATCTGATCTGTTTGCCTGTGTTTGACCGTGGGTGTAACAGCACTGCGTTCCTACTGGCATTAAAAGGAAGTGCAAGTCCATGTAGTTTTTATGATTTGGTAGAGGGATTTGTTCAAAAATGGTTGATGGAGAGTTGAAAATATTTGATATGGTAGGGCAAATATATCTACATTTCAGCGTACCGCAGAATCACCAGATCTGGCTGAGATCATCAAAGTCCTCTGCAGTGCGAATGGTCAGCAGCTGCCACATCACCCTTTTGGTCAGGGCTAGGATGCGGTGTGGTAGACCAGACCTGATAACAGGAGAGATGCAGAAACACTGCATTAGTACGCTGAAGCTAAAGTAAAAAAAGTTGCTGTGGATGTGATTCTTGAAACCTTCCCAGAATGGACACATTTTTCCTGGCTGTCTGAAAATTGCTCATCTGCTCTGAGCAAGCTTTCTAGCTGTCCGATATTTAAGGGAAAAAAAAAAAAAGGAAAAGTGGAGTGACTCCTTTCAGCTTAGAATAGGTGGAAGATATGATCTATCCAGACAAATTTAGCAGGCTAAATTTAAGAGACATAGGTTTAAGGCACGGTGAGGAAGCAGAAGTTCCAGGACAGTCCTCTTAAGTGAGCAGTACACAAAGGCAAGGTGTCTGTTTGGATCAGTGAACCGCTGCTGACTCTCTAATTGTCATGCCAGTAATGTTTCTTTATCCATCTGCTGAAGGAGTAGTGCTCACTTTACAAGGTTCCTCAGACCACTTACTGTGGCTTGTGGGATCTCTGGGGGGGCTGTAGGACAGAGGTGGGAGTCACTGTCATCAAAAGGGACCCAAAGCGGGATCAAGGAGACCTAGACTCTAATCCTGGCTCTGCCACTGAGGTGCAGACTGACGACAGGTGGACACTTTCCTTGTCCTGATAATCCACCTCCTCCTGCCCTCACCCTTTCAGCACGTAGGTGGTCAGAGGGGAGATGATGATCCCAAACTCTATTATGTGCCTTGCAGACCTTGCATCTCAAGGTGCTCCTTTTATAGACACGAGATTTTTGTAATCACCTGTATCTTTTACACTAAAGCGTGGAGGACTTCATGTTTTTGACCCTAACTAGGGTAAAAGCAGAGGAAGATCTTCGTTTTTAAAAAAATAAAAATATAAAGATTAAAAACTCTTACCGTATTGTTGACTGGGAGATTCAATTGGTTTTCTGACCTCTTATCTTTAAAATTAATACCCCACCTGGAAGCCTTTCTGAATTAAATCCCACAGTCCCCTTGTCTGCTTCTTTTTGGTGGGAAAGGCATTACATACCTACGAGCTGGTTCCTTTGCAGCTGCTTCACATTCTGTTACTTCTGAATATCTTTCAGTGCAGGGTTATAGATCTCATTTGCCTTCCAGGGACAGTCAGAATAAAGCAGCGCAAAAGCAAACGACCTTAAGTCAGAAAACAGAGGTTTCTGATTGTAACTGCAAGGCCTCACCTGCAATTTATATTCTCCTTCTTGCACAAAGCCTGAAAACATAGTTAAAACATTAAAATAATTGCTGGTTAGCTCTAGTTGGAGTGGCCAAACTTAATGCATGAGCTGCCGCCTCTGGGGAGCTGGTAGGTCTAACCTTTACTCTCAAAATTCAGGAATATTGTAGCCTCCAGGTAGGGTGTTAAACCAACGTCCTTTCTCCTTATTTCTTGTGCTTGAAACATAAATGTTAGCTTTGAAAAACATTTCAGGGTAGCTTCGGTTTCTGTTCCTGGAACGTTCCTGCTCCCAGCCTGGCTGCACGATGCGCTGTGTCTCAGCGCGTGAAGGACGCCGCCGCTGCCTCCAAAGCAGCAGCTATTACCAGGGGTTTAACTCTCCCAAGAGCCCCGATACCTCGAACACAAAAGTCTCTTGTATGCTACCAAGACTGTATTGCATTTGGCCGAAGACCTTTAGCCCGATCACATCTTTTCCGGGTTGCCAAAACCACACTGCTTTGGCCGTAGCCCAGAAGGGCGCTACAACTGCTGACCTAGAATGGAACAGCTGGAAGTTTGGAAGAGGAATGCTCGAGCAGTGCAGAGCTGATTTGCTATGCTCGTTAGCTGACATATTTGGAACCCGGCTCTGTGGTTCTGGGACTGGCCTGGCAGCAGGTTTTGTTTTATTGTTTACATTCATGCCACGATGCTCGTGACAAAAGCGCAAAGAAACAGCAGCAAGAGCCTTCATCTGGCTCCACGCATTGATAATGCTGACTTTTCTTCCTGTTAGGTTGTTTTCTAGTGTGTTTATCCCTCCCTTCTACTGGAAGTCACATTCTTAACCGAATTAAAATGATACAAGACACTGCTAAAGCTCTTTCTGCATTTTCCTCTTTGAGAGCAAACCTCTCGCCAGACTGAGTATTTCAATCCAACGCTGTAGTACAACATGTCCCAACTTGCATAATAAAGGGATATTTTTTTTTTCATTTTAAAATAGCTTTTTTTCATTGATTTAAGATCTTTCTACTCCCACTAACTGTTGTGCAATAATAACGCCTGCGGTAAAATAATAAGCCCTTAAATGTGGGCCTCAGATTTTCCCCAGTCTGAATTTCTTCTCTGCCCTCAATTTTGCAAGCAGGGTTTGCAAAGTCAGACACTCTGAGCAGCATCTCTACTGAGAAGGGCTCAGCGCATGAGCTCTGGCCTTGCAATCAGTGGAGCTGGGTTTGGTTCTTGGCTGCTTTTTCCACCCCAGATGCTGGAGAGTGTCTGTGCTCAGTAAAGCACATGCTTTCAGGCTAAACACATAAGCTCATGAGCTTAAGTGCTTTCCTGAACTGGAGCCCAGAACTGCTCTCCAATATCATGGCTTGAAGACTACGGCGAGCTACATACAAGACACTAAAGAAGGGCCAGCTCAGCCTGGTTTCTGGGAAGATGCATGCCTCCTAATGCAGCTGCAGCCAACAAAATAGGCTCAGGGCATCTCTATTTGAGCTGCATGGCCTCTTCCCACCGATGAGCACACCACATCATGGCAGCACTGAAGCCTACCAGAGCTCTACCCATGGCTTCAAGGAGAATATCACACACAGTGTTGGTCCCTTCTGATTAGAACAGTGAATCTTCTCTCCTTGTTCTTAATTGTGTTTCTTACTGAAAGAGCCTTATGAGGCTTATGACGTGGTGGGGTCTGCACATATGCATGTCCTGCCCCACTGGCACTGGAGCAGGTTGGCTCACTTCAACCAAATTTAGCATAGGAGTCTCAAAAGTTCCCACATCTGTCTTAGAGTTTCTCACACTGGAAGAAGCTTTCTAGCCAGAAATTTTACCTCCTCAGACATCTCAACTAACCAGCAAAATGCATACATGGGTTTTATTAAATCTAGAGCCCAGGAGAACACTATTTTGTAGGTTCAGGTTCATCGGGTGTTAGCAAGTGCTTTATTCGACTGTTAGCATACAAATTCCAATAATTAAATTGGCCACTTTTCTTGTCTTCCAACGGCTGTACATTTCAAGACATCATTTTGGAGGCACGTTATGGATCCCAGCACCGCAAACAAAGGCGAAGTCGCACGGCCTTCACTGCCCAGCAACTGGAGGCACTGGAGAAGACCTTCCAGAAGACTCACTATCCAGACGTAGTGATGAGAGAGCGGCTGGCTATGTGCACAAATCTACCTGAAGCCAGAGTCCAGGTACTGCTATTTTGCGGGTTTGTGAGTGGGGACTAATTCATTTAATTAATGAATGTACCGGGGTTGCCAGAGGGTTGACCATCTCTCTCAATTTTTCAAGATTCTTCTAGTGTAACCAAAGATTTTGGGGGAGATAAAGTCAAAGAGGACAGGAAAAACAACAGCCAGAAAAGGGAAAGAAAAAGAAAGAAAGAAAAGAAAAACCATCCCCTAAACCATTCAACTGAAGTCTCACATATGCTAAAGAAATTCTGAATCCACAAGCATATTTTTTAAATTTAGGATTGTCTGAAGTGTACACTGGTTTTCATTTGTTCTTTCACATTTCTTTGGGGGAAATTTTAGAAACATCAACAGAAGTCTACATATTTATTTATTTGCAAGGCTTTTCTGGCTTTCTCAGAGGAGCAGAAACCCAAGTAATTCCAGCTGCTCTTTTCCACCAGTGTCAATAATTGTAACATCTCAGGCCAAGGTTTGATTTTTTATTTTTTTTTTTAGTTCCAACTAATGCAACCTGCTGGTAGGGAGGTTCTTGCATTGTTGGGCTCTAAAACACTAAATAACAAGCTTCTCAGTGTGAAATGGATAAGTAGTGTAAAAAACCAAACAATTATTTTATATAAATGTCAAGATATTTTGACCTTCATCTAACCAACTAAAAAACTAAAAAACACTAAGGATATTTGCAAATATACTTTGTCCATGTCTACTGATTCTAGTTAAAAAAATATGGATTCTCCCTCCCCTTCCTTAGATTTGTTTCCAAGATATCAGCTTATGCCTGTTATGACTTATAATAATAATGACTTATTTTGACTTTTTCTTCCATAGTTTCGGTGTGCTTAGAATTATTTTAGAATTTTTATTTTTGTTTTAGAGCACTGTACTGTAAGCCAATGCAGTATCATCATACTCAACTATAAGACATTTTGTTTGGACACAACAACCTGACTAATTTAGACAAAACAAAACAGTGAGGTGGCTTAAAGAAGAAGAAATATGAAGGCTGATATATATATATGTATTTATTGTGCTATTTGTAAAAGCACTAACAGAAGGTAGAACTTTAAGATCCAACAAAGTGGAATGATGTTTGGGCACAATGGGCTTGCAGTACCTCAGTGCTTTGGGGTGTCCTGAAGCTCCCCAGCTGAATGATGCTACATTTGGTACTATGCATGATTTTCACTATTTTTCTCCCTTGTTGTTTGTGACATTGAAGGTTTGGTTCAAGAACCGGAGGGCCAAATTCCGGAAGAAGCAGCGTAGCCTGCAGAAGGAGCAGCTGCAGAAGCAGAAGGACTGTGAAGGGAGCCACAACGAGGGGAAGACGGAGCCACCCGTGCTGGAGACCCAGGCCACAACGCCAGACACTGAGAAGACCCAGAGCCTCCCAAGCGAGGTAAGCACGGACCTCAACCTCACCCTGTCGGAGCAGTCGGCCAGCGAGTCAGCACCCGAGGACCAGATCGACAGAGAGGAGGAGTTTAAGAGCACTTTGGATGAGGCTAAAGTGGACAAGAGCCCTGGTGTGGATGGCAAGGCTTTGAACTGCAAGAGAGCAAGCCCAAAATCAGGTGAGGGGCAGAATCTTGATGGCGATTGGGGTCTGGACCTGATGTTTCCAAGGGAGATGCTGGTGGTTGGGTATAGTTCCTTATTTCCTATGGCATGGATGCTTGCAGGTAGGATGCTCAGATTTGTCTTTTTGTCCCCGGCACTAAACAGCACCCATGGAGGGCATGATGTCTATTGAAGCAGGAGTGCAGAAAGGGCAAAAGCTTTCTGCTCAGATTAGAGCTTTGGGAGAGCAGTGCCCATTAGCAGTGGCAAAGCCACAACAAAGAGGTCAACCACATTTCTAGGGAATAAGATGCCCGGTGTGGACCAGACACATTTTAGCCTTTCTGAGCTAACACAACCCTTCTCTTTTGCACTCTTGGTGCAAGAGAGGAGACCATGCTGCAGTGCAGATCATCACCTGCACCCAGCCTGTAGAAATAACCCCCATCCCCTCTGCCTCCTGCTACAGAGTCTCCCATCAGCGCGACTGTGACGCCTTCATCCAGCAGTGGCCTGGCTCAGACTCACTCCTACTCCTCCTCACCCCTGAGCCTCTTCCGCCTGCAGGAGCAATTCCGCCAGCACATGGCAGCCACCAACAACTTGGTCCACTACTCCTCCTTCGAAATGGGGACACCGTCTGCCATGCCCTACTTGGGCATGAACGTCAACATGGCTCCTCTGAGCTCCCTGCACTGTCAGTCGTACTACCAGTCACTCTCCCATGCTCAGCAGGTCTGGTCCTCGCCCATCCTGCAGGCCTCCAGCTCCCTCCCAAGCCTGAACAGTAAAACAACGAGTATTGAGAACCTACGGCTCCGGGCAAAGCAGCACGCGGCGTCCCTTGGGCTTGACACCCTCCCCAACTGAGACACCATCGCCTGCAAGACGACGCACCAGAGGCTGGCACTAAAAGTGTCACTCCTTGCCCCCCTGCCCACCCTCATCTCCTCCTGGAGTAAGGTGCTCCCTTCCAGGGAAAACTTTGCATTTGCTAACGTCTTACTAGCACCGTGATTGCATCAGACATTGCTACTGGCCTGGTCTTTGCTAAATATTTAATGAGGAAGGGGGAGAGGAGGTGTTTAGGCAGGCAAACTGTCCCTCTGGACTGCCGTGAGTTAAGCCTGTCACGTTCAGAAAAAGCCCCCTCTCCTCATCCCTGCGATAACGTGCCAACTGTGTTATATACACCCTTTTTTGTTGTTGTTGAGTTCTTTGGGAAAACAAAGAGTCATGCTTTGTCTTGTACATAGTTTACGATGTTGAAAGCACCCATCACCCGTGTGTTACTGTCAGTGTTACAGAACTGTGACCTCTTTTGCTTTTATTCCCCTTTCTTTCTCAGTTTTAGTAGCTAGTATCAAAGTTACAAATCAGCCATCCTCCCGACCTCAGGTCGCAGCTAGTTGCTCTTCTTGGGTCAGTGTCCTAAAGAAAAGATTTGCAAAAGAAAAATCATTTTACATTTCACCACTCCACTTCTCTCTTCTCTGCTAGAGCCAATTCTGTAACGGCCAGGAAATGATGCAAAGGTGAATTTCCTGCTTAAGCACTTCTGAAAAGGCAAGCATTTTTCCTTTAATTTTTAATGGCACTTGTTCAAAGACAGGACAAAATGCTGCCGGCTAGGGAGAAAAGCAAAATCCAAATTCACAGGATTATTTTTTACTTGATTGTCTCCTCTTTGATCTTCGGTGAAGTGTAAACTCCTCTATTTACAAATTATGGGGTTTTCTTTTTGGAAAGCATTTTGGTCTAGCTTTGACAATAGAGAATAATAAAAACTTTGTATGAACTCCCACTGTGTTCATACACCATGAATTATATGGTTCTTTGACAAAACCATGATTAATGCAAGCTGTGCCTAGAAAAATGCTCCGATCACCAAACTCTACCCTCAAGCCCTGAAGCTTCAGAACCTGGTTAGCAAGTGAAAATGTAGCAAGTGAAAAATTTCTGAAATGCTGGAGGCAAAGCACGCGATAAGCAGGGGCTTTATACTCTCTGGAGCTGAGGAGGAATAGGTAAACTTGCCAGAAGAACAAGGTTTGCAAATAACTGAAATTCACTGGCTGCAAAGTGATTTCAGTCAACAGCATGGGCCTTGTTTTACTGGAATGAGCTTTCATTTCAGTAATCAACCCAGAGCGGTTTTCCTTCTTGAGAAGCAATGTTTCTGCTGATCCAGATCACTTTTTTTTTTTTTCCAAGCCAATCCAAATTATTACATTTTTTTTCCAAGCCAAATAAATCCTTTGAACCCACTGCACTGAGCACTAGGGAAGGAAGAAATCCACATCTAATCTGATATTGCCTAGGACCAACAATCCAGACCAGCTCTGTGGCAGGTGCTAGGTTTGAATCCAAAGGGTGTCAGCCGGATCTGCCACTAATGAACAGCAGAGCTGGGCTAATTCGCTGCAGACGATCATCTGGTCCATACTTGATTTAAAGAATTGTAGATGCAGCATGTGCATAGCCTACAGCCCCTCTTGCTCCTGCCTTGCTTCATACCAATGCAGAAGCCATGGGTCAAATTACCTCTTTAAACATGGGGTGGGGGGGAAGAGTGTTTTTCAACTCCACTAATGCCTCTTGAAAAAGCATGTAAATCCTGTAAATTGAGATGTAAGAATAGCTAAGTTTGGTGGGAAATGAGGGTTTTATCCCTCATAAAGCCGTAGCAAGAGCAGAGCTCTGGAGGGGCAGTTCCTCGACCACAACAGATTCCAAAGAAAATGGAACATCTTCCTTAAATAGTTCTGTTCTGCCAAATACTCCAATTTTGGGGTTTTCTCTTCTGCTTTAGTTTTCCTGACTTTGTCAGATCAGGTCTCGTGACCGGCAGAATTCTTTGCTTTGCCAAAACCAAATGTATTTGTAGGAAGTAGATTTTTGGCTGCCACTTTCAAAGGACTCCAACTAAATTAAAACCTCTAAAGCGCATTTACGGTCTCCAAAAAGGTCCTTTGAACATCCCAGCTTTCACTTTTCTAGCAGTGGGTGCCTGTCACCCAAACTGGGGACACCAGGATAAAGCTGTATCATGCAAGGCAAGGACATGGAGCACAGGAGATAAACTCACTTGATCCAGCACTAGATTTGTTGTGATCCTGCCTGGGGAGACAGGACCTCCCCACCGAGCCACGGGGGGAAACTCTTCCCTGTGCCTCAATGCAAAAATCAATTTTAATATTCATCACCTTCACGCATCTCACACAATTCTGGTGCTTGACCCGCTTCATCCCCTGTGATACCAGTGATATCCCTGCAACGGGCTGAGCAGACACCAGGAACTTCCCAGATGGAGCATCTGGACGTTGGGATGGTGCCAGCCCAGCCCAGAAAGCAAATGGGGAGAGGGGACATCTGGATCTCTGTCACTCCCTGGGGACCTCAGTGCAGTGTCCTGCTCATCTGCCTCTGCCTGGTGCAGCTGTGTCAGAATATTTCTTATGTTGAGATTATTTTTCCAGTTCTGAGTCAGGATGAAATTATCTAATATTTAAAAATGAACTAGAGAAAAAAAAAACTCCAAGCCATTGCCTTAAATCTGTATAAGCCCACTGAAATATTTTATGCCAAGTTTGGTTATCTTCTTACGGTCAAAATTAACCAAAACTTCCGCAATGAGAGTAAGCTTACAGGTAATTAGAAAATTGATTTGGAAATGCAAAAACTAAGAATTTAGTCTCCCAGCTTGTAAAAGTTCCATAAAGAATTATCTGTTAAGACAGACTCTTTCCTGCAAATTGTTTTAATGCCTGTGGGCTTCAGGACTTTTTTGATTAAAAAAAAAAAAAAAAAAGGAAGAAAGCAGAACTCAGAAAAAACATACGGAGAAACTCCACAACCAATTCGAGCCTGTGTGTATAGTGTGAAGACCAAAGGGAGTGATGCTGTGTCATTCTTCTTTGAATTTGAAAAACCTAAAAACTTTACCAGTGGGAAGGACCCATGCAAATCTCCCCTGACTTGGGATGGAGGTGAGGTCTGCCTGTTCCCTGCCCTTCCACCAGCCCGAGCTACTTAGAAAAGTGAAGCTCTTGATGGAGCCTCAGAAACAAAACAGAAAGAAGGTTCCCTCCTCTCTGCCCAGCAGTGATCTGATTCATCTTAACAAACACTGAAGTTGGTGTAACGCATCTTCTTTCATCACAGGCATGAAATGCCTGGAGTGTAAGCCCTACGTCCTCCTCCATCAGATAAAAGAACTGCTATGCAAAAAATAAAAAAATAAAATATAAAATCCTATGTATCTCTTTTGGATGCTGCACCAACCCAACACTGGAATATGACGTCACTGTTAAATGAAAGAAATGTTCCCCAAATAAATGTAGAGCATGGCACAGAGGCTGAGAAAGGATACACTTGGTCCTTTAAAAAAGTGATAGAGAGACAGAAAAAAGTCTCCCTAATTCCTATTTTGAGACAGGTTCTGTATCTGGGGGTTTTCCTCTGCCGGTCTGCTCTCCTCGCTGTGGCTTTGCTGACATTCCCTCTACTTGGTGAACAAGCTGTGGATCCAGCCCCTGCTTACCGAATTTTTAAAGGTTTTAGCTATGGTCCTTGGAGGATCAGGGCCCATGAGAAAACAGGTCGCAATATTCAGGGTAAGAGTTTGCAGCAAAATTTCTTCTTTACAAGAGATGCATGTTAATAAATAAAAGGGATGTTTAAACCGTGCAGGAGAAATATTAAATACTCACTGCCGGAGAGAAAAGACAAATTAATGATGCTGGGAGGCTGGAAATAATTTATTTTTATTTTTTTCCTTCCCCTTTTTTCCACGCCTTTTTTTTTTTTTTTCCATCTAACAAGTTTAAATACCCTTGATGTTGAATATGGGAATAAAGAACAATACAAATTTTTCCTGTACATCCCCCACCAAAAATCACCATTTACAGTGTAGGTAATACAAGAAATGTTCCCAAACATGAAAATAACTGTCAACAAACGGAGCCTTCCCTGCATCCTGTTTCTCCTTTAGGTATTTCATAACGTGAAGAATTTACACCAGCTCTAGGGTTCTGCTAACGCACAGCCAAAGGGAGATGCACAGCTTTGCTGAGGAAACGCCGACATACGTGGGCACAGAGGAGGGAGCTGGAGCTGCTTCTTGTCCCGTGTGCCACAGGCGGTGCTTCCATTGGCGTGACAATTTAAAGCAACTTCAGGACGCTTCTGAAGAGTTCATATGAAAAGGATTAAATAAGCCTCTGTAGAAAGGAAATGTAAATTCAAATCTACCATATTCTATTAGTTTAATTACAGTAGCTATGAAACATAACTCAATTAGGCTTAAAAAAATTCAATTACAGAAATTTCCTGCTGTTTTTTACAAGCTGTGTTGATTTTTCTATTTCTCCTTCCTTACCCCTCCATGTGCCCCTTGCTGATTTTTTTATGATCTGTCCTAGAGCAACACAATACACCTCCTGTGTTTGCTATTGAGTTTAAAAAGCTATTTCTCCGTGTAGATCTGCTCTCAACCCAAACCCGTAGCAGAGGGGTACGAAAAGATCGGTGCAAGAAGCAAACAAACAAACAAAAAATCCAGCGAAAAACAAGATGAAGCAACCACAAAATCCCCCGCAACGATGTGTGTGTGTGGATTTCCCGCTGTGTCCCAAACCAGCCCAGTGATGATGAAGCATCCTTTGCTTGCCAGCCCTCAGAGGCGCTCTCTTTTATTCCCAGCCACATGGACAGCAGTGGCCGCATTTTCCCCTGCTTTCTTGGGCTGCTTGAGGAGGAGACACACAGGCTGAGATGCCAATGTCTCTATATATAACCTCTATAACCTCTTCTATAAATGGAGGCCTCTTATTGATGAGGGCTCTACTTAGCACCAACACTGAGCGTGGCCTCCAGACCCTGTGAGCTCAGAATATGCCCCGGGTCATGAAGTCTTTCTGGTTTCAAAAGAACCTACCAGGAGTTGTAGAGTAAGACCCAGGCACTGCTCTGCACCACTCTGATGCCACAGGGAAGTAATTGCATCAATCCCGGTGGCGCAGTGCCAGATTCACATTGCCATAGGACAAAGCCGAGCCCCAATATTCATTTGTAAAGAATATAAGATTTGTCATGTATTAACAAAAGCGTAAAACTATTTGGAATAGTTCTGTCGACAAGCTAAAAGCCTCTGCAAAAGCTGAGAAATACACAAATGAAGCCCATAGGCCGTTAAATAGTGCAGCTGGCACCCTACAAATGGCCAAAGCTTTTTTTAACCACTCTAGCTATCAAGCAGGGCCATCTCAAGCTGGAGAAATTTAGGCATGTCTGTGCAATGGAAAATAAGTTTTTTGGTTTATTTTCTCATGCCTGGAGGCAATCATTTTTTTTTTTCTCAGCTTCTGACCCAGGATGTCCAGTTAGCTCCAATATGTAACTGTGTTTGTGTGTCAAACCTATATTGCAAAGGAACAAAGGCTTCTAAAGGAGAACAAAAGGAAATCAAAGTAATATACTGTACAGATCGCTGTAAAATTGAGCTGTAGTGTAAGAACTTGTGCTTTAGAATTCACTATCAAGGAACTCAAATGTGTATCATATTTATTTATTCTGGTAGGTAAAAAAAGAATAAAAAAAGAGTTTATATTCATTTCCAAAAAGCTGCAGCATGATGCTATGTACCAATTGTGCCAGTCCTGCTTTCTGTAAAATTATTGCCTGTTTTCATACTCCGCTAATAAAAAAGGGGAAAAAAAATGAGTTGCTTTTTTTTTTTTTTTTTGCACGTCCTTCACAAACAAGTACCCGAGCGGATTGGCAGGGTGCAGCTGCGAGCAGGCTGACCAGTTTTGCAGCCGACCGGTCTCACTGGTGGGCTGAGAGAGGTTTTCTAGCCCAAAAAACCTGGGCACGGAGCAAGGTTCAGGCACCGGTGCCCACATCAAGACCACAGTCCCCTGCCCCACACCACCACCATGTCCCTGCTGATGGTGACAAGTGCCATTGACCACCAGCTGGGGAAGGCTGGGACAGCACCAAAAGGCCATCTGCATGGGGACAGAGGAATCAAATTTGTGTGGTTGGGGTCACAGCCTCCAGCTGAGGTGGCAATGGAAAGCTCCCTTTGGCTGAAGGACACCGAATTGTTGGCGACAGCACCTTGGGCAGGGCAAGCACAAGGGGCTGCCCACTGGTCATCTTCTAGCACAAGCCAGGGGAAAAAGTAGTGCCTGATGGGACAGCAAAAATCATGCCTGATGGGGAGAGGCCTGACCAGAGAGCTTGGCTATAAAGTCAGCAGTGCAGGATAAAGCCAACTGTTCTCAAATGATTAGGGCTTTCCTGCAATTTGGGGGATTTTCTGTTCCATTTAATGGAAGACAAGTCCCCTTTTCTAGGTCGAGAAAGCCAGGATGGGTTGTGCTCTAAAAGACAGCATAGAAGCTTTTGCAAAACTCATTCCTCTGTAGTGCTGCTCCCTCAGGGTTCATCTGAACATCACATGGATGGTGGAGCTTCTGTTTGAGCAAGAAGGTAGGTGGTGGTGGTGTCAAGGGCTTTCCATCTTGGCCACAGGCCTAATTTGATGCCTGATGAAGCTGATGGGAGAAAAAAAAAAAGTGTTCTTCTGAAATTATTGAGATTTTCCTGGAGTGATCTGTTAATGAAGCCCTTGAAAAAGAATCAAATTATTCAATTTTGGAACATCTTCCCTACAAACGTGACCAATATGATTTCCTAGATTCTTTCGCACCTGTAGAAATATTGTAGGGGAAAAATGTAGTAGGGAAAAAGTAATTGGAAAAGAAAAGCAAGTGCATTTGTAATAATGATTAATAACTTCTCTGACATTCTCAAGAAAAGTGATTTTCTCTTAGACCAGGCAGAAAGCCAGGAACAGCGGGAATATGGACATAGTCTGGGAAGCCCCCTGCCTGCAGTATTTTTAGTTCTAATTTCTTTGACCCATTTCCATCAATGCCTTCGAGGACCATTTGATTACATGCACCCAAAATGTCAGTCATTCACTATCATCTTTGACCGCAACTATTGCTATTTGTTTCCACAATGAGGGGATGGGACACACAAAATCTTATTAATCACTAGGTTTCCTTTTTTGGCTTGCTTTGAATATTAAAAACCCTGTGGTAAAGAGAATCTGTGAGCTTTGAGGCTGCTGAATATTTTGCTCAATACCTACAGGCACCCAGCAAGGCTGGAACAGTGGTGTCTGTGGTACACGGCCAGCATCCCTGTGCAATGCCAAGGGGAGTTGGAAACAAGCACCAGGACACGGGGTCAGACTCGGGATGTGTGCATAAATTACCACAAGGCTTCCACGGAAATAGGAGCCGATCTGCTCCGAGCTGGAAGTTAAAGCTCGGGGGGTCCCAGTCGCACCCCCACTGATGCAGCCCCAAGAGGCAGCACGCACTGCGCTGTACACAACATGCCCACCTCTGTCACCAGGCTGTGCTTTTGGGAAAATGGTCCATTCCTGCCTCCACTGCGAGGGAAATGAATGGATGAGCTGTGCTCAAGTCCTCTCCCATAGCTACGTGCAGTTAAGACCTGATTTTGCCTATGGCACAAGATCAACAAGGCAAAATCACCCACCCGCTAAAACTGGAAACCAAACTTCCAGGAAGTTCAAGGTGATAGTTTGGCCTTAAAAGCCGTGTCCCAAAGTTTGTTCCAGAAAAATACAATGTGAGGGGAAAAATAAGATTTGAAAGAGCTCCAGAGCTCAGTATTAACTGCACATGTGGCATTTTGATCCATTTCCATAAAGCATAACATAATATTTGCTAAAGAAGGAGGAGGAGGAGGAAGGGGGAAAAAAAGACCACGGTTAATATTCTGCTTCGGATCCCCCATTTGCTGATTACTCTGCAAGCTGTGTAATTGGGTGTCTCTGGCAATATGATGAAATGTGCCACAAACATCAAAAAACGGTGCTGTATTAAATCTGCTTTTCATAATCTCTTCTCATTTCCCAGACCTGAGACATTTTATTCAATTTCTCCTGACTAAGTTGATATGTAAAGCCATATAAACATATCAATGCAAATAAATACATATATATTTTTCAAACACTCATCGAAATGCACTCGTTACAAAGATTTGCATCAAGAGTCTCTCACATGGTCATTACCCGAAGTAACTCATTTTTTTAATGTTGCATTGTTTTTAAAAATAGTTTATGGACCTACAGATCACTTCTTTGTATTTCATTAACAACCCCACCTGTATCTATCATGTTTCAGCCTTATCTTACCTGATTAGAAAATCATTTTCCTGTTTGCATTAAGGGCAAGAATCTATGCAAAGTCCCCGTAATGTTATTCAAGCCCTGGCATAGCAGTGAAGATCCTATTACACACCGGGACTGTCTCTGTTTTCAGGAGCTGCAAGTCCAGAAGGGGCCATGCTGCTCTTTTATTCCATCTTGCTGCAAGGCACATGTCAGAGAAACCCATCTCGCCTTTGACAACGCAAATATTAAAAACGCCTAAGTGACTTAAATACCTGCAACTTTTGTCCACATAACACTCGAGGCTTTTGCATACATTTTGCTTGGTGGCTTCAGGATTTGTAGCCCCTTTTTGATGAAGGCTGGCTTTCTGTGCAGCCCTGGGAGAGCCTCCAGCTCCATTCCTCTGGTCGCTGGTGCAGCCAGCCCAGTGTCTCCAGGCCAGAGTGATCTTCACCGGGCTGGAGCCCAGCCTTCACACCATCAGACACAGCTGATCCTTTGCCTCTTAATTCCTTAATTCTTAATTCCTGTAGTCTCAGGGTAGCATCCAAGTGAAGGATCCAAGGTAGGACTTCATCTTGCCTATACTAGGCTTGCTAGGGTGGACGCAGAGCCCAAAAGGTGTTTAGCTGTCTGACTTCCGCAGGAATCATCAAAGTCAGTGAAACACCTTTCTCCAAACCCTAGTTCACCAAGGACTCATCTGGTAGATTCAACCAAGGCCTGCCATCTATCCCAGTCTTACATCAGCGTTGCAGGACTGGGAGCAGGGTGCCCTTGCAGCCCTAATATTGCTTGTCTTTCACAAACCTGTACCCCAAATAGTTCTCTGCTGGGAGCCAAGTCTCAGTTTCACTTCTGGAAGCCACCAGAGCGGTGGCTGTGCTTGCAGACCTTCAAACCCCTGCTCCCAGCAGCATCAACTCTGCAGGGTCAGCGATGCTGCTTTTCAACATCCCAATGAGTCCTCAGCAGGGAATGCAGGGACCTGAAGCAGCATTAATTCACCAGCAGCCAGAGGCAGAAAGCATGCACCATCCACCAGCAAGGTACAGATTTCCTTCATTTTGGACTTCTTTCAAACACATTCCCTCTGCATTAGTAAAGTGAAATATCAGAGTTGGATTGCACCGTATCCACAAGAAAACACATGGGAGAACTGATAAACAGGGGTGCAAGGTTGTTTCAATAAACACAGCAAAAAGTCCAGTAAAAGATGACGTTGGTAAGATTTTTCATCTCCTTGGAGATCAAACTTCCTCCTTATGTTCTTTAGAGGGATCGTAATGGAAAAACACATCAGGGGATGACTGGTCTGCTCTAGGACGTGACTGAGAAATCTGGGTATGTTTATAACAGCCAGCATAAAACAATGTAAATGTAAAAAAAGTCTTGTTTCCCCAAAGTGTATTGTTAGCCAGGGAACTCATCTGCACAGAGCACTGGGAGGCAAAAAGCCCACAGGATATTGGAGACGAGGAAGCGCATGGGGAAGGGATGAGGCTGGAGCTATTCGCTATGACAAGATGCTTTCTCCAGCTCAGGGAGCCCTGCAAAGCAGCAGTACCAGGGGACAATATTCTGGGGAGGGTGCAGGAGGTCATGCTGCCCCAGGCCTGGCTGGGTGAGAGGGCAGGCACAGCACCAGCCCCCAACAGAGCCAGTTTCTGCTCTGCTTGGAAATTAAAATCTCTTTGTGTTTCAACTTATGCTCACCTTGTCCATGAAGTCTGAGGACCTCTGGGGCTGAAGGATGCCTCTCTGTGACAACCTCTTGTGTTGCAGAATTAGGAGCAGCTATAGCTTTCTCCATCAGTTTGGACAATGATGCAGCTCAGATGAAGGAAACAGAAGAAAACAGATAATAATGGGTTGTGAAATAAGGTTGTGAAAAGGTTGGGCACCCATGTGGTCATTCCACCTTCAGGAAACCCAGGTGAGGCACCTGCTCTTCCCAGAATTACCTTGGAGCCAGGATTTTTGCACAGCAAACTTAACTTAATGCCACCCCTTATTACAAAGGCAGCTGCGAGCACAATTTAATCAAATCACAAGTGCAATATTTATGCTAATTTACCCATTCTTTCTTTTTCATGGAGTCAGTTAATAGGTCACAAGCACCACAAATGCTGTGTGAGTTAAGCCAAGTGGCTCATCTCCATGGCTCGGGGCCCACAGCCTGGGTGGCTGTCAGGGACAGGAGACCATTTCTCCAAGGACTTCACGAAAAGGAGCAGAGGAAAACAAAGCAGGTCTGAAAACAGCTTAAAACCTCCACCCAGGTGTTCACATCTGCCCAGGGAAACGTGGAAAAAGTGAAATCCACCGTGTTACCCTGTGAAAAACATTGCTGATGGATTTCTGTGTGTACAGACTTGTTCTTTAGTTAAAAAATGAACTTTCCTATAACAAGATAAATCACTTGCCTGGTGGAAGTGGCTCGGCTCCCTTCAGCTTGTGGTTGTTAAAGGCAAAAAACACAACCCAAAAGTTATGCTTCAGCTTCAATTTTGCTTCCTGTCGCCAAAAAAAAATCTCAGTTGACACCCACCCTAGCCTTCTCCCTTCCCCAACTGAAATTGGGAACTTTTAAACTCCTTGTGATTGCCCCATGGAGACCACCAAAGATGAAACCCTTCCCTCAGAGAGATTACCTGCTGCCGACGGACCTGTGTGAGGAATTAAGGACATATTTATTGAAGGGAGAAGCGTTACGGCTTCCTCGACATCCGCCCCGCTCCACCCCAGCCCTCTCCCCCAGCTAAGCCACCTAGCGTGTTTGCCTAACCTCCCCGTAACAGGCACCTTGAAGGAAAAAAAGAAATCCTTCTGATCCACTCTGAAACATGAGATATCTCTCAGCCCTCAATAACATCTTAATTTCCTCTCCCCGCCCTCCATGCTGGAGACGATTGCTAGGGCAGGAATGTTTCTGAAGAAAGACAAAAAAAAAATTACACTGGCAGGGAACAACGGAGGGGAGACCTGATGGAGCAGAAGAAGTGAATTAGTTTTGCCTTTGGAGGCACCCACAGAGAAAAGAAAGGTGTCTGAGGTGCCTCAAAGTAATTCCTCTTTGCACAGAGCTCCTCTAACCGGCTTAAACAAAGGGAGACGAGAGACGTGCTTTTGATTTTGGCCACGCTTCCCCAGTTCTGTTTGTTTGCTTTGCCCCCACCTGTGTTTTCAGGTCCCTCCACCTCCCAGGGTGATTTCGACCTTGGCTTCCCACCAAGAAGAGGGGAAGCGGCCACATTTTCGGCGCTGTCTAAAAGAAGATGCTCTAGGCAGGGTGGCCAGTGGGCAGGGTGCTCAGCACCCCTGGGGGACCCAAACCAGCATGTGGGGCTGCAGGGGTAAGCAAAGGGAAATGGGAAAGCAGGGAACAGAGGGGAGGTTTTGTGGAAGGAATGTGGAAGGGCTGATATCCCAAACAGCAAGAGTGTTATCTAAATACTTTATAGGTCCAAACAGATTAGCACGCATTTTTTTCCCCATTTAAGATCATTTTTAACTGAAAAAAGTGTTTCTATCCAAGTGTTTCATTTTAGCATTAAGCAGAAACTTGTTGGTAGACCAATTTTTTTTTTCATTTTCCAACAATATCTGAAAAAAATTGCTGTGCTTCTGCCAAAAAATAATAATAATAATAATACACTTTCTATTTGCCTTCATGAAGCAAAACGTTGAAGCTAAGCCCTCGGAGCTTGCTGCCGAATGAGGACCTCTGCTCGGCCGCTCCAGTTGGCACTCAGAGCACCACTTTTTGGCACATCTCACAGGGTACAAGGGGCTGCTATCTGGTGAACCTTCAGACTGCCAGGGCCAACAAAAGCGAGCACGGCTCTCTTTTCTTAAGGACGAAGTGGAACACACACCAGCCAGGGCGCCTCGCACATTGAAAAATTCCTGTGCTGTCACGCTTAACTAATAAATCGTCGAGCTATGTAAACAGGGCCAGGGATGCTAGTTATTTATTTATTTGCTTGAAAGGAAAAGCAACTTGTCTGCAGGTTGCTTGCCAAGTGCATGTCAAGCAGTGGGGGGAAGAAAAATCAACAACAAAGGAGTTTAAAGACAAAATATTAAGAACCCCAAATTGGGTGAAAATTGCTTTCTGACAGATATCACCTATTGCAAACGAGACAGAAATACAAGTAATCTTGTAAAATGAAAGCCAAGGACAGACTTGTACCTGCCTTAGATGAATAAGTATCCCATTATCTTGAAGAATGAGGGCCTCGGGCTGTGATTATGCCACTATTGTATTCTAAACAGCATGGTTTGTCAAATGGGATAAATCCTAGCAAAATCAAATAAAAAAAAAGGGGGATCCAATTTGAAGCTCAGCACACAATTTATTATTTTGTTTAATGCCACCCTCTCGATGTTACTGATTATTGGGCAAATAGCGCCGTGTTTAAGCATGTGTTTAGAGCCTCCTGTCCCCCTTGCAGGCTCCCAGCTGTCGCCCTGACTGTCACCCCGTGCCGGCGAGCTGTCGGCTGCTGCCTGTAGCCACCATTGAGCTCAGCAGACCTAGCCAGGCTGGCCATGGTACAGGCCAACATCACATGGAAATAAATTCAATATCTGGGTTTTGTTCTATTTGGATGAGTCCTGAGGTGGCTTTGAGTGATGCAATGGACAGTGCCTTGTAGCACACTGGCAGTACCAAACCAAACTGAAGCTAATGGCAGGCACTTTTGTCATTAATTTATGAGGTGAAAGGAAATTTCACACTGCTCTTGCTCTGTTTTATGGGTCTGGGGTAACAGCCCATGTCCCAGCAATTGCTGAAAAGGTTTCTCCACTTTCAAAGCTACTGTCCCTTGTTTTATTATGTTACAACCTTGGTTAAAAAAAGGAAAGGAGATGCAAAGGGCCAAAGAGATTACACACATCATTGGGTGTTATAGAATAAATACTTAATATTGCTTTATCTGCTGGAGTCGCTGGGTGGGACTGGACATGAACACTGGAACAGGTTGCCCAGAGAAGCTGTGGATGCCCCATCCCTGGAACTGTTCACGGCCAGGTCGGATGGGGCTTTGGGCAACCTGCTCTAGTGGGTGGCATCCCATGGTCTTCAGGGTCCCTGCCAAACCAAACTATTCCGTGATTCTGCAACATGAGGATTGTGAGTATTAAGGAGCCAAACCCATCCCTGCTTTGGATACAGTTGGCTTCCAAAAGCTGTGCTGGTCACCCGGAAAACCCCATGGAGAGCTGCCCCAGTGTCTCCCCATGGCTCTTTGGCAGTGGTATTCAGGAAAATCTGGTACAACCACAGACAAATGTGAAACAGAGTGAAGGAGCAGGCTTGGTCGCAGGCACATCCACAGGGAGCAGCTTGCTGGGACAGGTGCACTGATGTTGTTCCTACCCTGACACACCTGGACAGAGCTATTGCAATTTGTTGGCATGGCTTTGAAGATGCTCTGAGTTCTCCAACTGTGAGAGCACCCTAAGGACCACTTAGGCAGCTAAGGACCTAAGAGTGAGAGCACCCTAAGGACCACTTAGCACCACTCTGCCTTCAACCTGCATAATCTGTCCATCGTGTTTTCATTTGTATAAATCCTTGGGTTACAAAATCAACAACAACAACCAACCAAAAAAAAAAAAAGGAAGGAAGCAGGATGGGAGAAGGAATAGGCAAGTGATACACAGGGACACTGACACAGAGCATCTTTTGCCCAAGTAGCCCTTGAGCTTCTGCCCCTGCTTCCCCCATATCTTCCCTTCTGCTCCCATAACACTGTCTCCTCATGCTCGCCTTCCACGAGGAGTTGTCTTTCATATCCAAATACTTAAAATGACTGAGGATTATTGGAAACATGAGTTTTAGGTGTGAAAAGACCATAGTTTGTCACCTCCTTGGGGCAGGAGCTCTTCCAGCACGCAAGCAGATTGCACATACAACAAGGGCTGACTGCAGCAGGGAGCGGCGTGACAAAGCTTAGGAGCAGGAGCAAAGAATGATGGATTTAAAGAGTAAAAATAAGAGTGGGCATATTTTATTTAGGCAAAGTTCCAACTGAAATCAATAAGAACTACAGAATGTAGCCTTGTAATTGGACTTGAAAGCGCTATTTGTTAAGGACTATGAAAAATTGAGGAATTTTTAAAATCTAATTTATTTCACATCATTTTGTGTGGGCTGTTTAACTTCATTGAACCTCATTGCTTTTGGACATGGCAATGTCATTCATTCTCTGTTTCACTTAAGTTTCACAGTATTGCCAGCCATGAACAACAAAAAAGTTACTCTCGAATCCCTAAAATAATTAAAGAGATTTTGTCACATAAAGAACTCCTTGACTTCAGTGTTCAGCTGTCAAATTTCTGGAAACCAAATGGGAGAAACTCATTTAAAAGCCAAGATGGCCCCATATTCACAGGGCTCCAGGAACTGGGCTTAAGCACCTTTGATTTTCATCTCTCTCACTCCCAAGAAACTGAATTCTGGGGAAGAAATTGTTCTTGCTGGATTTTTAATGCTTCCACTGAGCACTTTTTAGTCAACATGTCTCCTAACAAAGTTTTCCTGAAATTTTAAAGCAAGCAAAGGCTGCAGAAAAAGCTCAGTGCCTTGTTATAGAGTAGCTACATGTGGTCATGATCCAGAAAGCTAATTTTCTCCTTTTCCTGGCTATTTTGATCAGCCCAGAAACAGCATTACCTGCACGGCTTCCAACACAAACCAGGAGCAATGGCAAGGTTTCTATTTGCTTTGTGCAGAACAAGTGAAAAACATTCCACACCCACACTGTCTAAATACATTAGCCAAACAAAACCCAGATTTCCCTAAATGAATCTGAATATCTTACCAGAATCGCTTCTTTTCTACCAGGTTTCTTCTGGAACATGTGTTACAGAGGACCGATGTGGCCCACCTGGTGTGTCATGGTTTGGGGAAGGTGAGGACCCTGCCACCTTCAAAATCTTCCCCATTATCAGGTCCTAACCTTTAAAAAGGGTACGAGCAACTTACAGGTGGCAGCAGGAAAAGCCTGTGTGCCCTTAGCTTTCTGTAATGAGCACAGGAGTGTTTCCCAGGGGAATTTAATCCCGGTTGATCCCACAGCCCAGGCAAGCTCAGTGTGTTTGCATTTTTTTTGTTTTACGTGAAAGCGTCTTCAAAAGTTGAAGAGATTGCTTCTTTTTCAGAATTATTTTTGCTTCTGTCTGTTTTCAAAATACACATTTTTATTTTGTTGTTGTTGTTTACGTTTTGTTTTGTTTTGGTTTTCTTTTCTTATTTCCACAGTCTTCTGCTTTGCTGGAACTTCTGTTTCCTCACATCTGAGACAGAAAGAAGCAAGTCCTAAATATTAAAAAACAACAACAAAAAAAACATAACTAACAAAAACCTTTAATGCCTAGTGAAAGCCATGAAATCACATGCAAAAAAAAAAAAAATAATAATAATAAAAAAAAAATCAAGAGGCTCTGCTCAGGACTTTCCGAAGGGAATATGCCCTCCTTACATAAAAGTTTGCACCTTAAAACATGCCGGCAGCTTCACCATTAACCACCACCACCTTTTTTTATTTTTCCTTCTCCCTGCCTGCAGGGGGGGAAGCTTGCAGCCCCCCCGGCACAGGCAGCAGCCCCCCAAGAAAAGCTTGCCAGCGCCCATCTCCCCACTGAGGGCGGTGATTGTGCTCCCACCACCGCGCTGAAAGCCCCGTGCAGAGGGGAGGGAGGAGAATCCAAAGGGGCTCTGGCACCCCGGCCCGATAAGAAACTTTAGCCCCATTCAGCGGCTGACAGCCGCTTGTAGAATATGATCTTAATCCTGTTTCCAACATTCTTTCGCCGTTCGGCCCCCCCTATTCCAGGCTGTATTCTTCTGCCCGTCGCTTTAGCAAATCCCCCAAATAGAATTACTGGGGGAGATAAACATCAAAGGGAATCCAAGAAATCTACAGTAGGTTCACACAGTGGGGGAAAGAGGGGCAGGTGGGGGCCGGTAGAAAGGGCTGCCTCTCCCCTCGCCCTCCGTCCCTTGCTGGTTGCATTCCTAAGGGCCGCCTTGCTATCACTCTGCAGAGCGGCCCCACAAACCTGCTCAGCAGCGTGATACTTTTAGGATTTATTTTTATCCTGCTTGAGGGTTTTTTTGTTTTGTTTTGTTTTCCTGGAGAAATGGAGAAAGTGAAAGGAGAGAACATTTACCTGGTAGGAAGCAGGAAGGGGGAGACACCAAGGGACCTTCTTTGTACACAGAAGACTGTTGTAGAAATGAAATGAGCATCATTTAGGAGCTCCCTACGGTTCCCATCAGAGACATGTAAGTCCCATTGCCTGTCCCAAAGAGCTTCCCAACGTATTTCAGCAAGTCCTGCATGGGAGGAGGCCCATAAGAAGCAGTCGCATTTGTCACAAGGAGCCCACAACCATGAGCCTCCCCTGCTGTGCAGTTACACCAGGAACAGCACCACGTGCTGCCCCGCCAGGGCTAAAAATATGTGGTGGGACTCTGAGGACAAAGCCAATCTCTCCATCCTGCCTCACTTCAGTCCTCTGGAGACCAGGGACTTCCTTTCTTCCAGTGCACAGCTGATGAAGAAAGACGGCCTCCTACCATCCCCAGCCTTAGGTGCTGTCTAGCATTGCCAAGGCGAAGTACAGGCCAGATGTCCTCTAAAGATCCCTTCCAACCCAAATTATTGCTCTAAATGCTCTGATTCAAGAGGAACCGTCTTACAGAACCACCACTTGCAGCTTGGGAGACTTGGATTTAGCATTAGGAGTTTCTGAAGGTGACGGTGGTACAGGCCAAGGGCAGGACACCAGGGGTGGTGGTGGTGGTGGGTGTCTCCGCCCTTTGAGGCTTTCAAAACTTGGCCAGACACAGCCGTGGCCAGCCTGATCTGGTGTTGGCAACAGCCTTGCTGCTGACATGACCTGGGTCTGGGGAGTCCAGAGAAGCCCCAGCACAACCCGAGGACGTCCCTCAGTTACTTGTGGGCCAAATGTTTAAAAAGCAGTTTTATTCTGAAAAAAAAAAAAAAAAAAAGTGGTTTGAAGAAAAGGCTTCACATTCTTGGTTCTGGTTTTCCTGTTTGTCAAAGGAGGCTGAAAACCCTGGTATGCTCATTGATGATCTAGGTTCCCAGCTCACCAGATTTACCCCAAACCTCAAGTGCAGCCGGATATCATCACCTGTTATCAGGGTATCAGCCTTGGCAGAGGCTTTCCAATTCTTCTGTCACGCAATTATATGTCAAAGCTTGTTTTAGTCAATGTACAAAACCTCTGAATGTAGCACACTGATGAAAAGGGCCACCTTACAACAGTTATTTTGCTTCCTCTTAACACATGTTGTGGTTTTGGCATCTTGTCTCTCCAGAGAAAGATGAGGGGGAGGAAGAGGCATTCCTCAATTCCATCACATCCAACAAGGGGAAAAAAAAATCACAAAAGCCTGTGCCATTTTCAGCCTAAACAACTGCTGCCACAGATTTTCAGTGTAACTGCTTGACTTTAGGCATATGGTAACCATGAGGTACTTTTACAACCATGAACAACCCTGACAGAGCATGTAGGACGTGGGGATGCGTCTTCTCTCTACTCATCTCTGGCTAGACCTGAAATGGGAAAACATCTCTGGTTTTGAGCACCACTTCAAGGAAAATGTGTGTTAGGTGGAGAGAGTCCAGAAAAAAGTAATGAGAATAAGTGGAAAATATTATTCATAAAGAAAACTACGAATATTGATGTTGTGGTACCTGGAGAGAGAAAAGCAAATGGGGTTTCAGACAAGGTACATAAAGAGCAGGTTGCTAAAGAGCAAGAACTACTCTCTTCACTCTCATCTACTCAGAAACCAGAGCAAGTTCCAGGCTAAGGAATTTATTGTTTGAATTTTGCAATCAGAGTTTGTTTGTCGGGGGTTTTATGCCCTGTGAGAAGTTCCTAGGTCTCATATCTCTTTGGGATACACTCTCTCTCCCACGTTATTCGATATGTTGGGAATAGCTATTCACTTCTCACACTTTGTGTGGCCTCAAGACTCAGATATTGCCAGACTGTTCCCAAACCTCTGCTTCCAGATTCATAATCTAGTCTGTCACCCTGCACATCACAAGCCAAAGAACTTCACTGAATTAACTCTCCCTTGAAACTGGGAATCAGTTCTCCAGCCTGAAGTCTGCCAAGAAGGACAGGCTTCCCCCACCTCACCTTCAGCAAACTGTTTCTGTGGTTAATTACCCTCCTATGTTAATCTCTCTATGAGATCCTGTCTCATCCTAAGGCTCACACCTCCTTCTCGAGTTGCTTGAGATTTCACCCCAGATTGCTGATGGCATCCATTGTCCTGCTGATTATAAAAAGCTCAGCTAGATCAGTTGCACGGGGAGGCTTAAGTGTTTCCAAGACCATAATGAAAATTCCTTTCTGTAGAAACTGTGACCCAGACATGAAACCCAACCCTCAGTGGGAGACTTCTAATTTCGTAGAAGACAAAAGCCAAACACATTAAAAAAATAAAAATAAAAAAATTGTCACTGGCTTGGAGAATGAGGAATTATCATTCAGGTATGAAGTGCTTCATCACCCTCCACCCATTGCTTTGTTTGGGGTTGAGGTTTTGTTGTTATTCTTGGGATTCGTTTTAAATCAACAGAGTGGGTTTGGGAACACTTTGTGTCTGCCCTGTCTGGACAGTGGGACAACTGAGAAGTTGGGCTGTTTTCAGGATCCAAGGCTCTTTTCTTGTTTCACCCTGCAAGTCTTTATTAGGACTAGAGGCTTAATTTGGTGAAGATCTGGGAGATTTAGGGGGCCATGTGGGACAAGAAGTGCGCTTGTCTCCAGTGACAAGGTCACAGCAGCCTTTCAGACCACGAATCTTTCAGGCTCACCCCGTGCAGCTCTGCCTGATCGCTCACCCTGGCTCTGTCCAGGGACACTGAGCCCTAATGTGCCCATCCTGGTGGCAGCCATCCAAGGCTCCTTTTATCCAGAGACATTCCTCATCAAGCGTCACTCCTGGGGACTTCACCAAATGGGGTGGCCACCACACATCACCCACGAGATGGTGCCTCTGGGCAGAGACCTACAGCGGGGAGCACATCTTATCCATACGGATGGGGCGTTCAGCCACCTCAACCGTTAGCCCCATTTGACACTTTTCAGCACCACAACCCCCATCACACAGAAAAGAGTGAGGATATCCATGTATAACTCATCATTTGATTTCATCCGTGACAGCGTTAGCTCTGATGTTTACATTCAAGTAGAAAAACATTCCCATGGGGTCTGAGCCTAGGGGGTAAAATAGCCCCTAGAAATCCTCAGCATCACGTTCCTGGTGTGTAAGAAGTTATATATCCATGTTACATGTACTTACATCTGATCTATTGAGGTAGGTGTAACATCAGGAAGCCAGAAATGTATAAACAGGATAAAAATCACCATAGGGTCCCTGTCTGAGCAGGGACCAGGCAGGGACAGGGAACCTCAGGGGACGTTGACACCCTTCTACCCACAAGTAACCCTACAGCCCGTGGGAGAGAAGCAGGGAGTCTGTAGCAGTGAAACCAGTTTAGGAGATGCATGGGCAAAGTCCGGATTTGCTGTTAGTGCAGTTCAGATCACAGAACCATGACCTCTAGCATCTCCCACCCCCACGGGTCATGATGAGCTTAATAACCAGGAGGAACCAGAGAAGCAGCACGGCGGTACAGTCCCTGTACCAACTCCATGGCTTTGTGTTTAAGAGACATGGTGTAGCTTTTTTTTCCATGAAGTTCCCTAATGACCTTTCTGATATATCCATTATCAAGCAGGGCAAACAAGACTGTGTCTGTATCAAAGTGTTGTAGAAATGGGTTACAAATTAGGTCTTCCAGCAGGTAACACAAGAGATTCCTTTGTATGGCCAGGGTCAGGACTGATTCTGCAAAGTTCAGGCTCTGGCTACACCACATCCATGTCCGGATGAGTCCCAGGGTGCCCCAGCATTCCTGCTCCCCTTTTTGCAGAGCCTGGGTTTCCAAATGGCCCAATGGGATGGTTGGGGAGCAGGACTACGTGCCATGCAGTGTGCTGAGAGCTGCAAGGATGTCCTTGTGCCTGGGAGGCTCGCAGCCTTTCTCCACACCAGCCCATTGCAAAATCAGCTTCTGGGAGGACTCTGCTTCTCATTTATTTCTCTTGGGCCCATCCATGCTTCCCCCATCAATCCTGCCAAATCTGAATCGGTTCTTAAAACAGTTTCAATTAAATGGCTTTTCAATCAGTTTGATCAAAAGTGCTCCTGCCAGAAGTGCGGCACACCCGTGCAAGCAGGAATTTCCTGCAGGACAGCTACTTTCTGAAAAAAAAGTTTGGATTTTCTCTTGGAAAATGATCAGCTCAAAACAGAACTATGTGGCCTCATAGCCAACATTTTCCTTTTTATTTCTTCCAGAATTTGGAGTAGACGCCCCCCCCCCCCCCCTAAAATTTCATTCTCATCAAAATATTTCATGGAGAAAAAGCAAACCAAAAGCACTCTGCCCTGGCTCAGAGTTCAAACGCGTGGGGATTTTCACACAGCCCAGACCTGGGGCTTGAAAACGCTCTGCCTTCTGGCAAAGCCCATTCAGCAACATAGCTCAGAGTGCCCACGTTTGTCCAAGGCACACCTCCAACCAGCTTAACACCAGGGAAGCTATCCTCATTCTGATAATTTCGATTATAGATCTGCTGAGGCTTTGCTTTCTAATGATTTTTTTTCTTTTCTTTTTTCTTAGCAGCGACTATCTGAGGGACATACTTTCAGGGTTGGCTCTTTCCCCCTTTCCCAGCCTCCAGACGACCACGTCTTGATTCGATGCTCCTCGTGTTTTCCCCTTGCTCGCCACACACCGGCCCAGAGGATCGCTGTGATTTATTCGAGCTACGACGGCGTGCCCGGCGTTTGTTCACCAGACCAGATGGATGCAAGATAGATGAGCCGGGCTGCGCGCCTCCCTGCTCCTAATGCTGGGAGATTAGATAGGGAAGCCAGATAGCCTGGGTTTGGAAGCAAGCAAATGAGCAACCCTAAATACCTTCCTAGACCCGGTGACCGTAAGTCCTTGGCGGTGGCTGGTCCTTGTGGGATAATGCCAGGAATAGGCATATTAAGCACATGAATGTCAAGTCCTAATTCATCTCTTTAATGTTGTACAGTAGCAGGACTGTACCCCCCTGCTGCGGTGTAATTTCACGCTGAGGAGTCTGATGGGGCTTCCTGCAGACTGATCCTTTATGGATCAGAAAACTCACTTTCCCTTTGTGTTAGAGGGCCTGGAGATTATCTTATTAACCTCCTCCCTGCCGGCGCAAATTAAACACCAGGCCCTGTCTCTTCTGAGGACTCCTATTTCTGTGTCTTTCCCCCTCCTATCAGTTCACATTGCAGAGGTGAAGAACATTAAAACGTCAACCTTCTACCAACAGGTCTCACTCTAATGTGAGCAGATGGGCTATTTTGCATTTTCTTGGCTCAGATGCAACACTCGCCTTGCTTGAACTCTACATCAGTTCAAGCAGCATGGGGCATCCACATTAGGGTTCCTGTGTCCCCTTTCCAGGTTCTTCTTCTCTCCTCTCCCTTCCCCAATACAGGTGATGTTTAAAACTCCTTCAGAGCAGTGCCCTGCAGACACCACCAGCCCCAGAGCTGCAAGCTGTGCTGCAGGAGCAGGTCCGCCTTGGGCACTGAGCTTCATGCAGACCTGGCCCAGCTGGAGGAAAGGCTCCTTCCCTTCCACGTTGTTCCACCAGAGCACGTGAGGCTGTCAAAACCTGCACCAAGCATTGCCAGAGCCAATCCGAGCCAGCCCTTAGGCAATTTGCAGGAACATCAGGCAACCTGGTGGAGGGCTTGGCTCAGGGGATGCTGTGGGCCAGCAAGACACAGCAGGGACTGGCCAGGACATCCCTGTTCCTCCAGAGAAGGTCAGGAAGAGCTGCAGGAAGGAGGCAAAAACCCCGACGTGTTCTCAGGGACTCCTCGGATGGGGGATTTTCCAATCAGAGGAGACAAAAGCCTTCTGCTTTCACCTCCCCAAATGATGCCAGAGGGCCACCCTGTAGCCACGTCCCAGCTTGTAACAGGGGATGATAGTTTATAATCTCATTTTCTGGGCTGGCTGCCCTTCTGGTGCCCCTCATGCTCCATGTAAATCATCTGGAGTCTGATTTCTTTGGCTCACAGGGCTGTTTTCCCTCGTTTGCTTCTAACAGGCTCCTGGCTGAGCAGGGAAATTGTCACCAAAACCAGTCCTGGCCCCAGGACAGTCCCACCAGCACACCTGCGGGCCGGCCTTGTGTGGATGCAGCACCGCAGCTGGGGCAGGATTCCCATCTACACACAGTTTCGGCAGAATGGGAGCTCCCTTCCAGCTGCCCTCGGTGGATTTCAATTATTTTTGTTTAGGATATTGTTCATAACTGCCCGTGTTGTGGCAAGCCACAGACCCCGTGGCAAGTTTCACCACCACCAGCGGCCTTTTTGCAGCTCGTGAAAAATAACCTGCTCTTTATCTGCAGAAAATAGCATCGCCTGGATCTTATCATGGCAAATTCTTTAATGGCTCTCGAAGCATTAAATAGTCCTTACCTGTCTATAAGCCACCAACTACAGCCACAGCTGTCCTGTCCCTCCAGCAGGGACAGAGCTGCCCCTCGCCTTGCCGGAGGGCATCCTGCATCCATCCTTGGATGCCGCTAAATCAGGGGCTGGTTTTAAGAATTTGGTCAATAATAGGGGTGGTTGGGTTTTCTTTTCTGATGCAGGGAGCAGGGTGAAGGATTTATTGGTTTAGTTGTGATGGCATTCTCATTCTTGTTTTATTTTTCCATAGGAAGCAAAAAAAAAAACTCACTTCTTTCTACACCAGCTTTGGTTATGGTACAGCAATACATAAAAAGGACAGCAGCTGAAACCTCTTCTCAAATCCTCAGGAGAGAATTTTCTTTCCTTCTTTCTTTCTTTCTCTCTCTCTCTCTCTCTTTCTCTCTCTCTTTCTTTCTTTTCCTTCCTTCCTTCCTTCTCTTTTCCTGCAAACAACCTGCTTTAGAAGGACCCTGGGGGAAATGTGCAACTTGAACCCTTTATTTCTGCATTTTCTATCTGACAACTCTGTCCTCTGCCCACATGAGCTGGGTCAGGTTTGGCTTGGGCTTGGGGCCTTTGTGCTCTTTCCAGCCAAGGATTGGAAGGTGACGGGGAGGCCTTTGAAGCTGTGTAGGGTCCTGAGGTCCTGCAGGATGGAAAGCACAACCTGCAGCCGAGAGGCGGCACTTCCAGCTGCAGAAGCAGAGCTGAATCCGTTCAATAGCAGAGATGGGTGCAGGTTACAGCCAAGCAAATGGGAAGGGAGGTGTAAGGGTGGCCCATGTGTACGCCAAGCTGCTCATTTGTTGCTGCTGGATGTAGATCCTGCCTCGCTGAGCAGCATGTGTGGAGCTGCAGGTCCCCTGCCCAGGCAGCAGCAGGCAGGTTGAAGGGGACAAGCGTCCCCGCAGCATCCCCAGGGAGCTCCAGTGCGGGCTTCACCCTGCAAAGGGGGAGATTTTCGGCGTGAATAGATGCAAAGCCCCCTATTCTGCCCCGCACGGTGGGTTTCCCTGAGACTCAGCCCCTGCCTTGTCAAAGGACCCTTTCCAATCCGCCAGCCGCCAGATCCCTCAGCAGAAGGGAGGGCTGTTTGTTTAGGCCTGTGTGGGTTAGGCAGCTCAGGCTTTATTCTTGCGCTTTGATAGGTCCCCAGATGAAAATCCAATCATATTTTAAGCAGAACGAGTTCCCATGAAAGTCATTTCCAAACCGCCTGGCTCATCCTACCTGTCGGCGGGATCCTCCATCCCCACTGGGCTAAGCCTGGTGTAACGGCACTGCTCCCGGCAGCGTTACTCCCCGGAGCAGAGTCCGGCCCGCCGGGACAGCACCCGCTCCTCCTGCTTTAATGAACATGTAAATGGACAGGAGGCTTCCGAGCAGTGACCCTCCGGTCGGGAAGTTCTCCAAGGCAGCTCGGAGAAATAATACTTTATTCCTGGCGGTGCAAATAACTGATAGGGACTGGCTAAGAAGGGTTCATGCAAATGCTCCCGAATTAAGCTCCGTCTGAAGTGAGAAAGG
The DNA here is from genome assembly GCF_964211835.1 of Anser anser. Classification (NCBI taxonomy): domain Eukaryota; kingdom Metazoa; phylum Chordata; class Aves; order Anseriformes; family Anatidae; genus Anser; species Anser anser. Next base: position 23,079,647 of record NC_139728.1, on the reverse strand, counting down.
GAAGATGATAAACACACCAGGCTTTAAAACTGCAAAATATGCTTTGCAGGCATGAAACCGGAGGAGTAACAAAACTATCTGACATCACATTAAACAGCGAAGCATTTCTTATTCTCAGGGCTGCAGTTACCTAAAACCAGAGTCCCATTAAAGAGTCCTAACTATTATTTACATTTCTAAATCTTAAAACCATTAACAAAAGCCACTTAATTCAATTACTTTCCCTGGGCGCCGATGTTATTACATTATTGTCACGAAGCTGAGTTCGGCTCTGGGTTTCTCTCTTGTTGTTTTTTTTTTTTAATTCATTCTGCTTTTCTCCGCTCCGAGAGCGTCCCCCACCTCCTCGCCTCCCTCTCCCCCGATGTCATTGTGTAGAACTAATGGGGTAAACTGAAATGGTATCTGTCCTCATTGACAGGTTTATGAGAATTTAATAAAGCGTGGCGCGGATAAAATGAGATATTACAAGGCCACACAAAGCTGATTGACTTCTCCACGTCAGCATTTTTATTCGGTTATTTATTTATTTCTTCCCATCGCAGGGATGATCTTGCTAGGCCAGGGAAGAGAAGAGGGGAAGGACAAGGCAGGGGGGTCCGAAGGGCTGATCGATCGATCCGCTTGCTCCCTGTGAGCACAGACCTCGGTGCTTTGAGGCTTTCTGCTCCAGGAAGGGGACGGGTGAGGGCCATCCCCACTCGCCATCGGCGCCGTGCGAGCTGTGTGTCCGTACAGGTGGGACATCGGAGGTGGTGATAAAACGGGCCCTCCGCACCCACCCCAGACCCAGAGCACCCAGGGAGGTCTGTGCCAACCGATGCAAGGCAATTACAACCCAAAGTGGGACTCTGAGGGTCCCCGAGGGGGATGCCACCAACCAGCTCCAGCAAGGTGCCTGCTCCGTGCCTCAGTTTCCCCTCCTGCCCGATGCCCATCCTGTCTGTGTAAATGAACGCCCCCAGGTCTGCACAGACCAAACCTTCCCTCCAGGACTTCTGAGGAAATCAGTGTGTGTACTTAAGTGTGTTTGCTTTCATCCCATGGCACACAGGGAGAGCTGGAAATCCGGGCGGTGCGGTAACTGGCTGGCTGGCTCCCTCTCCTGGCTTCTTCAGAAGCAGAGCTCAGTAAAAAAAATTAAAATAAATTAAAATAAAATAAAATAAAATAAAATAAAATAAAATAAAATAAAATAAAATAAAATAAAATAAAATAAAATAAAATAAAATAAAATAAAATAAAATAAAATAAAATAAAATAAAATGATAATGATAATGATAATTAATAATAATAATAATATGGGGGTTGTGTGCTTTTGTCTGGGCAAGGAAGCCACAGTACTGGCGGTCCAGGAGGTCTGGGCTCAGCCCAGTCACACTCAGAGGTGCACCAGGTCTCAGGACCACACTCGTGACTTTGGACCCCACCTAAATTTTGATCTCAAACAGTGGAATAATTTTTGTTTGGAGGAAGGCTGTCAGGACTGAACTTGGGGCTGCTCCTGTTAGACTCAAAACCTGGCTTCACACACCAATAAGTTTAACCATGTCTGCAATACCCAGTCAGAGTGGGTGGCAGAGATGTCTCTGCTGATCCCAAAGCGCAGGCAATGTGCTGGATTTGAGGTACGATCCTGAGCACTGCAATAAATCCTCGTGGCAGTAATGCTGCAGGTCTCTGAGCACTGACAGCCCGCAGGATCAAGCCCTGCTGAGATATCCTGCTTAGCAAAAATAGCCAGGTTCAGACAGACCAACGGCAAATCTTTCCTCCCTTTATAGGAGCACTTAAAATCACTTGAAATCAAGAGTTGCTCCCCACAAAAGCTTCAGCTGTCCCATCAACAAATGAGCCAGAAAAGAGCCTTCTGCTCCATTCAGTGCCCCTTGCAAATCGAGGGCACAGTGCAGGTTTTCAGGGCGCAAAAGCCCCCAGGCAGCAGGTTTCCACCAGGACAGCAGCTCAATCCTGCTCTCTGGTGGCTCACACCCGAAAGGCCAAACGCAACCAGCAGCGGTATCTTTCGAGCACCCCTTCCAGCCTGTGCCCCGATTTTTTTCTTATTTTTTTTTTTAATTAATTTAGCTGATTATACAGCTCAGAAGGCAGCTTTTCAAAAAAAGATTGGGATCATCAAAGGTGATGATAGTGGGAGGGTCTCATGGGCTCCATAGAGGGGCTGCAACCTACCCCAGTTCATTTAAAAGCCTCCTCCAAAATTCTTTGCACCACGGGAAGCATCCTGCTGCTCTGCACAGACTGCTCACAACCCCTTCAACAGCCTTCCCTGGGCTGAGCCTGCCAGTGAGCACCCTCCCAGCATTGTCTCTCCTTGCTGAAGGGCCACAAGGTGCACAGAAAGCACTTCTTGCACAGTTCCTCACCCCATCCCCACCGAGACGTTTATCTTCTGCCAGCCCCACTGACGTGGCAGCACAACGTGCTCATTCAGAGAGCAGGGCAGAAGCAGATGTCCCTTGGGGGTGCCACCCCTGCTGTCCCCACCGCCACCATCTCCCAGAGCAGGGCAACCACCGCTTGACACCCCAGCTCTGGTTTTATCAATCCAACACACCATGAGGCAGCATCTGTACAGCCTGGGCTCCTCCCTGGCTGTTCTGAGAAGCATTTGATTATCTTCTCCATGCTGGCTTCAACCTGTAAAGTTATCAAGGCAGAGATGACACCCTGTTCTTTGCTCTATAACGCACACTAACGAAGGGGCCAAACTTGACTGCCCTTCACCAACTTTTCTGCTCCTGGTCCTGAAGCATGAGAGATGCTCAGCATGAAAATGTTTGTAAATCTTTGCCAGTATCCACAACAGCCCCATATCTCCTGCTCTCTTTCTGTCTCCGAGCTGCTGGAGTAATTACAGTGTAGCAGTGCCTGCACGAGGCATTTCTGCTGATGAATGCACTCAATCTAAGCACAGTTTTATGTATCATTAATTCCTTTAGCATTCAAAAAAATAACTTTTTTGATGGCAGATAATACTGTAATCACTCACAATTGCCAATACAATTATCTTCATTCAGCTGTGTAAAACAACTACAGGAGTAATTTTAGCCACTAAAATTTTCTCTCAATTTTTTTCTTCCTTATTTTTTAATGTTCACATGAAATGCAAAGCCGTTTGGACTTGGGTTGCTGTAACACAGGCACTACAAGAAATGAATCCCCACTCCCCCATTTGTGTAAAGAGGAGCTTTTCAGAGCCTGATCCCAGTGCTTGCGAGGTGCACTGTTTGCTTAGGGTGCTTTAAACAATCCTAGGGGTCTCTGAAAAGGTCTTCCCCATCCTGGGGACCCCACTGCTAGGACCTGTTCTACTTTTCCTTACTACCCATCAAGCAACCATGCAATAGCTGCTCCACGTTCAATACAGCACAGCTGATGAGGTGAGAACCAATTACCAAAATCCTGTGCCCCGTTCTAGCCAGAAGGTTCCATAATTTGGCACACCAGATGGATGCCCCTGTGCCCATGTCTTGTGCTTGCCCACTTGAACATCACCTGGGCTGGGATTCAACCCTGAGACAGCAGCACTCCACAAGACCAGAGAGAATGCCTACCAGTAAGGATGTTTCTTCTTCCAGCAGGAATCAGCTGCTCTCCTGTAGGAAATATTTCCTGTAGGAAACATTTTCAGGAATCTCACAGCAGCCTGGCAGAAACCCCAGAGCCGGCCTGAACCCAGCTGGCTGCAGAGGGAGAAGAGCAGCAAAGTTTCTGATCAGAGCAACAAAATTTGCTATCAGCGAAAACTTCTAGTGGGCAGGGGTCCAACGTGAGCCCCAGCTGCTGCAGGTCCCTGGGACACTGGCCAGCACCACAGAGCAACCTTCCTTCTGGTTTCTGATTTCCTGGACGTGGTGCAGGTAGCTGTCACACAATTCACCTTCTGGTTGACTTCCAAGGTGTTGGCATGGAAGCACAGAGCAGAAGACAAAGGGCAGTCACCTCTCTGGACCATGCAGGCCGCCATCCTGAGCTTATTCTTTAAGATCATGTTGCTAGCAAAAAGAGAAAACCCGCTACTATCTTCTGGGAGATTCTCTGCAGTTTCCTGTTTGACCCCAAAAGCGCTCCACCTCAGGCGTTCCCTCTGCAGGTCCCTCTGAAGAACTTCAGGAGCTGAACACTTCTCCTGGAGGGCTGTGGCTGATCCATCAGCCCTAAGCTGATCACTATTGTTTTTTAAAAAAACTGCCTGAATTTAAAAAAAAAAAAAAACCTGCCTGAATTAAACCAAGCATGGCCATAGCAAATCTGTTGCAAAACACGCCTGAGGTTACCTGGGCACAGCTCAGCGAGGAACAGGCTTCCTCATGCTCAGTCCAGACGATCTTCTTGTAATCAACAGCTGATATTCGTTCAGTTTTGGATGAACCTCATCCAAAGGCCCAAAGCAGGACTTTCTTCCTCCCTGGTTAGTGAGCTAAGTGCTGTAAATATAAATGCTGGACCTGCCTCCAGGGGGGGCAGGCCCTGGTGGGGGGCTGGCAGCTGGTGGCAGGAGCAGGTTGTTAACTGCTGGGCAAGCAGCTGAGGAGCACCGGGGTGAAATGGGAGAGTGGAAGTGTGTGAATTCCTGGCTGAAGAGAGCACAGTTGCTTATTCTAGCACGAAAGGGCAGCAAACAAAGCCAGCCAAGGGCAGCAAACAGGAGACGTTGCTTCCTGCGGCGCGTGGATAAATCGCGGCTCTCCCCGCTGCAGGACTCTGAGTGCCAGAAGGGGATTGCTTCACCCGAGAAATATCTGCACACGCACACAGCCATTAGCCGCTGAAGCCCAACCTCTGCCTTGAGAAGCCAGAGATCTCCAGGCGCCAGGAGATGGCGTAGGGAAAACATTCCTGCGTGTTTACCATGCCCCTGGTGCCTGCTGTTGGAGGGGCCGGGGCTTGCTGCTCCTTCAGCCTGCGCCGGGCCTGCCGAGCTCGTGGGATGTGTGCTGGCTGGGAGAACATTGCCTTTCTGCCCCTCCTGTGGGAAACACGGGGCGATAACATCGCTGGGACACGGTGACACCACCCGTCTGCATGCAGGGGGGGGGGGGCAATGGGGACAGAGGCTGCACCTCTCCACCCGCCTTGCCCAAAGGCTCCAGCCCTGCCAGGCAGCAGGGGAGACGCAGGAGCATGTTAAAATCCCATATTAAAATATTGCAAGTGCACCTGTTTTTACTGCCTGCAAACATCCTTATTTCGTCACGGTGCTGCCAAGGGGTGAGACTGGTGCTGCTGAGGAGGGTGTGCCGGCTGCAGCACGAGCAGCGGGGAGGAGCAGAGAGCTGTCACGGTGCTTGCCTTCATCCTCCCTGCAAGGGCAACCCCACCACGCCTGCTTCCCTCCCAGCGGTCTGCGTGCATGGGATTGCAGTGCCCTTGGAGCTCCCTTTGCTCTGTGATCCTCCAAGCCCCACGGTCTGAAAGAGGGGGAAAAAATGAAAGGAAAAGAATAAAAGAAAGCAGGGGGGGGAGACCCAAACAGGCTCTGGGAAATAAAGGTTATTCTTGCATGTAATTTGCTTGACCCAGATAAACAGAGAGCTGCTTGTCCTCAAAACGAGAGCAAGAGGCTGTAAGCGATGAGTTAAGAAGGCTGAGTATTCCTAAGGCTCCTACACCCGTCAGCAAAGCCGGTGCCAGGACTCTGTGTACACGCAGGGCGGCATTGCTCGCCGCGAGAAGCCCGAAGGCTGAAGTGAAGCAGGTGGCCTGAGCAATGACAGCAGGAAAAATCAGGTCCGGGGGCACGCAGCCCTCCGTGGTGTCTTCTAGCTCGGCACTGCATCTGGCTCAGGCACAGCGGGAGCCTGCTGGGAGGCAGCAGGGAGATCCCAAACCCTTCCCAGCAGGTTTTCCACGAGAGCGTGAAATATTCGGGCGTGAACTTTTTTTTTTTTGCAAATGGTGAGGATTTTTAAGGTCAGACCCCACGGAAGGCTGGAGAGAAAGCAATTTTAAGGGAGTTTCCCTGAAAAGTGAGCGCAGGGCCCCAGCGAATACTTGTCTGCGGGAGTTCACCACTTTGCAGGCTGCAGCAAAGCAGAGCACGGCCACACACCCGTGCCGTGCCCGGGATGAAGCGGGCTGGCCTGGAGGTTTCGTCTCCTTTTTTTTTTTTTTTTTTCCCCTCGCCCAGCTGCCTGGCTGCGGGAAGCACGGAGGAGCCAGGCATCGCTCCTTCGATGTGCCTAGCCAAGGTTATTCCCCGAGAGCCGAGAAATCCCAGCGAGGCGCTTAGACAGCCGCAAATCCCAAGCTGAAAGCCACACTCGGAGAAAGGCAAACCCCAGCAAGCCTTATCAGAAAGAGCCCACCCACCAGCACAGAGCGAGGGACGGCTTCTGGGCTTCTTATCTCTTTCCCTACCAACCCTCCCCTCTGCCAAACCTCCTCCTCCCGGCCCGCCGCTGCCGGCGATGCCTCGAAGCGGTTAACTCCCTTCCGAGCTCGTCCAACGCTCGGCTGCCAGCCGCTCCTCCCCGGGGCTCTGCCTCCCCGTTCCCCGCCTCCCCGGCGGCCGGAGGCAGCCCCGGGAGCCGGCGGGGAGGGAGCGCGGTGCCCCCGGGGCCGTGCCCAGCATGCGGCCGGCGCCGCGCTCCCCGCCCGCGCTGCTCTGCTGCTGCTCCGCCGGGCTCCTGCTGCTGCTGCTGCTGCGATGGAGGCGCTGGAAAGGGTTCTGGAAGAAGGTGGAGGCGGCCCGGCAGAGGCAGGAGGAAGGCTTGGACAGGATGGAGAAGGCTGTGAGAAGCTTTCGGGAGCAGGTGGGTGGAAAGAGCCGCGCCGGGCGATCCAAGGGGGAGGGTGCAGGTGGGAGCTGGGCCAGCGCCCCGGAGCTAAATGGGGTGGGGATGGATCCTGGAGGGTGTAAGGGGGGGGCAGATGGGTGGTTTTTCGGCGGGGTATGGGCAGGTGCTGGTGTGCAGCTCGCTGCAGAGGCTGAGTTTTGCCTGGGAGCGAGGCGGGATCCCGACTCCTCATCCGAAGTTATCATTTTCTTTTTAACCACGCGTGCCCACACCCCCCGGAAAGGCAGCGACCCCCTGCAGCAGGAGCATAGCCAGGACAGGAGGAGGCAAGGCTTTATGGGGTCGCGCGGGGCGGTCCGCACGGTGGGGGCTAACAGGCAGCGGTGCAGGCGTCAGCAAAAAGAAACTCGCGGCGAGAGGAGGAAAATTCCAGCCTCTCATCTAAAAGTGCTATATCTGCTTCCACCTCTTCCGCCATGGCAAGACAGTCAGCCCGATTGTTAACGAGGCTGTAGGAAGTGGCAGAGGTGGTGTTTTATAGCAGAGGCCAAAGTCCAGCGGCACAGACGTGAGGGACGGGGAGCCACTCATGCCGAGGCAGGCTGCCATAAATCCGGCTCGCGCGTGCCATTCCCTCTGCGGTCCCACTGAGCTGCCCGGCTTGTGGTTCGAGAGGGCTAGCTCGGGTTCAGAGCCCACCCTGAGGGATGGGTACGATGCACTTGTGTGCGGGTTAGTAGATGGCAGGGAAATTTCTGCCAGCCCAAAGTGAACCCTCTGCTGTCAGCTGAGGCTCTCGCTGGTGTGTGCCTCCTGGTTTGCTAATTTGATGGTGCCAGGGGAAGAGCTGTCTGTTTTCCTTCCTTGCTGGAGCAATATCTAATAATATAGGCAATTCCCACTAGAGTTCAGCACTGCACTGAGCAGCTCCTCCAGGCCCCGCCAAGACCTGTCTGAACAAGGCTGGAGAAAGGCTTTCTGCAGGGGCTGAGTAATACCGGTCCGGCCGGGAAGACAAGGCTTTAAAATGCTTGGGCTTCTGCTGGCCCCACAGGTTTCCTTCCATGCTCCCCAGCACTGGGGCAGGAGCAGGACTGCAGTCTTGGGGCAAATATTGCATTTGATCACTAAACAGCAGACATTTTTAGGCTGGGATACAGTGGGCACTAGGGGGGGGGAGGAAGAGACAGCAGCAGTGTGTCATTCCCTGTTCATCATTTCCCTTAGCATCCCTCGGTGAACATGGTGTCCATCCTCTCTCTGTCTCTGCCGGAGCTCTCCAGGAAACTCCGGGATGGCTCCCTCCCTCCAGAGCACGTCTTCTACGCCTACCTGGGCAAGGTGAGGAGCGAGGGCAGCAGGGCAGGGTCTTGCCCAACGTGGGGCTGCCTCTCCTGGGAGAAGCCCAGCGCAAGGTTCAAATGCTGATTCGAGCCTGGTTCAGACACTGCTGAGCTGCCACCGCTTGGGGAGGTTGTGGAGTGCTGCTGTTGTCTCCTCATCATCTCCAAATGGGTTGGCAAACCTCAAACACTCAGTGTGCGCTTTCATTCTCTAGCCAAAATGCCCTGATCACCTCCTGGGTTCGCACTTTGGGCTTATCATTTTATGCCACCCTACAAGCACGATCCAGAAAACAGCCTTTTGTAATCTGCTGTGTTGAGTGCCTCTGCCCATCATGTCCCAGCTGGTGCTGTGGCCCTCCTCTGTCCAGACAAGAATTTGGAGTTTGGCACAAAAACCTCTTGGGAAAGACCAAAAAGGGCTGCCCTGGTACCAGCTGCCCATGGGGAGGTGGAGAAGCAGGAAGAGGCAGGTGTGCTTTGCAGAACAGAAAGCACTTGTGCAACACTGCAGGCTGTGTCTCACCCGCGGCTTTGCCTGCTTCCCCCAAGGCCCTCCAGATCACCAGAGAAACCAACTGCATCACGGAGTACATGCAGGAAAGCGAGACCCAGCTCCGGCAAGCGAGGCCACCGGGGAAGCCGGGTTTGCTTTATGGGGTGCCTGTCAGCATCAAGGACTCCATCAACTGCCAGGTACCAGCAGCACAATACCACGCATATCCTGAAACCCCTGGGGTTTAATTCTGGTGGCGGGGGGAGGTTTAACCTCACCATCTGGCTGGACTTTGTCATAGCTGATGGCAAGTGATAGGATTTGCTGCCCATCTCCCATACAAGCAAACAGAGAAGGCTGGTTAGATTTTATTACCACCACAGTATGCAATGTGTACGTTCTGGATGTGTTGTTGGAGATGCATGCATGTGTTTCTAGATTTAGATAAAAATACTGGGGGCAGGGAAAGTTGCAGTCCTTGATCTGTGAACCTCGTTGTACTCTGCTCCCAGGGCCATGACTCCACGTTAGGGTTCGTGAAAAACATCAATCAGCCCATGGCAGAGGACAGCGTGCTGGTGCAGGTGCTCAAGAGACAAGGGGCAATTCCCTTTGTGAAAACCAATGTTCCCCAGTCCCTCATCAGGTGGGTGAGCAGCCCAGGTGCCCCCTCCCCATTCCCACATCAGGAATGGCAGTTCTCCCTCCCTCCTCTCCAGTGAGGGCTTCTATCAAGTCTAATTCTCACTTCCCACCTCTTTTTTCAAGAACAACACCTAATCCATATCCCTAGTGTCTTTAAGTTTTAAAGCTACTCGGAATGATCATTCATTCTGCTTTGAAATAAAGAAACAGAAGAGGAGAAAAATTGCTGCCCTTCTGTCTTGTGCTGGCTGGTTTTTAAGCCACTTTTTTTTTTTTTAATCTAGTTAACCCCTTAGTGGCAGTTCTGTCAACTATACAGTACCATTATAAATGTACCCAAAACTTCCTGCCATATCTGCCAAGACCACCCTGGACATCACTGGCGTGGGGTGAGGTCAGGTGTGCTCCCCTGGGCAGCCGCTCTGCTCGTGTCCCCCTGCCCTGCCAACTGACCTTTGGTAGAGCTGCTCCAAGGGCAGCTATTGCCCAAGCCCTACGAAGTGCCTTGCCTTTCTTAACCGTAACAGGGCAACGACTGACCCTGTTTTTAAAAAGCCACACAGAGGGGTTGCCCTGGGGATTATCAAATTTTGCAAGTCACTTTTTTTTTTCACACTTTTTTTTTTTCACTCAGATTTTGCAAGTCAAAAAAACTTCTCAAAATTTTTTTTTGAAGTGACAGGGTCCATCCACATCAACAGATGTCTGCATTCCCCTCATTTGCACACTCTCTGTCTCTCCAGCTTTGACTGCAAGAACTTAATCTTCGGTCAGACGTTCAACCCCCTGCTCTACACCAGGACTCCCGGAGGTTCCTCGGGTGGAGAAGGGGCACTTATAGGGGGAGGTGGGTCCATCCTGGGCTTTGGGACGGATGTAGGAGGGAGCCTGCGTTTCCCCGCTGCCTTCTGTGGGATCTGTGCGCTCAAACCCACTGGGAACAGACTCAGGTACTGCTGTAACCTCTTGGGGTGAGACCCTACGGTCTGCTGTGTTGGGATGCTCGGGCTGCTGTGGGCAAGGGGAAAGCTGGGAGGTACCGGGAAGGGCTCACTTCTCCCTCCTGCCCAGACATCTTCTGAGGAATGAAGCACCAGTTCCCCCAGAACAGAAACAGAGGAAATCTCCCCACCTGCATGCTGGGGACAGGGGGAGCAGTTGTTCCTGACTGACCAGACATAAACCATTCTGGCCTAGGCTGGGTCTCGCTTGGGCTTCCCCTTGGCCTCTCCTTCTGCCAGCATCTGCAAAGGGAGGGCAGTGGTTTCATGAGCACTTCCTGCTGCTTAAAGCCTTGTCCTTCTCTGAAAAGTCAGCTGCTGTCTTTTTGTCTCTTTGCAGCAAGAAAGGAATCATTTCTGGTATCCGAGGGCAGAAGTCAGGTAGGAATCGATGGTTGACTTCCAGGGAGGGGAGGAAGGCAGGGCTGGGAATGACCTCGAGCTGGCTATGGGGAACCTTCTCCAGTACATCCAGAGAGGGAAGCAGGTTCCTTTTCAGGGACTCTTTCAGAGAGCTACGCCAATAGCACAGTTCCTGAGAAATGTGCTGGTGTGTGCAAGAGCTGAGAGGAGCGGTTTGTGTAACACAAACGCAGATACACCCTGTAACCCTCAGGGTGCTGTGCTGCCTGCCACAGCCTGGTGGGAGGTGGGGTTAGTGGTCAGAGGGGATGTTCTTGTGTCGTGATTGATAAAGCTTTTTGCTCACTTTGTAAGGCATGCAAGGGAGGCATCAAGGGCACATATCGATGGATAACAACCATGGGCCTGTTGGTGGGAAGGGACCTGTAGGCATCCCAGCCCCACTCTCAGAAGGGAGCTGTTGATAACACTAGGCTAAGTCAAAGCGATGCCTAGAGGTCCTGCTTTTACAGGACATGCTCCATGTAAGCCATAATCGACCCTCAGCCATAATCACACTCTCCTGGTCTCCTCCAGTGGTCGCAGCGGTGGGGCCGATGGCAAAAGACGTGGAGAGCCTGGCGCTGTGCATGCGAGCACTCCTGTGTGAGGACATGTTCAGCCTGGACAGCACGGTGCCCCCCCTTCCCTTCAATGAAGAGGTAAAGGACCTGAGAGGGGCTGAAGGGCTGTGAGAAAAGCTGCCATCCCTTTGGCTCAAAACACTAGTGGCTCCTGGTAGCCCTGTGGGACATGCCAGCCTGCCACGGACCGCGGGCTGGCACGTTGGTGAGGCGAGTGCTGCTTTCCAGGCCTGCAGCACGGGTGTACTGCTGGCTCCTGACACAGCTGACATCCTTCCAGCTGGAGCTCTTCCTTGCTCCGCAGGTGTATTCCAGCACACAGCCCCTCCGCATAGGCTACTACGAAACCGATTTCTTCACCATGCCCAGCCCTGCCATGAGACGTGCCATTCGGGAGACGAAGAAGCTTTTGGAGGATGCTGGCCACACGGTAGGATGCTGCATGAATCCGACTGTCATGCCAAATCTCTGCTTCCTTGGCACCATGTGCATTTACTCATGCCCAGGCCAAGAAGCACATTGTGTTGGGTGCTGTACAAACCGGGTCCTGAGGCAGTCTCCTCAGGGAGCTTTCAGTCGTGGTCTGACAGTGCTGGTCTGAGCCTCAGGGAGCACCTCTGTTCAGTGGCTGTGATCAGCTGGTGTCCAAGTATTTCTGTAGTTTCTTCTCAAGCCCATTTCACCTCTTTTGTATGACGTCCTTTGGCAAGCAGTTCCACAGGTGCACTGCACACTGCATAGGAAGCCACCTACTGATTGTGTATCTGGAAACAGGGGCCTAGGGAAAAAAACAGAAAGGCAGCTGCAGATGACAACTCTCCTGTAGCCCAGCAGTCTTCTACAGCATCTCAGTTTTCTCCTCTCCCCCATTTCAGCAAGTGAGCTGCTGTGCGTGAGGCACTGTGGTGGCTGCAAACCTTCCCCCTCCCCTTGCACAAGGGTCAGGAGGGAAGAGAAGAGCACAGACTCCTGCTCTCTGTCCTCCCCTGCCAGTTTTGGAGGGACCTTTGTCCCCTGGGGCTATTCAGGTGATGATGGTGGCAGAGCCCATCCTCTATCTTTTGACAAATCAGTTACTGCTCAGAGGGAAAACTGCATTTTCAGGGAAGGGTGGATTGGGTGGGAGAACCTGGTGGCCACGTGCTGGAGAGGGCTCATGTCAGGATTCCTCAGCCCTTGCGGGAAGGAGCCCAGAAGCCCATAATGCCTTCTCCCACGCAGCTTGGCTGTGCTTGCACCCCTGACACCTTTTCCGTCATCCTTCCAGCTAGTTCCCTTTGAAATCACAAACGTGGACTACGTGACTTACAACTTCTGCATCAGAGGAATGTTTGCAGACGGGTGCACCTCCTTCCTCAAGAACTTGTAAGTGCAGCCCAGGAAGGTTTGTGTGATTGGTGCCTCTCTGGGAAAGCCCTCGCTAGGGGGCCTGGCCAGCGTCTGGGTACGGGTAGCAGATCCACTGCATATAGACAGTGGCTGATGTGCAGAGGGTTTTACTGGGGAGCTTATGTTCAATTGAACCTTGGGGTCGTTTGGGACTGTTATCAGCCCTGACAGATCAAAAGAAACTGGGTGCCGATAGTCTATAAATACCACGGGAATCTGGGGAGCCCAGAGGAATGGAGAAAACCTTTTTGTCACTTAGGTATGCTGTTCAGAGGGGTTGGTCCTCTACAAGTGATCCACTGTAATTGCTTCCCAACACTGCTCAGCTAAACATCCTCTTCTCTTTCAGTGAAGGGGAGCTCGAGAGAGGCAGCATGGGGACATTCTTCTGGTTGGCGAAGTTACCAAACTGCCTAAAAGCTTTCGTGTCCTGGATTGCCAAACCCTTTGTAAGGTCCACTTTTTCCTAACATAATTGTAGTCAAGCAATAGGTGTCTCCTGTTGCAGTAAGACTTCACAAGAGGGAATTCTCTAAGCTTGGCTTCCTGGCTGTGCTTAGGCACATCTCCTCCAAACTGGAGTGATGCTGTTTCTGTTCCCCCTCTTCCCTCTTTGGGGAAAATCCACACGTCCTGCCTGAGCACTGAGTCAACAGCTTGCATTTGTGATAGAGCTGCCTGAGAGAGTGGAGCTGGGATTAACGTAAGGTATTTTCTTTATTACTTCCTCAGGTGCCTCGATTGTCAAATATCATAAGCAGTATGAGAACAAAGTGAGTAAACCTGAGTCTAACCAAATACTCCCTATCTAACCAGGATACTTCCCTAGCTGCATGCATCTGTGAAAATACAAGGCAGAAAATACAAGGGTGGGAGCAAACTGAGAGCTGTTTATGTCAGCCTCATAACCCTGAAGGGTTTGGCCAACTGTTCTGGTACTGAGGATGGGAATAAGGGTGGGGGCTCACAGCCTATTGCTTATGAACTGGATGAAGCTTGTGGGAATGAAACATGCTGGCAGCTTCGGTACTGGTTAATACATCTTCCATGCAATGACGTAGGAGCCCCATAAGATAGGATGAGAGGAAAACACACAGAGAAGAAGGCTTGCTCTTCCTTCCTGCGTTGCTGATGTTGGGCATTTAGGGGTGAGAAAGCACTCAAATCCTGTAGCAGAGAGAGTGAGTTTTGTTCTGTGCCTCCACGACACAGTAGGTCTGTGTTCATGGTAAAGGATCAGGCTGTCTCATCCAGCCTGGCCTTTGCGAAGAGATTCGTCTGGGCTTCCACCTCCTCAGCACAGTGGCAGTAACAGAGCTGGACACTTGTCAGGCCAAAGCAGCACTGCAACTAGATGCCATTAGTCTTCAGTCCTCTGTCACGGGCAGAAGCTGAAATGAGACCACCAGCCACTGAGGGGAAAGCCAGCACTTTGCCAGTCCTCCCTTCCCTTGGCTGCTTCCCTTGGCCCACCTGCTTTTTGATGCTCTCCCTGCCGCCTAAAGCTGCTCTTTGCAGTACCTCTCAGTGACTTTCGTTGGTTTTGCTTCCTTTTTCAGCACAGTGGATGAACTCTGGAGTCTTCACCAGGAAATTGAGGTAAAGTACTGAAATTTGGGCTTAGATAGTTCTTTTATTTCTGGAAACAAGTTTCAGTGCCCGCCAGCATTAGGAGATGACCAAGTCAGTGGTGTGAAGTAAGAACATGTGCCACTGCTGAACAGATCTCTCTTGGATGTACAAGTTTTCAGCACACTTAAAGATTAGAAGAACAATTCATGCATTCATGGTCCTTAATCAGGCCTGAATTTTCTTCTTGTACACCTGAAAATGTAGGCCATCAGCTGCAGCACCATTTCTATTCTGGTTTTCTCAGAAAAAAAGCCCTTATCCCAGCTTGCCCCTGCACTCCCCACCTCCAGTTTTAGCAGGGGACAGGCTGCTTTGTCCACTGGGAGGACTGCTGGCTGAGCAGCAAAGGGTTGCTGGATTTTAGCAGGGTCAGGCCTGATGCAGCTCACCCCACAACTCCTGCGGAAAGGCCAGGAGCCCAGCGGAGAGCCCAAGAAGAGCCTCAGCCCTGGGGCAGCACGTCCACCCCACTGACCACTGGTGCATTTGCTCCTCAGGAGTCTTGCCACCAGTTCATCGCCCAGTGGAAGAAGCTGAACCTGGATGTCATGCTTTGTCCCATGCTGGGCCCAGCTCTCGGTATCGGCTACCCTGGGAAGCTCTCAGGTAGGAGAAGGAAGCTCTCAGGCAGTGGCCAGTGCTGGGAAGAGCTCCAGCCCATGGGGTGCACCCAGGAAAACCACCCTGGTGTCTGTGGGAGCCAAGGGGCCGGTTTCCATCCTGCAGCCACTGACTTCCAAGTGCACACAGCCATTAACTGGAGGTGGCGTTGGGTGTTTGCCCTGCACTGAGCTCCCTCTCTCCCGCAGTGGCAGTCAGCTACACCATGCTCTACAACTCCCTGGACTTCCCGGCCGGGGTCGTCCCCATCACGATGGTGACAGACGAGGACGAGAAGGAGCTGAAGGGCTACCAGGGGTACTTCCGAGACTGGTGGGACCGGACCCTGGCAAAGGTAAGTCACGTCACGTCCCCTTGGGGGCACGAGCATCCCCACCTCACCCCAGGATGCCTCCCTGCCCTCTTCCCCCTGTGTTTGTGCCTCAGGCTTTTCATGGCAGCGTGGGGCTGCCCGTGGCCGTGCAGTGCGTGGCCTTGCCGTGGCAGGAGGAGCTGTGCCTGCGCTTCATGAAGGAGGTGGAAACGCTCACCCTGAAGAAAAACCAGCTCGTCTGAGTCCCCATGCTCGCTCAGAGTGGGATCCGGGCTAGCAGAGGTGCTAGCTGTCCTCTTGTCCAGCCCACCCTCAGGACAAGCGTTCCTGCCTGCGAGGATGCCCTGATGGCTGGGGTGGCTGCCAGCTTTGGGACGCGCGGGGAAAGTGAGACGAGCTCTGCTTCGGTGGAGCGCTTCCAACAATTGTCCTAATACAGTATTTTTTTGTTAGTGGAAAGTCTGTTATTTCAGGTGTGTGTTTGTGTGGAGGTTTGGGGGAGAATTGAGCAATCCTCTGAACCCCACCCAGGGAAGTGCAAGAACATTTTCCTGTTACAAAATGGGGACACTGAGGCACGGGGACTGGTTTTGTCTAACACGCCCAGACTCCTACTTACAGTGCCATAGGGAAAAGGTTTGTTCCCGTATTTCTCAGCTCCACAGAAAGCTCCCTGAGGAAGAAATGTTTTCCCTGCCACACACCAGCAATTGGAGGTCAAAACTGAGCCTGCAGCCTCTGGAAAGCAGGGAGGGAGCTGGACTGCTTCCCGCACGGGGGACTGCTGACACCCTGCCAGCGTGGGTGAGCACCAAGGGGAAATCTGGAGCGTGGAGCAACTCCCCTGTCCCTTAGGCACCTATACCTGCTTTCCACAGAGCAGAGGTATAAATTGCTTCATCTCAGTGCATTGCACTTACCAAGCAGCATGCCAGTGTCAGAGGCCAGCCTCTGCTGCACGGCCAGGTTTCCAGCGAGGTTCCCCAGCCGCTGGCAGGCACCCCCACCAGGATCTGCTGCTCCCCGCAGGTTTCCAAGGGTGCCTGAGAAAAGCGGCTCCACAATGCAAAAGCGTCTTCCCAGAGCAGCAGTTCCCAAATAGATCACAGCAAAGCTTTGACAGGAAAAGGTATGGGTGTTTTTGTTTTGTTCTTAAATGTGTTATTGTTTAAACCAGAGTCATGCAAGAACATAGTTTTTTTTTTACAAGGTCTGGGCAAAGAGTTTACCCTGGCCTATCCAGGACCCTGATTCTCTCTCAGCAGGCTTTAAAAAAGGAGTCTGTGTGGGGGGGGAACTCCAGCCATCCCAGGACTGAGTGCTATGTAACGAGTAGCTACAGAGGATCTTGGACTGAGTTTTTCACCAGTTTTAGGCAATCACTGCCCACACAGAAAAAGCTGGACGGGGATTTTCTATTTGCATTTTAAAATCCAAGCCTGGGGGAGATTGTCCCAGGAGAGGCAATGCCAGGTGCTGGCCCGAGCTGGCTGGATGCAGCCCACAGCCCCAAACAGCCAGGAGCTGCATTGCCTCATTAGTTTAATCAGTCTCTTCTTGGCGCAGAGGTGGGCAGGGTACAGGAGTCCAAGCGATGGAGATGCCAGTGGACCTGAACCAGTAAACACTCCTCTGGAAACCCCGAGCAAAGGCCTCCAGCGAGCTGTGCCCACTGCCAAGGATCACTGCCAAGGAACAGGGCTGAGGCTGCTGCATGGTTTTAGGGACTTGAAGTGGCTGAAAAGGGAGGTTGTGGCCACCAGAGTGGCCAGAGGGAGGTTGGGGTGGTTGGTGGCACTGAAGCTTAAGGCTGGGATGTGGAAATGAGGATCAACTCCCGAGTCATTGGGGAGAGGTTGGTGACATCCACATTGAGTTGTTTGACTCTTTTTATTCTCCATCACGGATGGCAGTAACACGACAGCAGTATGAACACTGGCTTTCAGCCCCCAGACAAGACCCCTTCATCAGAGAGCACTAATTACCTAGGACACAGCCTCCTTACAAGCTCTGCTGCCCTACTGCCTGCAGCAGAGGCACGACCCTACAGACCTGGCAATGCCACCTTGCATCTTGGCAATGAACTTTCAGAGTCATCTCCCATTCCTTTCCCATGGGCTTTCAGACCCTTGTGGTTCGAGAGATGCTTGATTTTCCAACCCCCTCTTTCCTCGTGCACTGCTTGGGAATGGTCCTATGGCTGCGGAGTACCCGTGGCAGGGGGCAGCTCCTGGACTGCATGGTCCAGCTCCTTTGCCTCATGCTGCCTGGAAGATGGCTTAGAAACTGGGAGTACATGGGATGCTGGGCCCATCAGAGGGGATTTCCCTGATGTGGATTGCCAAAAGGTTTCTCAAAGAGGCTTGACTTGGAAATGGCACAGAGCAGTCATACTCCTTGAAGGCATCTTCAGATAGCTCCAGCCAGACTGCCTTTCCAGAGGCACCGTGTCCTGCTTGCACCTGACCTTCACTCCAGCCCCTTCGTTCTCCCGAGCTCCCTGCTCTCTGAGAGATGTGATTTCAATCCCTGCTCTCTGATCAATGTTGATTTCACTCCCTGCACCAGGTCCCCCAGGGCAGGCAGGGCTCTGTTGTCCCAGGCTCAGAGGGCTGCACGTGCTGCTGTCAGGGAAGAGAGGTGACAGCTGGGCGCTTCTTGTTAATGGGCTTAACTGCTAATGAATTATTAGATGCGGGGAAAGCCCAGACCTGGCTTTTGCAGATGTTCAGCCCCATTAATCAGCTCTGTCCGCTCTGTGTAGCCGGGTACAGCAGCAGTCAGTGGCTTGGGGAGCCACAGCCTTGGGGGACATCCCCTCCAAACCCAGTGTGATCTGAGCACACTGCTTGCAGCCCGACCCACAATGGGCAGGCAGACCCTTTCAAAGTCCATGGTCTAAAAAGTCCATTCCTGGACTTTGTTAATGCAACTCTGTCTCAGAGCTGATCTTGCACAGGAGGCAACTGAGAGGTCTGCATATATCGGCTCTCCTTAGGAGAAGGTGGGAGACCCAGGTGCCTGTAGCTGACCCAGAACAGGAAGGACTGGGGGAGAAATCATGACCCAGGAGCGACTGTGGCAGGTCCTAGACCCATCATGGGCAGACCCTCGCATCCTCTCAGCCTTGCTCTGCGGTTCAGCTGCAGCAATCGTGCTGCTGAAACGGCTGGGGCACAGGAGGATCCAGCAGAAGATGGAAGAGGCAAGGAGAACACGGGATCTGGCCCTGGAACAAATGGAGAAGGCAGCTCGCAGGTTTAAACAAGAGGTAATTTGGGGGAGGGTGTGTGTGGAGGGAAGAGACTGTATTTTGGGTAACCGAAGAAAAAGGGGAGTCCTAATCAATCCCTCTTTGAATAATAGTGAGGGCAAGGGCAGGGATGTGCATGTTTTGGGTCATCATCAACCTTTTTTGATAGTCAGCACCCTGTATTGTCACTGAAAAACCCCAACCAGTAAAGGCAACATAAAGAAGTTATTTCTTAATACTGACCTGTTGTGGGAATCCTAAGGGTCCAAGCTGGGGACACTCTGAATCATGTCACCAGCCGAGAAAGTATTCCCAGACCTCCCTATGCCCTTTTCTCCTCCCTTGTTGCTCCTGCCAAGCCTTTCTGCTCCTATCCTCCTCACTCCGCCACTCGCTAGGAACCTGTCCGCCCCATCGCCCTCAAAGTACAGGTCCCTCCAAGGTCTGCACATCAGTGACCAAAAGCCATTTCATTCTGCCCACTTAGATTTTAGGAGGTTCAGTCCTTGGATTCAGGATTTGCCTTAAACCCCAGATAAACACTAGTTGCTATTCTTTTCTTGGGGAAGGGCAGGGGGAGGTTGCAAAGAGGACACACACTTTTTTTTTTCCCCAAGTTAATGATAAATTTTGTAAAACTTTAGCTGGCTTAGCTGCCATCCAACGCATTGTCTGTTAGTTAGAAGGTGGGTGAGGCCCTGCAGGAGGGTAAACAGAGACAGGCCAGGCCTCTCAAACCTCTTACAGATTCATGCAGTTCTCTGGTCAAGAGGCAGCTTTCTGCCTGTTTTGGATCTATCCCTACGAAGCAAGACTCAGCAAATTCCCCATCAGCAAATTCCCCGCTCCAGTACACAAAGTGCTATGTGGCAGGTCTGCATTTCTACAGGGAGTGTCTTTTAAAAAAAAAATCTCTGTTCAAGGTCACTGCTGGGCAGATGCTAGAACCGGGGATTCACAACCTCAACACCAGTCTTTTCGGTCATGTTCATCCCTCTGCGCCAAATTTCTTACCCTTTGCAGAACCCAGGCACCCAGACGGCACACATCCTCTCGCTGCCCATGGTGGAGCTGGCGGAGAAGCTGAAGGAGGGGTCCCTGTCCCCAGAGAGCGTCCTCTACTCCTACATGGGCAAAGTGAGTGAAAGCTACAGCGTGGGAGGGATGTCTCAGGGCTCTTCTGCTGAGGCAGCAGCAGGGGCTTTCAAACTGAAAACCAGCCCATTTTCTGGGAGAACCAGCAAGGCCGGAGACAGTAATTAGTCAATGCTGAGAGAGATGAAGGGTGGCT
Source organism: Anser anser (assembly GCF_964211835.1). Classification (NCBI taxonomy): domain Eukaryota; kingdom Metazoa; phylum Chordata; class Aves; order Anseriformes; family Anatidae; genus Anser; species Anser anser. The sequence continues at coordinate 23,059,913 of NC_139728.1, read as the reverse complement.
TGTGGGTGAATGAGTAGGACAGGGATCCAGGGCAGAAAATTATCCCAGAAAGAAATATCTAAAGTTTATGGGTAAAGTCTGAATAACGAATGCTGGAGGTTTGAGGACATTGAATGCTCATCTTGAAAACTCTATTTAAATGCTGTTTTCTTCCCTCCATCTACTCACTTGCTGCTCTGGAGAGGCTTTGGAGGTGACTCGGGAGGTGAACTGTGTGATAGACTTCATTCATGGCTGCGAGGATCAGCTCCAGAAAGTGAAGAAGCAGAAGGAGAAGGGGCTGCTCTATGGCATTCCCGTCAGCATCAAGGACCACATTAACTGCAAGGTACATCCCTAATACCCTTATCCTTGGTCTGGAGCTGGGAACAGAGCAGGATGTCCAGTCCTCTACCCTCATACAAGGAATCCAGCCTGATCCTTTTTATCTCATCACGACTGGCCAAAAGTTCCCTCAGGCAAGGATGTTCTGGACTATTTATTTGTGGGGTCAGCAAGCCTGTCTTTCTTCTGACAAAAACTCAGTTTTCTTGGAAAATTCCTAACTTGCTGTGATCTGGTTTCCATCAGGTAGTTCTGGCTGTGAGAAAAGTCAGGTGGGAACTTCGTCACAGGAGGTGTCAGGGCTTATGTCTGTAATTGCTAAGCTCTGAACAGCATCTGTACTGGTAGCTAAAGAACTGTGCTTCCCATCCCCAAGGGCCACGTCTCCTCTGCTGGGCTGGTGAAGCTTCTGGGCCAAGTGAAGGAAGAAGACAGCGTCATCGTCCAGGTTCTAAAGAGCCAGGGGGCAATCCCCTTCGTGAAAACCAACATCCCTCAGACAATGATAAAGTAATCTCGTGTTTGCCTTCCTGAAAACACTGTGTCATGCAACTCTTGTGACCTAAGGGTGGGTGGGGCCCACATGCACACGCTCCCACTCTTGTCCAAACTAATTACGCACAGTGAGTTAATTGCCTCCTTATTTCAATCTGAGTCATTCTGTCCTCAGTCTTGCTGCAGAATACTACAGATAAATTGTTTCTCTTATATTTGATGCCTCTTTCTTCCTAAACTAAGTGTCCCAACAAATCTACTTCACACTGATCCTACCCTCCAGGATTAATTCCACACTCATCCCTGCGCAGACGCTCAGTGCCTTGCATTTATGGTCTGCAGAGACAGAAGTACCTCACTCACCTGCTGTTTTTCCCTCTCCCCAGCTATGACTGCAGCAATCTGATTTTCGGCCAGACCCTGAACCCCCTCAACCACCAGAAGACCCCCGGAGGCTCCTCAGGAGGGGAGGGAGCTCTGATCGCAGGGGGAGGCTCCATCCTGGGCATCGGCTCAGATGTGGCGGGGAGCATCCGCCTGCCGTCCAGCTTCTGCGGGCTGTGCGGGCTCAAACCCACAGGCAACAGGATCAGGTACAGCCTAACTTCTGTCCCCTTCTGCGCCCACTGTGGAGGCTGAAGTGTCCCCCACTGTGCATAACCCTACAAAACAGACCCCACCGTGCATAACACTACACAACAGATGTCCACGTTTTCCTCCAGGTTTAAGTTACCACACTAATCTGCCTGTTCCCTTTCATCAGCCAGGCTGAGGACTCTGTTGATGATCTCCATGACACATGATGACCTCCAACTGTTAACGCAATAAAGACTTAATTTATGAGTCCCAGTCGGGAAGCTGAAAGGAAATGCTGCAGGAACATCTACTTTTTAGATGTTTTCCAGCCCTTGCATTTTTTGTAAGAGTTCTCTGTGTATCAGAGCTGGTTTACTCCCACGTGAGGAATTTCATGCACCAGGGAAAGAAGATAATAGCAACCATCTCTAACCCCTAGCAGCTCACAGCCCCTGATAGTCTTCCTAGTCTAGAAAGTGTCAAGTCTCTGCAGGACCTTTTGTTCTCTTGCTTGTTGCCTGGGGAGAATTAGGAAGTCTGCAGCCCAGCGTGGTGACTTGCCTTACAGCAAGAGCTGCTCCTAATCTATTTCTCCCATTACGTTCCTAGCAAACTGGGTGTGGTTTCTCCTATCACAGGAATGTACTCAGGTAAGTCCATCCAGATGATACATTACTACTGTCAAACCTTCACTTCTTGCATCTCCTTCTATTGCTGTGATGCCAGCTCAGTGTGCTTGCTCAGTTATGTGTTTCGCAACCAATTAAGACAGGTAATCTATTAGACCAGAGCCTGCCTTATGCTATTACCTTTTTGCACCATTTATTCTGTTCTGGACTGTGATAGGGGTTAACTGCATCACAGCAGAATTGAAGCAACAGACATTCAGGCAGTGCAGTGCATAACAGTGAGAATTGTGAGACGTGGATCTCAAAGGCCTGGAATATTTCACTGGATGGTTTGAAGACTCTGCTGGCCTCAGTTGCTGCCAGGCAGTATTGCTGTTGGCAGTATGGCTGCAGTCCTCTTGAGTGGGACTTGTGCCTGCAGAAGCCTGGCCCAGAAGGTCAACCTCAGTAGGCAGCACCAGGCCTCTGCTCTGAGACTTAGGGACTGTTGCTGCTGTGCTTTCTTGCTCACTTCTTGCACAGACATTGCCTTCATTTCCCATTCCTCATCCCTGACCTGAATTAAACTCCTCTCTGCTGGGTCACCACCAGTTACTAGAAGAGAGCTCCAGGCCCATCTGCCTGCAGTGATGGGATCTTTGTGCTTGCAGTGACAGGGACGCTGGGGCCGATGGCGAGAGATGTGGACAGCCTGGCCCTCTGCATGAAGGCACTGCTCTGTGAGGAGATGTTCCGGCTGGATCCCACCTTGCCCCCCATCCCCTTTGATGAGGAGGTAAGGCTCAGAGGCAATGTGACGCCTCCGTTTGCCCATCACTGAAGTGAGATCTTGGGAGAGTCTCAACTGGTTTAATATCTCAAGATAGTGAAGGACCTGGAGAGGCAAGCCTCCTTCTGAACAGAGGAGCCCCACATGAGCAACCACAAGAAGAATTCACACAGCAGGGTTGGCAGGCCCCTGCTGGCTTGCCCTGATGAGACCTGCTTGATACTAACCCCTTACCCAGCAATGACCAGGACAAGTTTGCTGGCTCCATTCTGGCTCAATTTCTAAAGGAACTGTTTTTTTCCTGATCAGAGAAACTCACCCCTCACTCTTTTAATGAGAGCCTGGTTTAACAGTCACTGACTTAAGAAATCTTTGCCTTTTGGCTTAGGTCCTAGGATCCTAGTGTGCTTCAATTGTCCCTGATATATGGACAATACAGATCAGACAATTACCCTCAAGGAACAGGCTGTAGCCAAGTGAACTGTTCAGATGCTATCACATCTGCTATCTCAAAGTTGGGACAAGTTCACACGGCAGGACGTAGTGTTTTTCTGACCACATCAAGACCACTGCTGTAGCTCTGTCTTCTGGGCAACAATGCTTTCCACCAGACCTATTGCTCCTGCCATTCCTTCAACCCAGGACACCTCAGCTGCTGCCTTCCTGCGCCCTAGAATGGTCTGATCTGGTACATCTCATGTGTCAAGCAATGGCTCCTCTCCTCACAGGTTTATACCAGTTCAAAGCCACTTCGGATTGGGTATTATGAAGGAGATGGCTACTTCCAGCCCTCACCCAGCATGAAACGGGCCATCCAGGAGACCAGAAAGCTCCTCCAGGAAGCAGGGCATACGGTGAGTTTTTATGCCTGTGGTTACCAGGAGCTCTTGTCCTTCTGTTTCTTACAAAATTTAGACAAGTCATTTCCCATCTCCTTTTTCACTGCCCATCAAACAGGGCCATCTCTCCCTGGCAAAATGCAATTGTCTGTTTCCCAAACCAAAGTGATCTTGCTTATGTTTCTGGCCTAGCAGACAGGAAAATCACCTTCAGATACCTCCAAGTCACTCTTCTCTAAAGTACAGCATGGGGCACGTGGTTTTGTTTGTTTGTTTGGTTGTTTTTGTTGTTGTTTTGTTTTGTTTTTGTTTTGTTCGGTTATTGTTGTTGTTGTTGTGTTGTTGTCGTTTTGTTTTTTTTTTTTCCCCATCATGTTTGGTGACCCCATAAATATCATCCTCACAGCAGCTTTCATAATCCCTCAGCTGCTGAATACAGTTTACAGATTTCTTGGTGTGCAAGGTTTTTGGAGCAGTTGACCCCCCAAGGGATGCTATCTAGCCTAAATTATACAGTGGTTCCACTGATGGTAATTTCTATATGGGTGCTGCTCCAATAATAATTATAAATGAGAAGTACTTGGTGTTTTGAAGCCTCTAAATATTCTTCTCAAAGGAGTGGAGACGTGGAGCCCATGCCAAGTCACATCATAAATAAGTGCTAATGCCTTGGAGACAGGAAAGGACAGCTGGCAGATGGCACCAGCCCAGGTCCCTCTGAAAATGGAATTTTGCAGAGTGGCACAGCCCCTACTGCGAGAACCCCACCTCCATCCTGCTCTGCAGCCCTAGGCGCCAGGAGCAGCTGGTAGGTGGCCCACAGTCATGGTGCCCAGCTGTTTCTGGCACATTGCTCCATAACTGTGTGAGCCCCAGGGGAGCCTGAGGCAAAAGACAGTGGTGTGAGCTGACCAGAGTTAACCTACTATGTCCCTTACGCTTCAGAAGGCATCACAGTGGTAGGCTGCAACCCAGCATGACCCAGGTAGGGGTGCAGAACTGCAGGCCACACACTCCTGCTGTGCTGCACCTTCCCACCGCTTCCCACTCACCTCACTGGTAAGGCAGGGAGGTTTAAGGAGAGCTCTGTGAATCATTTGTCTTTCTTGCTTCCTGAACGGGGATGGTTTTCCTGCAGCTGGTTCCCTTTGCACCGCCCAAGATTGACTACGTGGTAGATGAGCTGTTCACCAGAGGGATTTTCTCGGATGGTGCTGCTCACCTGGTGGACTGCTTGTGAGTAAAACCCGCTTGCTTTCAGTGCTGGCCCAGGGACTTGGCACTATATGGCCAGTGGATACATTCAGAGTGGTTTTATTCCTGTGGGTGTGTACTAAAGAGCGGGCAGCAGAGGAGCTATTTTTGGAAGGGTGAAATTAACATGGGCAGCAGCTAGTTCACAAGGGTGAACTCATATGCACTGGTAGCCCTGGAGGGTAAAAACATGCCATGTGTCCCCAGTGCCGTGGCAACTGTTTTTATGTGCTTAGCCTGTCATGCATAGGAAACACCACACACTGTAGGACGTCCCTTGGAGGTGGGTTAAACTTGGAGAGCAGCTCACTCCTCCTAAGCAGGAAGAAAATAGGATGAGAAAGATCGTGGGTGAGGATAAAGACAGGGAGATCGCTTACTGATTACCATCATGGGCAAAGCAGACTTAATTTATTGACTAGATTTGATGTTATAGATTTGGGTAGTGAGAAACAAAGTCAAGCATTAAAACAACACCTTTCCCTCCCCCTTGCCCAAGCTCGGCTTCACTCCTGACTCCTCTGCCAAGCAGTACGAGGGGACAGGTAACGGGGCTTTGGTCAGCCCATGACAACTCCTCTCCGCCGCCCTGTCCTCCTCCTGCTCTCCCCTGCTCCAGCCCCAGTCAGAAGGCCGGCTGCGCCACCGGTGCTCCTAAGGCTGCACGGGGGTCTCTGCCTTGGTGCCTGGAGCACCTCCTCCCTACTGCTCACCGGGCTGTTTCTCATTTTTTTTCCCCTCCCTTCTCTGCCTGTACTGTGTTTTTGCCCTTTCTCGGATACGCTTCCGGAGAAGCACCACCAGTGTTGGCGAGGGGCCCGGCTGTGCCCTGAGGTGGGGCCGGTGGAGCTGGCTGGAGCCGGCCATGACAAGCACGGGGCAGCCCCGGCCTCTCCTCACAGAGCACCAGGCAGCTCTTCCTCCGCACACCACAGTGGGTGCCGAGGCCATCCCTCTGCTCCATTTCAAGGACATCTACCACAGTCCGACCCTAATTCTTATGCATTTCGGTGGCTCTGAAACAGCAGAGCACAGCAAACAAGCACCCCTGCCTAGGACTGGGAGGCTGCTGGTGGCTGGGCAGAAGCAGCACACCCATCCAGGTGTCATACCAGGAGGGTGAAGCCTGAAGAACCATCTGTTATCTGGAGAATGTCCTCCTGGCTTGTCTTCTGGGCCTGGGGTCCAAGCTGAATCCAGCTCTGGACTTGGCTCAGGGATAGCATTGGCCGTCCCCAAATCTGGTACTCTCTGGCACAGGCGGCTTTTCCTGACCACTCCTTCACTCTCTGCCCTTCCAGCAAAGGAGACATCGTGGATCCCAACCTCAAATCCCAGTTCAATACGTACAGGCTTCCTGCTCTGGTGAAAAGAATCTTGGCTATCATTTTGAAACCCATAGTAAGTATGCGGACATTTTGTCTGTGTTATAGGAATTGTGCAAGGTGGGAAAGCTTCCACGTGAAGGGTGGTGGGCTGCTCCACCCAGAGCTTTGCTGCTTCATGTCAAAAGTCTGATGGTTTTTAAAGAAAAATGCACTTAAGTAAACTTAGTCCCTAAGCAAGGATCTGAACAACATCTCCACATCCAGGAGATGCTCTCCAGGGCTAGCAGTGTTGTCTAGAGCCTTATTTCCATGCGTTGTTGTGATTGAATGTATAAACTAATGTTGGAGTAAAACCACCTCATCGGAAACTGTACCTGTTCTTCAGAGCCACATCTGCTAGGACAAGAAGTGTGCTCAAAATACAGTGGCATGGTAGCCGTCTATTTCAGCTGCACTGTTTTTGACTAATCCTAGATTTTTCCTCTTCCCTCTGAAAGTACCCACGAATCGCTCGGGATCTCAGCGCTCTCTGTGGAGTGGGGTAAGTGGCACTAAAGTAGCTCTAGAGGAAGGGATGGATGCACATGAAAGTATGCCCTGGCTTCGTGCAGATAGATGCCAGCTTGCTGGACAAAGCCCTGTCATGGGGATGTGCAGCACAGGCTAAGCCTGCATGAATACATGCTGCCTCAGCACCACCTGGGCTCAGCATGGTGTTATCCAGGGCTGTGCAGCCAGAGATTATTTTAAGAGCTCATCGTGGCAGGGCTAGGAAGTCTCAGCACAGGCAGACACAGGCTGCTTTCCTCAGTGTCAGGGGAATTCTGGTACCCAGAGCAGCATGTGCCAACATGATGGAGAGGTGTCTGCATGTAGATGCAGTGTGGTGTGAAATACAGACCTCTCTGAGAGAGACAAGAAAAAGAGGAAAAAAAAACAACAAAAAAAAAACAACTGAGAGCAGCTGGATGTAAAAGACCACCATGATTTTTGTCTAGGTGCCAGAACAGGTGGAAGCATGGTGGTAAGCTCTTGTGGTGTACCTGTAAGTACTTGTGAATCTGTGCTATCATCTAGGTGATACTATAGCTTGTTCCCAGAACGGTCAAACAGTTTCCATAAAAATGGGCTAAAAGTGTATTTTTTAAAATGTTTTCTGTTGCTACAGTCCCATTGCTGATTAATTCTGCCACCTTTCCAGGTCTGCCAAAAACCTCTGGGATCAGCATGCAGCAGTAGCGGTAAGATGATTTCTTTTACCTTACTAAGTATAGTGAGATCCCTAAAATTTCTGAGCAGTTGCTTTCAGCTCTGTGATGGATTTGGTGTTAGAAATGGATCATGTGGAAATAAAAGGGCTGGGCTTTTCTTTGAAATTCAGTCTTTGCAAAAAGTGGTAAGAGCTCAAGGCAATAGATAGTCATGTGGACGTCTCTGCTTCCTGGAATATGGGGAAGAAAAATTATCCAGTGCCCTGCATTTTCTAAGCAGAAATAGCATAAAAATAACCACTAAAGATGAGGCTTCATTTTTAATGATTTCCATCTCTTGGTTCAAATCCCTCATCTCAGACATTAGGTGCTCTTATCACTAGTTAAAACCACACTTGAACTATCAACCAGAGATGCTAGGAGTCTGTTATGATTTAACCTGTCAGGCCGCTAAGCACCACAAAGCTGCTCACTCACTCAGAGTTGCAGGATGTGGGAAAGAACTGAAAAAGTTACAAGCGAGAGAACTCATGGGTTGAAATAAAGATATTTTAATAAGAAAAAAAAAAAAAAAGTAAAAGCAATGCAAAACATTATTGCTTGCCACCAGTCAACTGGTGCCCAGCCAGTCACTGAGCAACAACAGCAGACCCCCTCCCAACTCCCCCCTATATTTGTAATTCCACATGGCACACACGGTATGGGACATCCCTCTGGCCAGCCTGGGCCAACTGTCCCAGCTGTGTCCCCTCCCAGCTCCTCGGGCACCCCCAGCCCCTCGCTGGCAGGGGGCTGTGAGAAGCTGGGAACGCCTTGGCTCTGTGCAAGCACTGCTCTGCAACGACTGAAACAACAGTGAGCTGTCAACATTATTTTCGTTCTAAATCTAAAACACGGCACAATACCAGCTACTATGAAGAAAATTAAATCTGGCCCAGCCAAAACCAGGACAGAGTAAAAACTTGTGTTTGTGAACAGTTTGGCTCAGGTGTATTTTGTATGAACTCATTCTAGTTCAGGAATAAAGGACAGGAAGCGTTGTCCTGGACAACTGAGTCCAGTACTGCCCACAAACCAATCAGATTCATCTTCAAAACTAGTTGGATTTTTCATTTGTATTTGTTTTATTTGGCCATCTCCTCTCCTCCCTGCTCTGATAATTGTAAAGCTTTATATTTCGCTTATTTATTCACTTGCAGTTTATTCTCATTTTATTCCCGTCCTTGAGATTAAATAGCACCTCTCCTCTCTGGTATTTTCCACTGCCTCCCTTGTCCTTGATCTATTTATAGACAGCAGTTGTATCCCTTCTCAGCTGGTGTTTTGCAAGGCTGAAGAAGCCGAGCTGTTTTAGTGTCTCCCCACAAGCCAGGATCTGTGTTCTCTGGGACACCCTCACAACCCTTCCTGAGCACAAACACAGCCCCAGAGCGCACCATGCAGCTTCCATCAATGTCGGTCACAAGACGGAAGGGCATGCTCACTTGCAGCAGGTCTGACAGACCATAGATCATAGGAAAAACTTCTGTAAACCAGCGTGGGCAGATGGAAGGAAAAGGTTTGATTGTTCGGTGTTGGATTTTTCTTTTTTTTAAGGTGAAAACAGATAATCCTTCCCCCACTCCTATCCCTCTACTGCTCCCCCCCCAAAAAAAAAATCTCAAAAAGATTTGTCAACCGCAATGATATTTTGGATTGTTTTTCTTTAGCAAAACCGTTATTCACAGTTTCTACCGCAAGCAAAAGCTGATCCAAAAATTTTGGCTAGCTACCAGCTTTCCTCTGAGAAAAAAAAATGAGATTAGCTGCATTGACTGTATTTCCTGGAAACCCTTTCTTTTGTCAAACTTTCAGCAGGAAGGATCTCAGAATGCTGATGGAATTTGAGGTCAGATAAAAAATAGCCTGGTGGTCAGGGCTTTCATGAACGATGTGGGAGACCCTTGTACCGAAAAGTTGGGGTAAGATTGTACAGAACAGGGTCTGGAACATGGGACAAATGTGTCCTATAGCTAAGGTAGGCTGTGGAAGTAGCCACACTCTGGTCCATCTGTATCTATTTACTAAGAGAAAGTGGAACAGCTCTTTTGAGGATTGATTCATTCATTGCCTGATGTTCAGCAAAGATGTAGAAAACCAAAATGCAAATCTAGTTCTCTCTTGGATGTACAGTACAAACCCAAGGCTGTGACTCCTACATCATAGAGGAGAAGACTACAGGCTTACCTAACTGTCTCTTGCTGCTCTTTTTCTTACCTGTAACCCGATGCAGAATGAAAGAAGAATTTGTGAAAATATTTGGAATTCATGTCTTCTATCCAAGTTTCTTCTACCTAAATAACAAAGCTTTTAGGAAATGGATTTTTTAGTGAGCTGAACATAATTCTTTGTATTACTGTTGATTTCCATTCAATCAAATCTGAAGATAAAACTGTAAGTAAGAAGGATCTGGTTAATACTCAAAGGAATCAACTCTGAAATGCCCACCTAGCACCAATGTCTAGGTCTGAGCAGGACATGGTATTCTGCCAGAAAACCTAGAGTTGGAAGAACAAAACCCGTTGTGTCTTTCAAAGCACAGCTCAGATTTGATCTGAGTTTTCACTTTTATCCTTTTTCCATGCTGTAGGCATTGATCTGTCACTGCTGTCCAACAAACATTGTTCATCATTCGCTCTGTCTTTCCCTCTAGGTTTACCGTACCGAATTCATTGCTAAATGGAGAAAGCAAAGACTGGATGTGATTCTCTGTCCTGCACTGGGTCCAGCCTTTAACCATGGCTATGCTGGGAAGCTGTTTGGTAATCTTCAGTGAGATGTCTCTGGATGCATCCACGGTGGTTTTTATGGGCACAGCAGGAGCAAGATATTTTGGTCTCATTAACATTCCCCAAAGCATGTGCAGTGCCTGCTCTTCCTTCCAGGGAAAATAGCAAAGGGACGTCTCCTCTGGGTGGGCCTCCCCATGCCCCCACCCCATCTGAGCTGCAGATGTTTGGATTAGTATGGAACAGCATTAAGTGACTCATCTGTCCCAGCCACTACTGGGTGACTTTCCCTTGTATCATCTGTCCAGCACAGAGTGCTTGCGAGGATAGTTGTTAGAGTTCTGGCTGACCTTAGCACAAGACCAGGCTCTTCTGACTGTGGCTATCTATGTTCCCCAAGACTTTGCAAACAGCAGAAAGGTTGCCTCTGACTTGGAGAAAGAGGCAATTTCATAGCTTTCTGTGGTCAGGGTCCTCCGTTTCTCTAGCAGCAGCCCTCTGAGATCCAAAATGCCCAAGATGGTGGTGTAGTCTCAGACCTGGACATCTGGATTATCTTGAAAAGATAGCCAGGATTTTTCCCTGGGGTATGGATGACATAGATTCAGACTGTGTCACAGACCTAATCTCCACCATGACTGACAGTTGAAGTCACGGGTCTCTCTCTGATTTCAGCAGCCATGCAGCCCTCAAACTTCCCCACCAAAAGTCCCTTTGAAAACAGCACGTTTTCATTGTCCCTTTAGGTCCAGCAACTCCAGTTCAAAATCCCTCTAAACCAAATTATCACCTGAAAGTCCTTGCTGGCCCAGCACCTTTAAATTCTGCCATTTTATATACTCTGTGTCATCTTTTCCAGCTGCAACCTCCTATACCAACTTATACAATGTCTTAAACTTCCCTGCTGGAGTGGTGCCAGTCAGCACAGTCACAAGAGCTGATGAAGAAGAACTGAAGCATTACCGAGGGCACTATGGGGACCCTTGGGATAAGAGGCTGAAAGAGGTGAGCAAGGAAAGAACTTAAGTGTTAGCAGAAGGCTATGACTGGCACGGTGGCACATTGTCCCATTTCTTCTCTCCATCTCATAATGAGAGTGGAAACTTCTTCAATGATGTGGTTGCATATACCATGTTACCACCCTGAATGTGGTACAGATAAGCTGGTGTACGCCAGCCTGTCAACTGTCCCCTTGCATATCTTTCCTCATCTCTCTTTCTATACTGTCAAAAGACAGCATTTTCTCATGTGCCTCCTCTGGTGCTCTGACTAAACACCACACTTACTTTTGCAGGCTGTGGAAGGAGCTGTGGGGCTGCCTGTGGCTGTCCAATGTGTGGCTTTGCCGTGGCAGGAGGAGCTGTGCCTGCGGCTCATGAAGGAGGTGGAAACACTTTCCCGTGGCACAAGGAGAAATGTGTGATTTATCAGGATCTGCCTCCATGATGTTAACTTTTCGTTCCCTGTCCTTCTCTCCAGTCACCTTCTACCTAATGCACAAAGCAAAGTAGATAGCGAGCTGCAGACTCCAAACCACTGTTTCAATAAAATGGCAACAAATGCTGTTTAAAAACAATCAGCAAAATCTCATCTCTGTCCAAACTGTCCTTCTTTGTTAAATTGGGACAAAACTAAAAGAAAGGAATGAGAGTTCATGTTGGACCAAAGGAGTCCAGTAACTGCAGTGAAGTTATATTTGTTGTATGACATGAGGCCGAAGAGGTGTTTACGTCATTATTTTTTGCTTCCAATAGTGGGAGTAGCAGGTGTTTGTGGAAGAGTGTAACCTGCTAAGTGCAGGATTCTTTCTTTAGCTGTGCCATTCGTTGGCTTAGATACTTTTTGGCAAAAAGCTTTAGTCAGCCCATCAGTTTTAATAGCTGCCAAGAAAGCTGTCCTTCATGAACTTGTTGGGTCCCTTTTTGAACTGTTGGTCTCCACACCATCCAACAGCAGTGGGCTCTATGGTTTAATTGGACAGTGTGTAGTGGAAAGCTTCGTTTTCTTTGTTTAAGCATATGCAATCTGAAATGGTAATTAATCTTTCTGTGCTCCTGTTCCTCATTTTTTCTTCCAGTTAAGCAATTGGAAAATGAGGTTGGTCTTTGTTGTTGTTTATTTGTTTTTTATTTATTTGTTTTGTTTTTAATTGCTTGTAAGCACTTAAGAAAACCTAAGTTCAAAAATTTCTGTGGCTATGTTTAGGCCATTTGCACTTCTGGTACTTCCAGCTTCCCTGTGAAAATTGTATGCTGTTTCTTGGCCTATCCATTGCACTCAAGGTGGATGAAGAGGCTGGGAGGGAAGGTGCAAGCGATGGAGGAAAGCGAAAAGCTTTGAATAAGCAAGTGTGTCTGGAAACAAGACATCAACCTGAGTGATGTTCTGTGCCTCCTCCAAGCCTGCCTGTCTCTCCAGGTTACAGGGGCTGGACATGGTATTTGCCAACGGGAAGAGAGGCACAGGGCCAAGGGGCAATTCAGCTCCTGTTATTTATCTGCCCTCTGCCTCCTCAGGGCTGCGCAGGGATGCTGTGGTCATCCAGCAGCCTGACACGCTCACAAGTGGGTCTGAGTCACACAGTGAGTCCTGGCTTCTCAGCCTAATTCATGGACCTCTGTTCAGCACAGAGCTGGGAGAGGAGCCTCCCAGAAGAGGTTGTGCCTCGCAGGCTTGCTGCTGGGTGGCACGGACACAGAGCTTCTGCCTGATGGGGGTATGCCAAATTGCAGTGACTGTCTCAGGTCAGGAGAAGAGAATTTTCAGCTGTCGTCTCGCAGGGAAGATGGGAGCTCACTACTGAAATGATAACCTGGCTAGGAAGGGCACTGAGCGATCTGGAAGCACAGACCTTGTTTTGCAAGGAAGGGATGTTGTCCTGTGCTCCTGTATCCCTCCCTATCAGTGCAAGGCTGAACGAAGCAAAGGGGTGCTATTTCTAAAAGGACTTTCCCCATGCATATTTGCTCTTTGCTTTCCAGCTGCTCTCTGTGGGTGGCTCTGAAGGGGTCTTACTGTTCCTCCCACTCTCCCCTCTACAGCTTCCAGACAGTCGCTAGACCCCAGGATCCTACAGTGTTAGCAGCCGTTCCCAGGACCCATCACCCAAAGGGCAGGCTCACCACAATGCAGCAGGTCCTGCCTGAAGCCAAGACAGCCCCAAGGGTGCTCTCAGACATGGTCAGCAGCTCAGCTGGAGCCCTCCTGGTGCTGAAGCAGATGAGGTGAAGACAAGGTCAAGAAGAAGATGGGAGAGGCATGGGGGAGAGAAAATATGGGTTTGGACCAGATGCAGAGGGCTACTCAGGAATTTAACGAGCATAAGGAAAAGCAGAGAGGGTGATGCTGAGAGAAGGCTGGTGAGCTCAGGCACTGAAACTCAAGGAGGGAAAGGCCTTTTGTAGGGCATAACTTTAGGTCTGCAGGAGACTTCTTCCTGGGCTGGAGAGAGGATGTCAGCTCCCTCCCGCTCCCATCAGCACAGTGCCACTGTGCTTCAAACCCTCCTGCAGCCCCTGCACCGTAAGCTCAGGCTGTGCTGCCCTCAGAGAGCTGCTGTGCCTGTTTGCACTGTGCTTGCCCAGCCTCTTGGCACCAAGTAAAGTCCAGACTTTGGTCTGCCTTGGAGAATTAGGTGGAAATGCTGCTTAGGGCAAAAGGACTTTGTTCCCACTAGTTCCCAGTTCTGCTTATCTCCAGCACTGTGTCTTGGCTGTAGTCTTTGCTTTGATCATTTTTCCTCCTCCTGGTTTTAATAAGGACTTAAGCCTGCTAAATTTTCTCTTTAGTTTGCAGGGTAGACTCTACCTAGTTGCAACATCATGAGCAAATAAACTCTCCAGAAAAACTGATAGGAGCCAAACATACGTTGTTTGGACACGTCACTGGTCTTTTATAATATCCAAAGCAGACAGAACCATCTGTGGTGTAACATAACAGAAAGTGGTGGAGGATATTAGAGACATTGAGGCCCCTGGGATCCTAGGGTTACTTAACAAACAGGGTTCAAGGAAGGAGGTAGTTGAAGTAACTAAAAGCAAACGTTCAAAAATAGGTGGCATGAAAACTCTTTAACATAGGGAGATTCATCCCTGAAACACAAATGGAAAATGTGAGAATTAGGACTGGGCCATCCTTCACTCTGAAGCAGCTGTTTCATCTTTCCAAGCATGGTTTCAATCTGCTCTTCCCCCCTTCCTTTTTTTTTTTTTATTTTTCCACCTGCTTGCCCAGGATGAGACCAGTGAAAAGCCAGACTTCTCTGGCATCTCTGTAGCTGGAGAAGTTGTAAGTAGGATGCATAAAACCCACTTTCCTATGAAAAGGACCAAGGAAAACAGTGTAGGACTGTAGGAAAACAGTACCCATAGAAGTGAGAAAGCTGTAGGGATGGTCTGGAGAGAAGGCACGCAGGCCCTGCTATCGGAGGTGTGAGGGTTGGTATGGGACATTTCTCTCCCCATCTTATTGCAGCTTATTTAGGGAGAGCCAGCGGGGTCCTGGCTGAGTAACATAACAAAGGGGCGATAGAAACACCTCTCAGATGATCTTCTTGGTTGTTGGAAAGGTGCAGATTAAGTAATGGGAAGTTTCTGATCGACTGTTTCGTTCTGTGATTGTTGGTGGGTTTTGCCTGGAATTAAATTGTCCGTTTTTATGAAGGTCTTATGATTCCAATAAATATTTCAGGCTGAAATGAGTCAGAAACTGGAGAGTGCCCAGAAAATACTTATTCAGCCCTCTGAGTCAGTCGGAACAACTTCTGCAGAGGGGACCAGCCCATTTTCCTGTGACTTCAGCAACTTCTGAAGTACCTTTAAAGATGTTTCCGAACAACATAGTTAACACACTTCATTTTGTAAATTGTTTGCAAAACCACATCACAGTGTTTGGATCCAAAAAAAAAAAAAATAGAATATGGGATATAATTCTCGAGGTTCATTTTTTGTCATTTTCACCAAAATGGAGTCAAAGCTGACCTGACTTAAATATATATATATATATATATATCTATCAATTTTGAGGGAAGACAATTTACTTGTAGAAAGATTCTAACGGAAACCAGCCTACCTGAGAACTGAAGGTGTTGTGTGGAGTGTGACAAGAGTAAGCCAGTGCAGTTTTGCCTCTGCAAGCTGAGCTTTGCTGGGGACAGGAGTGGACTGACTGGGTTGGTCCAACTGCCTGCCTCTGTGATGGTCCAAAGTGAAGGAGATGCAGATGTCACAGTGAAATCCCAGATCAGCTGCCTTTTCTTATGTAAAGGTCTTGGCTTTCATTTTAACTCCTCTGATGAGTTTGGTTAAACCAGGAAATTAGTCTGGATCCCATCTTAATCTCCAAGATGGATTTATCTACATAGGAAATTAATCTGGATTTGAGGGGAGTGCAGATCTGGAGCAGAATAGCAACTCTCATTCATATGGGTATCAGTGCTCTTCTGAAGTCACACCCAGGAATACCATACCCACACGCATTACCACACTTGGCAAAGTATTTCATTGGTGCGAATCAGCCAAACTCCATCTGGGCCCACAGAAATACCAGAAGTAATAGTGGTGCCATCTGCCCTAGGGGTCAGATGAGTACTGAAGAGATGGGGATTCTTTCCTTTCTGTTTTGCCTCCATTCCATGATCCATCTAACTGTACTTCCTCTTAGTTTCCCTGCATTGCCAAAAATCTGAAAGCCCCAAGTGGAGTCAGGTAAGCGTTTTTATCTCTACATACCAGTCTAGCAGCAAAAAGAGGAAACTGTGAAAAGGACAGCAAGGGAAATCAGTTAGATGATTATTTGAAAACCTCTCTCTTCTATGTCACCAACACAGAGCTTGAGGCAGCGGGTCAGTGATGCAGAAAAAAATTATAAATGTCTCTGGACACTGTGTGATGGGACTGGATCAACTTTGCCTCCTTTAAGCTGATGCAGCTGGGACAATATCTGAATTAGAAGAGTGTTCAAAACTGAGAAAGGTAGATGTCATTGGAAAGCCAGGATCTAGGATGTTCCCCAGTTCGGCATCATGGTGGTATCTCAGTAGTGCTGAGGTGAGTCCTGGGATTTGGGTGTGTTATTTTCTTCATCCAATTTTGAGAGCCTAACTGAGGTGCAATGAGAATCTGTGATTCTGAGTTAGAACGTAAGGAAAGTGCTTAGCAATAAATGAGGCACAAGACTGTGGGACTACCTGTGTCCCATCTGAGCACAGCCACAACTACTTTGATGTTGTGACCTTGGACCTAGATTAAGTCAGGTCATAAAAATATCGCAGAAACATTGCACTTGGCCTTGGTTGATGGTCATCAGTGCAATGTGGAGGAATGAACACAGCACTGTGAGTCAGGCAGGCTGGCTCCTCTGCTAGGGACCTGAGGTTTGACTTGCGACATTCCGTGGGACATTACCTGCCTCAGTTTCCCCATGAGGACAGTGGTCTCTCTCAGCAGACTTTTCTCCCAAGCACCCTTTGCTCCCCTTTGCCTAGTCATAGGACCACACAAAGCCTCCCTCACCCCAGCCCAGCCCATTTGCCTTCAAGTAGCTGCTCCCTTCCTTGTTAGGGACTTGTCCTGGTTTGGGCTGGGCTAGGGTTATTTTTCTTCCTAGTAGCTGGTATGGTGCTGTGTTTTGCATTTAGGATGAGAACTATGCTAAACACACACCAATGTGCTAAAACCCATCGGGGACCCAGCCGGGACAGCTGGCCCAGACTGGGCAGAGGTATGTGCTGTACCATATAGCATCATGCAGAACAATAAAACTGGGGGGGGCGTTTTCCACCAACCCTGCCATTCGGGTACCTTCCACAATGTACAGTTCTGCTAAACCCCAGATGGGCTGCTGTCCAGCCTGCAGGGTCTGAGATATGGTCAGGGAGGGCCTGCTCGTACTCACCCGTTATGCCTGCTGCCCATTGCCAACAGAGGACTGATGTAACATTAGTTAATCTTAAACCATAGCCGAGCCGGGGAAAAAGCTACTCCACTGCAGATATCAAAGGTTATGGCCCCCCACAATCTCTGGAAAGCTCAAATAGGCTTTTCTCCAGCTGATGTATTTATAAGATAAAGTGACTGGCAAGTAGTCAAACTCAGATTCCTTGCCATTTTCTACTGTGGGGTTGCTGAGGCTGAAGAACAGCAGGTGCCGATCGCTCC
The DNA here is from genome assembly GCF_964211835.1 of Anser anser. NCBI lineage: Eukaryota > Metazoa > Chordata > Aves > Anseriformes > Anatidae > Anser > Anser anser. The sequence goes on along the minus strand of NC_139728.1, from coordinate 23,042,563 downwards.
CACAATGGTGTGCCAGCAGCAGTACCGCACCAACCGGCTCCCTGATTCCCATCCATGAGCTGAGGAAGTTTTTGAGAAAGGGAAGAAAATAGTCCGAATCCTTCTGAATTCTGGTTTTGCCATAAAACAAAATAAAGTCAAAGGACCTGCACAAGAGATCCAGTTTTTAGGAATAAAATGGCACGATGGACGTCATCAAATCCCAATGGATGTGATCAACAAAATTACAGCTATGTCTCCACCAGCTAACAAAAAGGAAACACAAAGTTTCTTACGTGTTATGGGTTTTTGAAGAATGCACATTCCAAATTACAGTCTGTTTGTAAGCCCTCTCTATCGAGAAGCCTTTGAATAAATTAAACAGGAAATAGTTCGTGCAGCAGCCCTTGGCCCAGGCCAAGCAGGACAAGATAAAAACTGTTCTTTACGCCGCAGCTGGGGAGAATGGCCCCACCTGGAGCCTCTGGCAGAAAGCACCAGGGGAGACTCAAGCTCAGCCCCTAGGGTTTTGGAGTAGGGGAAACAGAGGATCTGAGGCCCGCTACACGTGGAGACTGGCAGCAGATGAAGGGGTTCGAGCTGCTTCAGAAGTGGTTGGTACTGAAGCAGAGCTGCTCCTGGCACCCTGATGCTGGGCTGGATGTTCAAAGGGAAGGTCCCCTCTGCACATCATGCAGCTGATGCTGCGTGGAGTAAGTGGGTCACATTGATCACCCAGGGGTTCAGATAGGAAACCCCGGTCACCCAGGACTCTTGGAAGTGATCGTAGCTGCCTGCCAGGTTAAACCACAACGGGACTCTAATTTCATACGGCTTTTGGAGTGCCTCTGCAGCCCGAAGGTCTACTCGGAAGGTGCAAACCAGGCTTGGATTTTGAAGCCATCCCATCCCTCTGGGTGGATTCAGCCCTCTCCCCCCTCCAGTTGCTCTTCACTGCCTGTGTCCTCATTGCAGGCTGTGGCAGAGCCGTGGGGCTGCCCGTGGCCAGGCAGTGCATGGCCTTGCCGTGACCAGAGGAGCTATGCCTCCGGCTCATGACAGAGGTAAAAACACCAGTCCACCGATAAGGAAAGGGGCTTCCTCAGCAGCATCCGGCCACCTGGAAGCGCAGCTGCGCTTGCTAATAAAACCACCTTCTGAAATCCCGAGCTGGTTCGGACACAGCTGGCTTTGTCTCTGTTAAACATTTGCAGAATGTCTAAAGGGCAGGATCAGAGCACGGGACCCAGCGCGCAAGCGGATGTGGGAAGTCCGTGCCCTGATGCCTGCCAATATGGGGAAAAAAACTCCCACATCCGCTCAGCCCATCACAGGGGTCGTGTTGCTGTCACATACACAAAGAGCTCACCTCTGACTCAGGAAGCCTTTTGCATGGATCCCAAGAGGCTGGGAGAGGGTTTGGGTACTGCTGCGTGCTGACCCTGCTCACACGCACCTTCCTGAGGCACCTGCCCTACCAAGCACCGTGCAGCGGGAGCTGGGGGGACTGCAGACATGTCCCTGTGCTGCTGCTCTCAGAAAATGAGCAGTGCCTTCGCTGAGGAGGCATCCTCTGAGCAAGGATGCCACTAAAAGGAAAAACAGAAGGTGGCCAGCTTAATTTGTTACCAGCTTGCTAGTTGCCATCAACTCCAGACTATTTCTTAGAGGATGCCAATGTCAATTTTGTCCACAGTCCCTCATAAATTTTCCCGGTTAAAAACAAGGAGAAGAACACTCCCTACTAACACCAATTTCAAGATGAAACAGGGCATGGTACTTGTGTGCTTGTAGTGAGAGGTGTCTGTGCTGGAAGGACCTCAGCAGCGGCCATCTTAATATCTGATGGGAATAGTTTGCTTCTGGACTGCAACGCTGTGGGATTTTCCACTTCTAAAGCAGTAACCGCATGCTCTGTTGTGGGGCGAACCCACCTCTCCTGGTTCGTGCAGACACTGTGGCAGAGCTGAGCCCTATCACAGGTCTCCTGAAGCAGCCTGTGTCTGCCACAGTAGCAGCATGGGGGGTGGATGAGTGGGTACCCCACAGCCATGCATCCTCTCGTCATACCGTCTTCATTCCTGTGCAGGGAAATCTTGAGAGTTCAAGCTGTTTTTTCCCCTTCTTCCATTGTCCTCCTAGGCTATGCAGGAAATAGGAGTGAAGCTATTTCCTTGCTTCTTTTGACCAGCCGATCCCCCAGCCCTTCCTCCCTAGCAGAGAACTTCCCACAGTCCGGACAGCCCGTATAAACCCAATACAGCCCAGGGTTCACTGGCTGTGCAAACTTAACCTTTTGAACTTCTCCGTCAATCATTCCCCACTGCATGCCCCCATGAAGGCATCTCTTGCAGGGGTCAGCTTTGGATTTATAAACTACTCGCTGAGCTGAGACACTGGTGCTGGAAGAAGCAGATCTGGGGAGGCAGGGGAGCTCTCTGCCTTGCTTCTCTTTCTCCCTCCATCCTCAGAGATCAGAGGGTCCAGCAAAATGATCCAGCAGCAGCTGAGACAGCTCCTGCCAGAGCCAGAAGTGGCTTCTTCTGCTGCCCTCAGCCTTCTCTGTGGCTCAGCGGTGGCCGTGGTAGTCTGGAAGTGGCTGGGTGAAAGGCAGATCCAGCAGAAAATGGAAGAGGCTCAGAGGACCCGGGAGGAAGGTGTGAAGAAAATGGCAAAGGCTGTCCGGCAGTTCAGGGAGCAGGTAACCCATCCTTGTGGGTAGGCTGAGTCCCACTGATGTGTCTTCTGACGTTGTTCTTCAGCTCCTGCTGCTAGCTTTTGTCACAGAGAACCCAGGGGAGATGTTCCAGCAGCCTTCAACAAGGGGTAAGGCTGCCTTGGGAGGAAGGGAGAGCGCTGCTTTTCTCAAGCTGTATGAGATGTGGTGGGAGCCTACAGCCAGGGAGACATGAGTTACACACTGGACGAGGTTTTAGACAACAAAGGTGATGAAGCACTGGACCTTAATCCATCCAAATCTTCTAGATCTTTAGGGATCTAGAAATATCTCTCACCTCCATGGGTAGAAGAAAAAAGCTTTTTCTCTTCCTGACTCTTAAGTTTATACATCCGTCCACACCCCTCTGTCTTTGGCTCTAAAACCTGCCTTCTAGATAGCTCTTGGAGAGTCTTCAAAGGAGGAAGTTTCACCAGGATTCCCAGCAAGTGAGGCCTCCCGGCCCACCAATCTGCCCAGGAGATACTTGGCCTAACTTAACACTCATGAAGCACGGGGCACTTAATGCTTCCTGTGAGCAACCAGGACACAACATGGGGATAAATGAGGCAGGCACCCAACCAGCATGGATGTGGCCCCCAATTCCTGCAGTTTTGCAGCACTCATTTCTAACCCCCCTTTTCTCCCTGCTCTGTTTGCTTCTGCATTTGTGCTGGTTCAACAAGATCATGTCTACACAGGTAATGCACTTGGAGATAAATCAAAGCAACTACAAGTGATATATATCTTTACAACCTTTTTTCTTAAATATTTTGAAATATATATTTATATATATACATTAGAAAAAAAATGGTGTCACTGAGAACTGCCAGTTGCCTTCACCTAAGCAGTTTACCCACCTGTAAGTCTTTATTGACTTCTTCAATTTGCTTGGCCTGAGCTATTAGATGTTTTTTACCACCCTAGGTTGATGCCAGGGCTGTCAGCACAGTGCCTGTACCTATACCAAGGGTTGAAGGGCCAGCCTGAGGCTTGTGTGTAAGGACTTTGGTACCTTTAAGCCAGAAGTTGGACTCAATGATCCTTGTGGGTCCCTTCCAACTCTGGATATTCTTCTGGCCAGATTGCTTTCCTCAGCTGAGATTAACTCTCAGTCAATGGATAAGTCCCACAGTGTGGGAAGGGAGGCTCAGATGTGATTGTGATTGTCCCTCACTGCAATGGATGCATGAAGGTCTTCTACACTTTCAGAGACAGGTGGATTCCTGGGTTCGCATCATGATTGTGACATCCATGGGGCTTACAAAACAGCTCAAATTCATGTGAAGCATTCATCAGTTCAGAGTCTGATCCCCCTCACGCATGATCTGCCTTTCTGGAAAGCTTTGCTGTTAATGTTAGCAAAATACAAGGGACTTGTCTCCTCTGAACCCTGGCACAGGCCCGTGCCATGGGTACCTGGAGATGATGTCCCGCCATCCTTGCCGTCATCCTCTTGCAGGTCCCCAGTGTCCAGACAGATGCCATCCTGTCCCTACCCCTGCTGGAACTCGCTGGGAGACTACAGGAAGGGTCCTTGTCCCCCAGGACTGTCCTCTACACCTACATAGAGAAGGTGAGTGCCTGTTTGCAGCATGAAGGACAGATTGCTTATGTTCTCCTTGCTGTGGAGCATGGGCTGGTGATGGAGAAGACTTGGTGGAGCTGCTGATTATGGCAAGTCTTTAATCCAGCAGATATCAGAGGAGAAATATGAAAGGACAGGGATACCTCTGTCTCCTGGGTCATACCCATAACGAGATAGCCCTCTGAGATGGTCTGAGCTAGGATGCTCTGGGAGGGGCCACTTGCTTCAAAGATCCAAATAGCTACTGAATGCAGCTATATCATTAAGATGTTCTTAACTAACACCTCTTCCTCTATGTGTATGGCAAAGGCCCTGGAAGTGACCCAGCAGACAAACTGCGTGCGACATTTTATCCCAGAGTGTGAGGAGCAGCTCCAGGAAATACAAGGGCAGAAGGAGAAAGGGCTTCTCTACGGCATCCCTGTCAGCATCAAGGACCACATCGGCCACGAGGTGCTTCCTTTTGTCCCCCTGAAGCATCCCATCATGGGCTAGGCTGGGTGGTGATGTGGGGTGAAACAGAGGGTGGGGAATGGGCCCAGTCCCCCCCTTCCTTATACCACAGGAAGCCTGGCTGGGCCTGGGGCTGTAGCCCCACATCTCATTGCAGCTGCAGCCCTGGCAGTTGGGAGTTGCTGACCCCCTCATGTGAGGTGTGTGGATCTGGTGGGTGCTTTCTTTGAACTGAGTTAGGCCAGACAGAGTCATTGAAAGAGCTGATTTCAGTGACTCCACTCATGCTGGTGGGAGCAGGCTCGGCATTGATCTCACAAGCAGTTCTCCTGCCAGAAGATAAATCCTGAGCAAAGAGCCCCAGTTGCATGTCTGTTGCAGTGCCTCCATCTGTGAAAAAACAAATGATTTCTCCTCTGATACATGGGTGAGCACGAGCTGGGCTACATGGCATTTTGAGCCATAAGTTGGACTTACGCTTCAGCATTTGCTGTGTGATTGATAAGAACAGGGCTCAGCTTCCAAAAACTCACTGGCAGCAGGAACCATTAACCTTGAATCCCTGCAGCACTGTAGCTTGTCCACTGAGCCCTTTAGCAAAACAAGACCCAGGCACCAGAACTAAAAAGGACCACGCTGTGTTAGCCTGGACCTTATGCTCTCTCCCTAAACATTCGCTGGTGGCTTCACTTGGACAGCAGGACACTGGGTTTGATCCTGAGCTAGTGGGTGAACAAAGACTGCCTATAAAGTTGCATCTAGGTCAGGGGAGAGAAATAGCAGGAAAAAGAGCAAGGCCAGGTTCCAAAGAAGCCTTAACCCTGTAAGTGCATAGCAGCCCTCTGCTAAGGATGGAAGGAGAAGGAGTGCTTGGCCCTTTTTGCAAAGGAATAGATTAGTACTCCCCAAAGGGGTCACCAGATCTTCCTTCCAAAACTGCAGGGGAACTGTGCTGACCCTGTCCACTGTCCCTTCTCCTCTCTGCAGGGCCAACTGTCAACCTGTGGGCTTGTGCAATACCTGGGCACTCCAGAGCAGGAGGACAGCGTCCTGGTCAAGGTTTTGAAGAGACAGGGGGCCATCCCATTCGCTAAGACCAACGTGCCGCAATCCCTCTTCAAGTAACATACATAATTAGAAATCTCCCCTCTGGCTGTGCTCCTGAAACTAAAACCCATCCTGTAGGTCACGGACAGGCTCCTTCCTGTCTTCTAAGATGTTTCCCAGATGAGTCCCTCTTCCATTAGCTGCCAACTATCTCAGTTGAACTGAAAATGGCTTTTCTATAAGATTAAGGGGAAAAAAAACACCACGACACAACAAAAACTAACTGTACTTGTGCATGGGAGGTGGGGTCTCATGGGAATGAGCCTTGTCCCAAAGGGTATATGGGGTGGAAGGAGGAGTTGGGTATGCTGCATAAGCCCAGTGCAAGAGAGAGACAACAAAGTCAAGGTGCTGGACTCTTCCTGACAGCCTGTTTGCTGGTTTTCTCCTCAGCTACGACTGCAGCAATACCATCTTTGGCCAGACCCTGAACCCTCTCAACCACCAGAAGACCCCCGGAGGCTCCTCAGGAGGGGAGGGAGCTCTGATCGCAGGGGGAGGCTCCATCCTGGGCATCGGCTCAGACGTTGGTGGCAGCATCCGCCTGCCGTCCAGCTTCTGTGGGCTGTGCGGGCTCAAACCCACAGCCAAAAGGCTCAGGTAGGTGCTGTGATCTGCCCTTCCCACTCTGCAAGGAGCCTGCAAACCCACGCTGCTCCTTCCCAAGGCACACAGTGCCCCTCTGAGCTCACACCCACCTTGTGCACCTACCCACCGTGTTCAGGGAGGGCTCAGCAAACTGATGGGTCTGCCGTCTGGTCACACAGGACAGCGTGTTCCTTGGTGAGGAAACGGGAATTCAGACCTGCCTGAGTGTCAGTCCCTACATCTCTGAAAGCAAATAAAGGAAAAACCTAACTTATAAATTAGAGACAGAGAGAAATTTATTTGGACCAAACAGTCAAGTTGCCCTCAAACTGCAGTTTTGGAGGGACGGATGCTAATTGCCAAACTCAGCTGAAGGATGATGTACACAGCGAGTATTTGGGGGAAAAAGAGGACAGTTTCATAAATGCTGGCTTGCTTTGGTCAAAACCTTTCCCAAGAGGCAATATTGCTAGGTTCTGCCTGGAAATAGCAGTGCTTTCACTGTAAAACTGACCTGGAGTTTAAAAGAAAGAGGGACTAAGGTGGTTCAATAACTCCGAAATGGGACATTTTTGGTTAAACTACAACTAAGAGTTGTTGTGGTTTAGATTTATTTTTTTGTTGTTTTGTTTGACCAAAATTTTCTGTTTTACTCAGCTCAGATCAAATACTTTTAATAATTTATTTCTGGTTGAGGTCCTGAATGGAAGACTGCAATGCCCTGTTCAGATGTATTGAGAATATCTCCCTGTTACTGGAATTACAATATACTTTTTTTTTCTTTTTCCACAGCCTGTCTGGAGTGAATGGCCCAGTCAATGGGATCCTGTCAGGTATGTGAATTTCAATTTGTTTTTTTTTCTATATGCTGTGAAGAGCAGGAAGAATGGAATATGCCTGTCGGCTTTGTAGGGCAGGATGAGACTCTGGCCGGGGTTCAACAAGCCCAAGTGCAGAGTGCCATGGCTCCTGGGGGTCACCTCAGAGAAGTTATGTCATCTCTAAAGTCTTAAGTCATCCTCTAGGCAACAGGAAGGCCTGAGGCAGCCAAGACCTGTGTGGAAGCCACCTAGAACACCCCACCTCATTGCCTGATGGTTCCTTGCAGTCACTGTGGCCATGTGGAGGGACAGACCAGTGCCTGACACACTCCTTTGCTTACTATGGACATTTGCTCTCGTCCCATGCCAGTTCCCTCTGCGCTGGGGCCGATGGCGAGAGATGTGGACAGCCTGGCCCTCTGCATGAAGGCACTGCTCTGTGAGGAGATGTTCCGGCTGGACCCCACCGTGCCCCCCATCCCCTTCAACGAGGAGGTGAGCCTGGTCCTTAACGGTCCTACATGCCTTAAGGATCCAGTTATCTTTGTAGCACTGGTTTCTAGTAACTTCCTAGACCTCTTTGAGGGCATGATTCATAATTATCAGGGGGACAAAAAATGGTTAACAAAAATAAGTAGTTATTATTTCCGTTCTCTCAACTGGAGTGTGGTTTACCAGACTGAGAGACCCCGGCAAAGGGTAGGGAGGAAGGCAACGGCAGACTGGTGTCTCCTTTGCTCCAGGTGTACTCAAGCTCTGCTCCTCTGCGGGTCGGGTACTACGACACCGATGGCTACTTCCCGCTGCCTCCTTGCATGCGCAGGGCGGTGCGTGAGACCAGGGAGGCTCTGCAGGCAGCGGGGCACAAGGTGAGCACCACCACCCCACACTCGTCCCCACGGGGTGTCCCCAGCTTTGCCCCTTCCTGCTGTAGTCAACCTTCAGAAGCTACACAGAGCCCCTCGGCCCTGCTGTGGGATAAATTAACAGAGGCGCCATTTTAAATTACCACGGTACTGAGGGGAAAGGGCCACGGGACACAGGATGGGAAACACCTTTCGCTCCATGTAGGCATGCTTGTAGAAACATGTTAGTACTTCATAGCAAAGTGAGGCCATGTCTAAGGAGGCATTGATTCAGCTGGGACACACGGAAAACTGGTGCAGTTTCTGGCTCAGTGATTGCCTGGAACAAGAGGGAGGAGGAATGGAGAGGTCTCAGACCTGAGCCAAAAAGCTGCCAGGGAGGAATAATCTTATGGGGAGATGGCTAAAGGGCTGAAATGGGCCCCTCCACCAGTGTGTGGAGCCCAGGGAGGCTCCTGTTCTGCCTGTGAAGTATATCCCCAGTCAGGCCTTGGAAATTATTCACATCCTCAGGCTGCCGCGTGATTTTGTGTTTTGGTGCAGCTGGTGCCCTTTTCTCCACTTCGGATCCACTATGTCATGACTGAACTGTTTTTGAAGACATTTTTTGCTGATGGAGGCCGTGCTTGGCTGGATGAGTTGTAAGTAGGAGCCCTCTGGCAGGAGTGCTCTAAAACACCCCTATCCCCATGCCCCTGAGCACAACACACAGGCAAAACTAGCTCCTCTCACACCCCAAACAGGAGACACTCGGGTTTCTGAGAAAGGGCAAACAGCTTCTCTGGCATGATCCCCTCCTCTTGTCATCTCTCAGCACAGGAAATATTGTAGATCCAAGCTTAAAACCACAGGTGACTTGCTACAAGATCCCAAGGCTGGCGAAGAAGCTGCTGGCTCTGATTCTTAAACCTCTGGTGAGTTCCTGGCCTCAGGCTCAAAGCAGAGTGGTGTAAACAAGGCCCTGAGATGCTTAGAAGCATGACGGTACTGGGAGCCACCTCTAACTGCAAACACTGGGATTTTAGGCCAAAGCACATGCTGTCACTTTGGAAGGTCTTTTCTAGAGCCCTGCTGGGGTTTACCCAGTGCAAAGGGAAATGAGAAAAGGACCGGCCAAGAGCTGTAAAGAATAATGCAGAGCCAACAGCAAGTGGTTCTTTAAATGCTACATCTAGCGGTGCCCAGTTTCCTACAGATTCATACGTTGGGATTGCTACAGCAGGGGAACTCAAGTTTGAAGCTCTATCCCTGCTTTGAAGGCCTTCCAAAGAGCACACCTTCACAGGGGTTTCCTGGTGATTAATAAGAGCTGATCTGCACTGCAGCCCCATTCATACAATATACAATAAACATCCTCTCGTCCTGCATCCTCCGGTTTTCACTGCCTTTCTCTCCAGTTGGGTTGTTCTTAGCTAACAGGATCAAAAATGTAGCAGTGAGTGGGAGGCAACCAAAGCAGAAATCTTGTTTCTATGAGACACCAAGCAAAAAAAAAAATAAAAAAATCTGATTTATCAGAAATAAATGTCTTGGTTCAGGTCAGTGCATTCCTCTGTGAGTAGGAAATAGTGAGCTGTAAGGAAAAGAAAAAAAAAAAAAAGAAAAAAAAAGGAGAACCAACAACGTGAAGTTGGAAGCCAAGCAAAATGAGAACCATGTGGAGCATTCTTAAGCAATGTCATTCACCCTTAGCACAGCAGCCCCATAGACTGAGTCAGGGCATGAGCAGAGTTTCCTGGGATGGCACAAGTTACTGCACCCTCACATCATGCCCCTAACGGGAATCATTTGCCTTTCCAGTTTCCCCGCCTGGCTGACTATCTGAATGCCTTGTGTGGAATGAGGTAAGACAGCACCGTCCCAAGGGATGCCTATGGAAATGAACTGTGCTTTCTCCTCTAAGTGTCCACGATGGAGTGGGGGGCACTGGGTTCACAACAGGCTTTCTGCAGGTTTCTCTGTCCTGGACAATGCTTCAGTCTTAGGAACACATCTCCCCACTTCCCTAGTGTTACACTGCCCCTTGTGTTACTCTGAAAGGGTAAAGGGACTTGGACAAGGTCGTACAGCAAGCTTGTGGCAGAGATAAGCACTCAATCCAGGCTCACAAGGGAAACCTCTCTTCCATTTCCAGACATTTGTTGCTTAATAGCTTGGCTAAATGCCTAAGGAAACTTCAGAGAAATTGAGGAAGATGTATTGTTTTAAGTGATTGCTAAAATCACTGAGGCTTATCAACGTGGAGGATTATTGAAGCAGTTTCCCCTCTTCTTAAAGCTTAAAAATGTTACTATGATTTCCGCTTGCAGGTCAGTGAATGAGTTGTGGAATCAACAGCATCAAATAGAGGTATGTTTTGAGTGCTTTTCTCTCGGGCATCATGCTATGAGTTGAGGCATTATGGTGTCAGTCTGGCAGATAGGAGGGGGGTCAGTGTTTAGGAAAGGTGTTGTGCAGTGGGGTGCTGGGGAAAAGACAAGGGGAAAGACACAAAAAAGAGGTAAGAATAGGCTAGTTGGGCTTTTTGGTCAGTTCAGCCAGGACTTTGTGGGTTACAATGCTCATGCCCAAATACCCACACTCAACAGTCCCAGAGCAACAAAGGCTGTCCTGAGAGCAAGTCTGGCAAACGAGGAACCTTGCCAGCTCCCGCCCATAATTTGGCTATGTGCTGTGGAGGCAGACACTCGCACACAGTGTGGGTCTCCCTTTGGGGATATCTGCACTACAGGCTGCAGGAGATGAGTCCAAGGAGGTTCCTTTAGGGCTGGGCCAGCGGTGACACCGATCTGTCCTGATAGCACTGCGACCCAGCAAGGGTTCCTCCATCAGGCAGACACGCTGCAACCAGCCCTTGCCTCTGCTCTGGTGCACAGCTGCCTCCTCAGCCTTACCACAGCCTGGTGCATGCCCCAGAGAAGCCAAGGTGTTCCAGGCATGGACATGGCCTCGGTGTCATCTCCCCTTTCCTCCCAAAGGCGTACCGCTCGGAATTCATCACCCAGTGGAGGGAACTCCACCTAGACGTCGTGCTGTGCCCTGTCCTCGGGCCTGCCTTCACCGTGGGATTCCCAGGGAAACTCCTCCGTAAGTGAGCCTGAGACCTTCCTGGGAGGGGAGAGGACAACCATGGTTGTGACTGGACAGAAATGTCCACTACTGTGGAGCTTCACCACCGAAGCATTTTATGGGCATTAGGAAGGAAAAATAACTACCGTAAAGCTTGGCAGACCTCTGGATAAGGTGGATCTGGTGGCAGTTGTTTCTTGCAGTAGGACTGGGACTCAAGGATGACCATCCCTAGGCAGTTTTGCCTCACAAAAGTAGCTGGTTCTCAGGGCTTCAAGGAACACGTCTGAAATTGAGTCTGTAGCTGCCTGTGTTGTCTGTTTTGCTTCTCTCAGCTGCCGTCTCCTCCACAATGCTGTACAACGTCTTGAACTTCCCCGCTGGGGTCGTGCCCGTCAGCGTGGTGACAGAAGCTGATGAGGAAGAACTGAAGCTTTACCGAGGATGCTGCGATGACTCCTGGGACAGGACACTGAAACAGGTATGTGACACGGAAAGCCCTTGAGTTGGGAGGGACTGGCCACGTGCCTAAACAAAGCTCCCCAAAGCTGCTGGAGGTCCGAGCTCCACCACGTAACCCCTCACTGTGTCCCCTCTGCAGGCTGTGGCAGGAGCCGTGGGGCTGCCCGTGGCCGTGCAGTGCGTGGCCTTGCCGTGGCAGGAGGAGCTGTGCCTGCGCTTCATGAAGGAGGTGGAGACCCTCAGCCGTGGGAAGGGAGCAGCGTAGCCTCTGCAGTCCCACCTCTGCAGGGCCAGAGGCAGCCAAGACACAAACAGGACAGCTCTGCATCAGTTTCCCCTTTCGCAATCTGAATTGCATAGATTCCAGCAAGGAGGGAAGGAGGAAAGAAAACGCATTTCCTGCCCTTCTTCCTGCTGACAAGCACAGATCCTGTAAAGGACACAGCAGTTTCCTCAGTAGCCATTAAAAGGACTGTAAATCTGCCTCACTGTCCTCTGTCTTGGCTGACACTGCTGGATTCACCTCTAAACAGCTCAGCAGCTAATGCAGAGACCAAAACATCAGCACAAATCCTCCAGCACTTCATCATACAAACCCTTCACAACACCAAACTCCTTTGTTGAAAGGAAACCCTGTCTTGCCTGCATCACATTCTTCCTTGGAAGAAAAATGAGAATATCTGAAGACTCCAGATGGACACTGCAGCTTCACAACTTATCCTGTCATATGTTCCCCACCTCTTCTGCTGCTCATTCTTCTATCTCCCCTGTTTGTCCCAGTAAAGTGATATGGCTGAAAACAACCAGTTCCTTTTGCTGCATTAGCGACTGTTCTGTGTTCCCCACCAGCACACTCTGCAGCCACACTAACACCCGCGTTGGTCAAAGATGTGATGCAGAGGGCTAGAATGTCTAATGTTGGGTTCAAATGATCAAAAATCTATGAAGTGCACCTTCCTGAAACAATGGACATGGGTGGGAGTTACCCTCAGTAGTATTTTCTTGCTGGCACTGGATGTAAGCATGGGCTGCTGAGGCTAACAGCCCTGCTGGGAATACAGCCGTGTCTACCTACCCTCTCCATCACCATTTTACTTGAAAAAAAACATAAAATACAGATATTAAGCAAATGTTATTATAAACTTGAGTAACCCTCCACTGATGGATGAGATGATGAGATCATATAAGTGCACAGTTACTCCTCAAAATCATACACCTCCCCACTGGACATTAAACGGCACCTAGCACACGTGGCAGTGCTCACACCTCTCTCTGTCTGTGGGAGACGGCAACAGTCACTTGCCTCTCCACAGCACTGAGCTGTTTCCACCAGCAGGTCTCAAGCATCACAGGTGTATTTCCAAGCCCAGCGAAGCAGCATTCTTAAGAACCTCTTCTTTAAGAACCTCAGGCTGCTGTTTCTAAAAGCAGAGAGGTGACAAGCAGAGACAGATTATGCAGATGGTGAGATCTGGGGCAGAAAGCCTGAGATCCCCGGATGGTGTTTATTATTCTGAACCTGCTCACGTAGGATAAAAACAGTCAGATGCAAGGGAGAAAACAACGTCTGCACAGGACAATTTATCCTGTTCTGAGACAAATGAACTGCTCCATCTGATGAGACCTCTCTCTTTCCTAGATTAAACTCCTCAAACAGATAAATAGGCAGCAGACTCCACAGCAGGTCTTTCTCATTTATTCTCTGTCGGCAGTAAAAAGACTTCCTTAGAGACATTTTAACAAGAAAAATAAATACCAAGTAGTTTTGCTTTCCCTGGAAATATAGGGTATTTCATTACATCCAGCAGTGTGGAAGCAAGTTCCAACTGAGATGGCCCAGAGATGTACCATGAGGAACCTGGAGCTGCCCGAGAGCCAAAATCTGCCACCCCTTCTATGCTCGGCGTAATTTGCAGAAATACATAGGTCCAAAGTTGGCTGTGAGGTGAGGAAGAACGAGCTCCCCCAGCCGGCAATCTGAGGAGAAAGAAAACGTGTCCTGGAAGAGCGTGCGGAAATGGCTCAAGTCCTCAGCGTGGGTCGTGATGTTGAACTGGGTTTCTGCAATTTCTATCGCTCTCTCGATCACATACTCGTTCTGCAGCGGGGAGAGGGAGCATGTAGAATACACCACGTCTCCTCCTGGCTTGGTAGCAAGGATCCCAGCCCTAGGGGATGAAGAACAAACACACCATCACAGGTGGAAAAGGACAGTGCGGGACACCAGCACTGAAATCAGGAAGCCAGCACACGGCACATATGAGGTGGGGAGAGCTTTGTACAGGCACACATAAAGAAGAGGTTTCAGTGCTGACAGTAGCAAGAGCTGTTATCATAACACAGGTAACAACAAAACAGTATCAAGCTCACTCACATCAGCAGCTGCAGCTGCAGCATTGGCAACATCTGACGCTCCTTGGTTCTTCTTCTGTGGAAGATGTTGTTGTCTGTCTCCATCACAGAGTGCCTGTCCGTCGTGCAGGGCACATCCACGAGGACCTGCAGCAGCAGAGATCCTGCATCAATTCTGGCCTAGGATCGAGCTCAGAGGTCACCCAGCACCTCACCCAACACCTCCAACCCTGCCATGCTCCAGGTAGTACAGCAAAACTCCTGAGGGGACACCTCCTGGTGTAACAAAACCCCCTCCCCCAGGCAGAACAAACCACTAAGGGGCCAGAATAGCCCAACACGCTCCTGCCTGACAGGGGAATGGCTACGGGTTGAGAAACAAGAAGCAACCATCTAAGTTTCATATCTAATCCCTTGCAAGTGAAGAATTAGGATGGGATATTTATGGGCAATTATACAGATAAAGGTACGACTCAGGATGCCCATACTCACTAGATGCTGCAGAAAGGGTACAACTAGAGGAAATACTACTCTGTACGTGGCTTAGTCTCAGCATTTCAGGCTGTGCAAGACTAAACAATTATACTGTTGGATGAGCTGCTGTCTTCCTCTGAAACAGGAGGAAAGTGAAAGAGTTGGGCTTATCTTCACCGGTTTTCAATCACTTACCTTATGGAAAGTCCCACCTTCCAGCTCTGCCCAGTCCCTTCCGTCGTACGACGTGACTCTCACGGTTTCCCTGACATTCTTGGGGACGTAGCTATTGAGAATCTGGTACAATCTCTTTGTGCGGGACGTGGAGACATCGTTGGCTGCCAAATAGCCTGGGGTGAGAGGAGAAAACAGCATGCTGAGAAATTCACTCTGGAAAAAAACACACGATTCCCAACTCTTATAACCACAAAAGATTAACAGGCAGACAGGCGGTGCCATGTACCGCAGCACTCTTTCCCATCCCAGTTTTACTCGGCAGCACGAGGAACAGCCCCTTCGCTTACCACAAGCCCCAGTCTGCAGCAGAGCCAGAGTCTTGCCACCCGGAGCTGCACAGAGGTCAAGGACGAAGTCATCCGGCTGCACATTGAGGGCCAAAACGGGCAGGAGGGATGCTGCATCCATGAGATAGTAGCTGAGGAGCCCCAGAGTGTCTGGCCTGGAAACCACCATTACAGAAAAGCAAGCACGTGAGGAAACAAAACTGGAGGTTAAGATGGGCACATACAAAAGAAGCTGGTGCTAACACCCTGACGGTGGCAATGGCAACATTGGTTTGTCCTAGGAATGGTCAATGAAATGTTATTGAAGGCCTAGCTGGGGATAGTGTGGCACATCTCAAAGCCACCTAAAATTTTTTGGTTTTTTTTTTTTCAAAAACGCAGCTTCTTTAGCTAGTTCTATCTCGTGTGCCCGTGTGCTACATCTGGTTGATATCGGTGTGAAGAAAACAGGAAAACCATCTCACCAAGCAGGACGAAAGCGCGTGATGTCGCCCCTGGGGAAGGTGTAGCACTTGATGTTGGAGCTGACGGGGGCAGGCAGCAGCGGTGATGTCCCTGCCTGTGTCACAGTCCTGCCTCCACCAGGCCCTTCCTGGGACGTGCTCTCCCCCTTCTCCGCTTCCACTGCTGAGCCGCGCAGCAAACTCTGCGCCTTTTTGGCGGCTTCGGAAACGAAATCGGTGGCGTTGTGCAGCTCCAGCTCCTGGGCAACGTGGTCGGCGCAAGCGAAGTTGTTGACGAGGGCGCCGTACTTCTGCTCGCACAGCAGGCTGGCGCGCACGGCCGGCCACCGCTCCCGCAGCTGCAGGCTGTAGTTGGTGTCGAAGTGGTGCAGCGCCAGCCGCGTGGCGGGGATGCGGGGCGCCGTGGCAGCCTCGGGAAGAAAATATAGGATGTGTGAACAGACAAAATATCCAACGCCCCAGTGACCCCCAGCCCCTGCATTTCACTCGGTGGCCGCTCCGCAGCCGTGCAAGGAGCGCATGGGCTGCAGGGAACGGGGGAGCAGCGTCACGGGGGTGTGGTTTGGGTGTAAGGGGTGCAAGAGGGTGCAAGGAGAGCCGCGATGGGGTGCAAAGGGAACATAAGCGGGGCAGAGAGGGGCGGAATTGGGATTTGGAATGATGTAAGATTGAGGTGATGGGGGAAAGAGGAGCGAGGGAAGCAGCGAGCAAGCAGAAGGGTGCGGAGGAGGGAAGACACGGGGGTGCAGCGGGGAGAAAAGGGGGTGCGAAGGGCTGAGGGGGGGAAAAGCTGAGCTGCGCGGGGCACAGGCGATGCCCGGGGAGCGGCGGCGCCCTCACCCACTTCTCCTTGTGGCGGTGCCGCCGCGGCGCCGCGCCCAGCCCCGGCGTCCCCGGACCCAGCCCCGGTGCCCCCGGACCCCACCGCAGCAGCACCGGCACCAGCGACCGCACCCCCGCCGCCATGGCCCCGAGCCCCCCCCACACACAGACAGCGGGCACCTTCCGGGGCGGGCCCGGCCCCGGCCCCGGCACCGGGCGGGCGGAGCCGGGGGCCGCGGGGGGCGGCCGGAGCCGCACGGGGGCGGCAGCGGGACGGGGCCGGGGGGGGGCCCGCAGCAAGGTCCACGGCTTCCAAATCGTGGCCCACCGGGAGAATGAAGAATATGAAGGAATAAAGGTGTGCTAGCGTTGGGGTGGTGTTTGGGTCAAGCTCCGTTTGGGTGCGCTAGGGGCTGAGCTTGGGATCCGTCAGAGAAAGGGGGATATATAGGCTGCCGCGCTGCTAAAGAGCAGCCGAATTTAAGAGGTGATGTTGTAAGAGCTGAGGAAGCATTTGCTGCCGTTTCCTCCTTACTGATATCTTACCCCAAAGGGAAACAGAAGCACAGCCTGAACTGATGAGTTGCGCTCGGTGATCCTTGCAGGTCCCTTCCAACTCAGGACATCCTACAGTTCATGAACTCGACCCCACTGCCCCGCAGCCCCAGGCTGGTGCTTACCGATGATGCCACCTCGCAGCGCAGCACTGCCCAAGTCCCCAGGTCACCACTGATGCATCATTCCCTGTTCCTGCACTCAAGAGTAGGGGGAACCACCAGCCTGTGCCCGTCCTCAGCCCCAAAATCGGTCATTCTGGGACAGGACACAGAGCTGACCACAGCAGAGGCTTCTCCAACCTCTGCTGGCAACCTCTGAGGGGCAGCTGCCATTTTTCCCCCAAAGGCACATTAAACAGAAACAACTTCACCTCGCAGCTTTCTAGGGGTGAGAATCAGGTACCAAGTTTGGGAATAGATAGCACTATTTAAAAAAAAAAAAATCACAAAAAATGTCAAAAAAAAAAGGCTTCAATCAGTTTTTAAAAAAGTAATTCTATTTAGCTGTTCATGCATTTTACAGAAATCATGTTTCTTTCCTATAAAAAAGTCAACCTTTCATGTTTTTCCTCTGGAAGGCAGCATTTTTGGAAAAACTGGTTTAGTCACAGCTTATCAAGTGAATAACACTGATCTTGTGGGGCTCACAAATGTCTTCATGGCTTCAACAAATTCTTACCTACGGGATCACAGCAGCCACCAGTCATCAAGGCTGCACAAGGACATTCCCACAGGTGAGGAAAAGTCTCCCCCATGTACACACAGGTGGGCTCTGACCCCCAATCATTTCATCTTAACCCAGTACCAGTACAAGTGAGAACAAGAGACTAAGAAATAAACCAAGAGCGTTTCCACAGGAACTTTGAATGTTTAATATGGAAAATTACAGAACATCAACATGGTTTGTGCAGCTGCACATCTTCCATGAGAACAGATGCAGTGACATGCTGGCACTTGGTCACTGCCAGAAAGCCGCTCCGTTTTTACTTCACATTGACAATAAGCAGGCAGGAAGCAGAACTGTGAATCCGAGAACCGACAAGAGCTCTCTGTCAGATTATGGAAGCAGATGGACAATCACTCCCATGTTCACTTCAGCTTGGTAAAGAGCTTGTGAGCAACCTGAAAGAGAAGACAAAGCACTCGGTCACTGACAGTTTCTGTTCAAAAGGGCTGGAAGCCAGCAGGGTTTTACCACCCGTCTCTTGGTTTTCTGGGCCACCGATGCCCATGGCCCCACAACCCTCTTGCCAGAAGTAATTCCAGGAACTTAACGAGATTTCTTACAAAGCTTCACCTCAGATGAAAAGGGGTTAACTTAGAAAAGGCAAACACAACACTGAGATAGCAAAGTGTCACCCGCATGGCAGAAACATTGTTTGACATTATTGTTGAATAATCTACAAAACTTATGCTGGAACTGCTGTAGCAAACAGGAGAAGCGTTTAATAAGAAAAAGCACCAACATTCACAGCTTTTTGGAGATTCTGGAGTCACTCAAGAGCTACTAAGCATCACACTTTCACGCTCAGGAGCCTGGCTAAAGGCCGGCATGCTCTGCACTCACGCAGTGGTCCCTGGCGTGCAGGAAGTCGAAGAGCTCCTCGGTGCACTGCTCCTCCGTCTGGGACCTGGAGGACACCCTGGCGTCGCACAGCTCCAGCCGCTCCCGCGCCTTGACGCACTTCTCTGTCTGCTCGCAGTGCTCCCGCACGGTGGTCAGGGGGTCCTGGGGGGGGGCACAGGGCTGCGGTGAGCACGGGGAGCCCCGCACCGGGCCCCCCACAGCTCAGCTCTGCCCGTGGGGAGCCCGGCCCCGCAGCTCGGCGGGGACACGGACCGCGAGGCAGGGCGAGGGGCCCGCAGCCCCGGCTTACCACCAGCTCCTCCTCCTCCTCCTCCTGCGGACAGAGCACAGCACAGCCGTTACCGACACGCCGGGCACCGACCCGTCCCCGTCCCCGTCCCCGTCCCCGCTCACCTCAGGCTCCCCGCCTCGCCCGGCGGCGCCGTGCAGCCCCATGCCGGCACCGAAGGACTCCCCACGGTCACCGCCGCCCGCCCCGGCAGCGGAAACGTCCTCGCAGCGCCCTGCGCCCTCCCCGCCCCGCCTCAGCGCTTCCCCTCCCAAAATGGCAGCCGCCGTGCCCCTCGCATCGTGCCCCCCGCCTTTCCCCTCGCTGTTCCTCGCAGCCGCCGTGCCCGGCCGTGCGGGAGCGGTCTGACCGCCGGGCTCCCCTCACCGCCCGCCCCGGCGTGAGGCCGGGGCCCGCCGTTCCCCCGCTCCCCCGCCCCGCCTTGACCTCCCCAAAATGGCCGCCCGCCGCCTCCCCTCCCAAAATGGCGGCGGCGCGGCCCGCCCCCGCCCCAAGATGGCGGCGCGGCGCGGGGCGATGGCGGCGGAGGGGCCGAGCAGCCTCCTGGCGCTGAGCGCCGCGGCCGTCAGCCGCAGCATGGCGGCCCTGGAGCCCGACGTCTGGGGTAAGGCGCGGGGAGGCGGCGGCACAGGCGCGGGGCGGAGGGCCGGGGGCCGGTCCTCCAGCTGCCGCCGTCTCCTTCTCGCTCTCCGCAGCGCTGCCCGGGCACCTCCTGAGGGGGCTCCTGCCGCTGCTCTCCGTCTTCCGTCTGGAGAGAGCCGAGGCCGCCGCGCGGAGAGCAGGTGCGGCCCGCGGGGACGGGGGGCGGCCGGGGTCACCCCCAGAACTGACCCGGTGGGGAGAGGGTTCCTCACCCCGGCTCGGAGGGGTGGACCCCAAATGGCAGGGACCCCCCTCACGGGACCCCAAATAGCAGGGACCCCCTTCACGGGACCCCAAAGTGTAGGGATCCCCCCACACACACTGACCCCAAACTGTAGAGATTCCCCTCACAGGACCCCAAACTTTAGGGGCTCCCCTCACGGACCCCAAACTCTAGGGACCCCCCCCCACACGCACACTGACCCCAGACTGTAGGGACTCCTCTCACAGGACCCCAAAGCTGTAGGGACTCCCCTCACAGACCCCAAGCTGAAGGGACACCTTCACACTGCCCAACCAGACAGGGATACCCCCATCAGGAGGCATGATCCCAAGCTGGAGGAGTACCCCCCAACTTGTAAATCCCACCAAGTCTTTACCTCATCACATTCTACCTAAGGAACACAAAAAACCTTCCTTGTCCTTGTCTGAACCCCCTTCCCCTCTGCTTCCCCCTCACACGAGTGCCATGAGGGCTGAGCTCTGCAGCAGGACTGCTAACTGGGAAGAAGGGGTGACAGCACTTGTTTCTGTTTTTTTTTTGTTTCAGGGCTCTCCACGCAGCCCGTCTGGCGCAAGCTGTGGGATGACGTGATGAAAACCAGGCCCCCCAACTCGGAGGTGAGGAAACGCCGCTGGTGAGAGAAACGGCACGGCGCTGATGTCCCGATTCTGCTGTCCGCTGAAGGGTTTCACTCTGGAGCGTGCCACTGCTCCCGGTCACTGCTGGCGTTTACGTATAAGTGTTTGTAGAGCTCGGGACCGAGGCATGGCCCTGGTATAAAAATCATTTGGGGAAACAGAGTTCAGAATGGGACGTGTAGTGTATGCAACCTTGATTTCACACCAGTGAGTGTGCTGAAAAAATAAACTCTGTCTTTTCAGATGCAATTCTTAGGGAAACAGAAGATAAAAACCAGTATCTTCTGTCACACTTACACCTACGCTTGCAAAAATGTGCTGATGTATTAGAAGGTGCTGGAAAACCCTGACAGAAGAGAGTGAGTTTGAAAGAATTGTTTTGCATACGAAAGCTAAAGATCCATCAATTCAGTATTGCAAAAGAATAATCAACAACCAGCTTATGTGTAGCCTATAAATAGAGACTTGGGAAGAAAATTCCCAAGTTTTGGTTTCAAATCACTTAAGTATATTTAAATTAAGCCAGAAGAAGAATGAAAAGATAGCAACAAGAGCAATTCAGTTTTTGAACAATTAACACAGAAAAAAGGATGCTGGAAGCTAGGAAGGCAGTCTCAGTTGTGCTAGCAGTAGTGTTGTTGGACACTGCGTTTACCAGTGTAGCAGTCAGCAATAATTTGATTTAAACAGAACGAGAGAGATTGTGGCTGACTTTTTGTTCGCATGGCGCTGCTGAGGATATTTTATCCTGGTTGACTCTAAGGTAATTTCATTGCAGAATATAACCTGCTGGAGGAAGAAGTTCCTTGAAACATTCTTCTCAAACGTCCTTCATGGTGTCTTGGATGTTTCCTCTGACTGGCGTCTCAACGACCATCATTTTTCACCGCTGCTCCACAGTTCACCACACGTTACGCAGCTTACTCTGTGCAACATGCTGCAGGGCGCCGTGGAGCTCACTGCTGAGCACAACCAAAAAGTGCTCGAGAACCTCGCCAGCTCCCTGCGGATCCTGAAGTTCCAGCACCTCCTCTCCTCAGACCAGTCCATCAGGCATTCACTGGTTTTGCTTCTTCACCGGCTGATTCACCACGGCTCGGTCAGCCAGGTGTCCATGTATTCCTGGCCTGTTCCTGACACGGTTCTTCTCGTTCTCATTTTGAGCATGAGTGCTGGGTTTTGGCGGTCGGGAAATGCTCTTGCGTATCACAGCAGCCCATGTGGCCTTTGCAGAGAGGAGGGCAATACCCAAAGCCAAGAGTCAACACGAGAGCAACCAGAGAGGGAGTGGAGCGATGGGGAGAACCTGAAGGGATCCTGCAGGGCTCCGAAGGAGGCTGATGTGCAGGTGGAGGTGAACGGACCGGGGGCTGGCCCTGGCCAGAACTCTGGCCTCTCCGGACTGAGCTTTCCTCTGCAAAACCAAGCATATGAGGAGGCAAGCAGCAAGGTGTCCTGTGACCATACCAGCATTCAGGGAGGGTCTTCTCCCCCTTGCTGCTCAGAACAGCTGTCCTGTCGCCCGGTCCTTCGAAAGTCACGCAGACGGCTGAAATCTGCGGTAGGGAAGAAACGCCGCTGCCTCAGACGCAGCAGAGGACTGTGTGCTGACCCGGATGACCTGTATGATTTTGTTTTTACTGTTGCTAGAGAAGACAATTCAGGACTGCTTGACAAAAACAACATCACAGAGGGAGAAAACACTGGTAATTGGACTAGTTCCTCCACTGGATCTCCGTGCTCTGGCAATGCTGGCTGTAAGAAAAGAGGAGGATCTGCTGGGATCGTTTCTCTGAAAGCTGCTCACCGCTTCCGAAGTGTGTCCACGCTTGAATTGTTCTCCATTCCTTTGACTGGGGACACGTGTCGGACTCTGAGTAAACTGCTAAGCTCCTGGGTGTCTTTAGAAAACCTGGTTCTGTCTTACAACGGTTAGTGGTGCGAACAGGATGCTTCCTTCCAGCTGCGGTCTAATGGTCTGACTTTCTGCTCAGGTTTACCCTGATCTTACTTTTACTGGAATGGGCAGTACTGGTTCCTGATCCTGAGAACGGCATTGGTAGAGAAGTTTAATGAGAGGGAGGACTTGCTTGAGGGCAAGAGGAAAACCAAGAATAAGAGAGGAACCTTTATTTGTCAAAGGAAATGGTGCTGAGATGAAAACATGGAACTGCAAAAACATAGCATGTCAGGGGTGGAGAAGGGAGAGATGCGGTGTAAGCCCAGTAGGATCACAAGGGCAGATGGGGTGGCCAGGAAACAAAAGAGAAGATGAACCGAAGTCTGGTCACATACCAGCTCCACCTTCCTGGTGGGGAAGTGAGACAGGCCCTGAGCCTGCCAGTTTTTCCAGGCTGGTGGATTCCCGTGTTCAAAGGAATCTGTGCTAAGCAGGTTTTCATGTGGGCGCAAACCCTTCGTGGCAAGATAGGTGACAGGATGGGAGACCGATAATGGAAGATGGCAATGTGCAGTGAGTGAAGGATAGGAAGCTCTGAAGGTACCGAACTGGGGAGAGCAGAGCTGCAATGGTTTTACATGTCCGTTGGTCGGGACAGGAACCTGTCATTTACTGGGTTTGCATCTACAAGTGTTGCTCTGTGTAAAAGACCAGGGCCAACTGCTTAAAAGTCAAATGCTAACTGCACAGTCCTATAGCCTAGAAGTTATTTGGGTCCATTCCTGCGACATAGATTTTTCTCTTTACTTACGACTTAGTAAAAGACTCCTGGATTAATTTTTACCAGCAGGAGGCAAAGTTAAGTTTTGGCCTTGCATCCTCCTGCCTTCCTGTCTGCCTGGGAGAGACAGCGCAGCAAGAAACGGGATGTCTTGCAGCCAGGTGGGACATAAACAGTGACCAACTCCAGGCAAAACACATTCCTTTTTACTCTGACCAGAGCCTGAGACCTGAATAGCCCTGGGTTAGTGCATTAGGCAGTTGTAAAGGATTTCATCTGCAGTGCCAGGTCCCAGGAGAACTGGAAGTCTGCATGCTGCTGTATTCCAGCAAACAGCTGTACAAAGCCAGCAAGAGAGAACTGGGCCCTTCTGTCCCAGAACAGCACGTGGCCTTGAGCTGAAAGACCATCCAGAGAGGGCGAAGGAAGGAACCAGATCTCCATCTCCTGTCTATATATGCAGTCAGTGCTGTAACTTAATATGTGCATAGAGCATACACAGGAGGAACCTTCTCTGGCAGTTTGTGAGTTTAGCCTTAGAGTCCAGTTGCCTGGCTGGACAAGCTAAGCTGAAAGCTCTGCTGTTGGTGTAGCTCCAGCTGAGTGTGCGCGGTGCCTCTGCACAGGCACATCTAACTCCTCTCTGTACAAATGCTGTTCCAGGCCTGGGTGCGAACATCTTCTGCATCCTCTCGGGGCTCCGGGCCCTCTCCCGACACCCGGACTGCCACCTCCGCGTGGTGCGCGTGAGCGACGTCTTCTCCCACATGCCCTGCATGGAGCTTGTTCGCTGCATCCTGAGCGCCTTTCCCCAGCTCCACACGCTCTCGGTCAGCTTCGACCTCAAAAACCAGCTGGAGGGGAACAGGCCAGAGGGGAATCCAAGCTGCAGCGATGCAGAAATCCCAGGTAGGAGACAGATTCTGAGCAATGCGCAGGATGTGGCAGGCAGATAGGAGTTGTCTTGGCACACAAGAATTGAACTCTGCATTGTCACAGTGGCATGTAATTAAGTGATTACAGCCTCACCTTCCTGATTCAGGTGGTGGTGTGTACTCAGTCATTTCCAGTCTGTGATGCTCTTTGTGGAGCCTGAGTTTTGGACAAAGCACCTTAATGCCATATGCCAGCCTGCCACAACATCAGCTTTGCACAGGACCAGACCCAACCTGCCTAGCGGTGGCCATCCACGCAGCCCACAGGGAGCATATCCCACCAGGTCTTTAAATTGTTCAGGAGCTTCTGCTTTGCCCATTCCACTGACTGTGAGGGTCCAAGCCTTAGACTTTTAAGAAGAGGGAAAGTTTCTCTTGATGATCACAGTACCAGAGGAGATGGCAGAGCGCTGTGCAAGCTTCTGAGTTACAGCTTGGGAGCTGTAGCAGGGTGTTCTCAGCTCACAGGTCTCTCACCACCCTTATTAGCTCTTGAACAAACAGGGGATTAGTAACTAATGCCCGAGGCAGTACGGAGTGGGGTCAGCAAAGGGTTGTGGTCTGGGAAGACACTGACAGGTTTGTGCATAAAGGGTGACCTTTTCTCAAGGACTGTCTCACTGCCAGAACACAGTAGGAATGGGTGGCTCTGTGGTCTCGTAGGACCCTTGAAATAAGGGATTTACGCTACCATAGGCCTGAGTTGCCATACGGTGCTGTGGGGCCAGGCGCTTGGCATAAGCACTTCCTACCAACCTAAATGAGACATGTCAGGCACGCAGATTGGTTGCTCCAGGACCTAGCTACGTTGAAGACAGGTATTCCAGGCCAAGCTCTTTCATTGTTGTTTGTTTTTCTTGCCTTAGAGAGCTGCCTGGAGCAGCTGGAGATCCGATTCCCCAGGGAACCTCTGCACACCATGTTCCTGCTGCCAGTGCTTAAGGCATCAAAGTCCCTCCAGCAGTTGTCCCTTGACAGCGCCGCGCTGCCCTCTTCCCAGGAGCTTGGGCTCCTTTTGCAGGCACTTAAAGGTACTCTGCTAACCTGCAGGTAGCATAACTGCGACACGGAGTAGCTTCTTGCTGTGATCTTCCATCCTAGGAGTGACTGCTTGCTTTTTAGTTGGCTCAGACTCTGCCAGAGCCTGATGCAGCTACCTCTTGCTGGCAATTCTGCTGGGTGAAGCTTCCGTCTGGAAGCAGTTCCGCTGCATTTGTGGGACTCTGCTCACAAACTGCTAGTGCACATCTGGCAGCAGTCCTGAGGTGCTCAGGTACCTGAACCTCCTGTATCTAAACTCTGGGCTTTTGCCATGTCAGTGTCTTGCCAGTCTTTTTAGCATGGAACCAGTTCAGGTGGGTCTGTTGCTTCAGTGTGGACATCCTTGGAGGCACTTGAGAGAAGAAAATGGGTGTCAGTCATCCCATTTCCTGTACTGAGCTTGTGAATGATCTGCACAACAGGATGGTTTCTTTTTAATTATCCACAATCCAGCACAGTTTATCCACTGTCGAGTAGTTTGTGGGTGTTAGCTGGTAGTTGGGTCAGGTTCTTTTTATCCTAAGGCCATACAGTACTTTACATGAGAACTTGTTTTGCTTTCAGAGTGCAATCCAAGCTTGAAGAAGCTGAGCTTTCATGATGTGAACCTGGCTGACCACCAGAAAGAAGTTCTGCTTTTGCTTCAGGATCCCATCTTGCAAGGTACAGTAAACTCCTGGGCGTTGGTGCCACAGCTGGCTGTTTTGGCTGGCTGGCTGATGTTTAAGAGATGATCTTCAGAAGGTTTAGCCAAATGTCAGTGTCCCGGGGGCAGAGCTGTAGATGCTGGCAGAATGGGAATGTGTTGGTTTCTGTGTGCCAGCAGGGCAGAGAGGATCAGCTGCAAAGTTAGCCTGTGCTGCAAAGAGGTCTTAGCTATAAAAAAAGGTTTTTAACCTGCAGAAGACATCAACCTTTAACTGGGTCAGCTGGCAAAGCCACCTCCCTGGTGCAATGACTGCTGTCTTCATGTGACAGAACAGCAGTGATGTCACATGTGGTCTGCTGCCAGGGAAGCTTTGTTCTTTCAGATAGAACTATATGCAGGAATGCAGGATGTAATTAAGGAATAATGAAGCACACAGGGACTTACTAACATGTACTGGCAATCCATTTCTTCTGTAGAAATCACATTCTCTTTCTGCCGGCTGTTTGAAAGCTGCACTACTGAGTTTCTGACGGAAATAATCAATACAGTGAAGAGAAATTCATCTTTGAAGAGCCTCAGACTGCCTGGGAATCGCCTTGGTGCGTATTGTGGATGTTGGTCTTGACCTTGGACTAGCTCTCCTAGAGGTAGCTTCAGGGGTGGAGTTAGGACCATTGCTAGCTGGTGACCTCAGTGCCGAACTTAACATATGCATGGGCAGAGTCAGTTTAGTCACTGTCCCCTCATAAAATGAGGGGGCTGAGTTAATTTTTTTTTAGAGGCAGAATTTCAGTTGCATTCAGCAATGCACCAGGAGTCTTGGTGCTGCACGGGCATTACAGTTGCTTTTCTCTGTAGCTAAAGCAAGTTTCAGCAGGAGTTCAGATTCAACTGAACACTGATCTGCTTCAGCCTCTGACAGGAACAGATACAGCAGCAGATGCACTACTTTTCATCCAGAGACCCAGATTTTACCCAAGTTTGGGCATTTTGGGCCTTAAAAGCTTTAAAAACTCTTGTTAGGCACTGGAGGGGTAGGAACTAGTAAAGGAAGGGGTTGTTTTAAAGAAGCAGAACCAAACTTACAGAAGTAATTGCCTCTATGGATTACAGACCAACTAGAAATGTCTGAGAAATGAATTTCAAGTCCATCCAGCATATTGTTTTCTGATCTATTAATGAAATAAAACAGGAAAGCTTGGGAGCACCTGAAATGCACTTAATTGCCAAGGTTTGTGTTTAAGCCTCTGATTTTGTCTGTTTCAAAACAAAGCTGAATTTTAACTTGCAAAACAAAAAACAGGATTTTTTTCTAGTAAAACAAACTGTCCCATCAGTAAATATTTCTACCCCCTCAAATACTGTTTGGGGGTTGAACTCACTTCAGGGACAAACTGAAGATGAGTCCTTTGTGCTGTGAATGCATGTTCAAAGCCACCTGTCTGCACTAATCCCACCCCCACAACCCTTTAAATATTTAAGATAGTTCCCAGTTTGCATCTAACAGTTGCATTTCTCCCCTCTTAGGGAATCACAGGCTGGTTGCCCTGGCAGACATTTTCTCTGAAGATTCCTCCTCTTCTCTTTGCCAGCTGGATGTCAGGTACTCTGCTTAGTCAGTATTCTGTACTTATTGTTTCAGGAAGTCCAAGAGCTGGGCTCAGAACAGCAGGAAAAGCCAGAGCAGGGTTTTGTTCCTTCCTTAAGGGAGGTGTGCACAAGAAAAGCTTAGAGAGTGCTGCATTGTGGCTTGAGAATGGGCACTTAGAACCTCAGGGACCTCCAGTGCCTCTGAGGCCAGGCCATACTCCCGGAGGGGTTGCACTGCACTTTTATAAATGAATCAGGCTCCACCTTCAAAGTAGCTTTCATGTTCTGCTCCCCTGGGAGACTGCTGCAGCCCCTCCTTGCTCTGAAGGTTAGAACTAATGTATCTACATACACTTAGTCACAGGCATCAGCATGAACAGCTGTTTCCACCACCCCAACACAGGGAGTGAGCGCTGTCGTTGCCCCTCTCAGATCCTATGAATGCCTCTGCATTCCTTTCATCATCTTTGTTTTCAACCTGAAGTGCCATTCTTTTTTTTTTGAGCCTGAAGGGCCCTAAACAGAGGCAGTAACCTGCACTACTGTTTATTTTTTAAACTGACATTAAGGGATCATTCCTACTTTATATTGTAGAAGGAAGCTGTATTTTACATTGAAACATCCTCACATCCTTGCATAGGTAATTACTTGCTCCTTCTAGTAACGTAAACTGCTCAAATTATAGCCTAGACTCTTAATGACATTTTTGTCCTCTTTTTCCTGGAAAGCTCAAACTGCATTAAACCTGATGGGCTCCTGGAATTCACCAAGAAGCTAGAAGGCCACATCCAGCAGAGAGGGGGACAGATTCAATTCACCCACCTCCGCCTCTTTCAAAATTGGCTGGACCAGGATGCTGAGACAGCTCAAGAAGCACTTCGGCGTCTCAAAGCAGTGTGCAGCGTGGTCAATGACTCGTGGGACTCTTCCCAGGCCTTTGCTGACTACATCAGTGTCATGTGATGGACGCAGGAGGAGGAGAAGACAGATCAGCTTGAACTTGATCAGTTCTGTCCATGGCCAATAAGATTTATCTCAACGCAGGCAGGGTTTTCTTTCCATGGTTCAACCAGGGTGCAGTTGTCTTGTCGCTTTTCTGTTCCTTTGAAGAAGAGCTGCCACAGTGAAGTGATATAGGTGGCCATTTGTGTCAACAGCTGTATTTCCAGTTTGTCTGTCATCTCCAGTTGTAGACTTTAAGTGGATAGATACATCAGCTAAGCTTCTGTGACATCCTGCAGATCTCTGGACGAGCAGTTATTTATTTCACTGGGGTTTTTGTGCAAATTTCATGTTGGTTCAGCCAATATCAATAAATATCTCAGTCCTTCAAAACACTCAGAAGCTATCTGGACATGGACCCTGACAACTCAATCTAGGTTACCCTGCTTTTGAGCATGGCGGTTGGACAGAATGACAGAGATCCCTTCCAACCTCAGCCATTCTGTGATTCCTGAAATAAGAACTCCTCCCTCCACTTAAAATGAGTAATAAAAAAAGCTAAATAAAGCCCCCACATTTGAGCTTTTGTTTGGAAAATTTTACTTCATAAGAAAATGAAACAGCAGGCTGCTTTGTATATAATTATTTGCAATCGTTTATCAAGGTGTCTGGGAAAAGAATTCTTGCCTCTACCCCATATCTGCACTCATTTTTCAGGAGTTTTGAATAGTTTGTTTTGTAACATTTTTATAATAAAATAGAATTAAGACCCATCATGTACCATGTGTGTGAATTTTATTACTGGATAGTAATAAATTAAAACACTCTGCTAGATTTGGGGATCCCACCCATAATAAAGCAAGTGGTTTTAGAAATGGATTGACCTTAATTGAGCCTGATTTTCTACTGCCTGCGTGTTCTCTCAGGCAAGATGCTCAGCATAAAAGCTGAGGGTTTTTACAGACCCTTTTGTTCCTGAGTAATCACCAAGGTTCACATTTCATGGCAGAAATGGATCCTGCGTGTTTTCCCCTCTGCAGCTTTAAGTAACAGCTATCAGTGGAAAAAACATGACTGCACATGGAGTGCTCTAACACTGCAGGCTTAACATAAACCAGAAAGCAGGACTTCGCTGAGCAGAGGGCGTATACCACCAGCATGAGAACCAGCACTGAATCTGT
Source organism: Anser anser (assembly GCF_964211835.1). NCBI lineage: Eukaryota > Metazoa > Chordata > Aves > Anseriformes > Anatidae > Anser > Anser anser. Next base: position 23,013,322 of record NC_139728.1, on the reverse strand, counting down.
GATCAAGTGCACAAGGTCCAGTTATTCCCAGTGTGCTGTTTCTCAGGCATAAAATACAGCAGCAGAGAAAAAGCCCTGAACTCATCGCTGTTGCAGCAGACACTGACCAGTGCTAAGGGCATTTCTGAAACCATTCTGTTCTGTTCTGCTAACCTACAGCCACACAGCAAATCCAGCACGTACTGCTATCCACTGCCCCTTTCCTTGAAAGGGATTAAAGTGAGGCGGACTGCCACAGCAGCCTGCCCTTGCCCCCACGGGGGACAGTAACCTGTTACGGAATCCCTCGCTGCTCCTCATGGGAGTGGTGATGAAAGGTGAACGTGACAGCGGCATCCCACGCAGCCTTCAGCACAGAGTCCTGCAGCCCCCGCTTGTCAGCACAGTGGTTCCACTGGGAGAGGTCAGAGGTACAGTCAGACCCTTCAGGAGGGGGCCGCACCTGGTGGCCATTCACGCAGCGACGACACTTGATCCTGGAACAGAGTCAGCGCAAGGTCAGTGCAAGGTTCTTCTGTTTTTTTTTTGGCTTATGGGTTGTTTAAAAACGCTGCCCAGTAACATCTGGATTGCCTCTGTCATCTGCAACACTGCAACTGAATTGTCAGGCAGCATGAATTACTGCTGTGTTTCATTTAGACTCACAACCACCCTCTGGCACGCGTGAAAGAGATGGAAAAATTTTGGAAAACCTGTGGTTCTGTTTCTAATGGTGCTTCCCCCTGCGTTTAGCTGTGTAGAAATGAGGCAGCAGGGCCCAGAGTAAATTTGAGATGAATTTCCCTTGAAACGTGAGGAATGTTGCTTAGAGCCAACCTCAAATGAACACCCCCGCTACGAACACATCTTTAGCATTGTGTCGAGCATTGCGTCAAGCTTTCGGAGCTCAGGAGAGCACGCCCTGCTCCAGGCTGCTCTGTCCTGGCTCCTGCCACAGCCACTGGGTTGTGCTCAGGCTGGCTAGGAGACGTCAGGTTGAGCAGCTGCACAAGGAGACAAGGAACAGCAGCAGTCCTGCCAGCAAGGCCTGTTGCCACACAGACAAGACACTTATACAGAGCTAAGCTTCGAGTCAGCTTAAAACTAATCCTCTTCACTTCTTGCTTGAATTAAGTCTTATTAACCTTCCCAGTGAAGCATTTTCCTGCACTCTGTTGTGTTTCTGGTGACTATGCCACCACAGGCCTTGGGGGCTGGGGGAACAGAAGGAAGGGCAGACAATGGAGCATAGGATTTTCGAGTGCTCAGAGCAGCACTTGGGTTGGCCTCCTGAGCTCTTAGCAGATGGAAAGCCCTGGCAGCGGAAGTAGCTCAGCATCTTGGCATTTGGAAATCAGGCAAACCACAAAGAGAAGGAATGGCAAGGAAGGACCAAGCTGGAGTCCACCAACTTGGAACAGTTCTGATCAATCCCTCTTTCTCAATATTTCACAGCCTCCAAACAAAGGCAGCTAACAAGTTAGGTTGCTCACTCACCCAGCCAGTGCAGCTTTTCTAACATAAAAGTAGGAAGGCAGCAAGGAATTGCTAATCTCCAGGTGGTTAACAGCTTCAAAAACAGCCACTTGAGGCCCTCCATTTTTGAGCTTCCTCCTGCTGCCTGTGGGACCACTGAATCAGCAGACCAAACTGAGGAGCTTTTGGTGACCCCATCCGTTCCGTTACTATCCAGTATACTCACTTGTCGTGGGTGTCACTTGTGGTGGTCTCATTCAACGTGAACAGCTCCTTGAGCTCCCCGAGTGAGAAGTGCCGTTCCACATCCTGCTCCTCATCCACCACACAGCTGCTGAGTGCCTTCTTGTGGGTCTGGCGCTGGAATATCTTCTCCTCTATGGTCCCTGTCTACAGAAGAGAAGGCCAGAGTTGAAGCACAGTCGGGATGCTAGGGTAGAGCACTGCATTGGGGAAGTGTCACAGAGCAAAAGGCAATCAGGACATAAGCTGTCAGGGCCATTGAGTGCCTTGCCAGACCAGTACAGATGTGAGGCACGTGTTATCAGCTGTACTCTGACCAAGTCCCACATGGTTACTGATCTAACCCTACTCTGCTTCTCTTGTCTTTCTCTGTGGCCACAGGAGTGGATCCCACTGGGATACGGATGAGGAAGAGGTGGAACTACCACTTGTGTCTGGAGCTCACACACTGCACCGGGTTATGTTGATGGGAAGAAAGGAAAAGTGCCTCCTTGCAGGGCACAAGCCTTCAAAGTCATGAAACCACAATCCTGGTGACAGCCCAGGCCACTGAGGTCAAGGCAAAAGTTTGCTCCCCAGTTCCTGCCCAGCCTAAAATTCCTGCAAGCAGCTTTCCTTTCCAGCACTTGCCCTTGTTAGCAGTTCATCACTAACACCCTTGCCAGAGGAGGCTCAGTAGTGCGGGAGTTAATAACAGCACTGTTTGGTAGAATCAGCTGGTAAACTACAAGACAAGACATTGGAGAGCCATGAAATCACTAGCATTGCTTGGCATTGCCTGCTTTGACTGGAGCACTCTCAGTCAGACGCTCCAGGGGCCAGACGACGAAAACCAAAAAGCAACAAGAGCTAGCCTTGGGTCAGAAGAGCATCAGCAGTGTTTGCTGATTCACCCACGCACAGATCAATCCCACGTTCTGTCTGGAGGGAGATGACTACTTCTAAAACAGATGTGCATAGAAGTCAGTATGTTACATTTTTGAAGCAAAAAATAAGAAGAAAAACGTCTGTTTTGCAATTAAATGTAATACAAAGGTGTGGAGGGGTTAAGTCAGATTTGCAGACGAGTTTGGTAATTCTAAAAGCAAAGGAGCTGCCTGCTTCCAGGTGCAACCAGGTCAGAGAAAAAGCGGAACAGCGTAAGGAAGAAAAGGGCAAAGAACATCTATTTTGTCAAAGTAAAATAACTATTCATCAAGGAACACAAGTTTACAAAAAAGGTCATCCTGAACAAGATGAAGTAAAGGTGAACTGAGAGGTGAAGGTGAACAAGGGCATAGAGAAGACATTTCTGAAGAGTAATCACTACCGATACTCCCACACGAACTGTTACGGTAGTGGCATGGAAACATTAGTCATCGTCATGCTTCTGCTTACAGAGCAGTTACCCCATGTAGTAACTGGTAGCCCCATTCCAAAAGCTGCTGTAGTTCTGTGAATGTAGTCACTTTTTATCAAGCACATTGATGCCCAGCTACAACAGGCTGCAGCCAGCTTGGTAAACAGCAACTTCAGCATCAGACAGCCCATGAAATTGAAGTCGTCAGATGCCTTAATGACTTCAAAAAAGCATTTAGCTGGAAAGCCTCAAGTGTTTCTATTTCTCAGAAGTCAGTCGTCATTAGAAATCAAGGCCTGCGGTAACGACCTTTCAGCTTGAGCGTTCATTGTTTTCCCCAGCAATTTATCTTAAGGACAAGAAGCAACCAAGTTCTGGTCTGACACAAAAGGGTTCTCTCCCTTCTGGTTCCAATCACACCAGCTGCAGTCCGGGCTGGCACTGAGAACCCCACGGGGAGGAGGCGAGAAAATTAACTCACTGAAAGCAGTCGATAGATGTAGCATGTCTTCTTCTGGCCATCCCGCCACACACGAGCCATGGCCTGTTCATCGTTAGCTGGATTCCAGTCTGGGTCAAACATAACCAGCCTGTTAGCCCCGATCAAATTCAAACCGCAGCCGCCTGCTTTGCTGCTTAGCATGAAGATGAACTCAGGGCTCTGGGGAGAAAGGGAGGCTTGGATTAAACGACAGAGGCAGCTACACTTTACTCACAGCTCTAAGAACTGGCAGGAGATCTGCCCACATCTGGCAGGTTCTACTTACTGAGGGGCTGTTAAATCGCTCCACAACCTTCGCTCTCTTTTTAATGGACATGGTGCCATCCAGCCGGACGTATAAATACCTAGAATATACGATGTTTACTACCATCTGACTGCTGTGACCTTTAGAGCATCCTACTTAGAAGACAAAAACCTTCCCCAAACTGCCTTGTAACAAGGGCCTAGGCTTTAGAAGCTTTTGCATCGGGCCAGAGCTTTTCTGCTGAGTGACCCCAGTAGCCAGAGCCCAAGCCACGTTAATTCCAATTCAGGAACATCTGAGGTACATGACAGGTCAAAAGTTCCTGCTGACAGAAGCTATAAAAATAGGCAGTTTCTTTTACAGTGTAGGCTGCAAGTACAATCTTGCAGGATTAGACAAATGAAGCCCAAAGACAAACCTTCTGTTCCTGCAGAGCTTTTCAAATAGGTCCAGTGTCTGAGTGTAGTTAGACACTAAAACCACCTTGTCATTACTGGTGCTTTTTGTAACAGCAAGGATGTAGTCCAAAACCAGCATCTTTCCTGGATAAAAAAGAAAGAAGAAAGCAAGCTAGAAAAGAAGTTCCCAAATTCCTGACCTTGGAGGGTCACTTAATAGGACACTACGCTCCTCATGGTTGCGTGTTAGTCAGCACATTTGTACCATTAAGCTCCACAGTACCTGAAAGCTGGGGCTCCACAGATTTGGTGCTGTAGCCAGCAGGGAACAAATCCAAGGCTCCCATAAATCCTTCTTCTTCTTCCACGCACTTATCATAAATAAGGGCAGGGTCTAGAGGACAAACAGAGCTCAGAGTCTGTGGAATGCACAACAGAGACCCAAAAAAACACCAGTGTAAAAAAAAAAAAAAAGCCCATTACACCAGTGGAAGAACTCACGATTGCAGAGTTTCTTTAGGGAAGTGATAGAAGAGAGAGATGACACGTTGATCTTGCCCTCCTTCAGCTCCTCCACTGGCTTGGCTTGCTTCAGGAAGTTCTTGTAAAGCTCAGCCTGCAGAGGTGTCAGCCTGAAACAGAGTAAGAGCCCTGCAGTCACCCTGCCCCCAAACCAACACCTCTCCTCCTCCATCTACACAGTGGCTTCATTTTAGCTCTAGTACCCATTTTTAGCTACAGCCCAGACAGCCTAGAACTGCCTCCAATACTGGTGGTGGATTGCTGATCTCTCTGCCCAGAGCTGAGAAAGAAACTCACAGATACTCGGCATAGCCCAGGACTCTGCTCCACACAGCTGCCCAAAGCATGCCAGTCACCTGGCAAAACCCCCAGCTGTGGGTTGTCTATCCCTGCTTCAGCAGGCAAAGCAACATATTGCAATCTTATTCCTAGAGGGAAGCAGTCACCACAAGCATAGACGTCACGGCTTTTTGCAGCTTTTTAGTCCTTTCTGTTGCTCCCCCACTCTCCCAGGCAGGGCATAAGCTTTCCAGTACCTGCAGCAGACCACCTGCTCTATCTTCACTGGCAGGTATTTGGAGAGAATGTCCGAAGTCCTTCGGATTAAACACCTGCAAAGACGAAAACAAAGATCAGATGCTTGAATGACAACAAAACCCTGTTTTATCAGTATCATTCCTCGTGAGCTCAACACAAAGCTTTGACATCTTATCTCTAAAAGTCTGTGACAATCCAACACATGGCAGAAGCTGGACACCCACCACCCGCTAAGCGGCTTCATCAGCCCATGCTACAGAAGCCAGGACAGCCTGCTACCTCTGTGAGGCTCCCAGCTCCTGTTCGTGAGATTTGGAGGGATCAGGCATAATCACACCTAACAAAGCCCAGTCCCTTAGCAGAGAAGTTCAGCTCTTCCTCAAACTACCAACAGCATTATCAACTTGCATGACAGCAGACCAGTGGCATGGACAGCAAACAGGGAAAGGATTTAACCACCACACACAATGGACAGAGCCCAAAGCAGTCAGCTCCTCTGGTAACTCAGTAGCCATCCTCAGCCAAGGTGGGTTCGTTGTCTGGCCCACGACGTGAGCTCACAGCATATCCTTTAGGGCTCTGGAAATGCCCCATGAATAGTTCTACCATACTTCAGAAAAGATGGGATGGACTAGAAAAAGTGCTGAACTGAACAACCAGAATTTAAAAAAAAAGTGCAGAAACCCAGTTCTGCCAGGAAATATCAAAAATATGATGTTACAAAATCCACAGAAGCAAAGACAGCAGGGATGTATCACAGCTCTAATATCTGTCAAAGGCTGTTAAAGAAAAGAATAATCTGGTCTCCAAACCCATAATCAGTAGGATGAAAAGTCACAGGCTTAAACTGCACTTAGAAAGATTTAGGTTACACATTAAGAGCATTTTCTAACTGCAAAGACAGTGATGCCCCGGAAAAAATGTCCTGAGCAATTTGTGAGGTCTCTAGTGCTGAGTGGAAATTAAGTTATGGGATGCTTTAGGTCCAACACCCTCTGCCTTGGTACAGCCAGATGGATTAGAAGCCTTCTCCAGGGCATTCCAGCCTATGATTCCACGTACCTTTGGATCACTGCGACATTTGTAAATCCAACCGATTCACCTGTTATTGCCCATGCATTTCATTTTCCCCATTTGTATATTATGATTGTTGCACAATAAAGGAAAGGACACAGACCTCACCACAGTCAGGCACAAGCATTCCGGAACACACTTTTACATCCCTTTTGGATCAACTAAAGAAATAATGCACCTCAAGAAAGAATAAGCTCTTCTCCTAGCCTTTTCTTTCTCTCAGTCTTCTGCAAGCTGACCTGAGTCAAGGCCACGGCTGTCTCTATAGAGAGGATATACTGTGTGAAATTCAATTTACCATGGCTGTGAGCTGCTAGACTGTATTTGTGATGGTTGCAAAAGCTAAGATTAAGAAAGAAAAAACAATGATGATAGTACTGCTAAGAATTCAGAAGAGCATCTAGTAAGAGTTATTAGGGGGTAAGTGATTGCCAGCAGATGTGGAGACACTGCTTGTATTCATCAACATAAAATAAACCAGATTTAAGCACATACTAAAAGTCAGAGAAATAAGACGGCATTTTGCTTGACAGAGGTCCTACCTAGGGATCAAAAGTCACATCTCTGATGCTAGCATACTAATCCCATCTACAGAGCAAACAGCTGTGAAAGCATGAGCTGGACTATTCTGTGACTTGGGCATCACCAGCAAGCTAAGCAACACCCCTCATACTCTGTCTGCTACTCATAGCTGGGTCAGATGGATCTGCAGTCGGACCCCATCTACGCTGTAGTTACATTAATGCAAATAAAAGGATGCTACCTGACTGTTCAGACACCAAGAGAAAACTGAAACGTAAGAGCCAAATCCCGAGTCAGTATCTGAGTACATCTGCTTGGGGGTGACTGCAGCTGACTGTGCCATTTCAATGTGCTACTTTTCAGACTAAAGCTACACGTCACGTAGATTTCTTAGGCAATAAACACTTGCACAATCACTTACTGAATAGACTTAACTGGCAAGGGAATTTGTTACAGCTACAACTTTAATTTGGGAACGTATCGATGCACCAAGGGTTTATGCAAAAGCTCTGCAAAGAGAAGAGGGATGAAGTTCACCTGTTCACAATGCTGATCAGCTCCTTAAGCCTCTCTTCTCCTTTTTGTCGCTCAGCATCACTCGCATCTGCATCTCTGCCTTTCAAGATGGGTAATTCAAAATGTCTTTTAAATTCCTGTGCAGTCCCTGCACAAACAGAGATGAAAAGGTGACAACTCCTACCAAATAACCTTTGATCAGTACCCCCACAGCCCCACTTATCATACCATAAGCATGTGGCCCAGCAGATAAAACAAACTCTTGCCCCATCAGCGCAATTTGGTTTTTGTTCTGTCCGGGAAAGATTCAAACAAGGCAGGCAAATCTGTACAACAGCAGATTATTTTCTATTGTAACAACGCTGCACTGCCAAAGCTAATGCAAGTTTAGTTAAACCCAGGTCCCATGAGGCACATACTGATTTGCTCACATTCCAGCTACAGTTTTACTCCCAGAGTTTGTCCTTGCAAACACCAGTGCAGACATTACGTGTCTGTTCCAAAATTATTTGCAATCAGTTCCTTGCTACTGCTCACAGGCTGAAAGAGGGAAAGTGACCACTGCACACATATAACTCTGATAGCACTACTTAGAGTGTTAACCTCATCTCAGAGAGAAAGTGCAAGTACAGGGAGACTAGTTTTGCCTAAAGCACAAGTCAAGGGACAAAAAAACATGTACAAAAAAATAAAAAAATGAAGCACGTGGAAATAACATCTGCCACAACATACACCGTATCACCATGCTCCAGCCACTTCAAACTCCTACACCAGATAGGTACAGAGACAGCGGAAGGAAGCTGTCTTCCAGGCCACCTCTGTACTCGATGCAAAGAGCATGTCACGTCAAACCCTGCTCTGGACAGAGCCTCTCCCACAAAGGCATCGTTCCTGGCCTAGATTGCTATTTTGCTATAGCCTTTGAGTCTTGTGGGGAGTATCGTTACAAGCTGGCTCTTCCAGCTCAGCCACTCCTGCAGTATCTCCAAACACTTATTATCATAGAAACTCCTAGCCTAAGTGGACACTTTGGCTGACCAGTATAGCTACGTAAGATCAGCCATGTAGTACTCACGGTCACATATCATCTTACCTTAATAATTAATAAACCCTCTAAAACTGTCTGATTCAAATACTTTAAACTGAAACAGAGCTCTAATCATGACATAATCTTGCCTCTAGACAAGAGGATCTTGACCTAGACTTTTCTAGACTCAAACTGAAGGAGAATTAAGTCTCCAATCTGCATGTGACCTTTCCTCTCACCAATGTCTTGCTTGCTGCTCTCACCGGTAATCAGGGGAGGCCTTGCCAGCAACTTCCCCCTTCCTCATGTCTCACACATTTTTATTTCTTACCTAGGATGCCGGAATTGACAAAATGCACCAGGCTGAAATATTCAAGCAAGTCATTCTGAATGGGGGTGCCTGAGATGAGGACTCGCCGAGGTGTATTTAAGCTGTTGAGAGCCTGGTATGTTTGGTTTTCAGAGTTCTTCAGTCTGTGGCCCTTTGAAAAAGAGAACACAAATGCAACTGATAAATCTAGTGGTCGTGATGGGAAGCAGCTTGGAGACCCTTATCAGGACTGACACGTCATGTTTGTCACAATCTACCTCAGCTTTTCCCGTTCCTGGTAGTACAGTAAGTGTTTTACGTGTATTCAGCTGCTGTGACACACATCTTTTAGAAGGAAGAACCTGTCGGGAAATCTGAAGTCACTGTGATGAAACACGGCATTTCCATTACAATATTCCCAGACTAGCGACATCTGAGTCACCCCCAGGCAAGACAGCCTGCCATGCCAATGCTGACACTCGTGAGCTCCAAGAACTGTTTCCCAATCAAAGCCAAGAACGCTTTCAGTTACCAACATCAGGCACCGAACTCTTGGCCTTGCATCGTCCAAGGTCAAGATCATCAAGTCATTCATACCACCTATACTCAGAACTGCCAGGCCATTGCACGCTAATAAAAGAGGTTCTGCATCAACAGATAGTAATCCAAATACAGGCCCATTTCCTGATCTAAAAAGGGGATGAGGTGGAAAACAAATTGCTCTACATCAGTGTTTCGCAGCATGTGTTCCATGGCCACTTACGGCCTGGAAGAACTGGAAGGAGAAATGAAAAATGACTTTCATGAAAAAGAAAAGAAAGGCTTAAGAAAGAAAACAAATCCACAAATACATGAGAAAATTAAAAAAAAACACAACAACACAGGAGTGGAACAAATCAAAGCAAGAGAAGAACATTTGAAGTCTGCTTCATTTTCCACAAACTGTTACATTGACACTGTATGTACACACTTGGGACTACTGACGCCTCTGATTCCCAAAGGATGACAAACAAAGCCCCCTAAAGTGCTGCAAAACCCTACGAGACAGCTAGGAAAAGCAGTTCTATTAGCATCTGAGTGTCTTGATGTAGGACAAAGCCTAGGTGGAGAGATGCTTGTTACAGGAGCCAGATTACTTCAGAGACAAGTATTTATTGGGAACACAGGCAAGATGCAGAGCCAAGGACCTGAATTCCCAGCAACCCAGCTGCTGGCCTGCCCTAGGGGCATGGAGAGGTGGAGGCAGTCAGAATCAGTGCCTAGAAGGCAGATGCAAGTTATCTTAGTCCTGGGGACGCTCTTTACATTTGTCTCAGCAGTTTCAGCACATACAGAAGCAAACCACCAGGTGGCACCACTTTTTAACAAATCTCTAACAGGCCACAGAGAGAAGACAGAGTTGGCTGAGGGCCCCAGCTTTATCATTTCAGGGAGGCGGAGGGCATTTGCTTTTTTTCAGAATCTCTTTGCCCCTCACTAACTGTAAGCATAAATACGTAAGGAGAGAGGAAAAAGCAACTCAGTTTCAGCCATGTGAAAACGCAGCTTGAAAGCTCAAGCCTGGCAAAGCTAGAGCCAGCAGGCAGCAAGCAGGGAGTCAAGCGAGGTCTGCTTGTTCTTGAACAAGCAGCACCTGAGGTACCCTCCCAGCCCAGATCTCCTCCCTCTGCTGCAAGCAGTAGGCTCCACAGATGAGAAGAGAGTCCTGCCATGGGGGAATCCTTCAAACTCCTTAACAAACACAGAAACAAATCTTCTGAGCTTGTGACTCCAAAGAGCAGGCCACTCCCCTACTTCCTCTGTGCCAAGAGAACAGATACCTTGGGAAACAGGACTGCTGGTTATCTGGCTCTCCTGAGGTCCTGACCCTAACTCCATGAACTGTCCGTTGTCCCCTGGAGAAGCACAACAGCACCTTATTACCCCGTCCTCAGCAGGATTCAGGCCTGGACAAAGAGCCTTAGAATATGGAGATTTGGAACATTACAGCTAGAGCAGCAAAGCAGCCTAGCAGTCAGGGAGTAGGGAAAAGGGTGAATAAAACCTGGGTTCAACAACTGACTTGATGCACTGCCCTCAGCTTCCAACAAAAAGGGACCATGACAGGTACCTTCCTCCACATCACAACTTGAGACCGCCAGACAATGGGCTGAGAGCAGCCAATACAACACACAAATGCATGGTGAAATCATTTAAGGCTTGGAGAGACCTCAGGACTCTCCAGCCCAGCCTCTTGCTCAAAACAGAGCCAAGTTAAAAATTAGTGGAGAGAACATAAGGCTCAATCACCTCCCACCTTTTAAGAAGCAAGATTTGTCCTGATCTCAAGAAAACATCAGGGATGTATTCTCCTTAGAAATTCCCCCATACCTCATCACATATGACCAGCCCAACACTGCCCTTCTGTAGTGCCTCAGCGTGAAGTCGGAAGGTCTCATAGGAGATGATCAGGATGGGTGAAGGCACTCGCACACCACGCTGGTTCATAAAGCCAACTGTGGATGGAAAGGGGGAAAAGGAGAAAGAAGGATGAAAAGAGTAATAGTAAAAGGGTCCAAACTGTGCAATCAAAATCAATCCTTTTGCACTAAAAAAAAAAAAAAGAGGAAAACCTTTTTGTTTGTTTCAATGCTGCTGGGCTCTGACAAAGAGCTGGTTCCTCTGTAGGCACCCTTTCCACCCACATATAGCAATGACACTTTCCCCATAACTGCTCCCATTTCCATCCCCCTCCCACCTCTGCCCAGTCCTGTCCTAGCTTCTGCCTGGAGCAAAGACGGCACACAGGGACTGCCCTGTCTTAATCACACAACTGGACTTGGGTTATTCCAAAAGAGCAAGCATTATCAAACAGGCAGTGACCCGATCTAAACATGTTAGAAGGAAATTTTCATCAGTTTCCAGTGCTCTAATGACAGCTCACAGATGCTCACATCAGCTGCTGTATAGGCTTCTTCCAACACAAGATTTTGACCTACGTCAACCGACCGCACCATTCGCAAACATTTCTGTACCTAGCTTACGGTCAATCTCTTCTTTGGAGCCTCCGTCAATGGCCAGTGGCTGGATCCTTCCCCCCAGCCATTTCTCTACTTCATTGTACCAGTTTCTCACCAGGCTGGAGGGAGACACCACCATGGCCTTCTCAATTTCAGGCTTGCAGTCTGGACTTTGCCGGAGAAGCGTCCACATGAGAGTGATGCACTGCAGGGTTTTGCCCAGCCCCATCTCGTCTGCCATGATACAGCCATGACTCCCGGGGATCCGCCGGCTCGTCACGCACTCCCAGAGGAATTTCACTCCCTGCCAAGAAATTGTTCTGTTAGAGCAGGATGGGGACATCCACAGAATGACAACTTCATTACAGCTTTATTACTGCATTGCACAGGACTGATATTACAACAAACAACATATCCGTGTAGCACGTCCCAAGGGATGTGCAGCATTCTAATGAGAGAGGGAAATCACCCAAGACACAGCTAAAATTCAGCCCCACCTAGTTTGAGAAAACATTACTGGTGCTGACAATTCGTAACATGTACACAATTTCACTATGTTTTAACTCTACAGTTATAACTAGCTCCCTGACTTGAATTCCCCAACATTTCTACCCTTGGCCAGGCTAGTTAGACCCAGGCCATCAGCTAACATGCATCAATCAATGCAAATATATGTTAAGCATCTTAACAACACCCAATGGACTGCCCAGTCTTGTCTCTACTCCCTGATTAACTCAGAATACCCTCAGCAGCCCTCATGCCTTCTGCCTAGAAGCACAGAACCACTATGACTCACTCACCTGGGGACTCAAAGTCCAAAGCAGATTTAGCTTCAGAGAAGGAACAGAGCTGAGGTTATAGCTCATGTCACGTGGTGGAAGAGCTCAGCCCGTTTGTTAGGCTTTGACACATCACCAGGACAGGATAAAAGGGGAAGAAAAAAAAGACTCTGCAAAGTGTTCTATCATGTGACGATAGAGAGTCAAAGAAAACCTGGGGCATTGTCCTGGCTATCAGCCGAGCAGGGAGTGACAGAAGACTTGAACACACCTCTACAAATTCCCGCCTGTACATTCCACTGTACAGGACCAGAAGATAGACCACTTGCACTTCCAAGCCATTTCCTTTCTTTCTTAGGCTCTTAAAAGCATGTTAATGAAGTTTATTAAATAATTGTTCAACTGGTTCAAACGCACTACAGACCAAAAAAAAAAAGGAAAAAAATTGGCTGGGGAACCAGCTCAGTAACCTCCCAGCAACCAGGCAAACTACATGACAAGGAGCAAAGCTGCACCACAGGCTGGGAGCATCAGCTGAAAAAGCAGCGCAGGAATCTCAGCAGGCAACGACTGATCAGTCAGACTAGAACAGAGACTGCTTTTTGAGCAGCTGTCAAAAAACAGACAATGCGCTCAGGATACCAACATAACTATCCTTACCTGACAAAAATGCCAGCAGGCAGGATCTTACCCAGAACAGAGTGCCTCCAGCTATATAGCCGAAGGCCAGCATTATGATGGGTCATGGGTTCAGCACCAACTCTGAGATAAAAGAACAAACCAGGAGCAGCCTACAGCGCTCTCAGAGCCATCTGAAGATCTCCCATGCAGGGAAACAACAGGCTTGACCTGCTTAGCCCGAAGATCAGCAATAACAGCTTCCACCAGTGCTGCCTCTAGGCTTAAATGATATTATACTGCATCCATGATGAATCTCAAACTCTGCAGATATCTACACTAGGTATTTGGGGATTAGTACCCACTGCTTCAATATTGTGATGTTCCACATTTTATGACATAATGTTTTTAAGTGCTCTCCACCTATAAATTCCAAGTCTCCCTAGGTCACTGATGGTTCACAACCACAAAGGACACACAGGACTGTTGTAACACTCCCAGACCACCCTCTTGCTTAATGCAGGACAGAATATTTACACCATACAGGCCTCTACGATGATGGTTAAAACAAATGTTTCACTTTGTTTTTGCAACAGACCAGAGTCTGTTTTCCCAGGCTGCTAGTTTGTGAGGGCTGTGCAGACCTCACAGTTGGTGAGCAACAATTACAGCAGAGGGACTACAGCTTTCTGAAATGCACCAAGTCCTCCAGCCCTGCTCTCACATCTTGGTTGAAGACTTACTTCTCTCTGATGAGGCCGTAAAACACGGCTGAGGACAGGATCCACCACGACATGGACAGGTACTTTGTCCCTGCAGGAGAGTCAAGAAAGATGACAGTATGATTAATGCACTCAGCACAGCATTAGGTTTTGTTTTTTTCTTTAAATCTCAATGCTATTCTGAGGACTCCTCAGTGGCATAAAGGAAGCAACTACCAATAAAAGTGAAAAAAGGATGAATTCAGTTCTGAGAACAGAGTTACACAGGCCTAATCTACTATCTAGTGTCAGTGCCCTAGAACAAGGGCAGAACATTATTCAGAAAGGCATTTAAAAGTCATTATTATTTTCCTTGTCTCAATAAGAACACTGTAATTGCATTACTGGAGAGACCGAATCAAGGAACATCCCCTTCTGTCTATGACTATCTAGCTGACAGCCCTTTTAAAGTTACAATGGCACAGAAGGAACTATGTCAGAATAAAAACCATTAGGCAGCCTAACATTCGACTGTCAGTCATCTCCCTCTTGCTGTCCCTATACACTGATGTTTCCTGAGCCATAAGATTTTCTAAACAGCTTCTACATGTGTGCATCCTCATTCCCTGCAACAGGTTTTAATTTTTGATGAGCGGGAGATCACAGCGGGAGATCACAGCGGGAGGCTGTGGAAGAAGGCAAACAATCTGGCATGGGCATATGCCTTCCTTTGACTGTTGCCATACCTGAAGCAACTCGGAGGCAGAATACTTGGAACCCAGCTTTCCTCGATGTCCAGACCCCAGCTCAGACAAAAACAGGAAGAAAGCACACAAACCTACACGTACAAGGAGGTCAGAGCTGAAGCATTTGCACCAGGTGATGACTCACTTGTCTATTTTCAGCTGTTCGTGGGCACTCAGCAGTGGGGGCTCATACAGAACCAGAGCTCCTTCCTCAAAAGGGTCATGGAGAGGACTCCTCAGCCCTGCCCGCTTGATACCCAGCGCCCGCAAGCCCGTTGGCCCTGAAAGCAAACACAGTCACAAGTCAAAGAACAACTTCCAGAAGAAAGCAGAGCCTTGCAGAAGCATCTGATTAAATTTAGAAATGGTGAATTAACTGGGTGCAGTGCTGAAGTGGAGAAGACAACTGTTGCAGACAGCAAATCTACGGAGGGCACTTGTTTGGCAGCGCTCTGCCGGCACACAGTGGGTAGTTCTGCCACAGGGAAGAAGGAGCAGAGGCAAAGATGGAGCAGCGGCACTGCCCGTGCTGGGTGCACCAAAGTGGGAGCAGCTGGGTGCAGCAGATGCCAGCTATGCTGGCACACAATAGGACACGCTAACTTGCAAGGTGACTGATGTTGTCACACCAGATCGGAGCCACAAACAGGCACAATGCTTCCCTTCGGGCACCACAGACACTCCTAGTACTCAAAGGTGGCTGTTTCACTTTTTTGAAAGACAAGCAGGATTCAAGGAATTCAAGGAATTCCAGAATTCAAGCTTCAGCAGCTCAAAAAATACATTTCCATGTACCTTGTATGTACTGGGACAGAGCCTCTTTTTGGATCATCTAATCCAGGCTCAGCAAGAGCTTTATCTTTTGCACAATGTCAAGAAGAAACCTCTAGACATTAAGAAGTTCTACAGTGTTATAGTTAGAACCATACTGCCGTTACATAGTCTAGGGTATTATTTTTCTCTCTGCTGAGCAATAGCAGATGTTTGGCATTGCAGCAAATCTCTCAGAAAAGTAAAAAAAATAATAAAAAAATAGGAGGAGTCCATTTTCCTAGTGTTATATTTTGATTGTACCATTTTGGAATTGAGATTACCATAGAAAGAACACAGACAAATCACTTCTCCTGTCAAAATTCAGCTCAAAGACATCTGAGTCCTAGGAGACAACTATGCTCCCAGGATTGATTTTGCTTTGGAAAGAATCAAGCGGGGTCAATTCCCCTACTGCTTGCAAAATCAGAGTGTATCACAAGTCGAGACAACGATGCCTCCACATCAAGAAAGAGTAAAGGAAAGAATCTCACCTCCCAGTTAAGAGAGGAAGGTAATGGTCACAGAAATCAGCTTTTACAGTTATAGGTCCACTTCAGGCTCCTGATAATTCTGCTTTTCCTACAAGCTAAGAACTACGTCAAACAAACTCTTCCAGGGCCACTCATTTAATATGCAGCCTGGCTGAACATGCCTACAGACATATTTTAAAACTAATGTCTGAGTGAAACTGACTGACCCATCTTTCAATTTTTCAGCTGGATAGTGAAGGGAAAGAAGGGGTCAAGAAATGCCCCATTTGTTTCTGAGATCTTCCGTTCCCTGATTCAAAACCAGCTGAGGCTTTGAAGTTCAAAACTACCCTTGCTTTGAAGATCACCTTGAGACTCAGCATACCAAGCAAATTTGAAAGAACTGTCTTTTTCACCCTGGCCTTCTGTCTGTTCGTACCATCAGGGTATTGTTTAGGTGATAAATTTCCATGGCTTAGAATTCATCTTGCTTTTGTGTTTGTGATGTGGTGTACAACCTTCTGGCACTACATCAAATACATAACCATAAGAATACAAAATCCAGTTCTGAAATGCAGGATTATCCAAACTAAACACAAGTAAGAAATACGAAGACTTTGCTAAGACTGGTGTATTTTTCTTTTGGAGTTAAATCAGAATTTCTGGAACACATGCATCATTCCAAAAGAAAAAAAACACCCACACAATAATCCCCACAGATATATTTGACAGGCCAGAGCATTACCTGTTTTACTGGAGTCAGAGAACACAGAATCCTTAAACCTCCTCATCTTACCTTTATAATTTGGAATGGGGATTCTGAAGGGTTTGGATAAAATGCTGCGGATAAAAGCCTCCTAAGAATTCAGAAAGAAAACACGCTTCAGAAGTTTGAAATCAGAGATCGGTCAAGACAGCAAGCCCAAAACGTGTTTTGAGAACTCAGTTTTGCCAAGTGTTGAGAGTCCCTCTATTCAATCTTTTCAAGCTCCAACCCCAACTATTTTCAAAAATATCCAAAAGGAAGAAAGTAAAAGAACAGCACAACTTCTCCACCAGCACCTCCACTTTTCAAAGCTATTTTCCTTTGGGTTTTCCAACACATGAAACTGACTTTCATGACTCCATCCTCTTAAATCCACTGGCATTACTCACTTCTTTAAATCCTCCCTAACCTCAGTAATTCGGTCAGGCAATTTACCCCAGCAAAGGGGCTGAGTTGCACGAGTGGAAGCCCAGAGAGCACAGAGCAAGTAGACAGCACCCGCAACGTGTGTGTGGAAAGCCAGCCACATATCTCAGCACAGTCCTTTGCCCAGGCCCTACAGAACTCTTATTCAGGCTTTCCAATGTCAAAAGTACCCCCACCACACCTCCTTCAGCATGACATGACTGGAACAAGCAAAGGTCCCTCCTAAAAACCATGCAGGACTTGTAACACCACTGAGCGTTACATATAACCTGAGATTATATGGATCTATGGAACCACCCGGGCTCTCCATACGCAACCCAGCCGCTGTGGGCCCACTCACATGCTGACTGCTATCCAGGCAGCGGGGCCCGTTGGTCAGCTGAGCCAGGGGCTTACGGAAGGGCGACCTGTAGCATTCCCCGCTCTCTGTCTCGCTGCCAGCCTTCCGTCTCTTCTGATTCTGAAAAACAAAATCAAAACAAAACTCACGGCCGTCTGGCGAGGCCGGCAGACAGATGTGTCGCTGTCACGCTCGGTAGGCGCCCAACCACGCAGACATCCCACAGCTGGCTGCGCGCCTGAGCAGAGCCCATCATCACCACCCACCTCAGCTGCCAACGGGCAGCACCGGGGTCACTAAACCCTACAGCCAAGCTGCACGAAGGCTGCAACCCCCTCCTCATCACGAAAACAGCCCCCAGACCCCACAAAAGCCCCCCCCGGACCCCACAAATGCCGGCTTGTCCATACCAAGACCCACCCCACAGCCCCCCAAGGCTCCCCCACGAGCAGCAGGCGCCCCCCCGACTGAAATCCGCCCCAAATCCGCCCTGTTCCGCCACCTTCCCCTCACACAGCGGGGGAAGGAGACCCCTGGGGGGGGGGGGGGGGGGTTGTCGCCCCTCACTCACCGCCGGCGGGGCCGGGTGCCAGTCCTCCTCCTCGCCGCCCGCCTTCCTCTTGGCCAGCCGGCTGGGGGCCAGGCTCCTGCGCTGCAAGAGAGGGGCAGGGGGACGCAGACGGGGGGGATGCGGGCAGGGGGGCGAAGCGTGAGGAGGGCACCGGGGCTGGGGGGGCCGCGCTCCCCCGCCCCACACCCCCCACTCACCATCGCCTCACGGAGGGAGGGGAGGGGGCGGGGGGGGGGCGCGGAGCGTTGGGCGCGCGCCGTCCCCGAGGCGGGAAAAGCGCGGGCGCGCTGTGGCACCGCCCCCCCCCCCCCCCCGGCAGAGCGCTAGGCGCGGCCGAGCGAGCGCCGAGCTGCATCGAGCCGCTCGGCGTGCTGGGGGGGGGGGGCTGACAGACTGACAGACAGACTGACTGACAGACAGACTCGCCAAGGAGGCCTGGGAAGGGGCAGCTGCCCTCCCTTTATAACCCTAGTGATAAATAAACTGCCGATTCTGCACCGTTTCGTGTCTTACCTACCTACTTCCCCCCTTGGCCACACAGGAGACCCCAGGCTCCGTGAAATGAGCCGATTTTTGTTGTTGTTTTAAAGCGTAACAGCAAAAAGCCAAGCTTGCTCTGTAATCCAGTTGATCGGGTTGCTGTCAGCAGTGGACAGGGCCACCACCTCCCTGTGCAGGAAATCCCACCTGTGGCCAGGCAGGGAGCGAAACGTGGCCTTCAGGGCAGTCTAGCAAATAAACATTTCAATAGGCAACGCACCACCAGCATAGCTCTTAGAAGAAGTTTGTCTTTCCTTCCTCCTCCTAGGATGAAAAGGAAAAGAGGAGAGAAGGATGATTTCCCATTTATTGATTGTTTCACTGGTAAAGTCGAGAAATAAATGCAAAAACTTCAGTCACAGTTGCACAGCTGACCTTAAATATCAAGAAACACAAGAAGCCCCTTTGGCAGTATCCCCACTTCACATTACCTAATAAACTGAATAGAAAAATAGTAAATATCTACATTAATACATTTATGCACCCTCAAAGCATAGATCATAAAGCAAAGCAGATACAAAACAAAGCTAAATTCTTGCAGCTTCAGGACATCTGAGGTGGAAGAGGGCAAGGACTGCCTGCAGCCATTTACACCAGCTGAAGATCTTGTACCTTGACTTAAAAGAAAAGGCCGGAAAAAAAAATCAAAACCATTTGTCAGTATTTTATTCCAGAAGTGCTTTCAGAGCTCAGTGACAAATGTTAGATGTTGCAATTATTGTTTCGCTGGGCAGAGAGTGGTTCTATAGGAAGCTAATTGGCTATTTTTCCTGGCATGAATAATATTCACATTAATCGCCTTCCTCACCATGGCTTAGAGAGCAATTCTGCCTTGTGCTTTTTGCCTGCTATGGGAACAGACACACTTTCTGGCCTAGGCAGGCTGGATCAATAATAAGAGGAAGGGGAGGCAAAATGCTCTTGCCTGCTCTGTGTAGAGAACTGCTACAGCAGCAAGAAAGGTCTCAGCCGTCTTACATCCAACACTGAACAGCTGAGTCCTACGACAGCTTTTCTCTGCTAATCATTCATGGAAAGATCCAGAGGGAAATCTGTGGAGATGCTACCATCTGAGCACAGTGGTGGGCTCGCTTATAAGGGAGCCACACCACAAGCCTGGAGCAAGGTGGGCAGGTGTGTGGGACAACCCCTTAAGATGGGTACAAACACGCTGGGAAGTGTTCCCAAACCTAAAGATCCTAAGAGATACAGCAGAAAGAAGGGGGTTTTGTTTTGTCTTCCCATCCTGAGGGAAGACTGAAGGACTTGCCAAGGCGACACAAGCTGTCAGTGACGAGGTCAGCAGTAGTGCTTCCTGGTGCTGTGGAGCCCAGCTCAGACACCACTCTGCGCTCTCTTCTCCACTCTTCTCTCCAAACTATCACCTTCAGGCGGAGCTTAAGTCATCCTTTCTTCTCCCTGCCTAATTACACAATTTACTCCTTCTCTGGTTGTAATCAGGTCCCATTTATACAGCCCTGAGAGATCACAGGATAATCACCAGGGGGAATAACCCCGTGATTTCCCTTGCTGCCTCTGCAGAATGCTGAGTCCCTCCAGTGACAGGGGAGGATGCCAAACACCTTCCTCAGGGACTCTGCAGGATTAGCCTGGTGTCCCTCTTCTCCCTCCTGGTCCCTATCCCACCCAGTCCCAGGTGGATGCAGTGACTCTCCAATGATTCCCCCAGCTTTTGGGATCTTCCTTCTTTAATTCTGCACACACATATTTTTTTTATTTTTTTTATTTTTTTTTTTCCTGAGGCTCCTTCATTTTGCTCTGGAGTTGAGAAATGCCTTGCAGGAATCAGGGTCTCATATTTTTTCTCAGCTCTTTGCAGGCACCAGGTAACGAGGACAGGTCCTCCCCAAGAGAGCTGACAGCCTCCGCTGCCCTCAGGAGAGCTTGTGAACCCAGGGGCAGACCAAGAACAGCATGAAGGAGAGGTAACGTGACAAAATGTCTGCTGATGGAAGCAAGCCTCAGACCTCATCTAACAGCTTCAGCCATACTGCAACAACAACAACAACAAAAAAAAACAGAGGCAAAAACCTGTAATCATGCTAAGGAGAGCAGAGCTGTAGCTTTAGCAAAATTAAACAGTGCCATGTGGATCTTCTTCGGTGAAGCTCTGAAGGGACCAGGGCTGCAGGATCAGCACCCTAGCCCACCAGTATAGCTTGGACATACTCAGCCAAGAAAGTAATTAGAAAGTAATTAAATATCCCCAGTTAATTCCTGAACAAACCACAAGAGGGAAACTGAGTACGGTCATACCAAGTTGCTGTCAGCCGGCGTTGTAATCCCATTTCATCACTGTCGGAGACAGCTCAAATGCCCTTCCACCAAAGCCACTTACTGAGAGAGAGGAAACATTAAGTGCTTTAAAAATATTCACTTCAGGGAGAGAAAAATCCTGTTCCTTTCCTGAGGTCGGATGCCGCTCACCATGGAGCCGGGCTGCACGCTGAGCGCCGGATGGAGGCGGCGGTTCAGCAGCAAGGGCCCAGCGCTGCAGCCACTTTTGGCATGTTTGCATGAATATCACCCAAAAGAAAACTGAATCACGAGCCCAGATTGGTTCAAGCTGGGTGGCTGGCATGGTTCACACCTCGGCTGTCTGCCTGCTGAGCTGCCCCAGCGATGAGCACTGGGCTGGGGCTACACCCGCAGTGCAGCACCCATTGTACAGGTGGGAACAGCCAAAGCAGGTCCCTGGTGCCCCCCAGCCTGGGGGCACAGCTGTGCAGCTGCTGCCTGCTTCGACCTCGAAGCCCTTTGCCACCACATACGAGATTTCATGGTGTCTTTCGATTCATTTATGACTGCTGTCCTTTTGGCCCAAGTGGTACCTAATCCTTATTACTGCTAGAGGAGAAAAAAATAAATCTCTGCTAATCTCGTTTATTTACAAAAAAAAAAAAAAAAAAAAAGACCCACAAAATCCTATTTCCTTAAAGCGGCAAAGGCAGAAGGAGCAGGGAGATCTGGGGCTGAGAAATCTCCACGGGCACTTCTCTAGTGAGCTCTGAGCCCCAGAAACGCTGCACTCCCCACTGCCATGGGTCTGGGGCTTCCCTCTCCAAATCCCTCCTGGCCCCTGTGGTGGAAAGCAAGCCGACCACCCCTCCATCGTGCTGAGCCACGTGCCGTGGCAGGGGAGCCATGAGGTGGAGAGGGAGCCAGGTGGCCTCCAGGAAAGGCAGCAACCTCCTCCAGGGAGGAGGGCCTGGGGCAAAGCCCTGGGCTTTCTCCTTGCACTTTGTTGCTGCATCCAGCACTGCTCACAGCTCTGTCCCTAATTTGACACAAAGCAGCTGATTCCCTTGCAGGCTCATGGTGCTGGCTGAAGAGTGGAAGCAGAGGTGCACCCTCCGACCTGGCTTAGCATCACTCACAAAGCAAAAGACCCCCTCAGAGCCCCCAGGACATCGCTCCACTCCACAGGACTGCTTTCAGGAACCAACCCTTCATTCACAAGGAAGGCTGTCCCCACCAGGGACTTCGCCCCGCATCACTTTTGCTTCAAGGTTGTTTTTTTTCCCAAAAAAAATATTTTTAAGTGCGCACAAATCTGACTCAGGTTTTGAATCAGCTCAAAACATTTCATTTGATGCAAAGCAAAGTGTTGTATTTTGTTTACAAGCTAATTAGCCAGTCTTATCTCCCTCACCTTTATAAGCACAGGCAAGCCAACAGCACAACCTGCAAATGTTAAAAAGGCTGGGTTTAGGAAACATCATACTCAAGCTGTGTTGGCACTTCCAAAAACACATCCCTCAATTCTCAAAAGGAAGAGGGAAGCTGAAATGACTTCCCAAATTCAGCTTGATTTTGCAAATTGGCTTAGCCCTGCTGAAGGTCCCTTTTTGCAAGAAATTTACAATCAGTTGCAATTTTCCTTGCCAAGCTCAGACACTTACAGAGCACTCAGAGAGCTGCAGAACAAATCCAAGGACAAATCTCAGCTTTACGAACCAGTCCCTGGTCGCATTGGGTCCCCTGTGACCCCCCCCCATCACCACCACCAGAGTTCTTTGGGGCTGTGTTCAGGATGCTGCCCGCAGGTACAAATGCACCTCTAAGTGAGTCCCAGCGCAGGACCAGGACTGAAACGAGTAGGGTTGCAACCATCTTCACATAACAGCTTCTACCTCCAACACATCACCACAAGTGTGAAAGCTGAAAGACAGAATACACATAAATGTATAATATATATATATATACATGCTTACTTTCTAAGTAGTTAATCTACCGGGTTTTACCGGACAGACAGAGCTTCATATTGCTCAGCCAGGTGCTCCAGAGCTGAGAAGGGAAGTGCCACCCCCAGCCACATGTCACTGCTTTCCCCAGCTGCTGTGCCTTGGCGTGGAGGAGCCCTTCCTCTGGCAGGAGGCAAAACATTATCCTCTCTGCCCCCTTATTAAATCTCAAACAGAATTAAAAAATAGAAAAATAAAACCTGGCTTCTATAAGTAATGGCGCAGGACAGAGGAAACATCATTTCATTGGGGCAATTAGCACAGGCTAATTAAACCCTAGCCTTCTGATCAGGCTCTGCTGATTAAGTTGGTTGCAGACACTCTGGATTATATTAACAAAATGAATCAGTTAATTACACGACAATCAATAAGAACCAAAAAGTAGGACAAGCAATTTGCCTTTAAATGACCATCTAAATTCATCAACATGATGCATGTTTGTAAATGTTAAGGAAAGGGGCAGACGTGACAGATCTCTTAGGTGCTAAGATAATCATTTCTGATAGCTGCTATTCACAAAAAGCAGGGAACTTACAGCATCCCCCTGAACAAAAAAGAAGCCATTATTTTCTATAATAGTTTACAAAACACTGAGGGCACAAACAAACTCAGCTACTGGGAAAAAAAATACAAACAACTCAGCTATTGGAAAAAAAAAAATCACAAACTTAGTCCTTTAATAAACTGAAAGTCTTAGTTTGGAGTTGTGACCTAAAATGATCAGCATTGCTTTGAACCAGAGACATTGTGGTCTTGAATGATTATCTGACTTAGAGCTCCCATCCAAATTGAAAACCTTGGTGAAGTGGAAGCTGGAAAATGACATTGTTAAAGAAGCAATTTTGCCCTGAAAAGCTTAAAGCCTGAATGGAAGGACTTAAAAAATAAAGAGGAAAAAACTATTCTGTGAAAAAAAATATATATATATCTGTTGTTCTCATTTTGCAGGGTTCAAAACAGGCAGACCATGAGGGATTTTGAGCATTTGTAATGAGTGCTTTTAATCATTAAAAAAAAAAAAAAAAAAAAAAAAAAGCTATATCAAGATGGCTATTGAGAATTTCTCCTCTCTGAAAGCTGCTTTTCAGTCAAGCTAAAAAGCAATAACATTTTCAAGAAAAAAAAAAAAACAGTGAAAATGTCATAAAAAATGAAATATCTGACAAGCATGACAATCTCCCCAACCCTGAAAAAAAGGAATTGGGTATTTTATTTTTGACTCTTTGCTTTATGCTTTTGGCTGCCAGGATAATGCAGAATTAGGAAGGTGACTTTTCCTTCTTCCTGGAGACCTTGGGAGCAGAAAGATGAGCCTCACCCAAAATGGTGCCTGCAATCACAGTCTCATTTGGGTGAGGGGAGACCTTTGGAGGTCTCTGGTCCATACTCATGCTCAAAGCAGGGCCAGCATCAAAAGTTGTTTGCTCTGGGCTCTGAAGACTCCAAGGTTGGATGCTCCAGCACTTCCCACAACCCCTGATCTCAGTCACAGAGGAATTGCACCCAACTTTTCAGCCTCCAGTATCAGAGCCCTGATAAATGCCCCTCACTGCCCTGAGATAGCCACGGCAGAACCAAAGCAGGGTCTGCACGCTTGGTGGCATCTACAGTCACAAGGGAAAGAGCCTCGAGAGCTTTTTGAAGGCTCTGGTCCACGGCCTTCAGTAGGATGTGAGAAGTGGAGAGCAGGTGCTCTCCAAACCAGCCCCTTCCAACCAGCCATGCTGTGGACACTCAGCCCCACCACAAGCCGGCCTCCAAGCCGTTCTCCAAGACTGTCATACCTGGTTTCTCATCCTGCTTTGTTTTCCCCCCTTTCAGTCTGCTAGCAGTTGCATTTCTGAGGGCACAGCGGTCACTTGTCAGTCCCCGCAGCACTAAAACAAAGAGGCAGAGCTGCAAAGCCACGGCCTGGCCGGCCAAGCAGGAAATCTTTCACATTTGTGGGCAATCATCTGCCACGTGCTGTTTGGTCTGTCTCGCACGGGGAGCAGGGGGCCTTCAGCTCTAAAACCTGCTAGAAGACTGAAACTGCCCGGGAGGAGAGCGGATGGCAGCGAGATGGCTCAGCAGCAGCTCTCACCAGTGCTACGAGCTCCAGGCTCCTGCAATTGCTTTCCCAAAGCCTCTCTAGCTGTCTGCCGAGGTGGAGCCTGCAGAGAGTTGAGGCAAATACCTTTCATCTTTTTTAAGCTCTGTTTCTGAAGGAAGCAGAATGATGCTGTTTTTCTCTTTTTTTTCTTCCTAATAACTTTTAAATCCTTTGGCTGCTCGCACCAGGTTTTTCACGGGGGGACTGGAGTAAACAAGCACCCGGGGAGAGGAGGGAGAAACTCTGCTAGTGCAAAGTGCCTCTCGGTGACAGTCACATGAAACATATCCTCTGACCAGAGCCGGGCCTCCAGGATAACTCCGCGGGAAATGGGCTGCTCTGGCTCAGCCGGCTGAGTCCCAGGCAAGTTGTTCTGCTTCATGGAAGGGTTTTGCAGCTTGATCTGAGCAATGCTCAAACAAGCAGGCGTGAAGAGCTGATCTGTAGCATGGAAGGAGGTTGTGCTCAGGGCATCTTCAGTCATGAGCTGCTTCAGCCACCCCATGTGCACCCGCTGAAGAGCTCTGCTGCATCCTGAGGTGTATCATGAGGCATAAGCCCTCAAATACATCAAGGTGTCATCCTTCTTCTCTACACAGTTGCAATACTGTGTCTGCTTTTGGATACCCAGCGTCAGTGCATACCCCTGTCAGGAGGAAAGAAGTGACCAGCGTTGTCAGGGCCCTTGAAAACAGGAAGCATAGAAGGGGACTCAAAAAGTCTGTGATTGTTTAGTCTTAGAAAAAGGGAAATATGAGAGCAATCTGCAAATCTCAAAATGTTCATGTGAAGGACTTCTCTTTGATCATAACAGGTAGGGGAAGAAGTGGTAGGCTTCAGTTGCAGTCCAAGGAGATACAGGTTAGAAATTAAGGAAGACCTTGCCAAGAGGAAAAATAATCCTGTCTGGGCAGGAAGGGCATTCCAGCTTTGCAGTTTTTAAGAACAGGTAATACACCCTTTTTTTATGGCTATGCTTTGGGTGCAGGTGACCCCTACACCTCTCTCCTGACCTAATTTCTAATTTCCAACCTAGTTTCTACCTTTCTGTAAGGAAGCCACTGTCCCTGAGAAGACCACCAGCAGGTTTATGCACTGCCTGAAATAGATGGGCAGCAAACAAACCTGAAAAGAGAGGATGACAATGTGTCAGCTTCTAGGGCATGCGTGGTGCTGCACAAAGCCCAAGGACAACCCCTGTCCCATTGCTCCAGACAATAAGGATGCTGCAAATTCCAGGTGATAATTCATGCCTACATTAATGCCAAAATTGTTGTACGTACTGGACAATACCAATGCTCCTCTGAACATTGAGAAGAAGGCTTTTCCTCTTCAAAGGCATCCTCGTTCTTCTTGGACAGTCTGCTTTGAAGGCACAAGGACCTTAAAGCCAGCTGACTGTGCCACACAGTCACATCAGCAAACCTGGCACGTTTGTGTGCAGAAAAGAGAGAAAAAAAAAAAAAAGAAAGAAAAAAAAAAAACTTGATCACTACTTGCATTTTACCTTAACTAAATCTGCCTTGATCTCACAAAACCCAGGGTGCTTGAGTACAAAGGCACGAGTTCAAAGAGACAGCAAGAAGATAATCTGAAAGCAAAAGGTGCTCTTCAGGAAGTTGGGAAGAAGTAATTAGAAAGCGCTGCTATTCCGAAGCTTCAAAATAAATGACATCAAGTCAGCCATTATATACTCACTAACCTAAGAGTATCCTCTGCTCTTGTCAGTCAAGAAAAAAACCACAAGACTGTAGACCCATGGGATTGTAAAGGCAGGAGCTGGGGCTCCTCGCCACCCTGCTCGAGCAGGCAAAGGCAAACACTGCAGGTGAGGCAGGAACTAGAGGCTTTAGGAGGCCCACGTCCATCAAGGCTTTTTGGGTTTAATTGTGCTTCTCTGTCCCCTCCACCATCAGTGTCCACTGTGCTCCATGAGCTCCACAAGCGTTCAGCATTCAACAGCAAACGTCCTGTTTTCATGTTATCCATACAAAATATGCTGGCTTTTCAGTTCTGTATATTAATTATTATTTCATTTCACCTTCAAAAACCATAGCTTTGCCTAGGAAACCTGGTGACAAGTCAGAGGACAACTCTGTATCTTCCAGCCCCAGTTAGAGGTAACGCCAGAGCTGCATTCAGGATCCTATTGCTTCAAAACTACAGCAGGTTCCCTGGACTGGTCACACAATTCTTCCCTCTCTAGCTTCCCAGCTGTAAAACGCAGCTAATCATTGCACAATTTTTGTCCTCTCAGACTGAAAGCTCCGGGGGCTATCCAAGGACACCGCGCAGGAGGAGCCCCTCCATCAGACAACCAGAGGCTGGCGTGCTTAAGCTGAATGCAGGCAAGGCTGGCAGTGAGGGATGGCATCTTTTATCAGGAAAATTGATCCACAGAAGTGAAGAGGAGCGGTTTTGTCTCCAGCAGGCAACATCAATACACACATATGGGTGCAGAGCTAGTATTTCTCCCACAGCATTTCACCATCCCCTTTCCACATCCCTCCCTACCCCTGTCTCACAACTGGTCAGCGCTGCTCCTACAGCCCCATGTGCTGGGGGTGCAAACCCAAAACCCCTTTCCCATGCCAGGAGGATTGTGGAGGTGCTGAGCAGGCTCCCAAGGTGCTCAGAAGATGCCCACGTGAGCGTGTGGTGCCACTCTCTGCTGTCAGCTCTGCTCGGCAGATCTCCACGAGCCTCCCAAGCTGGGGCTGCCGGCAGCAGTAGGAGCTCTGTCCCCTGCCGTTAGCGCTGATCCCTCCTAAAACCCAAAGTGATTGCATTAATCAGTTTGCTCCGAAGTAGGCCATGCTGAATGTGTTTGAGCCGGGCTGATAAAATGGGGAGAGGAAGAAGCGCAAGGAGATTAGAAAGGAATCGTGCTTAATTTGGGAACGTCTCTGAAGATTTATTCCAAAGCATGAAAGCCACGGGGAACGCTCCCGCCCAGAGATTAAAGATGCTCTGACTCACGTCTCCGAGGCCTGACAAAAGCCTATTCAGGAGCACTGCCTGCAGCCACAAGACAGGGGATACAGTTTTCCCAAAGCATTTCAATTTGCGAGAGAAAGAAAAGACGAGATTTCATTAGTTTCACCACATAACATGAGACGCGATGGTGCCCATCGCTCCCGCAGCTGGCTGTAGATCCCTGCCCTTTCGTGGGCCGGAGGGGAACCACAGAGAGCAGCTGGGCACAGCTTCTGAATCGCCACTTTCTGGTGTTTCCTATTGCTTGTGGCCTCTGAAGAAGAGCAGAGCAGAGCCAGCAGAAGGCAACCAGAGAGGAAGGGGGCGATCATCACCCCGTGCCTGCTGTGTCCCCTCACGTCTCCATATTTCACAGAAAATAAATGCATTGGGTATGTGGGTGGTGCCAGGGCATCAGCATCTCTCCCCCTGCAAGCACACGATGTCTGTGCCAGATCCAAGAGAGCCTCCAAGGGAAAGAAGGTGGCACCTGCAAGAGGGAGGGTGTAGGAACTGGTCTTGCATTTTCTCCTTTTCTTTGAGTTTGGGAGCGATAGGATGGGATCCATGGGGGCCTGTGGCATTTCTGCTGACAGACTGCCCGTGCTGCAGGTCCCTTTGGGGTGCTGGTGTAAGCAAGGACAAGCAGCACAGCTCCAGGGCATCGGGATGAAGAAATCAACACTTGGCTGACTCAGCGACAACTGGAACATCCCCTGTTGCAGTCACTGTAAGCACAGCCCTGTGTTTTTGCACACAAGGGCCTTCTGGTAGATAACCCAGTGAAGAGCTTGTGGCTGACCCTATTATCACCAACACCATCGGGATGAAGGCTAAGATGGGCTACAGCAGCTTTAGCTGCATTTGGGAGGTGATGGCTCATGTTTGGGGCTGTGTCTGCAGCGAGGGCTGCCCGTGGCTCCCGGCACAGGACCACACACCAGGTACTACAGCTCGGGGCACAGGGCACCACCGAGCAGGAGAGCAGACGTGGCACCGTGCTGCCTACACGTGAGATGTTCCCCTGCATGGCAGTGCGGCAGGTCGTCCTCAGCACAGCGTTACAGACGGTCCTTTCTGAGCAGCTGCGATTGCTGCTCCTTGTTCTGTTCTCCAAGACAGCTGGAGCTGAGACAAGTCCGGCACCGTCTGAGCCTCTGCAGAGTTTGTTTTGATCTTCCTGCTGATGGGGAAGGACAGCCAGAGCCAGCTGAACAGAAAAGGCTGTGTACCAGCTCTCGGCGTCCAGGTAATTGTACTCATCTTCCATCCATCATCCTGGGAATGGCAGGCTCTGTTGCAAGACCTAATGCCCTTTATGCCATTTCTTTCATGGAACGAGCTTGAAATTGATTTTGAAACAGAAGCAAGAGCCTGTATCAATTTTCCCTTGGAGGTGTGACAGTGTGTCTGCCTTCTGCCAGGTTAGTTTATTTTTGTTCTCTGCTGTGCATGTGTTCCCCTCCCTTTATTCACCGAGACAGGTAGAAAGGATCCCATTTTTCTGCAGTCAGGCTGCTGGGGGAGAGGAGATGACTGATAACACAGGACAGCAGAACAACAGCCACCCACACACTTCATGCCATGTCCATCACCATCACCCTCACCAGCTTTGTTTGCCATGGGAAAAGTTCAAGGAGGAGGTCTGAGGCAGATCTGCTCTCTATAGCTCAGTCAGGCCCTTCCAAATCACAAATTCCAGCTGCCAAATTGTGGAATAAAATCAAGTTTAAAGGCTAAAAGCACAAGGGGTTTAAAAAGTGGCAAGGGGACCCCATTAAAAGGCACCCACAGGTTTCTAAACAGTGCAAGGTCATAGGACTGCTTCTTGGTGTCATTCTTGAGCCTCTGAGGTTCAAGCTTTAAAATTTATCTCTCTGACATATGAACCTGTAATGATAACATGCAAAGAGGTGACAGGCATGCTCACAGGACTGCTTTTGTGCAGCCGTGGAGCGAGATTATGAACTTCTGTCTCGAGATGAAGCCTGAGGTGGAACTCGACCCTCCAAATCCCCAACAGGAGAAAAGTGCATCCTCCAGTTGTCAACAGGATCGAAAATCAGAAGGATTTATTTGTGTTTGTCTGTTTGTTGGTTTGTTTGTTTTTCTTCCAGATCTATTTTGGATTAAATACTAACAGAGCAATCAAGATTTCCCCCATCCTTAAGCAGAAATCTTATAACACCATCTGATGCTGAAGACTCCTGTTAACAGCACACTGTCAATCACCAAATAGAGCTTCCAGATCTGGTTCGGTGGCAGCTTGAGATACTGCCAGCTGGTATGGACCTGGTAGGATTTTCATGGCCCTTCACTGGACATGCTCAACTTGGTGTCCAGCAGGACTCACAGATATTTTTCTGCCAGACTGCTTTCCATCTGGGTGGCCCCCTGCATGTCCTGCTGCTTGGGGTTGTTCCTCCCAAGTGCGGGACCTTCTCCTCCTCCTTGTGAACTTCATTAGGTTCCTGGCAGCACATTTCTCCAGCCTGTCCTGGTCACTCTGGATGGGAGCATGACCTGCTGGTGTATCAGCCACTCCTTCCAGTTCTATATCATCAGCAAACTTGCCGAGGGTACATCATCCACATAATTTATAAAGATGTTGAACATGATTGGGCCAATATTGACCCCTGGGATACACTGCTAATCGCTGACCTCCAGCTGGACTCATACCACTGACCACCACCCTCTGGGCATAGCCACTCACCCAGTTTTCAATGCACCTCGCTCCCTGCTCATATACAGTGGTGGAGATTTCTTGATTTTGTCTGCAAAACCATTGTTGTGCTTCACTGTCCTTATTTTTTTTTTCCTGCCTCACTGCCTTTTGAAGCTGACTTTCAAACAGTCCATATTGGCACCTGGTGAGACCTTGGCGCCACATACAGAGGGAAGCAGGGAGAGGTGTTGCTTTTCATGATGTGCTCTGTCACTGAAGGAAATAGCAGTCTTGTAGCGCAGGTTCCTTCATCGCCATTTCATGTCTGTGCATCTGAACTTCTTGTTTTCAGATTGCTCTGGGGCTGGCTTTAACAGCGGTTGATTGAGAGGTCTCAGCATGGCTCTCGTGGAATACCCACGGAGCAGACAGAAATGTTCTCAGTGAAGCATTCGTGCATATGCAATATGTACAGAGGAAAACATCTCAGATCTTAGTGCCGCTGCCAGCGGTGCTGCGTGTCAGCTGCTGGATGGACTTGTAATCGGATCCTTATTGGGCAGTGTCAGACAGGAGCACGGGTAGAAAACTCCACAAGTCACGTAAAAATGCGATTGATGGTTCTGGTAGAAAATCTTCGAATGTTGTAAATATTGAGATTGCTTATTTTGTCAGCAGGTGTTGAAAACCTGACAAAATGCTTGAGAAAAAAAAATAATTATCCTTTGATAATCAATATTTTGATCAGCTTTTACAGAAGAGTGTGATTAATAATTGCAAAGGATGTCTTCCTACTTGAGCAGGACTTTATACTTTCTGGAATCATATGGGTAAACAAGAATAAGGTATGAAAGACTTTGGGAACCAAAACCACCAACAGTTTCAAAAAGCGCAGGCGTTACATGGCTGAAAATGGACATGAAGCAGTGTTGTGATTAGAGGGCCATGCTTTTGGTTCCCTCATGTTAGGAGAAATGAGGGAGCGAGGAAACCAAGCAGCAACTGCTCCCTCACCAGCTGGAAATGGATGCTGTGCCTGATGCGCCTGCCCAGCATGAACTTGTATGGATTTATACTGGACTGAGTGAAGTGAGGCCCTGAATATTCCTCATATTCCTCTTTGTTTGTAACACAATAGACCAGCTGTCCTCTCTCACCTGCCCTTCTTGATTTATTTTTTTATTAATTATATTTTAAAAGTCATGTTTTCCATCAGTCACGTCCATTCTCCAACTCTCATCCTTGTTCCAGACCATCCCTCCACTGACCACAAACATCCTACAGTCAAAAGTCTGGTGTTCTCAACAAGACCCCAAAGCCATAAATGTTTTGTTTTGGCAGAAATAGAGTTTTTCTGGACCTCCCACATGCAGGCACAAGTTTCTGTAACTGCTGTCCTGAAGCCTGTGAAATGCTGAATGGCCGAACAGAAAGGCAGCGGGCTCAGGCAGCGCTTGCATTGATTAGCTGGGTCCTGATTGATGTGTGGATGCTTTATGATTTGTTCTCTAATGTACTTTCAGCAGCGCTAATAAAATTTCCTTTGAACAAGTGGGAACAGGTGATCACACAATTATGTGTGTCTTGTCTGTCTGGATGATTCAGCCTCATGTTGTTGTCATAGCAGCGTGTCCCCGTCGCGGGCTCTCGCGCGGAGGCAGGGCACTGTTGTGTATGTGCTGTTTGGCGATTTGCAAATAATAAACAAAACCCAGTCACCTGCTCTGTTAGAAGAGGGTTTGCTTTGTTGTTGGAATTGTAATTGCATTTAAAGGTGGGAGGAAAAATGGAGCTGATTGTTAACGCCCCTAGGACACCCCTGGAAGGGTTTCCAAAGATAAAAACATAGCCCAGATTTGACTTCAGTTCTGGGAGCCAAAAGCACGATCTGTTAAATTTGTTTTCAAATCCTCTGGAGTGAGAACCTGGTTCCCTCTCCTTCTGAAGGAGTCGAAGCGTGCTCTTTGGTGGTCCTGTGTCATTTCCCACCCAGCATGACCCCAGGAGCAGGACTCAGTTACCCAGCCAGCTCTGACACGTGGCTGCCTCCAGCCCCGAGCCGCAGACCCACACCTTGTGCTGAGTCTGCACAGGACACCGTCGTCCTGGCACCGTGTGCTGGGATCCGAGGCTGGGCACTGTGATGGCATCTCACATCAACTGCCGTCACCTAATGCTGCCCTGGAACTTGGTACATACCTAAATTTGCACCTTGCCATCCTGGCCTGGAGAGCCGCGTAGGTGTGGAAGGGCTCCACAATGCAAAGGCAGCAGGGGTTCCCAGAGATCTGAAACAGCAGGGTGCCAACTCCCCATGATAAAACATGGTGTAAGAACAGAGCCTGATGAAAAGGCACAAGGTTTCTGGCCTTAGTCACAGAAGTAGCCAAGTCTGAAAACTTTGGAGCTTCCGAAGTATTGTTCCCCATATATATGTAGGTGAATATTCAGTGGGGCATTAAATATCTGGAGACCTGTGGACATGAAAGAAGCCATGTCCCTGGCTGGGATCCTTGCAGAACTGACAAACAGAAAGGTCCCACAGTGACCAAGGGGTCGTCCAAGCCCCAGCTGGGCACAGCACCAGGCTGTGGCAGTGCATGTGAAGGACTCAGGTGTGTACCAGAGGCAGGTTCTCACTCAAGGTGGATCTCAGTCAGTGACTAGTTCTGCTTGCACCATACAAAGAAGGCCTGAGCAGCTGCAAGTCCTTTTGAGGTTGATCACCAGCTAGCCATGTTTTGGGAATGTGTTACAAAACATTAAAAGACAACACACTCATGCACACACAGAGCAGCTAAGGAAGAGTGGAGATTCTAGAAGATACCTAAATCTAGGAGCAATCTGACTGTCACTAATTTTCCTTTTTTTTTCCCCCCCCGATTTTTAATCATATTTTTTTAAAAAAAAAAAAGAAAGAAAGAGATTGAGGAAATCAGAAAATGGGATGGGATTGCAGTGTGGTGCTGTGACCTCTGTGTGCCCAGAGCTCCACCGTAAATTGAAAGAAAAGTGCCAATTAATCTGACGCTGAGGAAGGCACAGGCAACAAAACCATTTCATGTTCGCTCATTTCCCCCCATGACACGCGGCACTCTCCACCTTGCTAATTGGAGAAAGCTTGCTAACAGCTCTCTGATGTGGGTTTAATTAAATACCTTTTGAATGCCTCTGAGCTGTGGGAGAAGTTGGTGGAGCCGTTCCAAGTGTGGCGGGCTGAGGGACGGCTTCTTCGTCGCTGAGAAAGTGCAGATGCTGTGGGAGCAGTGCGGGAGTCTCCGAAACAACAGAGCTAGAACATCTGGCTGTGGAAAGGAGGACCTTCCACATCCCAACAGGTCTTGTAACGCTGCAGAGAAGGTGTTTGGTCATCCTGGGAGAGCTGCAGCAAAGGAAGGGCTCTGAGGGAGAGGAAACACCTCTACAGGGCATATCTGCAAGGCCAAAGACTCAGCCAAAGCCTCGGCCATAAGACAACATTCCCTGCTTCTTTAAACACCCATTTCCCCACTCCATCTCTCCCACATCCCAGGCTGAGCA
The DNA here is from genome assembly GCF_964211835.1 of Anser anser. Classification (NCBI taxonomy): domain Eukaryota; kingdom Metazoa; phylum Chordata; class Aves; order Anseriformes; family Anatidae; genus Anser; species Anser anser. The sequence continues at coordinate 22,979,326 of NC_139728.1, read as the reverse complement.
CTGCAGGAAAGAATTCGCAAATAATCTAAGAGCGAGGGAAAGAGTCTATTTAGCTTATCAGAAAGGAGGTCAAGAGGTGATTTGATTACAGTGCATAAGAGCCGTCAGTGGAGGAAAACACCAGTTTCTAAAGAGCTTTTTAATCTACCAGAGAAAGCCGGAACAAGAGCCAATGACTGAGAGATGGAGCCAGACAAATGCAAATAAGACACACAGCACGTATCTTGAGCAGAGGGGGAGATAAAGGAGAAGAGCAAGCTCAAGGAGAACAGCACTCAGCATCTCTGGGTGCCTTCAGCTCGGGGCTGCGTGACAGGCCTAAGGCCTAAGGCAGGGAGAGGCTGGATTGGTGCCAAGGAGGTGTTCAGGAGCCTGCGGTAGATATCATAGATATTCTGGAGATATCCCATAGATATTCTTTCTTTCTTAATAGCAGTCCCTGAATATTCAAGTTCCTTGTTATTGCGAGGGCAGAAAAATGCTTGATGTTCTTGGCTTCTAAGCCAAAGCCGTATACAGGACTTGGTGGTCTGAGAGTTTGACATTCCTCCTGCCAGCGAACCAGCCACATCCTGGTGAGAAAGTCCAGCTGAGTGGAAGGAGAAGCTCCACCATGGTAGGAATTAAAGGATGGCCAATAAAGCATAAAAAGAGATGTACAAGAAGTCCATCTCATCATGCACCTGGGTCTGGCACTTGTGGGACTCTAGCAGGGGTGTAGGAAAAAAAATAAAAAAAAAACAAGTCTGGAGTGATCCTTTGCTCAAATTTCTTCCTCACTTCCAGCAATTTGTGGCTGCTGGACTCCTGAATTGGAGGTTGACACACAGCTACCAGCAGGCCCTGAAGGATGTGTCTCCCATGAAATTCTCAGGCTGCTTTTGGATCTATTTACACTTTTGCCTGGAGCAATAGCGTTCATAATTTAATAACACAATGTGTGAAAAACTACATCTTTCCTCTTGTTTCAAATCATCGGATCTTTTCACCGAGGCTCCTATTTTTTTGTGTCAGGAACACAATATTCTTACTAATTGCCATTTTTTGTAGGAGTCAAGATTGTTCAGGCTTCTCACCCACCCTCCTGGGCAGAGCATCCTGAAGGTGTCAGTCCCCTCCAGTGACGAAGTGGCACATTTGCTCCATCAGGAGGTGTGTTAGAGCCAGCTCAAATGAACAGCCAGCTGGTCACTGCCGCAGACCAGAGACACATCCTAGAGTCATCCTCCAGAGCTGGATTGCAAAAGGGCAAGGAGAGTATACACAAACAGCATGCTAGAAAATAGGTCTTATCTTGGGTTGGCTGTGAAAATTATTTATTTCTTTTTTTCTCCTACTTCTAACCTCAAGATCTCCGGGTATCTCTGGCAGAAATGACACTAAGCCCAAGCAAAAGAACTTCCCAGAACTATTTTCTATGTTTCTCATCTGAATTCTTCCTGTATGATGATAAAATAAAATAAAATAAAATAAAATAAAATAAAATAAAATAAAATAAAATAAAATAAAATAAAATAAAATAAAATAAAATAAAATAAAATAAAATAAAATAAAATAAAATAAAATAAAAAAGGGGTTCTAAGCCTGGATCCTCCAGCAATGTCCAGACACCTACCTCCTTATTATTGTTGCCACGTTTTCTCCTTTCTCTCTGTAAAGCTCTGTTCAATAAAGGAAAACTTCTAATGCATAAACCAAGCAGGTTCCTTTTGCCTTAGGGGTTATTTGCTGGTGAAACCAGTATTTAAATATTTATCACTTGAATGTGAAGGAATACCCTGGGTTGCACTGTCTGGCAAATAAGGCAGTTTATTCAGCTCTGAGTTAAAGTCATCATTAAGCCTTGGAAACAGTTTCATATCAGCAATGGGTGTTTGCTAGCAATTGGGTAAATTGTACCACAAACGAACCCATCTTCATTTTCCTGTGCTGCGTGGGCTGTCAAAACGAGGGTCCACAGGTGGGAAAAGTAGGCTGAACGTGGCTCACCCTGCCAAATGTTTGCCAAAGCCCGCTGAAGGCAGATACCTTGACTCAAACAACAACAGCAACAGCAAAAACACATGAAGAAAACAATTTTGATTCAGCCCACATTCTTTTTTTAATATGTTTCTAAGAATAAAATAACCCAGCCTCGTACATCAATACTTTTTCTTAATTTAAATGTTTAATCTTTTTAATTGAACTTATTTGAATTTTAATTGAATTTATTTAATTGAATGTATTTGAATTTTAATTGAATTTATTTAATTTATATAATACAAGTTCAAATAAAGTTTAACGAGTCAAAAAGAAAATAAAACATCATAGTATCTAAAGGAAACATATTGCTTGACCCATGCTGAGAGCTAAATAGTTTGGGCGTGCACAAAAGTAAATGTTTAGACTTCCAATCCCCTTCACGCTAGGAAAGATTTGTCAGCTCTTGAAAGGTATGTTGGCTGTGGCAGCTGCTTCCTGCATTTGTCTGGGTGGCGTGAACAGTCCTGCCTATCCGAGTCAGGAGGGACGTGTGGGGACTTTCCTTACTGCTCGTTGTAAAACTGCGTGTGCGTAGGTCCCATCTGAAAATTAGACCACCAATTCCCAGCCAGACCAACTAGGAACGGTCTCGAGATGGAAGAGTTCACAGTCTGAATACACAGGCCAAAGACTGTTAGTCCTGTCTTACTGAGTGGATAATAAAGCCCAGAACCTTAAAAAAGCAGAAATTAATAATTTCAGAAAGGGCTAGAGAGCGTGAATAGAAATTAAAATAAATTTTCTAAATCTGTGTGCAGCTTTGAGTAGGTCATCCTTGGAGCAGAGAAGGGACGGACACATCAGTTGGGGCCTCTCTGTGCTTACCGTCCTTGTTGAAACCTGGAAACCTGCAGGGACTTCGTCTCGGCGACATGCTGGGGGTGGCAGACGGTGGGCAAAGCACCTGCAGTGGAAGCTCTGGCGTTCGGCACTCCAGGAGGGTTTTATCCCCGGCACGGTGAGGTGATGCTTTTGGTGGGTGAGGAGAGGACTTGCTCCCTGCTGAGCTTTGAGAAATATTGCAGTCTGCGGGCAGAGACAGGATGATTAAATAAACAACATATGGCATTGACGGCCCCAAAACACAGGCTCTGGGTAAAGGAATAGCTCATGTTGAATTTCCTCCCTTTTCTCACCCCAAAGAGTGCATTTCAAGGGTTCAAAAACACACGTGTCCAGCTTCAAAAGATAATAATACATTTAACTTTTTACTATTGTTATTATTACTATTATTTTTGTTGTTGTTATTATTATTCCTCTGACTTTCAGGGGCCAACCTGGTTGGCTTCCAGCTGCTTTTAGTCCTTTCCAGAATTTTAGGGGGCAGCCGGGATTCCCCTGCCGACTGGGGAGCTGGGTGTCCCTCAGCAGACCCCAGACGTGGGCAGTTAACAGCGAGAGGCTTTTTGAGGCTTTTCGGTGAGCACAACATAAAGGGCTGTTGATTTTTTTTTTTTAAAGGATGCTATTAGTGTTCTGGGAAGAGCCTGGGCTTATACTCATTAAGTCTGCAGTCTCCAAAGCTTTTATAGAGAGGAAAAGAGCATAACTGGCTGAAATTCTTATTGTCGTAGCGAATGATCAATGCACTTATTCGCAGAGACATCGTGTCTGCGACTAATTCATAGCCAGAAATAATAGCAGAGTACCTGCTATGTTGCTATTACCTTATCTCTGCCTCGCTGGTTGGATCTCAGGTACGAGCAAAACCAACCCTTAATTACTTGGTTAAAGACCCGTCGGCTGCCAGGGAACAAACGGAATGACAGAGCTGCGTTTGCCGCGGCGTTTCACTGCTCACAGCGATAATTGAATGGAAGGAAAAGTATCACAAAGTCCCACAAAGGCCAGCACATCAGCACGGACAGTAGATACCAGGATGTGCCCCAAGAAATGGACAGGGACCGAGAAATATCTGGACAGAGGGACTGCCAGCCCTGGGGAGCAAGCTTCACACGCTGGTGGGGAGATGGATTATTTCTATTCTGCTTTCAGGAGGACCTACTCCAGCCTTCCTCAGCATCCCATCTGGATACTTCTCACCTCTTGCACTGTCATCTTTGCTATTCCCTGTTTTTTTAGAGAGGAGTTGATGTCTGGAGAGACTCCAGCTGTGTCTGGCACCTTCTCCAGGTGTCCGTCCCTGTAACCCTGTGCAACCCGCTCCCCCTCCAGGCGGCGTTTCCTAACGCCCAGGCAGCAGATCAGAGGAGGCCACCCAGCACTCATCGCATCTCTGGTACAGGCTAGGGACACCGCGAGCACCCCACAGCCTCCGCCAAGAAAATTCAATCACAGCTCCACTGTGAATGGGTGTCCTGTAGTTGTGCACAACCCTGGCCGTTGATGCCAGGGCTCTGTCCCTCAGTCTTGCTGGTGCCATACCCAGCCATGACTTGTTCACAGGGTCAGAAATTGACTTAGGTTGGAAGGAAACTCTGCAAGTCTCTGATGCAACACCCCTCAAAGCAGGGCCAACCCAGGTCAGGTTGCCCAGGACTTCATCCAACCCACAAAGTTCACTTTCATGAACTATTGGCTACATCACCATCAGACCAGCCCTCTCTTTTGGCGATGTGCCTGCACTGCACTCCTCCAGGTGGTGAGAGCATCCCCCCAGAGCCCAAGATCTCAGGGCTGTGCGGTGATGGAGGAGACATTCGGATGTCCTTGACGGGGCAAGCAGACGGGCTTGTTCGTGCTGCAGTAGGACACGTTGCGGGACGGAAGTGAGAGCTTCTGAGACGCTCTCGTTAAGGACACGGGGAAATAAAAATGCAGGAGAAAATCAGCCATGTTACATGGTGATGCTTTTAATTGCCTTGGCTAAATGGGAAATTAAATGCCGGGAACTTCAAGTCCTGTTTGATGTTTAGCATCCGTGCTCTAAAAGGATGGGCTCTCCAGGCACAGCTTTGGTGTGCCCAGGGAGCGTGAAATCACTCCAAAATTGCTCAACGTGTCAGGTAATTGTCCTCCACCACCTGAAACGCCCTGGTTGCAGACTGGGGGAGCAGCCACCATCTCTGTTGAGATGATGGGGGCTGTTTCCACGTGCCTGGCATCGAGGCAGGTACAGACGCCGTCTCCCACCACTGCGGAGGAGCTGAGCGCCTGGCAAGGCTGGGGAGCCAGAGCAAAACAGAGATTTCCTATCAGCCCTGGGCTATGCACTTTCCATTTTCTCCTTGATATGCTCAATCAAGACACATTTGAGTTGAGATTAAGGAGGATAACAGATAGAGATTTATTCCCTTGCCAGAAAAAGGAAAAAATCGCAGGTGTGCATTAGAGCGTGTTCCTGCTCACAGAGCACCACGTGCCACAACGGCTGCCCCAACCTGAGAGTTTTGTTCCCTCAAACAGGATCCGTGATAATCTCTCACCTGCCAGTTTGGTCTGACTAGTGGCCATTTCCACCTCCTGCAGGGAAAATCTTCTACTCGCCTCCAGTTATAACACCACAGACTCTGCACGGCTATCGAGAACCGTGGTCGCAGGGCAGCCAGGATGCAGCCACCACAAGAAGCAAAGGCTCCCAGATAAAGCAGCCCCGTCCCACATGTTCCTTGCACAGATATGTCGCACACCAGTGACCATCCTTGCTGCCTCTCCCAGTTCTGCCATGCCTTTGGAAATGAGGACTTTGGGGCTGGGGATGAAAACATACACCGTCTTCAAGATTCAGGTTCATGGGTTTCTCTAGTGGCCCAGAGACAATCCCTGCTCTGCTCTTTCGTCCTTTCCTGGTAACTTCTTGCTAACAGGAGCAGGGCTGAGATCCGGTTCCAAGCTCAAATCCCCTCCTTCCACCCCAGGACTGCCTCCCCACAGCCCGTGCAATCTCCAGAAGCCCAGACCCCCTCTGGGGACCGTGCAGCAGCTCCCATCCTTCCACACCTCTTGCAGCTGTCTCGTTAGCAGCATTCCTGGCTGCAATCTGCTCCGAGCTGCAGGAAATCCTGGCGGGGCGATGGGATAGCAGGGCTTGGGAAGCAGCACAACCACACGCGGCCCCTTTTCACCTACCCCACCCCTACAGTTTGATGCTGTTGGCCTCTCCTTAGTTTTCACTCTCCAAATATTTGCTTAGAGATTAGGAGCAGCAGATCAGAAGGCAGCCTGCAAGACCCAAACACGGCTTTGGGCAGCAGAAAGGAGCTGGCTGCCTTGGGAGGAGGTGTTCTTCAACCAAAGGAAAGAGAAAAAAAATCATCTTTGCAAGTTTGGTCTTTTTTTGGCACAGAAGGCCAGACTCTCCTGTGGTGTAAACGGCTGGAGCTGCATTAAAACCAGTTTATAGCTATCAAAAATATCAATTTATCATTTTTTGGGGTTTTTGTTTGTTTATTTTGTGGTAGGAGAACAGGAGAAGGGAGTCCACCGGGCTGAGCAGAGGGGACACCCTCACCCCTCATGCTCCAGCTGCCTCCCTGCCAACCCCAACCTGCTGTGACAAAACGCCCCGATGCTTTATCCCAGCAGCGACAAAGAGCAGCCCATCATCTCCAACAAAAAACTGTGCAATTACAGAGTGCCTCTGAGCCCACCTCCTCCACTAGCTCACTTGTTTATTTTGGAGGGTTTTAACGCACCCAGAGCCAGTGGAACTGGTGCTAATCCAGCCCACAGGAGGATCTTGGCCAGCAAAGAGAAGCCGTCACCACCACCACATCCTTCCAGACAGACGCTGTAGAGATCGACGGCTCTGATAGCATGCAGGGAAACTCCCAGCTGCCTCTCCTGGCATCGCAGCCGCCTGCTGTCGCTTGTCTTCGTCCCAGCTCAGCTCCTGTAACCAAACCGTTGCCCTCCAAGAGCAAAAGGAGGGGACCCGCATGTCCCTTACAGACACCTGCCCAAGGCTCTGCAGGCCAGCAGGGAGAGGGCTGCGTTTGGAGTCAGAGGAATGCAAATAACATGAGCAGATGTTTATTTTCCCCGCTACAGCTCAGCCACTGGAACAAGCTGCCCAGCAGAGCAGCGAGGTCTCCAGGTTTTGATGGCTTCAGATCACAGGCAGATACTTCTGTGGGGTTTTTGTTTGTTTGTTTTTCTGGAAGGGACGTTTTAGCTGGGCTCAGATGGCTGGGCACAGCACAGGGTAGGCGGGAGAAACGAAACCTCCAGGTTGGACGACCTCTCCAGCCTCACAGGCCTGTCACCTGCTCAGAGCAGGAGGCCAGCACCCAAGCAGGATGGGACCTTGCCTGCCCTGAGCTGCCGTGGGGATGTCTGCAAGGAGATCTGCTGCAGCCGCTCTCCCCATGGTCCCTGCTGCACCACCAGCATATACCAGTGAGCGTTGCAGAGAATTCTGCCCCTTTACTGGGCCATGCTGGGAGCTCCCCGGCAGGGGATGCCCCAGGTGCTGCGGCCGATCCGTCACAGAGCTGGCTGGGGACACATCCATCAGGCCTTTCCAAAAGCCCACGGAGTTTTTCTCCTTGCTTTCTTCCTCCTCTCCCTTTTATTTTTTTTTTTTTTTGCAGTCTCAGGTGAGCGTGAGATACTTCAGAGAGATCTCTGCCAAACTCCGGCGCTTTGAAGGCAGCTGGTGGAGCAACCTCCAGAGATGGGGAGAAGGAGCAAGGCTGGCTGGGTGTCTTCACAAGGGAACAGAATCAAAGCCAGAAGAGACGGCAGCATGAGCTGATCCAACTCGGTCCAACAGGGTTTCCTCCCTCCCTTTGTTACCAAGCCCAGCCCCGTGGCCCTTCCCGCTTTGAAACCAGTGAAACCTTTGCTAAGCTTCAGATTATGTTCCTGGGTTGCCAGTGGAGATGGCCTGCAGCAAAGCCCTGGGTTTTATCTTTAATTACCAGCAGGAATTTTACATTCTTGCAGAAACAGAGCTGAGAAAAAAGCCAGCATCTGTGGTCCCTGCTGCGGAGCTGAGCACCTGCTCAGGGGAAGGCTGGCAATAGGAAGAGAGGGGTCGGCAGAAGATGATCGTCTCAGTCCTCCTGTACAGACTGCGTCTCTGATGTGTTTGCTCAGCCAGAAGCAAATCCCTTTCACAAACTCGTGGCACTGCTGAGGAAAAGTAGGCACAGAAAACTAACGAAGTGGGAGCATCAATTCTTTGTCTGTCCCCAGTAAGAGCCTCCCGAGGACTACGTAGGTGGAGGAAAACATTCTCTCTCCGATGCCCAGGGAGACAAGGCTGTGCTTCCAGCAGCGCTATCCAACTCCCTGCCGAGGGTTTCCATCCCCTGCATGTTGTCCTGCGCTGGAAGTGGTGCACGGGTTGGTGTACTGGCATGTGTAGGAAGGGGCAGGAAGGAGCAGCACGAGCTGAGCTGGTCACGGTACAACGGGCTGGGGCAGGGCAGCGTATTTGGAGCTTATTTCCTAACCATTTGTTTTTCTTGCTGTTCTTGACAAACAGTGCGCGGGTCTACGTGTGTTCCTCAGGTTCGAGGTCACCTTGTGTTCAGCTGAGCACAATAAAACCTCAGAGGAATGGGGCGCAGCAAAAGAGCTGGGTGGCTTTGAGCCTGAAGGAGCAACGGGCCTGGAAATATCACAGCTCCTAGAGGTCAGAGAGCCCTACATCTGCTGCCTTCGCAGGTGGCTTCCTAAGACACCCTGCTCCTGCAGTGCAGAGGTCTGGGGATCCCCTCCGAGCTGACGGTGACAGCCAAGGAGGGGTGAGAGCCTGTGCGATGCCATTCCCACCCTGGCCAGCCTGGTCAATTAAAAAATAAAGGCAGAGGCCCTTGGTCCGGGCCTGCTGTCCCTATTAAACTCATTATCTCCCCCCAACCAACAGAAAGAGGGCAACTGTTCACGTAAGACACAGCTAATAATATCTGAGTACAGGACATCGCTGCTAAATTATAGGGAGGGCTCGGGAAGGGAAATTAGTGTCATTTGCAAGCCCAATAATAGGGGCTGTGCAGCACGAATGCCGATGCGGGAGGAGGGTGCGTGGCTTATGCAACTGTCCCCGTCCTCCTCCGGCAGGGCACAGCCACCTCCTGCCCCCGGCAGCTCTGACTAACGGGACCAGGGTGCCCACGGTGGGGGGGTGCAGGATGCCAGCTCTGCCCTCTGCGTTATTCCTTGACCTTGGGGACCCTCCGGCAGCTGATTAGGAAATGCCCCCTTCCCCTGACACATGGGTGAAGCTGTGATTACACTAATCAGCTGCTCATTAGCGTTACTCGGCTCAGGCTGATCCTACACCCACCGGGGGATGGAGAAGCCCCCTCAGCTCCGCTGCTGTACCCGCTGATGGGGAGGGCTCTGCAGGGCACTGCTGGGGTCTGGCAGGCAAATCTCCTCCCAGGGGATGGGAGCCCTGCCTCAGACTGAGGGTCAATCATCACAGCACTGTGCCTCGGGGTCTCAGCTACGGAGTTTTGGACCCCAAGAGGCTCCCAGAGGATGCTGAGGGCTGAGAGCCGTGCAGGAGGTGCTGCAGATCTCAGCACGGGGACACAGAGAGGTCTACAAGAGTCATTTCATGGGAAGAGTGCTGAGCCTGTGGTGGAGTCAGAGCTTCCCCAAGAGTCCCATCCCCATGTCTAACAACCAGGGTTCAAGGAGGGACACCAGGGGAAGGTATTTACGACAATTGTATCCCCCAGAAGCTGAGCCAGAGAGGACTGTGCTCTGCAGGGGCCATCCCTCCCCTTATCCTCACACCCCCACACCCTGCCAGCGAGCAGGAGACCCCTGGTGCATGGCAGACCTCCAGGATGCCTGGGGACGGCGAGCCCCAAGCCCTTGGCTGGAGGGAGCGGAGACCCTCAGCACCGGAGCCAGGGGTGGCTCCAGCTCCTGCCCATGCCCCTGTGGATGTGGCAGCCCCAAGAGCCATCAGGCCTCCTCCTCTGAAGTGTGGGGCACAGCTGTGCTCCTCCTCTGCCTCCTTCAGCATCCCAGAGTCCCTCCAGCCCACCAGGCTCTGGCTCAAAGGTTTCCTCGCGCAGCAGCCACCCTGGCTTTAGAGAGATGCAATTAAGATGAAACCCACTTACTGGAAGCGGCTCCTCGCCCAGCACTGCTCCCATGTCACCTCTGATCACTGAGACCAGCCCAGCGCGTGGATTTGCAGGGATGCTTCCTTTCGTTTCCTCCCTTTTACCCTCACTCAAGGCCAGGGAGGTCACGCAGGTGATGCTGGCGCTGGGCTCAGGCTGGACCTGCAGCGGGGCAGGGACCCCTGCACCAGCACATCCAGAAGGAAAGGCGCTGTGACCGTGGTGGGGGAAAATCACTGCTGGGGGAAGCTGGGCCTTCTCCCCCACCTAAAACACTCGGTTCTGCTCACCCCATCACCAGCCTGGTTTTAAGCGCGCAGGTGCTGCTGGATCAGAGCCCTCCTGCTCTCATCAGCTCCCCCCAACCTGACTGCCAGGCACTGAGCCCCAGCTCTCTCCTCCGCCGCGTGCGTTCATCAGGTTGCATTTTCCATTAGACGAGAGGTTTTTCCTGCTTGTCAGCGCTTCCACCCACGCACACAGCTCCCTCCTGAACTCTGTCTCGCTGCCTCCAACCCTCCCCGCTTTTTTTTTTTTTTGGGAAATGGAGAGCAGATCCACATGCATCCCCCTATCCCCCAGGGAGACGCAAAGCTATTTACAGGGCTCCCTGGGTGGAGAGGCTTCTTCCCCGGGGCCCTATCTCCAGCGTGTTTTGATCTCCAGGAGAGATGTCTCCTCCTTGGGGTGGAGGGAAGGGCGAGAAGCTGCCCCGCTACAAAACACACTGGTAATTTGCAATTCATCACCAGCCCAGGCCCAGGTGCACTCTCTGCTGCCATTACAGGATGACACTTCCCTCTAATGCTTGGGAACAGCAGCTGTCACGCCACAAGTCTGAGCACTGAGGCTACAGGCTGCTCCGCGTCTCTCCAAAGGTCTCGGATTTAGCAGCTTCTGAGGATTTCTGAGCACAGAGCAAATTGGTGTCTTACGTAGGTGACAGCTCCAGGGCCAGGGGCTGGGTCCTGGTGTGACCCTGCCAGGAGGAACCCTCCAGGCTCAGTGGGGCTGATCAGGACCCAGGGGCTCCCCCTACACAGTGGGTCAGGACAGGGCCTACGCATTCAGCCCCAAGGCACCACAGTCTCAGCAGCACAACCCTGCCAGCAGCAGCCCCCCAAGGCTGTCCCTGCCAGCCCCTCTGCCCTCCCGCCCCGTGGGAGCAGCTCTCCTCGCTTACAGGTGCGAGCAGGAAATGGGGGGCTTTCAAAAACCCTGCTATTAACAATAAAAATAATAGAGCGGGAACATATGTCTCTCCGCAGGCCCATCACTTTCTGCTCGCTTGAATTGAAGTGTTTTGCCATCAGCGTGACAGCATGCTGATACATCGCCGGAGCCATAAAGCTGCTGGGTTTATTACTGTTATTAACCAGGTTTTCTAAGGAAACAATAGCACACCGTGTGGGACTGCCTGCATGTCAATTCACCCTCAGCTGGGGAATTGGTCAACCAATTTCAACCCGAATAGCTCCCAAGTTGGAGGCTGCCAGTTTGTATGTGTGCCACTGGAACAGAGGGATGGGACAGTCCCAATGACAGCCCTGCTGGGTGAGCTGTGATGGGACCAGACATCACTTTGGGAGAGCCTCACTTTATACATTTTTAAACCCCAAAGAAACAGAAAACCAACATTTTGTTGTACAGTTGTTTTCTTTGTTTAAGCACCAATGTCCCTCATCCAGGATGCAGCCAGCACGGAGTTACAGGACTAGGGCAGGCTGGAGCTGAGCCCTCTCCCCCATTTGTCCCATCCAGGTGTCAGCATCAGGCACCTCCCAAAGCTCCAGTTCGAGGTAGGTACTGAGATGTCCTTTCTCAAAGAGACTCCTGGGGGTCTTTTCAGGACCTCTCCTCTGGCTGAAGAGGGATAAGTGGTAACCCTAGCTCAAGGTTCCTGCCCAGGGACCCAGTCCTGGGCTGACATACCAAGCATCTATTTTTACAGTCTTTCTTCCAACTCCACACAACTGAGCCACACGGCTAACACCACAGCTCCTAGTTAGACCTGCTTGGATACTGGCTCTGGAAGGCTTTCCACCTCAACACCCCATATTCTTTGGTTAGTTTCCCCCAATAAATTTTCATTTTCTCATGGGCTGCTCAGAGAAGCAGGGTAGATTGCTCTGGGAAGGTCAAGGCCACCCAACTCCTTTACCAGGGGACACATCTCCTGTTAGCCTAGGGGAACAGCAGGGAATGTGGACCTTTGCATACAGCCAAAGGCAATGCTGTATGCCCAAGGTTGCATTACCAGGGTAGCATCCAATCCATCATCTGTCACCCCAGCAGTAACCCAGACAATCAGCCAGACCGACAAGCACAGGGAAGGCTTCCCATGGAAAGATGAAGTCAGTGCAAACCATGGGCACATCTCACCCAAGAACCCTTGTACCTCGTGCTGAGGAGCCAGGAAAACTCTCCATTGATCACTTGGAGCTCACATGGTTTAGTCTTCCAGTTCAGACCATTCCTACACAGCTGTGACCAGGCTTGATCCTGCAGGGAAAACATTTACTGATGTGCACACAGGCTTAGCTAAGCATCAGGCCTGGGGCTCTTTGTTCTTACTCATTTCTTTTCATTAAAAAGGCAAATATCTGTAAGTAAGCAGGGGGTGTTGCTCTTCCTACTTCACTTGTTTCTTGCTGGAAGCAGGGTTGCCCTGATAAAGGTCTGGGTGAGGCAGATAAGACTTCTTAACTGCTCCTCCACTGGTGAAGGCTTATTACTGCCATGAATTAGCTTTTGTCCCCTCACTGGCAGCAGGAAGGGATGATTTCATGCCATACAGCAATTTAATCCCTGGCCCACATCAAACCACTGTTCGTTGTGGCAAAACAATGACGTTCACAGATTGACCAACTTCCTTACAACGAGGAACCCACATGTCCACATCACCCCTGGGATGAAGCATGTCCCAGCACGAGACAGTTTAGACTGGCAATAAGCAACTATTAAAAAAAAGGGGGGGCTCTCAAGATTAATCTACATCAAAGGCTTAAAATTGAGCTCAGCTTCTGTCCAGCAGCATCCCCTCAAAGTACAGCAGCAAAATAAATGAAGCATCACAACAGTCACACTCCCAGCGCCTCCAAGGTCAGGGTTTTCACACCTCGCTCCCCTGCGTATTGGCGTTTGGAGTCCATTTTTCACAGGTACAGACAGTCACAAGCTTGTGAGAAAAAAACTTCGTCTGTTGTCATTCCCTGTCTCCAAGCAACAACCGCATCTCCTCTGCCTTGCACCCTCACCACAGCTGGCGGAGACCTTCCCACCAAGCAGCTTAACAAGAGGATGGTCTCTTCACCTGCAGCAGTGCTGGTTCTTGGCTTGCTTCTCGCCAAGAGACAGGCATTTGAGAGCTGAAGGTCCCCAGTTGCATTTTGCAAGGGAGAAGAGGCACTTTTGTAGGGCAGAGCAGCTGGTGGCCGTGTCTGGGCTGACACCCAAGGGTCATAAATGCAGCGCGGGGAATAACCCCATGAGGACCCCAGGAAGGGAGGAGGAACAGGCACACAAGGACACTGCCACTTCACTCTGTCTAACCAGGGATGTTAACCCCAGGAGGAGTCTCCTGGGTGTTATTACAGTCACAACTAATCTGAAGGAAAGCTCTCAAGGGAGCGGATTTTGCTTGGGGAGACCTTTCAGTACTGTGTCAGGGTGGAAATTAGCAGTCTGAGCCTCCCCCAGAGCTTTTTCTTCTGCCAATTAATACATGAATAATCAGCATAATGTTTTGCCAATTGTTTAATGCTCCTACACCAGAGGCTGCCCTCCCACAAGCCCTCCAGCCCTATTGAGAGAACCAATTAACTGCTTAAACACCTTCTATACCCTCAAAATCATTCAGATAGCTCTTCCACAGCAGGCATGGGCAGAACCACACCCTCACAAGTCCATCAGCACATTAAAGCCAAGCACAATCAGCAGCTGAGGACTTGCAGGAAAAGTTTGAGGTGAAATTGTGTCTGGGCACCTCTTCTGGAGTGGCTCTGCAATGGGTTCATCAGCTTTCCCTCGTGCATGGTCAGCTGTGCCTGCTTGCAGAGACCGGAGTTTGGCACCTGACAGGTGCTTTCCTGACATTTGCAGCTGTCAGAAAATACCAGAGGAAGGCCAAAGAACTGTACTGGTCTGTGCTGGAAACCTTGCTGTCAAACATTTAATTCAGCTTCCAGCTGATTTGGAGTGCCTGTGTGCTGGGGGGATTACCACTTTACTAAAGCAGTGCCTGAAATATATTGTGGGTGTCCATCCATTCCCTAGTCATAGTGATAATGAGGGTCCAGAAAGATTTTCTTCAGCGCGTTCCTGTGGGCTTTCCTCCATCCCTTTATCTACCCTAAGAATAAGGAAGGAAAGTATTCTTTGCAGTGAGATTTCCCCTGGGAAATTTCACATCAGAATCCACAGACAAGCATAAAAAAATACTCCTGTGTAGCTGAGTCCCACAGAGCCTCTGAGCAACTTACAGACATCAAATGGTACCAGGTAGACACAGCAAAAAACAGTTCAAGTTTCTATATTCCTGAAGGCAGACCCGTCTCTGACCAGCTGTTACGTGACCACCAGGCTTGGTGCCTGTGTGCACTACCATCAGCAAAATAAACAATAAGTATTGGTAAATGCACTCAGCATGCACTAGTGGTGCAGTGTCACAGCCAGAGAAAGGACTTCAGGATCCCTGAGGAACAGTTTTGTTGTTATGTTCAGAGGAATTGTGGCCTATGCTGGATTTAACCATGAGAGCTAACAATATTTACAGGCCACCACGAATATGGGGCCATATCTGAGTTCAGTTTTTCTACCCTAATGACATATCATGCTTGGCTTCACAATCTTGCTGAAAAAAAGCGGGTTTGGCCCTGCTCATATGTGGCACATCCCTTTTAAGCTGACGTGAATCCCTCTGTTGTCATCCAGGGATGCTGGATCAAGGCCTCCTTGGATGCAAAGCTGCCAGGAGGCCGAGAGCAGTGGGCCAGGGAGGAAACTAGGCCCAGGCCACGAAGCCAGAGCTGCTTACAGGCACAGCAGGTCATCTGGCTCCTTCACCCCAAGTGAAGAAGCAGAATTGTTATTAAAGCACCAGCTGCGCTGGCAAAAACAAGCCTCTCAAGCCATCCTGCAAAGCCAGAGTGGTACAAGATGACTCCTGACTTCCCATTAGGTGTCCCTCTGGGCACCTGCTGTCTTCCCTGCCACGTGTGTTTGTGGGCATACCCTCAAGCTGTGTTTACAAAGGGATTTCAGGCTCCTTTTAGGATAAGAGGTTGCTATAGAAACAGCAGATAAGAGACTGAGCTCACTGGGAGAAGGCCTGGGCTCTATTGGCTTAAACAATAGGAAAGCCCATCAGGGGAATACATCTGGCTGGGGACTAGAGTGGAGCTCAATGTTTTAATGAACTCACTCTGCTTTTTAGGGGAAGACTGAGTTTCTGCAGCACTGGAAATCTTTTGGCCTTCTGGAGGATGAGGTCCACTACCCAGGGAACATAAAGATATGTCCACACAGCGGGGTCCTGAGCCCAACCACCCACCAGGAAGCTTCTGCCCAGCTGGAGCCTGGGCTCATAGCTCAGCCCTGCTGTCGCCATCTCATGGCTTTGGGTTGCCTGTGAGCAGGCAGAGGTGTGACTGGTCATAGAAAGTGCAGAGAAACGGCGTCAGGATGCAGCTAGATACATGAAACTGGTTACAAATAGATGAGGATGTAGCCTTGAAGAAACATGCACCAGGATCATAAAAGAGGTGCTCAATCCTGATCCAGGCCAGAGCCATTTCAAAATGCAAACCAAGACATCAGTAAGTCAGCCCCAGGAGCACCCTGTCCCAAGGGGGAACTCTGACCAGAGGCACAGGAAAATATCCCCAAGACATTTGGCTGCAGGTGGATGTTTGCATCTTCTCATTCCCTCCTGCAGCCAGCCTCCAAAAAGAGAAATCCACCTGGAAAAACACTTCCAAAGAGAAACCTCTGTACAAAGCACAGCCAGGGCTCATCAGCAAAAGGCAGTGATTAACTGCTGAAATAGCAGGGCATTTCCATTTCCAAAGGCAGAGCTACCACACAGTCCTGAGAAAACCTCTTCACAATCAGCCTGTGTTGAAACAAACCCAATCAGTTAGACACCGAGAATGAGTGTCCCTCTGCGGATCCCTGCGGGGAGCTGATCTGATTATAGAGTCAGCCGGGGAGGTACTGGAAAGCACCCAGCGGGGGTTCACAGGGAAGAAAATCACAGAGGAGTCTCAGACCAGACAGCCTGTCAACAATAAACTGGCTACAAATGTGTGGGGAGTCTGCCTTAAAAGATGCAGGTCCTCCCATAGCCTTCTGAGCGGAGCAGTAGGGTAGGAACAAGTCAGCACAGGAGTGCACTCTTCAGAGTGGTCTTTGGGACCTGAACCACTACCATAGGAAAGCTCCAGCCCCTGGATAGCTTCCTGAACCCACAGGCCACATCACAGAGGCTTCAGAGCCAAGAATTGACTCAATCCCTGGAAGGATGAAGACTTAGCACAGTCACAGCACGGAGATGGCATTTCCTTACCTTCACGACACAGGACAGGGCAAGGCCATCAGCCAGCTCCCAAGGGATTCTGTCCCCAGCAAGGAACCCGGTCACCCCACAGCCCAGCCAGGAGCTGGAACAGGGCTCGGGTACCTCACAAGCAGCTGTAGGTTCAGCTCCAAAGAGAGGCCACCATCATTGATCATTGCAAACAGCAATGATCATCTTCTGCTCCTGAGCTTCTTGTGGAGCGACACTAATGCCAGGGCTTGAATGCGCAGGACCCTGAGATACACCAAACCTGACCCTAAGATGAGCGCTCCAGCACCTCTTGTATTCTGTCACTTGTCCCTCTCCCCACAATTATTTCCCACAAACACTGCCAGCAGTCACAGCCACCCCCAAACAAAATGAAGCAGAGCTCGTGCCCTCAGCCAGCCACTGCCATCCATTTCTGCCAGTGAGGGCAGCTGAACTCAGACACTTTCACCCCCTGGCTCTCCTCAGCTAGATCTAGATCCACATCACACATGCTTGGAGCTCAGCTCGTGCACAGGAGCGGTGCTTTGGTGGTGGGGGTCCTGTGTTTGCCCACATCAGAGGGGCAGAAAGCAGCAGCAAGGACCTGGAGTGGTGACTCAGTGCCCACCGGTCTCTGCCACAGCACGGCGCGCAGCCTCTCCTGTCACCCTGCAGCTGGGAGCTACGAAGGACCTTTTGAGACAGGCACCAGGGGGAAGCCATGCAGAATAATCCACAAACCAACATCTAATAATATTGTCAGATCCCCAAAGGGAAGGAGGAAGAGAAGCAAGCTGAAACCAACTGCCAAAACAATACGCTCCCCGATGTGGGCAGGGAATGGGTCTCTCACTAGGTAAGAGTCACCGGTTTAACCTTGCTGCTCACCCCCTCTTCTCACTTTAAAGTAAATCCTTACTTAACAGCAAGAAGAAAAGAAGAGAGGAAAAGCAGTATCCTCTCTGGAAGTGGAGATCAAAGGGCACTAGAGGACAGAAATAGACAAGAGAAAGGACGGTGCTTTTGGGAGGAACGCATGCTCTGCTTCTGGGTCAGGACATCCTCCCCTTGGCCAGATCCTATTACAGGCAGCAGGATTCAGAGATACTCAAAGACACTGATGGTAACTGAACAAATCCTGCTGGAATCAGGCAAGAGCTTCCTCCCACAGCTTTCAGGTTCAAAGCACCCATTAAGCTGGCAGAAGGGGCTTCGAGTCATATCAGGCAATGGGACAGGAGGAACCAAAAGAGAAGGTAAAAGAACACTTAATCCCTTCAGTAAATACTCAAGCTAGCACTTGTATTTGTAAATTTGCACATTGCTATTCAACTGAAAACAGACAGAGGCTGGGTGTCCAGGAGCAGCAAGAGCTGGGCTGCTCCCCAGGGGACAGCAAGCAGGGAGCAGAGGGGCCCCATGAGCCCTCACAGACCAGGGCACAGCACCCCAGCACCTCAATAAGGCAAGCAGAGCAGGGTGCAGGTGACAGGACCATTGACAGCCCCACATGAGGCAAGGTGACGAATCAGGCCCAGCACCCACCCAGGGAGCCCCCAGCAGGAAACGGGGCAAGTTATTTACAACACACACACAGGGTTCATTATGGAAACAGAATCAGAAACAAGACCAGGGACAAAATTGTCTCTTCCTAGTTAAGCACCAGGACCAGAGAAGAGGCTGGTAGATACGCCCTGAGCTTAAACGGAGCCCCCAGACCAATGTGCAGAGGGTGTAAGGGTGGGGGTCCCACCTGAAGCTGCTTGGGGCAATTAAAGCCTATTAATGCGCAAGGGGGATTTGCTTAGCAGAAAAAGCAGTTATGACTAGACAGAGGGCCCTTGAGAAGCAGCCGGAGTCCATTAAAGAGACAAGCAAAAATAAATCTAATGTAGCAAGGGGAGTTTCCACATCTCTTTTTGTTAATAGCCTATTGCCAACCAGCAATAAAAGGGAGGAAAGAATTAACTTCCTTACCATATCTTTTCAGAGGTCTTAGGCAGGGTAATGAAATAGAAAATTCATTTCCAAAATACATTCAGCCCTGAAACCTGACCATGTTTCCATGGATGTTTGAGAGGGGTGCAGAAGGAAATAAAATAAGGCCACGGGCTCCTAAGGTCATGTCAGAAGTGGAAGCGTTCATTTAAAAAAAAAAAAAAAAGGGAGCTTGTGTTTCTGGAAGAGTTCATCGAGGGGAATCGTCTCGCTGACTCTTGCCAGGCAAATTCATCCCATGGGAGGCCACAGCAATGAGAGCGATGGGAGATTCTTCACATTTTTACTACTGTTTGAAATGAAACACCAAATTTGGGGATTCAGGGAACAGGTGATTCCTTCTCTTGGCTGCACTAAAAAACGTATTTTACATAGCCTATATAGACAAAGCCACAATACAGTGCATATCTACTGAGTTTGGAGCGTGGCACAAGCTGCAAATGAAACGTCTGCATAGGGAATAGCTTGGAAACTTTGCCCTCAGAGTCCTGCTGTCTCACAGCTCGCTGAGGCTACCGATAAGAGAAGCGGGTAAATTCCCCGGGAGCAATAGCTTGCCACAGGGACACTGCCCTCCCCTGTCCTCCTGGCCAGCTTGTCACCGTTTGGCACTTTTCTCCCCTTTTAATGTAACACTGCAGGTCGGTTCCCTGCTGAAACATGTGCTGAAAGGCCCATCTGCTTGCCTGTAGGACAGGCAGCTCCTGGCAGATGAGCTGCCCATGTCAACACTTTTCCATCACTCTCCTGTCTGCCGCTGCCTCTTGGATATTAAAAACCACCTGCAGTGATGTTTCCTCGTTGCTCTGTGCTCCCTCCTCCAGTCTGTCACCTTCAGCCCCTTGGCAGGCGATTAGCTGGTCGGGGAAGCCGGGCTGAAGGAAATTACCATCTCCCTAAATAAGCACGCAGGCTGACTTAGCGAGGGTTTCACCATGGACAAGCGGGCTATTTCGGGACTGCATCACTAAACCGCATTATGGCTTTGTGGATGCACAAAATCTGCGTAAGAATGAGTCTCAGGGTCAGTGTGGCTGGCCTGCTGGCCTTTTCACCTCTCCTTGCTCCTCCCTTGGAGCGATGAAGCACTGCCAGCCCACGGCCATGGTTTCTCCAAACCTTTTGGTACCACATACAATGGTACAGGCCGGCCGTGCCCACTGGGTTTCCCTCCCAGCAGACTGTATTTGTCTGGCATGGCTCTTCCACACCGTGGATGTCAGGGCTCTGTTCCCGGGCTGGAACCTCATCTGGGACACTTCTTCAGAGCAGATCTGTCCCACTGTCAGGCTCCTGGTTTTCTCCCTGCATGGCCACCAGCTCAGTGCCTCCCTTCCAGCCCTGTGGTTGTTACTGGGCAGTGGCGGTTTGGCTGCTCATAGGCACTCAGAGTGAGTCTATAGCACTTAGTGATTTATAGGTTTTCCCAGAGCCAGATCAAAACCCTTAGCACTGGAAGGCCTCAGCCAGTTTGTTCCTTGCCTAATAATTCCTCCAATCTTAATTTCACTGTGAGATGGATGCTGTTTGTGCTTCACCCTCTATAATCCTGACTACCCTTGCTCTAGTAAAACACCATCTTCATCTCTACCCCTCAGAAAACCCATATAACAGAGAAGAGGCAAGAAAATCATGCTCTGCATGTTTTTCAGGCAGCTTGGCATTTAATAAGGATGCTCTACAACTTGAAAGGTCAGCTAGATCCATACTACAGCTGTGGCACCTTGTTAGGTATTTAGGAAACTAATTAGGAACATGGGTACTATGGGGGAATTCTCTTCTGTTCCCGTGTTGCTTAATCTATTGTCCTTTGAGACACAAAGGAAAAAGAGAGGGAGAGAAACAGAGTGGATGGTACTTGAAAGAACAGCAGTACAAGGTCCTACCTGCATCTGCCTATCCCAGAGATCAGCATTAAGGCAATGCTGCAGACTTCAGCCTCTACCAGTCCGTGGCTTGCTGCAGGGGGAGCTGAGCAGTGCTCAGAGCACGTCGGACACCACAGGAAGCAGGGATCGAGCAGCCTCCCCCATGGAAGGGACTTCTGCCTTGGTTTCGTGGTCTGATGAGCCAAAGTGGGTTTGGAAACACCCCAAAATGATATTCCCAAACGTATTTTTTGGAGAAATTTTGAACCACAGGGAAAGAAAAGGAAATCTGTTTCAAAGGAAGACCAGAAAATAAAGAAAAATAGCTGTGGGATATCCTGCAGTTCTCCTGCTTACGAGCTCTGCAGAGCCACGCTGGTTAAGCAGTGGGATGAAAGTGAAAAGATTACTTCTGAGGCTGTGGACGGGTTCATTGGAACCAAATTAACATCCCCTTTCATGTTCAGTTTCCATCCATGCTTTTATTTGCTGTCAGGAGAACTAAGCCGTGCCTCTCACTCGCTGAGTCTCCCCCTTTCCAGCCTCCCATTCCCCAGGCCTCCGCTCGCCCTCACTCGCCCCGTCGCAGCGGCTCCGCGCACCCACTCCCAACGTGACTAATTGTCCCCGGGGCTGGCAGCACTTCCCACGGTCTGGATTCACATCCCCGCTGCCATCTGTCCCTGCTGTAACCTGCTGCCTGCCTGCAGCCCGCTGCCGCACAGTTGCTGCAGAGCCTCCCTGAGAGGCACTGGAAGCACAAGGTCCCAGTGGCACAGCCGTGGCCAGCCATGGAAAGCCCACGCTTATCTCTGGGGGGTTATTTTCTTCCTTATTTACACCATCCCATAAGATTTCCTCAGCCCAACGGCCAGCCCAGCCCTCTGAAGAGGAATGGTCTCTGTGTTTCGTCACAGAGCAACACCTGAACGTGCCCTGCAGGCGCCCTTTGATCCCCTCAATCTGGTACATCCTCATGAGCCATTCAAAGGGAATTTTCTCTGGCTGCAGGAGCTGCTCTGGCTGGATTTCCAGCCTGCCTTCAGCTGCCTCTTGTGCAAAGGTGTATTAGAAATGACATGAGAGTGAGCTTCTGACTTGACAATCCTTTTAATAACGACCCCATAGTGGGCCATGATTACTGTCACACACCAGAGCTCAGATCAAACGCGATCAATTTTCAAGAAAGATGGTTTTCCTGACCGTGCTGCTAACAGCACTGGTCTCCTGCTTGTTCTGGGTTGTCACCAAGCTCTGCTCACTATCAAGACCCAAAGTCTGCTGGTGTGTAAATGAAGGCAGAGATCAGCTCTGCAGCCCTGGCTTCACAAGCTCCGTGTTTCCACCACGGCCACTTTCAACACCCAGTAGCTTGTCACTCCCCTTCTGCCTGTCAAACTGCTGTCGCTCAGCCACGCCAACATGGAAACAACGCTGTTGTCATTCATCCCTTTTAGAAAAGCATCCCTTAAAAAAATATCACCCCTGGCATGAAGATCTTCCCATCCTCAGAGCTATGCACTGACTTCACACCGGCTGCAGGAGCAATGCTGTGAGCAGGCAGCAGCAGCACAAGGGCTTGGGCATAAGCCAGACGTCAAGGCACGAAGCACAGCAGCAAGTCCTCTGCACACACCCTGTACTCAAGAGCACAGTACTGTTAGCAGGGGCACTGCTGGAGTCATTGCTGCTGGGTTTGGAAACTTCCCTCTGAGGACTGAGACCCCACAGAGGATGCTGAGGGCTTGAAAGCACATCCCAGAGCCATGAGGTGTCCCCCACACAGAGGAACCCCAAAAGTTTGAAGGAAACTGAAGGCAACTGATGAAATACAAATCTCTGCTTCTCAGAGAAGTCCCTCTGGCTCGGATCGGGGTCAGGTCTCTCGGATGTCCCACTCCCTCTGACTGAGCAGCCGCTCACAAGTCACAGGCTCACATTGCCACCACAGCTGGCAAGTGCCAGCTCCTGAGCAGACCTAGAAGAAAAGAGGCACCACAGAAAAGGCAAACAGTGCTAGAGGGGGAGAACGTTAAAACGAAACATTTAGAGCTGCCTCTTGCTGTTTTGTCTTCCCCCACACCATCAGCCCGGACTTTTCTTGCTCTGCGCTGCGGGTGTGACTGGCTCTGACTGATTGCCCCTTATTTCCATATTAAGCGAGGCAATTGGAAATGAACGCCTTCTTCTGCCATGAAATTCTGCCTATAATTTTTATTAAAAGGTCATTAGCATCTTTTTTGTGTTCCCTCCTTCCGACGTCTGTGTTTTTGCATGCCATTAATAGAACCATAGGAGAGAATTTTAAGAGTTATGAAATGCCAAATTATGTTAAGTAGATTCCGGATGGTCTTAGCAGAAATCTGGCACCTCGACAAACCTGCTCCACTGCCTGGGGCGTGCAATACTAATTCAAAACCCTATATAAATATCCTCCGTGGATGCTGCATGGAATCCCACCAGTTCAAGGGATGGTCCCACCAGGTCTTGCCTGGCGAATACCACTCGGTGAACCAGAAATGGCCTTGCTGTGGTTACCCAGCTCACCTGACATTACAGCACAGGCCAACTTCTGGAGCAGGCCCAGCTCTACAGACTGGGCTTTCATTAGCCAAGGGTCTATCAAGATGCTGAGGCTGATGAGTTTTCTCTCCAGAACGCCAGGCAGCTCCGCTCCCTGGGAAGGGCTGCTTCTCATAGCATCCCGTAGCAGATAGGTGCAAGACAACACAGAGCTTGTGTGACTGCTTCAACAGAAGGTCCCTCCATCATGAATGCGTTCTCCAGCTAATTGGAAAACTCAGTGGGAGCTGAGGAAAATAAATAGCTGCCCCTTAACACGCCCGAGTGCTTTCCTTTGTCAGGGAAGGCTCAGCATTCAAATGAGCTGCTTATTTACAGCTGCCATGCGTGCCTGGAGAGCTGTGCTGTACACACTTGGGTGAGTCCAGCAAAAGGTCATCTGGTCCTGCTTCATGAGGAGCACTGCTGGTGGGCTCTGAGCTTCTGCACTCTCATGCATGAGCACCGCAGAGAGCCTAGACATACATGCTCAGGGAGGAGGGGTAGTGCAGCCTTTCATCTCCTTTTCCCACGGAGTGAACACCACCAACCTTAGAAATCCAGGTTAGGAACATTTTGGTGAACAACAGTGCCCGCTCACCTGCCTTCTGCTCTGGGTGACGTCCCCAAACCTGCAACAGGAGCAGCCGAAAGGGACACGTGCCCATGCCTGAGCCTCCCCAGCTGACAGCTGCCTGTAGTTGCTTGCAGGAGGATTCCCAGCTGAGATCTGCAAGTCTTTTTTAACTGGAAGAGAGGGAGGTTTGGGGAGCCCACCGACACAAAGAGACAAGCCTTTCTTCTGGGTATGAGCATTACGAGCCGAGTGGGTAAAAGGTTTACTTCACAAAGCTTCTGGAGATTTCTTCTTTTCCCTCCTGTCCCAGCTGATGATGAAAGATAAAATCTCAAGCTTCTGTGAACTGCAAATGAAACGGTATTAAAACAAAACCAACTGGTTTGAACCAATTAAAATGTTTTGTTTCAGTAGTTTCTGACCATGCTGTTAATAATCAGATTAATTTGCGGAACAAGGGTGTTTCAAATTGCAAAACTAAAAATCTCGCTTGTTAAAGTGGCACTTTTCAAGAATTTCAGGGCTGTTTTTTATCTGAGACGTTTGTCAAAGCTATTCTTTTTTTACCCACAAAAAGTTTCAGCTTCAATAGGTCTGCCACACTTCTGACTCAAATAGAGAGAAAAGCGAGGCTGCCCTTGCTGGCTCAGTCATGGCCCAAAGCCGGTGGGGAACCAAGGTCAAACCCAAGGTCACTCCCTAAGTCAGCATCACATCAAAGGTTTGAAGCTATCGGACAAGTCCTGGATCCCCCACAGGATTTCGCTTTCGGTTTTCACCTGGATTTTGTTAATGCCTTAAAATCTCCGGCCCCTCTTTCATCTCCAGGCATTACATGCAAACCACATTAACTTCTAAAGAGATTAATGGGACTGTGTTGTACAAGAGCTGGTGGTTTCCACTTCATTTGCACTGCTGATCCAGGTGACTTCTTCAGCATGCTCCGTGATCGACCTACCTGGGCAGCTTGGATGTGACTGGAATGACAAGCGAGCCTGTGGCAGAAGACAAACCTCCTCGGCACTGTTGTTACTGCTGAGGCAGAGCACATGACATTTCTGCTCTTCCAGACATCAGCTCGGAGGCCTGAGTGCTGTTCCAACAAATGATGCTTTGACACCTGAGGTATTGCAAGAGGCCCCAGCAAATTCAGGTCCCTGAGCGAACAGCAGAGCAGCGTTCAGTAAGGAAAGAAGTTGGAGAGATGCAGCAGTGGCGTAAAGAAACCTGCACATCTGAGGTCACAGACAGCTCTAGGATTCCTGGAAAGCATCCTAGGAAAATCCTGGGAAGCAGCATGGACAATCCTAGGAAGCAAAGGGGAGATTCCCACAGGAAAGCCTAGGAAATCCTGAGAAAACATCTGCAAAATTAATGGTAAGCATGCTAGGACTTTTCTTTAGAGTAACATGAGAAATTCCTTGGAAGCAACACGGGACATTTCTAGAAAGCAAAGGGGAGATTTCTAGAAAGCAATGTGGAAATTCCTAGGAAGAAACATAAAAAGCCCTGGAAAGTAACAAGAATTCCTAGAAAACATACTGATCTATGACTTGGAAGGAACCTGAGAAATTCCTGGGAAGCACCCCAGGAAAATCCCCCCATAAATAAATAAATAAATAAACCAAAGAAGAAACTCCAGGTAAGCGAAGTGGAGATTCCTAGAAACCAACATGAAAATTCCTAGAGAACTGCTTGGCAGATTCCTGGAAAACATCCTGGGGTGTTCCTGAAAGCCACATAGGAAATCCCTTGAGAGCACCTGGGGACACTCCTAGAAGGCTGGGAGCAAATCCCTGGAAACCTTCTGCCCAAAGCAGGGTCAGCTCTGGGGTCAGACCTGGTTGCGCAAGGCTTTGTCCAGCCAGGTCTTACAACCTGGACAGGGATCACACAGCCCTTCTGGGCCCCTGTGCCTCTGCTTGACTGTCCTCGTGGGGTAAAACCTGTGCCACAGAAAGAGGATACATAAAAAAGAAAGAGTCTGAACCTCTCCTGTTCCAGCTGGTGTCCATGGCTACTCATTCTCCCCCTGTGAGGAGCTTGACTTGATCTTCTCTGTGTATTCCTCCACTCTGCCCTCACAGCCTCCCATCCTCTCCAGCGGGCGCTGGGCCTGCCCGCCTGCCTCCTGACTTGCTGTTTTTTTTTTCCATGCCTTCTTCAGATGCTGCTTCTCAGCCCACTGCTGCTCAGGAAGAAGAAAAGATCACAGAGAAGTTGGTGGCATCACTTCGGTGATGTTCGTCTCCCCAGCACGGCAATTATCTCCAATAGGCCTCACTACATCTGATTGCCTTCCCTTTGCTTTCATGCCTGACACTTCAAACATTGGGGATGGTAAAGCAGGGAGGCTTTGATTAATCGAATGAAACGAGGACTCCAAAAAATGGATTTGCCTCATCTGGAAGGTCCTGGTCTGCCTGTCCCCATCGCTGTGCCCAGCCACTGGCTAGAACCAAAGCAGTGCTCAGGGGCATGAATACAAGGAGAGAGGACGGACAAATGCAGGACGGTGTTTTTGGCCCCTGTGGTACTGGTGTATACCCCAGCAGCGCTGAAGTCACCTCCGAGGGAACTGGTTTCAGCATCCCCGTGCTCAGCCTCCCCCTCACCACCTGCAGAGCACGCCGGGCATCTCAGCAGGATGGTGGCTGCTCTCCAAGGGAATTCCTGCTCTCGCAGCCTGTGCCTTTCTGCCTGCAGGATGACAGCTGCTGCTAGGGCAGAGCCACGCACGCCCACAGGCTGGCTGCATGATGAAAACAAAAACTCCTGGATCCTGCAGGATGTTGTTTTTATCGCCTGGTTTGTGGCTGCTGCCGTGGGACTCCCCTTCAGGGAGATGTCCCAGCACTTCTGCTGGAAAAAAAAAAAAAAAAAAAAAGGAGAAATGTTTACGGAGCCCGAGCTGCTGTACAGTTGGGAAAGCAGATCAATGCATCTTCAGCAGATCAATCACTGTCCTGGGCAAGGGATTTCTAGCTGGAAAAAGTCCCCTGCTGGGCCATTAGTAGAGCACCCTGTTCTAAATCAGGGCCTCCAGCTAACAACAGCGCTCTACTTGATTAATGCTGATTAGCCCTGCTTTGCTTGGTATGTTGATTAAAAAGCAAGGTTCATTTCCCGGGTTTCCTTCCCAATCACATTCCCTGATTTCTTTTGGCACCTCCACAGCCTCTTAATTCTTCAGTCCTCCAAGAAGCTCATCAGGCAAGGACAATGCTGAGGCACCAGCAAACAAAGGTCAGATGTGAACCGTGTCCTGAGGGAAGCTCTCTCCCACGCCGTGTTACTCCATATGGTAGGCTGGCTGGTGGCATCTTGACCTTAAAGTGTTATTTAGGGACTTCAAATGCAGATAAATAGCCAAGGCTACTCAAGATTTCCTTACATCCCAGTGGGGCTTTGGGCCTTCCTTGGTTCTCACCAGCTCTGGAAGCAAAGGGGCCCATGTTGCCTCTTCTCCAAATTATCAGCTGGATTGTTTTAGGAGGCTGAGACCAATGGTACACCCAGGCTGTTCAGTGGCTGCAGCAGACGCACATGTACAAAGTGGTCTTGACTCAAACTTCTGAGCTTTGGAGATGTGTGGTTTGGGGCTTCATTAGCTAGAAGCTGTATTCGTCTCACGGGGTTTAGCAGCCACGGCTTTGTCTAATCCCTCCCTGAACTCACCCCAGCCTCCACAGCATCCTGTGGAAATGGGCTGGGCAATTCAATTGCTCTTCATGGAAAAAATACTTTCTTGTGTCTGTGTTAAGTGTACTGATTGCTTGCTTTCAGAAGCACCTAATTATGAGGAAAAGACAGTGATCCTTCCTTCCCTCTGTGATATAATATGATAGGCCTCTGTCATTGCCCCTTTAGGCGCCTCTTGTTCTAGCTGGGGACTCCTACCTTCATACAGAAATGATTTTGCAGCTTATTGGAAGCTGTTTTAATAAAACAACCAGTGCTCAGGAAAATGAAGTTCCCATTACCGCCTCTGCTTCACAGTAAGAAAGTGGGAATTCAGAGCATCTTTAAAACACAGCCGAGTAAAAAACAAGTCGACACCGAGAGCAAGGAGTTAATCTGACATCTGAATATTCCCTGCTATTAAACAAGACGGAGACTTGCCTCCTTCAGCTCTTATGTAAATAGAACTCATCTGCGATGCAGATTTTATTAATTAACTGGCAAATCGAGAAAACCCTAATAGGCTGTAATTGAACTCCGCGTTGATGATGGATGAGGAGACACTTCCAGGCCAGCCGCTGTGTCTGTGCAGCCACTCCTGGAGGGGCTGCCATCCCCTCTCGTCCTCACGGCACAGGCTGCAATGTCATGAGCAAAATCAAGGAGCTCCGAGGGGCAGACACGTGGCACTGATGGGATGCCCGGCACATTTACCTCCTGATCCACCTTCCCCTGCAAGGCAGCACATGGCAGAGCTCACGGGAAGGAAACAGAGGCATCGTGGAGGTAGGGGATGAAGGAAGCAACCACCTGCATGGATGCTTTGTGATTCCTGTTGGGGAACTAATTTTGTTTTCATTTTGATAGAGAAATGGTGAGGTGGCAGCGAGGCGCCCGCCCTCGGAGCTGCTGAAGCCTGGGTTTGTCTCTGCAAGGGAAGGGGAAGTGGCATTTGAAACAGTGAGATGTGAGAAGAGTCTCATTATTGCACTGGATGGCCCCTTCATTAGAGGAAAACATGGTATTTAATGAAGGGGAAAGAAAACAGGAGCTCCCTGCTGGGTCCAGAAAAGCTTCTCTTTCAGCTCTGGTCTTGCTTTTCCTTATTTGTGGGAGTGAGGGAGGCTGGACAGATCCATCCCCGCAGTGCCCATCCCTGGGTCTCGTGAGGCCCTCGTGGGTCTCCAAGGCCACCCCAAACCAAGATCTCCCTGTAGACAGCAACCCACAAGTGCCATCCCCGCTGCACTCCCCAGCTTTGGGGCACTTCCCCATGCCCACGCTCAGGTGGTCAGAGACAGGGACGGGGTGCTGAGGCCTGCCCCTCTCCAACCATACGTAACGTGGATGTGGTGCTTAGGGATGTGGAGTAGTGGCAGAGTTGGTAGTGTTAGGTTGATGGTTCCACCTGGTGATCTTAAGGGTCTTTTCCAACATAAATGATTCTATGGTTCTACGATTCCTTTGTTACCAAGGGGAAACTGAGGTATGGGAGATGTGTTGTCCATGCCCAGCACCAAGCCCGAAGACCACGTTTGATTAAAGAGCACATTGCGTTCTCCTCCTGGGCTTTCTTGCAAAATGCTCGCAGATTACCAAGGAGCGTCTTGCTTTCTCATGATTACCTTAACAAACTCAATATGGGATTCATACATCAGGCTAATTCCTCCCTGCTAGCACCAACAATTTGCTCTCTCAGTGACACCCCGTGAAGTTTTCATCATGGAAAGGCAGAATCTCTGCTCTTCCCCTTCCTCCTCTCCCAGTAATTGGATTTTCTAGCAATGTGTCAACAGACTCCAGGAGAAGAACCGGCCCATGGTCCCTTTGCTGGGACGAGTCTAGCTCTGCTAGGAATTGAGATGAAAGGAAGCTGGTTTCCATCCCAGCATAAGCAGGCGAGAAGTGGAGCATGAACAGAGAGAAGACAAGCAGAAAAGCAAGCACTGTAATTTCATTCTGGGTCTCTGCACCCCAAGCTGTCCTTTACCACCACTCATCACTGATAACCTTCACTCGGGTCTCCAGACGGGGTGGTTTAGTTTCAGTCTCACAGACACGTTGGCTGGAGGGGACCTCTCGATGTCTCCAGAGGGGACAGGGACATCTTACAGAAAGCTGTGAGGCTTGAGGTAAGGCCGGGAGCTGGAGAGGGGCTGCGGAGGTGTGTGTGAAAGGCAGATAACCCCAGGCTCGGACCACCAAACCCAGCCACCCTCTGACTGCTGTCCTTTTTTCCTGCTTGATTCTTAGCCGCAGCCATGAGCTGCTATGGGGTTTGCCTGGAGCCAGGCTCTGAACATGCTCCGAGACCTTTTTCCTTCTCTTGCTGCTTTACCGTGTGAGCCAGTGCCTTCATCCTGGGCCTCTGTGCATTATTTACCTGACTGCAGAGGCCACAGCGCCAACTAAACCCCATCGCCGGGGCCTTCCAACTGAAGGAGCCGGTTTCCTTAAATTACATTTCCAGCGAGTATCTCTGCTAATTAAAGATTATGAAACGAATTTACCATTGCTTCAATTAAAATCCATTCACAGCTAATACCTTCCTCTTCTCAAACGTTATTTATTTACCGAGGGCGGGGAAGGAAGGAACTGTGCTCGGAGTCTCCAGAAGTTCTCTGGGTTGGGAACAGGCTCGGCTCTGCCTCGTTACGGGGAACGGGTCCCTGGAGAATGCAGGCTGATTGCAATCTAATTTATGGCATTCATCAACATACGAATTAATGCTGGGGTCTCAGATAGGAGATCTCTCTATTTCTCCCCCCCCCCCTCGCGAAGGCTTGGCTCCCGCATCCATGTTCCCTTCCCGTCTGGCACTGCTTCTCTCCTTTGGTGCAGAAACAGCCTAGATTTTGGTTAGACAATGGGCACTTCGCCTGGCTTTCCGTGACTGAATTAAAGCCAGCTGAAGCCAAGGAGGGGCTAGTCCCTATTTTGTGTAAGTTTGAGACCCGCTTGGTGGCTGGCTGCCTCAGTTTCCCCATCTGTAACCCGAGGATGCTGCTCCTGGCTTCCCTCTGAGAGCCCCAGGGAGAATAAAACCACACTCGTGCTGTGGAGCCCTGCGTGCAAGCATGCAGAAGGCTTTTCTGTGCTTTCTTATGGCTCGTCTGTGTTGTTCTTGGCTTTGACCTTGGGCAGAGCTTGACAAAAGAATAGTCAAAGTCACTTGTGTTTTGGGCGCTGCTTGGACACTTGTTAAAGAAAACTTAAAACTGCAAGGTCTTCTCCTGGTTGCAGCCGTTGACCCCCAGAGTAACTGGAAGCCCTGGAGCTTTTGACAGCGAAATAAATCATCAGAGGAGTGGATGGAGGGCCGCGTGTCTGCTGTCTGCCTGGAGGCAGGCACAGGCGAAACGTGACAGCAAAACAAGTCCGAGGCCACAAAGTCTGTCTGCAGCACGCCTTGGGGCGGGAGAGGGAGGGCTGCGAGCACCCTGTACAGGTAACAGAGAAGGCAGCTGTGGTCTACGATGGGAGCTATCGACCTCTGGTGTCTGATGGCCGGGGTCAGGCCCCCTTCCCCTGGGGCACAGCCCCGCAGCCAGAGCTGCTCTGGGGACAGAAATCCCGGTGTCTGTGCTGTCACACCGCTCAGATCCCTGGTCGGGCCTGGAGAGAAGCTCTGCGTGCACATTTGGCTGAGCCCAGCGCTGGGTGATGGAGGTGCTGCTGCTCCATCCCTCACTTCCCCTTCCTGAATGGTCTAAGGGCGCATCAGCCTGATGCGTGGCACTTTTCTCTCCTCAGTGGATGGATTTTCACTTCTCCGGTCTGTCCGAGGTAGTAGCAGTGGGCCTTTAATGCCTTCGCAGCGATAAGGTGCAGGAGTCGAAGTGTGGTTAACAGCCTATGCAACAAAACCATCCCCTGCTCGTTGTGGATTTCATTTTTGCTCTTAATTCGGCCTTCTTTTGGGGTTTCATCTCCTAGAAGGGAAAATACAACGTGCAGCACTTTAGTCACAAAATAATAAGGTGGAAGAGGTACAGCCACACCTCTGGTTTCAGGTGAGCTCAAAGTCACTTCCATACTTGTTAAATACATATTTTTGACTTCTCCTAGGTCTGCTCCTGAGTTTATTCTCTCCCAAAGCAATCCCGCATGTTGCTGCCACTGCCAACCCCAACTGCCTGCTGCTGACAAGAGAAGCGTTGCCGCTGCAGGTGGAGCACCCCAGGCAATGTCCCTGCTGCGAGGCAGCCGAGCTCAGTCCAGAGCTTCTTCGTGCTCCTGTCCCTCAGCCTGGAGCTGCTGCCCTTCACGAGGAGCCGGCTGATCTTGCCTCACCTGGATGAGGAGAATTGCCATCCAGTTGCAGCATTCAGTCCAGAAGGGCTACGTCCGCACCTTTCACGTATTCCAGGACCCACCTCCCTGTAGCAGCTGGGTGCTCCCACCCATGACCCGCCACTATTCCCACACATTGCTTTGGCACACAAGACGTCCTCCAGGACACTACCCTCAGGTGCCCGCTAGAAAACAAGCACAGGGCAAAGTTTCAGCCCCCTCTGCCATCAGCTCCCTTAATGTCAGCCTGCCTGGCGTGTACGGGGCAGTCTGCAGGCACAGGTACAGCCCAGCAGGCAGCAGCGCGAGGATCAGGCAATGCAATGCATGATGCTGAGCTGAACCCGTGCCTGGGAAACAGCAGGTAAGGGCTACGGAAGGTGGCAGGGACAGGGCACGGCTGGAGCACGATCTGCAGTGCAGAAGAGAGCACTGCATCACCTCCCGGTTGCGGTGGCAGAGCCATCAGGAGTCACGGAGTGTGTTTGCAACCCGCCTGGCAGCCCAGCTGCAGCTCAGATCAACCAGGCCAGCCCTGCTCAGGTCTTCCTCCGCACCTGAAACACCAGCATGGCTTTGCAGGCCCCAGGTTCGAAGCATTTCTTTCTCTGGGAAGTGGAAACATAGAAGGACAGAGGGGAGACACGTGCACTGCTGTGTCTGCAGGGGAATGAGCCTTTGGGGAGGTCTCTATTTCTGTTCCTCTTGCTGTGATGGGGAAGTATTTCAGCAAAGCAGGTTAGTTTTCTATCTGCTTTGCAAAATTTCTGCAAAGTTTTCTACTTTCCCTGCTACCATTGTTGACATTTAAAGTTTCCTCCTGGAGCCCACACGTTAGCAGCTGGACAGACCCCCCAGCCCTGCCCTGTGAGACTCTCCAAAAATTCAAACAGGGTTTGCATCCCTTCGGTTTCTCCTGCCCTACACATCCAGCCAGGAGCACAGAGGAGACAGAAGATGTACAGACTGGCAGCTTCTCTCTGCAGGTCCCTTCAAGGGGCTTCAGGAGGTGCTGGACACCAGCAGCCGGGCTCGCCTTTGTGCTGGGTTCAGGATCGCCAAGCTGTGAGTGGAAAGGGCACAGACACGGAAAACCCGATGCTTTCCCACCTGCCGAGATGATGCCTTTCTGTTCTGTTGCCAATAGCTATTAGATTTACCCATAAATAAGCCCTGTAAATAATGTTCAGCTATTTTTATCTGTGCTGTGGCCAAGCAGCACTTTCTAGGGCTGCAAAAAGAGCACATATTTCCCTCCTCCCACCTCACCTCCACAATTACCCTGTTTTGTTTTTTACTTGGGAAATGCTCCCCTCTCTTTCACGAACCTTTTCATGCAGGGTATTTCTGTGCACGTCTTCAGCCTCTCAAATCCACTGACATTTTTTAAGGTAGGGAAGCGATGGAGGATAAGCCAAGCTGGCCATCAGATGGTGCCACTTGCAGAGTTAAAACCCCACTTTGTTTACCAGACAGCAGACAGGGAAGCGCCTTCCTAGGCACTGTACCGGCATGTTCACGGTGGCATTTATTATTACAATCTGGACTGCTTCAGCTTTGGCTGCATGAATAATACAGCATTAAAAAAATATGTTTTAAGTAATTTTTATATATAGATAGATAAAGATAGCTCATTCTGATTCATCTGCTAAAAACTGCTGCTGCTCCTTGTTTGTTTGTTGGTTGTGTGTTGTTTTTTTTTTTTTAAGGCAGAAATTACTGGGTAAAAGGAGAGGATTGGAAATCAAGGGTGAGCCTGTATTTCATGACTTCTTGTCATGTAGGAAGGTGGCTGGCAAAATGTGGGGACCTTGAGGCCAGGTCTGGAGTTGATGTGGGGGTGAAGGCACTGCTCTGGGTGCCCAGAGACGCGGGGAGAGCATCCGAACCTGCTGCTGGCTGGCTGTAAATGTGGACCCCGTCCTGCTTAGAGCTGAAACCCGAGTGCTTTGATGTTCTCTGAAAAGTCCCCCTCAAAACGCAGATGGACGGAAAGGACGTGAAGGCGCTGCAGGAAGGGCTCGCCCCCATACCTCTCCAGCACTGCCTCGGGTGCCGCAGCCGGCTGCAGGGCTGGGAGCACGGTCAGATCTCCACCGGGCACGTGGCATCTCCACCGGGCATCAAAGTCACATCCCAGTGATCGGTTTGATCCTGTCTGTATGGAAATAAAACACCGGTTCTGTCACTAGAGTTACGCAGAGAATACGACATCAAATAAAAATACCAGGGAAATAGCCGAAACAAACGCTAAGCATCCATCACGAGGGACAGGACCTTTCTTGACCCACTAAAACATTATTTGTTCTTGTTCCCAGAGGCCAAAACACTGCTCTTCTGCATGAGATATGTGTGTCATTGTATATGTGTGTATCCCTAAATTCGATTTGTCCAATTGCATTAGGACAAGCAGCTAATTCTGAAATTCATTTTGCTCCCATAATCAACCCCTCTGCCAAATGGCATTTGGGTGGAATTGTGGAGATTGTGATTTTTATTTAAAGTGATTGATCGAAATCGTTAGTAATGTTCCCTAAGTGGAATCCGTGGCAATCCTTTTAATCTTCCCGCCATCACAGGAAATGCAAACATTTTTTTTTAATAACAGAGAGTTTGAAATATAAGGCTATTAAAACCTGCTCTTTTATATTTCTCCCTGCTCTCTCCCTCTGTAATGGGATGGAAATCATAATCACGGAAATAAAGCCTCCCCTTCAGACAGGAGATGCAGAGGGTGTGTAATGAACAATTAAGCATCTATTTAGTCGTTTTGAACTGGTACAGGCATTAATGGAAATGAAAGAGACCAACTTTACTTTCGCTGCAGGGAAACACAAGAGGTGGAGGGTTTTGGGTATTATCCTAAGCCCTTTAATGAATACAGCGCCTGCGGCAGACCTTGGGGTCCCCCAAGTGCTTCTCCAGCCCCTTCCCAGCACAGCCCCACGAGGGGTTGTGGGGAAACCACAGCAGGTTGCCCCCTGTCCCGCTGGAGCGAGGCATGGGCTGCTGCTGTCAGGTCCCCAGGCAGGTGGAGAGCCACCAGCTGATGGCTCGCCTCATCCGGCCTCCTGCTTCGTGGCTGTTTTGCCCCATATCACACGGGGCAGAGCCCCCAACCCAGCCACCCAGGTCTCTAGCCCAAAATCGCCTGGCTCCATCTCCACCTGGGAATAAAAGGGCGGTGGGAACCCACCTGGGGTTGGTGGCACCCCGATCCCTGGGTAGCAGCGAGCCACGGGGACGGCTCAGCCTGGCTGGGTGCTCTCCCACTTCCTCGGGCTGATGTGCTGGTGGTGCCATGGCAACTGGTGAAATACAGCTTCAGAGCAGCGTCAGGCCCCGAGGAGCAGAAGGCAAGCCCCGTGGGTTGCCCTCTCCTCCTGGAGACTCCAGCCAACTGATGTGTCTACGGAGTAGGGAAAAGCCAGGCTGCGCCACGCCACCACTGTGTGGAGCTCAGAACGCCTTGCATTGAAGAGCTTCTGTAAAGAAAATAAATCTGGCCACATTTTCCCTCTTGGATGGATAAAATCTGGCCTGGCAGGTCACTGGGACCTAGCCCGGGCACAAGGGTGGGGCAGAAAAGCCTTCTCCTCCACATTTCCTTTGCTCCCGGGCTGGACAAACCATCCATCATCTACCTGAGCCCTTGTGATCTCACTGTAAGGGTGAGAATTTCATTTTTTTCTCTACCTTCCCAACCTAAATGCAGCTGGCGGGACTGCAGCTGGTTGGTGGCACAAGAAAATATGTGAGTCTATAGCTATTACTTCTCAGAAGCCCCGCTTGGCTGCATTCAGGCCTAATGTAGTGGTTTCCTTGCCCTCACAACAGCTGTTTCTTACACGGTGAAGCTGCACGCACACACACACAAGTAGATGTGAAAAATGGGGCTGTGATTTATTTTCACCTCCAAATACAGAGGGACAATTTGCCCTCTCTAAGATTCCCTCCATTTGAATAAAACCCCAGCGCCTTCCAGCGGAGCCAGCACCCCGGCGAAATCCCATTGCCAAGGTGGATAAAGGAGATCTGTATTCGTAGGCGATCCGGACGGGTTTAAAACCAGCACCGAGGCAACCAGCCCGGCTCTCACCGAGCTCACCGGGCAGGGGGACACTCAGAGGGCTCAGCTCCCTGCGAGCCAGCATCCCTCTGACCCCAAAACTTGGCCAGGCAGGGGGTCGGGGGAGAGCACGGGTGCCGGTGCAAGGGCTCAGCATCCATCCTGCCCCCAGCGCCCATCCTGCCCCCAGCACCCATCCTGCCCCCAGCGCCCATCCTGCCCCCAGCACCCATCCTGCCCCCAGCGCCCATCCTGCCCTCAGCACCCATCCTGCCCCCAGCACCCATCCTGCCCCCAGCACCCATCCTGCCCCCAGCACCCATCCTGCCCTCCTCCCGGCAGCGCCCCGCCTGCCGGCACCGCAGCTCCCGCACCCCGGCTGCGCTCCGCG
This sequence comes from Anser anser, assembly GCF_964211835.1. Lineage (NCBI taxonomy): Eukaryota > Metazoa > Chordata > Aves > Anseriformes > Anatidae > Anser > Anser anser. The sequence goes on along the minus strand of NC_139728.1, from coordinate 22,943,327 downwards.
CTGGCTCCGGAGCCGCTTTGCAAGCCCCGGGGGAGGTTGGCTCGGCTCGGACAGAGGGGTCGCGGGGAGGCACGACCCCAGGAGGAGCCCCCCGGTGGAGGCGGCTCGGCTGCGGGAAGCGAGGGGGGGGCCGCGGGGAGCCGGGCACGGAGGAAAGCCGGGCGGAGCATCCGGGAGCCGCTCCCTCGCACAAGTCCCCGAGGGAAAAGCCGAGGCTCGGCTGCCCTCCGGACACCGCCGGGCTCCCTTCTTTCGTTATCTGCCCGGGATTTGGGCTCCGAAAGGCTGGGAGCGGGAGATGCTGGCAGAAGTTGCTGCAAGCCCGGCTGGCGAGGACGGGGGCTGAGCGGCTCCGGCTTCAGAGCGCACCGGGAGCAGCTGAACTTTGGGGGTTTTGAGCCACCCTTTCCCCTCGGTGGTCTCTCCACGGGTGGTCAGGGCACATCGCAGCACACCAGCTCGCTGCTCCTCTCCCTGCAAGGACAGGCACCCGCGAAGAGAAGCTGGAGGAGGGCAGTTCGCCGTCTCTTTTCCGGATGACCGAAAATACCTACAGGAGCCCATCTCCCCAGGTTTCATCAGCAAGCGGCATCGGGAAGAAGGAGCCGAGGAACGAAAATGATGTTGCTCAAATTCCTTCCAGCACCTACTTTTTCCCAAGGAACTCGGTGCCCCTAGGGGCTTGCTGTGCGCCTTTCCCGGAGTGAGGACCGATGGACCACGGACGCATCCCGACCGGGTCATGTAAGAATTTGCTATTGAGAAACCTTCCCCAGCAAGACTTCCTCTGCCTGGTTTGAAGTGTATGGTTCGGGGTAAGCACAGCAGTTTTTGCCTGTTTCTTTCCCTTTTAAATCTCTCTGGCTTGGAGATCTCTTTCCTCGCTGCAATTATGATCATTTGCAACATCAGTGCCATCAAAGATTGGAGCACTTTCCTCTCCCAGATCCTCCCCAGCGTGAACAAGACTCTGAATTTGGTACAGCAAGTGGAAGCCACCACCAGCTCGGTGGTAAGTGTCCTCCAGGACCCCGAGCAGGACAACTACCTGTCCAACAGCCAGTCCATGAACTCCAGCAATTTCACCGCCGGCCTGGACCACTTGTTCCAGTACTCGTACTCGGACAATGACCAGCTTTACAAGGAGTACAAACCCCCTCCTCGTGATGCCATCCCCCTGCCCAAGGCTGTCCTCTACCTTCTCATGGCAGCCCTGGTGGTGGTGGCAGTGGCGTACGCCATCGTCGGGCACCTCATCAAGGACCTCATTCACGACTTTATAGGTGAGTGTGGGCATCACGCTTTTGGGGCATATGGGCAAAAAGAGCCTGGTGCAAAGCCTGGGGATGATGGCCGGATTGTTTCCTTGGATGTGGGTGAGTTTTAGACCGAGCCCTGGCCCTTTCACATTTACCGGAGTGTGACTTAACCCCATGTGCTGGGTTCTCCCAACTGAGCTGCATGTTGACCAGCTCCCCAGAGGAAACCCTTGGACCCCCTTCCTAACAAAAAAAAAAAAAAAATTATGCTTGTGCATGCGTGTGCTTGTGTACAAATGTGTACGTGAGCGTGTCTGTGCTGCAAATGCTTTTCAGCCCCTTGGCCAGCTTTGACTGAGCTTGGATTAGAGGTCCCTATGATGAGAAGTTTCATGGCAACAGATACCTGGGTACGGGATAACGACCCACCGGTGTGCTGTGCAAGGAAACCTGCGATGTGAGCTTAACGTCTTGTTAGACACAGCGCATCCACAAACTCCTAGGAAACACGGCTCGGTAGCCTTGCTCCCTTACACAGCGCCTAGCACAGCGATCACAGCCTCTGGGGCTGCTGTGACAGCCCTGTAAAATGATCGTGAGAAGAGTGAATATTTTTTATGAGAATTGGCCTCCTGGCTCTTTCGGTCCCTCCTGGTGCTGACGAACGAGGTCCCTCATCATCGGAGACCTGGGCTGAACGTGGGAGGGCAGCGGTGCTGGGCTGCTCACAGCAAGCCCCCAGCGATGCTCTCGCTGTTTGCCCCATAGCGCACACGGCTGGTGGCACCGAGCCCTAAAATCCCTGGGGAAGGATGTCCCCCTGCAGGGCATCAGGGCTGAAATCCCTTTGCTCACCCCTCGCCCCCAGCCAGGGACAAACCCCCCGGGCTCCTTCTGTGTGGTGGGAGGGAGATCACACTCATCTGGAGCAAAGTCCCTGTGGTCACTCGTGGTTCCCCTTTATTTCCCCGTTCCCGGGGTGCAGGGGAGGCACCCCCCCAGAACACTGAACCTGCACGGTGGGCAGCTTCTGCTCCTTGTTGGCAAAGCCCCTCAGGCGAGGGATGCTGGTGTGGGGACAGGTATTTGGGACAGGAGGGGGACAAACCTCCTGGCAGGGCTTCAGGGTCTCGCGTGAGGCTCAGCTCTGAAAAGGGCAGGGAGCCGCTTGGGAGAGCGTTCTCCCCCCAGCTGTAGGGAACAAAAACAGTCTTCAGGTGTTATATTTAACACTTAATCAGCAGCTTTCTGGGGCTGTAACATCTCCTGGCTCTGCCGCTCAGATGACTTAACGTTGCCTTCCCGACGAAGGTAAGCAGCAGTGACAACACCTAAAAATACACACGTCCTGCCCTGAGACGCTCGCGGGACTGGGTCAGACCGGGTGCCCCCACGATGCTATCTGCAGCCCTGGTGACCTTGGGCAGAGCACTCTAGGCACCTCTGGCTTCTTCCTCTGCGTGGGACGGGGGTGAGAGGGGTGTCCTGTCCTTTGCAAAGCCCTTTGCTGCCTTTGCAGAGGGATTCCCAAAGTCTTTGGCAGCTCCAGGGCCAAGTGGGCACAGGGACAGAGCTGGGGGCTGCCCAGGTTGTGTCTGGTCGGGAGCAGCCCGTCCCAGGGGGGTTGCCCCCACCATGCCAGGCTCCATCCCTGCTCCAGCAGAGCTGGCGTCTCCCCGAATAGGGGTCAGAAACCCAGCTGAGTGCCTTTCCCAAACTCGGTGTCCGGGGCTGTCCCATTTAGCACCCTGCGCCCATCGCCACACCGTTTGCAATGAGCTAGCCCTCGGAGGGGAGCAGGCAAGGTCGTGTTTGTTCCCACCACCGAGCTGCAGCCTTTGAGGAGAAGGTTGCTTTTGAATAAGTTTGCTTAAAATGACTTTTGGGGCAGGACAGAAGGACCGGGGGACAGTAAATCAGAAGGCAGCCTATTAGCTGCTCTGACACAATGCCCAGATTTATACACTCAGCAGCAGCTCAACCCTCTGCTCTCAGCGTTTCTGTGCTAATCATATTGAGAAGGATACAGAGACAGATGGAAATAAGATGCCAAAGGGCTGGAGCCTGTTTCAGGGAGATTAAAGTGTGAATAGTTAATCGCTACTTTGAGCATCCCCTCAGCAACCTCGGGGATGGTTTTGACTCCTCATCAGCAGCTCATAGGCACGGCTGGCTGTCGGAGCACTGCCCGGCTCCTGGGGACCCCACAAAGTGGGGTGGCAGAGAGGCTCCTTGGTGCCTTTCCCCTGTGAAATCCAAGGGGGCATTTCTTTAAAAAAAACAATGACAGCTTGGTGGCCTTGCAGCCCCAGGGAGACAAGTGGTGCTGCAACGCTCAGCGGGGTGGAGATGAGCTGGAGCTCTTCCCAGAGAGACCTGGCCAAGGAAGTGTCCGGGGAGAAAAAGCTCTGGGCAAAATCCTTGGGAGGGCTCCACCAGCACGGCTTTGGGGAAGGGACTGTGACGGAATAGGGTGGCCAACCCCAGCTCTGGTTTCCCCAAATTCATCAGATGCCTCCGTGCAGGGATGGAGGTGAGCCCCCGTGGCAGGAGGAAGGCTGCTGTCTGTAGATCAGACCCGGCTAAGACAAATCAGGCTGAAGCCTTTGGAAAGCAGCTTAACTCGGAGCGAGGGGGAGCTGCTGGAGACAGCAAGTGCTGGCTTGGCAAATTACAAGGCTGTCGCCAACGTAGGGAGCGCCTAATTACTGCAATCCTCGGGAATCAGCCCGCCCTCCCTCCTCCAGCCCCAGCGGTTCGCTGCAAATTGCCCTTATTTAAACGCAAAATAAAGAAAAGGGAAAAAAAATATAAATTTTTAAAAAGTTTGACTCAAAACAAAGCAGTTGCCATGGGGACTGCGGCGCGGGTGATGCCCGAGGAAAGCACGGCGCTGTCTGCAAGGGAAGGAGCCGCTGCTATGCGTGGGAGCCCGTGCTCCGCCGTGTCCCCCGGGTAAACCGAGGTCTCCTCTGCCTTGCTGATCCCCAGAGGAGACCTTGCCCAAATTTCTCCTTTGGGAACAGTCCCAAGACAGATGAAGGGCAGGTTCTGGGGGTGCAGTGCTTGTTGGTGGCTTTGGGACTGCTCAAAACTCCGAGCTGTTCTCGCAGCGGGGTCTCTCTTTCCTTTGCCCTTTTGCCCAGTAGCTGGATTTTTATTTTCCAGACTTATCTCCATCCACCACGTTTCTCAGGCTTCTTTGGGAAGCCGTCTCCTCGAACAAAAGAAAGCGTGCATGAATGTAGCGTGGCTGAAAATAGCTGCTGGGTGATCCTGCGGGGAGCTGGGCTCTGCCTTTCTTTGCTCCCCCGCAGATCCGCAGGGCCCCTTGGGTGCTGCAGCCCGCGGCTCCTCCGGGAGGCAGGGACTGCAGGTTGTGCCAGGCCCAGCACAGAGGGCTTACGTCTCCTTTTCGGTCTCTGTTTGGAGGACGACTTCATTTGCCCACCAAAGTTACAGGAAGAGGCAGGGTCAGGTTCCCCTCTGTGCCCCCATATCGGTGCTAACCCACCCCTGGCACTCCCCCCATGCCTCAGTTTCCCTTTTGGGGTGTCTGTCCTGCTGCAGAGAGGGATATCCATGAACTGACGTCCGTCTGTCCGGCTGTGGCCAGCTCCTGCCCCGCTGCAGACCCGTGGGTCGGGACCTGCTTCCAACGAGGAGGCACTTCTGCTCCCGGCGCTGGAACAAGGGCTTTTTTAGCAGCTGTTTTCACACCCAGCTCCATTTAAAGCAAATAAAACCCGAGCACGAGGTTGATCGTTCATCTAACACATTTCCCCTTCCGCTGCTGGTTTCCATCTCGGCAGGGAGCGTGAACGTCTCGCCCGCTGCGTTGCATTTCAATTTCAGCCCTTTCCCTGCTCCCTCTGCTCCTCTCCCGACCCCATTTCTCACCCCGGTGAGAAACCCCTGCTCTATCGAGGTCACAGCCAGACCCGTTTTCGTGGCACCTATTGTAGAGCACAGCACAGACGTCAAAGTGCTAACATCAGAGCGAAAGTGCCTCTAATAGGGTCAGATTCAAACTAATTACACAGAGGGAACAAGGGCTTTAGCCCTCTGAAACCAGCCTGAATGGCTGTGCGGGCTCCCTGCAGCATCCCAAGGGACCAGCGCATCCCCAGGGTCCCGCAGCTGGGACGCTGCCTCACACCGAGCCAGGTAGCACAGGGCACTTTGTGCCATGTCACTCAGCTATTTAGGGAGCAACGCCGTCCCGCAGCTCCTGATGTACCCGGGCTGCCCTATCTCCGCTCCCCAGCTGCTCTGGATCAATGGCTCCGCATCGATCCCACCCCAGCGCCGCGCTTCCACCCTGCCAGGCTCCAGCAGGCGCCGATGGGAGAGCAAGAAGGGGGCCGAGAGCCAGGTGCTGCTCCCCCAGCCTGGCTGGGAAAGTCACTTTGTCCCTTTCTGGTTTATCTGAGGCATTCATGGGGGTGTTGGTGCATGCCTACGTGCCCTGATTTTGTAGCCTGGCCCCTGTTAGGGAGGCTCCTGTGTGTGTGTGCAAAGGAGCAGGGGGTTCTGTGCAGGTGCTGCCGCCTGGTTTCCTTGCTTCCTAGCTGGACCACGTGTAAACATGAAGGTTGACTTTGCTCCAAAACAGGATTTCATTTTCCTCTTGGTGGCAATTGTTTTGTGTTGCTCATGTGCTAAAAATTTATATGATGGAAAGAGAAATACCCTTCACGACGTTAAGGGCTTTACCTACCTTCAGACTGTAACCACCGTCCCTCGGCTCCTGGCTGCTCAGCACCCTCCATTAGCTGTTTACAAACCCTCCTGCAGCATTTATCATCCGAGGTTTCTAATTCAGACCCGTGTATGATGTGAGGTGCAGCACCCCATCCCCATCCCTTCCCTATCCCCATCCCTTCCCCATCCCCACCCCATCCCCATCGCCATCCCATCACCATCCCAACCCCATCCCCATCCCATCCCATCCCATCCCATCCCATCCCATCCCCATCCCCATCCCCATCCCCATTCCATCCCATCCCATCCCATCCCATCCCCATCCCCATCCCAACTCCAACTCCATCCCCATCCCCATCCCCATCCCCATCCCCATCCCCATCCCCATCCCCATCCCCATCCCCATCCCCATCCCCATCCCCATCCCCAGCCCCATCTGAAAAATCCCCCGGTGGCTCCACACGGGGCCTCGCTGCCCTCTCTGGCTCCCCCCATCCACACACGGCAACACGCCGCAGCTACAGGCCGCAAATGGCCACAAATAACGTGTAATTGTGTAATTACTTCACTCCTTACTTACACAGTCAAATCATAAAGGCATCGCAGTAAATACCCTCTAATGACAGCCTAATTACATCTTCCTGCAGATTACCGGGTAATTAGATCCAGCAGGCTCCAGAAATAATTCCCAGGGAAGCGGCGGTTCGGATTAGCGCGCACAATCCTGCCCGCACGCACCCGGGGAGCAGACGGAGCGCCAGCCAGCGACGTCCTCTCGGGCGAGGATGTGCTGAGAGCCTTTTGCCGAGCCCTCCCGGTGCTCTCCCAAAAAATCCCCTGCATTTCTCCCTTTACCACCGCCGCGTCTTGCTCTTGCACCTCTTGCTGCCCACACGCACCCCCAAAGGCTCGCCACCCGGCCACCGAGTGCCACCTCCCCTTGCTCACGGGTGTTCAATAATATTTTCTTCTCTTCCCACTGCCTCCGCACCCTCTGTGCCCTGCAGCTCCCGGGATGCTTCGGGACCCCTCACCCAGCTCCCTGCAGCCTCGGCTGATTCCCCATCCCCAGGTCTTCCCGGCCGGACCGGCTCCCACCGGAGTTTTAGCGCTGACGTCAAGGAAAGCAAGCCGAGGGCTTTAATAGTATTTGTGGGAGGCAATCTCGTTACGGCCTTCCGGCTCCTCATCACACCAAGCGAGGGCTGAGGCCGGCCCAGGTGCTCGCAGAGGCAGGGGACGCCCACCCCTCCGCTCCCCCATGGTGGGCTTTGACCCAAGCCCCGTCCCCGTGGCGTGGCTGTCACCCCAAAAAGTGCTCGATGTGCTCCTGGGGGCGGCGAGGCCGGCGGGGTGCAGGACGGAGAGGAAAGTCAAATACCACATTGCATGGATGGCTAAGCTTTGGGGGGTTGGCTGCTGGAAAGGGGTGAGGAGGGGAGAAGCCCCGTGGCTAGTGGCTCAAAAAAACAAATTTAACATTTGGTGCTTTGCTCCGTGACCAGCGCTGAGCACGCAGAGGACCGCAGGTATTTCCCTTCCCTCCGCTCACACCTGCGCCACCACGGTGAGCCACCGAGTGGGATCTTCCTCCCCCTTCGTACCTGGGACTCTTTGCCCATCTCCTCCCTTTGTGGCTGCGATCCAGCTGACCCCTCGCCCCTTCCACCCCTGTTTGTCAGACCAGGAACTGGGGACCAGATACCCATCCCAGAGAGCGTCCCGGTCCCCCTTGAAGATGTTTCCACTGCCACTTTGTTCTCCCCAGCCCTAGGGACACCCCTCCCCTCTCCTGGGTTTCCCCAGCTTCACTTTTCTCATCTCTGTTGCCTCCCCCTCCCCATCTGGCTCTCACCACCCCAGAAATAACAGGTATTTGGGAAGCAGCAGCATCTGCCTCCCCCAGACGGCAGCCCCTCGTGCTGCAGGGGACGTCCTGGTCACAGCACCATCCAGCAGCGATCTCTGGGCTTTGGGGGGCATCAGTCCCCCCAGGTGTGAGCCACGTCCCCGGGGCAGCCCCACAGCACCCGATGGGGGTCCCAAGGCCTGGTGTGGCCGTGACACCTTCTCATGGTGCTTGCATCCCCGGTTACAGCTCCCAGCCGCCGGCTCAGCCCATCCTGCCTTACTTATTTCAGCTGCAGCCACATCCGAATGTCACACGGTTACTTAATCGTCCCCTCCCCTTGTGACAGCCAAAAGGCACGGCACAAAACACCTTGCCTCCCCGTGCTGGGGAGCCCAGATGCACGCTTTGCTTCGGAGGCGCTCAGTTTTAATTTTCAGGATTAGCAGCGTGATTTCGTTTGCCTGAGCCAGGAGGGCTTCCAGAAAGCAGCAGCTTGAGAAACGGCACAGTGCGGAGAAAAGCAAAAAAATTTGGAAAAAAAAAAGTGGCAAAAAGCCAATCCCATGGCTTTGGGGTGGTGGGACAGGGGCTGGGAGGGCGAGGAACCCTTCTGGGTGTTAGCACCCGGAGTGACAGATGTGATGGAAGATGGGGATGGAGGATTTCCTAATGGGCACGCTGGGTTTTGGACATGGGAACACCCCGAAATAACCAAGGGCTCGTTTTGTGCTTTTCCCCAATCCGTCCCCAGACTGGATCTTCGGCCCCAGCCCGGACGACAACAGCAACAAAAGCGACGTCAACTGCATCAGCAGCAGCCTCAACGAGATGGGCGAGGGGCCCGAAGCGCCGCGGCGCCGGGACCGCCAGCCCCACGACGTGGCCATTGCCATCGGCGAGACCTGCCACCTGCCGCAGCAGACGTGACCGGCGGCACGGGACGCGTGGCACGGATGGGGAAGGACCGGGGGAAACGTCTCCTTGGTCCCCTCTCGCCACCGGCAGGACCGTAGGGGTGGACAGACGGGTGCTGCTCTCCTGCAAACCCCCTCGCAGGGACGGGTGGCAGGGGGACAAGCAGAGGTGGCACCTGCCACCATGCCACGGGGTGAAGAGCTCCTCATCCCCGTTGTGCCAAGCCCTAAGGACATTGCTGGGGGGCAGGAGGGCTCGGCGGTCCTGCCCCGGTGGCTGCCCGTGGGTCTGTGCCCCCTCTTTCTTCCCCGTGAATTGCAAAACGGCAACTGGAGAAATGCACCGAGAGGACGGAGCTGCGAGAGGGACACGGCAGAGAGGGGACGGGTGGTCCTGCGCTGTGGGGACGGGGTGGTGAAAAGGGGGAAGGAGCAGGGGGCAGACAAGGAGAAAAGGGGGTGTCCATCCAAATCCCCGCTCACAGCCCCCGACAGCCTCCTTGTCCCCCTTGCCATGCTGTTCGTCCCCCTGCCCGGTGCCCAAGGCAGACGGACGGACAGGCAGGGCCCCACCTGCAGCAAACCCAGCTCTTTGGGGCGCGGGGGGTGGAGGGAGGCAAAAATAAATGAATAAACACGGCTGGGGGCCTGATCCTGGTCAAAGGCAAATGGTCCAGCCCGAGGCAGCCGGGGCACCCCGTAGCAGGGCCAGGGCCTCATCCAGAACCTCACCGGCCCCACAAAAGCAGTGATGGTGCTGCGGCTGTCGGGGGTGGCGGTGTCACTGCTGGGGGTGCTGGGGGGAGATGGGGGCTGTTCTGCACGGGCGGGCAGAGCCAGGGGGTGACACTGGTCCCCCCAATTCTGTGTGTGTGGTGTGAGTGTTTATGTACCCCTGCCGATCCCACCACTCATGGTGTCACAGCATCCCCTTCCTCTGCACCGACCCGGAGGAAGGATTTGGGGTCCCGGGGAGGTGCCAGCCCTGTTGGTCCCCGGGAGCGGGGTGGCACCAACGGAGCTGGCTGGGGGCTGGGGGACATGGGAGGGTCCCAGGGGGACAGGAGCTTGTTTGGGGTGGCTGGTCTCCTCGTTCCCCTGCCTGTTCAGTATCATGGGGCTGGGCATGGGAGTCCCCTGTGTCCCGCTGGACACTTGAGTCCAGGTCCCTCTGTCACCCGCTGTCCTTGGAGAGGGATGTGAAGGAAGGAGCCAAGCTCCCTCCTGTGGCCACCCGCTCCTTCCAGGCCTCCTGCAGCCGGGACCCCTCCACGTGAGCCTGGCAGGGCAGCAGGACGGGGCTCAGGACCCCAAAAAGTGGCAGAGGAGGTAAAAGGACGAGGTTGTCTTGCAAAGCAGCACGGCTGCAAAGGCGGCGAGCACCAGGCACGCGGCAGGAACGTGCGCTGGGTCTGCCTGCAGCTGGTTTCTTCGCCGACCCTGCTGGGCCCTGCCAAACCGCCGAGGACACCGGTGTCCTGTGTCACCTTCCTCAGCATCCCCAAATCCATGCAGCACCGTGCCTTTCCCCCTGAACGTGGCACAAGAAATTGCCTGGGTGCTGAGTCCTCAGCGCATTTATGAGCCCTCAGCTGTTTCTCCTGGAGACGCTGGAGCCTTTTGGCACAGCCTCACAAACAGGAGGCTCCCAGCCCCAAACACAGCCTCAGGCCCCTGTGGGGTGGGCATAACACTCGGGGAAGAAGCAGAAGGGGCTGGTGGAGCCCGCCGGGTTCCTCCCTTCCTAATCCTTCCCGCAACAAGGGGGAAACTGAGGCAGGGGAGGGGGAAGCTCCGCACAGCCGCACATCTGGAAACAACCCCGAGGCCGGAGCTTCAGAGTTTAAATTGCCCAAAATTGGCTGCAGGTCCCAAACTGCCACCGTGGGAGGTGCTGGCCTGGGCCATGCTGTGGTCGCCCCCGGGGTCCCCACCGCACGTCCCACACCAGAGCTGCAAGGGCAGGGCTGGCACTTGGGCCACCTGTGCTGTGCCCCTGGGGACAAAGGACGTGAAATGGGGCAGAAGAGGGTGCCTGGGAGAGGCGTACCCGTGTCCCCACCCGGGGGACACAGCCAGCCATCACCACGAGGGGTGGCCGTGCAGCACAGGGACGTCAGCACTTCTCTCCAGAGGTCCCCAGCCTGCACCCAGCATGTTTTAACCCCCTGCTGTTTCTGCTTTTGGTGCTCGCAGAGGCTGTCCTTATATCCAGCAGAGGCTGTCCTCATATCCAGCCCCCAGGAGCGGGGCAGCACGGGAAATCCTGCCAGAGGCTGTGCAGCCCTTGCTCATGCTGATTTTCCCTTGGCCCTTATCTCCCACGGCCTCTTTGCAATGTGTTTACTGTAATTTTCCCTTTAAACACCCCGTGGAAAAAACAACAGAGGAGTTCTTTTAGGTCAGGCTGGGCTAAGACGATAAAAGCAGATTAATTTCTCAGAAGAGCAATACAGATTTTTCTTCCTCTCCCCTCCCACCGGGGACCTGAGCAGGGCTGGCGGGCAGGAGGTGGTGACGAGGTGACCCCAGAAGGCCAAGGGGTGCCTGTGGTCACACAGCCTTTGGTGTCACCCTTGGGGTGGCATGGAGCAGGGTGTCCCCCAGCCCCATAAGGGAACAGGGGGGACATTTCCTAAGTGACAGGTCACAGGGGAGGAGAAGGTGGCACATCTGGAGCATCCTCCCCAGGGGGCACAAGGCAGGGAACCGAGCCTGGAGCCCAAACCCACAGCCCGTCCTCGACCCTTCATCCCAGCAGATGCTTGCAGAGCTGTGCCTATGGCCCCCATCCAAAACCAGCCACAGCACACAGGAGTTTCGGGTACCAGGGCCAAATCCAGACCGGAGCTGGGAACATCCACATGCTGGGGACAGGCTGGGATGGGGTCGCTGCTCCAGGATGCTGCCAAACCCAGCAATACAAAGGGGTCCTGAGCGTGAAGAGAGGCAGGACCGGAGAGCTCGGATATGGGACTGGTGTCCCCAGGGGTTCACCGCTTTGCTCAGACCAGCGCCAACATTTCAGCCTCCCCAGGAGACCACCCCTGCTGCCAAAGCGCAGCGGCGCCGCAGCTCCCCGCCAAGGGTTACACCGGCGGGGAGGGACGGGAGCTGTGATGCATGGGCAGAGCATTTGCTGCGGGGGCCAGAAGGGATTTTTGAGATGCCGAGGAGCCTCCGCCGAGGTCCCACGCTTTTGTTTGCAGCGCAGCCTCACGAGCAGAGGCAGATGGGTTCGGGGAGGAGGGACGGAGATAAGGGAGCGCAGCCAGCGCCACGGGTGCACCCACCTGGCTCTGAGCACAGCGGGGTGCCTGGGTCACCCCACAAAGCACAAAGGCAGCAGAAAGCAGGGCTCTGCCAGCCCGTTTGGACTCACTTTTGTCTAGACCTTCTTATCTCTACATCCCCAAGCTGGTGCCGGAGGCAGGGCGGTGGCGGGGAGGTGCGGGACAAGCTGGTGCTCGCGCGCAGCACAGAGCCGGCTCGGGTGCATTTTTGAGCAGCGCCAAATCGCAGTGTTTTCCTCCCAGCATCTGCTCCTGGAGCAACTCGGCCCTGCACCAGTGCAAGGGACAGCAGGGAGCATCCTGCTGCAACACGCACCGGGACATTGGGGTGCGGCATCAAGCCTGGGGTCCCCCAGCTCCCTTTCACCACCTCCCCAGATCACGGCCACACGGGATGCCACCCCTCTGACCGTGGGACCCAGCTCCGGGCTCTTCCCTCCCCGGGAAAAGGTGATTTCCTCACAAGGGTTGATATGAATTATTAAATGGCCGCAGCACTTAGGGGACGGGCCCTTTTCGGGGCACGCAGGGAGGGGAAAGCCCGTGGGACTTTTTAACAGCTCTCCTCACTAGTTATTAAAGCATTTTACTGCCTCGTTAAGGCAGCCTAATCTCTGTGTATATCTAAAAAGAAAGAATTGGCTCGCTGGTGGTGTTATACCAGAGGTGGGCGTTTTCTGGCACTGGCTCAGCTCCTGCCCGGCTGCTTTATCTGCTTGTTTTCCTGCCAGGTCCCAGCGCCAAACCGCCCCGTGACAGAGCCTGCACCCACCCACGGGTGCTCTGCAGCCCCCAGACACCCACCTGGCAGCCAGACAGACATCCCCCGGGGGGGGCATTTCCCCAGGGAGGTTTGGGGATGTGATGGGACATCCCCCCATCTCCACCTCCGAGGTCTGGATTTGGGGGATATCCAATTTTGGGGGCTGTGGGTAGCAGGGACAGGGAAGCTGGCCCCAGGGCATTTCAGGCAGGGGTAGGAGCCTCCCCCCCGACACCTCTGCGAGCTCCCCAAAGCACCGACAGCGTGGCTTTGGAGAAACACAACCATTTATTAAGCCAGCTATTTTTGTCGACAGCGGTTTCAGCAATGCCGGAGGACTTTAGGTTCCCCCCCCCACCCCAGGGACCCCCAGCGGGTTCACGGCATGCAGAGCTTGAGGGAAAGCTGGGGACGCCAGCCTTGGGGGACGCGGTGGCTACGCGGGAAAGCCACGAGAAAGGTCTTTGCTCCAGAAAGGTCTTCCCTCTCTCTCGGCTTCCCAGCTGTTTCAGGAGAAGTTGAACCAACTCCCACCACCCCAACAAGGACAGAGGCAGGATTCAGCTCACAGACGGAGGGGAAAACCTGTGCCGAGGCAAGCAGGCGGCTGTTGCAGCACCCAGCTGGGGCCAGCACCTTCCAGGCTCGTTCCCTGCGCGTGGGAGAGCACCCTCCTTGAGGCTGTGGGATGCCGAGGTCCTTCCCCGCATCATCTGCTGGAGGGAGCAGATCCTGCCCGAGGCAGCACAGCTCCAGCACAAGCCATGCTCTGCAAGCCGGGGGTGCTGGGGGGCGTAGCGGGCGGGCAGTGAAAGGCACGGGAAGAAGCCAAGGCTCTCGGGGCACAGAGGACATCTCTGGGGCAGGGTCACTGCAAATCCACGCTGGCGGAGGAGCCTCGAAACACGTCAGGAAACTCCCACTTTGCTCTGCCCTTCTGCGGGCACGCGGGGAAGGGAGATCTGTGCCGAAATCCCTCCTCCGCAGGGCACCGAGAAAGCCCCACGGAGCAGCCACGGTGCCCACCCCACCACGTTGCAGGTCACCGAAACCACCTGCCCCTTCAGGGAAGGGGATTTTGGCATCGACCACGTGCCGCGGCCCCAGGTCCTCCAGGTCAGACCTACCCTTGAGGGGCGCTGGCCTTGAAGAGGGCGATGGAGACAAGCAGGCCCAACGGGGGTGCTCAGCTCACCCCAGAGCAAAGGATTAAATTTAGGGGGCCCCACCTCACCCTGCCTCTCCCACCAACTGCCCACGGGGCGGGCAGCCCTCACCCAGCCCCTCTGAGCTGCGTTCCCTGGCGGGGGGCTCAGAGGGACAAGGGGACACGACCCAACCACCCTGACCCCCTCCCAGCCAAACCACGCTCCCAAGCGGGGCCGAACGAAGCAGAGCAGGCGAAGAGGGGAGCCGGGCCGGGGGCGTGAGGACCAGCAAAGGGGGCTACAAGAACGTCACGTCGTCCTGGGACTGGAGCCAGCGCCAGTGGGCGTCGTACTCCGCGTGCAGTTTGCTGGTGAGTTTGCAGTTCTCCGAGTCAGCCTCGGCTTTCCGAGCCTTCCCGCTTGGGTTCCCCTTCCCCATCCTTTCCCCGGCCCCCGCTGGCACTTTGGGGTCTTTGCCCGGTTCCAAAGAGCCGGGCTGCTTGCCCAAGTAGCCGTTGGCCACCTGGGGCTCCTTGGCAAACCGCTGCTGGTCCGGGGCGAGGTCTGCGGGGGGCCACTCGTGCTCCGCTTTGCCCTTCTCCAGCTTCCCAAGGCCCCTCTCGGGGTCCATCCTGCCCCAGTCCTGCTCGGCCCTGCCCAGGGGTCTCGCGGGAGGCTCGGCGGCGTTTTGGGAGTACTCGTCCATGTCGTCAGCCAGCGTGTCCAGGTAGCTGCCGACCGAGATGCTGTCCAGCTTGTCGGGGGGGTCCTGCAGGCTGTCCCAGCTGCCCCGCCGCGAGGCCGCCTGGCTGCCCGCCAGGCTGTACTGGCTGCTGGCCAGGCTGCTGCCGCGGCTGGGCAGCGCGCTCCGCTCCTCCAGCAGCCATTTCACCGCCTCGATGCCCTCGTTCACCAGCACCAGCTGCTGCAGGATCTTCACGTCCACCGCCCGCAGGTAGGCCTGGGTTGGGGAGGGGGGGGGGAGACGGAGAGCACGGCTCAGCGGGGGGCGCGGCACGCTTCGCCCTCCCTCCATCCCCGGCCCCCAAGAGACCTACGGCCCCAAATCCCAGCCCCGTGGTCCTGCTTGAGACCCCATCATCAGGGACCAACAACTTATGGCACCCACGCAGCCGTCCCCATACACAAGCACCCCCGTGGGGATGGGGGCAAGCAAATAACTGCGGGCACAGGGGGTCCAGATCTGAGCCCAGAGCATCCCCTGAACGCACCGAAACCCAAATCCCACCCAAAAATCCCAGTCAAACATCACCTTTTTTGAGATGTAAGAAAAATCAGACACAAGGCATCCATCCTGGCCCTTGTTTGCGCTCGGCCTGGAGCCATGGTGGGGGTATCATGGGGTTATGGGGTCCCTATCACCGATCCCACCCTGGCTTGGCTGCCCCCTGCCCCTGCGGGGTCGGGGAAAGCTCTCCGCAGAGCTGCAGCTCCTGCAGGAACATCTGGTTTCCTAACGGGAAGCCCGGCGTGCCAAGACATTCCTGGCCGTATGATACTCGCCGCCGAAAGCCACTGGATTTCCCCTGCGCCGGGCGGAAATATTTTGCCAGGAAAGGGAATAAAAAGGCAGGGGGTGGGGGAGAGGGAGAGAAACCCACGGCGAGCCAGGTAGGGGCAGCCGGTGCGAGGGGAGACGAGGGCTGAGAGCTGGGATAATGTGAGCAATGCATCTCCAAAGGCAAATCCCAGCTGGGCTGGGAGCTGGTGAAACGCAGCCACGTCCTCAGCCGAGGGAAAAGCTGCCCTGAGCGTGCCCCGAGGGTCTCTGGGGAGCCCCATCTCCGGTCCCACGGCTGGCACCGGGACAAAGCCGCCGGAGGAAGGAGCCTGGGAAAGCTCCGGACGGAGGTGACGCCTCGCAGCTCAGAAGATGCAAAGAAAATGGGCAAACGCTTATAGCGACCCGACACCAACCCCCTGCCCCTCCCCAAACCCATCAGGCTGGATTTAAAAAAAAAAACAAATAAATAAATTGCAAGGGGATGAGAGAGCTGCAGCCAGCCCAGACTGGGGCAGGAGCCAGCTGTGAACTGCAGAAACTTCCTTTCTAGGCAAGTTATTTCACAAACCGCCTCCGACGGACTTTTCCGCACGCTCCAAAAGCATCTGGCCTTGGCACGGAGGACGCGCTGGACGAGGCAGCCTGGGAGCTCCTGACATCCTCCCCAGGCCTGGAGAAACTGCGTTTTTCTCCACCACATCCAGCTGTGGCGGGCGGAGAGGCGAGGGGGGAGCGGGGCCCTGAGGTCAGAAGCTGCCCCAAATTAAGGGATGGGATCCCGATGAGGGATGCTCCCCAGATTCGGTTTCTTTGGCTGATCTGCTGCGATTTCGGGCCAGCCTGAGCCCCGCCGCTTCACCCCCGTAAGCATCCAGGTGAGGGCGGCGTGGAAGGACACCGAGATCCTACAAGATCCTACAAGAAGCCAGCTGCCCTTTATGTCCCTGTCCCTGCAAGTGGCAGCAGCAGCCAGCGGGGAGCAAGGTGACCGCGGTGCCCGGTGCGTGGCATGGCACTGGGGGACACCGGACAACCTGCTCCGGGACGTGCCTCAGTTTCCCCCAGCACACTGTCCACCCCCACAACCATCCCATCCTCCTGAAATGTCCCGTCCTAAAAGGGGGCAGTGACCCCAGCACAGCCCGCCCCAATAGGGCCACGGTCCTTCGTCCCTCCCCAGCACCCACGCGTTGGTTTTTTTCTCCCTCCAGGACTGACAGATTTGGGGCAATGGGAGGAAATTGGCCTAAGGGGCTGGGGACAAAGCTGCAATTAGGATTTCCACCCTGACAAGCGCCACCTCTGCCCTGTCCCCTCCGTCCCCAAGGGCATTAAAGGGCAGCCCAGCACCAGGGCAGGATGCGCTCCTCGCCCCCAAACCCGCTCCCCCTCCCTCCCACAGGCAGGATCGTGCCCCTGGGGATAAAATATCCCCTTCGGGTCGGGAAAACGTGGGAATTCGCTGCCTCCTCCCCGCGCCGCCCACGCCGGGCAAGCCTCTCCTCCCAGCACGGCTGCGGCGTGGGGGCCAGGCGTGGTGCTGTGCCCACGGGGGGACATTTGGGGTCCTGCCTGGGGGCTGGGGGCGATGGGGACCCCCCCCCGGACCCCGGCTGCCCCCCGGTTTGGGGCCACCGCCGCCGGCCCCGCTGCGTGGGGTGGGGATGGGAAGGGCCGGGGCAGGGGGAGGAAAGCCCCGAGCTCGGTGCTGAGGGCCGGGGGTTATAAAACATGGCCCAAAGCGGGGCCCTGAGGGTGTCGCGGGGGGTAAGGCAGCCTTCATCCTCCTCCTCCTCCTCCTCCTCCTCCTCCTCCTCCTCCTCCTCTTCCTCCTCCTCCCAGCAGCCGGGCTCTGGACCTTCCCCCCGGGCTCAGAGTACAACCACGCAGCCAAGGGGCACCGGGGCCGCCCGGTTCGGCCTCCCAGGCCTCACCGCCGCTCCGCCGGCGGGGCTGAGCCGCCGGTACGGCCGGTGCAGCCGGTGGCGGGGGCACCCTTCGGCCCCTTTTCCCTGTGTAAACGCCGCTCCCGTGCGTGGGAGCGCCCCCGGCGCCCAACCCCGCCCCGTTCCCCGAGCCCAGCGGCTCCCCCCGGTGCCGGCGGGGTGATGCCGAGGAGCTGCCCGTGCCCGCCGCCACCCCCGGGGCAACCGGGGCGGGCTCAGCAGCACCGCTAGCCCGGTAACCCGCAGCTCCCCCGCCCCGCGCTCCCCTCCGCCCGCCGGTGCCGGCACTCACCAGCTCCAAGCGGAGCGCGCGGAGGCGGTCGGCGAGCGGCGGGCGGGCACCGCGAACGGGCACCGGGAGCACCGGGAGCGGCACCGGGAGGGGCTCAGCCCGCAGCCCCCGCAGCAGCCCGGCGGGCGGCCGCCGGCCCAGCTTGCCGGCCAGCTCCCGCAGGTCCGCGGGCAGCGCCTCCCCGCCGCCCTCCATGCGGCCGGCACCGGGCGGCGGCACCGGGCGGCGCTGTCACCGAGGCCACGCCCCCTTTCCGCAAGCCACGCCCCCTTTCCCCAAACCACGCCCCCTTTCCTCAAGCAACGCCCCCTTTCCTCAAACCACGCCCCCTCCCGGTAAGCCACGCCCCCTTTCCGCAAGCCACGCCCCCCTCCGCCGCAGCCCCGCAGCCCTCCGCCGCAACCGCTCTCCCCCGCCGCCGAAGCCACGCCCCCTCGCGGCGCGGTGGGCGGGGCTAAGCGAGGCCACGCCCCGCCCCCCCCCCCCGCCCGGTCGTCTCGCGGCGCTCTGCGGCGCCGGAAGCGGCGCGGCCCCGCCGGTGCTGAGGGGGCGGCGGCGGCGCCCAGCGGGGCGCGGAGCGGGCCCGGCTCCCGGCTCGCCGTGAGTAGCGCCGGGACGCGGCCTTGTGGTGCCCTCACGCACCCCGCAACCGGGCACCGGGCGGCTCCGGGCCCGCCTCACGCCTCCTGCGGCCTCCTCCGGGCCTCCCCGGGGAGGCCTCGGCCCGGCCGGGCCTTGTCCCCCCCTCAGCACCACGGGGACTTTGGGGCCTTCCCTCAGCACCGGGGTGGGGTTTGGGGCCGCCGCCCCTCAGCGCCGGGGTGGGCTGGCTCGGGGCAGGGCCCTCAGGAGCCCCTGGGGTCGGGGGGTTTCTCCTTGCTCCCCGTACAGTGCCCTCACCCGCAGCTGGCAGGCTCTGGCTTTGCTGGGGAGGGGATTTGAGTCTCAGCCTGTGCCCACCCCGTCCCCGCAGGGAGCCCCGATGGACCCTCGAGAGGAGGCGAGCGCATCCTGACCCTCGTCCCTGCCCCCGCGACTATGGAGGAGTGGAAGCCCAACGCCGTGCTCAAGCCCCACAAGAAGCGGAGCTGGTACTTGGCCTGGAAGTACAAGCTCATGAACCAGCGGGCGCTGAGGAAGCTGTGCCAGGTGAGTCGCCCGCGGTGGATTAGGGAGGTTGATCTGCGGGGTTTGCAGGGTTATGGGGCAGCAGCATGGGTGGGGGGGGGTATGCCAGGAGGCCTGGGTGACCTAACATGCTGGGGAAGCCAAACCTGTTCCTAGAAAATCCACCCCAGTGGCTTTGTGCTCCTGCATGGAGGGGTCTGCTGTGTCTAGCAGCTCCTGCCAGCTGCAAATGGACCATTAAGTGGCTATGGCAGAAGATACAGCTGTTCGGGCTTCTTTGGGAGACTCTTAGTAAAAAAAAAATGTGACTTGAGTGATTCCTTCCCTCCTGGTTCTGTACGTGTACTGAGTGCAGTAGGGCTCTGCCCGCAGTGGGAAACCATTCCTGCCAGGTGATTTGCAAACCAAGCCTGGTATAAGGTGCAACAGGCAGACAGAAAATAGGACTGAGTAACAGGATCTCATGCCCTAGAGGCAGCTGGTGTTTAGGAAAGCCACAGACCTGCTTGTCTGTACCATAAAACTGCTAATCTGTCGTTGAGCTGCCATCCCAGGGGACATCTGGGGGTATAAGGATGGGGAGGGTTTGCCCATGGGGCTGCACAAAAGGAGCTGTTCCCACAGTGAGCGGAGCCTGGTGGAATTTGGCAGTCAGTGACTGAGGGAAGGAGAAGGTTTTGTGCTTGCCTGGGGGGATGAAGGCTCACGAGGGCTCCCTGGGGAAGGAGACTGCTTGGGGGCCTTGGGATCAGGCCCGATCTTTCAGGCAGGCGCTGCTGGCAACTCTGTGGCAGTGTTAGGTGTCAAGGTGTCAGCTGAGGCCTTGCCTTCAAACCCAGGTTGTCCTGCATCCCAGGCAGTGCTGCCATCCTCTTGGGATCTTGCAGCTTCCCCCTTGCAGATTGATCATTTCCCACCACTGGATGTTCGTGTTCCAAGTCTTCCTGTCTCAAAAAATGGTCCTTTGGGTGTGGAATAGTTTCTGCTTTGCTCTGTGTCTGAAAAAGAAGAATGGGGGCAATGGTACTGAAGATCCCTTGGCAGATCTCCTCGGGGTGCCCTGCAGACTCTGCCAGGGAGGTGGCCCGCTCTTGGGGTTGTTACAAGCTGCTAACACAGAGCACCCTGCATTGCAGACAGGAGCTGTCCTCTTCCTGCTTGTAACTGTGATCGTGAACATCAAACTGATCTTGGACACCCGGAGAGCTGCTTATGAGGAGGAGGAGGAGTCTGCACAGGATTACGGTGAGGGGCAGGAAGTAATTTCTTGAAGTCTGGGGAAACTTGTGGCCAACTACAGCATGAAGAAGAGGTCTGTGCCTGTGGGTTTAACAAAAAATAGAAAAGGATGTTTCCGTTCCTGGTCTGTCTACTTCAACACGTTTGGCCGCAGAGGTCTGCAAGGGGTCAGACCTGTTGCTCTATTGGATTTCCTTCACTTGCTTTCCCCTTAGGTTCTGACCCGTGGCTTGGGGGCTTGGGGTGCCTGGGGGTTTGGCTGGGCTAGGGCGGAGCAGGGACAAGCCAGGGGTGCTGGGGCTGGTTGAGCCTGGGCTTTCTTCCCCTGTAGATGATGAGCTGCTGAACGTGGAGGTCCCTAGGCACCCTGTGAGCAACAAGAAGGTCTTGGATGTCGAGGTGTACTCCAGCAGGTCAAAGGTCTACGTGGCTGTGGATGGAACGACGGTAAGTGGGAGGATGGGGCTGAACGGGTGGCGCTGTGACCACAGGCAGTGAGAGCACTTCCGTGACTGACCAGAAGTCACAGAGAGAGACCTGCCCTTTGTTTGGGGGCCCTGCTGTGCCGAATGGGCAGGGGATACGGGGTGCTGGCTCCTGGTTCTCATCGTTTCTCCACCCGCAGGTCCTGGAAGATGAGGCTCGTGAGCAGGGAAGAGGGATCCACGTCATCGTCTTAAACCAGGCTACGGTAAAGCATCCCTGCGTGCCTGCCTGTGGCTTTGTCCCCGAGCTGCGTGTGTCCTTCCTGTCTAACTGTTGGGTGTGTGAGGAGACGGGCAGCCAGGAGAGAGGTCTCTGAATACGAGTTTGCCTCCAGATGCCAGAGTACAACACGGTGTTTCTCCTGTGCTTGTCTAGCTCAGAGAAAGGCTTTGACTGGTTTCCTAGGCGGTTTAGACCGGGAGAAATGTGAACCCCAACGGGGATGTCACTGGGGAGCAGGAAGAAGAGGAGTCATGGGGTTGACTGAAGCTGCCCCTCAGCACTTTGTGTGCTACAAAAAGGCAGAGCTTGCCTGGGGACTTGCTCCTTAGCCCACCAAAAAATGAACTCATCGTGTTGCTCTGGATCTGAGACTTCCAGGGCAGATTTCCATATTCCCACCTGTCCTGATTATATAAAACTTAAGATGCATCTTGTGTTTGAATGCCAACAGGGTCACGTGATGGCCAAGAGGGTCTTTGACACCTACTCTCCTCATGAAGACGAAGCCATGGTACTCTTCCTCAATATGGTTGCCCGGGGCCGAATCCTGATCTTCACCATTAAGGTAGGTGACATTAGTGTCAGAACAAAATGTCACCTCGAATGAGGACACCCTCAAGCTGGACTCTTGAATGTCACTGGGCGTTCCCAGAGCTAAATGTCACATTCCCAGCTGTGCTGTGTCTCCCTGGTTGGACCACCTCCCTCATCCTCTCACTCTCCCTGGTTACTGCTGTGTGCCCAGTAAGGCTGGAGGGCAAAAAGAGAGTGTACCAGAACTTGCAGATGTAAGCAAGGTGGAGAATGAATGTGAAGAAGTATAAGGATGTAGGGGGACCTTTCTGGGTGGTGTTCTGTGCCAGTTCCAGGCTGTTGAGGTGGGAGTGGACTGTGCTGGCTCTGGGGCTACTCTGTGAGCACCACTGTGCTTTAAGGTGGCAGGTTCAGATGTGTGAAGTGTTGGTAGACACTGTCCCTGCTTGAGAACAGTGTGGTCTCGAGGAAACAGGAGTCTGACTCCTCTGACCTTGCCCGTAGGTCATGGTGAAACAACCAGCAGGTTTAGTGGTGTGGAGATCTTGGGAACCTGCTTTTGAATTTCTCTGGCTCAGCTGGTTCAAGGGTAGGAATGGGCCCTGTATCTCTTTGGTATTGATGGGAGACTCTTTGGTAGGCAGACCTCAGCTGCAGGGTTGTGTTTGCTTCCAGGATGAAGGCTCCTTTCACCTCAAGGACACAGCCAAGAATGTCCTGAAAAGCCTGGGGAGCCAAGTTGCGCCGTTCCTGAGCTGGAGAGATATGTGGACGTTTGTGGGGAAGAAGGGAGGTAAGAGAGGTTAACGCTTAGCCAGGAGAGTGTTCCTAGCTCCTTAATAGGTGAAGACAAACCCAGCCCATCCCCAAAATGCTCTATGAGCAGACAACAAGTCACAGAGAATAGGTAGCTCCATTTCTGGGGGTGAGGGAGGGGGCAGAGGCAGAGCATTTCCCTTTAGCAGCTCCCCAAAGGCCAAGGGCAGGATGCTAAATCACCACCCTGAGCTGCAGCTCTGCTCGTGCCTTGACGTGATGGGGATTGGCTCTTCAAGACTGTCCTGACCCCGTGTCCCTGCTCCAGGGGAAGTGTACGGGGAGAAGCACGCCAAGTCACCTGCCCTCTCGACATGGGGCGACCCTGTGCTGCTGAAGACAGAAGTCCATCTGACATCTGTGGAAGGTAGGAAAATAAAATCTGCTCTGCGGTGCTGGGTGTCTCTGGAGGACGTCTGCCCACGTTCTTGGTGTTTTCAAGTCAGAGCCGTGGGTGTGTTAGCAACATCCCAGAATGGCTTTAAGGCTGTTTGACATGGGATGGTGGCTTATAATGGCACCAGCTTCCTTTCTTCGTGCTTCCATGGCTATTCCAGGTGTGGTCATAAAGAAAGGTGAGGGTGAGGGCCTGGTACATGTTGTGGCCACTTGTCACATCTCCAAACTAGGCCTGATCCAGTCTTTTCTGACTGTTGGCCTCAAACAAGGCCTGTTGCTGCCTCAGAGAGGCCATGCAACGGGAACGGTTTCCAAATGGCTCCTGTATGCTGTATCCTGCAGTGATGCTCGTTCACAGCAGCAAGCACTGGTTTGGTGATAGCTGAGCCCAGGGCAAGCCATCCGTGTGGCAGCCTGGAGTACACAAGGTGAGGCCGTGGGGGTGAGGAATCCTTTTTTCTCCTTGGTGCCTCCAGATGCTGAGTGCCACTGGCCTGACACGGAGCTGAACCGCCGCCGGAGGAGGTTCTGCAGCAAAGTGGAAGGTTACGGCAGCGTCTGCAGCTGCAAAGACCCCACGCCCATTGAGTTCAACCCTGATCCTGTGAGTGCGGGGCAGAGTATCAGGAAGGCTCCAGGAGGGGGGGCTAGGCAGGACCACGGGCAGCTCAGATGTAGAGCCTTGTCCCTACACAGCAGCTGAGTGGTGATGACTGCCCTTGGGCAAGCCGTTAGCCCCTGGCAATGTAGGAAGAAGATGCTGGGGTCATGGGGAAGGGGCTGTCCTTAGTACAGCACTGGCAGGTTTGAACAGAAGTCTCCAGGTGGATGCAGGCTGGGATTTGGGAGCAGGATCTGAGGTGGGATGAAGGGAAGAAGCTGGCAGGATCTCCAGCAGCGCTGAGCAGACCATATCCTGGGTGGCTGGTGCTGGGTTTAACAGCGGGCAGGTCCCTGCCTCTTGGATCCTGCTGTCGGTGGCATGGCATCACCCAGCCACACTCACATTTTTTCTCTTCCAGCTCAAAGACAACAGGGTCTTCGACGTGCCTGTAGCTGTTATTGCAGGGAACCGCCCCAACTACCTGTACAGGTAACCGCTCCAGGGGGTGCGACTTGCCTGCTCTTTGCCACGAGGTCAGGCACGGTTAAGCCCCCTTGCTGCTCAAACAACGTGGGCACGGCTTCTGGGACAGATCACAGGGTCCTTGGCCATGGGAAAGGGGAGAGCCTTTGGGTCCTGTGCCCTGTTCCCTCACCCTGCCCCCATTCCCCACCCCAAGGAATCCCTACCCCTCCGCGGAGTGGCCTGGACCCACTGGGACTGTGCTGTGCTCAGGCCCCTCGGTTTCTCCCCAGGATGCTGCGCTCCTTGCTGTCGGCTCAGGGTGTCAATCCTCGGATGATCATGGTCTTCATTGATGGGTACTATGAGGTGAGAATGCTCCTGGGGGGTCCCTGTAAACAGGTCCTTGGTCCCCCAGCCGAGGGGATGCGGTGCTGCCCTAGTCCTTAGTGGGGTGGCAGGCTATGAGCCCCTTCACCCTTCCTCCTGCTATCGGTGAGGGTGCTCCTCATCTGCTTCTTTGCAAAGTCTGGAGGCATGGAACCCTAAAAAAAGTCTGTGAAAAGGCTGTGAAAACAGTGGCTTGGAAAAAAAGCCACTGAAAGCTGTGGCTTGGTAGAGGAGAGCTGTTTCTTGAGAGTTCAAAGACTTTCCCATCGGCTCAACCTTGTAATGCACCGGAGAGTCCCACAGCAAGCCCTGGCTCTGTGGCAGCAGGATGTGCTCCCAGTTGCCCAGTTCTCCCAGCACTGCCAGGCTGTGGGGCTGGGGCAGCTGGTGTGTTTGTGCAGGCTGTTACTGCAGTGCATCAGAGTGGTTAAAGATAGCAGTAACCATTGCCATGGCAACTGGAGCAGTATCCCTCTGCTGCGAGGGGGCAGCTCGGATGCTCGGGCTGCCGTGGTGGATACCAGGAAGATGGAGAAGGTTGTGGTGGCGCCTTCTAGGAGCAGAGGTATTTCAGCCCAAATACGGGTTACTTCTGCCCCCAGTGAGAATGTGTTTGGACCGAGAGGTCCTTCTTGGCAGCTGTGGGAGGAAGTGGAGTTGGTTGTGGTCTTGCTACTAAGCAGCTGGAAGGCGTTCCTTGACGTACCTGTTTTATGTCTGCGCTGTCCATGGGGGACTAGAAACTTGGGGCCTCTTAGATATTCTTTGGGTGTAAGTTTGGGTATTTAAAGTAGCGGGTCTAACGAAAACTTACGGCATTGGTTAGTGATACTTAGGGGCTGAAGGACCAAGATGGTTTGGTGAGTTTCTTGCAGTGGAGTCCTTAGCACAGCAGCAGTTGGAGCCTCAGAGTTCCCCAGGAGGACAACTACACAGAAGAGATTGGCCTGTTGCTGTTGTTCCAGGGAGCTGACACTGTGGCAGAGAGTGGGGAGAGTGTGTCTAACCCCACACATTTGAAGGCTCTCTACATTCCCGTTGCAGGAGCCAATGGATGTTGTGGAGCTGTTTGGCCTCTCAGGAATCCAGCACACTCCCATCAGCATTAAAAATGCCAGAGTTTCCCAGGTGAGAGACCCTTCCCAGCCCCCAGGGGAGCTTTTTATTGGGATGGTATTTGAGGGAGGCAGGCTTAGCCCCACATCTGTGCCAGGCTGCCCCTCCCTGTGGTCCAGGCGTTGATGCTAACACAGGCAATGATGTGTCTGTTCTTGCAGCACTACAAAGCCAGCCTGACTGCAACCTTCAACCTGTTCCCGGTAAGTGAGACCTCTGCCTGAGCCCTGTATCGCTGCTTGCCCTTGGGAGTGAGGCAGCACAAAGCTGCCCTGGGAGAGTGGCGTCTGTGATAGCCTCCCTCACAGGAGCTGGAATTGGTCCTGTGGGGCAGGGAGCAGCACAACTGGGGTCACTGCCTGGTGTCTGCTCTGTCCTGGTCCTCTCCATCCTTCTGACATCTCACCTTGCCCTACAGGATGCCAAATTTGCTGTGGTTCTGGAGGAAGACCTCGACATTTCTGTTGACTTCTTCAGGTAAAGCTGTGGGTCACTGAGATTCTGTTCAGGGGCGTTTCGTTGGAGCTCTCTGGCTGCCTCAGGAGAAGCCAGATCCCTGCCGTGATGTAGCTCACCTGTCCGGGGCTAAGCAGTCCCTAGCCAACGACTGTAGCTGAGCTCTGCATGCACGGAGACTAGTTGTTGAATTCACTGTCCCTAGGACTTGGTGCAGGGTCACTTCAGCATCTGGGATTTTGTAGATTTTGTCCTTTTTTGTTTGTTTTGTTTATTTTTGAGCCGCTGACTTGTTTTGCACATGCACGTATGCCAACATCAGCCACCTCAGCCCAAGAGGTGGGTTAAACATTCCCAGCGGTTGGGGATGGCTCATTTCCCGAGAATTTTCCTCGGTTTGTCTGTGGGAAGGATCTCTGACCATGGACTGGGCAACTCTTTCCTCAGCTTTCTGAGCCAGTCAATATACCTACTGGAGGAGGACGAGAGCCTGTACTGCATCTCAGCATGGAATGACCAGGTGGGTTGGGGGGAGATGGCGGAGCAGGGACAGCTGTGCCCTTTGTTGCCCCCAAGTCTGGGGGCTGAGTGCTCACTGTAAAGCAGGTTTCCCCCAGCACCATCAACCTGTGTGTGTCTCCCCAGCCCTGTACCATTCAGAAGTGCCCCTGCAAATTTCCATCCTGTCCCTGCCCCGTGCTTCCCAGTGGCTGTCCCCTTCTTCCAGTGCTGGGTGTTTCCATGGGGCAAGTTGCCCCCTTTCTTGGAGGGGTAGGGATGCATTCAGGGTGCTGAATGCTCCCCGTAACATCGCAGGGCTATGAGCACACGGCTGAGGACCCCTCGCTCCTGTACCGTGTGGAGACCATGCCGGGCCTGGGCTGGGTGCTCCGGAAGAGCCTCTACAAGGATGAGCTGGAGCCAAAGTGGCCAACCCCAGAGAAGGTGAGTATACTCGGGGGGCTTTGTCTTCTGCGCCTACGTCTTTGTATATTTGCAGTCCCTGATCATCTTCAGCTCTTGGAGGGGCCCTGGTTCTTTCTGAGCTTCCCCTGGGAAGGATGCCCAAGCAGGATGGATCTGGGATAGGCACTAACTTGAGGACCACGTAACCAGCCACAGATGTAGCTGGAACAGCCCTGGCAAGCTGGGCTGTGGGGACTGGAGCTTGTGAGGGCAGCCGGAAGGGCCCCAGGACAGCCATTTTATTGAGTGATGTCCCCAAACGTGAGTGTAAGCAGCAGTTTCCCTTCCCCAGCTCTGGGACTGGGACATGTGGATGCGGATGCCTGAGCAGCGGAAGGGCCGGGAGTGCATCATCCCCGACATCTCGCGCTCCTACCACTTCGGCATCGTGGGGCTCAACATGAACGGCTACTTCCACGTGAGTGACCTCTGCCAGGCCCTGTCCTGGTGCTGAGCTCTGACCCCAGTCACCTCTCCAGGTAGTAGTGGGTGTGCTTGAGGTGACGTCCGAGTACTGCTGACTCCCTGCTGAACCCTGTTTTCTTTCCATCCTCTCTCTCTTCACCAGGAAGCCTATTTCAAAAAGCACAAGTTCAACACGGTTCCAAATGTCCAGCTTAAAAATGTGGAGAGGTGAGTACTGGTCAGAAAAAGGTCTGGATGAAACAGCTGCATGAGCTGATCCTGTCTGCTTGTGCTGGGGATGTTTCCCTTCTGGCACAAAAACCATCAATCACCTCCAGCACGTTGGCACCTCTGGATGAATCCTTGCAGTCTTTTTGTGAGGTTGTGTTCAGCTAAGCCATGTTCCAGGAATCCCAAAAGCAGCCTGGGCATAAAGCACCCCTCCTTCTTGTTTGTGAGACCCCAGCCACAGTGAGGGACAGACACCTGTCCCTTATACTCCCTTTCACTGATAAGCTTGGAAGACCAGGTACCTTGGCTTGAAGCTTAAACCTATCAAGGTGCAAGTAATCAGCCCTGTGTGGGTTTTGTTTTTGTTGTCTGTCTGTTTTCTCCCAAAGACATGGATGCTTTGGTGGAGGCAGTTCAGAGCTGTCCTGGCAAACATTGAAAGGTCACATTTTTGCTACCACGTCCTGCTAGGATGTGTGGCAGTCCCTATTCTCCATCCATTGTCTCCAACTTGCCTTTTAGTATTACAATGGAGTAATCTTTAATTTGGATCACTTGGGGATGGTCCTTGCTTATCAGCCTATCTGACTTTGCCCTGATCTCTGTGCTCTGTCTTCAACAGCTTGAGAAAAGATGCCTATGAGGCTGAAATTCATCGGCTCCTGGGGTAAGTGCCTGCAGGAAGGGTGGGAATCTACGGAGCACGATAGGTGGGCAAACTAGGACAGAAGAAAGGGTGGAGGTGGCCCCAGCCACCCTGGAGTGTGTGAAGCACCCTGCAGTGGAACAGGGAGGAAGCAGGTCGTCTTCTCACTCCCTGTTCTGTTTCTGCAGTGAGGCTGAAGTCCTGGACCACAGCAAGGACCCCTGTGAGGACTCCTTTGTGCCCGACACCGAGGGCAAGGTCTATGTCATGTTCATCAAGATGGAGCAGGAAGCAGACTTCACCACCTGGACTCAGCTCGCCAAGGTGAGGCCCTGGCATAGGACGTCCTCCCCCCCGCACTGATCTTGGCATTGCTAGAAAACACCTGGCTATTTTCCTCGGTTTTTGCCCATGGCATGGACACAGCTCAGAAAATGGATTCATGCTGCCCTTGGGTGATGTTTAAGCTCTTGATGTTTACGGAAGACACCGGGTCGTTTTTAGGCAGGCGCTTGGCTTATTGTGGATAAATCTTATGACCTCCCTGTGCGGGAGCCCGTGGCCAAGCTTGTCTGGAAGTTTTTATTTGCTCACCTGGGTGTGCTGGTCAAGACCCCTGTCCCGAAGCAGGATCCCCACCCTCTACTGATGGTGGGTGGAGGTGGGCACTGATGCTTCTTCTTCCCTCCCCTCCACCCTAGTGCCTCCATATCTGGGACCTGGACGTCCGCGGGAACCACAAGGGGCTGTGGCGGCTCTTCCGCAAGAAAAACCACTTCCTCGTCGTGGGGGTCCCTGCCTCCCCCTACTCGTGAGTATCAGGGGCACAGAAACCTGGGTAATTCCCCCCTGGCACCGTCCCCTGCCCAGGACACTGTTATCTGCTTCTGTCTCAGCTCACTTTTTGGGAGCTCCTGGCGCTGCTGGTGCCAGCTCCCATCCAGCCTTCTCACCCGCAGGTCCAAGAAGCCCTCCTCAGTGGTGCCGATCTACATGGAGCCCCCTGCGAAGGAGGAGGGGGCAGTGGCAGTGCCAGCAGTTGCTGCAGCAGAGCAGACGTGAGGCTGGCAGCTGGGAAGTGAGGGGGGGGACCAGGAGAGGACGGAGACCCCCACAGTGCAGAGACTGAGTTGGCAGCGGCTCTTGGAGGCTGGTGGCTGGACGTGGACTCCCATTTCAGGCTGCAGTTTGAGATTTTGGGCTACCTCCAGCCCCCTGTCACGGTCTCCCTCTCCCTCACGCAGGGGCAGGGTCCTTCCCTGTAGACGTGCCACCCCCATCGTCCCAGGAACATTTTTTAACACAGACTCTTTACTAATGCTGCTCCCGTTGCCCCCTGGCTGGGCAAGGTCGGAGGAAGGCACTGCTCACTTGAGGGCTGTGGGAGGCCTTTAGGAACGCCTCTGCTCCCATTTTCGCTCCCAGATCCCAAGAAGGCAGCACGCTCGTGTACAAGCGCTGCAGCCCGCCAGCTGGGTGTTATTTATGAACTCTTGCCCAGCGGTGAGCACGGTGGTGAAGAAGGGACCTTCCAGCTGCTTTCTCCTGCACAACGGTTGCACCTTGAAGACTGGGTTGGACATCTCCCTGCCTGGGCCACAGCGACTGCTGGGGGCAGAAGGGAATGCCGAGGAGGAGCCCGCCTTGCGGGCACGCAGGGGGCACCCTGTCCCCAGCACGAGGACAGGCGGGTGCCCCTGTCCTTTCCCTGCAGTTCTGGGAGCCGGAGAGGACTGCGGATGGAGGAGGACCCTACTCTGCGCTGCAGCTCAGACCGCCCTCACCCACCTCCTCTGTGGGGAGCAGCCCTGCCCCCCCCAGCTGCAGGATTGGGGGTGAAAGTGCCTTGCAGAGCGAGATGGGAGCAGCGAGCGGGGACTCCTCCGGCTGCGGGGGCAGGATGGACCTGGGCTCTCCAGCAGCCGCTCCTGGAGAGAGGAAATGCTGCGGTGTGGCGTGGTCCTTGCCTGTGGTACTGTACCCCTGCCTCTCCTCCCTGTCAGGTACGCCCAGCTCTCGCTGAGGACGGGCAGGGGGAGTTGTTCCCCTGAATCCCCCCCTTACTGTGGTACGATGCTAGCAGGGAAGCTGCGAGCTGATCCAGGAGGGGCAGCCTGGTTCTCCTGGCGTGGTACGTCCTCTCTGCAGAGGGAGAGGGAGGGGGTCCCTGCCCCCCTTCCTGTGCCTTAGGATGGACCCCAGGCCCCCTCCCCAGCCCCTTGGTACTAACTTTCTCCCCACACTAGGGCCAGCCCTAGTCCCCTGCTCCGTGCACCTCCCTGTCTCATCCACGAGGCAGGAGATCACTTCTCTGCCCCAGTCCCCCACCCTCAGTGCAGGGAGGCTCTGGCTCGCCTGCTGTGCCAGCGGCTGGATTTGCTGCTCAGCCCCTTCCCTGCGCTCACAGGGAGGGGATGCGAGGGCTGGGCCCTGGGGTGCAGCACCCTGTGGGCCAGGGGCTCGTCCCCTCTGTTTTCTCACTGTGAACGGAGTGCCGGGGCCCCCTGGGAGCACACACCTCAGCCCCCGCTGGGGTCTACACTACAGTAACTTATTTATTTATTGCTTGGGGGAAGGTAGCAGGAAAGTAGCGTGGAGAGCCAGCAGCCCTCAGCCTGCAAGGAGGCAGACCTGGAAGGTTTCTGTCTTGTTCCCCTGGCGCCATCCTCTGTTCACCTCCTCCTTCCTTGCCAGGGGTAGGAAAATATTGGTGAACTCAGCAAATCTGCTCCTCTCTGCCCAAAATGGTCCCTGTGTGGGTACAGCACAGCTCTAGCGTGACTCCAGGGGCTGTGACCTGCGCCGGCCCCAACAGGGCAGCTGTGTGTGCACTGCATGAGGCAGGACAGACACAGGAGAGGAACAGAAGGTGGCAGGGGTGGCCTGAGGGTGCAGGGTGGCACCCTTGAGACTTTACGGTACCGGCCCTGGGGCTCAGGCTGAACCCTTCCTTGCTCTGCCACCCCCAGCACTGCCCTTCTCTGGTGCTCTGGGGGGCAGCCCACGGGTGGTGGATGGGGCTGGGCTTTTTTTTTTTTTAATAATTTAGTTAAATACGAGAAACACGTCCTTTACATGCTCTGGGAAAGGGACTTAGCTTCCTCAGGGGGAAAGCCACTTGCTCCCAGGCACTGCTTTGGAGAAACCTGCGTGGCTCTCCGCTGTGACGCCGTTCCCTTGGCATCTCGGTTCCCGAGGCCCCTTTTCCCTTTAACCGACTGCCCCCTTCCCTTCTTGGCTGGCCGGACTCAGCCTGAGGCTGGGAGACGCTGGTCCCACAGGCAGGGAATGGCTCCCCGGGAGCTCTCAGCCCCGCGTGCTGCTCCCTGTCCTGCAGGGCCCAGGGCACTGCAGCTCTCGGCAGCGGCAGGACTCGACCCCGGGGCTTCGAGCTCCTCATCCCTTCCCTCTGCGTGTGACGGGCTGCTGGGCGCGCCGGGGGCTCCTATTCCCTCCGTCCCCCTTCCTCACGCGAGGCTCCCCTTTGGCAGCTGTGGTTGGGCTGGGGGGGGCGAGGGCATCCCCAGGGCTTTCTGAATCGAATTATTTTTTCAAGAATAAACATTGCACAGCTGTTGGGGCTCGGGTGTCTCATCTGGGGCTTTGCGTGCCTCGTGGGGCCACCTGCACGGACGGGGCAGAGCTGTCCTCCGGGCCGCAGCGCCTGACGGAGGCAAAAGGGAATGCCCGCAGCTCTCTGCCACAGCTGGAAGCCGGCGCCTGGGGCCTTTTGGCCCAAATATCCTGCTTGGGGTGTGTGTTTTCCAAGGAGCAGCCTGGCCAGGGAGGGTTGGCGGCTCCGGTGGCCGGTTGTCTTCTGGGTCAGTATCTAGGAACCTGCCCTGCAGCGCCGGTGCCAGCAGAGGTCCTCCGAGCCCTGGCGGCTGCCAGGGTTCTCTGTTTCCTCCTCGAGCTTTATCATCGCTATCTGCAGTTTAATAACCGGCACAAACTCTGACCACGGGCTGGCGCTGGGCGCGATGAGCCCCTGTGCTCCCTGCTGGCACCTTCTGCTGCTCGCTCCCAGCTCCGTGCCCCTCGCTGCCTGCCTTTGGGTGGGGGGCGGTGGGCAGCCAGCCCCTGGGGCAAAGATTCTGGGTCACTTCATTGGATTTGGGTGTTTTTTCTTCCTGAGGAAATGGGATCCTGGGATAAAGGGGGCTTTTTTTTTTTTTTCACCCAACCTCCTGCCCAAGGTCACAGCGCAGGGAAGGCACCGGGGGGGGACAGGGGGCTGCTGCCATGAGCCAGCCGCTGCCTGAGCTGCCAACCTGAGTCTGTTGGTGGCAACAACACAAAAAAGCGGGGGGGGACGGGACAGGACAGGAGGGCCCAACCAGGAAAAACAACTCCTGGTGGCGTTTGTGTTCCCCTTCGCTCCTCCCCGCGGGCTGGGTGCAGGCAGGGGTGAAGCCAAACCAAGCAGGGCCATGAGAAAATTCAGCCTCTGGGCCAGCCCGGTGCGAGGAGCTGCTGCTGCAGGAGCCTCCAGAGCCTCCCGGCTCCCATCCCCATGGGGCAGGGAGCCCACGGGGGCTGGGGATTGCCCGGCCCTGGGGAGAAGCAGGGAGCGGAGGTGGCTGCAGGTGCAGGACCCGAATGGGACGGGGACGGGCGGGCAGCAACCACCGGCACGGACCAGCCCAGACCAGCTCCGTGCACCGGCCGCCTCCTGTTCCGCCCGTGGCGAGGCCAGGCCTCGTCCCCGTCGCCTCCCACCCCTTTTGGGGCAGCTTTTGGGGAGGGGGCAGCCCCCCGGGCAGAGGCTTTCCCCCAGCCCCATGTCCCCGGGGCGTTATTTGGCGGGGCGGCGGAGAGGGACATCGCCTCCCCAGTTTGCATCCGCCACCGGTGGAGGCCGGAGCCTCCTCCAGGACGAGGCCGCCGCCTGTCTGTGGGACCAGCAAAGCCCACAGCGTTTTGGGGGCTCAGGGCTGGGCACCAAGCTCCTGCCACCCCCAGGGAGGGTCACGGAGCTCTGTCGGTGACCCAGTGAACCCCGCAGAGCCGTGGGGGTTCCTCTGGGCGTGCGGGAGGCTGCGTTTATAGGGGCGAGGCAGCGACGTGTCGGCTCCCACGGCTCGGCCCCCCGCGGCCCCAGTTCCAGCACCCGCTGCCCAAGTCACCGGTTCCCAGGTCTCGCCCGTCCCCCCCCCCCAGCAGCCCAGCCCCGCTGCCTTTGTGCAGCCTCACAAAGGAGAACCTGTCCCGGCTGCTCCGCGTCCCGGGAGCTGGCTGATAATTAAACAAAAGCAAAATAGCCTTGGCATGAAACCCGACCTTTCAAGAACTTGCTGGGGGGGGGGGGGGGGAAGGTAATTTTTGCATAATTTCTCGGGGCTTTTTTCCTTTTTGCATTTTGTTTGTTCAGCGGGGATCGCGGTGCCCACGGGTGCCGGGGCAGGGTGCAGTCCCCACGCTGGGCATCGCGGTCCAGGCTGCCCCTGCCCGTGGCCCTCTGTGCTCCGTGAAATTCGCGAAACAGCCTCCTGACGTCCTTGGGGACGCCTGTCCTGGTCCTCCCGGATGGAGG
Organism: Anser anser; assembly: GCF_964211835.1. Taxonomy (NCBI): domain Eukaryota; kingdom Metazoa; phylum Chordata; class Aves; order Anseriformes; family Anatidae; genus Anser; species Anser anser. The sequence goes on along the minus strand of NC_139728.1, from coordinate 22,909,998 downwards.
CATCTCCGTGCTGGAGGGATGCCAGCGCCTGGGGCGTGCTGGCCCTGTCCCCGTCCACGTCCCCATCCCTGCGAGGGAGGCAGTGGTGCTGCACCCGACCCCCCGCATCCCAGATCCACGATTTTTGGCACCCTCTGTTATATCAGGAGCCCTGAAACGGAGGTGCCTGACCCCACCTGCTCCCAGGAAGGGGCTTTTTTTTTGGTCCCTGCGGCAGGGATCTGTCCCCAGGCGATGGGGAGTCCCCGAGTGGGGCTGCCACTTCCCGTCCCCACGCACAACAAAGCCCAGCAGCAATTTCATCCTCAGCCGGGCGCCCCGGATTGTGGCCATGATGATCATTACGCCGTATCCTGCCCAGTGCGGCGTTAACGATTAACTCGCCGGGTTTGATACCGGCCCCAGCGTGCTACGTTTCAATTATCCACCACCACCACCGCCTCCGACAGCCCGACCGTAATAAATCAGGGCACGGAGCTGCCTGAAAGCACCCGGCTGGCCCCGGGGGGGTGTCTCGGGGTGGGGAGGAGGAGGAAGGGGACGGGGAGGAAGGTTGGCAGGTGAAAGTGTGCGCTGCCCCGCTTCTCCCCCGGGGAACGCGTGCCCTTCGAGGCCGTCCTCGCCTCTCCAGGGACGTCCCGGCTGAGCTGCTCGGGCGCAGCGGGAGGGAACTTCCTCGTAGCAGGCACTCCTCGTGCGGGTGATGCTGGATGGGTTCGCTTTGTTTGCCATTCACACCCTTTATCGGCAGGAACCGTAACAGCCGCAATTCAGCCTGCTGACGATGGTCACCGTCCCCCACCGAACGCAATTAAAAAGAGGGAGAGGAAAGCTCATTTTCCTACGGCCAGGCTGGGTTTTGCCTTGGCAGCCTGCCCCGGGGCACGTGATGCTGGTGGCGAGCGCACCCCGTGAACCTCCCAGGATTTCGAAGGGTGCTCAGCACGCACCTCGGGGTGCCCTGGGGGTGAAAATAACCCAACCCCAGCCTCGGTGAGCTCCGGCCCCCTTCCCAAGCAGGGAGCAGCCCAGGCACGCTTAGTTTACCCCACCAGCTGCAGGACCTCGAGCCCAAGGACACCGAAGCAGGGCAATAAGGAAGTTTCTGCTCGCTGTTACGTGTGCGCAGGGGTTTTGGCCTCGGTCACTGATGTCACAGCTGGCAGGGGCTCGGTGCTGCTGGTGGAGTTGATGAGTATTTATGGAAGCAGGCAAACCTAGGGCTGCGGGGACTTCTGGTGGTGATAGGGCTCCCACGCTAGCAGGACAAGGGACGCTGGCAGAAATCCCTCACGTCTCCCTGCCCCACAATTTTCCAGGAACTAGGGGCAGGACCTAGGGCAGGACAGACCTTTGGTCAGACCTGCACCTCCATCCCTGCAACGGCAGTGCCAGGGCTTGCAACCCCTGGGCTTCGCTCCGTGCCTCAGTTTCCCTCCATGTGGCAGGGAAAGGCACCAAGAGGCACCCAGGGTTTTGTCAGCCCCCAGCCTCGTTTGCTGGCCTGGCCGCACTCCTGCCAGAAAACCCCAAATTAGGGGGCCCAGACCCTTGGGATGGGGTCCCCAAGCTGCCTTCAGGAACAGGCACCCCGAGCACCCCGGTGGGTGCCTGCACAGGATGGGCAAAGCTGATTTAAATGGGTATGGCTGAAAGGGGGGATAAAACGAAGGGAAACTGGGGCTCTCCTGTTTGTGGGATGATGTCTGCAAAGCTCAAATGCAGGGTCTGCAAGCAGCATGACCGCACCACCCCAGAGCCACCAAAACCACCGGCATCGCCCGCAGGAACCCGTGCCGAGGGGTGATGCTGGCACCTCTCGAAGGGCTGGGGCAGTGCCAAGGTCCGGGCGGCTCCCACACCTTTGGGAAGGGAAAACAGGGAATAAAAACCCCCTGACGTCACCCCCGAGGTCACTGGTTTGTGGCGAGGCTGGGACCAGCACCCACCTGGCAGCAGCGGGTTTCTGGCAGCCTTTCCCCAGCTGAGTCACCCAGGGTGGGGAGCGGGTCCCGTGCCCGCCCCGCTGCCACGTGCCTGCTCCCACAGCAGGGCTTGTTGATGGCACGCACAGCCCGGGGACGGGGTCAAAGCCCACAGGATGAAAGCCGAAAACAGAATAAAAACCCAGCTCTGGGTTTTTAAAAGCTTTGCTTTCCCTGCGACAGCCCCAGGCAGGGCCCTGGCTTGGAAGAGACAGAGCTGCCCCTCTTTTGGGGTCACCAGAACCCTCCTCCCCCATGGGCTCAGCCCCCAGGAACAGGGCTGGGACACAGACATGGGTAAAACCCCGTCAGCTCCCATCCTGCTTCCCCAGCAAGGTGCTGGTCGGAGCGAGAAAGGGCTCCAGCAAAGGGCAGGGCAAGGCGCAGAGGAGCCACGGAGGGAAGCGAGGTGTGGGCAGCCCCCTCTGCACAGCAGGGGCTGCGGGTACACGGATTTATTGAAGAAGACGGCAGGAAACAGCTTACATCCAAGACCAAAAAAAAATAATTTTATTTTTCTTTACATTAGGGAGAGGGTTTTCACACTGAAATCACAGCAGGGACCTACAGGGCTTTGCACCACACCAGGGGCAGCGACCCCATGGGACCAGCACAGGGACCCCAGTTTGGGGGTGCAGCCACCACCACGCCGGTCGGGGACCCAGCCCGGTCCCTGGTCAGCAAAGTAAGGCCGGGGACAGGGAGGTGGCAGCACCGGGGAGGCACTGCAAGGGTTGGTCAGGGCAGGGCCACTGCCTGCTCAGCAGCCCTGATCTTTGCCTGGGCCATATCTCCTGCTGGCATCAGCAAAACAGACCGGGTGGTTTCCCCCCCCGTCCCCGCCTCAAAAAAAAAAAAATATCTCTATGTACAGATGCATTACGCCGTATCAGTACAAAAATATACATATAAATTCTACAGATCCCAGCTCAGTAGATCAAAACAGCTCTAAGGTCACAGTGCACCGGACGGCATCAGGCCCAGAGAGTGGTGCAGCCGTCAGGAGCACCCCGGCACACGGTGGGGGGGGGGGGGGCACGGCTTCCTGCTGCTGCCGGGGGTCACTTCTGGTCCAGGTGGCAGTACAGGTACATGGAGACAGCCATGGCCGCGATCTGTGGGGCAAGAGGCGAGTCAGACCCGCAGGTGTCCCCCCCCCAAGCACAGAGGCAGCCAGGTGACGGCCCCCACCTGGCACACGCAGGGAGGAAGAGGAGGGTGAGCCCGGGGAGGAAAGCTCAGTAGCCACCCTGGGGCAGGTGGTGGCCCATGGGGGCTACACCGGCCCCTCGGCACCCCCAGCTGACCCCAGCCCCGCTGCTCGGGCACTCACCTCCAAGGCGGCGATGCCGGCTGCCACGCCGCCCACCACGTCTGCGTTCGTCTTGATGTCTTCCAAAATCTGGTCAAAACAACCCTGCGGGAGCAGCCAGGCAGGTGAGGACGGGCATGGAGCTGTGACCCCCCCCAGCCAGGGGGCATTTCCCCCAGGAGAAATATCGTGGCTCCAGCCCAGAGCTGCACGGTCACGAAGATGGTCGGGGGGGACAACTCAGCCACCCCTCAGGCCAAAGCCCCACATCTCCATGGGGTGGGGAAATGAGGGAGTTTGGGACCAGGCAATGGAATGAACTTTGTTCGTCCCCAGCAGGCCACTGGGGACGAGTCAAAGCCACCGCAGCCCCCCAGGGACTCAGCACCCAGGGGATCGCTGTGCCCAGAGCTCAGGCTGGGGATAAAGGCTGGGTCCCCCTCCCCATGCCAGGATGCACCCCAAAATTGGGTGCTGCCAGAAGGCAGGAGCCGCATGCGTGTTCATACCTGGACCTGACTTGCTGCCGCGAGTGATTCGTTGCATGGGTGCTTGTTATAGCAGCAGGGCGGAGGGTAGGTTTTGTGCTGCGTATACCACGGGGAGTTTTCGAAGTCTGTATAGTTATTCAGGCCACAGCAGCCGACCTAAGGGAGAGAGAGGGGTGGTGAGAGCATCCTACAGGTCTCCCTGTGCCCATGTCCCCACCGCACACTCCCTCCTGGAGGAAACGTGCTCTGGACCCTCCTCGCCCCGTGGAGGAGGTCACCCAGCTCAGCCCAGGAGCTTCCTAGGGCAGGACCTTGCTCCAGCAGCTCTCACCCCACCTCAGGACCTCTGGGTCCCAGTCACCTGGAAACCCATGAGGTAGTCACACACACCTTGGGCCACATCCCCACCCCACTGTCCCACCCAAGGGCACCACCAAGCCCGTGCTGGGAGCATCCCGACCCCGACCCGGGGGGAAGCCCAGGGCTCAGCACACCTCCGACATGGTGGCATTCCATATGCGTGTGAAATCGTCATTAGCCCCGTAGTTCTCCTTCAGGATGGGAGTCACCACGGCTGTCAGAAACGTCTCTGCCTGCGGGGAGAGGCCGAGAAACGCCATCAGAGACCGTCCTGGTGAGCACCACGGAGCCAAGGGCCCCCAGTGCCCGTACCGCTCCCAAACCCACGGGGAAGAGGCCACGCAGGCCAAGCAGGGCCAGGAACACGTCACGCCGTGTCCCTTTGACCCAAGGCAGCCTGGCAGCCTCACCAACCGCAGCATTTTGGCCCCGAGGCCGCTGGCGGCAGTGAGTCAGTCGATAAGCAGCCCGGCCAGGGCAGCCAGGAATGGTGCCTGCCCTGTGGTTGACTTCTCCTGCCTCCAACGAGGCGACATTGTGGCCTTCCTCCCCAGGGGAGCTCCCTGGTGCATAATAAGCACTTGGGTTCGCTCGGGACTGCCTCTCCTGCGTGGCTCCTACCACGAGGAGTGTCCAGCCTTGGCTGGTACCTCACTACGGTGTTCAAAAACAAGCAGTGGGCAAAACCTGGATGATAATGCTCGTTTCTTTGGGGCAATGGGATCCCCGCCTTGTTGCCTGCACCTCGGGCAGCCCCTCCACCCAGCCAGGCTGTCCTTGCCCGCCCACAGAGCCGGCACCGGAGTTTGGTGTCCCGTCCTTCCAGCCCACAGGCAGCAACCCCAGGCCCCCCGTTTTCCTAAAGGGATTGGAAGAGTCCCAAAATGTCCCAGCCCACGACCCCGCTAAGCCACTCACAAGACTCGTGTAGACCAGAACCACCACGGCAGCGGCGATTTCGGCGATGAAGATGATCAACACCACAGAGAAGAACTGGGAGGCAGCGAGGGGAGGGAGGTTAAAATGACAGCCAGCATCCACGGCCCCCCCAAAACCCACCTGTTCCCCAAGGGCCATCAGGACCCTCACCCTGCTTCAAGCCGTGTCTAGTTGCCACCAGCCCTGCTCCAGGGCAGAAGCAGCACAATTTTGGGGTCCCTCCATCCCCACATCTGCATGGGGCTGAACTCCAGGGTTCAGCCCTGCTTTTCCAAGGCTCACCCAGCCCTCCACGATACGGGGACACCCAAGGAGGACACCTCCGAAAGAGAGGCCCATCCCTCAGGCCTCCCCCACCAGAGACCCCGCTGGATAAAGCCTGGCTCGGCGCGGGCCCGTCCTTACCATCATCAGGAGACATTTGCTCTCCTTCTGGGCGCCGTAGCACCCAAGGAAGCCGATGATCACCAAGATGGCACCGATGACGATGAGGAAGTAGCTGACGTTCACGACCTGCAGGACGCTAGACGAAAGCGTCCCGAATATCTTCAGGAAGGACTGCCCGTCCACCGTGACCCAGATGCCGACGCCCAGGAGGGCCCCGCCACCAAGCTGGGAGGAGAGAGACGTGTTAAATCGGGTGCTTGGGGAAAAGCAGGGGCAAAACAACAGCCATATTGTTCTGTGATGGTTTCTGGAGGATCTCAGCTTCTTGATTCTCCTCAGCCAGGTGTTTTTTGCAGGCAGCTTCAGCTGCCCCCCCCCCCCAGCCCACCCTTCGTGCCCTCGAGCTCCCAACCCAACCCCAGGAGGCAGCAAGGGGAGGCGGATGGAGGCCACCAGCCCCCGGGGAAGCTGCCATCGTGCCCCAGCAGTGCCATCCACCACGTTCAGCCTCTCCCCCAGCCCCAGAGACCCCCACACCCACGCTGAGGTCGCTGCCACACCGGGGGGCTGCTCCCCTCACAGACAGGGGGAGCCCAGCAGGAGGGACCCTGGGGCACCCAGCACCCTGCCAGGCACGGGGAGGGACTTGTGGGGTCGATACAACAGCCACTGTCCCCCATTCCCCCCCACCGAGGGCTTTGGGCATACCACAGGAGCAAGAGACCCCACTGCCCCAAGGCTCAGGGTGCTCCCCAGCCCCACAGCCCAGCCTGGAGGGACCGCCGAGAGCGGGTGTCCCCGGGTGGGGACAGCCGGAGCACTTACAAATATGGCCAGGTTGAAGAGGATCATCATGACCTTGATGAACGTGAAGCACCCCATCTTTGCACCTGGAGAGAGCAGGGGGGGTCCGAGCAGAGAGACGTTACCAGCAGAGCCAGGCACAACCCCCCTTCCTTGGGGCTGTTTTTTGGGGTAGGAAGGACACACAGAGAGCCCCCACTGGGCACCTCCAAGTCCTGGGACACCTCCCAGCCGTGCTTTCCCCCCAAAACACCCAACCTACCTCTGCAGCGAGCAGCTCCAGCAGCCCCAACTCCAGCAACGCCACCGCTCTGCCGCCCCCTTGCTGCCCCCACCACCCTTTAAACGGGAGCGGCCCCGGGGCCGCCCAAGCAGCAGCCCAACCCTTTGGGGCCACCCCCTGGGGGTGGCGGAGCCACCAGGTCCCTTGGGTGCTCGGTGGCTTGCTGCCCTCTGCTGCCCAAGCCACCCCGCCTGGCGAGGCTGCAGCCTGCACCCATCACTGCGGCCTCTGGGTGCTGCTGGGTGGCTCCCTCCCTGGTGGGGAGGGGATTTGGGGTCAGAACACCCCAAAATTGCTTTGCATGGCCAGGCATCGTACCCCAAAGTGGCCACCGAGGGTCTGGGGCTCTTCTGCCAATGTCTGGGGCAGGCGGTGGAGCCCCCAGAGGAGCCCGGCGCAGGGATGTGTGAAAGCCCCAAATCTGCGGTCTCCTGGCCCAAAACAGAAGCAGGGAGAGGAGGGCACCGGGATATGCCCCCCCGGAGCCGGTCTGTAAATGAAAAGCCGAAGTTTGGGGTGCTTCCCACTGTTGCAGTGGCTTTTTGCTGGTGGGGACACAGCAGGAGAGGATGGTGACGACCAGAGCAGATGCCAGCGCTGGATGTCAGCAGAGACCTGCCGTAGCCTAAGGGCTGCCGAAAAATAATGTTTTTCTTTGGAAAGATGCTTTGAAACACGGAGGTTTTCCCCAGAAGGGGCTGCAGCAGGGAGCAAAGCAGAGCACAGGGGGATGCTGAAGGTCTGACCCTTTTGGGGTCCTCGCCCGTCAGCGGGGCTGCGGGACAGGGCTGGGGGCCAGCCCCCTCCCCAGCAGGGGCACTGGGTGCTCAGCACGTCCCTCCCCACAAGGGTACATTTCAGCAGGATGGAGTCATCCCCTTTGGGACGCGTGGCATGTGGAGGAGCCCTAAACCCTCCCAGGGTGCTCACCCGGATCCGGGTGCCCTAACCCGTTCCCCTCGCTGCCTGCAGCCTCAGCCCATCCCACAGCAGCTGCCCCTCAGCCCTCCTGCCCTCTCCCATCTGGGACCTGCTGCCCCTAAATGCAAAAGAAGACCTCCATCATATCGCCCCTCTCCCCAAAACTACCCCATCCCCTGCTCGTTGCACACAACCCCCCCCACCCCAGAAATAATTTTAGCAGAACCCATAAATATTTGTGTTGAAGGAGGCGCATTCCCAGCCCCAGGGAAATTGCAGGGCTCTGCTGTGGCTGCACCCCGCTGCCCTAACCACATACTCTGGGGTTTGGGTGCTCCCCGTGTCACCCGTCCGAACCCCACTGGGGAGCCAGGGCTGGATTTTCTGGCCTGACCTCGGCAGGACGAGCCCGGTGGCATTCCTGTGTCCTTCCCAGCCCGCGGGTGCTGAGCGGGGCTTGCGGGGCTTGATGCCACCCATGGGGACAGAGCTGGGCATGGGGACACCCCGCTGTGCCTCGGGTTCCCTCCCTGGAAAGCACGGGGTGGAAAGCCACGGAGACGGGGGACCAGAGCAGAGGGACTCACAGCATGGTCTTGATGGGGTTTTGGGGTATCCCCAGCCAGGTGAGCCCCTTTTTGGGGCTGGGAGCACCCATCCAGCTCTCCAGCTGGCCCCGGGTCGCTCGGGGGGTGGAGGACGGGCAGCAACACGTTGGGGATGAACCTTCAAAATGAGCTGGGCACGGCTTTGGATTTGCAGCTTGAAGTTACCAAACTTTGTGAATCTGTGATGAATACGTCGCTTCCTCCCCTCCTGCTGAAACAGGGTGGAAATAAAAAGGAGACATACATTTTTTACCTCCTGGAAATGGAATATTTCAGCGCCCAGCTTTGAAAGGATGCCTTGCTCCGAGGCAAAGTGCAGACCAGTGTAAAACAAATAAAACTCACGCGTTTTGGCCGGAAATCTGGGGAAATCACCGATCCCCTGCTCGGGGAGGGACAGGGGGAGGTGCTGGGTGCCATGTAGGATGCTCCCTGTGAGCTGGGGTCTCTGTTCAGCACCAACTCCTGCCCTGTAGGGGTGGTCCAGGAGCAGGAGGGGCAGAAATAGCTGGGGAGGTGCCCACCAGGCAGCCCCAGGCGAGGAGCAGGGCTCAAGGGGAGGGCAGGGACCATCCCCGCAGCTGCAGCAGCAGCACAGTGCCAGCACCAGAGGCACCGGGACAGAAAAATCCCTTTTCGTGCTGGAAGCCCATCCTCTGGGGAACAGGGGCTCCGTGCTGCCCAGGCGAATGTAGCTGCAGTGAAATCCCCCGGGATGCTGCCGCACTGCACGGCCAGGCCGTGTGCTGCAGGGCGAGGGGGGGAATTTGCTGAAATTCCCATCAGGAGGGGCTGTACATCTCCTGCACTGCTCCCTAGCCCCTGTGCCTCAGTTTCCCCCACTTTCCCAGCCCCTAGGGTTGGGAATTCCCTCGCCCCCACCCCGCACTGCTCCTGGATCCAGCCAGAGGGCGTTCCCCAGAGCCCACGTTTTAGGTGCCAGCTGTTTTTGGGACGCCCGACCTGCAGCAGAGGCAAGGAGCAGCTGTCGGTTCAGAGAGGTCAGCGTGAGAAGCGAGGATTTAAAAAATAAATAAATAAAAAACAAGAAGACAAACCATCTGGAAGCGAGCTGAGCCCCGGTGCTCTTGTTGCATGCAACAACCACGCCGTGGCCATGGGGTGGTGATGGGCATGGGGGTGGGTGCCCAGGGGATGGGTGCCCAGGGGATGGGTGTCATGGGGATGGGTGTCATGGGGGTGGGTGTCATGGGGATGGGTGCCCAGGGGATGGGTTCCCAGGGGATGGGTGCCCAGGAGATGGGTGCCCAGGGGATGGGTGTCATGGGGATGGGTGCCCAGGAGATGGGTGCCCAGGGGATGGGTGTCATGGGGATGGGTGCCCAGGGGATGGGTGCCCAGGGGATGGGTGTCATGGGGATGGGTGCCCAGGGGATGGGTGTCATGGGGATGGGTGTCATGGGGATGGGTGTCATGGGGGTGGGTGCCCAGGGAATGGGTGCCCAGGGGATGGGTGCCCAGGGGATGGGTGTCATGGGGATGGGTGCCCAGGGGATGAGTGTCATGGGGATGGGTGTCATGGGGATGGGTGCCCAGGGGATGGGTGCCCAGGGGATGGGTGTCCACGGGATGGGTGCTCAAATGAGGGGTGTCCTGGGAATGGGCATCCAAGGATGGGTGCCGGCGCCTGAATCCCCCCTCCCCATCACCCCTACACACCCCCAACACCCCCCACCCCCCCCACCCCTCAGTGGACTGGACTGGGGGGACCTCCGCTCCCCCATAACCCGGAGCTCTGCGTGTGTGTGTGACACCCCCCGCTCACCCCAACCCCACGAGCACCCCCTCCCCTCTCCCCGGGGGGTGCAGATAGGAGGCAGCCCCCCCCTTTCCATCCCGTCCCCCCCCCGCCCCCGCCGCGCTGCGGTGCCCAGGGGCGGGAGGAGCGAGGCTGACATCACCGCCCCGCCGCTGCCGGGGCCGGCTCCGCTCCGCTCCGCTCCCGGTAAGGCTGGGGCAGGGGGGGGCCGGGGGGGGCAGGAGGACGGATGGACGGAGGGACGGAGGGACGGAGGGACGGCAGGCCGCCCCCATCCATCTCCCGACCGGGGGGAGATCGGGGGTTGGAAGGGAGGGGGAGAAAAAGGAGAGGTGGGGGGGGGGGTGGGGGGGCTTTTCCTTCTGTGCTGTCTCCGGGGGATGTTTTAAAAGGCTTTAAAATAAATCGACAAACCCGTAAATTAAGAAATAAAGGTGAAATCGAACTAAAATCCTGGACACGGGGTTTGGGGGGGGGGGGGAAGGTGGGAGGGGGGCACACAACACCATTCGCTGCTGTCATCTGTCCGAGGGATATTTAAAAAAAAAATTAAATTAAAAAATAAATATAATAAAACAAATCCAAAACCACTGAAACCCTGTATTTTCGCTCGCCCCCGCATGCCGCTTCGGGGCTGCGGGGATGCTGCCCAGCCCGGGTGCCTGTGTTAGAAGCGCGGGGCTCCATCCCTCGCCCTACTTTCCCGACTTGCCGGCACTTTCCCGGTGCGCAGCGGCCGGTCCCTGCTGGCAGCGGGGCTCCCCTGGCCGCCCGCTGCCCCCGGCCCTGGGTGCCCGGGGTGGGGGACACGGCGCTGGCTGGGGTCCCGGTGGTGGCGGGGGGCTGACGTGCTGCGTTTTGCTGTGACAGAGCCTGGGGAGGCCGGTCCCCAGCCCCGGCAGGATGAAGGGCAGAGAGAGAGCAGGCTGAGAAGGGTACGGCATCTTTTTGGGGCCGGCACGCGGGTCAGCAACATCTGCTCCCCTCCACGACCCTTGAGCAAACCCCGCCAAGCCTCACAGTGAATTTGGGACCGGAGGGGTGAGGAGACGCTCTCAGAGGCAGAAGGATCTTTTCCTGCCCAGCAGGATCGGGGCAGCATCACCCGCTCCCATCGCCATGGCCTCCCCGGAGGGGCTGCAGTACCGGGCGCTCTACGAGTACCAGAAGGGCCGGGAGGAGGACCTGGCGCTGAGCCCCGGGGACGTGCTGACGGTCAGCAGGGCCTCGCTGCTGGCTGCCCCCGACTACAAGGACGGGGACGAGCGCAGCCCCCAGGGCTGGCTGCACGGCCTCAACGAGCGCACCAAGGAGCGCGGAGACTTCCCCGGCACCTACGTGGAGTACCTGGGCCCCGTGCGCATCGCCGCCACCGCCGCCAAGGCCAAGCCACGACCCTTGCCCCCGCCGCCCACCGGGCCCCCTGTGCCCACCGGCCAGCCCTGGGGTGAGTGTGGGGACGGGGACACCCCGGGGGTGGCACGGAGCCCGGGCGGATGCGAGCGTTTGGCACGGTTTGGTGGGGACCCCCAACACGCGGGGGGTTTATTTCCATGGGGGATGTGGCGTGGTGCTGGGGGGGGTGTTTTTTGGCAAGGTGTCGGGGTGCCTGTGCTCTGCTGGGGGTGCTGAGCCCCCTCTGACCTCATCATTTATATGGTGGCCAAGTGCATTTGGGCTTGGGATCGCACCGCGGTTGCATAATGTATCCAAGCGAAAAAGAAAAAGCGAGAAAACCCCTTCCAGCTGGGGAGACAAACACGACCCACCAGCCCTGCACAAAACCGTGATCCTCTCTTCCTCCGGGATGTGACAGAGGAGAAATCACTGCTGGTGTGGGGCTGGGGGAGCGGCACCTGCTGGCAAGGGGTCCATGCCCCCAAAATGATTCGGGGCAGCAGCAAGGAGGCTGGGACGGTCGCTTTGGGGACACGGCGAGGCTGCCGGGGCCCCTTGCTGCTGTGGTTCGGAGGACAGGGACCAGCCAGCCCCAGGGTCGAGCCCCCAGCCCAGAGATCATTCTTTAATAGAGGAAACCCCGCTAAAAGCAGGGTCTGGGGGCAGGGGGTGCTGCCACCTGCCGGGCACCCTCCGGCCGTGTCCCTGCGCCCGGTGCCATGGGTGCCCCCCGTGGGGTGGCTTCCCTGCGGGGCACTGGGTGCGTGGGTGCTGCTGCGGGGGGAGCTGGCTGCCCAGGGTCATGTCCTCCTGCTGGCAGACAAGCAGTACCATTTTGCATCATTTTTAACCAAAATCTCCCAGCTGAAGGGCTATTCCTTATAACGAAAACCTCCGAAGTTTTTTTGGGAAGACAACCACTTTTTTTTCTTCTTCTTCTTCTTCTTTTTTTAAATCTTCCCTTGCTGTTTCCATCTCCAGGCAGAGGTTTTGAGGCTCATGCTTGTTTTGGCTGGCTCAAATCCTTATTTTTCTGCAAGACCTGCATGCTGCCCTGTGCACCTTCAGTGCCCCCCGAGCCCTCGTGCTGCTCGGGGGCTCTGCCCACGGTGCCCTGGGCTTTCTCCAGCCAGAGGAAGGGTTTGGCTGGTGGGAGGGAAATGCTGCCTTTCCAAGCCGTGCCCCAGAGCCAGGGCTGGCTCCGCGGGGAGGAATGGTCTTTTTTTAATTAAACGACTTCCTAAAAATGGCTTTGGGACGGAGCCGAGTGCCACTGCTGCACGGGGACTTCCCAGCAGCTCGGCGGCTGCTCTGCCCCGGCCTGGCTGTCCCACAGCGTTGCCTCCCTCCAGCACCCCATCAGGACACCCAGGTCCCTGCCCAGGGCCACCTCCAGCGAAGGACAGGCAGTTATTCTCTGCAGTTGCCACCCTGTTCCCCAAGCTGCCAGCTTTGAAGCCAAAACCCCATTTTCCTTAACCCATCGGTGTGGTGGGAAAGTTTTCCACGGGCTCCCACCCACGTGCTTTGCTTTAAACCCTGCTGTAGGGCTCTCATTTCTGGGCCAGCACCATCTCTGCTCAGCTCCGTGTTACTTTCCTGCCCAAAGTCCTTTTTTTTTTTTTTTTTCTTTTTTCTTTTTCCTTCCTTAAAATTGTTCTGGATTTATTGGCTTCACAGGCGAGCTCTCTGCCCTCTGGCCAGGCAGGAAAAACCGAACTCAGGGAGCGAGCTGGCTGGGCTGCAGCTGGCTTCTGTGGGAAAAAGTCACCCAGAGTCGTTATTGAATTTACCATTATTATTTTTTTTTAAACATAATTCCACCAAAACAGATCAGCTTGCCACATGAAACAGGCGGAGGAGCCCTTGACACACCAGCCTTCCCAGATGCCGTGGGTGCCGGGGCCGCTCTTGTAGCACCTAAGGAGTCCATTCCTCTAGCAGTTACCAAAGAACCAAGCCTTTCTGCCCAAAGCAGGCTCAAACATCTCAAAATATTTTTGCACCAAGTGGAAAAAGTCATTCTAATTGCCTTTAATTAGGGAAGGAAGGAAGGAAGGAAGGAAGGAAGGAAGGAAGGAAGGAAGGAAGGAAGGAAGGAAGGAAGGAAGGAAGGAAGGAAGGAAGGAAGGAAGGAAGGAAGGAAGGAAGGAAGGAAGGAAGGAAGGAAGGAAGGAAGGAAGGAAGGAAGGAAGGAAGGAAGGAAGGAAGGAAGGAAGGAAGGAAGGAAGGAAGGAAGGAAGGAAGGAAGGAAGGAAGGAAGGAAGGAAGGAAGGAAGGAAGGAAGGAAGGAAGGAAGGAAGGAAGGAAGGAAGGAAGGAAGGAAGGAAGGAAATGAATGCCGTGGAAGGAAATACATGCACACAGCAAACCAGGAGTGGGGGAAATGCACTCCAAGCCCCTCTCCCCATCTCTCCACAGCAGGGCTCCCTGGGCAGGCAGAGCACAGCGAGCAGCCGACCCTCCCCGAGCAGGCGCTGACGACCGTGGCCAGGCTCATCGAGGCGCTGGAAAAGCAAGGTACACGCAGCCAAGGTGCTCGAGGGGCACACGTGCAACCGCTCTGCCCTGCCCGTGGCCACCGATACCCCCGAGCATCGCTAGGGCCGAGCCGTGCACCCCGGTACCCACAGTGCATGGGGCGAGGGAACCCCCAGTGTTGCTCCCTGCCTGCTTCCATCGGAGGGGGGATTTGGGGTTCAGGGACTGACCCCCCACCTCCTGGCTGCTCCTCAGGTCTCGACAGCGAGGTGCTCTACACATCGGCCCCCGGCGCACTGGGTGATGCTGAGCTGAAGCAGGCTCTGCTGGCGGGTAAGTCCCGTGCCGCATCCTCCCCCCGTCCCCCGAGTGCCTGGCTTGGAGGCGATGCTTCCACGTGAGCGGGGCTGTGTCAGGGCTGGGTTATGGCTCTGACCTCGTTAGGGCCCTAATTACAGCTCTGTAGGGCGCTGCCTGCATGTGAGCCCCCCCTCAAGCTCGTCTGACCCCGGTGGGGTGCTGCTGGGAGGGATACGGGTGTGGGGTCGGGATGGGTTGTGGGGTGCTGGCACCCGGTGCGGGGTCGGGGCCGCCGTGGGGCACCCTGAGCCTGCCCCGGATGCTGCTGCCTGCAATGGGGGCAGCTCGGTGCGGGGGCCTGGGGGCTGCAGGGCAGAGGGAGCGGCAGAGGAAAGGAAAGGCTGGTTATTATTTTTGGCTGGAGCCCTTCACTAGAAGCTGCCTTTTTTTAGGGAGAGCGAAAAAAAAAAAAAATAATCACTTTGCAAACCTCTCACGTCTCTGTTTGAGAAATGGGGCAGGCAGCACGTGGGTGCGATGGGGAAGAAGGAAACGGGGGGGGGGGGGGGGAAAAGCTCCTTTTTGAGGAGACGGGGAGGGGGGGGGGACGCTGCTGGAAGCGGGGTGCCCCGAGGCACCCTGCGCCCGGCGGGCGGCACTATGGCTCCGGGCACGGCCCCGCAGCCCCGCCAGCTCCCGAGCCGTGTTGCTGGGGAGAAGGGCCGTGATGAAATCGCTATATTAAGCACCATGACTTCATCGCTTCCCCGCTGCAGAGTCCCTGCCGGGCGGGGGAACGGGCTGCGGCGAGCCCCCGGCGCTCCCCGAGAGGTGGCGGCGGCACGGGGGGAGACGCGGGGGTCCCCCAGCCCCAGGGGCATGCTGTGGGTGCCAGGTCCCAGCTGGGGGATGATGCTCAGCAGGATGCAGACGTTGCTCCCCCCCTCCCCGCAGCCTCCTGCAGGTTTTTGTAGCATTTGGGCTGTAAAATAGCCCTAAAAAAAAAAAAAAAGGGGGGGCTGCCCGCAGCCGCTCAGGACCGTGCGCGAGGCAGCAGAGGCCAGGGGCACGTTTGCCCCGTGCTCCGTCCCCACGAGCAGCTCCTCTCCTCCCGTAGCAAAAGCCAAGCTGGATTTTGGGGAACGGGGAGAAATAGGATATGGGGCTGGCAGAGGCTGGGAAACAAACCCTGTCTCGGCTGGGGGGAAAAGCAGGTCTGTGGGAGAGACGTTGGGGTCCCTCCGGGGGTGTCGGCTTCCTGGTGAATGCCCCATTTACGCCGGGGTTTGGCAGTCGTGGAGGAAAAGTGAGAAAGGAGAAAGGGGTAAAAAAGTTTGCATGTTGGTTTTCAACCCCCCCGAATTTTAACACATGGGTGGGGGCAGGCAGCAGGGAGGGGACACGTGTCCCCCACCCCCGGAGCTGCCCCATTTCTCCAACACATTGAAATTCGGGGTGTCCCAGCTTGGCTGGGTGCTGCCCCACTGCCACGGGAGCAGGATGGGGACAGGGGGTGACATCTCTTGGGACTCGGCGTTTGTATCAGAGCTGCTCCCAGGGTGACGGAGGGGTCCTGTGCTGCTCGGGGTCCCACGTGCCCCTGTCCCGTGTCCCCTCCTGGTGACACGCAGCGGGCAGAGGTGGATTGGAGCCGCTGTCTCCAGGCGTGCCGTGCCGTGCCGTGCCGTCTTGCCATCCTCCCCGCTTTGATCTCCGGCCCCGGCGCGGCGCAGTCTGCCTGGAGACACGCTCACGTGCCCGGGAATTAGGTCAGGGCTCAGTGGGGATTAGCGGGGGGCGGTGGGCTCTGCGAGCTGCTGCTGGGCAGAAAGCGACGGGTCGGAGCGGGGAGCACCCCGGGGTGCCTCGTGCGTGGGTGCCCGGGGAGGGAGCGCTCCAGGCAGGGTGGCTGTGCTCCCCCGTCCTCACCCCTAGGACACCAGGAGGGATTTGGGGTCTCCAAGCACTCCGTTTTCCCCTGGCCAAGCCATTAACTGTGACTTTAGTCCCCAAGGCGAGGCGCCCCGCTGCCTGCTCTGCTCTGCGTTTGTACCTGGAAATAAACCTGCGGCGGTCAGAGGCTGGGCAGAGGCATGAGCTCATCTGTTATATTTGGTGGGGATGAGGGAAGGGTAAATTAGTGGTCTCCTGTGACTCACGTCGCGGGGCTGGGACCCACGCCTTCCCAATTTCGGCTCCAGGCACCCCTGGGAGGGGTCCCAGCTCTGCTGCCCCCCAGGACGGGGTGCACAGCGGGGTGAAACCCAGTTGGGGGGGGAGATACGGGGCTGCTGGAGCTCGGGGCAGGGGCAGGGACCGCATGGGCAGCCACCAAGTCCCCGGCACAGGGCGACCACCGGGCTGGCACAGGGACATTGCGACAGTGCTGAGTCAAAGCCAGGGAAATTCCCCAGGGAAATCCCCGCAGCGGGATGTCCGGCAGGCTACACCCGATGGGATCAGGTCCGGGGGTTGTGCAGGTCCTCGCGCTGACACAGGTGGGAGGAAGGCTCCAGATGTAGAATTTAATGACGTGTTTAGGGTGTTTAGGGTGCCCCTCTGCCACGGGGACCACGCACCCAGCAGCATCATGCTGCAGCAGCTGACGGCGCAGAGCGGCTGCTTACCAGGACCAGCTCAAATCTCTCGTTCCCCAAAATCCCCCCACTGCCGTGTCCTGGCGGAGCGTCCCCTGCCTCTACTCATGCCGCAGTCTGGGTGTGCGCCACGGGGCCGCCTTACTCACACCTCCCTCGCTGCTGCTGCCGGGAGAGGCCCGGGCATCTCCCACCCCGCCTGACTCAGCCCCGGCCCCCCGCTCCTGGGGGGGCTCTGCCCACGCTGCAGTGTGGGGTCTGGGGGCCTGGTCCCCTTTCCCTCCCCGGGGTGCTCCAGGTGACCCATGGCCACGGGTTTTGGGGTGTTTTCCTTCTTTGTGGCACCGGATGGGGTCCCTCTGTCCCTGCCCTGCAGCTGGGGGGGGACGGGGGACGGAGACCTCCAGGAAGGGGCAGAAATGTCTGGAGAGCCTCAGGGGAGCCGTGACTCATCCTGCAGCATCATTAGCTTCTTACAGGGGTTATCATCTCCCTCCGAGCGGGGGGGCAGAGCCCTGCCTCAGGGTTAATTAACCCTCCCCAGGCCACCAGCCCAGCCTCCCATCGGGGAGCACCCCGGGGAGCACCGAGGAGGGGAGCTGGGGCAGGGGGATGTGACCGCGTGTCCAGGAGGCTGGGGACAGCAGAGTAGAGGCCACTTCTATCCAACCCACCGAGGAGACCTCAGGGGAGCAGCCCCATCTGAAATTAATTGCTGCAACCCCTCTCCGGTCTCCCCATCGCGGCACTCTCGGGGTGCAAGGATGTTTTGGAGACTTGCTTTGAAATCGGCTGCGCCTTCCCTTTGAACGCGCCTCCGAGCCTATGCAAATGAGCTAATTAGGCCATGTGGAGCCCCGGGCTGATTGCCTGGGGCCAGCACTCGTTGGCATCCCCTTCCAGCACCGAACAGGCTGCAGCTGCCCTCCCCAGTCTGCGCCAGCACCGTCTGACAGCTCCCCAGCGAAACCCCCGCGGCGAGCATGGGCTGCGCCGAGCCGGGGCGGGTGAAGGAGGATTTTTGGCTCATCCCTTCCTGCCCGGCCTAAGGGGAAGCAGGCGTCCTCTTCGCTCATCACCACGCGCGAAACCTTGAGCACCAAGCTTGGTACGGGGACAGGAGCCACCCCGCGGCTCCCCCAGCCCCTCCTGGGCACAAAGACACCGGGACGCGGCCACGGGGGCTGCCACAGGCACCCATCCGGCAGCATCCCAGGGTTTTAGCCATGCTCTGGGGGGTTTCAGCCAAAACCAGGGGCTGGAGCATCTCCTGGGACATCGATGGCCAGCTGAGGGGTCCAGCAGCGCAGCTGGGTGATGGGAACGTGTCAGGCGAACCCTTCCCACGGGCACTTTTCCATTTCTTTTTTTTCAGATTTTTCTTTATCCTCTCCCAGCCCCGCGGCGCTGCCTTTGCCCCGGGTCGCCTTCGGCCACGCTGGCGGCGCGGTGCCTTTTGTCAGGCTCGGGTGGGTTTGTGGCCAGCCGGGTGCTTGCTCCTGAAAATGAGGTAGCGTCTCCAGCCGCTGGGTTAAAGGCTTCGCCCCGGGGATTGTTCAATCTGTTTGCTTTCCCGTCAGCCAGCCAAGGGCCGGGCACCGAAGGGAAGGCAGCGAGGTCCTGCCGGTAAGGGAACTGCCACAATTTCTTGTCCCAGAGCAGGGGGAGATGGGCACGGGCCTTGTCTGCCCGGCCACGGTGCGGACATCTCGGGGAGATGCCCTCCAAAAGCCCACCAAGGTCCGGAAGGGGAGACCCAGCTCGGGGTGCCCGAAACCAGCCTCCGGTGGGAGCCAGAGTGCTCCCAGCCTGACCCTAGGAAATGGGGTTTTTCACCGTGTTGGGATCATAACCCCACTGCCAGCCAAAATGGTTGGAGGCTTGGGGCATTTTCTGCTGGAAAATGCTGCTCTTTTGGAGACAGAGCATCTCCCCGAATGCAGATTTTGGTAAAGCTGCATTTGGTGATAAAAACGCAGAGAGGGGAACGGCAGGGGGTGCAGACCTTGGCAAACCCACCGCCTTGCTCCTAGATCTCAACGTACCCAGCCACGTGGGACCTGAAATGCCATCGCTAAAAAACTGCAAACCCTGCTCTTTTATCTCAATAACCTCACTTAGAAGAGAAATTTAGTTTCTATAAACGAACCATTTCAATCGGTCTCAAATACCTTGGGATTTCCTCCCCCCCCCCCCCCCCGCCCCCTCCAAGATTTCTCCTGTGAGGAAAATTTCAAAACCTTCGCTTTTGGCTCCAGCTCGGACCAGAGCCAGATTTTGAAACCTCGAGATCTTTGCAAAAGGGGACGTGTGTGTCCCCCCACCCCGGGCCGCCGGGCTGGGACCTCCAAGACAAACGCATGAGGCAATGCCTCGGCGGGCGGCTGAAGTCACGTCCCCATGCCGAGCTGGCCACGGGGCTCGGAGGGACAACGGGGCATGTTCCTCCGAGTGCTGACCCCGTTTTGGGATGATCTCAGCCCTCCTCACGTGCTTTGCCCCGTTGCTCAACCCCGCAGCATCTTCGCCGCCCGCTGGGCATCTGTGATTTGGGGCTGGGGGAGGCGATGGCATTTTGGGTACATTCACGGTGTTTTGGGATGGCTGGGGTGTTTTGTTTGGGGCGTATTTCTTCGGGGTCGTAGTAGAAGGGAGGATGAGCCTTGGAGGATGAGCGTTGGAGGATGCCAGAGCCCCCACCCCACGTGCCAGGCGCTGTCCGTACAGTGACACGCTGTCCCCGGGCACACCAACCCCAAAGCCGGTGGAGACGGGACAGGAACGGTGGCAGGGTGGTGGCACCGGGAGCTGCCACGCGCGGGGCAGCAGGGCACGGGCAGGGAAATCCCCCCACGTCCGGAGGAAGGATGGAAGGCAGCGGGATGTGCAGCGGGCTCAGGGCTCCCGACGGGTTTCTTGCAGACCCCTCGGCCGTCGACATGGACCTGTACGGTGCCCAGACGCTGGCCGAGGCCCTCAGGTGGTACCTCCAGGAGCTGCCAGCCCCTCTCATCCCCCCCGCTGTCTGCACCGACTTGCTCCACATGGCTCAAGGTAAGCACAGTCGGGGTCTCCCCATGTTTTGTGGGGTGGAAGAGATTTGGGAAGCCCCTGCAAGGAAAGCTCCCAATACCTCCAGCTCCTGCCCCCATCCCCTGGGGATGCTGCCCTAAGGTTAGCTTTTGGCTTTATATGGGCAGGGAAAATTCTTTGCTTTTTCAGCTCAGGATGCTGCAAGCGCCTTTAGGGCCCCGCGAGCTTTTCAGCCTCTCGTGCAGACAGATGGGACTGTCGAGTTCGTGGCTTTAGTTGAATTTTGTGGGCGAAGTGGCACACCTGGGGCTCACAGCCAGCAGCAGACGGGGTCCCTGGCCTGTCCAGCGGGAATAAAACACATTGCCACGAGGTCTCCCACCTGGTCAGACCCTCTCCTTCCCCCCGGTCACCTTTGAAATCAGATTTCCCCCTTTGACACCAGCTCTCCCCGGTCGCTGAGCCTGCCATCCCCTTGGCAAGGGCCCTGGGTGAGGAAGAGGAGGGACAACGCAGCCATCCACGCTGCCCCGAGCAGACACGCTGCCAGCAGAAATCCCCCTGGGCTGGGGGCACGGGGCCGCTGCCTTCCCCTTCCCCGTCGGAGAGGAGAAATCAAAGGCTGCCTCCCTTCCAAGGATAAAAACGCAATTAGGAAGCAATTAGCTGGGTTGCCTCGTTAAGCAGCTTCAAAGGGAAGCGCCTTCCCCCTGCAGCCCAGGCTGCTCGCTCCTGTGATGAACAGAGGCAGAACCACCGGGGCTTTCAAAAAATATATATATAATTTAAAAAACACCCCCCAAAAAAAACAAATCTCTGGGGAGAAGAGTCCTGGACCTGCCGGGATACAGCTCCAGGGTCCTGAGGAGTGATGCTGGAAGCTCGAGGTGCCCACGGGCACGTCCCTGCACCTTGCAATATCCCGTGTCCCCCCGGCGACAATGACAGTGCCATGTCACCAAAAAAAAAGGGTGACACCAAAAAACGCCCCCCCGCATATTTCTCCTGGCAAATCCTTTACCTCCCAGCTTGCTTTTTCTGCTGGGAGACCCATGTGTCTGCACACAGGATGGGGTGCAAAAAACAGGGATTTGGGGAGGGATGTATGGAAACAAACCAAGGCTCCATGGGGAGCAGAGATTCCCCCGACCTGATTTCTCCCCTCTTTGGCAGAGACCCCGGGCCTGGAGGAGTGTGGCCAGCGAGCCCGAGCCCTGCTGGCCCCCCCGGCCCTGCCGCAGCCCCATGTGCTGCTGCTGCAGGATCTGGCCCAACACCTCAGCCGCCTCTGCCAGGGCTCCCGCAAGAACCGGCTGTCGGCACGGCTCCTCGGGGAGCTCTTCGGGGAGCTGCTCCTCCGCCCCGCTCCCTCCAGGTGAGCCGCCCACGTCCCCCCTCGTCCGTCCATTTTGCAGCAGTTGAGGAGGGAATTTGGGGTCGGGAGGAGTTTTGTTGTGTGCCACCTCCTTATATCTACTGGGGAGCCTTGGGGTGGTCGGCTCGGGGACCCCCGGGGATGTCCTGCTGCTGGCACCCTCACGGCCACCCTGTTGTCCCCGCAGCACCGAGGCGAGCCCCGAGCTCTGTGCGAGGATCCTCGAGTCCCTCATCGTGGCCAGCGAGGCAGCGGAGGTGCCGGCAGCCCCCGGTAAGGGACACGCGGCCGGAGGGGGGGTGGCGGGGGGCAGAGCTGGTGGCACGGCTCGGGGATGGTCACCGGGGGGTCCCGTCCTGCCGTGGGCTCTCAGGAAGGCAAAGCTCAATGGGATCTGGCTGCGGTTTGGGAAGGAAAATATAGCACTGCAACAATAACGTGACAAGAGATCGTGAATCAGAAGCAAATCTGGATTTACGATTTGGACTTGCGTTTAATTTTTCCAGTGTGCAGAATAAAATGGCACCCTAAGCAAGGCCAGCCCCAAAACACAGCCCCCTCCGTGGTGCATCCGTCTCCAGCTGATGGGATGGGGATGGCAACGGGTGCCTTGCACGTGTCTCTGTGCCTGGGCAAGGAGCTGGCAGTGTGGTTTCCCCAGGGTGCCAACGAGCCCACAGCTTCTCCCAGCCTTTAACCCCACGCTCCCTAATTAAGCTCATTTTCCTACCGGCACCAGCGTTTGCCTCCAGCGTCTGTTTGCTCTTTGCTTCTACTTCGGTGGTTTAAGTCCCAGCCCTCTGCTGGCCTCGTTCCGCTCTGCCCCTCCTGTTTGGTGGCAGTTTGTGTCCCATCCTTGTCCCAAGCCCCCGGACGTTCCTCCGGTGCTGGTGCAGCACTGTGCCCCCCGGATGGGATGCGGCACATCCCGAAGGATGGACACGGCAGGGAGGAAGGGTGCTGGTGGCACAAACCACACACCCTGAGGACCGTGGAGGTCCATCCCTGCAGGATCCCGTCCCCAGCCAAGACCCAGCCACGTCCCTGTCCCCGCACCGAGCCACCCGGGAGCCGCAGCAGCTTCCAGACTTCCCACTCGGAGATCTGTCGGCGCTGGCCCCGGGGACTCCGGCCTCCGTGCGCTCCCTCCCTGTAATATATCTGGGTCCCTGTCATCGCCCTGCGGCACTTGGGGGGGCGGCTGGGCCGGGCAGGATTACAACTCCTAATATCCCCCATAAATCAGCCTTTCAGTCCCACCGGCTGATTTATGGCTGTCGCCCCCGAGATCGGGGCGTCTCTTCCCCCGCCGATCCAGATGTCGGGCAGCTGTGGCCCGGCCGTCCCCAGGCTCTGCCTGACGGTGGCATTCTCACTGACATCCCCAGACCCTGCGGTGGCACTGGTCACACCCGCCCCAATCCAAGTAGAGGCAGGCAGGATTTTGGGGTCCCCATCCCCTTTTGGGGTTCCGATCTCCTCTAGGGGTGCGAGCCAGGACAGCCGCGTGCCCCCAGACGGGTCCGGCTGCTCCCTTCGCATCCAGAAGCGAGGACGTGATTACTCGGCTGTCATCACGTTCGGATGTCGGGAAGCTTAATTAAATGCCTGCAAAGCACTCGGGGGAGCTGCGGATGAAAGGCGCTCTATATAAAGCGCGAGGAATTATTATTAGGCAGGGTCCGCGCGCCTCCGGCCCGGCCCGGCCCCCCGCGACCTGGCACCGACATTATTTTGGTGCGCGTGTGGAGCGGTGGCTCTGTAATTCCCCGTGTCGAGGAGCTATAAATACCCTGCAATAACACGGCGGGTGTGTGCAAACAGCCCGGGAATAGGAGCCGGGAGCTGACACGGAGGAAACCGCGGTGTGACCTCAGGCTGACTCAGGCACAGACGTACCCGGTGCGAGCGGGGGGCGCGGGGCACCACGGGGGTACGGGGACGGTGGGTATGGGGTCGTGTCTGGGATGGTGACCCCAGGAGGCTCCCATCAGGACCCGTATCAGCAGCAGGGACTGCGTCCAGACCTCCTCGCTGCGCCCTCCAGCAGGTGCCCAAAGGCACCCCAGGGACACGGGGGCATCTCGGGGAGCAGGGGGGCACAGGGGGCACACAGAGCCCCCGAGCCCTGGGGGCTGTTTCCCGAGCTGGGCGAGGGGGAGAGAAGGCGAAGGGAAGCAGTGATGTAAATACCGGCTCAGCTGAAGGAAGATGACTTCATCTCCTTTTTCCTCTCCTGCTGCTATTTATAGGCACTTTAATTTACTCCCCTTTGCTTTATTATCTCTCTGGCAAGCCGTTAGCCCTCAGACAGCAGGATGCTTTTATTCACCATGCAGCAAAGTCTGGTGAAAAAAAAAAAAAAAAAACACGCCACCACCCCAAAAAAAAAAAAAAAGAAAGTCAAAAGCAGAGGCAGGAGACAGGGAAAGCAAACAGAGCGCTGAGGGGACAGGAGCATCACTGTCCTTCGGTGCAGATTTTGGGAGAAAACGCGTGGATTTCAGCTCCTTTTGGGGATGAGCTCCTTCGGAGCAGGGTTTTAGCGGAGAACAGCCTGGCGGTTTCCAAGCCCAGGCCTTCCCCAGGGGGCCGTGCTGCTGGCAGGGGACAGGGCCAGCTGTCCCTCCGCAGGACACCCGTCGTGGCAGCCACCCCGGCATCGCTCTCTCCGTCTCCGCTCCGCGTCAGTCCCCTCATCGCGACAGGCCGGTGAGCGTGCCAGGAAGGGGA